>NC_090923.1:172487054-173814982 GCF_040938575.1 Ambystoma mexicanum | reverse complement strand
GACTCGTCTACAAAATACAATTCTCCCTACTCCAGGCAATTCTCGTTTGCTTTGGGCATGTCATCATCCTCCCCCTGGTATGTGGCACAGTCCTGGTTTTGCATATCTTCTATAGTGCAGGCTTCTGTAAGGAAAGTTGCTGGGTTTACTGTTTTACACTGCACTATGTGTATGTTTGAACTGTGTATGTTTGAACTGGACAAGATAATCTCATATGCTGTGGCTCTCTGCAGTGTCAGTGTGGATTTTGATCTTTCGAGGATGGTAAACAATGAATGTTCAGCGAACAACGTCACTGAGCATCCCATTACAATGGTGCCGCTTTTCTCAATCGTGAAGAGCCTGTTCGCATGCAAAGTGTCTTTGCATTACTGCATCAAGTGTTCCACTGTAGTACGCTAAAGGCTTGTGCCCTAGTGACAGTTCTTCTGTCATTAGCATTCCATCGCAGTCTGAGAACAGGTAAAACTCCAAGTCATAATCAGGGGTTGCGAAAACTGGTGCTGTTGAAATCAAATCTTTAAGTGTATCGAAAGCTGTACTCATTTCTGGGGTCCATATGAGTTTTTTGTTTTCCCTCTGTG
Organism: Ambystoma mexicanum; assembly: GCF_040938575.1. Classification (NCBI taxonomy): domain Eukaryota; kingdom Metazoa; phylum Chordata; class Amphibia; order Caudata; family Ambystomatidae; genus Ambystoma; species Ambystoma mexicanum. Next base: position 173,814,398 of record NC_090923.1, on the reverse strand, counting down.
CTTCTTTTAGTGCATGCAATTGATGGGGGTTTCGTGTATGCTCCATAGTCCAATATCCATGCTCGGCAGTAATTGCACATGCCCAGGAATTTTTGCATTTGCTTTACTGTGCTGGGGTTGCTGACTGCACGCACTGCTGCTGCACTGTCTGGTATTATTCTCTTACAATCTTTTGATATAAGTTGTCCCAAATACAACACTTCAGTTAGACAGTCCTGCAATTTTTGTCTGTCTACTTTGTACCCCTTGTGGACTAGCAAGGTAAGCAATATTATTGAATTATTCCTACACTGTTCCTCGTTCTCTCCACAAATTAGCAGGTCATCAACGTTCATTAATAATAGTGCTTTTTGTGTCAATGTTTCCGAGGTTTTCATGTAGTCCCCTGTTAAAGCTACTTGGGCTTTCACAGCATCCCTGGGCAACCAGAAATGCTCATATTGTTTTCCCCCCAAGGTGAATGTGGTTAGGCATTGTGATTCTGGGCCCAGTGGTACTGAGAAAAACACATTTTTCAAGTCTACCACTGTAAAACATGTTACTGACTTTGGGATGCTACACAGAATGGATGCAGAGTTTGGGACAAGTGGAAATTCTTTTTGTATGATCTCATTAAGAGGGCTTAAGTCCTGTATCACCCTCCAAGCCCTGCCCTTTGCTTTTTTAATCGGATAAATGCAAGTTTTACAGGGTGAATTTGATAATAATCCCTTGTTCTAGTAGGGCATGTATTGTCTATTTTATCCCTTCCTCAGCTTGTCTTGACAATGGGTATTGTTTTACTCTGGGCAATATCGCTCCTGGCTTCAGCTTAATCTTCACTGGGGTCACTTCCTGCAGGAGTCCCATGTCATGGGGCCCTGTGTTCCACAGTATGGATGGTACCTGTTGCATGTCTTGGTCGAAGAATGCTGGCGGTGCACTGACAAGGCCATGGGGGGGTTGTCGCTTGTCTATGTTGGATCATTATTTCACACGGGATGGAAATCTCCATGCTTATTTCTCCATCAGTGTCATGGTCAGTGAACAGCTCCTCATCTGATATATCACGCAGCACTACATTGGGGTTTATGCACTGCACTGTCCGCCACTCACATCCATGCAGGTCCATTTCGATTACTGTGATTCGGCGCGCAGATACTTGCACACCATGCAGATCTATGGACACTATCGACCCAGGCACCACTTCTGGGGCTGCCATGGGGCGAAATACAAATTCCTATGGTACTCGCCACTCTTGGCGCGTTATTTCTGGCGCTACTCTCGCCAACACCCTGTATCAAACATGTCTGGGTCTATGGGTACCCCACGGACTGTTAGTTCATTGGCTTGTGTGTGTATAAGTAACATGGCACATATCCCTGGTTTTGAACACACTATGCCTCTTTCCATAAAGGAGATGGTCATATTAAGCTTGCTGAGGAGGTCCCCCAGTAAATTTATGGGTGACTCTTCAGAATACAATAGGGGTGCCCACACTGTCTCCCCCCCCCCCCAGTGCTATTTCCAAATCTAGTATATGGAATCTCGACCACCGCCCCAGAAAACCCCTGCGTCTCAATTTTTCGATCTGAAAGCGGAAACCGGCCTTCTTTTAGACATGATTTTTCCGCTCCCGAGTCCACCATAGAGATGAACTGTTTCTTTCTTATCTCTGCCCCCACCAGTGGTTCCTCGACTGCGCGGAGGGTCGTCGATAGTACTGGACATGCAAGTGCTCTCTGTGGGCTGTCCTTTGCTGGATGTCTCATTGTCTCATTATTGTGGAAAACATTGTTTCCCACCATTGCTGTCCCTCTGAATGGTGCCGGTGCGCCATTTGCTGTGGTGGCGAATGGGTTGCCGCGTGCGGGTGTCATGTGACTCTGCGGTGGTGGGTAGTGCTGTGTATCCTTTAGGGGTGCTCTGTGTTCATATATATACTGGGGATCTATTCTTTTTGTGTATATCCGCCCATAGGCAGGCCACAGGGGCTACTTGGCTGGTGGTGGATGTGCTGTTGTTCATTCTGATAAGGTGTCATAGGACGGCTGCGGCATTCTCTTGAGAAATGGCCCCATCTACCACAGTGCCAGCACACTCCTTGAACCCTCCTCTAGACCCTTGGCCCCCATACCCCCCGTGGCCCTCTGTACCCACCTCGTCGTCCTCTTCCGGCCCTTCCTTGCCGTTGTGGCCCTGCATAATGATCCTTGCCGGCCCATTGCTCCTGTCCGTTTGCTGCCCAGTTGGCCGCCTGCCATTCGTGCCTCTATTGCTATTGGCCCCTCCTCCCCGTCACCCAGCTGAGATCTTCACCAACTTCGTTTGTACTAACTTGGCTTCGTCTACCAACCTTTTCTGCACTATCTCCTTTTCCCTTTCTTTGATCCTCCTACAGTGGTGTACTAGGATGCTCTGTATTTCTGGCCAGCCTTTGCCGTCTATCCATGCAATTTTATCAAGGGCCTTCTGTACTTCCTTTGGGAGGCCTCTCTTAATTATGAAGTAAAATAGGGAGGTGGATTGATCCCAAGCCATGCCTGTCTCTGCTCTCCACATATCCTGCACCGGAAGAATGTAAGTTGCAGCATCTTCGTCCTCCCCATGGTGCACTGAATTACTGACTGCATATAGGGAGTGTCTGGGAATGTACTCCTCAGTGCGTCCCATACCCTGGCTCTCAGTGTTAAATGATGCTCTATCATGGCGGTCACAATCCAGTGTGACCCCAGGGAAACCTGCTTTTGCCCACACCCTGTTAGCCTGATCGCCCACTGCAGATACCAACAAACTTTTGACGTCCCCTATTGCTAGGGGGACCCCGGCAGTATTTTTCTCGAATGCGTATAACAATTTACTGGCTCCCCCTGAAAGTGGAGACAATGTTTTCAATAGATTTGCTTTATCCATTTGTGCCCACAGGACATAATGTGGTCTCCCCGCTCCATTATGTCTCAATGGCATCTGTAACTTGCTCTTCACTTTTCCGTACTCACCTTTACTCCCTTTTTCGTGCTACTGCCACCCTTGCCACTCTATTTCGTAATCTCCCTTGATGCCACCCTTCCTCTTCCCCTTGTTCACCGGGCACTGATCCTATAGGCAGTGACACCTCGCCTACCCCATCCCCTTCTTCATCTAGATCGCTTCAGTATTCTTCCTCCCTTTCTGTTGTCTCACTCTTGCCCCGTACTCACCTGCTCCTCTCCTTGCTCTACTTGTATTATTCTAGAGGGGGCATTATTGATACGGAATAGGATCTCCCCCTTTTTCCAGTTATCTCCTAATATGTTTACTGGGGCTTCGGACGTCTAGGGTGACGGGTTCTGCTCGCCCCTCTGAAAGGGCGTGCTCTGTTCACATATCCCTCTGAGCCGTGTTAGTTCTGCCTGTGTCATCAATCGTGTCTCTAAGTCCTGTGTTAGCTGTTCTTTATTTACTGGAGGGGTGCACATCTGTCCGAACGACCCTTTTGGATTGTATGGGGGTGGGGCTGTTGCTGATGACACGGGGGGGTTTACATGGTTTGGGTACATACATGGGTTCACTATATCCCTCTGCAGGCTTCGTTAGCATCAGGTACATTCTTGTAGGCTCTGTTATATTTTCCTTACTCTCCCCACCTCCCTCACTACTGTTTGTTGCCTGGGGTGACGTGTCTTGGGCCTTATTCTTGCTTGGGAGTATTTCTTTGAATAACCTCCACAAATCCAACACTTCCCTTCTGTCTTGGAGCTATTTGCCTTTGTATTTAATGGTCAAGTATGTTGCTACCATGTCTACTACGGACTTATCAAACAACCCACCTTCAGGCCATACCTGGGGCATACCTTCCCCTTTCATTTCCATGCGCCATTGAATTTTTTTAATCTTTTCACTGTACACCGGTAAACTCTGACATATATGCATAACTGACGTTTCTGCCCCCATCGTGCCTTAATTGTGACCTATGGGGTGTGCGTGCGAGTATGGACAATCTAAGACCAATTTCTTAAGAACCAAAAGTTTTTTTTCCCAACATATTTATAGCAATGCTCTTCATGAGATTTATTAGTCCTTCAAATACCACACTTTGCCATTTTCAAATCAAAATTAAACAGGACATTCGCCACTTGATGTGTAATGCACAGTTTGACGTACACAACATAGATCATGCAACATTGAACAAAACGTGACACATGAACATTAAAACTTGGACCCTGCTTGCCTACTGTCCCCTATTTCTCCTCCCCTTATTTCTCCCAGAATCTCACCCCTGTCCTGGCCCCTCATGGAACAACTTCTAAGAGACAAGAAAGGAAGAAAAATAAAAAGCCTTTCTAAATACTACTGAGTCTTCTCCGTATACAAGACTCCTACTTTGTTCACTTTTTCACCATTTAATCTCCTGTACTAGTTGCGCCGCCTTCTACCCCCGCGCGGAGCTAGTTTCCCATACCTCTATTCATCTCTTAACCTTTTTTACAAAATCCTAATGGCCATATGCGAAAGAAAGAGCAGTAAAGAAAATACCCCCGCTTCTATCCCCACCAGATATTCTCAAAGCACCTCAATCTGACTCCCTTCCCGTTTCCCCCACCTTCTTTTAGGATCTCTCGCAATTGATACTCACGTGTCCGGATCGATCCGAGAGCCTCTGTCCAGTCTGTCAAGGTGCCGCCCCACACTCAATGGCCACACCGGCTCCGGCGAGCGGTACGGCTGGGTATTTGCAAAGCCGGGACCCATGGAACCTTCTGTCCTAATATGCAGACTTCTAAAGGCCGGGGGATGTCTCGTACCAAAGGAACAAACGAACGCTATTGTGTCGGCGGTCACCAAATGAAAGCTGGCATTCCCCACATTTACAATGAAATAACCAAAATAAGAAACACTAATGGACACACCCCAGTAGGGAATGAGACCAGGTCCAATTGTGAGTGAGGTAAAAGACAAATCTTTATATAAAGTTAAAATGGGGCAGAAGAGGATTCTGCTAATCCGAGAGTGCTCTGGCCAAACAGAAAATACACATTGTATTACAGAAACACGTCATCTATGACGTGTACTATAGGGGGTACAGTAAGTAGTGCTCATTGGGTGAAGGGGACTGGACATACTTTATGTAGGGGTATTGCTCCAGGATTGGTCAGCTCCGGACTTGTAACTTCTTGGAGCACGCGGGTCAGTTGGGCTCCATCTGGGTGGGGTCTAGGGTCAGGCGATGTCTGCGTCGCTGTATTTCTTGCAATCTAACTCTTTGTCCTTTTGGCCACACACATTTTAGTATTATACATAAATTTCAATGCACAAGCTTCTCATCTAAGCATTTGACCTGAGCCACCAAGAGTGAGTACATTGGCCTAGGTGCCTTATCTAACATAACACAGGGCAATGATGTCAAAGGAAGAGGAGAAATACAGTCTTTAGCTCGCTACACTTCGCGCCCAAGGTTCTGTGAGAACAGGACAGCCGCGGAGACGGCAGAGAGGAGGAGGAGGTGGTGGTTTGGCATGCTGGCTGTGTGCGGAGAATGAAGGGGAGAGGTGCAAGCCTGTATTCAGGGTTTACATGTGGCCTAGTAGAAAATGTAGTCGGTAGTTAACACAAAATGGAGTCTCGCGGCTCATAGGCCATGCACAGTTATGTGTCATTCAATAGCTACCTCACACCTTGGCCAGAGGTGCGCTGTCAACCACAGAATGAGCATATCATGTGTGTCATTAGGAATGAAGGGGGGCCTGGGAGACCCTTCCTCCCTTACAAGAGCAAGAGGGAGGTGGTGAAGCATAACGAGGAAGAGGGTGAAAAGGAGAAGATAGATTGCAAGGAAAGGGTAAGAAAGATCTTGAAAGTGTGGGACAGAGAATTAGGAGAAGGAGTGTGAGATAAGCTGTAAGTAGGTTGAATACAAGGTATGTGAACAATAAGAGGCAGAGGGAGAACGAAGTAACAGAAGGATGCCCAGGGAAAAGTCATTGGCCCAGAATGGAGTAGGGGGTGAAAATTAAGAAGAAGTCTTAAGGATGTTGGAAAAGAGATCTTGGAGGAGGAGGAAAAAGAGACAAAACAACTGGAGAGGGGTGGAAGGAAGGTTCAGGGAGAGGAAAAGGAGAACTACTTGAAGGGGCTGGATGTGAAGAGAAGAGGTGAAGAGGGCCTGATCAGTGTAGAGTGTCAAGAAGGAAATAAGAGAGGAAAACATCTGCGGTAAGGGGGAAGAGCCATGGAGGTAAAGAGAGGGATGGAGTGTCAAAGCCAAAAGGCACTTGACTGAAAGGGCGCCTACCATTCCAGTGCCGGTAGAGATTGTAGCAGAGTTTACCAGCGACACCTTGAAGCCTGAGCATTTCCATCCCAAAGCCTACAGAGGTTTGTGCTACTGCCTCCAAGCATGGAATTTTGGCCTCCCACTAGTGGGCCTCTCAGGCCCTAAATAGCAGAATAACATCATGATGAAAGCACCAAATAAGCAGCCATTGCGCCAAGCCACAAAACTGAAAATGGGATTGATATCTATTTGAGCATCAGCTGGCAAAGCCAAAAGGGGGTTCGTAGCGAGACAGTGGAGGGGGAGAAAGAGAAAGCGGGGAGAGGGGAACCGGGGACATCGGTCCTTAAGCAAGCTGGAACTGTTTATTTTTGATTTCTTTGAATAGCCCACATCCTTTGCTTCAGTTTATTCTAAACCCTTGGCACATTTACTATGTAAAATTCACCACGTTCAACTATACTTTCTGGGTGTTGATTTGTCTGTGATCCTCACAGCCTTGACATCCTGCTACTATAATGTACTCTGTGGGCATATGTCATGCAATGGATATGTGGGATTAACAGACCTTACACACACAGTAATTTACATGCACAATATTTATTGCAGACGTGTTAGAGGATTGTGCTAAATAATAAAATAGAGTAAGTATAGATTCACCTAAAGTGTCAGAAGGTGAACTGAACCAACACTGCTCGGTCTGGTCTTTGTCTCCCCATATCACTCTGACACCACTCAGTCATCTCCCTCCTGGAGTTTGGATCTTCTTTGACTGGCTGCGGAAGCACCTCTCCTCTCGCTCTTCGATCTCCTTCTCTGTTCTGCTCCATATTTTATTGGCTCTGTACATACATCGTATTCAACATTTTGGGCCCCTCCTGGCCACTCTCTATAGACGCTTCGTTCCTAGAGCGCAAACCCTGTTATTCATGGTTTGACACCTTGTTTGCCCCTTTGTGCACTTCCCAGCTCCAAATCCCTTAGCTCTTGGATACTATACTGAGGTTTGTGTTTTGGTCTTCTGTATTCTCAAACTTATGGTTGTCAAGGGCTTCAAATTCCTGATGTTCCCTTCACTCTCCTGATGTTCTCATTTCCCTTCAGGACATTACCTATCACTTTCTGAAGTTCACCTCCTTTATAACACTCTCAGATTTTCAAAATGACCCACATCCTTCCCCCGATATTCCCCTATAACTTCCCGATGTTCCTCTCCTCTTTAGTCTTAATATTCTCCGTCCAACTCCTAATAAATGTCTTCTGACTCCAAATAATCACCCTCTTTCAAATCCACCTCAATCCTCCTCCGGATGCTCTTTTATTCCAGATCCTCACCACATCCTGATATTTCCCTTCCAATTCCTGATAAACACCTTCCGCCTCAAGACAATTACCCTTACGCAAGTCCTCAAATGTTCTGTCTTCTTCCTGATATTGTCCCTCCTTTGCCACCACTCTCACTCCTTTTGCCTCTGTCAATTTGGCGAGATTCCTTCTCCCCTTTCTTGTGTCTCTATTCCAGCTCCCCGGTTCTTGCTTTACGGGCATCCCCAGCGTCAGAACCTGCTTCTGCTGCTCATTCTGCCGTCCGACTTGAAACTCTTTCCTCCCAGTTCTTATTTTCAAACTCTGACTTCCTGCTTTAAAACTCCCACCTTGCCTGACTGACACATTGGGTTTTTATAGGGCATTCGTACCACCTTCCAGGATGGGGATTGGCTATCAGATTCCACCCCTGGGGGTGGTCTAGAGCCCTGGTTTAGTACTTTGGATTGACTCGTCCATCCCCTTGGTTGGTGCTCTTTCTGCCTGCCACAGCCTGAACCTGGGATAAGGGAACTCTGTTGTACAGGCATGGCATAGGGAACTGGGTAGACGTAGTTCTCTGGGCCCATGTCTACTATACTGCTTCACGAAACGCAACTGCCTTCTTGGAGTTCCAACAACGTCTACCTATTTAGGTCACTGGTATAGTAACTGACTGGCAGTCCTACCCCTTAGGATAGTTCTGGTCTGAGGCAGGATACCCTGGGCTTGCCCTTGGAGTGGACTCCTCTAATTTATCTGTTTATCCTAGATCAAGTACCTCTCTTTACCCTGTTAGATTGTGTGCCAATTGTTGAACATGCACAATGGGAAGTGAGCATGTAGATGCTGCCAGTTCCCCAGGACCTCTGCTCCTCAATTCCCTTAAAAAGGCAGTTTGTTTTACCAGCATGAAGGTTTATGAAGAGGCTCGAGCTCTAATTGGCCTGTAATTTAGCCTGAATGTTAGGGTGGAGCAGAATCCCAAGCCATATATTCAGCAGGCAGGCATGTACATAATGAAATTACATTAAAATGTATTCGGGCAATGGGCAGAATTAACAGTCGTTAAGTTTGGATGTCTGGGCTGTTGCCTAGCCTTATCTATTTTTATGGAACATTTTAGTACATTTCAATACAATACTTCTGGGTTGCAATCGTCTGGGAAGTGTTCCAATTCTCCTGTTCGTGATAGTAAATATTTCAGAATGTTCCAGTAAACAATATAAATATTTTAAGGAACTACAATGTTTCCTGGCAAGGCCGGATATGGGAGAGAACGGGTGAATGTTGACTATAGGTTATTTATCAACAAGCCGTAGCGTGATAAGTAAGCAACTTGCTGTTGACCTTACATTTGAAGCCTAGACATAAACAAGCATCATGCTCTTGCTATAAACTGATAGTGAGGCAAGACGCTAAGAGCATGGGGGGATGACCGCATCCTGCTCTTGCTAAACGCTGATAATGCAATGAGTTGCTACTGATGGGAGGAGCCAGCACCTTGCTAATGGGGGGGAGGTGAACAAAACTCTCTGAAACTATTAAAAGAAGAGCTTCGGCAGCGGCAAGATCAGAGCAGTTCACAGAAGCAGACTGGAATCACTCTTTCTGCAAACCCTATTTAGAGGGGAGTACAGAGGGGGGAAAATCCCTCCTTCTGCTTGATTTTTTGAAGCCTCTGAAATAGGATTTTTCGGCTTCTGAAACTCAGAAAGACTTTGAGTTTGCTTTTTGAGCAGAACTATTATTTTTGACTGAGCTGTATGGGGAGTATCCCTACCTATGGAAATCAGCTCATCACCTATGGACGGATCATATTTTTAATTGACTGTTGCTGACAATTGACACTGAATATTTTTGAAGCATTTTTTCCTATTTTGACTGCTTTTGCTAACAGAGACCATGGTGATTTTGATAGGTGAATTTTCCAATTGTATTTGATATTTTTGGGATATTCAGACTACAGGCCTCCAGGCATCTAGCCTTCAGCTCTAATTTCCTCTTCTCCCTACCTTCCAAGGATAGTAGTGAGTATGATAATCTGCTTTACCCTACTTTAATATCATATTGGGCAAGAAGAGAGGTATTGAGAAAGTGGTCCATTGCATACAGTTGCCTAGCAAGATGTGTTGAGCTAGACAGTTACTTTTGAAGTGGCTATTATACTTCTTAGAGGGTTGATTGGTCTTGTGTAGACATAGAGGCAGTGACAATGATGGCTGCATATTCTTTAATACCATTTTGCATAGTAAGTCTGTTATGTGTAGTGACAATAATAGTAGCAATGTTTTTTTATTACTTATTTCCCATAATTAAAGGAATTACACTATGCATAAGTAGAAGAGCATTCATTGAGTGTTCTTTATTGGGAATCCTGTCGGAAGCAATTGAGCTTGAACATGATGTGTGGGAGATCTATTTGAAGTACTGTTTACTGATATATATATATATATATATATATATATATTTCTGAGGCTTGTGGAATCTGCTTGGATTACATGCTGTGCATAGGCCGACATCTAGTGGAAGTTGCGGAGTATTACAGTTTGTTTTTCGAAACTCGAAAATGGGCGTTGACACAGGGCGTGCCAGTAATACTATCCCTTGTTTGATGTCCACTGTACCCATGATCCCTCACGCGTCTAGGACCCTCAGATTGCTTCCGACCAGTATGGCCGAAAAAAACATTCAGCGGAGTTCCCTGGCATTAGCCTTACTTTGAAAAATATTGTTATATTTCCCCTTTTTCTCCACCCTACCGGAGAAGAAAGCAACCGTCGAGAGCTTCACGACGGAGTGGGCCTCGGAAGGCCTCTGGCCTTGGCCCTACAAGTAGGGAGAGTGGGGGGTGGACATACTCTACAATCTTATATACTTTCTTATATATTCCTACACTTACCAGCCCGCTGCCTCAAGGTGCGTATGGAGGGTACCCCTTTCCAATTTTGCCCAAAGTGCAACCGCAAGTATCCTTGGTTTGACAGACACGCCACGTGCAATCTCTGCTTGCCAAGGGATCACCCCGAGGCAAATTGCAGAGCGTGTAGTAGGTTCAAACCTAAAACACTAAAAGACCGTTCCACCAAGCGTTGGGCCCACCACGCTAGGTGTCAAGAGGCCATGGCCGCGGAGGGTGCCTTCAGTGACGGCAGCAACGCCGTACTTTCGGACGGCGAGGCCAACACAGCGTCGAAAGACAGCCAGGTGCAGGTCCCTGACCTCGGAAGGTTGTCCGGCAGGGCGGCTATGGGGAAGACCCCCGGCGACGTAAGCGCAACCCACAGCACTTCCAAACACACAAAGTCCCACGAGACTCGACGTGCACGTCGAGCTCTCGGAAAGAGGCACATAGGGAACGATCCGAATCGGCGTCCTCTGGGCGTTCTCCATCTAGATCGCCGCATGACTCCAGGCAATCATCCACTATTGCCAAGAGTGCCTCGCTCCCCAAGGTAACCGAGGTTCGATCGTCGGAAGATGAAGCTGACCTCTATCCCCAGACCGCACTCCAGGAGTCGGTGTCTACAGCCCAAGTAACGCCTATTCCCGAATCCCAACCTACACGGTCGAAGGATAGTACCACCACTACCGAAGCTCGACGCCGGGCGTCGAAAAGCTCCAAAGGCCCAAAGAAGCAGGGTAAACACTCTTCCAGCTATGGGGAGGGGGGAAAACAAAAGAGGAAGCAGTCTCAGTCTACTTCCACAGCGCAGAAACATTCCACTCCACTCAAACAGACAGACAGGTCTCACATCTTGATTATAGATGAGACAGGGAAACTCCCCCCAGGCAGAGTCATTCCCAGTTCAAGAGAGTGGTCTAGTGAGGACATAGATAGTCATGTCAAGAATGTCATCATTGGCAGATTTCTATTCCAAAAACCCTGAACATTTTCTCACTTATAACCCCGACGGGTCAGCACCCTCCGGCTCCAAAGATCCAATCCCCCCAAGTAAAAAATCCCGGTTCGAAACAACACGGTCTTCAGATCCCGTCCACATTCACCCTTATTCTCAAGAAGAAGATCCTTCCCTTTGTGAGGATACAGATTTGGGCATGTTGGAAGAACAGACTGGGACAGGCTACTATGGGGACGATGAGGAACAAGAGGAGGAAGAGGACGACCCAGAAAGATACAGGGTAGATTCCCTGGTAGATAAGGAACCACCGGTTACCGACTCCCCTGTCGACAACCAGCCCCTCCTAAATGAAGTCCTATCTCGAGCAGCAAACCACTTCCACATTGACACCCAGGGTGCTCAAGAGGAAAGAGATTTTGCCGAAGAGTTGGTGGGAGAAAGGAGACCTGTTGCACAGGCCATCCCTATCCTTAGGTCAATCCAAAGAAGAATAGACCCTTCACTGGTAAACCCCAACCTCACCAGGGCAGTAAACCCCAGGATTGAGAAGCTTTTCAGGGCAGCCCAATCAGACCCACTGTATATAAGAGGGCATCTGAAACCGGACTCCCTAGTCGTTACAAACACCCACAAGAGGGCAGAAACACCCTTGTCATCATCAGAAGCTCCCCCCGACAAGGAGAGCAAGAAAATTTATGGGTTCGGCTGAAAGGTTGCCTCCACTTCCACCTACCAAGCAGGAATTGCCAACTCCACCACCCTGCTGGCGAGTTATAATTGCCACCAATGGGAGGAAGTCGCGGCACTCATAGATTCCGCCCCAGAACTCCTAAAGAGCCAACTGGCACGCGTCTCAGTGGAAGGTAGAGTCGTATCCGGTTGCATTTTAAAGGCAACCTTTGATGCCGCAGATAACGCCGGTAGATTGATAGCAGAGGGTACTGTTATCAAGAGACATGCTTGGTTACGGCAGTCTGGATTCAAGGCCGAAACCCAAGCATCATTGTTAGACAAACAGGTGGAGCCAGATCTATTGTTCGGTAAGGTGGTCGAGGACGCGCTGAAAAATGCCAAGGACGAGTATGAAGTACTCACGTCCCTAGGTCAACTAACCACTAAGCCCCCAAATCAAAGGGGCAATTTTCGGAACACACGCGGACAAAATTCCCAAAGAGGGTCAAGCTATTCCCTGGGCCAGGGTACGCAGTGGAACAATAACCAACAGTCTACCCAAGGTTATAGCAAGGGGAATAAGAGAGGATGGGGTAAAGGTAGAGGCAGCCCCAGTAGAGGCGGCGGCACACCTCCACCAAAACAGTGACGCTCCGCTCAGGGTCCCTTCTCACGCATCCCCAGTAGGAGGACGCATTTTCAACTTCACCCAGGCTTGGGAAGGGAATCACATCAGACAGATGGGTGCTGTCCACAGTGTCCGCAGGATACTGCATAGAACTGTTAGAGCGTCCCCGAAACCACCCTCCACGACAAAGAACACATTCTTTGGACCACCGAAGAATCCTCCTCGAGGAGATCGTCAATCTGCTAGCAAAGGACGCGATCAAACTCATCACGGGACACCAGGTAAACAAGGGTATTTATTCAACCTACTTCCTTGTACCAAAGAAAGATTTAACAATGCGCCCAGTATTAGACTTATGGCCTGCAAACAAATATGTCAAGCCCCAAAAGTTTTGCATGACAACTCTCCAAGAGGTAATCCCCCTCCTAAAAAAGGGGGTCTACATGGCAACATTGGACATGAAAGATGCCTATTTTCATATTTCCATGTTCCCAGCGCACCGAAAGTACTTGCGGTTCGAGGTGGACAGACGGCACTACCAGTTCAAAGCACTGCCCTTCGGGATAGCTTCAGCTCCAAGGGTATTCACCAAGGTACTGGCGGTGGCGGCAGCACACCTACGCAGGGAGGCAGTCCCGGTGTACCCTTACCTAGACGACTGGCTCATCACGGGGGAAACCCCAGTGATTTGCAGAACAAACATTCAAAGAACAATCGACCTCCTCTTCCAATTGGGTTTCTCAATAAACGAGAAAAAGTCAAGTCTGGTGCCAAGCACCTCCAAACAGTTCCTAGGAGCTATCTTAGACGCACAAGAGGGGTTGACCTTTCGATCAGAGGAGAGAATTCGGAATATACTACTGCAAATTCCTCTATCAGGTCGGTCGTCAGATAACGGTACGCAAAGCAATGCGTTTGCTAGGCATGATGGCATCATGTATTTACCTGGTACCCCACGCGTGCCTGCGCATGCGTCCCATGCAGGAATGGTTGGCGAAATAGTGGTCTCAGGCAAGTGGTCAGTGGGACGATCTAGTGGTCATTTCGCCAACACTGGTACAAAGCCTTCACTGGTGGACAAGAGAAAATCTGTCCAAGGGGAAACCCTTTTACGATCCCGAGATACAGGCGGTAGTCACAACAAATGCATGCCTGACAGGGTGGGGAGCTCACCTCCTCCACCACACAGCTCAGGGTCTCTGGTCTCACTCAGTGGCCAAGAATCACATCAACCTGCTAGAGCTTCTGGCAGTATTCAGAGCGCTTCAAGCGTTCGAGCCCTACCTGCTGAATCTGTCAGTGCAGATCCGGACGGACAGTACTACAGCCATGTTTTACATAAACAAGCAGGGAGGGACTCGTTCCCCAAATCTGTCCAAACTTGCCCAGAGAATTTGGATATGGGCACTCAAACAGAACATCTTCCTGTCATCACAACATGTTCCAGGGGATCTCAATTCTCTAGCAGATGTACTAAGCAGAGATGCCCTCCCAGAAGAGCACGAATGGTGTCTACACAGAGAAATCGTAGAAGATCTCTTCTCTCAGTGGGGTTCCCCCACCATAGACCTATTCGCCACAAGCGAAAACGGACAATGCCCAAGATTCGCGTCCAGATTCCCACAACCAGGCTCCCAGGGGATCGCCCTGTGGATGAACTGGTCAGGAATGTTTGCATACGCTTTTCCACCAACTCCTCTCATCAGGAAGGTGGTGAACAAGATGAACAGGGAATCGATGACGCTCGTCCTAGTTGCTCCCATGTCGGCGAGACAACCTTGGTTCCCACACTTACGCAGACTAGCGATGTGCGAACCCATCAAACTCCCGGGCTGGTACAACCTACTGTCCCAGCATTAAGGTCAAACAGTACATCCTCTACCCAACTCAAGGAACCTAGCAGCATGGCTCCTGAGGTCATAGAGTTTGGACATCTCAATTTACCTCAAAGATGTATGGACATCCTTAAAGAATCTAGGAAGCCTAACACGAGGCACTGCTACTTTGACAAGTGGAAGAGATTCGTTATCTGGTGCCAGAATAGACAAATGAACCCAGTTGATTGCACTCCTTCAACTATTGTTACATACATGCTCCACCTGCTGGATGCAGGACTGTTTTTTAACTCACTGAAGGTGCATCTGGCAGCTCTGTCAGCATACACCACCTCCCATAACAAGGTGTCGTGGTGGAAAGTTCCAGTGGTTAAAGCCTTCATGGAAGGAGTAAAGAGACTTCACCCTCCTATTTCAAACCCACCACCAGGGTGGGACCTTAATGTGGTGCTAGCTAAACTCATGGGCCCCCCATTCGAACCCATGCATATAAGCAGTCTCAAACACCTGACTTATAAGACAGCCTTCTTAGTAGCTATTACATCCATAAGAAGGGTTAGTGAAACTCAGGCTCTGTCAGTGCAGGATCCTTTCTTTACAGTCCACAAGGATAAACTGGTTTTGTGTACACACCCTAGGTTCTCACCTAAGTTTATTTCCAAATTACACGTGAACCAGTCCATCGAGCTTCCGGCTTTCTTCCAAAACCCACAAAGCTCGGCTGAGGTGAAACTACACACCCTAGATGTGCGTAGGGCGGTCCTCTACTATGTAAACAAGACCAGACCGCTAAGGAAAACAGACCAGCTGTTTGTCTCCGTAGCTACAGGCAGAGAGGGGGATCGCGTCTGTAAAGGTGCCATCTCTAAGTGGATTGTTAACTGTATCCAGCTGTGTTACTTCCTTTCTGAGAAAACTCTGCCTTTCACGCCAAGAGCCCACTCTACAAGAGGCATCGGGGCCTCTCTGGTTTTCATTGCAAATGTACCCCTAGACACCATTTGCAAAGCAGCTACTTGGAGCTCTATTCACACTTTTACTCAGCACTACTGCATTGACACCCATTCCAAGACAGATACTCAAGTGGGACAAGCGGTTCTAAGACATTTATTTGCTCATGAGCCTCCTCATATCCCACCTCCTTATTCTAACACTGCTCGCTAATCTATGCACAGCATGTGATCTAAGCAGATTCCACAAGCCTCAGAAGAGATACATTACTCACCGTAATCGTATTTCTGATGCTTGGATCTGCTTAGATTCACATGCGACCCACCCTCCTCCCCTCTGAGAGAAGGTGCATGGATGCTTGTAGTCTTATCTTCTATCATTCTGCTCGGATTATCTGTACTCACGCTACTCCTCATGCTACCTCATGTCACAAAGAAAAAACACAATCTGAGGGTCCTAGACGTGTGAGGGATCATGGGTACAGTGGACGTCACACTAGGGATAGTATTACTGGCACGCCCTGTGTCGACGCCCATTTTTGAGTTTCGAAAAACAAACTGTAATACTCCGCATCTTCCACTAGATGTCGGCCTATTCACAGCATGTGAATCTAAGCAGATACAAGCATCAGAAATACGATTATGGTGAGTAATGTATCTCATATAGTGCATCCTTTAATAAACAAAGGGTTACTGGAAGGTTTAAGCAGTGGACCATCAATAAAATATATGTGACATCAGCCAGCCACTCCCTTGCGGATGACTTAGAATAGCTGCCCACTGCAGGGGGTTGTTGCCTACTCTCTTTGCTGATGCATAGTCTTTGCTATGCTTTTCTCTACTTCTATTCCTACCAGAGCCCCTACTGAGGGGGGGTGAAACTAGGAGACTCCCCTGGGGTGGAGGAATAGTTCTCTGATATAGAGGCGATTGACAATCACATCATGCACACTGCAATATGTTAAATGGCGGAAATATTCAGCAGTCTGGTCCTTGGCGTTACCTTGGAAGGCTTTTTCTTAAAGGGACACTATACCCATTCGATGTTCTCTAGTTACGCTTGTGTATGGGATGGAGCTGCATTATTGTGAACTTCAGAATTTTGCGGAAACATTTCAGGGAAGGTTGTGGAGGAGGATGTTAAAGTTACCTAATAATATCCCAATGGTGGCAATCCGGTATGAATTAGGCATAGCCTTGTTGCAGGCTCGGGTTGAATGGCGACTGCTGTCCCTTTTGTTTCGTAGTCTGATTGCCCCATTGTGGAATACTTTGTATACGTACTTGGATAAACTAGTCCCTTGGGTGAAGTAGGGAATGATTCCAGTAAGTACATGGCTACCATTCGGGATTTATGTGACCAATCCTTATCTGGTCTTGACTCGGATAGAGGGACTTTGGTAACGAATCCCAATAAAGTAAAGCAGTTGCTATACGAAAGGGACTGGATTGTAATAACGGACAATCCCCTCTTTGATTCACTTACAGTTGGAACATAAAAGACGAGGGACTATCTCACTCCTTCTCACTCAATTTCCCAATCAATATTATCGTACACTCCTCCTTAAATTACGTGGGAACATTTTGCCAACTCGGAAGGGCCTATCTAAAAGGAAAATGATAGGTCTGGTAAACCCGTTTTCCCGATTTTGTGAGAAGGCAGGGGAAATAGAAACTGTGAAGCATTTTCTATTGCTATGTCTGGCTTTATGAGCAAAATGAATGATCTACCTAGATAAGTTTGTAAAGTGGGGAATGAGGGGTGACAACCATTATATTTGGTCCCTATGTATCTCTATCCACAATATTTCAGAGGGTTTGGCAATAGCATCTTTTATTAAATCTTTGAATCTTTGTAATGATCAGGATACAGAGCTGCAATCTACTGGAACTATGGGTACAAAATGTTACTGGGGCTAGTTATAATCTTGCAAACAATTGGTTTTAAGGTTTGGACTGATATACATTTTAATGGGTAGATAATCTATATACTTTGGTAATGTGTGTTCTCTGTGATTTCCCTGTGTTTTTAATGTAATATCGTTTAATGAATTTATATCAACACAGTTAATGTATATTCTTTGTGATTTTTCTTTTGTATTTTTAAAATATGATTTCATGAATTCATATTAACATGGTTGAATGAATTTAAATACTTTCATGAAATTTTGTATTTAGGTGATCTAGGTAACATACGGTAATCTCAACTATTTGTAAACATAATCTCTGTCGTAACATTGTAAAACTGCAGGTATTTTTGTGTGTAGCATTTTGATATTTGAAGTCTAACGGTTTCTTTGTAAACCATATACACCACTTTTTAAAAAAAGAATTACCCTTGTGACTATTTCTTGGCATGGAAGGGGGGGGCTAAGTGAGAGTGATCACTGAATCCTCCTCATACCAGCCCCAGAATGTCATCAGCTGGCTTATGGAGGCATGCAGACTCCTCGCTCACCCACAGATAAGGCAGTGGCATCGGATACAATATTCAATGTTTTAATTCTTACAACACCATTTACGTTTATTATCAGGCAAAACACTTTGCTACCATTCTTACTCTGAATGATATTTTCATTTCTAAGATTGTATCCAAACCATCAAACAACTAAAATGGCTGAAATACTCATGCAAACTATAACATATCTCTTAATCCTTAGAGTATTTGTAATGCACCCAATGCACACCACAGGAGCCATGCTGTAAAAAAAATGGTTTTAACAGTATGTTCGTATGGGACCTTAACTTTGTACAAAAAAAGAAATGATTTAAACGCTGGACTCTAAACCGGAATAATGGAGAAATGCATCCGTATATGCTGTATCATCCCGGGCACCCATAGCAAACTGTATAGGTAGTTGAGACAAGTAAAGTTCAAATAAAAGTCTGAAGTTTTGAATTTTTTAAAGAAAACCTCATTCATCTATATCTGCCCAAA
The DNA here is from genome assembly GCF_040938575.1 of Ambystoma mexicanum. Taxonomy (NCBI): domain Eukaryota; kingdom Metazoa; phylum Chordata; class Amphibia; order Caudata; family Ambystomatidae; genus Ambystoma; species Ambystoma mexicanum. The sequence goes on along the minus strand of NC_090923.1, from coordinate 173,795,975 downwards.
GTGAGGTTTACCCAAAGCGAGAACAACGCCATATAGGTTTTTGAGTTTTCTAGTGTCATGAATCCTGTTGCAAGCTTTTCTATGCTAACGGGTACCTTAAGGATTGTTTACCACATGTACAATGTTCTTTTTTTTAACATACCACGGTTCAGGTCAAGACATCAGGCCACTATCTAGATAAATTACATACAAGTAGATTTGATCTGCGAGGGATCTTTGACTTCCATTCTTTTTTAAATTCAGAATTATATCCAGAATGGCCACCTGAATGGTATGCAAGGATCATATCATAGCTGCATTGACCTCATATTCAACCAAATCAAGTTTGAAAGTATAGCAGCCATAGGTGAAGTATTCTATATCCTAAGAAAGGATTGCCTCCTTTTGTTCTCAATTGTTGTCAATTTTTTGTTGGTCTTTTTGGTTTAACCATTCCACTCCATATAAAAGTAACAACAATTTTGCTAACATTTATATTTTTAAGCGCTCTACTATATCTTAAACCATGTTCTTTTTGTATTTATTTAAAAAAGCATTATGGACATCCCGGAACTGTGTGCTTGGCTAACTAAAGATTTTAATTGGTCGCTCCAATTCAAACGCCTATTAAATCTTAAGCCACAAAATGAATCCATTTACTTTTTCCAATACTCTCGACTCCAAGCACCAGTTAAATTCAGATGTTTTTTTATTGCTGTATTGGAGGAGTATGGTTAATTAAACTTTATAACAACATTGGGGTTTTATTAGCAATTACTGCGTCTCCTGCACAAAGAGTTTGTATGAAGACATTTTGAAGATTTGAAGGAAATATCTTATTTCAATAAACCCACATGCAAGTTAGATACATATAAGGAAAAGCAATTTTGCTGTTAGTGCTCCTGAATGCTCTAACTAGATATTTACTCCTGTATCAGTGTTCAATTCCCTAATAAAATTGAGGGCCTCTGCAGAATACGCCAGCTATGGAATTTATCCCACAGTAGCGTACAATCAGTAATGTCAAAAGTATTCAAAAGAACTATGAATGCCGCGTGCAAACTGGGTCCTAAGTCTAATGTATATTTATCAACAAGTTACTGTAGAGCTAAACTGTAGGCTTAAACAAGTTACTGTAGAGCTACTCTATTAAATGAATGACCTGAAGCCAATCTTTTCATTAGGAATCCGATTATTTTCATCAGACCATTCTGGAACTAGTCCAAAAGAGCTGAGACATATACCTTACCGAATGAGTCCAGTAAGGTTATTGGATTGGTCCCTACTTTTTGAACCCTGTTCTTGACAATATTGTTTGCAATTCAACTTTCAACGGAACACTAGCTTCTCCACTTCAACAGAGTTGATGTGTAAACATTACTCATATTCTGCCCATGTTTTGATACTATGCAGTGCAACATATGCATATACTCATTCCTTTGCAGCTACATGTATGAAGCAATCCTTTTGTAAATTCCCAACCACAGTGCATAGCTTGATTTTTCTCCTGGCAGTTCCTATTGATTACATTCCCAGACCGTTTTGTTTCAGAACTCTTATTGACTGGTGTTATTTGTGTATTATAAGTGAAAAATTATTACAGATTATATTAAAAGAAGTCATGCAAATTTTAAGCTGGTTATATGTTGATAAAACTATACACCCTCACATTTGCATGGACGTGACTAGTGTTTTTTAAATATCTTAACAAATACATGTTTTTTACTTTCTAGTCATAACGACTCCATACAGTGTGTGGCCTACAATCCTGTTACGCACCAGCTGGCCTCCTGCTCCTCCAGTGATTTTGGTAGGCCTCCTAACAGTTTACCATGTGTTTCACGTGTTAAAACAATGTTTATTTCATACTAAATTCATAAAATAAATTCACTATAAAAAGAAAACCTTTTCTGTTAGTATGCAAGAGTGAGTATTATCTGAGTCAGTTAAAGAACCGAAAATACATTTGGTTAGATAGTTGAGGGGCAGGGGCTTGAAGATTTTCTCTAGCATCTGTTGCTGCAGGGTGGACCATAGAAAGGATTTAAAAGTCATTAAAGTGCAAATACATTAGGTGAAGTAGGAGGTTAAGGATGCAATAGCACTGAATGACTTCCACATAGTGGATGTTAGGCTGCAGTTGATCAAGCCCTGGCCATCCTTCACAGTTGCTCCCTTCTTTCTTGACCCTACATTTTGTTTTCCTTGTGTCTCTCCAAACTGTCAATCCGCCTACTTTTCTTACAACCCCATCTACCTAACTTTTGCTTTTCATTCAGATGGTTGAAACGAACATAGAGAGCTATCTAAAAAGACATTTGACCTATGTTGCCTTTTGTGACATGTTTTAACTACCTTTGCAAGAAATTTGAATGTCCTCCGGATTCTTGAGACAAACAAGGACAGATATGCGTCTCTTTAATCATTTTTAAGTTTAGCTGTTCCAATAAAGGCTTTAGAGGGTGGAGGTTCAATTGCAGCTTATAGAGGGTTTATTAGAACCGTCCTACGAGGGGATTTCAGTCTAGGCCTGAACAACCCCTCAGACCTCCAGACCTCTTCTGTGGCTAATGCACTTTTAGTCATCGGCTTTAGACACTGCATAATGGCACCCACCCATATCAAAGGCCAGACACTGTATTGGGTGGCAGAACTCAATAGCCAGATCACCATCTCCAACTCACCATGTCCTTGGTCGGATCACCACATCCTGACATTTAATTGTGCCCCTACTAAACTGCACAGCCTGTACTACCGGCCCTGCCACCATCCTGGTCTCGTAGTGCCTGGAAGATGACCAAAGACTCAATTTCTCCCAACCTCACATCACTTCAACCCGAACACCTCCTCTCGGAGGTCCCAAGGGTCCTGACTGACCTCCACACGAACACCTTGACAAGAGCTGTCAACACTGTAGCCCCTCTCGCTCCCTGGAAGGCCAAAGCCGCAGGACATATCAACTCAAGCCTTACGTACCAAAAAACGCCTACTGGAAGCCACCTGGAAAAAGGCACCGGCTGACTCACCCACAGCCCTATTTAACAAAATTGGGAGAGAATACAAGTGGGCCATCATCGCAGCTAAATCGGCGACCTACAATTCAAGAATCATGCATGCTAAGTCCAACAGGAAATCTTCAAAATTCGCAGAGAGCTGGAAACGCCTTTGCCCCCACCTACCACTATAATCAAAGAGGAGCTGTGCTGTTCGAACATACAGGATAGCATGCAGTCTAAAATGACTTCCCTGCAGCAGAAAATAGCTCTCAAACAAGTGAATATCAAAAATAGCATTACTCCCCACCCCTGCCACTCTACCCTAATCCTTACGCCCGACTTTTCACTTTAGAGAAATCACATAAGCAGTGGTACAACGTTCATTCTTTCAGCAAAACATTTTCGGCAAAAGAAGCTGGAAAACAAAAACTGTGGGTAAATGAACATAGAACCAAATCAGAAACCTCCCTCATTCTCAAAAGTCTAAAGCCCTCAAGATGCAAGGGGGTGGTCTGTCCAGCCGCGATCATCAAAGACTGTTCAGAAGCCCAAGTACCCTTCATCACTAAGTTCATCAACACCTCCTTCTCCTCAAGTTTGGTCCCTGCCAACGTTAAAGAATCTTGGGTCCTCCCGCTACAAACAAAAATGACACTAGTACCAGCAGCACCCAACAACTACTGCCCAATTACCACAGTCCCATTCCTACTAAGGATATTCGATAGGGCAGCCTACAACCAAATATAACACTTCCTTGAAACAAACCTTATCCTAGGATCACAGCAATCGGGCTCAGAGCAGGACATGACACATAATCAGCACTACTAGACCTGAAAAACCACTTATATTCTCAGAGACCAGGGAAAGCCTGCACTTCTCCTCGATCTATCGGCTGCCTTTGTTTTGGTGGACCACAGTATACTATGTCACCACCTCACGGCAGCTACCAACATTTCCCAAGAAACCACTACGTGGGTGGCCTCATTTCTTGAAGGAAGATCCATAAGAGTCTTCTCAGAAATAGCCAGTGCCCCCCTGTTCTCATCCCCTGTGGTGGCACACAAGGATCCTGTGTCCTCCCCCACCTTGTATAACATTTTCACCCAACCGCTCTTTGACCTCCTGGACTCCATCAGCATCTCCTACACTAACTATGCCGATGATCTCCTCCCCCTGCCTGGCATCTATTACATTGACTCCCTTACCATCAACAAAATCTACTCGATAATCCAGGCCTGGATGGCTACAAAGCATTTATGCCACAATGGGATCGCAATTCACATCCTTCACTATTGACGGAATTCCGACCCCTACTCTGTTGCCTCGTCATCTGCCTACACGACCAAACTGATTAATGCTGCCAGACAATTCCTAACACCCACCAGCTGCCTCACCATTGCTCAAGCGGTCATAGGGGCAAGGCTGGACTATTGCAACGTCCTCTGTGCAGGTACCTCCAAACAGAACATTAACAAAATGCAGGTAATCCAAACCAATGCCCTACGTTCTGCACTCAACATCTCCAAAGGAGAGCACATCTATGCAGCTAGAAGGGAGGCCCACTGGCTCCCTATTCGCGAATGTATTATATTTAAAACACTCCCCATCACTCACAAATGCCTTTCTAACACAGCTCCTGTGTACCTGGCACAAAAAATCTTGATAGCCAAAACCAATACACCAGCTAGCTCTGTTCACGCACACAGTCTTTCAATGCCGAAATGTTATCGAGTCAGAGGAGGAGACTCGAGCTTCCCAACGATAGCAGCTAAGCATTGGAATGCCCTCCCACCTGCCCTACGAGCTGAGGAATCATATTGGGCCCTCCGAAAAGCCGTCAAAATGCCCTGTTCACCTAAATCTCTGGACTTACAAGGCATGCTCCCTGCATGGCTTAGTGAGAAAAATGTAAATACACTTTAATGTTATTATTCTATGATACCACACTGTGTAACTGATCTTGACACAGCGCCTTGATGCCTTAGGGCTTAGGTGCTTTACACATGAATAAATAAATAAACTGAGTGTGCTTCTGGGTCTCTTTGCAGTATCTATACGGTTTGGAGGTAGGGCACAATGTTTCATCTAATTCACCAGACCCGGGTGCTAAAGAAAGATACCCAAACCTTGTTAGGACAAATCCCCTTCTGTACTGCACATCAAAAATATTCGTCATTTATTTGGGGTGTTTGGCAACTTGTTATCACTTACATACAAAAGGCATGTGCGAAAAGGAGAAAAGGCAATCAGAGGAGAGACCACAGCCACAATGGTCGGCTCTAAGGGACGTGTTAATTAAATACACATGGACCTATTATAAGATTAGTATACAGGAATAGGAACAAGATGACCTGGAGAAGAAAGGCACCTGAGTTAGCTAAAGACAAGTACGAAGAAGAGCCATAAGGCAGGTGGAAAGTGTGGCAGTAATTATATTCAGTGAAACTGTGATTAGCATCCAGACAGCTGGCTATACACACTCGCTGAACTGTCAAGACACATAAAAATAATAATTATTTGAAAAGTTCAGCCGTCAGCATCATTTTGTAGGAAAGATCATTCAGTTTATCTCTCTGCATACGATTTCAGCCATCCAAAAGATTTGCATCCTATATTCCAAGTGCTTTGCTGCCTTATGGTCTTTGATTTGGAGAGCTAGATATTTCTTGCTTGCATGATTGATTGCTGGGGCACAATTATGCAGCTCATCATTACCTAAAGAGGTATGCGAACGCTATTCATCTCAATGCATAAGAGAACAATTACTGTTTAAGTCGACATATGCTTGTGAAGACATGCTCTAATGTTAAGTAACAATTTTTCAGAATGGACAAAGGGAATTCCAAATTCAGTGTCTGGTAAATGTCTGCCACCCTTGGAAACCAGGCCAAATGAAGGGCGGAAATGAACTATAGGCTGCGTGATGATGTAGAATGAGACTGACAAGGATGGGTCATTTTTTGGGCTATAAACCTATTAAATGAAGAAACCTATCTATCCCTACTTCTAAGGGGCTTGCCCTGCTTCAACCTAGGAAAACATTTGTGACTTGTTAGAATGTCCGTCAAAATAAATATTCTTCCCATCCTCCATCAGAAACCATCTAATCTAATCTAACCCTAACACTAGAAACGTAGATTTTCAATTAAAGTAAAGTTTGTGTTTCTTTACCTGGAGAATGACTCCCTTCTCCTGGTTCAACACTACAGTCTTACGGCATCCCTACAAAATATCCCCACCAAAAATATCGCCGTACATATGGCTGTTTGTCTCGCCGTAGGCAATATTTTTTGGGGGGGGGGTCATTTGTGGGAGCAGGGTTGCAGGGGTGTCCCCTGCAATGTCCATGGGTCCATATCACCGCAAAAATATTGTTGTATCGCAATATTTTTGTGGCGATATTAACACATGGAACCCAGTCTTACAACAGAAGCAACTCATTCAATGTCCAACCACAGGGGACCAGGGAAATGATTCTTTTCTCCCGGCCCTTCTGTCAAAGTTCCTCACAGTATTCTTTAAACACCCTTACAGATAACTTGAATTAGTCTCTTTAACTCTTTCTTAGGAAGCTTAGAAGCTCACAGCGTTATTTGGCTTCCTTTTAACATTTTTTATGAGGGACATCTTTCTTGGATTCTCTAGGTTTTTCTTGTAGGTTTCTCTATTTTTTCTTTGTCATGATGAGGAATTTGTTTGTTGAGGCACTCGGGTTTTCCAATGTTGTTTGTGGGGCTACTGTGCCGAGGCAGATGGTTCCTGATGCCCTCAGTTTAAACAGTGGTATTTGGTGGACCACTGCAACGAGGGAGTTGGCTGCCGACGCAGTCTGCTTGGGCAGTGGTATTGGGCTGACCACTGCGATGAGGGAGAGGACTCCCGGTGGACTCTGCTTGGGCAGGGGTAATAGAATGAGCACTGCGGTGAGGGTTATGACTCCTGATGTACTCTACTTGCATTGGGCCTCTTCCCGGACCCCATTCCCATTACCTGCGGTACCTTGGGGACACTGCTCCAGTTCTTCACAGGGGAGCGGGGACCTCTCCTCATTCTTGCATGGCTTTATAGCAGGCTGGTGGTCTCAATGTTGTTTCTGGAATGAGTCGGTTGCCTACCAAATCCCAGGATGTTCCAGCACTGTCCTGTGCTTCTCGTCTCGCACCTGGAGACACGCGCCTGTTTCTGCTGCAGCATTCCGAGTTTGAACTTCTCCGCCTTTGTTTGTGTATTCCTGGCTTCCCCAATGAGATTAGGCCAGTCTTGCTTTCTACTTTCTACTGTTGACTCTGCGATGTCCCGTCCAGGCTCCAACCTCTAGTTCTTTATGTAGGGCGTGTATCTTCTAAATGCGCCAGAGACATGTTATACTATGACTCGAGTGTTAACGTCTACAATCCATTTAGAAGATGCACGCCATGCAGAAAGAACTAGAGGTTGGAGCCTGGACGGGACATCGCCTTCCTATTCGTGGGTGAACCTGAAACACATTTTCACAGTATATGATGATTTGAGTCCAATTAGGCCCTTTCTGAAGAAGAGGGAATCCTCGAAATGCGTCAGCCGACTTATTTTGGACACTATTGCTTGTACATTATGTTTCTCCTCGCATTTATTATGCTTGTAACATTAAATCATTGTTCTCAAAGAAATATTGTGTTTCAGAACCCATTGTGGTATTAAATTGTGAATTTTACTTTACTTGTTTGACTTTTGAATATCAATATGTTTAACCACCGTTGTGGCGTATGTAGAAAGTGTTCAGGAGACGGGAGGATCCCAAATTTGGGATCTCTTCTCTTTCTTTGCATACGCAGAAAGATCAGCACAGCGCTCAAAATGCAGCGAGGAGGAGCAGGAGGAGGAAGAGGAAGACGAAGAAGAGGATGAGACGCCACATAAGGTGAGCACCCATACCCTGGGACAAGCCCTCACCCTGGACCTTGACTGACAACCGGCTGGTCATCTTGTACTGGCTAAACAGGGAGCCCATAGCAGAGCTGCTCACCTTAATCCAGTGTGATCTAGGGAGCAAGATAAACATAACAACCCTGCTGCTGAAGCTAGTGCTTGTCCTGCAATTCCTGGCAACTGGCACCTCCCAGCACTCCGTGGCCATGATGCATGGCATGTCACAGCCCACATTTTCTAACATGCTTGTGCAGGTGCTGATGCCCTCCTGCGGCATATGTCCCAGTACATCCTCTGCCCACCACCCCGGCACAGGAGCATGCCATGAAGGCACACTTTTATGCAGTAGCCCCCATGCCCAACGTCATTTCTGCTCTGGATTGTACTCATGTGGTATTGGTGGCCCCCAGGCACGTGAAGAGGTATACCGCATCAGGAAGCGGTATCACTCCCTCAGCGTCCAAGTCCCCTGCTATCCTGACCTCTTTATAACACACTGCTGTGCCCACTTCCCTGATTCCACCCACAATGCCATGGTCCTGCGAAACAGCACATTGCCTGGATACATAAAGAGGCACAGAGGCCAACAGACGTGGATAGTGGGTGAGTACAAGTGCCATCACACTAGAGAAAAACAATGTGAAGTGGGCGGGCATAGCCAGAACAGAAAAATACATGCCCTGTTAAGACCCTGTACTTGCAGAACCTGCCCTCTCACCGCACTAATGACAGCTCACAACCCTCCGGACGTGGACATGATGGACAATGCTGTATGAATTTCCAAATGCAAATTGCCCCAACAGACTACCAGCACACACACACAGGACTACAGATACCTCAATGCAGTGTTTTACATCCCTATTCCTTGAACCACAAGTTACAACTCTGCACCTATATAATGTTACACTGGCAGTAGTAATGCCATGTACACAGGTATATGACACCATCATGGAATAAACGCAGACAACAAAAACCTGTGAAGGTACAACTAACCAACCATCAGGGCACATGCATGAGAGCAACGCACAGACCCAAAACTGCTACCATGGCATTCTGCCATGACAAGCACAGACTCTGAAAGCAACAACTGCTGGCTGTGAGCTGGGCAGAGATGGACGTATGGTTTGTCAGGAACTTGTGGACAATTTTCTTTTAGCATATTAATATCCACATGCTATCACCAACGTAAATAATTGTCACATCAAGAATTAAACACATGTACACAAAAAGGAATGTTCGTGCATTGCTTCAAGTGAACTGATATTTAATGCTGACATGTGCAAACACCCTCCCCACAAAACCATCCCCAACACACTGTCCTCACAACACCATCCCCAACACACCCTCCCTACTTCCCCGCTCCCCACAACACCATCCCCAACACATTCTGACCCACCTTCCTTCCCATAACAGCATCTCCAACACACCCTTGTGCCCATTTACAAATGTCCAGTCACTTGCATGGCCTCTTTCCCTTACGGGTCTCCCACAGCACCTACGGAGCTAGTATGCACGCCAAGCGGCACCTTTGGTTGATGGGCAATGATCCCTCTATGAGGGTGATGGAGCTGGATTGCTCAGACCGTTGTCCCCACATGTGTTGCATGGTCAACAATATGCTGGCCTGCATAACATCTGCAAACGCCCGAATGCCCTGACATAAGTCAGCACGGCAGATGTTGCAGCCGCCTGTCGTAGGCCATGGCCCTCACTACTCTCCTTGTGGTGCCCTGGACACAGTCCCAGATGGCCTGCAGGTGTAATACCTGCGTGTCAACAGGTTTTTCCAGGCACACCTGGCGCAGTTCCATTGCGTCCAGCCTCCTCACCATGGCTTCATCCTGTGTGGCATGGGGAATGGGTTGAAGGGCTATGAGGAGGGCTGGGGCTGAAGCACGTTGACCTGTATGACCAGACGTCTGTCTCTCTGACACCTGAATATTCTGGTCATGATGCTGGCTGTCCCGGTCAGGTAAGAGGGGGGGTTGATGGGCCAGTTGGGTGGGAGGGTACCTCCTGCCAGCAGCTGGCTCCCCTGTCACGTCCACTATGACTGGCTTTTGGGGGGAGGTTGCAGGTGCCATGGATGAAGTCCCTGTGGTTATGTTACCGTCACTGCCAACAGGTGCTTTGCTGGCACTGGCAGGTGGAGTGCTGTTGGGTCCTGGTGTCATATTTCTTTCCTATTGCCTTCCATTGGCATCGCTGGGCGACGCAGGGGTGGTGGCTAATGATGTAGCCCTGGAGGCCCGGCCTTGGGACGTAGAGGGGCTATCCACCTCCTCCTGAGTCGCCTGTGAGCCTCTTGGGTGAAAAATGACATGCTGTCAGTCATGCATACTTGTACGTGGGCTTGCTAGTCACACATGCTACATGGTGGAGGGACATCCTACAAATGTGGACTGAAGGGTATGGTTGATTGCAGGCCAATGCATATAGCCACAGAATGGTGGGGGTGTACACCCCATTGGCATGTGCTCTTTGCTCTTGTGCTGCCGAGCTGGCCTTTCGATATGGGTTCGGCTGTGGGTCAACTTTGACATTTGAACTTTCTCAGCACATGTGGGTGCTGCACATAGCTGCCATGTGCTCCCATGTCAAGTTGTAATAAGGTGGTAATTACGCCCTGACACCATGGCAGTAACGGTAAGTACCACCCAACTCGTAATGAGGGCCAATATTTGGAAGAGAGAGGTGGAAGTAAACAAAAGGTGGTAGGAGGAAACCTCTGTATTATTATTTATATCAAGTCATTTATTCTGCACAGATTTAGGTTCGGGAAACAACCAAGTGATTAGTAGACAGGATGCGATTGAAAAAGAGACCAGGGGGGGCGCTGTTGCGCACGGCTAAGATGGCCGCCTAGGCGAAGAGCTCCGGCTCGACTGAAATCCTTTTCACTAATTAATCCTTCCAGGTTAGCGTTGGCCGACGTACAACTGCAGAATATTGCCGCGGAATACCCTTGGAAGACATCCTGCAAAGGCTGGGCGAGTGGACCATGGGACGGCGGAGCTGTCATCGTCTGTACCGGCAGCGCCTGTAGAGCCGGGGCCTGGCCGCTGGTGGGCTCCAAACGATCCGCACTCGAGCCCGGGGCTCGCGACGGCTGCGCGGCCTGGTGGGGGAGGGGCAACTTGCCCGAACACGGACGCTGCCTGAGGACGGTGACGCACCACTCATTCTCACACTGGACCGATCAGCGGGGTGAGAGCAGACCCCCTCGTCCCGGACTTCGGGCCGCAGGAGAGATCAAGCGAGGAAACGCCGTGACGACAACGCCAGCCCCGTGAATCTGGTCCCGCCCGCGGCTAGGCCCAACTGGGACGTAGCTGGTCAAGTAAGTGGACAGACCAGGGAGGCGGATATACAAGGGGCCAGCACCCTCCGCAAGGAACATCCGTGCCATGGGAGCGGGGGCGAACGATTCAGTTTTGGGACGAGGTTCCACCGTAGACTGAGGAGCGCTACGAGGCGCCGGGAATAAACATCCTATTCACGGACCCCCCCGGGTGCAAATACTTCCTGCGCTGTCGGACGGCAGCAAAATCCGCCTGGACGCCAAACAGACCCCGTGCTCCCATACACGATGTGATAGACCCTGAACAGTGAGGTCCGGAGGACCGCTTAATCTCATCACTCATCCACCCCCGCACGGTGTGGGCGGTGGGGGGCACTACATTACGTCCCGGTTGAGGAAGGCAGTAGACAGCCGGAGAAGCTGCAGGCCAGAAGTACTCCTGGATCCCCTTGACAGAGGGGTAAAGACAAGGCGACGGCTGTACGCCAGACACCGAAACCTTTTACCCAACATACAAGGCTTTGCTGCATGCGAGGACCGCGGAGGCCCACGGCAGCGCCCCAGGGACGAGATTGTACACCCCGGTGCCCACCCCCCAGCCTGCCTGCATCGTGGTGCACCAATAACTCGTAACATAACCGCTGCTGAAGGTCATAGGCGGCCGGCAGCATACGGACGTGGGAGAGCACAATCTACCCTGGGAGTTGCAACGCCACCCAATGGGCCGCACTGACAAAAAAGCTGCGGGGATGAGAAAAACCAACCAAATGGACTCCTACACAAGCTCCCAACAACAGTAGACACCAGGAGGGGCAGCACAAACATCCGATGCCCAAAACACAGATCCACTGGATCGCTTGGCCACAATTGTACAGAATGGGTTCCTGGCAGTCAATGTGAAATTAGACGACATTGTGGCGACGATTGGCTCCTTGAAAGCGCGAGTGGAGAAGGAAAGTGCACGCATCTCAGAGGCAGAAAACAGGATAGGTGTAAATGAAGACGTGCTCGCACAACATGGTCGTGACATAGCCTCACTCCAGTCAGAACTCCGCAAGACGCAGAACAAATGCAAGGATCTCGAATCCAGATCCCGCAGAAACAATATCCGTATTGTTGGAGTGTCAGTCGTTTGGCAAGGGCTCCATGGAGAGAAGGGTGGAAGAGCTATTGAAATCTGTACTAGGGGAAGACTCCCTATCCAATCACTTCCTCGTTGAAAGGGCCCATCGCACCCTGGCGCCAATCCCCAAGCCGGGCGCTCCACCCCGAACCATCATTGCGCGTCTCCTCAACTACAGGGACAGAGATGTGATCCTGCGATTAGCAAGAGAAAAGGGGACACTACACCATGAAGACAACAGAATACATATTTATCCGGATTTTTCTGCAAATGTACAGGCACAACGCAGATCCTACGAGATGGTTAAAAAGCAACTGCGACTTCGTAATACACCATATGCCTTGATATTCCCTGCAAAAATGAGAATTCAACATGGTGGCAGAGCCCACTTCTTTGAACACCCCGCAGAGGCACTGGCATATGTCGAGGCCTTCATTCCGCTGCCCCCAAGAGACCGCGCAAGAGACCCAAATGCTGGACCCCGCCAGGGTGAGGGCAGAGGTGATCCGGTGGATGGATAAGACACCCCCCCACAAGTTGCACTATGTTCCTGTTTCACTACACTGTCGGCACAGCTAAACTGAACTGAAATCCGAGATAATCGGGCCGTAGAGTCTCCCGCATGGGCGGCCAAACGGCTGAGCATTGCTTTGCGACGATGCACCCTCAGGAAAGTTCCAATCAGTTATTTGGGTACATCGTCAAGTTGGGGCAGATGATGTGGGTGGTGGGAGGGGTAGGGCTAATGGGTAAGTTCTCTTGTTGGTATCACCGCCCAGACGAGTTTCAGTCTGGGAGGGAATTGTGCACAGTTGAAGGTTGTAGTTTGTTTGGAAAACGGTCTCACAAGTGCTGGCACCGCCTCAGTCCTGAATGCATGTGCATCTATGGTTGTCGAAACTTAACACAATCTACACGCATAGATAATGGGGGACGGGCTAATGGTTAAACTAATGACGTGGAATGTCCGAGGCCTAAACAATCCAATGAAAGCCAGAAAAGTGGGCAATTATGTCAGCGGGCACGGGCCCCAAATTTTAATGCTACAGGAAACGCATGCACAGGGCACGGTTAATGATCAAATACTGGTGAAATGGGGTAAACAGCGGTTTTCCACGAACTACTCCTCACAATCCAGGGGGGTAAGCATCCTGATCCACAAATCGCTAGGGTTCATCGAAAAAGGCCACCTGTTGGACTCGATGGGCAGATATGTGCTGGTCTGGGGGGAAATCGCTGGCGAACAAATGACCCTGGTAAATACCTATGGCCCTAATCTCGAGGATCCAGACTTTTACTTGCATATATTTGAAATTCTTGCTAAACATGAAGCAACAAACATAATATGGGGAGGCGACTTTAACGTTGTGCTGGACCAGGCCCTGGACAGGTCAGCCAAGACGCCTAGGCCACCGTCTAGGACGTCGCTAGCTTTGAAACAGATAGTGCAGCAGCTGTCCCTGCTGGACGCCTGGAGAGTGCTGCATCCAACAAGCAAACGGTACACATTCTATTCCTCTGTACATGACAGCGAGTCGCGTATCGACTATTGATTTATTCCCTCAAGCACTTCACACGCCTTGCAGAGTTGCGAGATTCTCCCCCGTACCCTATCTGATCACTCCCCGGTGACCATGGAAATCATTATCAGGGGTGCCCCCAAGCCGGCTAGGAGGTGGAGAATGCCTACTGGTATATTAAAAGACCCAAACGTAGTGGAGGGCCTCCACACAGACATTGCCGACTTCTTCACAAACAACATTGGGTCTGTGGACCATATCTCATCAGTCTGGGAAGCATTCAAGGTGTGGGCAAGAGGGGTCCTAATATCTAAAACAACGGGCCTACTGAGAGAGGTACGCCGAGACTTGGAGAGGGTGGAAAGGGAACTAACCGTATTGGAGGAGACTTATAGCCGGACGCATGGTGGAGATACCCTCGCCGAAATACATAAATCCCTTAGGGAATTTGATAGACTGGCAACAAGGGAGGGTCACTACATAGCAGCCCCTTCCAGAGCCCGGAGATACGGGGAGGGGAACAAGGCTGGGAAAATGCTGGCCAATCTGGTCAAGCAGGAAAACAATGTGGCCCCGATTGCGTCGATACTCACGGCGCAAGGCGCGATGATAACAAGTGAACAGGGAATAAATGATGAATTTGTACAGTTCTATAAAACACTGTACATGAACCGAGACAGGAAATCCCCTGATGAGATCAAAGCCTATCTGGCAGCCTTGGATCTCCCTAAACTCACAGAAGAAAGCAGACACATATTGGAGCAACCTGTCACGGCAGAGGAGCTCACTGAGGCGATCAAGGGGCTTACGTCTGGCAAGGGTCGGGCTCGGATGGCCTGGGAGTGGAATTCTACAAGGAATTCTGGGAAGAACTGGTCCCAGTCCTGCTGGAGGTATGGGGGAGGCTTTGAGTAAACAAACCCTGCCACAAACAATGCGTGAGGCCATAATAACTGTGTTGCCCAAGCCCCGCCGCCCGCCACAAGACATGTCATCCTATAGACCCCTGTCTCTAATAAACGTAGATGCCAAAATCTTTGCGAAAGTACTGGCAAACCGTATGCTACCCGTCACGCCAACACTAGTACATGCTGATCAAAGCGGGTTCATTCCCCAACGGTCCACCGCCCTCAATTTGCGTAGACTATTTGGCATAATGTCACAGATCAACCAAAGCAAACAGGCAGTGGCGATATCCCTGGACGCCGAGAAAGCGTTTGACTCGGTCTCCTGGGAATATCTGTTCTCCGTGTTGGAGGCATTTGGGGTTGGCCCACATTTCATCCGATATGTCAAACTACTTTATACAGCTCCATGTGCGAAAGTACACACAAATAGAACCATGTCTCAGTTGTTTGAACTAGGCAGGGGTACCAGACAGGGGTGCCCCTTCTCCCCTATACTTTTTGCTTTAACAATTGAGCCCATGGCGTCGGCGATAAGAGTGAGGCACGATAGTAGAGGCATAACACTGAAGGGAGCCACCCAAATAATATCATTATATGCGGATGATACGCTACTCTATGTTCGCGAACCTGACAAAAACATCATACCCATCATGACAGATATTAACGAATTTGCAGAATATTCTGGATACAAGGTCAAAAACTCCAAATCAGAAGTGTTCCCACTCACCCCTTGCACAAGATGCCCGGTTCATATCTGCGGCCTTAAATGGTCTGCGCATCACATCAGATACCTTGGCGTACTAGTCTCCTGTAATAAACAAACATTATACATCGACAATCACGAACAGGTGCTACACACACTACAAGTCAAACTGCAGACATGGAGGCGTCTCCCAATTTCATTACATGGTAGAATTGCCATTCTTAAAATGATTGTACTTCCGAAATTGTTATATCTATTTGTAAATATCCCCATATGGCCGGGGAGAGAATTCTTCTCTAGACTCCGCTCGATGGTGGTGTCCTTTCTGTGGGACGGGAAGTCAGCCAGAATCAGCTGGGAAAAGATGACAGAGCCATATGAGAAAGGGGGACTAGCCGCACCAGACTTTGAGCTCTATTATACCGTATCACAAGCACAATTTGCAAAGTACTGGTGCGGTGACTGGGACAACTCCCCTCACACGCAAATAGAAGAATACACTACCGAGCCCACCAACATTGGGTCAGTGATCTTCAACACCAGACATAAAGACTCCTGCGAGTTTGACCCTGTGAGTTTCACGGTAAGAGCCTGGGGAGTGATATACAAAAGGCTGAAAATAGAGAATCTGTATAATCCTGAGGTGCCCCTGTGGAATTACCCTGGCCTCCCCCCCACGTTCGATACTGATATACAGGAAGCCTGGGACCCTGGCAAGGAGATGAAAATAGGCGATATGTACCTAGAGGGGAAATTCGTGACCCTGGAGTTATTCACTAGGGGCATAGGAGGTGGGCAGCTCAGGACACTGCAGTACTATCGAATGAGATCAGCGTATCATAGACGCTGGCCGTCATTCCCAGATGAACCCCCTTCCCACCCGTGTGTGCAGTTGGCCACATCGCGGGATGGGCTGGGAGTTTCCGAACTTTACAAGGCAATACAGACTCACTCCGCAGTGGTAAGCCAGGCGAGGGAGAAATGGGAGATGGATATGACAACGCAAATAACAGAAGAAAGATGGGCGAGATGCTGTGCATTAACAAAACGAGTCTCCCTTAATGCCGGGCTTCGATTAATACAATTTAAAATCCTAAATAGACTGCATTACACTCCTGCCAGGATAGCTGCATTCACACCAGATGATCCAGGCAAATGTCCCAAGTGTGGGTCTCTGGCGGCGGGGTCCTACCATATGTACTGGGAGTGTCCGGATGTGATGCGGTTCTGGGAGAAAGTTGCAGAAATGTTACACGAAGTCACACAGATTCCCCCGCACCTGACCCCACAAAAATACTTATTTGGGGATATAGGCAAATGCTCCGAAAAACGTAGAAGATTGTTTAATGTGTCGTGCGTAATAGCTAAAAAATGTATATTAAAGGTATTGAAGAGCACAGCTGCCCCCACCATGGACGTTTTTCTACGTGAACTAACTTACATCAACGAATGCGAGGAGCAATACGTAATGTCCCAACCGAGTACGAGCAGGCCGAAAGACATTTGGGGCCCATTCAGGTCATACCTCTGTGATATGCTTTCCGATACTGAAACAACTGTTTAAACGACAACTGTTATATACATTTGTTTAACAACAATAATGCCATGTATGCTACATCATATTGTGTCTGTTAAGTGCCACTGCAATTGTTGAGACCTCAATAAAAACATGTTTTAATAAAAAAAAAAAAGAAAAAGAGACCAGGAGATGGGAAGTGAAAAACCACTATAGTAGGAAGATGTTTAAGGACAGTACGAGATAAAGGGAGAAAAAAAGGCTAACGGATTTAAGAATGCTGAGAGTTGCTACAGCCAGAGAACATCAGGATCGAGGTGCGGGGAGAAGTATTGAGGGCAGTTTGGAAAGGAGGAGGGTGGAGAGAAGAATTTAATTAGATTTTGCATTTTGCAGACACACTAAAGCCTGAGGGAAAGAAATTCACGAGGGGTGGGGTGGTGAATGTATCAGATAGTGGCAAAGGCAGTGCAGATGTGAATGAGGAAGTAAAGAGAAGTAGGACCTGGAGATCTAAGGTAAGATCTCCTTTGGAGCAGAGACGAGAAGCAGACAACCCAAATCCTACAGCCCAATGCACCCAGGAATCAAGACTGAAGTGGAGGGTTGTCCTTTAGAACCCCAATGCTGTGAGTGACTAAGAAACCCCCTAATTCCCCAGAAAGGAAACCCAGGTGGTGATTCTTTATAGACTGAAAGAACTGGAAACCAGGATAGAAGCCATCCTCCTGTTGCTGTATGTTGTTTGTCGTTGAAGTTGTTGCTGTCTTTAAAGTGCAAAAACTCATATTCCAATATGAGCTTTTTTGAGATCTCAGAAATGTGTTTGTTACAGTTTAAATCAGCCTCCCTGGAAAAAACCACAGTTTTTCAATGATTTAACAAAGGTTGTTCCAAACACCAGATAACCGTAGAGGAGCATTTGTGAGGGTTGTTAAGAAGATTTTTGGGCCACGAAAAACACATTCAATTTCTTGAGGGCTTAACTGAAAACAATTGTTCTGCATCCAACCAACATTGAATCCTCGAAAGGCTGTTAATCAAAACAGTAAGACAACCCCAAAGATAAAGATTTATTTTCATACATTTGGGTGTCCTAAAGAAATGGGACTGAATACCCCGGTTACTAAGCAAAAAAACAATGGCATAATGTAAATATTAAAAAGCAGCAGAGGAAGTGGAGATGGCCCATTACAGTGGCAGCCAGGGCTGAAGCGGCCAACAGGCCTGTCTGTGGCGGGTGCTGCAGTCCTGGCATGCTGAGTTGCCATGCAATCACTGCCACCGTCAACAACGTTGCCACTGCACATGCCCACCCACCCACATGGGACCGTATGGGACTCAATGCAAATGTGATTCAAGAACATCTTGCCGCCTGACTTCCTGGCCACTGGACTTTGATTAATTATTACAGTTGCACTGTTAAGTCAGTATATGTACATTGGCAATGGCTCCAGTAGCAAGCTGCTGGTAGCACTGGCAGGGTTAATACAGGACACATAATGAGGCACAGTGTCACCTGCACACTGCAGCAGGAACACCCATATACAGCTCCATGTACAACATGGCTATGGCGTAGGCCACGCACCCAGGCACCCAATCCCCCGCCCCCAACCTGCACATACAAACACAGATAAACAACTCTTCAGCAGGCTCAACTGACAATAGATAATAACATAACCCACAAATTTGCATCCTGGTCACGCGTATTGCATGTGTGTCTGCCATGCTGCCACTGCCAGCACATCACAACACTGGTACGCCCTCACCTCCACGGACATATGGGCACACACTGATTGTGGAGTGCATGTTCCTCATATGACCCTGGCAGCCATGCCATGAAAACACCACACACATCCTGGCCATGCAACCAGGTCACACATCGACCCCATGCACGCACCACCCTCCAACAACCTTTGCAACACGTCCCAAATATCTGCACATGGGAAGACATGCATGGCACTACCCACAACCCAATATGGGTGTACATGTGAGCATATCCAGCACACCTGTGTCACATGTGCCGTCTGCAAAGTGCCTGCAGCTGAGTCAACACAACCCATGCATGAGTTAGACATACCATGCAGCATTGCCTGCCCCCACAAGTAATATAGCACGATGACCAGTTTGCATGTAATTGTAAATCTTCCAGTCAGTTTCCTAACAGCATGCCTTTCATTCACCCTACTGGAGCTGACATGGATGGCGGTCAATCACAAACATCAAGGGGCAGCGGACGTGTAAGACCCATAGCAGAACGTCCCTCAACCTCTGGTGCAAGCACCTGGGCCATCAGGGCAGTGACAACTGCAATGGTACACCACGCAGAGCCGGCAGACATTCCTGCTGCCCCTGTGACACAGGCAGCCCCTCTGCCTGTCCCACCTGCTGCCCCCGTGACACACGTAACCACATGTGCATTCCCACTGGGGCGTGCAGCACCACCACCCCACCAGGCCGAGTCTCATGGCACAGACAGCAGTGCTGTGGATGGGGCTATTGACGCAGGCAGAAACAGCGGCGTGGACACTGAGCGCACCCCAGATGTTCTGGGCACATTCAGGACCATGAGCCCTAGAAGTCCTGTGCGCTCGCCCAACCCATCGCTCCAGGAGCTCAATGGATGGAGGAGCACCAGGACATACTGACCACACTGGTGCAGCAGCACCTACAGGAGTCACCCTTCAGAGGGAGTGCAATCAGCCTATTGGCCGCCAGGTTGCCCGTGCCTCGGAGGGTCAGTGACAACAGAAGTGTTCAATCTAACATTGCTGAGACAATGGCACTGGCCCTACAGGCTATTATGTCACACCTGGCGCCTCAAAACATGCCAGTGGCCTCCATCAGCACCACGCCTGCAAGCTTCCATGCAGGCAGCCCCAGAAGAAGATAATTTCGCCTGTCTGGCTCATCTCAGAGGGACAAACATGCTACCAAGCGTGGCAGGAAGTGGTGCCGAATCATTGACACTTGCTCCACATGTTGATATTTTGGGCCGGGGAGGTGGGAGAGAACGTTTGGGAGGGCGAGGGAGGGTCCATAGTTGGGATAGACAGTTGGGGCCTGGGAGGTGGGAGGGTACGTTTGGGAGGGTATTGTTGCTGCACCTGTTTTCATTTGTCTTGATCTTAATACATTGGGTTGTGCATCTGAATCGCAAGAGGATATTTTCTTCTGTGTGAGCATTCATTATTTAATCAAAGTGTTAGAAATTATGTGTCAGAAATTACGCTCCATGTGCTTGTGAGGATTTCTAAAATAAAATTGTGAATCAGTGCATCCTGTGCATGTTCACCATCCATGGATTCCGCCGGGGTCGCACTCCCATCCCATTATCGTCGTCATCCCCATCCTCATCTGCTGGGTCCATGTCCAGGGGTAGTACAATGTTCCGCCGAATACACATATTATGCAGCACGGCACATGCCAGGACAATTTTGCCAACCTTGATTGGGCTATAACTTGGTGTCCCACGGATCTGCTGAGACAGCTTCACCTGGCCTTGAGCAGTCCAAAAGTCTATTCTATGATGCCCCGTGTACGGATGTGTGCCCGGTTGTAGGCCTCCTCATGCCTGTTCCGTGGTCGTCTAACGGGTGTCATCAGCCATGGTGTGAGGGGGTATCCGGCATTGCATGCATCGGAGTGACAGAAAGGTGATTGGATGTTTGTGGTGGAAAGTTCTTGTCAATGATGATAGCATGTACACCTTTTCAGGATTTTGTTAGCACACAACATAGTACATGCCACAGATGACCCAAAGGATTTTTACAAATGTGCATGTGACAACTTTTCTATAGTCCAATGTTTGATCACTCATTCCTACTGAGACTGTTTGGCCTGCACACTGTCTGCAGTCATGATATGGCCTTGAATGCTACTACATGTCTTATTCCTTTCAATGTAAACAATGTTGTGTGTGTCTGCCTACTAGGAGCCTGATGGCTTTTGTGGTCCTAACAATCTGCGTTCTGCACCCGCAGCGCACAAAAGGCAATACACTGATGTGCGCAGCAGGACCAATAGGCATTGTGTACATGGGAGCACCTGCTACTTTCTCACCGGTGACAATACTCCCATGTTCATGTTACATTGCATAGTGTGACACTCCATGTTTAGGGGGACTTTCAATTTGCCGGAACATGGTTTCCTGTGACATGTTAAACTGTCATGGACCTCATGCAGCGGTAGTGCAGGCGCACTCTGGTTGGGTGCCTATTTACCCCCCCCCCCCAGGTCAGGCATTGGTCAATCTACTCACCCAACAGCCAGGTGCTCTCTCCGATGTGACGTGCCATGTACCCTGGCAACGTGGTATTCTGCAAGAACATTGAGATGTGTGTCAGCACAGTGAGGGAGTGGAATTGTTTGTGATTTCTATACACTGCCGCAATGACATGCCTGGCAACCAACTCCACATAGGTGCAATCTAACGCACCAATGCAATTGGGCATGCCTGCAAGGGCATGAAAGGCTCCTTTGGTGGCATTAACCTTGGCAGGGATTGGGGTAGGGCAATGTGGTGTGCCACATGGCACAGCAGTGCATCCAATACCTGGAACAAAATCGTGGAAAAACAGGGATGACAGCCCGTGCAGCATACCCACAGTGTGCTGGTATGTGCCGGTTGCAAGGAAATTCAGTACAAACATTACCTTCAGCAAGGGTGGGATAGCTGTCTGTATGTTTATCGTGCTGCTGATGTCGTCATTAATGAGGGTAGCTAATGATAGTATTGTCAAGCCAGTACAAGGTGTGGATTTGGCTTGGGGTCAGATTCCAGGGCGAGGCGCTGATGCAGGGTATTGGTAGCTGCCTGCTGGGTGCTACCTGCTGGACGCTACCTGCTGGACATAGATGTTAGGCCTGATCAACTCGTTCCTACGCCACCTCCATTGCCTCTCTGCTGCTTCATCCTCAATAGCTCCTTGCAGGTTCCCCAGCCCAATTGCTGCTACAGCGACTGGCAGCATGGTTGTGTTGGGAGGTGCGTTGGGTGTGGGTGTGGTCCTTTTGTACATTCCCAGTGGCAAATGGTGTGCAGCTGGGCTAATTTACTTCACCTGTACTGTTTTATGCCTGGTCCGCTGTGATGGTATTGCAGGCGTCGTGGTCATGGGGCCACCACCATTTTTATGGCGGTGTTTCTGAGTAGGCAGAACTCTGAATGTGCCCGTACTACCGCCGTGCCAGTAATTCAGGGACGTCCGGCAACTCTTTCCGCTGTTTACGTTCACTGTGCTACCGGGTGCGGTAGCATCGTGGTGGGTCACTTTGCGGTGACTGTGTTTCCGCACTTGTGACTCGAAATGTGCCGGTCTGGAAAACGGTGCCGGTACCGCTATTTCCGGACCGGCATACTTGTAATGAGGTCCAGTGTCTACAAATTTCACCATGATGGCAATTGTGACATTGAGAGGCATTTGTCAATCAGCTATGTGGATAATCCCATGCATTCACAATGCATTACTACTTGGATTTGCAAGGAAGGAAGAGGCATGGAGTGCTGTGAAACCTGTTTCAAGAAGATGAGCTTCAGCATCCTGCCTTTCTATTCATTTTCTATCCAAGTGACAAAGCCAAGATTGCTAATTTGGGGATTCTAGGGCCACTTTTTGGGATCAATCTACTATTAGCTTTTTCCCTGTCTTTTTTGGTTCCTTGTTCTTTTTGATGGCCAGAATGACTTCTCATGAAGTCCCCTGGCCATTAAGTTCCTTATCTTATGTAAGGTACATGGCATGTGGTCCCAGTAAGGCAGCCAGTCTCATATTTACCCTAGTGTGATTGTGCTACTGTGATTTGTTATTAGGGAGTACGTTGTTGGTAGCTGTGCAAGTAATTTTACTGCATTGGCAGCCCAATGTACCTTTTTGGTAGCCATTGGGGTACCAATGGGTTGTTTTAAATGCATTTTATATTCTAGGACCTTTTTGTGAGCCCACCATGGTAGCCTCTGTATTGGTCCTAACTGGTTTAGGCTAATAAAGGTGCCTTCTCACTTCCTTTGGGGTGTCTTTAGCTGAGTGACAATCTAGGTGTCATCTGACCCTCTGGCCCCAACTGCTTTTTTTGATTGGCAGCAGTGCAGGATGATCCTCGTTGCACTGGTGTGGCCGAGGCAGATATGGTACCCGGACCTTCTGGACTTGTCAGCGTCCCCTCCAGTCAAGCTTCCGGCAGATGCAGATCTTCTCGCCAGGGAAGGAGACGTGATCCTGCACCACGACCCATCGTCGCTGAACCTGCAGGCATGGCTCCTGCAGCACTAGAGTTTGGTGGATATGAGATCTCGGCGGATTGCAAGGAGGTGCTTGCCAAGGCCAGGGCTTCTTCGACTCATAAGTGCTACGGACATAAATGGAAGAGGTTCACCATCTGGTGCCGTGCACAGAAGATAAACCCTCTAGGGATTACGGCCCCTGAAGTGCTTCGGTACTTGCTGTCACTGGCCACGGCGGGGCTGGTACCTGCTTCTATCAAGACCCATCTGGTGGCTATCTCCTGCTACACCAGAACTCTGGGGCAGTCGTCGCTGTGGTTGCATCGCCTGGTTAAGGAGTTCATGGAAGAACTTTTCCACTTGTTCCCGCCGGTGACGGCTCCGGCCCAGCGTGGGAGCTCAATGTGGTGCTGACTAGGCTAATGGGTCCCCCGTTCGAGCCTCTGCATTCGGCACCTCTGAAATTCCTGTCGTGGAAGACGGCGTTCCTGGTGGCCATCACCTCTGCACGACGAGTGGGAGAGATCCAGGCCCTCTCCTGTAAGCCTTCGTACTTGACTTTCCACGTAACGAGGGTCGTGCTGAGGACGCACTCCTCCTTCATGCCGAAGGTGCCATCGGACTTCCATCTCAACGAGCCCTTGGTGCTACCTGTTTTCTTTCCGTCGCCTTCGTCGCCGGCTGAGAGGACTTTGCACTCGCTGGATGTGGCGAGAGCGCTGAAGTTCTACGTGTACCGCAAAGAGTTTTTCGGAATACGCCACAGCTGTTTGTGAACTTTGGTCCTGTGAACCATGGGAAGGCCCTCTCCAAGGCCTCCATTTCCAGGTGGCTCTCCAGCTGCATCACACACTGTTACCAGTTGGCAAACCGACTGTTGCCTGGCCGTCCGAGAGCCCATTCGACCAGAGGGATCGTTGCAACTACGGCGTTCCAGTCTGGTGTGCCCCTGCTGGACATCTGCAGGGTTGCTACGCGGTGTTTGACGCACACCTTCACGAAATTCTACTGCGTCGACCGGGATTCCAGGGAGGAGTCCAGAGTCGGCCAAGCAGTGCTGCTCAACCTGTTCGCTTGAAGGTGAGCCTGGTGAGGAGGTAAGAGATGCTTAATGTTGAGTTGATGAAATGCTTAATGTTGAGCCTTGCCACCTCCCGTGGTTGTGCATATGTGTACCGCTATGTATTCTTGTATTCATGAGCATGTGAATCCATTCCAGACCCCGTGCTGGAGAAGGAACAAGTTACTTACCTGTAACTGTTGTTCTCCAGCATGGGTCTGGCATGGATTCACATGCGAACCCTCCCGCCTACAGCTCTGCGGCCTTTCTCTTGGTCCTACTGCCACTTTATGTGGTACCAAATCTGAAGATGGCTGCCTGAGGAAGGGCTTAGATAGAGGGCAGATATTGGCTGGGGGCAGTTCAGAAATTAAAGTGAAACTGATTTTTTCTTTTACAGAGGATTCCCAGCCTGACGACGGGGAATATTCATGAGCATTTGAATCCATGCCAGACCCATGCTGGAGAACAACAGTTACAGGTAAGTAACTTGTTCCTTACCCTTCCCAAGACCATGGGGCACTTGGAAGGGTGATTATTATTATTCCCAATACTCACCCTTTGTGTCCTTGGTCGATGGTAGGGATTCCTGGGAAGCACGTCTTCATGGCAGTTCCCCATAGACTTTCATTAAAGATCCTCCTGACCTGAATCAACTTCTTCAGGGGTCCTGGATCCATCTTCCAGCTTCTGGAACAATTCCTTGGGGTCCTCTGTGACATTCTTTGGGGTAGATTGTCGCAGCATCCACACCTGTTGGGGTAGATATTGCTTGCCTCCTTTAAAGTGGATAGTCCTTTAACTTTGCCTGTTAATTCCTGTGGAACTGTTAACTCATATGTGAACGCTCCTTAAAGTGAATCTGGAGTACCTTCCTTACCCGGGACATTTTCCTGCATTCCCCAGGAGTTCGATGTGCTCTGGACCAAGTTTCGTGCTTTCTGTACTTGTGATTTTTATAATCAATTTTCAAGTCATCCCTTTTATTTCTGAAATGGTAAATGCACTTGAAACACTGTAACTGCATCTAGGAACAATGTGTCTATTTTTCCAAGAAATTTCAGCAAGGTAACTGTTACTAAAATGTTTATTGATTCTTGGAAGCTTTTGCTAATGTTTTACCATGGTTCCCTTCTTTTTGTGGCTCTAGAATATTATTCTGGGTGACGGGGTATTAATACTATTATAAGGCCATGGAAGGTCTAAAATAATGGTGAATTGCGTTTTAGGCTTTAGGGATTTTTAACCTATTTTTCCCTTGGGCAATACTGTTTCACTTTTTTTAATCCCTTACCCAGCTAAATGTGTTAGGTACTTACCATCAGGTCTAGGGCCTTCCACATATATTAGAGGTGGGATGTGTCTTTAGGACACTGCATGTAGTTGTGCAGACTGCTGGGTACATACCTGCATGCTAGGGTTGATGGTTCCTATGTTCTCCACAACCCCTGTTTAAAGGTGGATGCTCACCTCTGGTAGAGGACTCACATATAGACATTGGGGTTTCGAGAGGCCTTGTATAAGCAGTACTATGTTTATAATATTCTGGTATATGCTATACTCTGTATTAATATCTAACGTACTTATATGAACTGACAGTTTTATGTGTGACTTTATTTATATATTTTTCAGTATGTCTGTGTGGTGTATTGTCTAGAGCTTTGTGTGTGGACTAATTGTACATCTGTGTCGGTGTACTACCCCAACCTGAAATTAGAGTTTTGCCACCCTGTACACATTACATACACCTAGAGAGGTTTGGCTTCTGTGAAGACGTATGATGTGATATGGCATTTATGACGTGCCTGTACACAAGTGTTTTTATGCGTATCAAGGCAAGGAGTGGGAAACAGAGGGAGGGACAATACAACGATCTTACTAGGCCTTGTGACATTCAGATCGCGCATGTGCAGGGTAGTGGAAGGGTGAAGTGTCATGGTGGGGGGGGTGAAGAGCAGGTAAATCAATAAGTGCAATCAGCAAGTGGCTAAAAGTGCAGAGAGAAGGGACTGTAGGGTTGCAGATACAGGTCATACGGGCTGGGGGAGCCCAGAGGCAGTGCAAGGGCAACTGGACATGCATGAACCTGTGCCCGAGTTCAGAGGGTAGCCAGGTGACCAGTGCATGTAGCAGTTAGGACATCAGCACGGGAGAGGAAGAGAGAAAGTAGAAGCAAAAAGGAAGGTCTTGAGTTGCTTCTGGAACTGCAGGTGGTTCTGCTCAAGTTTTAAGAGAGGCAGGGAGGATGTTCCAGAGGGAGGCCCCAGCCAAAGAGAGATCTGCCTCCAAATCTGCATGGAAAAGCGTCTGACTCCCAGAGAGTTGGAAATAGATGAGGGAGTGCTCGAGAAGGGAGATGTTTAGGAAGAGAACATTGGAGGTAGTGCAGTCGCAGGCCCCAGAAAGCCTTGTAGACGATGCAAAGGGTCTTGAACTTGATCCTTGCTGCCACAGGAAGCCAGTGAACAGATTTCAGAGCTGGAGAGATACGATCCCTGGGCTTAAGGCCAAGGACAAGCCTTGCAGTAATGCCCTGGATAAGTTGTAGACGTCGGAGAGTAGAGGCAGGCAGCTTTAGAAAGAGGCTGTTGCAGTAGTCCAGCCTAGAGAAGACCAGAGCTCTGTAGACAGTGAGTTTCTGGGGGAAGTTGAGGAAAGGAAGAATACCTCTGAGGATTGCAGTTGATAGTTTGACTTCTTAGAGACATCAAAAATGTGAGGAGAGAAGGAGAGGGCGGAGTCGAAGATGATACCAAGGTTCTTAGCCTCACAGGTTGGAGTTGGAAGAGGGCCCAGAGTGGGCAGGCGGAGGTGGAGTGAGGAGTCGGACAAAGAGGTGGCATTATTAAAATCTAGTTTATTAACTAATCAGCAAAAAGGGGCTAGCTTTCCCAATCTCTACAGGGTTACCCCTACCTATTCTAAGATAACTCGTAGTTAGTAGTAAAGGTGAGGGTCACAAGAAAGAGTCTGTCCTTTGTCCAAAACCTACTCTAACCCTACCACTAAGTAACAAAATAGTTCAGCATTTATAGAAAGCAAAATACCAGGAGAATGGCTCCCTTCTCCTGGTAAACGAGTTCAGTCTTTTTCAATCTTCTACTTCAGTTTCTTATTCAGTAAAGATTCCGGGACAGGAGAATGACTCCCTTCTCCTGACCCACTCAGTAGTCCTCAAAAGTCTGTTTAGTTCCTCTGAGTTTTACAGACTTGTTTCACAATTACAATGGTCCTTCTTGACCTTTTTCCACACTGACGGTTCTCGCTAAACACCGGACAAGGTGACACACTCAAGCTTCTCACACACTGTGGTTTCTCTGCCATGAGGATGCAGTTCAAAACGCAGGATCTGGCCCTTATTTATTTATTTATTTATTTTTGTATGTATGTATTACATTTGTTACACGCCCAGGTATCAGACAGCTCGGTAAGAACAATAGTTAAAGCACAACTATAGCAATAGTTGAAACACAATTATAGCATGGATACAGGCATACATATAAAGCATTTACATAGTAATAAGAGTACAGTACACATACAGGAATTATTTTACAAGTAAGGAGGTCGCAGCATAATATTGGTTAAATAACCAAGTTTTTAACAGTTTTTTAAAGTCTGAATGTATCCAGTTTTTTGATACTGCATGGAAGGGAGTTGCAATGTTTGGGAAATAGGTATTTGAAACTATTGCCCCCTGCTCTGGTGTTTCAGAAGCGGGGCATGATTAAGGTGGTTATAAGATCTTAGTGTTCTTGTGTATATTTTCTCAGTTATGGCATTATTCAGGTAGATGGGGGGCTTTTTTATGAAGGCATTTGTAGGTGATGCACAGAGTTTTGAATATGATTGAGTGTCTCTTCTGATCTTGAATATGTGATCGGATTTCCTTATTCCTAAGGCAGCCCGTAGAGCATTTTTTTTTTAATTAGTTGTATCTTTTTAATATTAGAAGAAGATATTCCGAGTAGTAACACATTGCAATAGTCAAGTTTAGATAGGATCAAAGCCCTAGCCAGCGTGATACAATTGATGGGGGTTAGAAACTGGCAGCTTAGGGCAATTGGTTTGGCAGTGTTGGATGTAGTTGATGAGAGGTTGCTAATCATTGTAAGGTTCACATCTAGATAGACTCCTAAAGTTTTTACTTGCTTCAGTACAGTTATCATTGTGCCGTCAATGTTGATGGGGGAATACTCTGGGTGGAGAGCACTAATTTTAGACTCAGAGCCCACGATGAGAATCTCTCAGGCCGATTCATGGAATTATTGTGCGCCGTGCAAGTGTGCGAATCGCAGCGCCAGTGCAAAAATCGCAGCGCAAGCATGCGAAAGCCGCGCACATCGATTCATGGAAGTCCGTGCACGTGTAAATCCTGGGATGTGCGCTAAAATCCTGCGTGGTGCACGCGGGCGCACACGTCATCAAACGGCGTGCGCTACGCGCATAACAAAAGTGCACATAGCGCGCCGCCCACAACAAAAGTAGGCGGAACAAGGGGCGTAGCACACGGAATGGGGAACAATGTGTGAAAAGGTGGGCGTTACGGGGGAAGTACAGGAGGCAAATGCGTGGAACGCCCACACACAGGCCTACAACGCGTATTCATGGAAACGAACAGGGGAAACGCGTGTGCCAAAAAAGACGCGCTAATCCGGAAACAAGTACGCCAGAAGGAAGCAGGCATGCGTGGCCCCGCGCAGCATAAAAGTGCGCACAAACAACAAACAAGCTCAGACGCTACAATGAATATACCATTCCTCGCAGCAGTGGTCGTGGGACACCGCAGGAGGAGGATAGCCAGGCCCAGAATTTTTACACCCAGGACCAGCCTTTTTGGGATGCATGATGACCAGGTGTATGGGAGGTACAGGTTCCCACCACACATAATACTCGACCTGGTGAGTGAGTGGGAGGATGACCGCACATCACCCACCCTGTGCTCCCAAGCGCTGAGCCCCTTGGAAAAGGTGCTCAATGTACTGCACTTCTTGGACACTGGTTCATTTCAGCGGACAAGTGCCATAGTAGGGGGGGTGTCACAGGCCACGCAGTCACGCTACCTACACCAGGTGTTGGCCATCATGACTGCACGCTCTTCAGTCCGCAGGCACATATACATGCCCAGAACACCTGCAGAAAGGCAGGCTGCCGTCCAGGACCTTTACGGGGCCGGCACACTTCCACAAAGTGCTAGGTGCCATTGATTGCACCCATGTGGCTCTACGTCCTCCCAGGGCAACTGAGCACATCTATAGAAACCACAAGCACTGGCATTCCATCAACGTGCAGGTAGCATGTGATGCCAAGGGAATCATCACCTCAGTATATGACAACTATCCAGGGTCCACCCATGACAGTTTCATTTTCAGAATGTCACCCCTAAACCGGGACCTAGAAGCTGGGCGGCATGGCGATACATGGCTGCTTGGTGAGTATAAATGACTCTGCACATGCTTGCATGTCAGATACTGAGTAATGTCACAACTCCACTAATGATACCCATCATCACCTCCCCAGGGGACAGTGCCTACCCTCTGAGCACCCACATGATGACGCCAATTCGGAACCCCACCACACCACCCGAGGTAAGATACAACACAGCCCATATTGGAACCCGGGGCATAGTGAAGCGCACATTCGGGGTGCTGAAGTCACACTTTCGCTCCGTTGACCGCTCTGGTGGGCAGCTGCTATACGCGCCCCCAGTAGTGTGCAGGATCATAGTGGCAGCATGTGTCCTGCACAACGTTGCAACACGCCTGAGGGTGGACATGGTGGTGCCCTCACATCCCCAACCACATGTACGGCTGCTGCGCATGGGCAGGGAAAGGGCACGTGGTGAGGCAGCCCATACGCAGCTGGTGACTAATTTCTTCACCTAAAATCACACCCCTGTGGAGCGCACACAGCCCTGGCACATACCAGCTGTCAATCAATGATGATGACATAAGGGACAGTCAACTGTCACAACCATACCAGCCTGAGATTGGTCACCTGGAAGTGTTACATTGTGTGCATCCCTACCTACTGAAAGACAACCAATGCTGTGTCACAATATGGCACACATTTATGCTGCATGAATGACTACCCCCTTGCAAAATACAACATGAAAATAGTGCCATGTCACCCAACCCCTCCCCATCTCAGCTACCCAACACACCATGGCATGTCATGTGCACTGTCCCAAATGGAAATAGGCCACAGACAATATGCTCCCAGTAATCAATAACAAACAGCACACATGAACAAATACTTACCAGCAACACAATACAATACAGCAACACAGGATGAAACAGGGCCAAAATATGACAGTACAAAATAAAAGTAGTGCAAGTCTTACAACCTGAATAAGTGTCATGATGCCTACTCCCGGGGAACCAGACCAGGTCCAGCAACCCCGGAACCAGGCATCAAGTTGTTTTGAGCAAGCCCAAAAGCCCCTGTTAGGGGCTGTTTGGGTGCGGTCCTGGCGCCTATGGCGCCAGGCTCATGTGGAGAGTCAGTCCTGGCACCTATGGCGCCAGGCTCATAGAGTAGAACTTACCTGATGCAGACCATGCTGCAAGCTTCCCTGGTGCAGACCATGCTGCAGAGCTCCAAGCCAAATGAGGCTTGGAAGGGACTATTTTACCTAGGGACTATTTTTTACTCGGGTGGGGCTGGGGAAGAATACTCACCTTGGACTACTTTGGAGGTTATTTAAACCACGCCCGAAAAGCAGCACACGCTTCGCGTTATTCTGCAACCAGCAGCGCAACGCTCACCGTGTCTGCAAGCCTGCATCCAGTCTTCTGCCACGCCCGCCTCGAGTCTGCAGCTCCTAGAAAAAGGTAGGAACAGAAGGAGAAAGGTGAGAATAAGAGCAAACCTTCGATCCTTACCTGGATTCCGGATCCACCGCACCTTCGAACTGGAAGAAAGAAGCATTTATGCGCGCTGCCTCGCCTGCTGCAGTGCCGCGCTGAACTCACCAGCCCTCGCAGAATCCTCACGATCCACCGAACGAGGAACTCTTCGCTGGGGTCACGCTGCAAACTGCAAGGAATCGGACAAGAGTGAAACATGTGAACTCTTACGAACTACATATTTTTCTGAGTCATTATTGTTCTGAAACTCACTGATTCCTTCAAGCCAGTGAAGCAACTGGTTATCAACACGCCCCTGCGTTCAATGCAGGATGGAGAGCTCATCTTTTCAAACCATCAGGTGAGACTATATAAGGGGACATCAAAGGTGATATGTGGGGAGGACAGCGGGGGTGGGGGGAATTTACGCTCAACTCCACGGGTGGTTAATTCCCTTTCTCCACTTGCAGAAGGATATTCCTATGGGCCAAGCAAACGACGCTAGGTGGGCCAGTCCAGTCCGTCATCTCGCCCCTACGCGTCACATTGGTGGAGACCGAAGCTGTCCAGTTCAGATCGACGCCTCTGTGGGAGCCAGGTGAGCGTAACAGAACGCGAAGCCTACCCACAAATTCCCACCCGGGCGTTATGGATACCTCAGAGACTGACCAATTGGCCCAATTACTAGGGGAACTGAGGGCTGAAGTGCATTTGGCCCGTCAAGAAACTAATGCACTTAGGAGAGAACTGATTTTATGAAAGAAGCGAACTGATGACCTTGCTAGGCAGCTATTGCCAAGCCAGGCTGGACAAGCACCCCTACCTGGTTCCGGGGGTAACCCAGCTCCTGTGTTATCAAGTAACCCTGTGCAAATAAACATACCAGGAAATATTCCATTAGCTCCACCGAACGCTTTGCCGGAGATCCCAAAAGGTTTGCCGTGTTTATGAACCAATGCCGCCTGCACTTTTTATGCAGACCTGGAGCCTTCCCAAACGACCAAGCCAAGGTAGCCTTTGTATTGTCATATCTCAGCGGCAGTGCAGCTGATTGGTCAATTCCACTTGTCACTCAGGATGACCCAATTCTTCTGGATTTTCAGGGCTTTCAAACTAGAATGGAAAGACTATTTGCCCGGCACTCCCAAGGACAGGCCCTGGATAACAAACTTTTGTCCCTACGACAGGGTAACCAGGACCTTCTATCCTACATCGCGACCTTTAATAGGTTGATAGTGGAAACTGGATGGCCTGAGGAAAAATGAATCACGTTATTTCATCGAGGGCTTCGAGGAGAACTCAAGGATGTCTTGGCTCAAGTCGTGAACCCACCTCAAGACTATGCTGAATATATAGACTTAGTGGTCCAGTTAGATCACAAACTTCAGAACAGAAAGGCTGCTCGAGCCAAGTTTGAGAATCGGGTATTGGTCAAAACTCACTCTAACCCCAAAGGAGCAGATGCTTCAGAACCCATGCAAATCGGAGGGGTTAAAGGACCCTTAACCCAGAAGGAAAGAGAAAGGAGACGACAAATGCAATTGTGACTATATTGTGGAACTTCTGGGCGTTTTCTACGGGATTGCCCTGTAAAACCACCCAAGAAGGTGGTAGGAGCTGCTGATAAAAGCCATATGGAGTCAGACTCGGGAAACGACCAAGCCCGACAAGCGTAGAGGTCCGCTTGCCAAGCTTGAAGAAGGATACTCAGACCTCGCATTTCATCATACCAATGTTCCTCGTAGATCCAGGGCAGCCACCGCGTATGCACGCAGTAAGGGCATACATTGATAGCGGGGACATAGGAAACTATGGGGACTATAAATTGGCTTCCAGGATGAATCTACCTCTCTGCCGAAAAACCACCTCAGATGTCATCACCACAGTCGATGGAAATGAAATTGCCTCTGGGCCTGTAACTCATTCCACCGCAGAGATGACACTATTGGGTCAGGATGGGCATCGAGAGACTATTGTGTTTGATCTATTCAAAGCCCCACAGTTCCAAATAATACTGGGGATACCTTGGTTGGAAACACATAATCCTTGTATTGATTGGCGAGAGAATAGAATAACCTTCCCGGATTGTGCACAAACCTGTTACCCACAGAAAAATCAAAACGTAGGCCTGGCCACAGTAACCACAGCAGTCATGCAACTACCTCCAGAATACCAATAATTCCAGGATGTCTTCCAAAAGAAACAGGCAAATACCTTACCTCCTCACAGATTGTACGATTGTCAAAACGATCTCATACCCGGTGCACAACCCCCTTGTAGCAGGATCTATGCACTTGCGGAACCTGAGAACCTTCACCTGCGACAATATTTAGACCAGTACCTTGCAAATGGCTTTATTCGCCCATCCAAGTCCCCTGCATCTTCAGCTTTGTTCTTCGTGCCCAAAAAGGAAGGTGACCTCAGAATGTGCATAGACTACCGCGCATTAAACCAGATAACTGTTAAGAACCGATACCCATTGCCTCTGATCCCTGAACTATTAGACCAAGTGCAGGACGCTTGTATATACACCAAGTTAGATCTCTGGGGGGCATACCATCTGGTACATGTAAAAGAGGGCGACGAATGGAAGACTGCTTTCCGCACTAAGTATGGGTTATTCGAGTACTAGGTGATGCCTTTCGGGTTGTGCAATGCACCAGCAGCCTTCCAATACTTCATGAACGATGTCCTTCGTGAACTTATTGACGTTTGTGTTGTCGTGTATATCGATGATATTCCAGTGTACTCCTCTTCAGAATCTGACCATGTGAAGCACGTCCGAGCAGTCCTTGAGAAATTGCGCCAGCACAAACTATACGCAAAACTAGAAAATGCGTTTTTCATGCCACAGAAATTGAATTCCTTGGGTTTATCATGACCCCAAACGGAGTCCGAATGGACTCACGAAAGGTGGACGCAATCCTTAAGTGGCCATCACCAAGTTCAGTTAAGGGAGTACAAAGCATGCTCGGCTTTGCCAATTTCTACCGCAGATTCATCCCAGATTTTTCACATGTCTACATCCCATTACAGCACTCTTGCGAAAAAATAAACGCTTTATATGGACTGAAGAAGCTGATAAGGCCTTCCAAGAGCTGAAAGCGAAATTCACGTCTGCACCTGTGTTAAAGCACCCACGCCCTGAACTTCCATACAAAGTGGAAACTGATGCATCCAGACTAGCCATGGGAGCTGTCCTGTCTCAAAGGGACCCTGAAACTGGCCAGCTTCACCCAGTAGCATTTTGGTCCAGAAAGTTCTCAGCACCCGAGTTAAACTATGCGGTTACCGACAAGGAGTTATTAGGCATTAAATCCACACTCAAGGCTTGGCGGCATTATCTTCTCGGTGCCAGGCATGCCATTACTGTGATCACCGATCACCAGAACTTACAGTATTTAAAAACAGCCAAGGCCCAATCGTCACGTCAACTCCGATGGGCATTGTTCTTTGCCGAGTTTGATTTCGTGATAGCCCATCGACCAGGTTGTAAGAATGGTAAAGCAGACGCCTTATCCCGAATAGGGATGGGAGAGGCAGAAGTGAACCCAGAACCAGTACCTATAATTTCCGAACAAAGGATCCTTGACATGACTACTCTACAGACACTAGTGGACATTCAGGTAAAGATCCAGCAACTCTTTGATCCTACAGCCCTGCAGGACTGGGTAAAGAAAGGCCCGGACTACTCTGTCACCAATGATCTGCCTTATTACCCAGGGCGACTGTTTCTGCCACACAAGGAACTACAAGAGCAAGTCATTTCCTGTTATCATGATACCCTAATGGAAGGGCACCCAAGTATTGCAAAAACTGAAGCTAAGATTAAAAGACAATTCTGGTGGCCCACCTGGCGAAAGGATATTAAATCATTTGTGATGTCTTGTGACATTTGCGCCCAAAACAAAAGTCAAAAGAAAAAAACAGCTGGACTTTTACAACCTTTAGACATTCCGCCTACACCATGGCACACCTTATCGTTAGACTTTATTACTGATCTACCTCCTTGTAATGGGTTTGACACCATTCTAGTTATTGTGGATCTTTTTTCCAAGATGGCCCACTTTATTCCTTTAAAAGAACTACGTTCAGCCTTAATCCTGGCCAAAGAATTCCTCAAACATTTTTCGCTTACATGGATTTCCGTCCGTGTTGGTCTCCGACCGGGGCAGTCAATTTGTTTCACTTTTTTGGAAGAAATGTTGTGAATTGGCGCAAGTCGACGTGAGATTATCGATCAATCACCACCCCCAGACCGATGGTCAAACGGAGAGGACCAACCAGACTCTTGAACAATACCTGCGTTGTATGTTACATCAAACTGAGAGTAATTGGAAGGACATCCTTTGGATCGCCGAATATGCATACAATAATTCAGTACATTCTGGAACTGGACAAAGTCCCTTTTATACCCTATATGGGCACCACCCTCGAACCTCAGACCTTGACTCACCCCAACACTTAGAAATGCCCGCAGTGGACCATCTACACACTACGATTACAGAAGCCTTTAAGCAGGCAACTGCACATTTGAAACAGGCGAAGGAGAAATATAAGAAAGATGCTGATCGGCATAGAAGTGATACTCCACAGTACCAGATAGGGGACCAAGTATGGTTGGCCACAAAACACATACCTCTCAAGGGAACGCAGACCTTTAACCCTAGATATTTAGGACCTTACTCTATTATGGCCATTATCAACCCGGTGGCTGTCAAGTTGGACTTACCTGCTAATATACAAATTCATTCTGTCTTTCATATGTCACTTTTGAAGCCAGTGCAACCGGGGACAAGACTAACCAAGCCACTAGACCCCGTCCTTATAGACGGGGAACCCGAATTTGAAGTTAAGAATATCCTGGACTCCAAGATGGTGAAGTCAAAACTTTTTTATTTAATCGACTGGAAAGTGTACGGACCACAGGAAAGGTCGTGGGAACCCAGTGACCACGTGCATGCACCTCGATTGGTGAAAAGAATCCACCAAAATTTCCCAGACAAACCAAAACCACGGGGAAGAACGACTTTAGGAGGGGCCTTGGGGGGGAGTGATGTCATGATGCCTACCCCCGGGGAACCAGACCAGGTCCAGCAACCCTAGAAGCAGGCATCAAGTTGTTTTGAGCAAGCCCAAAAGCCCCTGTTAAGGGCTGTTTCGGTGCGGTCCTGGCGCCTATGGGACCAGGCTCATGTGGAAAGTCAGTCCTGGCGCCATAGGCGCCAGGCTCATAGAGTAGAACTTACCTGATGCAGACCATGCTGCAATCTTACCTGGTGCAGACCATGCTGCAGAGCTCCAAGCCAAATGAGGCTTGGAAGGGACTATTTTACCTAGGGACTATTTTTTACTCAGGTGGGGCTGGGGAAGAATACTCACCTGGGACTACTTTGGAGGCTATTTAAACCACGCCCGAAGAGCAGCACACGCTTCGCGTTATTCTGCATCCAGCAGCGTAACACTCACCGTGTCTGCAAGCCTGCATCCAGTCTTCTGCCACGCCTGCCTCAAGTCTGCAGGTCCTTGAAAAAGGAAGGAACAGAAGGAGAAAGGTTAGAATAAGAGCAAACCTTCGATCCTTACCTGGATTCCGGATCCACCACACCTTCGAACTGGAAGAAAGAAGCATTTACGTGCTCTGCCTCGCCTGTTGCAGCGCCGCGCTGAACTCACCGGCCCTCGCAGCATTCTCACGATCCACCGCATCCTTCTGCACGTTCCGCCGCATTCTGGCACCTAAGGGGAACACAAGAACAGCAAAAGTGAGCCAAGGAACTAAACAGAGGCAATAGTAACTACCCCCATAGACTTACCTGATTACCGCCGGGGGTACTATTCCTCTTCACGGGTCGGCGCAGTCTCCATTGCATCCTCGCCACACCCCGGCCCTTAAGGGGAACAAAAGGACGACAAGGTGAGACAACAGTACAAATAAGGGGAACTCTTCTCACCGCAACCGACTTACCTAATTTTACCGCCGGCGGCATAATTCCTCGAACTTCATATTTTCTCGCCACACCTGAATAAGGGAACAGGCAGCTTACATTCTGGCCTTATTTTATTGAACTGTGTAGGATAAGCCAAATCCTTACCTGAACTTTGTCAGCTACCACGAGGAACTCATCGCTGGGGTCAAGCTGCAAACTGCAAGGAATCGAACAAGAGTGAAAGTCAGACATGTGAACTCTTACGAACTACATATTTTTCGGAGTCATTATTGTTCTGGAACTCACTGATTCCTTCGAGCAAGTGAAGCAACTGGTTATTAACGCGCCCCTGCGCTCAATGCAGGATGGAGAGCTCATCTTTTCAAACC
Organism: Ambystoma mexicanum; assembly: GCF_040938575.1. NCBI lineage: Eukaryota > Metazoa > Chordata > Amphibia > Caudata > Ambystomatidae > Ambystoma > Ambystoma mexicanum. The sequence goes on along the minus strand of NC_090923.1, from coordinate 173,758,574 downwards.
ATCAGGTGAGACTATAGGAGGGGACATCAAAGGTGATCTGTGGGGAGGACCGGTGGTGGTTCGAATTTACACTCAACTCCACGGGTGGTTAATTCCCTTTCTCCACTTGCAGAAGGATATTCCTACTGGCCAAGCAAACGAAGCTAGGTGGTCCAGTCCGTCATCTCGGCCCTACGCGTCACATTGGTGGAGACCGCAGCTGTCCAGTTCAGATCGACGCCTCTGTTTGAGCCAGGTGAGCGTAACAATAAGCCAGCACATCGAACCCTTCAAACTGCAGAGGGTTGCTGTCAGGCAAATGTGTCAGCGTACTGCATACAACAGGAACTGCATCTGCAAAGGAGACGGCCTTGTGAAGACATGAAGAAGGTACATGTGAATAAGGAGGAAGACATGGATGCACAAGCACATATCAATACACCATGCAGTGTTCAATACAACAACAATCCCCACTAGGGATGTCCACACAGTTTTGACCACAGACTGCCCACACAGCTCATGGGAGCCAATGTCACTGTGTAAGTCACTGTCACTTGGTCACACCCTTTGCAGGACCATGGAAAGGGGAAGCAGAAGGGGTGTGTGTGTCAGGAACCCAAGCATCTAACCCAAACACAGGACAAGCCTGCATGTGCCCAGCTGGAATACACAGTGGATGCCCACGGGAGCCACACAAGGCAACACAATGTGTTAAAAAAAAAAAAAAGAAATCAAAAATGCCCATGTGTGGGCTGGGGGGCAGGGGGAGGCCACCCGGAGGTTCGAGGACATGGTGCACACCAACACCCACCTGCGTGGATGTTGCAGAAAAAAAAATACCTCCATGGGCTCATGGCCTGCACGGCTACGCCAATGTGGGAGAACTGCTGTCGCTCTCTTCACCCTCTGCTGCTACATCAGGAGGTGGCGGTGCTATTGGCGGCAGCCCACGCAAAGCCCTGGTATGGTCCTCCATGGCAGCAAGCACGCGGGTGTGGAAGGTCTCGTTCTGGAGGATGATAGTACGGAGATCCCCATGCAGCACCTCACGGGTTGCCTGTATTTCTGCACGCATGGCCTCGCGTGATGCCCGGATCTCCTCACGAGTTGCCTGCAGCTCAGCTGAGAGCGAACGTGTGAGCTGCTCCAGCTGCTGTTCTGCCCTATAATTTCAGGAAGACTCAGGTTCTACCAGATTCTCCCCGAGGAAATGGAGTTCTAACCTCAGGGCTTCCCTGTGGCCCTGTAACTGTACAGATATGGCTTCGCGCAGTGTCTCCAGTGCCGCCCGTCGGTCCCTGTTGGAGCCAACATGTCCTCCCTGTGTGATTGGCAAATGGACTCTGTTGCCTGTTGTTGGAGCCATCTGCCTTTTAGGGGGGAGAATGGAAGTGGCCACCCTCTCCATTGCCTGAGCCGTTATTTCAACCGATGCTCCCTGTTGTGCTGCTATACCGTACATGGAGTTTTCCCATACAGTATTGCCTGGTGGCGCACGGCCACCGCGTCGGCGGGCACCACACCTGTTTGAGGCAAGGCGATCTGCACCTTGCTGTGCTGGCACTGCCTGAGGCTGCAGGACTGCATTCCCCCTCTGATCTGCTGGCCCAGGAACAGGATCAGATGTTGTTGAGTGACCCTGGATCCGTAACCGCCAAAGGCGGAGTTCTCGAGCATGGGGTCTGGCATGGAGTCACATGCTCATGAATATTCCCCGTCGTCAGGCCGGGAATCCTCGGTACAGAAAAAAATCAGTTACAGTTTCGTTTCTGATCTGTCTTTCCTAGTAGTAACCAATCACTGATCTCTGGGTCATACTGCCCACAGCCAATGACTGCCCTCTCCCTAAGCCCCGCCTCCACAGCCATCCTCAGATTGTTACTGCACGTTCAAGTGTTGGGAGTCCTCGTGCTATAGCTCTCAAGCTTTTGCTGCGTTTTCGCACTTTTTCAAGGAGAATTTCTCATTTTCCAGTTAAATTGAGCCTCAAGCTCCACCGTCTTTACATCCGATCAACGGGGACCCATTTCGGAAGTTTCTATGCCCCTCAAGGGTGATGATTTCATCGAACGACGCTTTTGGAGGATTCCAGAACTTTCAGAGGCCTACCCCGGACATGGCCCAGGAGAAAGGGAGCTCGACGCCCGGGAAGCTGTTCAGGGCCTGCCCTGGATGCCAGCTGCAGAACGTGTTCAAGGAAGACGAGCATTCCTTATGCCTCTACTGTCTTCACGAGGACAAAACGCACGTGGAGGAGGACTGTGCGTTTTGCAGGAACACGTCGGAGCGGACCATGAGGGACCGCCATCTTCGTCTTGCCAACTGGCTGGAGGGAAAGAGCCTGTCAGGTGAGAAGAAAAAGAAGAAATCCGAGCGGTCTTCTAAGTCCTGTGAGGGCGCCCCGGCGACGGGGGCCCAACAGAAGGCTAAGCACCGCAAGTCTGCGGGCACCGGCAGCGCCGAACAGTCGGGCTCCTCGGCTGCCAGGCAGGGCGCATCCTCCCTGGTGCCATCGACCACGAGCTAATGCTCTGGCTCGGGTAAGAGGAAATCGGAGAACCCGGCCAAACTTCTGCAGAGGCCCCGGTCGATCTCGAAGATTTCGGTTGTTGGGGAGCGAGGCAGGGAGCCCTCCCCCAAGGTGAAGGCCAGAAGCACGCAGTCGGTGACTAAGGCCTTGATTCACCCAGCCAAGGCCTCTATCGAGGAAGTCGCGGCAACCCTGGCGCAGCCTGCAGAGGTTACACCTGTGGTAGCGGCCTCAGGGCCCAGAGTCTCCCTGCCACCTTGGAAGGAGGCATCTTTCAAGCCCATTGAAAGAACCCCCATGAAGTCCCCGGCGGAGAAAGAGGGGAGGGGCCAGTGGCCGTCGTGGATTCAGACACAACCTCCGAGGAGGAACTTGTCGAAGTCCCTGAGAGCCACGACGCGGGCATGGCATGGAGCAGGACCAGCCCGTCGAGAGGCATCCCAACGAGTGGAACGACGGAAGCGACGGCGGCGACGAAGGGACCCCAGACCAGTCGTCGCGCCCGTCGCAGCCAGTGCCGCAGGACAACTCGGCGGCCATTTTGATGGCAATTCAATCCTTATGCTCTGAAATAAGGACTAGATTGCCTTTGCCCCCGACGGAGGAGCCGGAGCCAGGCCCAACGGAGGAGCCAGGGGCAAGCCCGTCGGGAAGTCCACCACCCAAGAGGAGAAGAACACATCCTCCTGCACCCTTCCAGCCCTCCAGATCTGCTCAACCCTCCTCCCCATCCACGGTCCGCGGGGATGACACGGGCACGGACACGGCCATGACGGGCACAGACGAGGGTGGCGATGGCGGGAAGGACCTCCCGTCGTCGTCCCCCCCTCCCCGGGCTTCCCCACCCGATGAGATTGGATCCTTCCATGCAATGATCTCCAGGGCATCCAAGCTTTTCCAGCTCTGCCCCGAAGAGAAGGAGGGGTTCCTCTATCAACCTCGAGAGACCAAGAGGAAGAAGGTCCTCGCGGTACCTCTACTGGATGACATCTGGGACGAGCGGCTCTCCCTCCTCAAGAACCCGTCCACGACGCCGGCAAAAAGGGACCGATACGAAAATAAGTACCGGGTCCCCGACGCAGCCCCTCTATGCCTTAGAGCACAGCAGACCCCGGATTCAGTCGTCTCGGCGGCGGCCAGGAAGAAGGCGGGGGGGGGCATCGGCATCGACATCGACTTCACCGCCGGACGGCGAGGGAAAGAAGCTCGACGCGATGGGACGACGAGTCATCACGTCGGCGGCGACAACGATTAAGGCAGCCAACGCCCTGCCTATCGTTGCCCGTTGCGACAGGGAACTTTGGTATAAAATCGCTCCCTTGTTGGACTTCCTGCCGGACGACAAGAGGGCAGAAGCCCTGGAAATCTTGCAAGAAGGCGAGGTGGCATCGGACCACGCCATAACGGTGGCGACGGACATCGCTGACACCGGTTTCCGCCAGTTGGGCAACAGTGTTTGCCTCAGACGGCGCGGATGGCTTAAGGCGACGGATTTCCGCCAGGACGTACAAGCCAAAGTGTTGGACATGCCCTTCGACGGGAACAACCTGTTTGGGAAGACAGTCGATGAGTCCCTGCAAGCCATTAAAACGGACACGGAGACAGCCCGGGCCCTGGGAGTTCTCCAGCAATGACGGCCGTCCTTTCGGAACACCGGAGGCAAGCAAGGGGCCTCCAAAGGTTCCGGCAGCGGCTCCTCTACCTACCGTCAAGCGGCCCGTTCCTCGTCGCAGGAGGCCTATAGAGGACGGGGCAAGTCTGGAGGTTCCCGCCATCGTCGGCAGGGAGGTCAAGGCGGCCTCGAAACAGGACTGAACCGACCGTGGCATCGGGCCCCCACCAAAGCACCCCGGTGGGAGGCCGGCTGGCGAAGTTCGTCAGCGTGTGGGAGTCCATCTCCCCGACCGCTGGGTGCTGGAAACCCTGGCCCAGGGGCACACCCTCGAGTTTCTAAAGAAGTGCCCTCGCGTGCCACCCGTGGCCAGGAAGGAAATCCACATACCCCAGCTGCTGCTGGAGGTAAGGGCGATGCTCAAGAAAGGTGCCATCGGGCTCGTCCAAAAGAGACTTCGGGGCTCCGGGGTCTACTCAAGATACTTTCTCGTAAAGAAGAAGACAGGAGGTTGGCGTCCCATCCTGGACCTGCGGCGACTGAACAAGTACATCAAGGCTCAGAAGTTCCGGATGGTCACCGTCCAGCACGTGCTCGGGCAGCTGGAGGAAGAGAATTTCCTGTCGTCGTTGGACTTGGAGGATGCCTACTTCCACATCCCCATTCTAAAAAGACACCGGAAGTTCCTCAGGTTCGTGGTCCAAGGACGGCACTACCAGTTCAAGGCCCTCCCGTTCGGATTAAAGTCGGCACCAAGGGTATTCACCAAGTGCCTGGCACCGGTGGCGGCGTGGCTACACCTACAAGGGATCCACGTCTATCCCTACCTGGACGACTGGCTCATCCGAGCAAGGACAAGGGAGCTCGCCGTGGAGCACACACCGAAGACCGTCCAGCTACTCACAGACCTGGGGTGCTCCATCAACTTCTCCAAATCCCACCTGGCCCCTTCGCAGGTCACCCTGTTTCTGGGAGCCAAGCTCGACACAGTGGCACGGCTGGCCTCGCCGTCCGACAAAAGGATGAAAGCCATCCTGGGCAAGGTGCAACGCATGCTAGCCACGGACGTAGCCAGGGTAGGATCCATCAAATCCCTTCTCGGGATGATGTCCTCCTGCATCTATCTGGTACGCCTGTGCAGACATCGAATGCGTCCACTGCAAGAGTGCCTCGACGCACGCTGGATCCAGGCGACGGGCAGCTTCGAGGACAGGATACCGCTCAACGAGACCTTCCGACGAGCGATCCGGTGGTGGGGCACCCGCACTCATCTGACGGCGGGCGCGGACTTTCAGACCCCAGCTCACCAGCTAACAGTGACGACGGATGCCTGCCTGGAAGGGTGGGGAGCGCATACCGGAGATCTACACGCGAGAGGCCTTTGGCTCCCGGAGGAAAAAACAGCTTCATATCAACATTCTGGAGCTCCGCGCAGTGTTTTGGGCCCTCGGGTCCTTTCTTCCGTCCCTCAAGGGCAAGGTGGTGAGGATCTTCACCGACAACACCACCACAATGTTCTACATCAGGAAGCAGGGTGGAACCAGATCCCCAGCCCTGTCCAAGGAATCCCAGGATCTGTGGCACTGGGCCGTCGACCAGGGGATGTTTCTGGTACCTTTTCATCTGGCAGGGATAAAGAACACCATCGCCGACTCACTCAGCAGGGAGCTGCGCTTGTGCCACGAGTGGGAGCTACGCCCGGATCAAGTGGATCGACTCTTCAGGGTGTGGGGCAGACCCCAGGTCTATCTCTTCGCGACGGTGACAAACTCAAGTGCCAGAGGTTCGCCAGCAGGTTCCCCCAACCGAGGAGCATGGGCGATGCTTTGTCATTCCCCTGGGACAACCTGTTCCTCTATGCTTTCCCGCCGTTGCCACTGCTACTCTGGCTCGTCAACCAGCTCAAGAGGTCCCGGTGCAGGATGATCCTCGTCGCACCGGCGTGGCCGAGACAGATCTGGTTCCCGGACCTGCTGGATTTATCAGCGTCCTTATAAGCGTCTCCACCAGTCAAACTGCCCGTGGACGCGGATCTTCTCTCCAGAGAATGAGGCGCCATTCTTCATCATGACACGCCATTCTTCATCATGACACAAAGTCGCTGAACTAGAGTTTGGAGGATATGATATACCGGCCGACTGCAGATAGGTTCTTGCAAAGGCCAGGGCTTCCTCAACTCTCAAGTGTTACGGACACAAATGGAAGAGGTTCTCTGTCTGGTGCCGGGCACAGAAGATTAACCCTCTACGGATTATGGCCCCTCAAGTACTGCCGTACCTACTGTCGTTGGCCAAGGCTGGACTAGCTCACGCCTCCATCAAGATACATCTGGCTGCCATCTCCAGATACACCAGGACAACAGGACGGGTGTCCTTGTGGTCTCATCGCCTGGTGAAGGAATTTATGAAGGGACTATTCCGCTCGTTCCTGCCGGTGAGGGCCCCAGCCACGGCGTGGGAGCTCAACGTGGTGCTGACTAGGCTCATGGGGGGCCCCCTTCGAGCCTATGCATACGGCACTGTTGAAGTTCCTATCGTGGAAAATAGCTTTTCTTGTGGCCATCACCTCCGCACGGCGCATGGGAGAGATTCAGGCCCTATCTTGCAAGCCTCCATACTTGACTTTTCACGAAACGAGGGTGGTGCTCAGGACACATCCCTTCTTCATGCCCAAGGTGCCGTCGGACTTCCACCTCAACGAGCCCTTGGTGTTAACAGTTTTCTTCCCGTCGCCTTTGTCTCCGGTCGAGAGGACTTTGCACTCGCTGAATGTAGCGCTGAAGTTCTATGTGGACCGCACAAAGAGTTTTCGGAAGACGTCACAGCTTTTTGTGAACTTTGGACCTGTGAATCAAGGGATGGCTCTCTCGAAGGCTTCCATTTCCAGATGGCTCTCTGGCTGTATCATGCACTGTCACCGGTTGGCAAACTGACCGCTGCCCGGCCGTCCGAGAGCCCATTCGACCAGAGCGATCGCTGCTACCACGGCGTTCTTGTCTGGTGTGCCCCTGCTGGACATCTGCAGGGCTGCTACGTGGAGGTCGACGCACACCTTCACGAAATTCTACTGGGACGATCGGGATTCAGGGAGGAGTCCAGGGTTGGCCAAGCAGTGCTGCACAACCTGTTCGCCTGAAGGGCCTGGTGAGGAGGTAAGAGTTGCTTAATGTTGAGTTTATGTATTGCTTAATGGTGAGCCTTTTGCCACCTTCCGTGGTTGTGCATGTGTGTACTGCTATGTAATCGTATATTCATGAGCATGTGAATCCATGCCAGACCCCATGCTGGAGAAGGAACAAGTTACTGCATGGGTCTGGCATAGAGTCGCATGCGAACCCTCCCGCCTACCCCTCTGCGGCTCTTCACTTGGTCATACTGCCGCTTTATCTGCTACCAAATCTGAGGATGGCTGCCGGAGGCGGGGCTTAAGGAGAGGGCAGTCATTGGCTGTGGGCAGTATGACCCAGAGATCAGTGATTGGTTACTACTAGGAAAGACAGATCGGAAACGAAACTGATACTGATTTTTTTCTGTACCGAGGATTCCCGGTCTGACGACGGGGAATATTCATGAGCATGTGAATCCATGCCAGACCCGTGCTGGAGAACAACAGTTACAGGTAAGTAACTTGTTCCTTACCAACACTGACATCCCCATAGAGGGGTCTACCCCTGGTGCAGGTGGGTTGGACAGAACAGCATCCCTGCCAGAAACACTCACCTGCGACAGCACATAAGTCTCATCATCCAATTCAGCACCTGAATCATAGAGGTCTGGGGAGGTGCACCCAGAGACACCCCTGGACAGTATGGTCTGCAGGAGGATTGGGTTTTCACCCACCACCACACCACGTCCTCCACTGGTGCCTGGTCGTGCCTGAGATTCCTCCTGGGTCTGCACCATCTCCTCCACCTCTACAGCATCAAGTGCGTCATCACCTGCAAAAACATGAAAGACAACAAATGGAAACGGGCATGAGCACCATAGCACACAAATAGGCCTGACAAGCCAGAGATCCAGTACATGAACAACACATGTCCCACATGACCATAACCTTGGCATGCATGCACTGCTTCCAAGATGGAAAATGAACACATGTGCTGCATGCTGAATAGCACTGTCATCACATATTAGCCTGTGAGTGGCATGGTCAATCCACATACATGGCGCATGCCAGCACACAGATGGCACGTAGCATAGCCATGGTACATTTGAGTACAGCCATATGTCAGTGAATGAGTACTGTCACCCATCCATGTGAGATGGACATGATGAGAAGAAAAATGCAAAATAGGGTGCCAAAATATGCATGTTCCACACTGCAACACATCCAGTGTGCAATAATACATTGATGGCAGGCAGATGGATGCATCAATGGTTGGTCAATTCAACATGACAGAACACAACAGTCATGATCAACATTCAAACAGGGACCAAAAATTAATGTGAGCAGGCCCTTACTCAATCAGCCTGAATGGTCAAATCATTCCCATAACAAGGTAATAAATGTGGGCCAATGTGGGTTTTAATCTATGACAGAAGCATGTCACATATGTGGCATTAGGGCAGAAAATTGCGTTGCAAAAATGGGAGAATTGAAACAATCAGGCTGAATGAACACTGAAAAATCAGAACAATGTTGTTGCAAGATGACAGTTCAAGGGCAACTGCAGTAATGTGGTGCTAATTGGCTACTGTGATCAGAAGGGATACTGTCATACCCAAACCCAAGCCTGGTGAATGGTTTGGAGGAAGAACATGGGTGACCCATACCACTCAGGAGTACACACCCTCACCTGGCACTCAATCATTACACATCACCCAAGAAACATCCACACGGATTACACACACTTGCATGGGCACTCACCGGACAATGCATCATAATCTGGTAGGCCTCCCACGCCTTGGATCTGTTCCTCTGTGACGAAGGTGCCAGCAACAGACTCATGTTCAGTGAGTTGGTCGTCCTCTGGTGGAGACCCACCGGCAGTCGCCAGAGTAGAGGCCTGATTTGAAGCCAGCTTGTTCTTTGCTCTGCGTTTCAGGTCATTCCATCGCTTGTAGCAATCTTCAGCTGTGCGCCTCACAAATCCAAGGGCACTAATGTGGTCCACGATGGTCTGCAAGTGGGCCCTACATTGACCAGGCGAAGTCTTACAGCCTGCAGTCACCAACATTTCGCGGCTATGTGCCGACACATAGGTCACAAGTTCGACGTCATTGAAGCTAGGCTTCCTTGACGTGCCAGTGTGTAGCCGTGTGTGGGGTCTCAGCCTGTAGTGCAAGAGCACCCTTCTTCTCCCTCTTGTAAGGTGGTGCGGATCCTGAGTGGCTTACACCACTCTGGTCAGTAGGGGCAGAAGCACAGGTGGACTGGGTACTAGAAGCCTGTAAAGGCACAATGACCATATGTCTTGGTGCATGCATTGGCTGCAGGGTGATGTCAGCAGGGCCAACGTCGGTGTGATGGACCTGGATCGAAACTGTCCCGGCTGTGAGACTCGGAGCTGGGGTGGATTGAGCTGCAGCTGCCCCTGCAGCCTCCCCACCCTGCCTACTTGGTGCAGCAAATGACATTGCTGCCCCAGATCCACGTGGCCTGGTGACAGCAACTTTCACGGCACACGTGGATTAGACTTGCTGACCTGGAAGTCAGCCTGGGAGTCATCCCGTGCCGGTTCAGGTGACAAAATGGGCCGGTCCAACAAGGGCTGAGCTGGGATGGTGTCAGCTACGTTTCCCACAACCATTGGGGGCAGGGGCATAGGTGTCCCCGATTGGTCCTCCACACACGGGGCTCTAGAGGCACCCTGCCAATCCTGGCCACGTCCCCTACCGCGCCCACCACGCCCACCTTTTGGAGGTCGGCCACCTTTGCCTCCCTTACTGCTTGGCCGCCTCCGAACCATGGCACTGATGTTGTTGTGCGTATGGGAGTTGCAGTAAACAATTGTCCTGGGCAATTGGGGTGAAAGGGGTAGGGTACTAGATGTAATTCGTACCCTAGTGCTCTAGCAAGGCTGGATGTGACCCCTGGGGGAAGATGACGGGTCATGCAACGTACAGGCACCCCAAAAACAAAAGTACACGTGCACGCAACCCCTGATAGACCACGCACGTGGAAAAATTAACCCGCACTATGCTGTGGCACCCAGAAACACAAAAATAAGCGTACGCGTGTTACACGCAGCCTGGGGTAGGCGACACACTGGAGGAAACCACAGTTGGAAAATACGTGCGCGACTCACCATCTGCCTTGAAAGAGAAAGTGAAAAAGACGCGCGTGTGCGCGTTGGCAATACCCCCGCCAAAAGAAGAAAAGAACGCAGTCTGAGGAAACAGGGAGTACGAACTGGAAACGTTGTGAAGTAATCGCGTGTGAACCGACAAGAAGTACAAGAAACACCCGCTCGCTCTCCACAAAAAGTACATACAAGAAAATAGCGTGATACTCGTATCTTTTAAGCCAGCCCACACGTGCAACGTCGCTTACGCGCTAAGGCCCTTTCCTCCAATAGCACGGGTGGCGTGCAGTTTTCTCACGTGCTGAATCACAATGCACCCGTGTTGTGGGGAACGCCCACGAGCTTAACGTCACTTACACGCTTACGCGCTCAGGGCCTTTCCTCAGATTTCACGCTGACATGCACATTTTTCACATGCCAAATCACTGCGTATTAAGCTGGCCATAATCCGTAGAGGGTTAATCTTCTGTGCCCTGCTGGACATCTGCAGGGCTGCTACGTGGAGGTCGACGCACACCTTCACGAAATTCTACTGGGACGATCGGGATTCAGGGAGGAGTCCAGGGTTGGCCAAGCAGTGCTGCACAACCTGTTCGCCTGAAGGGCCTGGTGAGGAGGTAAGAGTTGCTTAATGTTGAGTTTATGTATTGCTTAATGGTGAGCCTTTTGCCACCTTCCGTGGTTGTGCATGTGTGTACTGCTATGTAATCGTATATTCATGAGCATGTGAATCCATGCCAGACCCCATGCTGGAGAAGGAACAAGTTACTGCATGGGTCTGGCATAGAGTCGCATGCGAACCCTCCCGCCTACCCCTCTGCGGCTCTTCACTTGGTCATACTGCCGCTTTATCTGCTACCAAATCTGAGGATGGCTGCCGGAGGCGGGGCTTAAGGAGAGGGCAGTCATTGGCTGTGGGCAGTATGACCCAGAGATCAGTGATTGGTTACTACTAGGAAAGACAGATCGGAAACGAAACTGATACTGATTTTTTTCTGTACCGAGGATTCCCGGTCTGACGACGGGGAATATTCATGAGCATGTGAATCCATGCCAGACCCGTGCTGGAGAACAACAGTTACAGGTAAGTAACTTGTTCCTTACCAACACTGACATCCCCATAGAGGGGTCTACCCCTGGTGCAGGTGGGTTGGACAGAACAGCATCCCTGCCAGAAACACTCACCTGCGACAGCACATAAGTCTCATCATCCAATTCAGCACCTGAATCATAGAGGTCTGGGGAGGTGCACCCAGAGACACCCCTGGACAGTATGGTCTGCAGGAGGATTGGGTTTTCACCCACCACCACACCACGTCCTCCACTGGTGCCTGGTCGTGCCTGAGATTCCTCCTGGGTCTGCACCATCTCCTCCACCTCTACAGCATCAAGTGCGTCATCACCTGCAAAAACATGAAAGACAACAAATGGAAACGGGCATGAGCACCATAGCACACAAATAGGCCTGACAAGCCAGAGATCCAGTACATGAACAACACATGTCCCACATGACCATAACCTTGGCATGCATGCACTGCTTCCAAGATGGAAAATGAACACATGTGCTGCATGCTGAATAGCACTGTCATCACATATTAGCCTGTGAGTGGCATGGTCAATCCACATACATGGCGCATGCCAGCACACAGATGGCACGTAGCATAGCCATGGTACATTTGAGTACAGCCATATGTCAGTGAATGAGTACTGTCACCCATCCATGTGAGATGGACATGATGAGAAGAAAAATGCAAAATAGGGTGCCAAAATATGCATGTGCCACACTGCAACACATCCAGTGTGCAATAATACATTGATGGCAGGCAGATGGATGCATCAATGGTTGGTCAATTCAACATGACAGAACACAACAGTCATGATCAACATTCAAACAGGGACCAAAAATTAATGTGAGCAGGCCCTTACTCAATCAGCCTGAATGGTCAAATCATTCCCATAACAAGGTAATAAATGTGGGCCAATGTGGGTTTTAATCTATGACAGAAGCATGTCACATATGTGGCATTAGGGCAGAAAATTGCGTTGCAAAAATGGGAGAATTGAAACAATCAGGCTGAATGAACACTGAAAAATCAGAACAATGTTGTTGCAAGATGACAGTTCAAGGGCAACTGCAGTAATGTGGTGCTAATTGGCTACTGTGATCAGAAGGGATACTGTCATACCCAAACCCAAGCCTGGTGAATGGTTTGGAGGAAGCACATGGGTGACCCATACCACTCAGGAGTACACACCCTCACCTGGCACTCAATCATTACACATCACCCAAGAAACATCCACACGGATTACACACACTTGCATGGGCACTCACCGGACAATGCATCATAATCTGGTAGGTCTCCCACGCCTTGGATCTGTTCCTCTGTGACGAAGGTGCCAGCAACAGACTCATGTTCAGTGAGTTGGTCGTCCTCTGGTGGAGACCCACCGGCAGTCGCCAGAGTAGAGGCCTGATTTGAAGCCAGCTTGTTCTTTGCTCTGCGTTTCAGGTCATTCCATCGCTTGTAGCAATCTTCAGCTGTGCGCCTCACAAATCCAAGGGCACTAATGTGGTCCGCGATGGTCTGCCAGTGGGCCCTACATTGACCAGGCGAAGTCTTACAGCCTGCAGTCACCAACATTTCGCGGCTATGTGCCGACACATAGGTCACAAGTTCGGCGTCATTGAAGCTAGGCTTCCTTGACGTGCCAGTGTGTAGCCGTGTGTGGGGTCTCAGCCTGTAGTGCAAGAGCACCCTTCTTCTCCCTCTTGTAAGGTGGTGCGGATCCTGAGTGGCTTACACCACTCTGGTCAGTAGGGGCAGAAGCACAGGTGGACTGGGTACTAGAAGCCTGTAAAGGCACAATGACCATATGTCTTGGTGCATGCATTGGCTGCAGGGTGATGTCAGCAGGGCCAACGTCGGTGTGATGGACCTGGATCGAAACTGTCCCGGCTGTGAGACTCGGAGCTGGGGTGGATTGAGCTGCAGCTGCCCCTGCAGCCTCCCCACCCTGCCTACTTGGTGCAGCAAATGACATTGCTGCCCCAGATCCACGTGGCCTGGTGACAGCAACTTTCACGGCACACGTGGATTAGACTTGCTGACCTGGAAGTCAGCCTGGGAGTCATCCTGTGCCGGTTCAGGTGACAAAATGGGCCGGTCCAACAAGGGCTGAGCTGGGATGGTGTCAGCTACGTTTCCCACAACCATTGGGGGCAGGGGCATAGGTGTCCCCGATTGGTCCTCCACACACGGGGCTCTAGAGGCACCCTGCCAATCCTGGCCACGTCCCCTACCGCGCCCACCACGCCCACCTTTTGGAGGTCGGCCACCTTTGCCTCCCTTACTGCTTGGCCGCCTCCGAACCATGGCACTGATGTTGTTGTGCGTATGGGAGTTGCAGTAAACAATTGTCCTGGGCAATTGGGGTGAAAGGGGTAGGGTACTAGATGTAATTCGTACCCTAGTGCTCTAGCAAGGCTGGATGTGACCCCTGGGGGAAGATGACGGGTCATGCAACGTACAGGCACCCCAAAAACAAAAGTACACGTGCACGCAACCCCTGATAGACCACGCACGTGGAAAAATTAACCCGCACTATGCTGTGGCACCCAGAAACACAAAAATAAGCGTACGCGTGTTACACGCAGCCTGGGGTAGGCGACACACTGGAGGAAACCACAGTTGGAAAATACGTGCGCGACTCACCATCTGCCTTGAAAGAGAAAGTGAAAAAGACGCGCGTGTGCGCGTTGGCAATACCCCCGCCAAAAGAAGAAAAGAACGCAGTCTGAGGAAACAGGGAGTACGAACTGGAAACGTTGTGAAGTAATCGCGTGTGAACCGACAAGAAGTACAAGAAACACCCGCTCGCTCTCCACAAAAAGTACATACAAGAAAATAGCGTGATACTCGTATCTTTTAAGCCAGCCCACACGTGCAACGTCGCTTACGCGCTAAGGCCCTTTCCTCCAATAGCACGGGTGGCGTGCAGTTTTCTCACGTGCTGAATCACAATGCACCCGTGTTGTGGGGAACGCCCACGAGCTTAACGTCACTTACACGCTTACGCGCTCAGGGCCTTTCCTCAGATTTCACGCTGACATGCACATTTTTCACATGCCAAATCACTGCGTATTAAGCTGGCCACGCGAAAACACAACGAAGACCATGCTCCTGCCCAAAAGGCCATTTTCCTGCCCCCAAGAGCCCCTAACACGCTGCCACCAGCAATCTGCTGCTGCCTGCCTGCTGCCCACGTGCCCTGCTATTTGGTGCCTGCACGTCAGCCATCTGCAGGGGTCCAGTTGCTGTGTCCACCCCTGCTGGAACAGAAGACTCCCAACTGGGATACCATCGCTCCACAGCCCAGCCCCAGGACCCAGTTGCCCACCCATGCCTGCCTCAGGGGTCGCCATGTCGGGGCAAACACCATCTGAGACCACTGGCGACCCCCAGCCAGAGAGGCAGAGGGCCACCAGCTTCAGTGAAAAGGAAGTTGGTGTCCTGGTGGTCATGTCCTGGGGCATTATGATGCCCTCTTCGGAACATCACGCGCCAACAAGGAAGGACGGGAGAGGATCTGGGAGGATGCAGTGGTTGCCATCAACGCGGAGGGGGTGGCAACCTGTGGCACCAAGCACGTCCGGAAGCGCTGGGAGGACTTCAGGTTCAGGACCCTCTACAAGGCCCGGCGCCTCGCGGAGGGGGGCCGGGTCAGCATGAGCAACATCCAGATGAGGGTCCTGGAACGCGTAGGCCCAGCGCTCCACGCCCAGATCCTTCGGAGGCAGACCCGTCTGGAGTTGAGCGGTAAGTGGCCAAGCATTGCTGTGTGAGACAGGGCATGTTGCAGTGTGCTGGTAGTCTCATACTTGCCTGTATGTGTGACATAGGCCATGTATGGATGTGTGTGTGCAGGGACATCATGGTCATGCATGTGAGACCAGTAATGTGTGAACCACATGGATGGAGCATGTGTTCCAATGCAACATGGGGAGCTGTATGCGGAATGTACACATGAATGCATGCCAGTCTCTGTTCTTGGACATGGAAGGGGGTGAGGGATGGGTGCTGCTCTCATGTACATGTATGGTGCACATGTGTGTGTGTCTGAGAAGTGTGTGTGTGACTTTGAAACGCCATGGATGCATGACACATGTCCGTGATGATGTGTAGATTCACTCATGCAGTGCGGTCACCGTTGTATCCACTGTGTCTATCCACTGTGTCTGTGGTGTACAAGCCATGATGCATGACCCTCCGGTGATGTGTGTGCATGGGATCAGTGTGAGCCATGATGCATGTGAGCTTGAAGGCAACATTTTGGTTGGAGGCCCTTGTACCTGGATGCTGATGTTGATTGCAGGCGCCGTGCCTGTTTCTGCATGTGTGTTGCATGCATTCACCCATGTATTGTGGCGGGACAGGATGGAAGTGACATTTGACAGAGCCACTCGTGTTATTGCTTCCTGTCTAGGGGAATATTGTACTGTAATGCTTGTGTTCTATGTCTCCCTCTACGCAGCGTCAAGTGAAGAAGAGGGCGGAGATGGCGCTGTGGAGCCAAGTGGTGGGGATGCCTCCACCGGGCGGCGACGCAAGGCCCAGCCACCCTCCCAGGAATTGCCATCATCCGGGAGCGAGGGGCCTGGTGCCGCGTCTGCCACTCCGGCTGTAGCGGAAGGGCCGGGTGAGCCCCCACAGGGGCTTGCAATGGCGGAAGATGGTGCGGAGACATCCAGGTTGGTGGCCTCCACAGAAGAGGAGGAGCCTGCTACTGAGCCGCACATGGGGCCTGGTGGGGGTAGTACCACTGGTGCAAGTGGTGCAGTCCAGGGTCAGGATGCAGCACAGGTCACCGCGGAGGGGCCTGTGCGTGTCGCTGTCCTTGACCCTGTGACTGCACCGCCTTGCACCAGCAGGGAGGCCCAGTCCCAGGCCTGGCCGCAGGTAGGGGGGAGTGCCACGTCATCTGCCTCTCCACTACCTGTGGACGAGGGGTCCCACGACCGTATGGGCTCCGTCCTGGTTGGTTTTGCGTTGCGCACGCGTGACATTCGTGATGACGTGCGTGCTTCCTGGGCGGAGCCTGCACGCCATCACAAACAGCAACGTCGCGACGTGGCACTGTTGGGAGGGGCCCTGGTCAGTGGGTTCCTACATGTGGCGCGCACTCTGGCGGACCTCTCCTCCTCTGTAGAGACTATGCGCCAGTCGTTCTCCCTGCCGTCTTCCGGCCCAGATTCCACCAGGGCCCCCTGTGGACCTGGCCTGACCAACTCAGTCAGCTTGGTGGAGATCCCATCCCTGCCACAGTCGGGAGTCTGCGGTCCAGCAGGGGTGGGACCCCACAACAACTGGAGACCAGCTGATGGAGGATGTGCAGGCATCATCAGACAGGGCACATGGACAGCAGCAGCAGGCTTTAGGTGGGAGCAACGATGGCTCGGGGCCATCGACATCAGAGGGACAGGCATCGGCCAGAGGGCAGGAGAACCCTGGAATGGGTGTGTCTTCCGTGTGGCTGCGGTTGGGCCGTGTATAGATGCGGAGCGGCGGCAGTCAGAAGAGGCACGGCTCACGATGGTCAGGGCGGAGAACTCCATGTGGAGGGCACTGAGGTGGGCCGAGTGCCTCGAGGCCATTCGCAGGGAGTTGGAGTCCAACATGGCATCGTCCCTGCGAACCCTCGGGCCATGGAAGAGGACCGCCTCCAGGACATCGAGCAGAAGTTCGATGATGCCCTGGCCCAGGACATCGGAAAGTGAGCCGTGGGACTAGCCTGCCACCATTGTAAATAGTTTTTAGTGTTGGGTTTAATTTTCGTTTTCATTTCTTTTGGGGTGATTGGACTATGCCCCACACTTTTGTATATAGCTCTTTTCTTAGGTAGTTTTTTAGATAGGTTACATTTCTTTCGTTGGGCTCATGGACCATTTCAAAATTGATTGTACATAGTTGGACTTTGGATTCATGTGTGGTTTTTTTTGGATTTCACCATGGGGCAATGGATTTTTGATTTTACGTTTCCTTTGGATTTCTTTTTGTGGACAATGATTTTGGACCATTTTTCTTCAGGTTATTTTTGGTATTTCATCTACATTTCATTTTTCATATTTTTGGACATGCATTTCATTTCATGTTTGTTTGATTTTTTGGCCTCTCATTTCATTACATTGATTTTGTTAATAATACATTGTGATATTTTAATTCCATGTGTGGGATTCGCTCATTGGGTTCATGCATGTGAAATTGTGGTTTTACACAATCTATGGCAAAGTGTGTGTGTGTGTGTGTGTGTGTACATGTGTTGATGTACATGGTTGACCTTTGAATTGTGTCCTGACATAGGCATGTCGGTGTGGGGTGGATTGGTGAAATCATTGCATGTCAAGACTGGGGTGGCGTGCAGTGGTATTTTGGTGCACATGAGGGCCATGATTGTGCATCTTCCTTTCGTGTTGCAAGGCGACATGAGTTGGGCCCTGCCGGCAGGTGACACTCACTGATGGGGGTTGTGGGTGCTGGGGGGACCTGAGTCGGGCCCTGCTGGCAGGTGACCCTCACTGATGGGAGGTGGGGCTGCTGGGGGACATGAGTCGGGCCTTGCTGGCTGGTGACCCTCACTGATGGGAGGTGGGGGTGCTGGGGGACATGAGTCGGGCCCTGCTGGCAGGTAACCCTCACTGATGGGGGGGGGGGGTGCGGCTGCTGGGGGACATGAGTCGGGCTCTGACCCTCACTGATGGGGGTTGAGGGTGCTGGGGGACATGAGTCGGGCCCTGCTGGCAGGTGACCCTCACTGATGGGGGGGGTGGGGGTGCTGGGGGACATGAGTCAGGCCCTGATCCTCACTGACGTGGGGGTGGGGGTGCTGGGAGACATGAGTCGGGCCCTGCTGGCAGGTGACCCTCATTGATGGGGGGTGGGGGTGCTGGGTGACATGAGTCGGGCCCTGACCCTCACTGATGGGGGTTGGGGGTGCTGGGGGACATGAGTCGGGCCCTGCTGGCAGGTGCCCCTCACTGATGGGGGGGGGGTTGCTGGGGGACATGAGAGGGTGATCACTAGTGCAAGGTGACATGTGGGCTGGCTGGGGGGCATGCCCATGGTGGATGGGCTGCCTGCAGGACATGACCAGGGGTGCAGGGTAGTCTCCTGTGATGTGGGCTGCCTGCAGGCGCCGTGGAGGGGGGGTAGAGGGCACACCTGGGACGACCCACACTGCCAATTCACGTGTAAAACTTCCCGCGCACCCCCGGAATCCACGTACCACGCTCGGGCAGGGCCAATCACGCGTGAATCTTCCTGCGCACCCCAGAAATACACGTACCACGCTCCCAGAGGGCCAATCACGTGTGAAACTACCTGTGCACCCCAGAAATATACGTACCACGCTCCCACAGGGCCAATCACGTGTGAAACTACCTGCGCACCCCAAAAATCCACATACCCCGATCACACAGGGCCAATCGCATGTGAAACTATCCGCGCACCCCGGAAATCCATGTAACCTGCTCGCACAGGGCCAATCGTGTGTGAAACTTCCCGCGCACCCCCGAAATCCATGTACCCCGCTCGCACAGGGCCAATCGCGTGTGAAAATTCCCGCGCATCCCCGAAATCCACGTACCCCGCTCGCACAGGGACAATCGCGTGTGAAACTCACGTGCAGGGGTGTACGTGTATTCGTAGGGGTGCGCGGGGAGTTTTACAGGAGTTTTCGTGGTTGGGGGCCTGTATGCTGGTCCACTGGCCTGTGCGCCGTGTACGGGATTTGTGCGCTGTGCATTGCGTACGGGGAGGGTTTGGGGGCGTAACTGGCACTGCTGCAGAGTCGCTGCGCCACTATGCGCCACGGCTGGTAATGGATGTAAAAATCCATGAATACGCTGTGCGCGGAAACGGATTTTGGCAGACGCGGCTGACGCAGACTGTCGCACGCGCACACTGTGCGCCAGCCGCGTGCACCCCTTGTGCGCTGAATTCTATGAATTACCCCCTTTGTCTTCTCATCGTTGAGGCAGAGACTGTTTAGCGCCATCCAGTTCTGTATTATGGCATAGATTTTGTTAATGGTCAGAGTATCTTTGGTGTAATTCCCTGAGAGTGGAATGATGATCTGGGAGTCATCTGCAAAGTTTGTGTAGATGACACCCATTTCATCTAGAGCTGTGAAGAGGAGTTTAGTGTATGAATTATAAAGAGTTGGTGAGGGGCACAAGCCTTGGGAAACTCCAATGGGGACTGGGATGGGGTCTGCAGCTTCTTTGCCGATGGAAACTCTGGAGGTTCGTTCAGCTAGGAAGGATTTAATCCACATGATGGTGTCAGTATAGAAATTAAAATCTTTAGGTAGGGTAGAACAGAGTTTTATTATGGTCCACAGGGTCAAACACTGCAGATAGGTCCAGTAGGAGGCGAACACAGAGTTTTCCTGTGTCCCTGATATTATCCATCTGGATTTTCAGATCCAGAAGGGCTGTTTCCTTGCTGTGATTGGGCATAAAACCAGTTTGTCTGGTACCAAGGAGCTGGTTATGTTCCAGATGGGCTTGGACTTGATTTGTAGGCTATTTTGTCGAGGATTTTACGTAAAAATTGAACTGTTGTTATTGGCTGGTAATTGGTGGGCACATTAGGATGATCTAGAGAGGATTTTTTAGTAGGGGTGTGACCCAGGCTTCTTTAATACTGGCTGGGACTAGATTGGCATTAAAAGAGGCATTGACAAAGTTAGTAATGATGGATGTGAGGGTATGGGCGCAGGATTTGAAGTTACTTACGCTGGGACGGAGTCTCCTTTGCAATTCGAGGCTTTGCGTTTGGAGATAGTATCAAGTACTGTTTCTTGGGAGAATGGTGTAAAGGAGAAGAGGGGGTTGGAGTTTAAGTTTGCATTCCCAATATGGTTTTCGGTGGAGGATTTATCAGCTATTAGTTGCCTTTTGGATGTAACTTTGTTTTGTAGAAGATCAATCTTGGAGGCTAGTGCCTCTTGAATGGTGGTGCACCACTCTTTACTAGCGATCGATATGTTGGATGTTGGTGTGGGAGTTTCCAGTTCTCTCAAAATCGAGAACAATTCTTTAGAATCCGATGTAGCGTTGCTGATTCGGTCATTAAAGGCATTGGCTTTGTGAGTGATGGTAGCTGTTTTATACATTTTATTAACCGCCTGGAAGGCTATGCCAGACTCTGTGGTAGGGTGTTTTTTATGGGCATGTTCGAGGGAGCGCTTAGTTCTCCTAAGTAATACAAGGTCATCAGTAAACCAAAAGCACAAACGTTTGACAGTGCGTTTAGTTTTAGTTGTTAGAGGATCTATAGCATTGACAGTGGATGTGAAGCAGTTGTGGTAAGTGTCTGCTAGTTGGCAGGGGTTGTCGCTGGATATCAGCATGGAGTCTAAAGCTTTATTGAGCATAGGGGTGAGATTCTCTGGTGTGAGTTTGCGAAGATGTCTGGTTTCATATGTGTCAGTAACTTTAGGTTTGGTGGGCGAGCGTTCATTTGAGAATAGGGTGGTGATCTGTCCACTCTAACGGTGAAATAGAGTGAATAGTTATTGTGGTGTTGAGTGAGAGGATCCAATATAATGTTCTTCCTTTTATGTGAGTGTGGGCATGTACTAGATGTGTAAAGCTTATATCCTTAAGGGATGAGTGAAGGGCTTCTGCTTTGGGGTCTAGGTTGTCATTAAATCCTAGGTTCAAGTATCCAAGGATGACGCATTTGGTGTTTGGTTTGATTAGAGGAGCTAGAACTAAAGGGATGTCTGATTCTGGATGGCTGTTGGAGCTGGGTGACCTATAGCTCACTACGAGATTGATTGCAGTTTTGTCATTGGTGGTGAATTTAGCTAGGAGTAGTTCGTAGCCAGCGATGTTTTCAATGGGGCTGGATCTTAATTGAAGCTTGGTCTTGACAGTGATGGCTACGCCGCCTCCATGCGAGTGGAACCTATCAGTTCTGAGGATGGAGTAGTCAGGTGGAATTGCTGTAGTCAGGAGAGGACCAGAGGCTTGGTGAAGCCAAGATTCTGTGACTACTAGTAAGTCTTGTTGTAATTCTGTGATGAGGTTGTGTATTTCAATGGAGCGGTCATTAATGAGGGCACCATGAAAGTTGATGGGAAGTTACTGCCTGGGGGTATCTACCACCTTAGTGGACTCTAAGTGCTGTCTGTGAAGGATATGTTTGGCGTTGGAATTGGCCTTACGGTGGCAGAGGTGCACCGTCGGCAATATCTGCCTGGATGATTTAGGGGTGGGTGTGCAGCATTGGGCAAAATGCATGGTCCTTGATCTTGGGCGATAGCGTCTAGTCTGTCCCAGAATGGGGAGAGAGTGGTTTTCCTCTTGGAGGATGTGCAACTGTGGCTGTTCCAGTGTATGTGTGGTGGTGCACAGATTCGTATCATGAGTGATGACCTTGGTGATAAGGGCGTGGTAGGTGATGGGTGGTAAGGGTGACAAGGTGGGCAGGAAAGGAGTGGGGCATGGGATGGGGTGATGGCGGGGGCAGGCCAGTTTAGAGAGGCCATTTTTGTGTCCAATATAGTGGCTACCTGAACAGGGTATGTTCTTTTGGATAATGCAAAAAGGAAACATAATCCAGGTTAACCAGGCTAGCATGGTTGCCTATAGCTAAGGTAGGATGAATAGGGGGTGCTTGGCGTGATGGGCTATAGTTCCAAAGTGGCGCTGGAAGAAGATTGAGACTGAGCTGTTCAGGCTATAAGCTCAGGAAGGCTGGAAGACGTTCTTCCCTGGGTGGCCCAGTAAATAGAACTAGGAATGTGGTAGCATGCTAGCGGGGATGGAGTAAATACAAGTTCGGGAAGTGAAATTCCGCTGCAATATTCTGCGCCAAAGTCTCTTTCCCAAGAAAAGTCTCTTATTGCCGAGTGCCTGGCATAACAAACAAGTTCCAAAGTTCCTTTCTTATCAGGATTTTCACATTCACAAGTTCTCGGGTTTACTGTTCACCACGGGTCTCCCTCTGTCGGGCTCAGATGCCCTTAAATACAATGTTCACAATTGGTCTCCCTCGATGGGGCTCGGACCACGGCTCTCCCTCGATCAGGCTCGGACCTTTTAATCTCACTTTGTTTGCTTTATTTTTGTTTTCAAAATTCAAAGACGATGTTTTCTTAAACCATTGCATGACCACTTCGATTCACTTCATTCATAAGTTTCACTTTATTGCTTTTGTTTCTGGCACTTCTTGGCTCGGTACAGAGACCTTCGATTGGGCACTCCCGCGGTGCTGGACCCCTCTGTTACTTTGTTTCGTACCTTCTCTGATTTATATTAAAGTTAAAACATCCATCTGTAATTGAGCTTTACTCTCGTCTTTCATCACACGCGTTCATATTCTTCGCTTTTGCGCTCTTCATACAATGTTGCCGCTTGTAACCTTGGCTTCAACACAGACCGGTCTTGCATTGGTCTCCCCAACTCACTGGCTGTGTTGATCTCTCTGGCGCTGCTTTGATCCTGGAGCCAAGGACACTTCCACAGCGCTGCTGCTCCTCTCTGACTCTGCCATTCATGCAGGAGGGCTGTTAGGGAGAATTCACTGAAAAGGCTAATTTCCCAAACCTAGTGAGTCCCCCAGCAGCTTTGCTGAATTTTTGGGGTTTATTTTTTTCTCCTGCTAAGAGTGAGACTCTTTTCCTCCCACTCTTAGACATGATTTGAGGTGTTCCTTTGACTTTGTATGTGTTCTATGGGCTATGGGGTCCTTTACCCCCATAGGGCTTCATGTGATTTTGGTATATGGGTTACACAGCACCCTCCGTGCCATAACCCAGGGGTGTCGTAGCGACTCCCAAACATAGACTCCATACCCTGGGACTGACAACTGTCTCCCAGTGCATGTAAAGTCACCATTGGCTTTACTAGTCTCAAATTGTGAACAGAACCAGTACAAACCATCCTATTGTGGACGTACTGGTAGGGGCAGTTCGATTGCCCCGGGATCTGTTGTTCGAGGGGGGTCACTGTCCAGTCCCCCCCGACCGAGTTTTGGCTGGTGGCAGTGGATACTACTTTTTTATATTCGACCGCGTATATATTCCTATGGGATTTTCCCATTGTTCGAGGCTACCACTTTTTAAAATAGCCTCGAACATACTGCTGGTTTATTAAATTAATATAAATTCACCGGTTGGTATTTTTTGCTGAAACCTGGTTTCAAAATGGCGTTTGTGTTCGCTTCTGTGACTCCAACCCAAGTCGAGCCCTTTGTTCCACTTTTTGGCAGGCTTCTCCACAGAAGCCTCCAAAAGTGGTGCCACTCCGTCTGGGTACCACATGGGGTGTGGGAGGGGGTTTAGGCACCCTGGACTGAGTTGCCTCGGCAACTCAAGTCGCACTCTTGTGTGATTGGCCCAAGCATGTTCGAGTGACAGCTAGGCTGAATGAATGGGGGTTTTCTGTATAAAAGCAGGGCTTTGGGGACTGGAACTTCAGAAGTCGCCACAGGACCTAAAGAATCCGAGGAGGGAGAAGCCGAGCCGACCTGCAACGACGACACCACCGGTGGAGCCCTGCTGAACCGTCTCACCACTTTTCCCGACGACAGAGGAGATCTCCAGTCCGGAGAGGTTCCTTCCTTTGACTGGTGGGGATAACCAGTTTGCTCATCTTTTCGCCTTCCTGGACCATCTCGTGGCCGCTTTGCCCGTGCCAAGCACCCCGGCAACCGGAATACCACGGTTTACCACTACCGCGAAGAAAAGGGTGGCACCTTTTAACCAGGAAACTCTGCGGCTGGTTTCTTCCCTGGCAGTGCAACGACCTTCAGCTTTCCTCCACGTCGAGACCTCCTCTTCCTCTGGACGAAACACCGACTTGCACCCGCTGCCAGGATCAACTGCCTCCACTGGAGCGTTTTTCCCACTTTCAGGTACTGTGTCCCGCCTGGCTTCCCTTGCGACAGATCGTTCAGGGTGACAGTAAATCCTCGACTTTCTAACCTGGGTTAGCCTGGGACCTGTTAACTATCTTTTCCTGACTTGATCTCAATCTTTTGCAAACTTTCTACAAAGACTCTTTGGGCATAACCCCACTGTGTGATCCTGGACACATTTCGCTTGCTCTCTCTAAGAGTGGGCCTGGCATTTGAACTTCCTTGCTCTCCAGTAGACTTTGCCTAACCTGCCTCTCTGTGGTTCTTTGAAAAGTATTGAAATTTGTGTGCTTCATAACTCTGCCTTTTTCCCTCCCTTTTTAATAACTTATTAGAGTGCCATTTTATGCTAAGTGCTCACCTCTGTCTGAAAATAAGTGGTGTTTCTCATTAAGACTTGTCTAATAAGTAATTAGGGTTATATATATATATAATAGTGACTGTGTGTTGAATTTACTTACCTCTTGTGTGCTAGTGTAATTTACAAGTGTGTCTTTAAATAAATAATGATATACTTTTACACCAAAGCTCTGGTCAGTGTTTGCTTGTGCTACTGTTTCTCTGTACCTAGTGTGTATACTCTATATACTGCCTAACTCTTCTTGAGAGAAGTCTGACTGCTCAGCCACAGCTACCAGGTAAATCTGGGTGGTACAGACTGCTACCAATTGGGTTTTACTGCCAAACACCTGTAGTCCTAAATCTTTTGCAGTGGTCCCTAAGGGAACTGCACAGGGTTCTGCCTAACAAGGGCCATGGGTATCTCCGAAGCACAATGCAGGATTCTTCAGTCTGGTTTCTTGGCCTTACGCTTTTTAATCTGAAGGTTTCTTGAAAGTGCCGATTACTTACCGGAAATGTCAAGGGTATCTCCCTCCTTGCTCTCCCTTCTCGGTTTGCCGCCTTAGTCCCCTCTTTCAGCTGCTGGCTGGAAAACGCTGTTCTTGGTGTGCTTTGCCTCGTTCAGAGTGTGCTCTCATGCTCCAACCTTTTGTCCGTGTAGGGAAGGGAAGCTTAATGGAAGTCAGGTGTATTTGTATTTGTTTTATTTATAATGCGCCTGTTGATCGATAGAAAGTGAGTTTGGGGAGTTCTTAGGGGTCGGGCGGTCGAATGGCGAGACAGCCGACTGCAGAGGTAGATAGGGGCCTTGTTGGCCAAGCATTTGTGCGTGAGGGCAAGTGTTTATAATGAGATTCTCTGCTTGACAGGTAACCACTTTAGGTTGGTTCTGGATTCTGAAATGTGGTAGTTGCGGGGGATGTTTAAGGCAGCTCGAATGGCATTGTTCTGGGTTGTTTGGAGTTTGTTCAAGTTCTCTTGGCTGGTACCTAAGTAAAGAGCACTGCAATAATCAATTTTTGCCATAATGAGAGTTCTAGCTAGTGTGACACTGTTAGGGGTGGTAAGAAACGGTCTGCAGGCTGCAATAAGTTTGCACGTGTATGCAGAGGCAGATCTGACTGCATTTATTTGTCTAGATAAGGATAGGGTGGCGTCAAGGTAAAAACCTAACGTTTTGGTATCTTTCGAGACTCGTATGGTATTACCGTCTATGGTGAATGACTGATAGGACGGCTCAAGTTTGCTCAGGCGTTGTGAGGTGCCCAAGATAAGGAGCTCCGTCTTATCGTCATTTAGGCATAACTGGTGTTGGGCCATCCAGGCTTGGATGACCAGGTAGACGTTGTTGAGGGCCTTGGTGTCAGCTAGATAATCACCTGTGATGGGAATGAGTATCTGGGTGTCATCCGCATAGTCAAGCACATCAAAGAGTGGTTTCGTGAAAATGTTATAAAGTGTAGGTGACACGCAAGATCCCTGAGGCACGCCGCAGTAAATAGGGGAGGGGTCCGCGGCTCAGATGGTGCAAAGACCCTCATGGATCTATTGCTCAAAAAGGATTTGATCCAGGCCGCAGCAGAGGATGAGAAGTTAGAAGCAGAGTGGAGGTGCCTGCATAGGATCTGGTGGTTGACCAGATCAAATGCGGCAGAGAGGTCGAGGAGTAATAGCATTGCTAGTTTGTCCTTATCCTTCAATACTTCACTTTGGGTTTTTGGTCTATTAAAGCAGTTTCCGTCCCATGTCTGGGCCGAAATCCTGATTGTCGTAGACCTAGCAGATTGTTAGATTCCAGGTAGGCTTGGATCTGAAGGTATGCTGCGCGGTCCAGAATCTTAAGCAAAAACAGTACTGTGGTGATGGGTCAGAAGTTAGTAGGTATACTTGGGTCTAGGGATGTTTTTTTGAGTAATGGGATCGCCCAAGCGTCCTTAAGGTTGTCCGGGACAATACCTGTTTTAAAGGAGGAGTTGATGAAGGCCGTAATGAATGGGGCCAGATCATGGGCAGAGTCCTTAATGATGGGAGCTGGGCAAGGGTCACCTTGGCAGTTGGATGGTTTAATTCTCAGGATGATATTTTCTACCTCAGTAACGGTGAGCGGTGAGAAGGCGAATGGTTTGGTGTTAGCAGTGCTTAGAGGGAGGGCCCTGGCAGGGGAGAGTGAGCGGTTGTCGAGTTTGACTGTCCTGCTTGTCTTTAATTTTAGATTGTAGCGCAGAGATTTTATTTAGTAAGGCTGCTTGAATGTTGGCACACCCTTTACTATCTTTCGTGCAAGTGTCTGGGGGGGGAGACTGGGGTTTCTAGCTCTTTTAGGATTCTGAAGAGTTCCTTTGTATTTGAATTAGCTTGCAGAATACTATTGTTAAGAGACTCTTTTTTAGCAGTGATGATGACATCTTTGTAGGTGAGGGAGGCAAGAAGGAAACCATTTTTATGCTCATCAGAAGGGTGGCTTTTCCAGCGATTTTCCGCACAGCGTTTAACTTTGCGGAGCATTCTCAACTGTGGGGTGAACCATGAATGAAGATGTGCTCGTGGTTTGGCCTTCCTAAGTTTGATGGGTGCTATAGAGTCTATAGCCGTGAGCATAGTTTGGTTATAGGTGTCTGCTAGGGAGTTGGGATCAGAGCAAGAGTTAGTAACTGCATTGAGGGAAGGGAGTAACAGTGGGAGGAGTTTCTCCTTAGTTATGTCTTTTTTACTTCGAGTAGGGAGTGCTGGGGCTATCGGTATCAGGGTTTCCGGGGTTGCTTCAATATTAAAAGTTATGATGTGATGGTCAGACCATAAGCAAGGGGTATTGTCGAGAACCTTGATGTTGCAGTTAGAGCCGGCTAACCAGTCAATGGTCCTGCCTTTAATATGGGTCGGTTCTTGGATGTACAAGGTGAAGCCGAGGTCAGTTAGAACATTCTCCAGATCAATTGCCATGGGATCTTTTGGGTCACCAAGACCTAAGTTGAGGTTGCCTAGGATGATTGTTTGTGAATTGTTTTTAGTTTTGTCAAGGAGGAGAGTGGATATTTCACTGACAAAGGTTGGGGCCTGGGGGCCTTTATAAGGTGGAGGGGGGCCGTTTGGTTGGGCGTGTGAATTGTTAACATTAATTGCCCGACTTTGCCTGACCAGATTAGTGGGACATGTCCGGTACAATGCTCAGGTATACGTCTGTTTTCTCCCAGAGCGGGCTGTCTGTGTCAAAGTTTTCGTGAAGGCAAGAAGGGGCGGGGGTTACAGTTCCCAGGTATCCAACTTGGTAGCATGGAGTAAAGGTATTATGGTGGGGGGATACAGCGTCTCGCCATCAGGTGTCCCACTCCCCGAAGATCCCTCACCCAGGTGATCCTCCTGCACTGGTCCACCCCCAGGAACTGGATCCAAAAGCGATGGCCGTGTCCTGGCCACCTGGATGACAGATCCTCAGGGACTAATCAGTGAGATACCTTCTGGGTTCTCACACCCCCTTCAGCTCTCCCGCTATGCCCATTGCCTTATGTCTTGAGGGCGAGGGTCACCTGGTCTTCCTGTGGGGTCCAGGCCACTTCTCTCCACTGCGGGACTTCCGCGGCTCGGGCAACATTCCTGGTTGTACGGCTCTTCCTTTGAGGCCTTGGCAGTATCGGCATAGTATATGGATGAGCCGGTCCACCCTCTTTGGGTTATGCCACTGCCTGGAGCTCTTCTTCTTCGGTTCTGATTTGCTGCTTGCCTCCCCGCTACTTGTAGGGTCGGGATGAGCCACTCTCCATCCTGACCTTGGCCCTCATGGCTCTCACTTCTGCTTCACTGCTGCTCCACATTCGAATCTCCCGGGCTCCTTCTGCATTGAAGGTTAGTTCTTTCTCTCTTTTATTCAAGTATGGCTGGTCCCTCGCCAGCGTGAATGCTTAGTCTTTAGTTTGTCTTTGTGGATTGATGTACACTCCTGTTTCCCTCTTCCTTGTCTCAGTATGGTTGGCTGCCGACCAACTAGCACTCTTTGTAGAGTTTTCATACTTCTTCTTCTCAGTACTATTAAAAGGTTTGTGTGTGAATGGGTTAGCATCACAGTAACAAATAGAGAATTGTGGGGCTGATACCTTAGAAGGGTGAGGGCGTGTGGGGATGTCCTTAAGGAAGTTATGAGGGAGTTCCGTAAATGAAAGGCTGTCCTTATCTCCAAGTGGGGAATCTCTCCCTATGAGGTCCTCTGTATTACCACCCATAGGGGGAATATTGCATAGTGGCCTAAACTCATAGGCAAGGGGTCCCCCTGGGGAGGAGTGATGCAATCCCATGAATCGTCACACTTTCCGTACTTGTCGTGTGTTAACCTTCACCCTAAGGTTGGTATTTGCAGCATTCGCAACAGAGGGTGTGGTACAAGAAAAGGCCCGAAATGCAATGTATTTTGAAATACTGCTTTGCAATCTGTTAAAACCAGTCCAGTGTGGAGTAAGGAAAATGTAACTTTTGTGTATTTTCATTGTTCTCTTCCATGGATTCACATGCAGCCTGTCTGTCTAACCCTTCATTGTGGTGCATCACTGTGTTCTGGCACTCTGTGCTTCTAGAATCTAAAGATGGATCTAGGAGCAGAGCTTGGGGACTCTCCATCAAATTGACTGAAGTACAAATGTCCCAAAATTAGCTGCAGAGGCTGCAGAATAATGCAGCAGTTTTGTTTTATGGCATTGTAAAACTGTAAACAAGGGCACCCGACCTGATGCCAAGCAATATTCAAAGATTGTGAATCTCTGAAAGATGATAGCACTGGAGAACTATAGTTGTTAGTAACTTTGTCATTCTTTCCTTTCACATCAGTTGTGTTGAATGCCTGATCCTTGCCAACATCATGCTCATGCTATTAAATCAAAGGCAGCATCTGTGACTTTCCAAATGCATGTGGTAACTGCTATGGGCAGATATGTGAGTGCCGCCTCATGTCTCTTTGAGGAATTAATGTTTCTTCACCCCTAGTGATTTTGTTGATGGAAACATTAAGAATCACCTTAAAGTTGATTCAAGTAATCTTAGTCCTTGACATCCCCCTTCACAACTCCTTTGCCATATGCTAGGTTGCAATTGAGATCAACAGTGAGAGGATTCGACAAGGTCGAGAGCTGTTACAACCTTTATGAATCAAAATCCAATTCCATGAGAATAAGTGCATTAAAGTGGTGCATGATGAAAATATACAAATGTGGAATGGTTTTACAAAGACCAGCTCCCATCAGATCATTTAGATCTACGACTTTGGCTCTCCTAGACATTTATGCCACTTATATTCGTTTGATTGAATCACCCATTCGAAGGGATTGTGTCCTCAGACGTATTCCTTATCTTGATAGATTCACTTCCAGCTTGCTGACCTCGGAAAAAAATTTCAGTAAAGGGCGCTGTGCGTCGACGTCCCTCGAGTTGGTGTCTCTCGACAGCCTCTGTATCGGCGCGGACGTCATCATGCGTATAAATAGACTCGCGCAGCGTCTGTTGCTCAGTTCCGTTTTTCCGCGCATCGTGCGCCTCGGAGTCGTGTTGCTCAGTTCGTTAATCAAGTAGATTCTACTTATTCCTCGAGTATATCTTACTCTATTCGATGGCTTCCTCATCTAAACCGTCGACCCCGCGGTCCGGCTTCAAAAAGTGTCGAGATTGTGGAAAGAAAATGTCATTGACGGATCCTCCCAGGATCTGTTTGTGGTGCCTGGGATCGGAGCACCATTGTTCAGAATGCGAGGACTGCATGTCCATGACGGCGAAAGCCTTGAAGGAGCGTAAGGGGAAGTTCGAAAGAGGTAAGACTGGTAAAACTTCTACTCCTTCGAAAGTTTTCGTGGCAGAGGCGAGACATTTGTCTCCTCGCCGTCACAGGAAACATTCTCGTTCGAAGTCTCGAAGCAGTTCCCATCACTCTTCGATAGCCAAACATTCGAAGTTCTCCCTCTTCTTCGTCTTCTGTTTCCCCTGAAAGGGTCACCTGCCCCACAAAACACAGCTCTCCAGCTAAGTGGGAGGAATTCCGTAAAAGGATGCTTAGCGTCTTCAAGAAAGCGGCCTCGACCCCCTCGGAGACGGCTAAAGGTGATACCCTGGGTGAAAGACCCGAAAAATTGAAACGCCGCAAGTCGTTGCACCCGGCGAAAAAAACTGCTCGAGAGCGTCACGAACCCTCGAGCAAAGGCAGTAAGACTGCATCATCGACGCCTTCATCGAAGGCCCCTTCGACTCATAAATCTGCGTCATCGACACCATTCTCCAGCATGGGGTCTGGCATGGATTCACATGCTCATGAATATTCCCCGTCGTCAGGCTGGGAATCCTCGGTAAAGAAAAAACCAGTATCAGTTTCGTTTCTGATCTGTCTTTCGTAGTAATAACCAATCACTGGTCTCTGCGTCATACTGACCACAGCCAATGACTGCCCTCTACCTAAGCACCGCCTCTGGCAGCCATCTTCAGATTTTTACCGCACGTTCATGTGTTGGGATCCTCGTGCTATTGCTCTCGAGCGTTAGTGCTATTTTTTTGCGCTTTTTCACAAAAACTTCGATTCTTTCGGTCAAAAGAGCCTCAAGCTCCACCGATCCTACATCCGATCAACGGGGACCCGTGTCGGATTCATCTGTGCCCCTCAAGGGTGAAGATTTCGTCGAGCTACACTTCGGAGGACTCCAGAAGCTTCTCAGGCCCGGTCTCGGAGATGGCCCAGGAGAAGGGAAGCTCGACGCCCGGAAAGCTGTTCAGGGCCTGCCCTGGATGCCAGCTGCAGAACGTCTTCAAGGAGGACGAACACTCTTTCTGCCTTTACTGCCTTCATGGGGACAAGACGCACGTGGAGAAGGACTGTGCGTTTTGCGGCAACATGTCGGAACGGACCATGAAGGACCGCCATCAACGTCTCGCCAGCTGGCTGGAGGGTAAGAGCCCGTCTGGCGAGAAGAGGAAGAAATCTGAGCGGTCTTCTGAGACCTTTGAGGGCGCCCCGGCGACGGGGGCCCAACATAAGGCCAAGCACCGCGAGTCCGCTGGCACCGGGAGCGCCGAACGGTCGGGCTCTACGGGCGCCAGGCAGGGCGCACCCTCCCCGGCACCATCAACCACGAGCCAACGCTCTGGGTCGGGTAAGAGGAAGGCCGAGCACCCGGCGAAGCTCCTGGAGAGACCCCGGTCGAGCTCTAAGGCAGAGGAGGAGCGTGGCAGTGCCCCCTCCCTCAAGGATAAGGCGGTGAGCGCACCTAAGGTGGTGAAGGCCTTGATCCATTCGACCAAGCCCTCTATCGAAACGGTCGCGGCGGCCCTGGCCCAGCCTGTGGAGGCTGCACCAGTGGTGGCGGCCTCGGGGCCCAGAATCTCCCTGCCTCCTCGGAGGGAGTCTTCTTTCGTGCCCATCGATAGGACCCCCGTGAAACCCTCCGTGGGGAAGAAGGGGGGGCAGGGCGTCGTCGTAGATTCGGCCTCAACCTCAGAAGAGGAACTGATCGAGGTCTTAAGCCACGGCCTAGGCGTGGAACAAGACCAGCCCGTCGGAATGGGCCCCGACGCAGGTGACGACGACGACATCGTCGAGGATACCGACGGGGCCCCTGCTCGCCCGTCGGATTCCCCTCTGCCAGCGCCGCAAGACAACTCAGCGGCCATTTTGTTGGCTATACAGTCCTTATGCTCCGAGATAAGGACGAGACTACCGTTACCGACGGAGGAACCTCTCCCGTCGGGGGATCCAGAACCGGGACCTTCTGGTGTTCCCCCTACCAAGAAAAGAAGGATTCATCCACCGCCTCCTTTTCAACCGTCGCGCCCCGTCCAGCCCTCCTCCCCGTCCACCCGAGGGGATGATACGGGGACTGACACGGCAGCGACGGGTACGGACGACGAGGCATACGACGAGGATTTTCCGTCGTCGCCTCCCACCAGGGCTTCTCCGCCCGACGAGATTGGATCGTTCCACTCAATGATCGCCAGGGCATCCGAGCTTTTCCAACTCTGCCCTGAGGAGAAGAAAAAGGAAGGCTTCCTTTACCAACGGCGCGAGACCAAGAGGAAGACGGTCCTCGCAGTGCCTCTGTTGGACGACATTTGGGATGAGGGCCTTTCCCTCCTCAAGAACCCTTCCACGACGCCAGCGAAAAGAGACCGGTACGAGAAAAAGTACCGGGTCCCGGACTCGGCCCCCCTATGCCTCCGGGCGCAGCCTACCCCGGACTCCGTCGTCTCCGCGGCAGCCAGGAAGAAAGCGGGGGGGGGTGCGGCCTCCACGTCGACTTCCCCGCCGGACGGCGAGGGAAAGAAATTGGATGCCATGGGACGCAGAGTCATCTCGTCGGCGGCGACGACGATTAAAGCGGCCAACGCCTTGGCTATCGTGGCCCGCTACGACAGGGAACTCTGGTACAAGATAGCTCCCCTGCTGGATTTTCTGCCGGACGACAAGAGGGCGGAGGCCCTTGAGATCCTGCAGGAAGGTGAGGTGGCCTCGGACCACGCCATCACCGTGGCGACGGACATCGCCGACACTGGGTTCCGCCAGATGGGCAACGGCGTTTGCCTTCGACGTCGCGGATGGCTCAAGGCTACGGACTTTCGGCAGGACGTCCAGACCAGGGTCCTGGACATGCCCTTCGACGGGAACAACCTGTTTGGGAAGACAGTGGACGATTCCCTTCAGGCCATCAAGGCGGATACTGAGACGGCCCGGGCCCTTGGAGTACTGCAGCAACGGCGGACGCCCTTTCGGAGCGGCGGAGGCAAGGGCGCCTCCAAAGGTTCCGGCGGCGGTTTCGCTTCCTACCGTCAAGCAGCCCGCTCGTCGTCGCAAGAGGCCTACAGAGGACGAGGCAAGTCTGGCGGACCCCGCCGTCGTCGCCAAGGAGGCCAAGGCGGCAAGGCCGCGTCCAAGCAGGATTGAACCGGCCGTGGGGTCGGGCCCCCACCGAAGCACCCCGGTGGGAGGCCGGCTGGCGGGCTTCGTCAGCGTGTGGGAGTCCATCTCCACCGACCGTTGGGTGCTGGACGCCCTGGCCCGGGGCCACGCGCTCGAGTTTCAAAGAAGGTGCCCGCGCGTCCCCCCCGTGGCCAGGAAAGAACTTCACGTCCCTCAACTTCTCCTGGAGGTAAAGGCGATGCTCAGAAAGGGCGCCATCGAACTCGTCCCAAAGAGGCTTCGGGGCTCCGGAGTCTACTCGCGTTACTTCCTCGTGAAGAAGAAGACGGGAGGATGGCGCCCCATCCTGGACCTGCGACGCCTGAACAAGTTCATCAAGGCGCAGAAGTTCCGGATGGTCACCCTCCAGCACGTCCTGGGTCAGCTGGAGGAAGGAGACTTCCTATCGTCGTTGGATTTGGAGGATGCCTACTTCCACATTCCCATCCTAAAGGGGCACCGAAAATTCCTCAGATTCGTGGTCCAAGGGCGTCATTACCAGTTCAAAGCCCTTCCCTTCGGACTGCGGTCGGCACCCAGGGTTTTCACCAAGTGCCTCGCACCGGTGGCGGCGCAGCTGCGCCGCGAGGGGATTCACGTCTACCCCTACCTGGACGACTGGCTCATCCGCGCCAAGACGAGGGAGCTCGCCGTGGTCCACACGGCAAGGACCGTCCAACTCCTCACGGACCTGGGATTCTCCGTGAACTACGCCAAATCCCACCTGGTGCCCGCGCAAGTCGCACTGTTTCTGGGAGCGAGGCTCGACACAGTGTCCCTTCTGGCCTCCCCGTCGGAGGAGAGGACCAGGACCATCCTGGGCAAGGTGCAACGGATGTTGGTGGCCGACGCGGCCAAGGTGAGGTCCATCAAGTCTCTCCTCGGGATGATGTCTTCCTGCATCTACCTCATTCCCATGTGCAGGCTCCGGATGCGCCCGTTGCAAGAGTTCCTGGATGCGCGCTGGATCCAGACGACGGGCAGCTTCGAGGAAAGGATCAAGCTCGACGAGAGTTTCCGACGAGCGATACGGTGGTGGGGCACCCGCGCGCATCTGACGGCGGGCATGGACTTCCAGACCCCAGCCCACCAGGTGACTGTGACCACGGATGCCTCCCTAGAAGGGTGGGGAGCGCACACCGAAAATCTGCACGCAAGGGGACTCTGGCTCCCGACGGAGAAGTCCCTGCATATCAACGTCCTGGAGCTCCGTGCAGTGTTTTGGGCCCTCAGGTCCTTCCTTCCGTCCCTCAAGGGCAAGGTGGTGAGGATCTTCACCGACAACACCACCACCATGTTTTACATCAGGAAACAGGGCGGAACCAGGTCCCCAGCGCTGTCCAAGGAGGCGCAGGACCTGTGGCATTGGGCCGTCGCCCAAGGGATTCTTCTGGTGCCGTTTCATCTGGCAGGGATAAAAAACACCATCGCCGACTCACTCAGCAGGGAGCTGCGCTCGTGCCACGAGTGGGAACTACGGCAGGATCTGGTGGATCGCCTCTTCCGACGGTGGGGCACACCCCAGATCGACCTGTTCGCGACGGCGACGAACACCAAGTGCCGGAGGTTCGCCAGCAGGTTTCCCCAGACGAGGAGCATGGGCGATGCTTTCTCGTTCCCCTGGGAGGGCCTGTTCCTCTACGCGTTCCCTCCCTTGCCTCTGCTAATCCGGCTCGTCAACCAGCTCAAGAGGTCACGGTGCAGGATGATCCTCGTCGCACCTGCGTGGCCGAGGCAGATATGGTTCCCGGACCTTCTGGACTTGTCGGCGTCCCCGCCAATCAAGCTGCCGGCGGACGCGGATCTACTCTCCAGGGAAGGAGGCGCCATCCTCCACCACGACCCGAAGTCGCTGAACTTGCAGGCCTGGCTCCTGCAGCGCTAGAGTTTGGAGGATACGACATACCGGCCGATTGCAGAGAGGTTCTTGCAAAGGCCAGGGCGTCCTCGACTCTTAAATGCTACGGACACAAATGGAAGAGGTTTTCTGTCTGGTGCCACGCACAGAAGATTAACCCTCTACGGATTACGGCTCCCCAAGTGCTGCCGTACCTGCTGACGCTGGCCAAAGCTGGTCTGGCACACGCGTCCATCAAGATTCATCTTGCTGCGATCTCCCGATACACCAGAACCACGGGCCGGACGTCCTTGTGGTCTCATCGTCTGGTGAAAGAGTTCATGAAGGGACTGTTCAGATCGTTCCCGCCGGTGAAGGCTCCGGCCCCGGCGTGGGAGCTCAACGTGGTGCTGACCAAACTCATGGGACCTCCGTTCGAGCCTCTGCACTCGGCCCCGTTGAAGTTTCTATCGTGGAAAACAGCTTTTCTCGTGGCCATCACCTCCGCACGACGAGTGGGAGAGATCCAGGCCCTTTCCTGCAAGGCCCCGTACTTGACTTTCCACGACACGAGGGTAGTGCTCAGGACGCACCCCTCCTTCATGCCCAAGGTACCGTCGGACTTTCATCTCAACGAACCCTTGGTGTTACCTGTGTTCTTCCCGTCGCCTTCGTCGCCGGCTGAGAGGACTTTGCACTCGCTGGATGTAGCTAGAGCGCTGAAGTTCTACGTGGACCGCACGAAAGGTTTTCGGAAGACGTCACAACTCTTTGTGAACTTTGGACCTGTCAATCAGGGGAAGGCTCTCTCGAAGGCTTCCATCTCCAGATGGCTCTCCGGCTGTATCATGTACTGTCACCGGTTGGCAAACCGACCGCTGCCTGGCCGTCCGAGAGCCCATTCCACCAGAGCGATCGCAGCTACCACGGCGTTCCTATCTGGTGTGCCCCTGCTGGACATATGCAGGGCTGCTACGTGGAGGTCGACGCACACCTTCACGAAATTCTACTGCGTCGACCGGGATTCCAGGGAGGAGTCCAGGGTCGGCCAAGCAGTGCTGCGCAACCTGTTCGCCTGAGGTGAGCCTGGTGAGGAGGTAAGATGCTTAATGTTGAGTTGATGTGATGCTTAATGTTGAGCCTTTGCCACCTCCCGTGGTTGTGCATGTGTGTACTGCTATGTATTCTTTATTCATGAGCATGTGAATCCATGCCAGACCCCATGCTGGAGAAGGAACAAGTTACTTACCTGTAACTGTTGTTCTCCAGCATGGGTCTGGCATGGATTCACATGCGAACCCTCCCGCCTACCCCTCTGCGGCTCTTCACTTGGTCATACTGCCACTTCACGTGCTTCCAAATCTGAAGATGGCTGCCAGAGGCGGTGCTTAGGTAGAGGGCAGTCATTGGCTGTGGTCAGTATGACGCAGAGACCAGTGATTGGTTATTACTACGAAAGACAGATCAGAAACGAAACTGATACTGGTTTTTTCTTTACCGAGGATTCCCAGCCTGACGACGGGGAATATTCATGAGCATGTGAATCCATGCCAGACCCATGCTGGAGAACAACAGTTACAGGTAAGTAACTTGTTCCTTATCGAAGGGCCCATCGACGCATAGATCGGTCGAATCGACGCCGTACTCGACGCCAATGTCGACGCTGATAAAGGAGAAACCTATGGCTGTCACTACCTCGTAGTCAATAGTCGTACCGAGGGCTTACACCATGACCTCGAGAATGTCGTCGATAACCTCGACGACTCCGAGTAGGATTCCGATCCTCTCGAGTTCTTCGAGGTCGCTTCATACCTTTTCTACGCCTTTTTTGGTTTCTTCGAAGCCTTTGACTTCCGCGTCAACAACGTCGACGTTTTCTCAACCGGTTACTACAAACTTGGCCCCTTCTGCTTTAGAAATGGGTTTTAAGCCTTTTCCAAGGTCAGATTATTTCAGAGCCTTGTCCTCTATTTATGAAGAAGGTGAGGATTCTGATCAGGAAAGACCTTTTGGGTTGCAGAGAACTACAACACCTGTTCCAGAGGAATTTATCTCTGAAGAAAATAGTTTGAAGGACCTTCAAGAGTCCTTGCATGATACAAGTGGGTTGGATACTTCCCCAGAAGTAGAATTTGCCAAACCAGACCCAGGGGAACATGCTGAGACCCCTTATAGAACTTTAATGGCCAGAATAATAGAATTCATGGGTTGGTCTGCACCGTCACCTGCTTTTCAACAAGATAATCTTACAGACATCTTAATTAAAGGCCCACAGGAAGATCCTGTGGTTCCATTCGATACTGTATTACAGAGGAAAATATCGACCAACTGGGAAACTCCTGAGGTTATCCCGGCCGTTAACAAAAAACTATCTGCCAAATATAGGGTATCTGCTTCTGACCCTGAATATTTGTCCAAACATCAACACCAGAGAGTCTGGTTGTTCAAGAAGCAACTTCATCGAACAGTAGATCTGCATACCCTACTGTTCCACAAGACAGGGATGATAAGAGATTTGACGCTATGTCAAAAAAGGTCTTTTCTGCGTGTAGCATGGCACTAAAATCCATTAATGCTACTTGTACGCTCGCAAGATTCAGCCATACACGTTGGGAGTGTGCTTCATCAGCGGCTGACTGCCTCCCGGAAGGAGAAGAAAAGGAAGCTTTTCTGAACATCATTAAAGATGGTAAAGACCCAATGTGCGAATCCCTTCAAACTGGCATTGATTCTGCTGACAGTATCAGCAGCGCCATGGCGGCAAGTACTAGAATTCACAGATTTGCGTGATTGCGAAAGTCTGGTTTTGCTCCAGATGTACAGGCCAGACTTTTGAATATGCCCTTTGACGGCTCTTCTTTATTTGGGAAAAAGGCTGATGACAGCCTAGAGAAGTTACAAATATCCAAGGCAGCAGCAAAATCCCTTGGAGCTGCAAATCGTCAAACTCCCTATCACCCCTGAGGAACCTCTTGGAGAGGTAGGTCCTTTCGTTTTTATTTTACATTTCGGAAAAGGCAGAGGACAGCCGGCTCAAAGAGGCCAAAAGAAATTCACCCAAGGTGGACGGGTTAAAAGTACAAAAGACGCAGCAGGTGCCTTTTTACCCTCGGCATCTGCATCAGCCGCCTCTAAACCACTCTGAGGACTCTCCTCACAGTAGGGGGCAGGTTAACTCAACATCTGATGGAATGGCAGGCTATTACGACAGATGCTTGGGCATTGGAGACAGTTGCCCAAGGTTACTGCCTGCCTTTTCTGCGCACCCCTCAGTCATCCACCGGGGCACAACTCTTTGAAGTTTCCAGATCTGCTCCTTTTGCAGGAGATTCTAGACCTGTTGGAGAAAGGTGCCATAGAACCGGTACCTGTAGCGGAGAGGAACGAGGGTTGGTATTCCCCCTACTTCTTGATACCGAAGAAGGACGGAGGACTGAGACCCATCTTGGACTTACGAGAATTGAACAAATTCCTCAGGAAAGACAAGTTCAAGATCCTTCAGGCCCTCCAGCCTCAGGACTGGCTGGTATCTCTAGACCTTCAGGATGCTTATTTCCATGTGCCAATTCATCTCAAACCCAGGAAATACCTGAGGTTCGCAATTGGCAAATCTCACTATCAATTTCGAGTTCTGCCATTTGGGCTGACCTCCCCCCGAGGGTCTTCACCAAGCTAATGTCAGTAGTGGCTGCAAGTCTAAGGAGTGAAGGGATCCATGTCTACCCCTACCTAGACGATTGGTTGATCAGAGCAGTATCTTCGGAACAAGCTCAGATCCAACTAGATTATGTCTGCCACTTCCTTCACAAACTGGGCTTCTCCCTCAATTTAAAGAAGTCACAGATGATACCATCACAGAGACTCCAGTTCATTGGAGCGGTCCTGGACACACTTCCCTGGGGAAAGACTCACCACCAGAGGTGAGGGGCTCAAGATATTCTGCAGATGGTCACCAAGTTTCAAAATGCCCAACGTCTCCCAGCCTTTGACTTTTTGAGGTTGCTAGGCCTCATGGCATCCTGCATCTTCCTTATGCCAGAGGCTCGCCTGAGAATGAGATCTCTCCAGTGGGCACTAAGAACTCAGTGGTCGCAATTCTCAGGAAAAATGACAGATCTCCTTCAGGTTCCGGACAAAGTGGCTCGAGACCTTCAGTGGTGGGCCTGTCGGGAGAACATTTTGAAAGGAGAACTGTTTTGGCAACCATGGCCGGAGATAACAGTAGTCACAGGTGCCTCACTCACAGGGTGGGGAGCCCATGCCAACGACTTGACCATCAGCGGTCGTTGGTCTCCATCGGAGTCCAGACTACATATCAACCTGTTGGAGCTGAGAGCTATCAGACTAGCACTGAAGGCTTTTCTGCCATCTGTACAAGGGAAAAATGTCCTAATAATGACGGACAGTACAGTGGCCATGTAATACCTCAACAAAAGAGGAGGCGTAGGATCACTGCCACTGTGCAGAGAGGCGATGCAGCTCTGGTTTTGGGCAATTCAAGAAGGAATCTCTCTATCGCAGTTCACTTAGCCGGAGAGAAGAACTTGACAGTGGACGCACTGAGCAGGCAGAGCAGACTCTTACGAGTGGGAGATGGCTCAGGAAGTCCTTCAAGAGATCTTTGCCCTTTGGGGAACCCCTCAAGTGGATCTGTTCATCACCAGTATCAACAGGAAGTGCGGTCAGTTTTGTTCAAGGGAATGTCCCCTGAGAGGAGCTCTAGGGGAGGCGTTCGTAGTGGACTGGGAGTTTCCACTTCTGTACGCGTTTCCTCCAGTCCCTGTCATTCCTCAGATGATCAGAAGGTTTAGAAGATTCCCGAAGACTATGATCCTAATTGCCCCAGAATGGGCCAGGAGAACCTGGTACCCGGACCTTCTGGACATGTCCATCTGCCCTCCGATTCGTCTTCCACACAGGGAGGATCTTCTCTCACTGAAGGGAGGTCAGGTTCTCCATCCAGACATCAGAAGCCGCAACCTTCACGCTTGGTTTCTGAAAGGTTGAGATACAAGGATTGGGACCTCCCAGATGACGTCATGGAGGTGTTGCTTTCAGCCAGAAGGCCAA
Source organism: Ambystoma mexicanum (assembly GCF_040938575.1). Classification (NCBI taxonomy): domain Eukaryota; kingdom Metazoa; phylum Chordata; class Amphibia; order Caudata; family Ambystomatidae; genus Ambystoma; species Ambystoma mexicanum. The sequence continues at coordinate 173,718,124 of NC_090923.1, read as the reverse complement.
TAACAAAGACTTCATACCGCTGCCGTTGGAACAAATTTTGCAGCTGGTGTAGAGAAAAGAATATTGAACCCTTTTCATGTAGTACACCAATGGTGTTATCCTTTCTACTCTATTTGGCGAATTCAGGTCTTTAAGTTGGTACGATCAAGGGCTACCTCGCAGCGCTATTGATCTTCAAGCGTACTGCAGAGGAGCCATCATATTTCAAATTACCCTTAGTAATACAATTTCTGAAGGGGTTAACTAATGTCTATCCCCTGAGACCGTTCCAAGTTCCCTTATGGGACTTAAATTTAGTCTTAAATTTCCTGATGGGTACTCCTTTCGAACCACTCCACTCTTGTTTGCTAAGATTTCTCACCCTTAAAACTGTCTTATTAGTGGCTTTGATATCTGCCAGGAGGGTAAGCGAATTACAGGCCCTATCTTGTAAACCCCCTCATACAATTTTTCACAAAGACAAAGTTGTCCTGCAAGTGAAGCCTAATTTCCTCCCAAAGGTGGTTTCTGAATTCCACATCACTCAGAAGATAATCTTACCATCATTCTATCCTCCTCCCCATCCAGGGAGAGAGGCTGCATAGGCTAGATCCAAGGCGAGCCCTGAGTTTTTATATCAGCAGACTTGCTAGGATTAAGCAAGCAGACCAACTGTTCATAGGTTACACAGGGCAAAAATTAGGATTGCAAATCACAAAACCGACCATTTCCAGATGGATTATTTTAGCCATTCTAGAATGTTACAAACTGGCAAGGAAAGAGCCCCCTCAAAATCTTAGGGCTCATTCAACCAGGGGTATCGCAGCCTCTTCGGCCCTCCAAAGAGGGGTACCGATTCGAGACATATGTGCGGCTGCCACATGGTCGTCCGCACATACCTTTACAAAATTCTACAATCTGGATTCCTCCTCTAGCCAAGAGACTAGATTTGGCAAAGCTGTGTTACACTCTGTTCACTCTTTAGGGGAATATGACAATTTTACTCCCACCTCTGTTTACACACCACTGCTATGGGAGTCCATCAAGATAAGGAATACGTCGGAGGACACAATCCCTTCGAAGAACAAGTTACTTCTTACCTGGTAACGTTCTTTCGATGGGATGTTCCTCCGACGTATTTCTTATCGCCCCTTCCATCCATCCCGTCAGTAAAACTTCCCTTGTGGTTGCAGCTTACGCTCCTTTAAGGTCAATAAACAATTCATGCATAGCTAATTTCAACCTTCAAACGGAACTGAGCAACGGACGCTGCGCGAGTCTATTTATACGCATGATGACGTCGGCGCCGATACGGAGGCTGTCGAGGGACACCAACTCGAGGGACGTCGAAGCGCAGCACCCTCTACTGAAATTCTTTTCCGAGGCTAGCAAGCTGGAAGTGAATCTATCAAGATAAGGAATACGTCGGAGGAACATCCCATCAAAAGAACATTACCAGGTAAGAAGTAACTTGTTCTTTTACGTGCTTGCCCTTTATGGGGGTACACCTTTGCCCCTTATGTACTGCTGATTGTGGGCAGTTTGTTCCAGGAAATAGAATCAGACCCAACAATCCTAAGGAGTGTGGCAGGGGAATGATGGCCCCTGGAAATATTATTTATTAGGGGACACATGCAAATCAGGAATACTGACAGGAGAATCTGAAATAACATGTCCATGGGAATTCAAGTACCCAGAGTCATTATCCTCCTGCCTTCACAATTTGTTGGCTTGCTGTATATGGCCAGCCTGGAAATCTGTGGGTTGTTTTTTAAAAAAGATGCCGCCACAGGCGCTGGTTTCCCAAATTAGTGATGCTACACATTGGGAGCTTTGGATAGTAATTAGTAAATTAACTCTTGCATACTGTATCCTTTGAGTGTTGATAGTACTTAGTAGCTGATAGGATAGCTCAGCAGGTTGAGCGCTCAATGCTACAATCTTTGTGTGATCTGCAGGTCGCAGGTTCAAATCCCAGCAAGGCTAACTTATCTTTTCATCCTTCGGAGATCGATTAAAGAGTACCAACTTCAGTTGGGTGATATTGTATGAAAATATGTTCTCTGTAAAGCGCTTTGGCGAAAGCGTGCTATGTATATATAGATAACACATCATTATCATTACTTCCTCTGACTGAACTTCTACCCCACTTTGAAGGCAAATCTATCTGTGTAATAACCTTTATGATTATTACAAGATAACATATTAAGGGCATGAACTATACATAGGCAGATGTACTGGCTTTGCCATTGTTTGTTTTCTTGTGTCTATCCATTCTTTATAAGCTATTTTTCTGATTTAATTTGAATGAATATACCTTGTTGACTTTATGGTGAATAGTTTCTCTTTTTTTGTCAGGTTTATGGTCTCCAGAACAGAAATCGGTCTCCAAACACAAAACTAATAGTAAAATCACATGCTGCAGGTATGTTCCTAAGTTAAAAAAGGCCTTTTCTAAAAAAGTGTTTGTGTAGATCCCTGTCTGATGCATGCAATATTAATTCTTTATTGTGAAACTAGCCAACATTACACAAAACATTAAAACAAACACAGTTAAAAATCACAAATACAACACACACAACAAAAAATTCTGAAATTCTAAAAATTCGAATTTCAATACATTTCCTAATATTTGAACACATTATTACTACCTTTCCGTTGAGTTACATAACAATACAAAATGTTCACTTACTACATAACCAAAATTCATTATCTTTAAATGAACAATTCTTCCTTCTTGTGCAAATAGCAGAATCCTTACATATGCAAGTAGACACAAAACATTCATTTAATTGCCATCCAATCAGAGTTCCTTCTGTGCAAAACACGCAAAAGTCAAGTACAAATTGGCGAAATTTCTTAGCAGGAATTGTGATACCTTCCTAACTCTGTTTCTAAGACCAACAGTTTTACTGCATTTCCTCCACTCTAGACAACCCAATAAATAATACGCCATTATTAACAAAATCTGGGTACCAAAAAAATCTTTTGACTAGATCCAGCCTCTTCCCATGTAATGCCTCACATTCTACCAAGATATGCTCTCGGGTCTCAAGGTGTTAGAAGACTTACACATTGGACAATTTTCCAAACCCTCCAACTCTTCAATTTCCCCACCAGAACTAATCTTCTTGATTTCTCCAGTTAATAGCAGATTTAATCACAGTCTGAGGAATTCTTCCCGCCAGTATGGATTGGTAAACCTTCTCAAATAGAGTAGTAAATAGCCCAGTGGCATAGGAAAAATCAGGAGAGTCCTATACAATTTATATGTACGAACTTTGTCCAATATTGTACACCAATCCAACTCTCTCAACTTTTTCTTAACCAATTCTGGGTTGGAAACCAACAGGCCACCATTTGTGGTACACTCACTCAAAATGAGCTCTACTGCCTTTCCAAAGGCAACCAGTGGGGCACACTTACCCCTCTCCAAGGCCATCACGAAATCAATATACAAACTGTTCAACGGGGGATTTAGTATAAGCCTATACTGGTTTAACATTTCCACCTAAAAATAAAGGTCAGAGAATTCAGACCCAGCTCTAAACAAAGTGCAACAATTAGTAGACAATTTTCCAAAGCTAAGGCTTTCCTCAAAATGATGGCCTTGATTTTATCCCAATCAATCCCCTGATGAACACACGCTATTTCAGTACCATACATAAGCGCTGGGACCACCTTCAAGTTATATAACTTCAAGACCGGAACAAGTGAAAGAAAATGTACAGTATTTTACACAAATCTTTCTCATCTGGACAGCCAGTTGTTCAGCTTTGGATCTTATCCTACCCCAAACAACTCCTCTAATAGGGCCAGAATCTACTGAAAAGCCCAGATAGGTAAGACTTTGTTTCAGGATCCCCTTTTCACTGTACATTGACCATGAGAAGCCCAAAGGTTTTTTGCTGTTCTTAGGGAATCTCAGTATGTTTGTTTTAAAGCAATTGATTTCAAGTTCATTTAACTCTGCGTATTTTTCTACTGCGCTGGCCAATTTCTGTAACCCGATTTGTGTGCTGTACAACAGGATAACTTCATCTGTGTAGGTCAGGTGGGATACGCGCAAGTCTCCGAGATTAGGTGCCACAAAACTCACTACATCCAACCATTCCCCCAAATCCGCCAAATACTGTCTGTTACCCCTGACCTGCAAAACCGTCCTCTTATGCAGATGTATCAATATTGACAAAAGAGGGTGCAGAATTCCCCAGACGTACAATTCAGCCCAAAGCGTGAACGGTTCACCGAATCTAACGCCATTGAAAAATCAATTGCCATAAGAAATACCTGCCTTGTAGACTCCATCCAAGCACACTGTTGTATGCAGGATATTATGAAGCCATTTAAGGAGGTTGAAACGCGCTTTCTGAAACCTAATTTTCGTTAGGCGACTAGCTACGAGGACCCAAGCCTCCAATTCCTACAAGACTAAACTGGCAAATATTTTACTTTCTGAGTCCAACAACGATATCAGTTGATAGTTAAATTTATTTATTTTTCCTATCGCCTTTCTTGAAAATGGGAACATTCACAGATAGCTTCAATGTGCTTGGGGTCTCTTTATTTGCCAGCACAGATTGAAATAAAAAAATGAACAAATCACAGCCCATAACCTAACATTGCGCTTTAGGGTAGCATTAGAGAGGCCGTTCTGGCCTGCTGCCATTGAATTGGAAGAATTTCTAATAATTTCCTCAATTTGTGTTACCCCAATGTTCAAACTCCATGGAGTATTAATGGGTGGGTACTGGTCAATAATTGCTGGGTCCCTATAACTGTGTTAGAAATGTTCACCCCAAACTGCTTAGGAGACAGGATTACCTAATTTATCATCCCAAGACTGTAACAAATTGTTGATCACCCCCCAAACATTTTGAGAATCATTGCTAAGGACAATTTGCAACATTCTGTCACCTTCTAAGTAAGACCAGTAGTAACAGTGGGATTTATACCAATTTTTAAATCCTTGCCTCAGGTTTTTTCTCCTGCCCAATCAAGGATTCTTTACACCTGGAATTGTTCCTAATCCAACATATTTCTTTTTGCAGAATTTGTTTCTGCTCCTGAACAAAACTATCAAATTGATGCCAACCTGCCCCTTTGGTTTTATTCCTCACTTTCCTTACTTCGGCAAATCTATCAAGCGAACAGATAAAAGATCCCACCTTCAAGATTTCTATTTTTTTCAAACAAGGAAGTTGTGCTTAACAGTTGGTCAAAATAATCTATACATTTATGTATTTTAAGTCCTCTTCATCGATAGATTACCTCCACTTCATAGAATTAAATTTGTTAAACTAGGCTGGAGAACAAACTGAATTCTAAAGTCAAACATTGCTATTATGGGGTTGTGATCACTTAGCACATTCCGGGGAATTCGAAGTTCTAGACAAAATGACAATCCATTTAATCATAACAATGTAATCAATACACAACATACTGAGTTCATTCTTCCATTTGGTTTTGGGGGCAATTTCTCCTTTGACATTTCCATTAATCATCTCGAGGCCCCACTTATCAAGGAAAGCCGTCCAACCTCTTCCATCCTCTCGCCCACGCAGGTTTAGATGCCTATTTCCTTCAAACTCGAAACACACTGCGTTCAAGCCACCCACTCCCCATCAACACATGTACTCCACCTTGTTCAGAAAGAAAATCTTCAAGTATCTCAGAAAATATGTTTAGGAAGCAGGGTAGTTTAACACACTTCGGATTATTGTAAACTTTAACCAGTAGCACTGGGGCCTCACCCAAGATATTCTTAAATTCTACTATACTAGGCTGAATATCATATGTATCATCCGAGAACAACTTTGAATCAACGATCGGTGTATTCTTTACAGCCGTAATCAGTCACCCTGAAGGTCTACCCCCCCCATTTTCTTCGTGGCCAGTTGTTGAATAATTATATAGCCATCTAAAGACACATCCATACACAACCATACTTCCTGAAATAATAGCACATCAGCAGTCGACCGGAAATTATTTTTTGTTAAGCTAGTAAATACCCTGGAATTCTAACTAATGACTGAAAGTGGCTGTCCTACCCCTACTACCTCTCGTACTAGAGTCCCATCTCTCTTCCACTCATCGGGTTCCAACCACCAGGCAGAGTGGACGGGAGCCATGACCATGCATCCTGTGTCACCCTTGTTTCCACAGCTGGTTTCCCCATTTGTTCCAAGGTGGGCCTAGTAATTCCAGTTGGATCACAGGTAACTGATGCATGCAAAATTATTCTGTGGTTTGAAGATATGACAATAGACAAATCAATAAGCCAAATAAAATCTTAGATGTTACATCATAATTGAAAACACAGTCTAACCATTGCATTAGAGGTTAGTTCTTAAAGGGGATGAAAAGATGTATCCTGCAAATATTGCACCCATCAGAAAGAACTTTGAACGGTTATAAAATAAAACAATAAAAAATCCTTTGGTCTCTCCATAGCGTATATGAAAACCGTTACATGCCTCCATCTGAGTAAAACACGACCAGCCGTGTAATGTTACCAATCCATAGCGGGATGGAAAGCCGCACGCTAAATAAATAGCGTATGAATGCGAACTGCCGCCTATTGTTTTTACTCCAGAGCATTTATGGGTAGCCGCGTGCTGAATGGCTATCCTAATAATAACTACTATTATTTCTAGATACCTATACATTTTTCAGCCACGCTTTGAAGGTAAATATGGGGGGAAGATTAGCTTCATCCAAAACCACTGACTGCCACCCCTGAAAAACATTTTTGAGTGCCTAAAGTCCTTGGACAGTTTTTAGCATGCTTGGTGATTAGGTAGCTATTCTCACTAATGTATATTTGTGTTGCACAACTTATAAATCATCAGTATTCACTGTAATGGGAACTTTAGCACTGGGATTAAACAGAGTCAAGTAAAGGAGCTGGGTAGAGAGACCAGGCTTTAATAGTGTTGCTTAAATAGATTAAGGGGCAGCCTTGCATTGTTTATGGTAATATAAGATGAATACAATCCCAGCATATGAGGTTCAATAGAAACAAAACATTGGGCGAGATGGTTGTGGAGAATGGGGAGTTTTAGGGCACTTTTAGAACAGGGCACTGTGCAGAATGCCAAAGAATACATGATGTTCCTACTTGATCTTTCCTCTTCAGAAAGTTGTACGTAGACAGTAGTATTTTGATGTAGGACATAATGAAACTTTCTCTTGTCATTAGCTGGACGAATGATGGACAGTATCTTGCGTTGGGCATGTTCAGTGGAATCGTCAGCATCCGAAACAAGAACGGAGAAGAAAAGGTTAAAATTGATCGGCCTGGTGGATCATTATCTCCTGTCTGGTCCATAAGTTGGAACCCATCCAAGTAAGAATTGTGCCTGTTTTTGATTAGTTTGAATTACTATGCATATACCCAGCACACTTTACCGACAGTGAATCTAGTAAAAATGTTAAGAAGATGTTAATATTATGAGTACCAATACATTAGGTAACATCTGTTATTTTAAAGCTTACAAAACTGCAGCAACCTTAGCTGCAAACTCCATATAACAGGTTAAAATGTTATTACAAAGCCACTCCAGAGTATCTCATGGTGCTTTCAATGTTTGGGCTTGAGCATTATGATGTGATGAATTCTCTTACTGAAGTTTTATGTTTGTTTATTATTGTTTAAAAAGAAATTGACAATTAAAGGAGAAACCATAATTTCCAAACTTTATGCACACGTTATGTATGATGTAGAACTAATTACGTAAACACTCAAAAGTCTCAGGTCAATTAGTACAACACATGTCCATCCCACTAAGTGTCGCCCTAATCTCTATTGCCCTTCAACCATACTCAACTAAACCCTTGTGTATTTCTATCCCTAGGTAGCGCTGGTTATTCTGCTTGTCTAGGGTGAGGGGATAGTAGATGTAAACTTGCCCTGTCACTAAACTTATGCACACATTATTCAATGGCTTTACTGAAAGGCACATGTCATGAACATCAGGGTACATCACATTCTGCCCCTTTAGGGAATCGAGGTACTGCAAACTTGAGGAGCCGGCAACATCTGTACCATCTGCTTGCTTTGTGCAAGTGCAGAAATCCCACATACATTTATAGAGCAGAAGAAGGAGATATGAGCTAAGCTAGGAAATTCATGTTGTAGTCAGCCAGTCTTCACACGGGGGCGCTGTTGAACGCCGACGGTAATTGCTGCGTTGAGTAGCAGCACTGTTGTCGACAAATCCACATTAATATCCTGCGAATCCAGACAGGCAGAGAGCATTTGCAGCATCGGGCTGGGTAGCTGAACCTCCAGAGCGTCTACTGCTACATTCGTGACGACCCGACAACATCAGCTCGCGGAGAAATACTGTGCAGAAGTACCCACGGGTCCCCCGGAGAAGACCTCAGGATTGGCGCGCTCCTCTCCCCCCCCCTAACACGCGAAGCAGCTGCCTCCGTCTCGGAGCAGGGGAGCTGTGTGTGCTCCGTGCGACGGCTCCTGTGGAGCGAGGACACCTCCAACCACGACAGCTGCAGAGGAGGGCGAAAGAGGGAAGTGCGGAGACGACCAGCGCCTCCCGCCTGCTCGGTGGCCATTATCCTGCAGCATACGGCGGGCGGAGCGGCCCCCCCCCCCACTCTTCACACCGAGACCGCCAGGTAGGTGGAGGATCCTGGGGACAGAAAAAAAAAAAAAGAAAACCACCCACCATAATCACAGTACAAACAGAATTTTAACAGATTGACTATGACCCAGTTGGGGGGTTAATCCATTACATTAGCAGCAATTAGGGGGAGCAATATCCTGAGACGGAGGGTGGGCAAAACGGAAGTCCCCTCCCCGGCGGCCGCCGTGTGTGCTGTGTGTGAGCGGCCCAGCCTGCTGGGTAGAGGGGGAGTCCTCCCCCCCGCCATATCCCGCAACCGAACTACCGATTAAAGTGTAATAAAGACCAGAGCGCAGCCCTATATGTTATACAATCCGAGACCACTAGACGATCACGACAGACCGCTCCTGAAAGGGAACTCACTGCATTAAGCTCCAAGGGACAATTAGATACCTGAAACATCACACCCTACAAATACCACCAAATCAAGGCTGTATCTACAGAGTCCTACACAGATGTGTCCCAGCGTAGCCCAATAAACTCGAGTGAGTTAAGGGCGAGTGACAGTCTGTGAGGACTGTTTAGTTGTGCTGCGTCGCGTTGGAGATTGCAGCTGAAGAGCTTTTCTTCTTTTTTATTATTTATTTATTTTTCTTAATTTTTTCAACCCAGTCCTGTGCTCACGTACCAGAACAGAGGGAGAGCGTGTGCAGAGCTACACCTGTGAGGACTGAGAAGGACTGAGGCGCTGCGCCTTTAACATCTAGCCCCCTGTAAGCCCCCGCCTACAGGAAGTGAAGCACGAAGGGAGAAGGTCGGCACCCTCGCGGCGTAAAGCCCGATTGAGTTAAGGGCGAGTGAGACTCTGTGAGGACTGTTTGGCTGTTTGCTGCTTTCTGGGTGCTGGAAGTGAAATGCATTGGGAAGTCACTCCGGTAGCACGGCGCCAGCGCTGGAGCACCTGGGGGCCTTAAAAGAAATCTTGTAATATACACAAGAAGAATGAAGGGGCTGAGAACATTTCCGTCGTTGGATCACTGGAACGCGGGGGTTGTAGCCCGTGTACACTCAATTGGATTATACCACGCTAAACAGTGAAGACACGGTAAGCACTTGTAAAATAAAAATCTGTAGTTGCCTTAAAAGAGAGGCAGAGAGCTGGGAACTGCTACATCATTTGTACTGGGGGGCTGGCTTATAAGGGAATTATACGAATAACTATAAATGAAAAGTGATATAGCTCAATAAATAGAAAAAGGGGAAGAACATCCCGTAAGAAGCACATACATTGTATGTGAGCTTTGTCAAATCCAGAGCAAATTTTGTAAGTGCCCAGCGTGAGCGGGAGACTGCGGGAGATAGCTCCTTTGATTCCGTTCACAGAACTTGCATGCGGGCATCACTAAAGCTACAGCAAACCAACAGCAATTTCTGCAAGTGCCCAGTGTGAGCGGGAGACTGCGGGAGACAGCTCCTTTGATCCCGTTCACCCTATAGACCAAAATAGATTAGAATATCAATGGTCTACACTTTCTCTGATAGAAAAACCGACTAAATCAGAGTTCTGGTGTGACTAATGACTGGGAAGTCTTACTACTGTAGGAGATTGGTACAGCGTGGGACGTGCAGGCATTTAGTTTTACAATTTTAGAAGGAGCACCAAACCATAGGTCATCTGAAAACAACCTTTACAAACTGCTGTCAGAGTGGGTACTAGGATATTTATAATGAAACTACGCAGCACCAAAGACCTGGAGAGAGAAGGGGACGGGTCATATCTCGGAGGAAGTCAAGAAATAGACATTTTTACCAACTCACAACATCAGGAAAATACACATCTTCATACTCCGAAACAAATTCAAGCACAAATACATGCAGAGGAATTACCTGGCCATACGTTAGATAGCCTTAAAGAAAAGAATTTAAGCACTACAATCACAAACAAATGGAAACGAGGCTTAGAATATACAATAACAACAAAAAGAATTCAACAGAAAATAGAAAATAATTTTGGGAAAAAACATCATAAAAGTCAGAGTGATGTAGATGGAGAATCGCTAATCCTATGGGAAGAACTGAGGCAACCACAAACTCCATCCTCTAGTACGGAAATCCCACTCCTCACCAGAATATTCGGGGAATAGAACCGATTCATTAAGGGAGAAGGGAAATGTGGAAACACCAGTTCATCAAGACCTACAGTTGTCTGAAAACATAGGATGTGATCTAGAAGAAAAAAGTGATACCGTCTACCAGGATGAACATAAGATAAGACCAGAATCCAATACAGACACACTGAAAGCCCTAAACTTTGTACTGAGCTCATTGGTTTCAGTCTTCGAAATTTTAAAATTGGAGGTACAAGCACAAAGTGGGACTCTCTTGGAGATGTCAAAGGAAGTAGCACTGTGTGATTCATCCTTGGTGGGTTTGGTAACTGCAACCAATACCAACATGACCTTACCGCTCCGGGATTTAAACCTGGAAATGGTAAAACAAGGTCTAGACATTTCATCAATACTGCAAAGTCTGAAGAAAAAAAACCTTATGGAAAAACAAAACAACGAGCCTCTGGGGGAGGTTCTTTCTTTGCTGAAAGGAAATAGAAAAACAACCCAAGAACAAGGCATAACAGAAACTATCCGAGAACACTCCTTAGATGACACACCACTATCGGATTCAATGCTGGAAGAATTTCGAAGACTTGCCAATATTGTTGAAGGAGAAATAGAGATTGAAGAAGAGGTGCAAAAAATGCAGTCAGACAATGTAAATGAGAAACAAACAGAGCTATCCCATGGATGGCAACATGTCTGCGATCAGACATCAAGAGGCAATAGAAAAGCAAGGAAACGCGTCGCACGATGAGAGAGATCAACGACAGTACATCTCAAAAAAAGGAAAAATCAAAAAAAAAATTGAAAGAAAATAAGAACATCAGAAAAAAAACTGAAAAAAACAATCTCACAGACAACTCCTAAAACCTCAAACAGCAGCGAGGAACAGGATATACCAACAAACAACGTGGTTGGTCGACAAATGCCTTTGGGGAAAAACAGGATGACACAAGAGAAGGAAAATCAGAAATAAACCAAAAAGAACTTTGAAAGGAATAAAACAGGAAAATGCAAGATATTGGAAGGAACTGTAGCAATTACAAAGGCAAGTATTGGTCTGAAAACTGAGAACAAGATAGAGGAAAGCAGCAACCTAAGGACAAAAGTAAAGGAGAGTATGTCGAAGAACAAATCTGAAATAGAAAAATCTCATGTAAGGAAAGAACTAAATGAAGCGTCTCGAAAAACTGTTGGAATGAAATGGGCTCCAATCTTTTTGAAAAAAGATCTCCAATCTGGCATAAAGAGCATTTGTCCGTGGAACACTGAAATGGCACAAGGCGGTCATAAACTAAAAATTGCTCCTATCTTTGAAATGAAAAATCAGAAGATCGCTAAAGAATCAAGTGCTCCTTTATCAAATGCGACTACTCCCATTACTGCAAATGAAACAGGACTAGACATCATACACGAAAACAATATCCGAAATGGGGAGGGAAAGTCGGTCAAATTGGTTAACCTAGGAAAACAAGAGGATATCCGTTTGATCTCACAGTCTCTATTAAAAACCAGCGAATGTCCGGATCAATACATTCAAAGAGTGTGGTTGAGACTACGCTCTAATACAGGGCACCACAAATCACTGAGCAGGGCAGTAATTTTTAGCTTGATGAAGAAAGTGGAAAATCTTCATTGTTTATCAACAGAAGATATAGAAAGTGCTAAATTCCCAATGTCACAAGATCGTTTTTTGGTGGAATTGGTATTCACTTCAGAGAATGCGAAAAAAATCATGCTATAAGAGTCATTGGAGCTAGAATCCTACGATTTGGAAGTCTCATGCAATGACTCTGAAAACAAAACTATTAGTAATCAACAGAATGCCCTATCACCAATAAACAAGGGAAGGGACATCTTAAATGAACAGAACCGGACAAAGAGGGAAGCAAAGAGATGGAACAAAGGAAAATACTCTCACACTACTTCCAGAAATCCTTACGCAAGTACTACAGAAACTAGGACTGGGAACACAGCAACTTTAGAAAAGATGACCTAAATGTGTTCAGTTGGAACTCGCGGGGCTCCAGTGCAATAAGACCAAAAGATATGAGGGCACATCTATTCAATTTGGGTGATGTTGTCTTATTACAAGAAACCTGGTTGGTAAATCCATTGAACATCGAAGGTTGCACAGTCTTCTGCCTACCAGCAGCACAAAAATCATTAGGACGACCGTCAGGGGGTTTGCTTATAGCATTGAAGAATCAGATCTTTAACAATATAGTAGAAATAGGGAAAACACATTAGGCTTTCATGCATGTAGAGCAAACACAAACCTACAAGGGAAACCCTCAACCTGGGTCCTGATAAATATTTACTGGAACCCCGCCAGTTCGAAACTGGACACTTTTTTGGAAAATCTAGGCCTACTACTGGAAGCAGTGCTGTTGGATTCAGCCACAAGTAACATCATCTTGGCAGGATATTTTAACACCAACTGTTTGCTCGCACAAAAATGTGAGGCAAAAAATGTGAATGCTGGGAAGACAAGTAGGGGTAGATTGTGGCAGGATTTTATGGAATGTTGGGACCTTAGAATGCTAAACTGTTCACAAGAGAGCGACCAAGGAATATACAAAATATGGCACAGAGGGAAATCATCTTCTGCTATAGACTTTATTTTTGTCTCTAAAAATCTACATGCTTTACCCTCCGTCCTCACTATAAAACGAGATGGGGGTAGTGATCATTCCAGACTCGAATTAACATTCCAAAATATTCTAGGAATACAAACAGAGAGAAACCCAGAACCTAGAAGGTAAAAATGGGAAAATTAGAGTAAGGAAATATAAGAATGGGGGACTTAAGCTTAATAGGCAGTTAAAAGAGGTCCCCAAACCAACCTGGAAACTGGAATGTGATCCAACAAGATTCAATAAATTTATTTGGGCAACACTAGCACCTGAAGACCTATCAGGGAGGGAGAAGCAAAAACATCTCCATGCCTTTGATGAAAAAACACAAAGGAGAAAAGGAGAGCACAGAAAAGCACTGCGAGAAATAAAAAAAATAGGGTATCCGGCAAACCAATTGAAAATAGAATTATAAAAAGAAAAAATCAATTATAAATCATGGTCAATTTCACAAAAGGAAATCCGTATGCAAATAGACGGGAAATATGTCCTCAAAATATTAAGTGAAAACAACAGCAAAAACCTTTGGGATGCATTAAGTCAATTTGAAGGGGAAACAGGCAACTCACTCTGTAACTTGGTCTCTGAGAAAGATTGGGTTGATTACTTCACAGAGACTTATAAAAGTCAGAGTACCTGTCTCTTTATGACCATACCAGATATGCCTTGGGAACTTAATATCAAAGAAGAAGAAATCTATCCGCTCCTCAACATCTAAAGTCTCAGGACTAAGTGGTCTGACATATCAGACACTGAAAGGAGAACCAAAATTATGGTTGAAATTACTATCTTGTCTCTTCAGGGAAATCCTTAAAAAACGTGCATTTCCAATTTCTTGGAAAACAGCATTGGTAATACCCCTTTTCAAAAAAGGTGATTGTCGGGCAGCTGCGAATTATAGGCCAATAGCACTGCTCGACATTGAAAGCAAAATATTCATGAGACTTTTACTAAATCATGTCTTGAAATGGGTAGAAGAGTTCGAGATTCTATCACGTTTCCAAACAGGATTTCGGAAGGGACATATGACATCGGTAAATGGCTTAATTTTGAACATCTTAAATGAACAAACAGGGGAAAAAAAACTCTCCTCCATTGTTTGGAGCATGGATCGATTTATCGAGTGCATTTGATCAGGTCGAACGAGCACTACTTTGGCAAAAATTGCGAAAGTGGGGAATGCCAGAATCACTACTATCAATTTTGGTAGAACTGCATAGAGCCACACACCTAAGAGTTCGACTAGATGAAATGGGTCATTTGTCAAAACTTGTAGAGGTAAATAGAGGGGTTAGACAAGGGTGCCTAGGAGCACCCCTTTTCTTTAATCTGTTCTTGCCAGATATGGGAATGTTTCTAGAGTCATCTGCGTTGGCCAGTCCGACCTTAAATGGGAGAAAGATCTGTTGGCTGGCCTACGCAGATGACATAGTACTCCTCGATAGAACAGCAATTGGTTTGTAACGTCTGTTAACAAGACTCAATGAGTATGTTGAGATAAACAGACTAACAATTAACCCTACCAAATCAAACATTTTAATTTTCAAACACCCATTGACAAAAATCAAATTTAAGAGTTGGAAATTGGGAGGCCAATGTATCAGAGTTGTAGAAGTGATAAAATACTTGGGTTACAATATACATGCTAATCCAGCCCTATACAAGATACACTCTGAGGTCATGGATAAGGCAATCCAAGCCAGCTCTCAAATGGTCAAATTGAACTACAAATTCTGTACATTTTCGATCCTCCCATTGGTAAAATACTACTTAGCAAAAGTAGTACTAGTGTTACTCTATGGACTGGAAGCTAAACCGGGTCTTTGGGTAACAAACTGGGAAACCTTTGAAGGTTGTCTCTGGAAAAGAGCATTGGGTCTCCCAAACTGTACATCTACAAAATGCTTGAGGTTCGAGTTGGGCCTAAAGTCCTTGAAGATTATGGCAGATTGGAAACTGATTTCCCTGTTTCGAGATATAGTTATGGGTAAAAAAACTTCCCTGTAAGGAGATCTCGTGGCTTATAAATCAAAGGGTAAATCACCCCTCTTGAATTTACTCGGAGAGAAAGTAATGAAAACATTGACAAAAAGAGATCTTGATATAGAAACCTTGATCCAAAACCCTCTACATATAAAAAAAAATTGGAACAGTTGGACTGGATTGAAACAATAGAAACAGTTAGATCGGATCCTGTCCAAAGTGCCTTTTTGAGGGGGGGGAGAAGAAACTCGGGTATTTATCAGGTTATTTAATGAAATCCCCTGATAGAAAATCGGGTTTAAACTTCCTCGGAATGAGACTAAATCTAATCCACTGTGGGGTAATTCTCGAGAAACGAAAACAAGGGATAAAAGCTAAAAAACTGTGCTCTGTTTGTATAAACCGTGCCAAACAAACGTTAAAACATCTGCTCATGGACTGTGAAGGCTCTTGGATTTATCGCCTAAATCTATTCAGACATGTTGTGCGCAGAGAAGAAGATATTTTATCAGATTTTTTGTGGGAAAGACTCCTCTCTGGCACAAATGTTGCACTATCATCGGCAGCCATACAGGTGTTAATTAACTGTGAAATAGTCATTTAAAACGGTTATTCTGGGAAAACAGACTATCACAATATAGCTAACTGAGACCACAAATGGAAGTGGCAGGATTTGGCGAAGAAAATTATTACTTTGTTTTATGAAAGAAACTTGTACATTTTATAATGCAAATTTTGTCAGCTGTTGTTGAATTGTTTCATTTATTTTTGTAAAGACTTATTTAGCCCAAAAAAAAAATACAAAAAAAATAAATAAACTCTATGGCAAGCCTATGCGATGGTACACCATTGCCCACTCGGATCCCGACAACTCAGTTGACGCATAGCTACGTAGTCATGCCCAGAGGCAGCAAGGCAAATAAGAGGCCCCATGGATGCATACACGAGTGCCGGCTTGGAGGGCAGGAGCGAAGAAATACTAGAATCCAGCCAGTCGACACCCCTGTGCCTGACAGACGACCCAACAGACCCATACATGACAGCCCTCCAGGCGGGCTTTGCGGCAGTAAATTCTAAACTAGACGACTACAATGTCGTCCATACAAGCAGTCTGTCTTCACACAAGCCCCATTCCATACATTTAATGGGGAAGTTCACTCACAAATGTTATTGTCTCAAAAGATGGGCCATATTAAAAAATATATGCAAAACATATTTCAAAAGAAAGCTGTAGCTGAGCAAATGAGGCTCAAAGTAAATGAATGAGCCTCCTGTGCTTGTGTTAAGCATGAATAATCATGCCAAAGCCCCCTACTTTGCTTTACCTAGCTTTTGTTTTACTGCTGCCAGAGCAGAGCTTAACATTTAGAGAGGAGGCTGCCTTGACTTTCATTTCACATTTTCTGCGCTTCCCGAGCCCAGGGAAGCACCGAAAATGTAAAATGAAAAGCACAGCAATTATAAATACTTCTCTGGCCGTCGGTGGAGGTTCCAGGTTGTCCGGCACTAGGTAGGCATGAACTACCTCGGCTTTAAAGTTTCTCATATGCATTAGTCAGTGTAGTGTTCCGAAGGAATTTCTCCTTCACAGCTAGCACAGCTGTTAGGCTGTGATTATCGTTCGGACCATGAGATTCCCCAATTAGTGCATAACAAAAACCACATACTCAAAACATTTAGCACAAACCATGCAAGAAGCGACACCGTTTATTACAGCTGGGTGAGCACACATCAAACAGAACAGTGGATTAGCACTAATCGAGAGGCTGACATCTGAATGGACTATGAACTGTAGGTTTATAACAAGAAATACAATCGTCGGAAGTCAGGAGAAACACTTGCAAGTTAGAGGATTCGTTTTTGCTATGCTTCCCAGGGATTTGATTGATTTGCAATCTCTTCCCCCTGCTCAATAGTTTAATTCATTAGTTTAAGCGTCAATAGAGCAAACAGTTCAATAGTTTCCCATCACCTCACCTCCCCTTGTGGTACCACATTTCATTCACAACCGAGCCCGGAGCATTTTGTTGTTAATGAAGCAACATCTGTGCGCCCAAACTTTAATATACTGTGATCGGTCAGCACCATTGAGCACAGAACACAAAACACCCTGCAGCTGGTGGGAAAGGGGTCATTCACACGATACCTGTTAGATAATGAATGACCTTCGTGGACTCTGTGGTAGATACTTTGAGGGCTGGTCCCCTCGGCAGAGATCAGAAACTTAACGTCTGATTGGTCCACCCAGCAGCACCTCTCCGTCCAGTGCTCCTTTTCCACTGCTGCCTTCCGATGGGCCTCGTCAGTCATTTTTTAAATTTTTTTTATTTGACATTTGTATAGCGCACAAAACCGAGAGGTATCCAGGTGCTTAGCTTAAGTATACGGTTACAGGAAGTGCTTAAGGGTATAGAAGTACATAGTGAACACATCCATTGGGCCAGTTCTCAGAGCAATAAACAGGTGTGAAGACAAATCAGTGGGCAAATACATGGTGCCTACCCCATGTTGCAGGGCGGCAACAGCATGCAAATGTGGGGAGTCAGACAATATGTAAAGTGGGGGGGCCACACGGTAACACAGCAACACAGGCGACGGGGGGGGGGCACATAGCATCACAGGTGATCATTGGGGCTGTGGGGGGGCACACAGCATCACAGGCAACCAGTGGAGGAGGTGGGGATGCACACAGCGTCACAGGCGACCATGGGGTGGGCCTGGGGGGGCACACAGCATCACAGGCGACCAGGGAGGGTGGAGGGGCACACATCGCAGACGACCAAGGGGGGGCACACAGCATCACAGGTGACCAGTAGGGTGTGTGTGGGGGGGCACGGCATCACAGTCGACCAGTGAGGGGGTTGGTGAGGGCACACAGCATCACAGGCAACCAGGAGGGGTGGAAGGCACACAGCATCACAGGCGACCAGTAGAGGAGGATCACACAGCATCACAGGCGACCAGGCGGGGGTGGAGGGACACACAGCATCACAGGTGACCAGGTGGGGCGCACCTAGCATACCCGTAGCGGACAGGGAGTAGACAGGGGCCAGGAGTAGGCTTTGGAGGGAGGGCCGGCCAAGCCTGCCAGCTATCCCATAGGCCAGAAGAACATAGCCCCAGCCAATCAGGCCCAACACAACAAACACAAAGGCCCGGGCACTCCGGTGCACGCGGGGACGGCCATCTTTGAATGGCCAAAGGTATCATCATAGGGCATTGTAGAAACACAATACGGCCATGTGACCGGCACACTGGTACAGAACAACCCTCCCTGCTACTGTGCAGGGCGGCTTGTATGGTTGACCGCTATGCAATAACCTCACCTAGTCCCGGTTGTCTTTATTCCCATATAATGAGTAATTTGTTCTTCCTACCCCCATTGCAGGTCTTTGTCATTGTGGTCACGTGTTTAAACTGAAAAGGTCCCAGATCCAGGCTGCTCCGAGGGATTTCCTTCTGTGCTATTTTTGTCCCTCCCAACTCCTTTGGCAAATCATAGAGCAATGTGTTGGACAAAGTTTACATCCAATGAATCCTTCCCCCCTACCATTCCCGGTGAAGACTTGTATAGAGTGTGTCTGTGGCTCAGAGTATATGTTCCCCATGTGGCCACCCCCGCTGCGCATCTTCTTTACTCCTGTAGTTGATAGGTGCGTGACGTGCGTCCCCCTATCTGGTGCTGAATTAGCACCCTTAACACATTCCCCCCTTTGATGAATATTTCGGTCAACCATTTTGCCCCCTTCAACTCTCTTTCCTTGTCTTTACGCACCCACACGCTTGTTACCCTGGTCGTGCCCCCCCTTCCTCGTACCCTGTCAGGGGACATTTCTGGCATAGTGCATAGTAATACTATGGTGGTGGTTTTGGAAAAATGATCTCTTCTTCATTCTCTCTCTCATGCACACTGGGGTGTTCCTCACCTAATACCTCCTTGACCTGCATTTTTTTGCATTGCCATTACAAACCCTTTCTTGTGCTGGTGGGATTTACACTATTGGATGATCAGACGACCGATGCAGGTGACGATGAGGATCGCGACAAGCAAAGGGACAGTTATCTTAAACATTGCCGCAAGCTAGTTGGGTGCCCATGCAAACAATGAATCCAACCAGGATGCTGAGGGAAAGGTCTTGCTCCTCTTTGTCATTCTCTTGTTTTGTTCTTATTTCCTCTACCGCCTCTGTGATTGATCCATTTGTAGCGTCATTGGCGAGAATTGCGTTGCAGTATGAGCTGCTGATCTTATGGCCCGTAGTTCTTAATGCACCACACCGAGTTCCTTTTCACTTGCATTTGGCAGTTGGAGCAGTTCGTAGCGGGTGATCTGCAACCATTTTGCATTGGCCGCAGCTTGCACCCCAGGCACCAGAAGAGAGGTGAAGAAAACAGATGCTGAACTGAACAGTTTGAAATGATATGGAATGTTCTCTAAGCTCTTTGTGGACTCCACCAAGATGTAGTTGCTACTAGACCTTTTCTTACTTGTTATCTTATGTTAGTTTATTTATTTTTGTGCTGGTGCTTTCTCCTTAGCTGTGGACAGTCCATTGAGTGTTATCAAGTTTGCACAAGGCACCACTAATGTCGGGTTATGAAGGGTCACCAGTGCACCCATTTCCTTCCAATCTGGTGGTAGTTGGGCGTATGTTCTCGTACCGCACACTCACCAAGTTTCCATCACAGCAGCGTTCCCCTTCTGCAACTTTGCAATGTCAATCGTCCTCCTGAAGCTGGTATTCATCCCCAGCATTATTGTACCGTTGTCTTTGAAACATAGATAATATTGTGTCAGTGGTTTTATGCATGTATATAACTGTTCCAAATGTTCTTACATATACCATTAACTTCTTAACCACCCTTTCTTCAAAGCCCACCAACCCCTCTGCACGGCACTGTGCCATCCCTATTTCCCGTTAAGTAACACTGAACCCTGGATTTGCATCAAGGGCCTGGTGTGGAACCATGGCACATCATTCCCTGTGGAGGTTTTACAATATATTCTTTTATGGACAGCTGCTACCTGTTTTCCTTTTTGGGCCCCCTCTGTTACATATTCCTGATCCATGTACTTATTTTCTCCTCCTGGGCCATGCTTTCTAGTTGTATAAAGTTGTGTTTGTGCACCTCTAACCCCTCATCAATCCACTTTACCTCTACTGTATGTCCATGGAGCATACCCCTGGTTCTGGCACAAGGCCAGATGTGCTAGACACCTTCCCTCTTCTGCTGTCATCTCTTGTGGCAAGAATTTCTTTTGCGTTCCTGTGGTTCCATGTCTTAAAATCGAGGCAAAAATGGCCGTGTATGCTAAATATCACGGCAGAAATGCTTTGGTTTTGCCGCCACAATCATGTAAAGGATGCAGGGGACACCCCCACAACCCGTGGACCCATTATAACATTTAGGAGGAGCGGAGGACACCTCTGCAACCCCTGCTCCCCTTAAATGGTATAGTGGGGTACACCTTTACCGGGTCAAACCACGGGCCATTTTTTTACCAACAACATTTTTGCTGCGATTTTATTTACTTATTACTTATTATTACTTATTACTTATTATTTATTTATTTATTTTTTCCTTTGAGGTATGGAATTAGTGAGCATGTGTAACAGGTATCATTGGTGCTCCTCCATCCCACTTACTAAATTTCCCCATACATATATTTTCCGAGGCCAGATTTACTCCTTCACTGCCAGTGTTTGATAATTCCAGTGTGCTAGTCACATTTCCCTCTTACCACCAGCTGATGGGCTCAATGTATCCTTATGTGCTAAATACCAGAAGAGAAGAAGAAGACGGAAAACTAAGATGGAAAACAGTATAATACTTTTTACTTTTGCCCCACTCATCTCATGAATCCCAGCCCCTTTATTTTTTTCCTTGTCCATCATCCATCTTCATTGTGGGTTTCCTGTAACACCTTATTATAGTACAAAATGTTAATGTAAATTGCATTATACTTCCTGTCAAGTCACTCCTCCTCTTTCCGACGTGCTGCTGGTTTCTCGTCGAACATCGGTGTAATGACTCCATGCACGACGTTCTTTTATCTTCACTGTTGCGGGTGTTCAGAAGATTACTTCAAACAACAGACCACAAAACCCGAGGCTCTTTGCACTTTCTCACTTTGTTTCGATTGAGGACCTTGTCTCCTGGATAGAGTGGCTGTGTTTGCGGAAATGCTTGTGCACTCTCTTCAATATCAGTTGGCACACTTGTGGATTGCTAGATCTGGTGGGAAATGTTCTTTGTGTTAGGTTTCAGCCCTTGTCAGCTTTTGATACTTCCTCTCTTAGGGCAAATCTTTGGTGGTAATATGTACTGGGGTCTGCACTCCAAGTGCCTTTATTGTGACTGAAACAATAACAAAAACCTATATTTCCCTTGAAATTGTACTTGTGTTGTATGCAATCCCAGAAAAACAATGCCAGTCGTTAGTCCAGTCAGAAATAACCAATGTGTTTATTGGTATTCTTTTTTTTTAAAAAAACTTTATTTAACAATTGTGGTGGTACACTTTACTTCACAACATGACATTCCATAACTTTCCACATTACACTTATCCAATTTCGGGACTTGATTCCAGTTTAAGGATTCTGCACTCTTGATACATTAACAGTTCCCCCCGGGCTGCTTCCAGCCGACCCCGATTCACACAGGTATACCCTAAATAGAGCCCATATGTCCTTGGGTTTGCATGGGCTTGGCAAGGACATTACGTATTGTTCCTCACACTCATTTACATAGGTCAATTCTTTAAGAAAATGGTTTGCGCTCGGGGCGTTTGTACTTTTCCAGTGTTGTAGTATACATTTTTTTGCCACTGCGCATGCTACATTGAATAATCGCCTAACCACTTCCGAGGTCTTGCCAATGTCACCAAACAAATATTTCTGAGGTGCTAGGTCCGCCGGGATCTGTGTGATATCTTCTAGGGTGGATGCCACTTCGCCCCAGAACTTGTGTATGAGGGGGCAACTCCAATACATGTGGAATGAGTCGGCCTGCTCGCCCCCACATTTCAGGCACCTGCTTGAGCCATCTCGTGTAAATCTCGCTACTTTCTGAGGGGTGTAATGTAGCTTGTTTAACACCTTAAATTGGATCTGGCGGAGACCTGCATTGATGGAGACTTTTTTGGTTAAAGCACAGTACTTCCCCCATTTTTCGTCTGGGATCGTGATCCCCAGGTCGGTCTCCCATGACGATCTGATCTTATTTGTTGTGGGTGTATGTACCTGCATTACTGCATATAGCCCCGAGACACTAACCCCTCCTCGGGTGGGCAGCCCAGCAAGGCATGGGTGGGTGAGTGGTTCCTCCGGAAACAGAGGCCATCTAGCTTTAAAAGACATTCGCATGCGATGGTATTGTAATATTTTCAGTGGATCCCTCCCCATCCCTACTTTAAATTCCTCCAAAGTTATAAACTTGCCATTAGGGTATATGTCCCGGAGTTTAAATTCCCCCTCTGGATCCCAATTTGTGCGGATACCCGGGTCATAGGACGGTGCTATACCGGGGAAGTTCCAGAAGGGTGCTTCTGAGCAATAAGGAGCTACAATCCCGAGACAGCGGATGGGTCTAGACCATGCGCGTACTGTAATACTAACCGGGTGGAATGGGCAGTCATCTTTATATTTCTTATTGAAGATTATGGACCGTATATCGGTGGGGAGAGCAGCGTGCTTTTCGATAACAACGTGTGTGGAGGTATCTAGCTCATCATACCAGTATTTGATAAATTGGGCCTGCGCCACCAGATAGTACAACTCAAAATCTGGGGCAGCTATTCCCCCTTTGTCATATGGCTCCACCATCTTTTCCCACTTCATTCTGGCTGTGCTCCCTCCCCAGACAAATTCCACCGCCAAGGATCGAAGGGTTGCAAAGAACTGTGCCCCCGGCCACAACGGAATATTAGTGAATATATATAGCAATTTCGGGAGTATTACCATTTTTAGTATGGCCACTCGACCAATGAGTGAGATGGGGAGTCGTGTCCATAACTTGAGTTTGATAGATATGCTATTCAATAGCTGGTCGTGATTGTCAGCATAGAGAGAGGTCGCTCCCCCCGACATAACTATTCCTAGATATCTGATCCTGGTGGGAGACCATTGCAGACCATATGTGTCGATCGGACATCTCGTGGCGGGGGTTAAGAGGAATATCTCGGATTTAGACCTGTTGGTTCTATAGCCCGAGTACTCAGCAAACTCATGTATTGTTTCGATCGCAGGGCCTAAATGTACATCTGGTTCTCGGATATATAACAATGTATCATCTGCATATAGGGAAATTGATTGGGTCAAGCCAGCCATTGTTATGCCCCTTTGCCCCTGGTGCTCCCTGATTGCTGCCGCGGCTGGTTCAATCGTGAGGGCGAACAATATAGGGGAAAAAGGACATCCCTGCCGCGTACCTCTACCCAGCCTAAACCAGTCAGACAGCACGCGGTTGGTCAGTACTCTGGCTCCTGGGTCCGAGTATAACAGACCGACACATCTCAGAAAGTATGGACCTATACCGAATTTCCTTAGCACTTTGAACAGGTAGAGCCATGATACCGAATCAAACGCCTTTTCAGCGTCAAGTGAAACAGCTACTGCCTGGGCTTCCGGTTTTATCTGGGCCATTATATCGAACAACCTCCTAAGGTTAAGGGCCGTCGATCTAGTAGGGATAAAGCCGCACTGGTCGGGGTGTATCAATGTGGGCATGTGGGGAAGAAGTCTAGTGGCCAGGATTTTAGCAAATATTTTAGCATCACAGTTAAGCAGGGATAGGGGTCGATAAGAAGACATCTCATTGGATGGTCGCCTGGGCTTCAGTAATACTGTGATTATGGCTTCTCTCATTGATGGTGGAAGGGTGCCCACCTCCACAGCCTCCTCCCATACCGACAGTAACACCGGGGTTAGTTCCTCGCTAAGCTCCTTATATAATTCTGCAACAAGCCCGTCCGAGCCCGGTGCCTTACCGTTGGCCAATGATTTGATCGCATCGGCGATTTCCTCAGTGGTCAAGGGTTGGTCCAATGCCAGCCTGTATTCCGTGGGCAGCGTTGGGAGGGTAATGCCGTGGAGGTATGCCTCCACCTCTTCGGGCGATTTCGAGTCGTGATTGGAATAGAGATTTGAGTAGTACCGAGTAAACTCTCTATTAATCCCTTCTTCGCTAGTGACCACTGAACCATCCTCTATCAGTATACTGGAAATCGGTGTGTGTAGCCTCTCGGCTTTCAGTAAGTTGGCCAGGGTGCGCCCTGCTCTGTTGCCCTCACCATATCTGCGTGCCCTATGAGGGGTTGACATATACAGTAGTTCTCTGGTAGCTAGTTTGTTGAATTCTAACAAGTTACGATTGATATCTGAGAGGGTTTCATTATCATGTTTGTCAGTGTATCTAGCCTCCAGGTTCCCCAGGCGTTTCTCCACCTCCTCCAGCTCTATCCGAACTTCCCTCAGCATACCTGTGGACTTAGAAAGCAGTATACCCCTCACCCATACCTTAAAGGCCTCCCACAGGGTATGATAGCTATTCACTGAACCCCTGTTGATGTCGAGGAAATGTCCTACCTCTATATGTAATGACTCCGCTACCCCTGGGTCGGTAAGGATATCTGGTGGCATCCTCCATCTTCTGGCTGGGGGTTTTACACTTCCTAGTATGATTGTCATCATTACGGGGGAGTGGTCTGAAAAAGTACGGGGAAGTATTTCACAGTTGTCCATCTGGTGTAAGAGGTCCGAAGAAATCAACCAATAGTCTATTCTGGACTCGGTGTCATGCACTGATGAATAAAATGTGTATTGTCTCCTATGTGGATGTATTGTTCTCCAAGAGTCGACCAGTGCCATTTGTGACAGAATTTGTGACAGCATCTCTGCCGCCCTAGAGAGTGCTCGATGCTTTGTACTGGAATGATCTAACGTAACATCAAGGATAGTGTTAAAATCCCCCCCCCACAAAATTTGTTCAAGTCCCGTGTATCCTATCTCATGTACCACATTCACATAGAAATCGGGATCGTCCATGTTCGGTCCATACGTGTTTACCAGCACCACCTCCCTTCCCGCTATGCTCCCCCATACTATGACGAAGCGTCCCTGGATATCCACTTTGCTTTTTCCGTATCGAAAGCCAACAGAGGGGTGTATAAGGGTCAGAACCCCCCTCGCCTGTGTGGAGTAATCTTTATAGTATCGATTGTGTCCCCAGTTCTTCAAAAAGGCCGTGTTTACTTTGCGGAGTGCATGAGTCTCTTGCAGCATGACCACCTGCGGGCAATGCCTAGTAATGTAGGCTCCCAGCTTTCTAGACTTAGCTTGATTGTTCAGACCCCTAACGTTCCATGTGAGGAGTTTTAACTTCAGTCCCTTATCTTTTACTCCGGCACGTGCCATAGCTGTGTGTTAATCTCATCATTCTTGTTCCGGTTTTTCCCGGGCGATTGTCATGTGCAGCGTTGTGACCACCACTTTTAACTTGTAACACCCTTCCAACTGGGCTCCCCAGATTCCTCCCCCCTACATGATTCCCATAGATCCCAACAGAATGAATTTTATCACAACTTCTTGAATCCCTCCCCACATCATCTACCCCAACCTGACGATGTTGCCCAATAACACTCGGGATTTCCCCGATGGGCATACCCCTGAAATAAACTTGGAACTTTCCTGAGGGTAGCTGCTGTCGCTATCTGGCCACCTTGTCGGGGGCTCACGGCTCAGACCTACATTAAGTTTGTGTCCAGGCCGTTCTCTGTATTGATTCACGTTTCCCCGTGGCATGATTTAGGCGGTACAAGTCCTTCAGTCTGCCGCATCCAGCCCCTCCACTCCCGGCTGGTTCCCGGCGTTTTTATCGTGTGTCCTGTCCCTGGGAGGTAGAGGGATGGAGGCCTCCACGTATGCCATGGCCTCATTGGGGCTTTCAAAGAAATGGGCCCTGCCTCCATGTTGGATTCTGATCTTCGCATGAAAGATCAGGGCATAAGGTACCCTCCGCATCCGTAGTTGTCTTTTCACCGGCTCATAGGATCTGCGTTGTGCCTGCACCCCAGCAGAGAAGTCGGGGTAAATGTGGATTCTATTGTGTTCGAAGTGCAACGTGCCTTTCTCCCTGGAGAGCCGGAGGATTGCATCTCTGTCTCGATAGTTAAGGATGCGTGCTATGATGGTACGAGGCGGTGCCCCGGGCTTCGGTGTTGGTGCCAGGATGCGGTGGGCCCTTTCAACCAAGAAATGTTCCGAGAGCGATTCAGAACCAAGGATGTCTTTCAAAAGGTGTTCCACCTGCCGCTCCATGTCTCCCTTGCCGAAGGTCTCCGCGACCCCAACAATCCGTATGTTGTTTCTGCGGGATCTGGATTCCAAATCCTCGCATTTGCTCTGGGTTTTCCGCAGTTCAATCTGCAGCTGGGCTATGTCTCGGCCATGCTGGGATATTGTATCTTCACTTGCACTGATTCTATTCTCCGTGTCCGTTATTCGTGAGCTCTCCTTCTCCACTCTGGCCTTCAAGGATCCGATCGTTGCCACTATATCGTCCAGCTTGACGTTTACAGCCATGAACCCGTTCTGGACCAGCGACGCCAAGCGTTCCAGGGGGTCATCTTCCTGCCTGTCCGGGGGCTGATGAGACCCACCAGGCACACCGCATGATTGGGAGTTAGCGAAGGAATCCACAGGGCCAACCTTTTTGCCTCCTGCACCCTTTTTTTCAGTGCGGCCCATATAGGATGATGAAGTGGGTCGAATCCTCCCACGTAATGCGTCGTTGACTAGGACCCAGACAGTATGGGGGTTCTATGTCTCGTGTATCCGCTCTTGGTTCGGATATCTGTCCCCCTCCGCTTGTTCTTCCTGTCACTTGGGGAGTCCAATACACGTGGGTACTCAGCCGGCTGCCTCACCGACGCACCCGGGCTTACGTTGTACACCCCACGGGGAGTTATTGGAACCCAGAATAGTCCCCTTGGGCCTCCACGTTGTGCCTACGGGTCCTGTCGTGTTTGTTGAGCCGCGTGTTATGCCTGTAAGGGATGGGGGGGGCAGGGAGCCACACTCACTTGTGCCGCCGGCCGGCGGTGATTTCTACCGTGCCTTACCAAGGCGCCCTTCTCGGGTCAGGTCTGGTCCCACAGGAGGGCGGCCGGGTCCGGGGCCACGTACAGCAGCGGGGCTCTCCCCGAGCGACGGCTCAGCGAGACCGGGTCGATGTTGGTTTCCGGGAGGCTCCGTGACTCTCCGCTCGCCGCCGCGCCCCTCCCCCACTGCGGCCCGCTCCTCCTGCGGCCTCTAGTGAGTCTGCCACGGAGCCGTCGGGCGGCGTCGCTGTCTCTCCCCTTCCGGTGTTTCTTCCGACCAGGATTTCTCGGCAGCCCAGCTGCGGTTTTGTCCGATTTTTGGAGGGTGTGTGTAAGAGACCCCCCGCCACAGGATTCTACTCCTCCAAAGTATGTAGAACGGTTCAGGAAGGATATTTAGCCGTAGGATTTTCTGGCCGAGCCAGAGCTCTCCCTTCAGGCGGCCATTTGCTGTGCACGCAAGCCACGCCCCCGTGTTTATTGATGTATTGTTTCATGTATTAATTTCATACATTTAGATCTTACACATTCATCTTTTGCACGTTGTATTATTTGTCGTGATCTCCCAACATGTGTTTCCCCACAGTGTTAACCGTGGTTCTTCAGGAGAGATATTACAAGAAAGCGAAAAATAAACTAATACAGTCTTATGATTGATTTGATACAAAGACTATTCCAATTTATAAGAAAAGATGAGAAAGAGTAGAAAAAGAAAAGAGAATGAGTTGAAGGAGGACTAGTGTCAAATGATTTAACAGGTTTCTCTTGTATTGTGTTTACATTAAATTGGATGGGGTAAATTCACTCACCCTTTGCTTTGAATGCTTTTCTTAAAGGTAGTTTAATTATTAATTTCCAGTCTCAATTATTCAATCTTGAATCTTTTTGCCAAAATTATTAAATCTGAAAAAAGCCAGACGGTTTAGTTAGTTCCCAGACCCTCTGTATAGTATTGGCTGAAAGAGAAAACGTTTTTATATGTGAACCCAGGTTAGGATGCGTTTCTCTTTGTTGAGAAAATGGTTGACATATAAATCATGAATGTTTCTCTATACAGGATCACCAGTTTTGAAAAGGCTTTCTGATTAATCCCATGCAATAGTTTTGTCACAAGTCTAAGCGTAGAGCACAGGGCAGAGGCTATCCCTCACTGTATGCAAGTAGATTAAGGGAGATTCTGGTGACAATGCTAGCATATAACAGATTAAAGGTACATACCAAGCTGTTAGTTGAAACAGGTATTCACAGGAACTGCAGGAGCAGGCTGTAAACAAAGAGACAGAGAAAAGGCAAAGACAAGCAAGTACACTGGAAAACTTGGATAGATCAGAAATAAGGGTGTACTGGAATATGATAAGGGGTCTCCAGGGATTAAGGAAAGCCCTTGGGATAGGTACCAACAGATTACTCTTAACAACAGTCATACAGCAACGTCATGATTTAGGCGTGCTGAGGAAACTGTTGTACTCAGTGCAAGGGTAAAACTGAAAGACCATATACTGAGGCAGGTACGACTTCAACGGACTAGGTGAAGGCAACAGAAGTCTTCCCTTATCTGATCTGAGTGGAGACCAACCCAGGGTCACACTGTAAAACTGATTCAAGTAGAGACACCACAGTGGCCCAAGATGTAAATAAGTAGAAAGCAGCGTTGAAAGAACTAACCAGGTACAGGACAGGATAGGATATCATAAGTTAGAACAGGCAGGTTGCAAGGCAAGGAGCCCACAGGAACAGGGCAGAAGGCAGCAGAGTGCGGCAGAGCCGTCAGGCAGGGGAGCCCAGAGGAACAGGGCGGAAGGTAGCGGAGTGTGGCAAGGCTGCCAGGCAGGGAAGCCCAGAGGAGCCGGGCAGAAGGCAGCGGAGTGCGGCAGAGTCGTCAGGCGGGAGCCCCGAGGAGCACGGCAGAAGGCAACAGAGTGCTGCAGCGCCATCAGGTGAGAGCCCACAGGAGCAGGGCAGAAGGTACAGGTGGGAGCCCAGAGGAGCAGGGCAGAAGGCAGTGGAGTGTGGCAGAGCCGCCAGGTGGGAGCTCAGAGGAGCAAGGCGGAAGGCAGCGGAGTGTGGCAGAGCCACACGGTGGGAGCCCAGAGGAGCAGGTGGAAGGCAGCGGAGTGTGGCAGAGCCGCCAGGTGGGAGCCCAGAGGAGCAGGGCGGAAGGCAGCGGAGTGCGGCAGAGCCGTCAGGTGGGAACCCAGAGGAGCAGGGCAGAAGGCAGTGGAGTGTGGCAGAGCCGCCAGGTGGGAGCCCAGAGGAGCAAGGTGGAAGGCAGCTGAGTGTGGCAGAGCCACACGGTGGGAGCCCAGAGGAGCAGGTGGAAGGCAGCGGAGTGTGGCAGAGCCGCCAGGTGGGAGCCCAGAGGGGCAGGGCGGAAGGCAGCGGAGTGCGGCAGAGCCGTCAGGTGGGAGCTCAGAGGAGCAGGGCGGAAGGCAGCAGAGTGTGGCAGAGCCGCCAGGTGGGAGCCCAGAGGAGCAGGGCAGAAGGCTGCAGCAGACTGGAGAGGGAGCTGCAAACATCAACAGCAACAGGAATCAAAAGCACAAACTCCCAGTCAAAGTAATTGACTGACAACTGCTTCTGTTCAAAGTGAGTTTATAAAGGCCCTCCCAGCCAGCAGGCCAGCAGAGTGGAGCTGATTGCAGACTCTGGCAGCTGTGTTCAGTTAAGCCCAGCCCTGGCTTCTGTAGCCTGCAGCAGTGGTTTCTAATCAAGTGCTCTCCAGCTCTCTGCAGCCTAGCCTGCAGTAGCTTGGAACAGCTGAATGCAATCAGGCCCTCTGCAGCTCTTAGTAGCTTGCTGCAAACAAATGTATTTAGTATACCTCCTCCAGACCTCTGCCTTTTGGACAGCATACATGTCCCAGAATGCATCTGCTGGTTTAACCCAAAAGCTGGAATGGAACATGCAATTAGATTAGTCCAAATCTGCAGCAGTAATACAAGGCAATAAAGGCAGAGGCGCATGTAGCAGTGCTGGGTGGCAGGCTAGCAGGATCGTGACAAGTTTGGGCTAGGCAGTCAAGTAGGTAAAAAGTTAAAGGAGATGTTTCTATAGATAAATTACCTTTTTTATTGTTCAGATCTGCAAGGTCCGATTGCCTTGTCGTCACCGCCAGGATCCGCGATAGATTCTGGTTGTGACTGCTTCCGCTTTTATAATCCGCATCCTCCCCGTAATGATGTAATCGCGTAGATGTAGCGCAATGACGTCACACGTTCCGATGCGTGAAGTGGGCATTTTGAAATGGCAAATTCGCTAGTCTGCCAGATATAATTAATGCACCCATTCTACAAAGCATTATATGCGTATGGTTCTTGTATCCTACAAGTTGTTAATGCCATTTGGAAGTTTTTTGGCATATGGGCCACAGATTCATAATAATGGAGGACTATTTTATATAAAATGAGTATAGGTAAACAATAATACACTTACGGTATTCTATGAAAGTTGAACCTGCAATCATGAAGCAAAAATAATAATAGATATAAGGTTGCAGAAAAGAAATGAAAAACTTTATTAAGAAAAAGAAATAGAGAAACCATGATTATGGATAGTGACAGAAATTTGTGGAAAAGAGTGGATATGATGTCAAAAAAATACCATTAAGGCAAAGTATAACATGCATGTCAGTTGAGCATATATCAATTGCATTAATTTATCAAACATAATGGTCTAAAGCCAATAGGCCATATCATGTTCGGTATTTAAACCTTTATGACATGTGTCCAAGGTACAAATCATTTTGCTTCTCTTCTGCGTAGCAAACGTTCTCGATCACCTCCTCTTTCTGGTTGCTCAATTTTCTCTAAACCTAAGAATTTGATGTCTCTAATTTTTGATTGGTGATGTTCTTCAGTGAAGTGGATTGCCAAAAGGTATCTTGCATCTCCATGCTTTATTGCTCTTAGATGTTCCATAAGGTGCCCGGTTACGACTACAAAAGGATCGATATGCAAAAGGGTCGACGCAATAGGACTGAAAAAAAACCCCACAAAAACAGAGGTTGGGGGGAGGGGGGCCCAAAAAAAAAAAAGTAAACAAATAAATTCTTTCGACCCTTTTGTTTTCGGTCCTTTTGATTCGACTCTTTTGTCATTCGATCCTTTTGAGTCGATCCTCACCCATAACCGTTCCATAAGGACAATTTTCATTTCTCTTATTGTCCTACCTATGTATTTTTTGCCACAGATACATATGATTGCATGAATTACATATATACTCTTACAATTGATATATTGTCTTATTTCCTGCGTGTTTCCAGTTGGTGGACCTATGTGTTTAGTTCCATGTAGCATTTGGATTCAACTTGTGCAATTTCCACATTTGTAGGATCCCGTTGGTGCTGACACTTTCAAAAATTCACTGATATTATTTATATTTAGATGCTTGAGGTGGCTGGGGCTCAGTCTTTGTTGGGAAATGTAGCAAAACACATTGGTCATCTCAGTCAGATAGTTTTGCGTTTCCTTTCCAAGGATTTCTGACCTGGGGTTAGCGTCTGAAATTGAACGTGAAGAAGGGAAAGGCGCATACATTCTCCTTCCTGTTACAATTTCATGCGGAGTGAAGTGATGATCCGCAGCAGGTGTTACAGAGGGCAAAGTGTGCAAGGGGGAGGCAAAAAATCCAATTTTGACACACATAGTATTTGTTAGCCTAGCCAAGCGCTCTTTTAGTAGTCTGTTTATCCTCTGCATAATCCCACTCGCCTATGGACGGTAAACTGCAAAGTTTGTTTTTAATTCGTAGGAGACATGTTATCTCCTCAAAGAGATTATTGGCAAAGTGCTGACCATTATCTGATTTTATTTCTTCACATACGTCCCATCTTGGGAATACTGCCCTCATTAAATACTTTGCGGCAGATTTGGCATCATTCTATGCACAAGGTCCCACCTCAACCAACGTAAAAACGGGCAGACTACTACTATTAGGCACCTCTAGGCGGCACATCTCTCTTGCATGTCGACATAGTCAATGTGCAAGTGCCGGAAGGGCCCTTGCAGACGTGGTATCATTCCCCTTAAGGTTTTCAGTTTGTGACCAGACAGAAACTGTTTGCAAACCATACAATTTTCCACATACTCCTTTACTTACTCATGCATGTTTGGAACATACCATCCCTCACTCAGCTCTGCTGCTATGCTCTCTTTGGACGTAAGAGTGGGGGAATGCTGCTGTTCTAAAACTACATGTAACACGATTTCGAGCCTCACAGGCTTCCCTGTGGTATTCTGCCACCAAATTAGATCTGTGAACACCCTCTGTGTTCTTTTTCATCATTCTATTTCCTCTTTTGGCACTTCTCCTTGTAATTCTATGATGTGTACTATGGGGATTATATTGAAATGTTCCTCCCTTTCTTCCTCCCCACTCTTCTTTCTGCTGCGATCAGTGGCACCCTTTCCCCTTACTCTGGGAACCTCAGCACTCCCCATTCCTCTGGTAAACATGCTGCTGATTTTGCCACCCTGTCAGCCATTTCATTCCCCATTGATATCTTGTTTTGTCTTCCTGTATGGGCGGCTCATTTTATGATTGCCACCTCCACTGGAGCTTTTAATGGCTCGATTATGAGCAGAATTGGAAAAGATATTCGCTGCATTGCCCCTCCATCATTTTTAGTGCCCTTAACAATCACCCCCAATTCTGCTGCCTGTGGTGAATAATGCGAGGGTTGTCGCTGCTTGGATGCTATTACATATTTCCCATTTATACATGATACCACTGCCGCACCAGTATGTCTCCTTCCTGTATCTGGGACAACACTTGAGGACCCGTCAATATAGACCAGGGCTGTCCCTGCTATTTCTTCCTCTTTTACCCGTATGTCCCCTTCCATCTTGTCTGTGTGCCGCACAGTCATGTATGTAATCCCCTTCCTCTATTGGTTTTTCCTAGGTAGACTGCTGGGTTTACACTTCAACACCTTACCACCTCTATTGCTGGGTTTGTCAGTATGACCTCATATCTCTCAAGAACAGAGAATGAGTGTTCCATGTACAATGCTACTGGACAACCATTGTCATGGTTGATGCCTGCCCAATTGCGAACACTGTAGCTGCAAACGATTGTTCACAAGGGAAGTGTCCTTGCATTACTGGGTCTAAGCTTCCACTGTAGTAAACTAGTGGTTTATGTCCGTGCTTCTTCTTTTGTGTGAGGACAACCATCATCACTGAGCCATCTGAATGTAAGAACAAATAGAATTTCTTGCTGTAGTTTGGTGTTGCTAACACTGGTGCTTACGCTAGTGCCTCTTTTAATTAGGTGAAACTCTCATTCATGTCAGATGTCCATTTTATGTCCCTCTTCTCTTTCTGTGCTTCCTTTAGGCCCTACACTAGGGGCTTAGTGATGGTGGCATACTCAAATACCCAAGCTCTGCAGTAATTGTATAAACCTAGGAACCTCTGCATTTCTTTCACTCTTTGTGAGCGAGTGGATTAATGAATGGCCTGTATTTTTTCAGGCATTATTCTTCTACCTTAAATAGCAATGATTTGTCCCAAGTACACTACCTCTTCGAGACAATACCATAATTTTTCCTTATCCACTTTATACCCTTTTTCTGCGAGTAGTGACAAAATGTGTATTGAGTCTGTTCTATACTGTTCTTCTGTTTCAATGTATATTAGAAGGTTATCTACATATTGAATCACTGTGATTGATGTTTGCACGCTGCATAGATCCATTTGTATTATTCTATTGAAGATGCTGGATGATTCACAATACCCCTGAGGTAAACGACTACATTAAAATCTAATTCCGCGATATGTGAAGACGGTTAGGTATCTTGAATCTGGGTGCATCTGGGTAAAAGGCGTGTTTTAAGTCAATGATTGCAAAGTATTTTGTCTTCGCTGGTATATTACACAATATTGTGGCAGGGTCTGGCACTACAGGAAATTCTGCTTCTACCACTTCATTTAGGTGACGCAAATCCTGAATGAAATGCCACAACCCTCCTTTTGATTTCTTTATTTGGGTAGATTGCCTTGTTTCAGGTGGAGGTTGATGTTTGAATTATGCATTGCTGCCATAATGCGTGCAGAGTGGAATATATCCCCTCATCTGCTACTCTGGTAAATAGCTATTGTTTTGGCTGGTTTATAGTCATAATATCGAAAAAATAATGTCGAATTACAAAAATGTCGAAAACACATACATATAATAGAAAAAGTCATTATTTCGAAAATAAAATGTCGAAAAAAAAATCGAAAAACCAATGTTAAAATAACTATGTAAAATGTCACACATACTAACGTTTTTTATTGGGGGGGGTCCCCCCCCCACAAACCCCCCTTCCCAAAACCCTACCCCAACCCTCCACTCCTCCCCATCCCCCCCAACACCCCCCATGGATATACCTTTAATTTTTTTAAAAAAGTATTTAATAAAACATTAATTAAATAATTATTAAAAAAACCCATCCCAAACCCCTACCCCAACCCCCCCTCCTCCCCATCCCCCCCACCCACCATGGATATACCTTTAACCATTTAAAAAAATTATGTTTTATAAACTATAATTAATTAATTATTTATTTAAACATTAATTCGAAAAAAATCGAAAAAAATTCGACATTTTTGTAATTCGACATTTTTATTTTTGAATAAATGTTTTCGACATTTTGACTTTCGACATTATTGTATTCGACATTATGACTGGACACCGTTTTGGCTGGAGTAGCAGGGCCCTTGTTTTATTTATTTTTTTCTGCCCCAATCCTTTTCATTACCCCTACATCATGAGGTCCATTTGTCCATAACATATCTGGCACCTCTTTGAGATCTCCCTCTGTGTGTTTGTTTTTCTTCTTCCCTAACCGGTTCTTTTCAACTACCGGAACTGGGCATGGGCATGATATCTGTATCTGGAACACCTCCTTGCAACAGTTGTTCGTCAGACACTCCTGTAATTGTCAACATGAGGTCAATGCACAGCACTGTTCGCCACTCCATGTTGTCGTCATCTGTGCCACACAGAATCACCATGTCCTTGTGTATTACTAAATCTTCCAACCATAACACAATTGTTTTCCCCTTTAAGTCATCTTTCTGGAACTATGATCTGAATAGGAATTCTGAAGCCAGTCGGATCACCTTACCCTGTATTCCCGCGACCCATCCTAGCCGAACTTCGACCCCGTACAGGCAAATACCGTGGCACACTGGCTGTGCTTACAAGGTGCTTTGCGCGTGTGCTGTTAAGAGAAGAGCTGCTACCCGGGCATAGTAAATGCCGGGCGTGGAGCACTCCATCCCTTTCTCTGTGAATGATATAGTTGCATTCAATTTACTGAGCAAATCTCTCCCCAATATGTTGATGGGTGTTTTTGGAGTATAGTAAGGGAGCTACGAGATGTTGCGTCCCTATTGTTAATGGTAAAACTTTTGTTACTGGAATCATGACCACCACCCCAGAAAATCCCTGCGTATCCATGACTTTGTTAGATAGCGGGAATACCCCCTTTTTGATGAAGGATTTGGTTGGTCCTGTATCTATGAAATGAGAACTCTCTGGGTCCTATTTTCACTGTCGCCTTGGGTTCCTCTTCTGGGTTACTGCTTGGACTGGACATGCTCAGACTATCTGTGGCCCCCTATTGCTGTGTGTTGTACGGCAGGAAGGGAAAGGATTCCCTCCAACCACGCTGACTCCTGTGTAGTCGGGCACCATATTTTGCCCTAGCTCCATCATGGTTCCCCCTGCTACTGTGGGTGGCTCGGTCACTGCTGGGATCATTGCCCTGCTGTCAGTTGTTCCTCCTTGGTTCTGCACTTCCCCCTGGGGTGCTTGTACTGCACTGGAGCACTCTGTATCTGCTGCCATGGGAGTCCTTGCTGTTGCACTATTTGGTTTGCCTGCACCTGCGTGTGCTGCAGAAACTGGCAAATGCTTGCTGCGTGTCCCATGTTCTGACATATGTAGTACGGTCCAAAGACCCTGTACCCTGCTTCTCGATGACCCCCTCTTCCTCACGGTGAAACCCTGTTCCCATAGGGAAGTATCCCCCATGCATGTAATTCCCCTGTGGTAATATTCCCCATTGTGGCCCATACTGTGGCTGCACGTACCCTCATTGTTGCGATACCTTTCCCACAGAGAACCCTTCCTGCAGTGCTGGTGCCACAGCAGCAGCGTCCAACACTAACAGTGCTCCTTCTATAGTGTATTTAGCCAGCTTCTTTTGTACTAATTTGTTTTCTGCCTTCGGAACATTCACTGCTGCCTGTATCTCGCTTCCCGGCTTCCTTTTATATTAGTGTATTATTGTGGCTTGTATTTCTGGCCAGCCTTTAGCTTCTATGCCCACTATCTTGTGTAAGGATGCCTGCACTTATTTTGCCAATCCTTTCACTAATATGTGATAGAACAAGGATATGCATTAGTCCCAGGACCTTTGTGTCTCTTTGGCCCATAAATTCTTAACTCTTTATATTTTCTGCTGGGTCATCTTCCCATTTCATTTTATGAGTCATCACTGTCCCCAGGTCATAGTTGTCTGGATACATGCTTCTTAGAACTTCCCAGAGGTGTGCTCGACAATTGTTAAATGGAGCTCCGTCATGGGCATTGGTGCCCAATTTCACTCCTTTGTAGCCTGCCTGATTCCACATTTTGTCTGCCTATTCTCCTATGATTGCAGCAAACAAACTTTTCATATCCCCTATGGTCAGCGCCATCCCTGCTATCTTTTTCTTTAGTGCCTGTATCCACTTACTGGCCCCGGCCACGAGTGACGGTAAACTACATATTAGGTTAAGTACATAGGTAGGGAGTAGAGCACTAGAATAGGAAGATCACTGCGCTGATCATAGTAGTTGGATCCTGAGACAGTGCCCTTCCGTCTCGGTTAATCAAATAGGGGTTTGTTTGTAAGAACCGCGTACAACTGGGTGCTGGAGATCTAATAATTTAGTTAATTGAATCAAGTTGAGTATATCCAACAAAGAAATGATTTGCATGCTTAGATCCCCAGCGCCCAGGTGTACGCGGTTCTTACAAACAAACCCCTACTTATTAGGTTATCCCGGTCCATTGTTTGCTATGGCACATAATGGGCTCCCCCTCATCCCTTCTGTAATAATGGCATTACCCGAGTTTCTGGTCTTGCCCCTCCTTCTCTGACAACTTGTGTTATCCCCATTTTTGACTTCCCCGTCCTACTGTGTAAGGAGGTGGACCAATCCCTGCTGCAACTGTCTCCGTCCTGCCGTTTCCACTCCTTTCTTCCCCCTTCTTAGTTTGTTGGGTGTCCATTTTTCACTGTCCTCGTCACTCCATTTGTCTCCTATTAACCCTTCATCGGACGCTATGTCTTCCTCCCACTCATCGTCTATTTCCCTATCCTCTTCTCCGTCGTCCTCATTTAATTTGGATTTTATTCTTCCCAATACCCATTCCACCTTGTTCCCCTTGTTCGTCGGATGGCGACTGTTAAAATGAAGCAGGATGTTTTTATCAGTACTCTTCCTGTATAAATTACGGGTATGTGTATGTTCGGCGGGGATGCGGTCCCGATCACATGATCATTGACATTGAAGACAGGCTGGAGAGAGGACAATATTACAGGTGGCAATCTAGACAATGCACCACAGCAGCTATCGTATATCCATGAATTATATGGGGTAAAGTCATCACGCTGGTCGGTGGTGTTTCATCTGTCAGTGCCCCCTAAGTGTGAGGGTGAGTGGAATGCAGGGTAGGTGCGAGTGGTGACGCCTTTCTGTCCCTGGGAATGCGAAGGGGAGAAAGTAGACAAAAGGGAGACCACGCCTCCATGTAGCTGATTTGTGTACCTTTATATCTTTTTGATGAATATTAGGTTTCTTTAATAAATCTACCAATCTTAACCACATCCTTTCCCAGCTGGTGTCTCGTTATTTATAAACTGAGTCGACTTGTAAGAAATGGAAATTTGTTTCCAATTATTGTTGTCAATTTTTCCTTGAAATATCAAAACATTTCCATTTTAATTGTCTTTTTACTCAACATGTTATCAGTTGTTCTCATCTCTGTTAAATCTATGATTCAAATATTCTAGTTGTATTTTTGTGACTAAATATATCACTGCTGAGGACACTATGACGTTTGTTAAAGTCACTCTTGCTAGTGGCACATGAAGATGACATGTGTTAATGTGTTCCCAAAAGATGGTATTTCAGAGCACACTTTTGATTTCTTTTATTCTTTTTTTTTTTTTCTTTTTTCGTTAAGGGATGAACACAATGACATTATAGCTGTGGCTGACTGGGGCCAAAGGCTATCCTTTTACCAGCTCAGTGGCAAACAGGTATGATCGTCATGTTGCTGATGTGTGAGAGACAAATGCATTCCATTCCGTTTCCCGATTGGAATGAAGCACTTTTGAAACAATCATTAAGAAAGCCAATAGCTTTAGTTATTGTTTATACATGGGTTAGTCATTTTCCAGGAATTGCCATAACAGTACTGTTAGCATTGCAACTGCTGAAAAATGGTAGGAGTGCCCTGGTATATGACGGCAGTACCTGGCAAATGCTGATCGTATGCCTATAAAAGATCCTGTACTGTTTGCTTAGCCAATGCTTGCTTTTAACAGACATTCATTGCAAGTAACAGATAGAAGGTCACATGTATTGTTTGTAAATGAAGTGGCTATATTCACACTTGGTTAACATTAACAGATATTTATTACATCAGAAGTTTATTTACAGCTGCAATTAAGCCATTACCTTTCAGAAGACTGCTTAGAAATAATGGCAGCACATAATGCTTATAAGTGTGATAGTATGGCGCACTAGAGCTAGCTCAAAAAGATCCCAGAAGGGTGTTTTGGCTGGGGATCTGTGGGATGGAGTGGCCATAGGGATCAGGATGGCCGTGTGGATCTCTCCTCACACACTACCTTTCTCTTACCTTTAAAACAATGGCATTCGATTTGGTTCCTAAATGGCACTAAAGCACCACTTAATAGCCAAAATTTAAAATGTGCATTTAAGTCGATATTGATCTGACCTCGGCCTATACCAAACATACAACTGCCTCCTCATTCTCTTCCATGTAAAGAAAATATATAAAAACAGTTCCAATGTATGGAGAGTAGTACGCTGCACCAAGAAAGAGATTTCCTATGCATGTTAATAAGCATATATTTTGGAAAATCCTTTTTTAGTTTGTGCTTTTGGCCATCATGTCGTTTATTTGCTTACCCACTTGAATCCTACTTCATGGCTGAGATTTCTTTGAGAATGGAACTTTTTTGGAATTGACATTTTTTAAATGTGAATGCTATAAAAATTATAGTACTACTATATTCAAAACAGTGATTGCTCCATTTCCCCCGTCCATCCAATCTTTTTTAGCTTAAGTCAGGAACATAGCCTATATCATGTCTTTCCATATCCTCGTGCTGCGATTTGTTTCCTTGAACCATTAGCCTCCCAGTAGCTACCCCAATAGGATAACTGATTTGACCTTAACTTTGTCTCAGTTTCCCACTGGTTGGAAAAAAGGCGGTGCCACCATCTTTCAGGCACTCCAGAGCACCTAATCTGCAGTATGTGCTTTTGTTACGTTGCTATTCAAAAGGATCACTTCTTTCATTCTCTGCATTTCTTTTAATCCTCTTGTGCTAGCTTTACGTCATTCATTGAACAGTCCTGAGAACTCGCTCATGACACTTTTGCAATTCCTGGATTGGGATGAGTTGTTCCTGTTCAGAGGCAAATCCTGACGGCCAGGAACTCCATCTAGCTCCTGCTCCATGAAACCCATTTTCTACCTCTGCATTTATATGCAATAAAATACCCAAAGGTTTTGTATAAATCTGGGTGAGATGTTTTGAAGCTGGCCTTTGCTCCTGAGTGACCAGAATGAGATGCAAATAGATATTTATATTCTGCGAAAGCACAATGTTCTAAAACGTGATTGTAGACTCTCCAAAATGGGCACCAACCCACACAACAGGCTATTTGACTGTGTTTGTTCTTAGTAGAGGGGCTCTTACAATTTTTAGCAAAGTTAGTTAGGATAATCCAGACATGGACCTTTTGCTTTCTGTGCATACAGAAAAATAGCACCTGATCTCTACCTCCCTGATGATGCCCAACAAGGCAGAAACGCCTGTCTGGGATTGTTTGTGGGATTCGTGTTTAGAAGGGATTTGGCTAGCATGTCATGGTTGGACTGCTCCGCCTCAAATGGAAATGAATATTTCTCCTCTAAAAGCACAGTGAGCTAAGAAGTGTTCACTCACAGTAAAGAGACTCCCACAATTTAGGTAGATCTTTGTGCAAACCTGCCTAGTACAATTTATAATCTTGCTGTTTAAAAAAGACTAAAGAAAGCGGTTCTTGTTTAGTTCTATTCCTGTGTTTTTATTTTAACCTCTCACTCATGAATAGATTTGTCTCATAGCTATTGCCAACTGTATCACCCCTGTATTTATAGCTTTGTGGTGTGTATGGATATGGGGGCATACTATTTGGGCCCAGAGTCCATTAATTATGATCATAGTCTTAGCTGTGCCTTGCATTCTTCCCGTTCTAGATTGGCAAGGACAGGGTGCTGAATTCGGACCCCTGCTGCGTCAGTTACTTTTCCAAAGGCGAGTACATCATCCTGGGTGGCTCCGACAAGCAAGTGTCCCTCTACACAAAGGATGGTGTGCGCCTTGGCACGATTGGTGAACAGAGCTCCTGGGTGTGGACGTGCAAAGTTAAACCAGACTCCAATTTTGTGGTAAGTGGAGAGGCTGCAAGCGGTGCACACATGTGGTTGACCACATTAATACTATTTCAAATGTGCTCTTGCCACTTTAAGCATGCATGTACATATGAGATTTATAAAGCACAAATCCAGCTGGGAAGCAACATAGCACAAAACATAGGGGAGGCTCCGAGGTGGTTACTGGTAAAGTATTGGGGTGACAGAATTGGCTGTGATGAATAGGGGGAGCACCATAGCAGGGTTCTGCAAATGGAGAGCGAAGTAGGTTGAGTGGATTGATTAATGATTGCTAAATAGTTGATGACATCACATCCCGGGAGGATAGCTCAGCGGCAACGTGTTCGCCTTGGAAGCAAGACGACACGAAGCAATACAGGTTCGATCCCCGGGTCCGCGCTTATAAACCTCTCGGTATTTAAGCGCGTTATAAATACACAACTAAGAAAATAAAACAATTACGCACTAAAAAACTATTCCTGTAACAGCGCCTCGATGTCCGCGGGCTGTGTGTGCGCTTTAAAAATGTAAAAGAAAATAAAAAAAATAAAAAATCAGTGGATTCATGTGTACCTGATCTGTGCACTTCTGCAACCAGATGAGTAGATAGATCTCTTTGGATTCAGTCCCCTGATTCAGTGACCCTGACCTTCCATGCTAGGTAACATTTCTTGAAGTCCAGAAGCTGATTGCTTGAGGAATGCCTTACTAGGATGACCCCAAGGTGCGTTTGTGAGCCAGCTTAACGCAGGCCAGGGTTTCTCTTGCAGATGTTTAATAGAATGTGGCCAAATTCTCTAGCACCAAGTTATGCTCTAGTATCCTGCCAAGGTCATCTTCTAAAAACCTTTACCAAATACTGGAAGCACCATTTATGGCCATGGTAAGTCTCTGTGACAGGTTCTCATGAGGGTAAGCCAATAATATAGAGTGGGTACCATCTTTTTAAATATCTACTTATGAGAAATTAATATATTATGTTTGGTGAATACTAGAAGCTACACATAACATGGTAGTAGTAACATATGAGCAAGAAAAAGCTGTGCGGGCTCTTGAAAAAGATGGAGTTACAGAGATAATTTAATCTGAAAATAATGTATTTTTTGACGATCACATTCACTGTCGGTTTGATACTACCAAGGGGTATCGGGTAATAATGTCCCCATACATAATGTCCCCATACGTAATGTCGCCGGGAAAAGCCATTGGCGACAGTATATATGGTGACAATGTTATGTTATGTGATGTGTATGCTTATAACGCACAGAAAGCCCGCGGGCATCAGGGCGTGGGAAGCCAGAAAAGGTAAAATCACATCATATTCTCAGCTAACGTTAGAAGGGTGGACAATGTTGACTTGTCTCTTGTAAGGTGCTTTATTGAAACAAAAATGTTTTCAGGGATTTCCTAAAACTCTGATCATTTTCCTCTTTCCGGAGAGCAGCGGGCAGCTTGTTCCAATGTTGTGCTGCCTTCACTGGGAAAGATCTGCCTCGACCTGAAACATGATTCATGCGCGGTATGTTAAGTAGGCAAGAATCGGCTGATTTTAAAAGCCTCCGAGGAGTATGGCTAGAGAATAGATTTTTAAAATAACTCGGTGCATTGCCAAATAGGCACCTATGGACTATTGTCATAGCTTTGAATATAACTCTATCTTCCACTCTGAGCCAGTGTAAAGATGTTCTCCCTGTCGTGACATGCTCTGTTTTTGATTACCTTTACTATGCGAACTGCATCATTTTCCATAACTTGGCACCTCCCTGTTGCTCTCTTGGTGGCTCCAAGCAGTAGGGCATTACCATAGACTAGTTATGACAGTATGATCGCTCTCACAATGGTAGCTGTATTTTCTTCGTTGATAAATGGTCTGATAGCTCTTAGTAGGCGCAAATAGTCAGCATTGTTTTGTGCAGATAGTTGACCTGTACTTCTGAGCCCACTGATGCTTCGACCATCATCCCGAGTGTTGTTGGGACATTACCGGAATATTAGCCTCTTTAATAATAAAGGCTTTATATTCCTCACCAAGTTTGGATCTAGCCTGTCGTGTTCCGAACATCACGGTCTTGGTGTTATTCAAACACATCCAGTGTTGTTGCATCCAGAGGTCTATAATATTATAGACCTCTGCTAATTTTGCAATATCTCTGATCGCCTTTTAGTTCAAATATTAACTGTGTGTCATCGGCGTAATTCATAAAGAATACGGTGATGCATTCTAGCAAGTCACAGAGGCTTCTCATATAGAGGTTAAACAATAGGGGTGATAAACTTGC
This sequence comes from Ambystoma mexicanum, assembly GCF_040938575.1. NCBI lineage: Eukaryota > Metazoa > Chordata > Amphibia > Caudata > Ambystomatidae > Ambystoma > Ambystoma mexicanum. The sequence continues at coordinate 173,674,732 of NC_090923.1, read as the reverse complement.
TCCCTGGGGAACTCCACAAATAATGGGAGCAGCCTCGGAGAATTTATCACCCAGTGTACTCTGGCTCGCTGGTATTTCAAAAATGAGGACAGCCATGCTAGTGCCACTGGAGAGCAACCTGCTATTTTATCCAATGCTAGTTGTAATAGCTGATGATAATATGTATGGGGACAGGTTGCCGGGATGTCCCCTGCTCCACTTGTAAAAAAGAAAAAATTGAATAATGTCCTCGCAAAAAACAGCTACTTTTTTTGTCAGGAGACATGTTTGCGGGGACATTATTACATGCAACCTACCAACGTACAACCAGTACTGTGATGGATACTCAGTACTTTCTTGCTGATAGGTTCACATGAGGAATCCATCTCTCTGGTCCTGAGAATTTGGGAGTAATGGCAATCTGTTATGAGCAATGGGGAGAAAAGACCTAGGCTTGTATGCCTTCGGTGTGGGCCGCACACCTCAGATTCCCACTATGGGTTATTCAATTCTTGAATTGAGTTTCTTAATGAATATCAAAAAACACTGTTCAAACATTCAAAATAATTTTGTTTAAAAGCAAAATTCTTATGTGCTTTATTGGTTACTTTTCACCAATAAAGCTGTAGCTCAGTATTGAGGCAAAATGAGAAACCCATATGGCTAATGCATTGCAACGCGAGGATCAGACACTGTTCGGACGAGCGGCGTTAAGAAGTCCCATAGCGAAAACAGTAGCATGCGACTTGTTCGCGCAGATTTTTTTCATAAACCAGTAGTAAGATACCCTGGCTCTGAAGAAGGATAAATTCCGAAATGCATTAGCCATATGGGTTTCTCATTTTGCCTCAGTACTGAGCTACAGCTTTATTGGTGAAAATTAACCAATAAAGCACATAAGAATTGTGCTTTTAAACAAAATTATTTTGAATGTTTGAGCAATAAAACTACAAAACCGCCAAAAACTAACTCAACAGTTTTTTTTTTTTTTGATATTCATTAAGAAACTCAATTCAAGAATTGAATAACCCATAGTGGGAATCTGAGGTGTGCGGCCCACAACGAAGGCATACAAGCCTTGGTCTTTTCTCCCCATATTTAATTTCTGTGCCCTACACGGTGGCACAAGATAGTGGGCTGCACCGTACTAATAAATATACAATTTATGTGAAGTACAATTACCAAAAGAAAAAGGAAGCATTAATACCAGCAAATCAGCTGTGCACTCTCGTCTCTTCATTTTTGCAATCTGTTATGAGCAAACATTGTACAGAAGCCTCTGATTTGATCTAATACACAAAGGCACCCTGAAGAATTGATAATTCTAACAAACACAGGCAAACCAAATCCAGCGACATGCCTTGGGAAATGCTAGTCTTGAAAGGTTCCACCAGTGAAGATTACTTAAGTGTTTCTGATCAGCCCCAGTAATAAAATAAAGCTCACAGCTGGAGGTTAATCATCCAACTTTCCACCTAACTGGGTAGTGCTGTAATGCAGCGTTAACAGTATTACCGCCGTATTTTTACTGCACCGCCCAACTCGTAATGAGGCCCATGTGTCCCTCCTCATATGCCATTTCTCCCTATCTGTACTCAAATGCAATAGTTTTGAATTATAGGTGTTCCAAGCAACACCTAATATCCCAACCTAATGATCGATTGTGAACACTTAAAGAAAAATGTCAGTTGTAAGTAAGAATTGCATAATTTTTTCTTGCAAAGTCCAACCCTCCAGCATCACACATTACACAATCTAGATACTCCTAGCAAATAATAGATGCCTCCAGGCAGGAATAAACAATGCCTTTAAGAATTGATGCCCAACTCTTGCGACTGAACAGTAGGCCATTCAGAACCACCTTCCCCTCATGATGCTTAGCTCTAAGAACGGCCCTTGAGTCATGTCTCTCTTGGAGTGGTCCATGGGTTTTAGCCCTCCATGTCTGACTTCACACCTAGTGACTGGAGCAGTAGCTTGTTACAGCTTTGCCCAATGACTCTTTGACAGGATGGGCTACTCTCGCGAAGGGTTCTCCAGTGATTTTCAGGCAATCCTTTCTCTGAGGGAAATTACCATCTGTACCAAAACCATCCCATGGTGGGAGCTTGCACAGCAATAAAAGGTAAAGAGAAGAAAAAGGATAAGCCATTTTTATTTCTCAAGAACTGTAGCAACAAAGTTTGGTACCTTTTGTAAAGAGCTATTCAACCTCACGTTTACGAAGAAAAGTTTGGAAAATCAGTATCACAGGAATCTTCGGTTTCATGACCTTGTATGTCTTATAACCTTTTAGGATCCTTTGAAGGTCTATTGTTTCTAGGAGGAACATTGATCCCTTATTTTGAGGGCTTGCTCAGCAAGTCTCCTCAACAAAAAATGATCTACATTTTATGGAAATATGTCTCATACAAAACATCCATCTTTCTTTGCTCAGACCTTTCCAGCAATCTTTTTCTTCACCCTACACACTTGTTACCCACCTTGCTCACAGTATTGGTAAAACCACTGCAGCATGCTGCTATGGAAGAACCTATGCAAGTAAAACCTTTTTACAGGGCTTGTGTGTGTAAGGGAGTTTAGCAAACAACCTCTAGATATTGAAATTGTACTTTTGAGACATGTCTTGTTCTCGGTTGAAATGGGTAACAGCTAGATTTTCAGCTTTTGCAATGGATTCCATCACTCCCCAGTCTTGGAAGATATTGTCATCAATAGTATATCAAGTTCTTTCTTTGAAAGTATCACAGAGAAAATGTGATCTAGGACTCAAGTATTATTATTGGTATTTGTAGTTTATTGCATATATTTAGCATGGGGAAAGGAATGAGAAATGGCAGTGCAAGGAAAGGGAGGAATGCCACCGCAAGGAGGGGGGAATGACAGTACAAAGGGAGAATGACAGGGCTAAGGGGTGGGGAAATTGCAGCACATGGGTGAGAGGGTACAAAGGTGGAGGAATGATACCACATATCTATTCCTAAGAGACCTTTACCTAGTCCTGCTTGGGTCACCTAATTAAATGAAAACTCCTCCCAGACCATATACTTTGGATGCATATATCCCATTCTCACCTACGTGCCTTCTCATATCTCCTCTTCCTAAGTGCTTGCCACCTCCTTCTTCTTCTCTTTACCTCCTCCCCAGCAGTTATCTTAAGCGTCCCGTCTGTTCTTCTTACCACCTCCTCCTCAGGTCTTTTTTCCACTTTCTTCTCTGCTGTCTCCTCTACCTCATCCTTACCTCTTTTCCACACTGCAGCTTCCTGCCTTCTGTTAGTCTCTCCAGTCTCTTGTGTCCAACTGTCACCGAACCTCTGTCTTTTCCGACTACCACACTGGCCTGGCTTTTACCACTGGCTTTATACTCTAGTGGCGCTGGCAACTATTGTGCTACTGATGTGACTATGTCTTTCACCTAAGCAGGTTTTGAATTGGCCAGCTTTGGGGACTGCTAATTTATCAACTTGATTGCATCGGGAAGGTCCCTTTGGTGCAGGCAAGTGGATCGCAATAGTAATTACAGGGTCTTCCATCTTGAATCGAGAATCCTCAATCAGCATGAGACTGAGAGCTCGCATGCAGCTTCCTTGCTGCTGCAGTGTGTATTTCCCTTTCCCAATCTCACTAGGCTACTCTTGCAACTGGGAGCAGCCGCCAGACATGCAAGCAGCTGGAACCTTCTCTTGTTCATGCTTCAGGCTCATGCCTTACAGATTAGCTGTGCAATCTGTTAATGGAGTGTCTGCATTTTCTCCTTTTTGTGTTGTTAGGGCTACTTTAGACTGCATCTAGGTTTGCACATGTTATGCACCTGAGTTGAAGTCTCTTAAAGAGACTGGATGGCTAAAAATGACCAACCTTACTATGATTATCGTCACCAATTCAATTTTTTCTTAAAGGGACCGTCCCTCGTGAAGGTTCCATGTGGTGAGCCCCTGCCCTCTGATGATAGCATGATGGGGGCAGCTAGGTTAATCCTTCTCATGCAGACCCTAAACCCACTATCAAGCAGTTTGTCATGGCACCCAGCCCCTTTGGTAACTCCTCCCACTCTCAGGGACAGGTAAGGGCACTTGGCCACATTAGGTAGTATAGATGAGGTTTGTTACCTTTTATATATTGATATAGTATGTCATATAGCCATGTGGGGTCCAAAAAGACAAAGAACAGATGATTTCATGTGAAAACAGATTTTATTCAAATCACAAATATTTATCTCCTTGGTGAAACTCAAATAGAGATCTCAAGGGATAGGATAGATTCTTCTCAGCAGCAGGATGACTTGAAAAGGAAGTGCACAGGGTTCAGGATCTTTCCATCACTCACACTCTTAAGCAGTGGTCGAAGTGAGCAGGAAAGGTCGGGAGCAGTGTTCCACTATTTTTACTTTTTACTGTTAACAGCTCCACTACTTCTTGCAAACATTGCCACCATTCTGGAACTGTTATTTTGAAGTTAAAGCACACTTCTCCACTTTACCACTGGATATCAGTTACAGCTACACTGAAATCCATTTCAACTCAATTGGCTGTCAACCAGCATGACTAGAACCCCTGAAAAACGTGTTTCAAGTTGCTCCATCCCTTCCTACTCTGTCCCACGCTGGAGTCATAGTTCCACTACCTTTCTGGTAAACTTCTATCACTGCTCTTAAGATTTTCTCCCTGGACATCTGTCTGCTTGAGCTGTCAATGGGATAGCACTTCCTCTGAGGTGTCCTGTAGTCATTGTAAGGGTGCAGAAGAAGGAGACTGACACAAAGGTTGCATGATGGTTGGCAAATACTTTTATTCTTCTTGAAAAGAAATAGAAAGGCCTTACTCTCCCTGTTTCTAAGAGGGGTTTCCCTGCCTCAACTAAAGACTAAAATGGATATGTCAGAATGTCAATTTAGTTTAAATGTCCACTGTCCTGTGTCAAAATCGCAGTTCTGTCCCTCTTACTGATAACTAAACTAGATAAGGCTAAAGTGTTAATTGCACCAGAGAATGGCTCACTACTCCTGGGTTTGTGATCACAGTTCACTTCTTAAACTTCAATAGTTCTAACACACCAAAGTTCAAACCATGTTCACCAGTGGGAATGACTGGTTGCACATGTCCTCAAACAAACAAAAGAAATCCAGCCCAACAACCCTTCTTTTCTTTGGTCGTTGATGTATCAGGGGGAATTACTCCCTTCCCCTGGCTGGAAGTTTGTCCTTACTTCTTCTACTTGAATCTGGGCAAATACCTCCCTTCTCCTGATTGAAAGGTTCCTTTAACACTTGATATCAGGAGGATGACTACCTCTTCCTGATGCTTCTTTTTACAATGTGTCAATCACATTACACCCAGGGGGAATGACTCTCTTGCCCTGGATACCCCTTTGTCTCCTCTTTTCAATAGCATAAATATTCCAATTGTACTTGAGTCCCAGACCCATGTTTTTCTTCGAGTCAGCAGACCTGGTTCACTAACCATGTACTGCCACTAAGAAGATGACTTGTGTTTGTTTATACTTGGGTCTACAACCCAGGTTTTTCTGATCGTCAGTGGTTCTGTTCCTTCCACTGACATGAGGAAGTTTTCCTCTGATGCAATAATAGTCCTCTTGACTCTTGAGGTATGTGACTCTTTTCCCCCTCCCCCCCATGCTCTGTCATAGGGATTAAACCAGGGACCACACAGAGGCCCTCTCACCTCTCCCATGCCCCTGCCAGCAGACCAGTGCCTTCCGTTACATTGTAGGGATTCGCAGCTCGTCTGCGGACCTTGCTGGGACTGGAAGATGCGTCTCGCTGGCTTTGCGTTGTCTTCTTGCTGACTACGTCCTCAAAACTTTCCAAGGACTCGCCAGTCCTACTTCTCGGGCAGTGTTACCATACCTCTCGGCGGCCAGCGCTGTGCGTGGTCTGTGTGGTCTTTCTGCTCCGGGATCTGGCAAGGCTTTTCTCTCTTTTCCGGCAGCGTCCTCTGGTCTCAGGATTCCAACTTTGTGCGTCTTGCAGTTTCTGCACTCTGTATGGCTTACCAGATGGGCTCTCCCTTTCAGTTGTCCTTGTTCGGTGTTTAAAGTGTTCAAGTGTTCATTTCCTTGCGGGAGACTAAACTGTTGCTCTCGGTTCTGGAGAGTGATCGTTATGTCTGTATGCCTCTTCTTCATCACAGCACTTTCAGGTTCCCTATAGTTATCCACCTGTTAGCAGTACATAGGTTTAGGCTCTACAAAGAGGTTCTTCAAGGAAGAAGAGGTTGGAGTGTGTGTTGTTGTTACAAGTGACGGCTGGTGAATTTTCTAACTTGAGGGGCATATTTGTCCCAGATAGGCCACAGCAACCAAGCATAGTAAAGGACCCTGCACCAATCAAGTACAGTTCGGGGACGGGGGCGGGCGGTGGTTTCTCCTCCAAGAAACCTTTTTAAATAATGGGTTAACATGGTGCGTTTTAGAGCACACTTTTTTAAAGAAAAATTGGACAAAAAGCCAAACGGTTTGCAATTGGTTTTGTAGGCTAACTCATGAAAAATCCAATGGATGCAAGTCACCAACAGTGCACAGGAACATTTCTCCAAAACATTTTCATGAGGCCTTTTCCCACAATATGTGCCGGTATAAAACATGTTCACACTGGCTGTGCCCATACATTTCCATGCTGACTGCACCATTATACTCTAGTATTCCCATAGAAGGACATATTCCTCTTTTCTTTGTGCATAATGCCAGTACCGATACTATAAGAAAACATGTCCATGTTTGTTCTGCCAGTATATGGCAGTATCCCCACGTAAGAACATACACCAGTTGGATTTACCATTAAAAATGCATGCCAAAGTATGAAAACATGTCCAAACTGGCTGCACTCAAATGCCAGTCGAGCTACTTGCTTTTCCAAAGATACCCAATACAAAATGTCATGCCATAATAAGAAATGACTAGACTGGCTGCATTGATACACCAGTCTAGTTACACAATAACACTTATGCTTGTTTTTATCAAAGATGCCCAATACAAATTGTCATGCCACTTTTAAGAATAATACCACAGACCCTGCTTGATTTACCAAAGATGCCCAATACAAAATGTCCTAGCACAATACGAAATCACTAGACTTGTTGCGTTGGAATACCAGTCTAGCTACATAATAACACTTATCATGGTTGCTTTATCAAAGATACCCAATACAAAGTTTAATTGCGACACAGAAAGAATAATACCACTGATCATAATTGCTTTATTAAAGCTGCCCAATATAAAATTTCATACCACAATAAGAAATGACTAGATGGGCTGCTTTAAAATGCTAGTCCAGCTACACTTATCATGCTTGCTTTATCAACCACGCCCAGTAAAAAATGCTGTGTGCTCCGTGGTGCAATCACATGAATGATGAATGTAATTATGTATGATTGCTAGGCGCTTGGGTCTTCAGGGGGCAGATGCGTGCCAGGAGCTGGGGTTACAGGGTACACCCATGGCATTTTTTACTGGACTTAGATTCCCAGTAAAAACTGCCATGTCCGCCCCCTGAGGCTCTGAGCACCTCACAGGCCCACATTAATTGTCTGCGTGCGAGGTGCTGGGGGACCCAGCCATGGTATTTTTTACTGGCCATCTATCAGAGGCCCATTAATAAATGGCATTCCTTTTCCCCCATTGCCCTCCAGCGCCTCACATGTACAGATCATCAATTCTGTGTACATCCGAGGTGCTGGGGTCTTAAGGGTCAGGCAGGACATTGCATGTGAGGCGCTAGAAATCCCAGCAGAGTGGGCTGGCATTCTTTACTGGACATACCCAGTAAAAAATGCCATGCCTTCCCCCTGTGCCCTGGTGCCTCACAATCACACAATTAATGTGATTGTGTATATGCGAGGCGCTGGGGGAGGGGGGTGTTGAGGGCACAGGAGACAGGCATGGTATTTTTTGCTGAACATGCCCAGTGAAAAAGGGGGTGGCCATGGTATTTTTGACTAGACATCTTTGAAAGATGTTCAGTAAAAGAAATCCCATCCTCGTCCCCTGGGCCCCACAGTGCCAAACACCCGCGCACAATCAAAGTGATTGTGTGTGTGCAAGGCACTGGGGGGCAGGTATGGTATTTTTTATTACACATCTATCATAGATGTCCAGTAATAAAATACCATCCTTGTCCCTAGGCCCCACAGCACTTCAGAAGGAGAGCTGATTTTGGCCGGTGGGGAGGGGGTTTCTGCAACAGAGGCATTTTAAAAATACTCGCCAGAATCAGCTCCACCTAGAGAGAGACACACGCACCCATCATCATGCACTCGCTCATAACACAAGCATACGCGCATCCATACACATATTTAAATAATAAATAAATTAATATACAAACACAAACATTTACACAGCACACACACAGCAAGCACTTCACACCAGCTTCCATCATCATGCATTCACATAACAATACAAGCATGCACGCATCCATCCACATAATTTAAATAAAAAATACATGATCATAAACAAACTTACCTTCTACGCGTGGGTCCTGAAGTTTCCTCTCCAGCGCTCCATCATTTGTGCAGTGGCCTGAGCATGGGTGAGCAGACGCCCCACTTCATCCTGCTCTGTAAGTGCGAAGAGGTGCAGGAACGTCCCCTTGGACATGCAGACATGCATTTCCCCAACCAGCATTTCCAATGAGCTATGCAAGGCTGGGGAAGAAAAACGCCTCCAGCCGTGCATGGCTCATTGAGCTTGCGCAGCTGGAGAAATGTCCCATTGACAGTTCGCAGTGCTCCCTCAGCTGAAAAAAACAGCTGATGTGGCACTCAGTGTTTCAATGTGCTGGCTCCTCCATAATGGGTTGGACCACACCCTGTTGCCCATTATGGAAGAGCCGCCAGGGGATGTTACAAGACCTGCACCCTAGATGGTCGTACTCGTCCCTGAAGGGGGGGGGGGGGGTCCCTCCCCATGAGAACCTCTTGCATTATACCACCCCCAGGGGGACTATCGGGTAGCAACCTCACCTACCTGGCCTCGCAGGAAGGGACCCCTCTACCCCCCACCCAGGGAAAAGTGACAACATCTAGGGATTTGTCACAACATTTTACACCTTGCTGAGTCTCTAGGATTGTAGGCATTAAGTGAGTGTTTGCGCAGTCCAGAAACGGAGCCATCTCGGCTGCTCTTCCCCAGTTTTTACAGGTGAGTTCAGTCACCTCCCTACACTATGACGCTTGCCACCCACTACATCACCCCTCTGTCCTTGCTCTGGTAGTGCTTCTCAATGCCACTTCACGTGTTCAATCCTTGTCTCACCATTGGTTGGGCATCATACCTACCTCCTATATTGGGCCAAACATACCCTCTTGTCACTTTCTGAACTGACTAGCTAGGGCCTGCTAACCAGATTATGTTTTTACCACTTCCTCTAACTCTCTACCTCTGCCTGATGTTCTGCTACTACCTCCTCCAAGTCCCTTTCCACCTCCTCCTGATGTTCCCAAACTTCCTCCACCAAGCCTCTCTTGATATCCTCCTGCCTTCGAGTGGATTGTGTCCTTCAACGTATTCCTCATCTTAGATGTATTCCATCCAGCTTTGCTGCTCTTCTGAAAATTTTCGGGAGAGGGCGCCGTGCGTCGGTGTCGTGAGTCGATGGTCCCTCGAAGGCCTTCGTCAAGGGTGACGTCTTCGGGTATATAAGTAGCACGCGCGGCGCCCGTTGGCCTCAGTTCCGTTTTTCCGCAGTATACGCTGCTTCGGAGATTCGCGTGCCTCGAGTTCTGTGAAGAATAGTAAATAAACAAATATGTCCTCGTCATCGACGCCGACCACGACCCCGAGATCGGGTTTCAAAAAGTGCAAGTCGTGCGGTTCCAAAATGTAGATCACAGACCCGCACCGAGAGTATTTGTGGGGCCTCGGAGAAGGCCACGACATGGAGGCCCGTACGAAGTGTCAGGCGATGACGGGGAAGGCCTTGCGAGAAAGGAGAGGAAAACTACAGGTAGGTCGCAAACCCGACCGTAAAGCCTCTGGCGTCGAGTCGAGGTCCCGTGAGGAGAAATAACCTCGACGCGAAAGGCATCGCTCCAGGTCCCGAAGCGATTCCCATCGCTTGTCGTCTTAGACGAAAAAGTCAAAGAAACGACGCCACAGGTCCCCCTCCAACTCGTCCTCAGACGAGTCCCCAAAAAGGATGAAATGCCCCACGAAACATTCGTCCTCAGAGTGGGAAGCATTCAGGGTCAAAATGATGGAGGTGTTTGAGAAAGTGAAGCCTCGGTCTGCGCCTTCTTCGGAAGCCGGCCGGGAGCTCCGACACTCGCGCGCCCTCGAGCCCAGGTGATCGAAAAAGGAAGGATAGAGAACCTTCCAGTTCGAGGTCACCGACGCCGTCCGAGACCAGACGCACCTCGAAGGGCAAATCTTCGAAGAGCACCTCGACTCCCTCGAAGCCGGCTCCGTCGATGACCACTATTTCGTCGACGCCATCAACACCCTTATCAACGTCGACCGCGAAGCCCTCGGCGCCAAAGGCTCCAGCCAAGCCAGGCCAGCCAGAAAAAGGGAAAGATAGGGTTACAAGACCTGTAATACCCTCAGAGCCCTGTAATACACCTCTTCCTCCTCCTCTCCCAGAGGTTTTCAAGCCTCTCCCTAGGAAGGAGTTTTTCAAGTCCCCAACCTCAATTTTTGAGGAACAGGAAAGATCTGATGAGGATGTACCTTTTGGGCTAGAATATGGCACCCCAAATGTCCCAGAATGCCTGATTTCAGAAGTAAGCAGAATGACGGACTTGGTGGAATCATTACACAATGCAAGTGGCATTGACACTTCTCCTGAAAATGACATTGGCAGACCAGAACCAGGAGAACATGCCAGTCCATCATACCGTCAGTTAATGACAAAGGTAGTAGATTACTTAGGATGGGCTAAACCATCAGCCCAATTCATCCAGGATGATTTGACAGATATGTTGGACCATGGTCCTACCGAAGACCCAGTACTACCCTTTCATGTAGCCCTGCAAAATAGGGTGGCCAAAAATTGGGAAACTCTGGATTCTATTCCTCCGGTAAATAATTCCCTCACCTCAAAATACCACCCTGCCAGTAGCGACCTCGGCTATCTGTCCAAACATCCCACTCCCCAGAGTGTGGTCATACAGGCAGCCACAGCTCCTAACAAACTTGCGTACCCTTTTATCTCTCCAGACAGGGACGATAAGCGTGTGGATGGCTGGGCACGGAAGGTATTTTCAGCTGGGAGTAAGGCTTTAAAATCTGCCAACTCCACATGTGCCTTGGCAAAGTTTTCGTACACTCTGTGGAAGTGCATCGCAATGGCGGCAGAGCACATACCAGAAGGAGACGAAAGGGAAGGGTTCCTAGCCATCGTTAGAAATGGAAAGGAAGCCATGCAGGAATCCCTTCAATCTGGATTGGACACTGCGGATAGTGCAAGCAGGTCCATGGGCACTAGCACAGTAATGCACAGATTTGCGTGGTTACGGAAGTCTGGTTTCGCACCGGACGTACAGAACCGCCTTCTGAACATGCCTTTTGACGGGTCTCACCTTTTTGGCAGTGTTAGGGAGAATTCTCTTAAGGCTAATTTCCCAAACCTAGTGAGTCCCCCAGAAGCTTTGCTGGATTTTTGGGGTTTGTTTTTTTCTCCTGCTAAGAGTGAGACTCTATCACTCCCACTCTTAGGCATGATTTGAGGTATGTCTTTGACTTGTTATGTGCTTATGGGCTATGGGTTTTTTTTTTACTCCATAGGGTATCATCTGATTTTCTGTATGTTGTACACAGCACCCTCAGTGCAGTACCACAGGGGTGTCACAGTGACCCCCAAACATAGACTCCATACCCTGGGACTGACTACTGTCTCCCAGGGCATGTAAAGTCACCATTGGCTTTACTAGTCCAAAATTGTGAACAGAACCACTACAAACCATCATATTGTGGAAGTACTGGTAAGGGGTAATTCGATTGCCCCTGGGTCTGTTTTCGAGGGGGCACTGTCCCGTCCCCCCTCGTCGAGTTTCTGGCTGGTGGCAGTGGTTACCACGCAAAATATTCCACCGGAATATTCTCTATGGGATTTTCCCATTGATTTTAAACACACCACTTTTTGGTGCAATGTTAAAGATACCGCCCGTTTATTTAATATTAAATCACCAGTTGGGTCTTTTTGCCAGAACTCGATTCTAAAATGGCGTTTGTGTCCATCTCTGTAACTCTGACCAAGGTCGAGCCCTTTGTTCCACTATTTTGGCGGGCTTCTCCACAGAAGCCCTCCAAATGTTGCCACTCTGTCTGGGTTCCATAGGAAGGGTAGAGGGGGGAATTGTCACCCTGGACTGCATTGCCTTAGCAACCCAAGTCGCACTCTACTCTGATTGGCCCAGTGGTGAGCCGCCCGGCTCACCACTTAGCATGTGTGATTGACAGCTAGGCTGATGAATGGGGGTTTTTCTGCATAAAAGCAGGGCCTTTGGGACTGGAACTTCAGAAGTCGCCACAGGACCTAAGAATCCGAAGAGGGAAGAAGCTGAGCCATCTGCAACGAGGACACCACCGGTGAAGCCCTGCTGCAACTACCTCACCACTTTCCCGACGAAAAGAGAAGATCTTCTGCTGGACGAGTCTTCTTCCCCTGAGCTGGTGGGATCAACCAGTTTGCCCTTTTCGCCTTCCAAAGATGTCTCTTGGTCGAATCGCCCGTGCCAAGCACCCCGGCGGCCGGATAGCCAAGCTCACCACTTTCGACCGCGAATAAAAGGACCGCACCTTTTAATCAGGAACTCCGTGGCTGGTTTTATCCCTGTGCAGTGCAACGACTCCCTGTTTCCTCCTCGACGAGATCTTCTCTTCCCCTGGTCGGAACCATGAACTTCAACCACTGCCACAAACAACTGCCCCTGCTGGAGCTTCCTTTCTCTTTAAGGTACTGCGTCCTACCTGGCCTCCCTTTCTGCAGATTGCTAAAGGTGACCCTTAAATCCTTGGCTTCTAAACTGGGTTGGCTCCAGGTCTTCTAACTATATCCTTTGAATCACCCCAACCTCTTTTGAACACTCTGCAAAGACTTTCAGTGCACTTTAAACTGTGTTATCATGGGGACATTTCGCTTTGCTCCATTTTAAGTGGGCCTGGCCTATGGATTTTGGCTCTACAGTATAACCTGACTTTCTCCCCTTGCTCTGAACTCTTAAAAGTGTTGGGAACTGTTTTATTCTTATGCTCTGCCTTTTTCTCTCCCTTTAACTACATTATCAGAGTGCCATCTTGGTTAAGCGCTCACATCTGTTCTAACAAATAGTAGTGTTTTAACCCTGACTTGTCTTATAACTATTAAGGGAGGTGTGTATACTTTACCTGACTGTGTTTTAACTTGCTTTTGATTGAGAGTGCTAGTATATGCCATAAAGTGTTTTAAATAATTATATACTTTTTATACAAAGCTCTGGTCAGTGTTTTGTTTGTTTGCTCTACTGTGTTTTGGCCTTATTGTGTATACTCTACATACTGCCCTACTCTTCTTGAGGGAAGTCTGACTGCTCAGCCACAGCTACCAGGTAAATCCGGGTGGTGAGGACTGCTACCAATTGGGTTTAAGGCTTACTCCTGTAGTCTAAATCTTTTTGCAGTGTTCCCCAAGGGGACTGCACAGGATTCTGCCTAACAGGCAGCAAGGTTGACGAGCGCCTCGAGAGGTTGCAGACCTCTAAAGCAGCTGCCAAGTCTTTAGGGGCTGCTATTAGGCAACCTCTGCCTTTTCGTGCGCCAGGACAATCGTGGAGGGGACGATTTTATCGTTACTTCTCCTCATATGGAAAGGCCAGAGAAGGTGGACGTGCAAAATGTGCAAAGCCAGCTCCAGCCTCTTTGCCATCAGCGGCTGCAACAACCGCCACAAAACCACTTTGAGGACTTGCATCACAAAACATCTGTATGAGGCAGGCTGTCACAGCATCTGCAAGAATGGCGAGCCATTACTTCAGATGTTTGGGCTCTAGAAATAATAGCCCAAGGTTACTGCCTTCCTTTTCTAACGCAACCTCAAGGCAATCCACCAGGGAGATACCCTTTTGAAGTTTTCAGACCCGCTCCTACAGCAGGAAGTTCTAACCCTGCTGGAGAAAGGTGCTATAGAACCAGTACCTGCAGCGGAGAAGAACAAGGGATGGTACTCCCCATATTTTTTGATCCCCAAAAAGGACGGAGGACTGAGACCCATCTTGGACTTAAGAAACTTAAACAAGTTCCTTAGGAAGGACAAGTTCAAGATGGTTACCCTTTCTCAGATCCTTCAGTCCCTTCAACTTCAGGACTGGTTGGTGTCATTGGACCTCCAGGATGCTTATTGTCATGTGCCGATTCATCTCAAGCACAGAAAATACCTGAGGTTCGTATTTGGCGACTCACACTATCAGTTTCGATTCCTGCCATTCAGATTGACCTCCGCTCCGAGGGTCTTCACCAAGTTAATGGTAGTGGTGTCCGTGCACATCAGGAGAGGGGGGATTCACAACTACCCCTACCTGGACGATTGGTTGATCAGGGCACGTTGTGCCGAACAAGCACTGGATCATCTCAGTCACCTGCCACTTCCTCCACAGACTGGGCTTCTCCCTAAACTTCAAGAAGTCGCAAATGACACCTTCCCAGCAGCTTCAGTACATAGGAGCTGTATTAGACACATCCCTGGGAAAGAGCTTGCCTCCCAAGTCGAGGGCTCAAGACATTCCAAAATGCCCAAAATCTCCAGGCTTACGACTTAAGGTTGCTCGGCCTCATGGCATCCTGCATCTTCCTGGTGCCAGAGGCACGTTTGAGGCACGTTTGAGGATGAGATCCCTTCAGTGGGCTTTAAAGACTCAGTGGTCCCAGTTCTCAGGTCAAATGACGGATCTTCTCCAGATTCCGAACAAGGTCAGACAAGACCTTCTATGGTGGACTTGTACAGAGAACATCCTAAAAGGAGAATCTTTTTGGCAACCATGGCCGGAGATCACAGTAATGACGGACGCCTCACTCATGTAATGGGGAGCTCATGCCAACGATCTGACAATCAGCGCTCGTTGGTCTCAATCGGAGTCCAAACTACACATCAACCTTTTAGAGCTGAGAGCAATCGGACTAGCGCTGAAAGCTTTCCTGCCATCTGTCGGGGGAAAGAATGTCCTGATAATGATGGACAACACAGTGGCCATTGTTAGGGAGAATTCTCGTTTATGGCTAATTTCCCTCACCTAGTGAGTCCCCCAGCATCTTTGCTGGACTTCTGGAGTTTATTTTTTTCCACTTGGTGAGAGTGAGAGCTTTTCCCCCACCCTTACCTGTGTTTTGCTATGTGTTTCTACCTGTTTTTGTGATTGTGGACTCTGAAGTACACCACTTCAGTAGCCCCCCTTCTTTTTTGTGTGTCACACAGCACCTTCAGTGCCGTGGCACAGGGTTGTCTTTGAGGCTTCCCTCGACTCCATTTCTGAGGCGACTACCGTCCCCCAGCAAAGGGTAAAGTTACCATTAACTTTACTAAGTCAATCTACCACAGATCCAGTACACCCCATCTTCCATGGAGTACTGGAAAGGGTTAATTCGTATCCCTTTTTATCTGTACCTCTTAGAGTATTGTTTCGCTCTTTTAACATTTAGACTTGGCTGGTGGCAGTGGTATCTACCCTAACTTTTCTACTGCGATTATATTAGATAAACGTGGTACTGTTCTTGGCAATTATATTAGCCTCGAACATAAACCCGCTTGACCAAATAGTCTTTCTTTTGGCTCTGGTTGGGTTTATTCGCCATTTCTTTTTGTTAAAGTCCTTCTTGTGTATTACTTTGCGCGGCAAACTAGGTTTGCCTTCTTTGTTCACTGTCTTTTGGCGGGCTTCTGCTCAGAAGCCCTCCTCAAGGCGCCTGGGTGTCTAGGTGGGCTGAATGTGAGGGAGGGGTGTAGTCACCCCTTGCACAGGGTATCCTAGGAAACCCAAGTTGCACGTTGTCATGATTGGCCAGGCTAGTTGTCCGGGCTGGACAACCCCCCTGCTGGGAGATTGACAGCCAGGCTGTGTGAATGGGGGGTTTTTGCATAAAAGGCAGGTCTCTTGGGCTAGAAGTCAGAGAGTCACCACTGGAACTACAAGGAACTGAAGAAAAGCGGAGAGACCGATGGCTGCTGCATGCTGCAACTACCCCGTCCCGGTGAAGCCCTGCTGCAGTCCTGAGCTATCTTGCCTTCAACGGCTTAGAGAAGATCCAGTCCGGAGTCTACTTCCCTTGAGCTTGGTGGGGATAACCAGCTCATATTCTACAGCCAGAGGAACCTCTTCCTTGGTCGAAATCGCTGCACGCTGCTGTAGTGGTCCGGATAGCCATCTGAAGAGCCTCTCCTGTTTTTAAGGAGCACACCTTTTATTCCTTGTCGCTGCTGCCGGCTTCAGCCCTCTGTGGTGCAGACCCCCTTCAGACGTCCTCCTTCACAACGAAGCTCCATGAATCGTGGGTCTGTGGGAAACCAACAGGAACAACTGCCAGGGCACCAGCTGCACCATTGGAACAAGGTACTGTGTTCTACTTGAGGAAACTGGGTGAACCCCTTTTCTTCATTTCCAAGGCTTGCCCTTGTCTTCCCTCCTTCTTATAACTTTTGTTTCCAAACATTGACAATATCAAAGTACTTTTTGGCTACGTTGAATCGTGAACTGTCTGACTGTGTGATCTTCGGCAACAGGCCTCGGTGTCTTTCGACCCTTGCTCCGGCCCTTTGACTTTTGAACTCCTGTTGTTGAGTGTTTCTTGATTCTGCCTGCCTAACCAAAATATTGCCTGTGATTTTTGCCTCCAACTCCCTCTGGGTATCTCAGTGCTAAGTGTGTTTTGCCCCGGTAGCATTTCATGTCATGGATACGCGTTTATTTAGTAGACCGAACTGTCAAAAAGTGATCGCAATCGTATTCTATCAGGTCCCAGCACCGAAATCCTGCAGGAGCAGACGAAAGCCCACCCTATCCTCCAATCCAGTCTACCCAACAGTCAATTGAACAACTGCTCGATTGACTAAATCGGGGGAAAGAGGGAAGTGGAGAACAAAACAAACGGTCAGGATTCCTCTGGTCTCCTTACTTCTTGGAACAACGGATAACCTGCAAATAATACATTTCTTATTAACATCCAATAATTACAACTACACAAGTTATTATATTCCCATTTTTAAAAACCACGTATTACCCGACTACCTCAGCCTTTAGCGTAGAGGTTTAAGAGATACTTGTCAGTTCTTTAATTGCTGCCACTAATAGTTGCTCTCACTACTGTTTTTGCTGTGCTTTAGCTTAATGACTTTTTCTTCTGACCCTCTGAACTGAGTTCAATATGCAGTCTTAAGATTCCTTGGAGAAATGTTCAAATTACTCTCAACTTAAACACTACTAAATCTAGTCATTTTGGTAACTTGCTTATAACTAAAACAACTCAATGACTTCTTTTCAATTCAAAATAGAGTTCAGTATTCCTTTGCTTATCTGTATACTTCCTCTTGCTGTCTTGACAGTTTCCTTAATGCTTATTGAGTTGCCAAATAGAAATACTAACAGCCTTTTATACACTTTTTCTTTTGAATGACTGAACTTGCAAACGTGCGCGTACCTTTTCCAAACTCGCCGCAAGGAAAATAATATCTGACAGCACTCACGAACACGTACCTTCAGAGGACTTGCCGCATGAATTATGTTGTTAGAACGTCACTCGCGCTCACGTTCGTGCAGAAGACTCGCCGCAAGGAAAACATTTTTTTGGGTTACTTTTCCCTTCACCGCGCATTCGAAGTGCCCCGCAGGGCTTAAAAACAACTGACTTTCACTCGTCGCCGCGTCCGAAATAAAGGCTACGTCACTCCTTCAACTGGATACTTTCCGACGCTACTTACTAATACGTCAGCCGGCACGCAAGGCACACTGCAGGGTGCTTTTCTCGTATGCGAGGAAATTCACGGCGCACAATGAACGCAACGTTCTCTAGCATACGTTCATGCGCTGCTTAGCTTCTGATGAAGATTCACGCGCACGCTGTTATACTGAACACATTAACTTGTTCTATAAGTACAAACAACTCAAATTTTTAACAGTCATGAATTGTCTTTAAACTCTTCTTAGTTGCCAATATCAAACTGTACATGAAGATTGCTATCCAATTGCTTGTACGTTTTAAAACATTTCCACTAGAACAAACTTTAATCTTTTTCTTTTTTTCTCTGTCACTTTTCTGTAGTTGGTTTCTGACTCTTGTTGAAGATTGTCTTTAAGGAGATGTGTTTTCTTTTCTCTGGTTCTTTGTTTTACTCTGGAGCTCTTGAGCGCTGTGACCATTCCTGAGCTGATCTGGATGAAAGGCAGTTTAGAACCTCTCCAGAGGTTCCAAACAACATCACAATAGTCACTGGCCAATCACTGCTGAACAGAAAGTTCTCCATCATGAGTTGGGACAATAGTTGGTGGCTGAATGGATGATCAGATTAAGGAAATACCTTTTCAATGTAAATGACCCTCCTTAACCACTACTAACCTATTGGCAATGAATGATGCCTAACCTGCCACCTCCTGTTACACAGGGACCTGACATATTCACTGTAACGTATTTTGTTCGTAACACCGGTTCATTCAAACACAGGGTACTTACCTTGAGACTTACTGTACAGAGTGAATTGGTTAGCTGTAGTATATTTAACGTGTGGTTTTTATTTAAGTTTAATAGAAGTGTTGTGTTTGTAACAAATGGTTTAAAAATAAATGTGTATTTTTTACCTGAAACCTTGAATCAGTGTTTGCTTGAGGCACAGTAATTGTGGTCCCTTTGTGTAATCTCTGCTACTGCTCATATACTCTTGAGATAAGCCTGGCTGCTCCGCCACTGCTACCACTCTGACATAGTAGTACAGGCTTGTACCAAAGGTAAAACTTGTATTGCCACCTGTAGTCTTAATTGTGTGTAGTGGTCCCTAAGAGCACTGCAGAGGATTCTGCCTAACAGCCATGCATTATCTAAAGAAAAGAGGTGGTGTAGGGTCACTACCTCTGTGCAGAGAGGGAATGCAGCTCTGGTATTGGGCCATTCAGGAGGGAATCTCTTTAACAGCAGTTCATCTAGTCGGGGAGGAGAATATGACGGCAGATGCTCTGAGCAGGCAGAGCACGGTGTCCCACGAATGGGAACTGGCTCAGGAAGTCATTCAAGAGATCTTCGCCATTTGGGGAACCCCTCAAGTAGACCTATTTGCTAGCGAAATCAACCAGAAGCGCGAAAGGTATTGCTCAAGGGAATTTCCCCCGAGAGGAGCCCTGGGAGAGGCGTTCGTGGTGGAGTGGAATTTCCCACTATTGTACGCGTTCCCCCCGATTCCCGTCATTCCTCAGGTCATCAGGAGATTGAGACGGTTCGGGAATCGCATGATCCTAATTGCCCCAGATTGGGCCAGGAGAACGTGGTACTTGGACCTTCTAGACATGTCCATCTGTCCCCCAGTACGTCTTCCTCAGAGAGAGGTCCTTCTCTCATAAATGGAGGGTCAGGTTCTCCATCCAGAGGTCAAAACTCTCAACCTTCATGCTTGGTATCTGAAAGGCTGAGATACAAGGATTGCGACCTTCCAGATGACGTCATGGAGGTGTTGATTTCGGCAAGAAGGCCAGCAACAAAATCTCTATACCGTTGCCATTGGAAGAAGTTTTGCAACTGGTGCAGAGAAAAGAATGTCGATCCTTTTCTATGTTCTATCCCGGAAGTACTGTCCTTCCTCTTGTCCCTAGCGCATAGAGGTGTAAATGTTGTTACCATTAAAGGTTATCTTGCAGCGCTTTCCATCTTCAAGCGATCATCGGAAGAATGCTCCTATTTCAAAATTCCTTTGGTAGAGCAATTCTCAAAGGGACTCACTAATGTGTTTCCTCCATTCCAAGTGCCAATTTGGGATCTCGATCTGGTTCTAAAATTCTTAATGTGTGCTCCTTTTGAGCCTTTGAAAACTTGTCCATTAAGATTACTGACATGGAAAACTGCTTTCCTAGTTGCTTTAACATCTGCAAGAAGAGTGAGTGAATTGCAGGCACTGTCTTCTGAGCCACCCAATACTGTGTTCCATAAGGACAGAGTTGTGTTGAGGGTTAAACCCTCATTTTTACCTAAAGTAGTATCTGATTTTCATTTAAGTCAGAAAATTGTTTTACCCGCATTCTATCCTCCACCTCATGCTACTAAGGAGGAGGAAATATTACACAGGTTGGATCCAAGAAGAGCTTTAAGCTTTTACATCCCTAGGCTTTCCAAGCTTAGAGTGGGTAACCAACTGTTTATCGGTTACACCGGAAGGAAACTGGGTAAATCGGTGACGAAACAGACAATATCACGCTGGATTGTGCTTTGCATTTCAGAATGCTACAGATTAGCACAAAAAGACCCACCAGAAGGGTTAAGGGCTCATTCCACCAGAGGCATCGCCTCTTCGACAGCCCTTCAAAGAGGTGTTCCAATAAGGTTGATTTGTGAAGCAGCAACTTGGTCTTCACTGCACACCTTTTCAAAATTCTATAGTCTGGATGCTTCCCAGTCTAAGGAGCTGAATTTTGGAAAAGCAGTACTATATTCAGCCATCTAAGGGCATTGAAAAATCTAACCCCTCCTCCAGAGAAATTATCAATACTGCTTTGGGAGTCTATCTAAGATGAGGAATATGTTGGAGGACGCAATCCACTCGAAGAACAAGTTACTTACCAACTGGTAACGTTCTTTCGATTGGATGTTCCTCCAACGTATTCCTCATCGCCCTCCCAGCCTACCCCTCTGTAGATTTTTCCGGGTTATTACCAACTCGACTCTCGCATGGCTGATACTTGTCTGCCGGCACAATCTACACAGTACAAAATCAAAGATAAGAAGGGGAAAAACAGAACTGAGGCCAATGGGCGCTGCGCGTGCTACTTTTATACCCGATGACGTCACCCTCGACGGAGGCCTTCGAGGGACCATCGACTCGACGACATCGACGGATGGCGCACTCTGCCGAAAAAAATTCCGAAGAGCAGCAAAGCTGGATGGAATACATCTAAGATGAGGAATACGTTGGAGGAACATCCAATCGAAAGAACGTTACCAGTTGATAAGTAACTTGTTCTTCTCTCCCACTCTACTCTCCAATATACTCATCCATACTCTTTTTTTCTCTTTTGTCAAATTCATCCAACCAGCTTCCTAACATTCCAGCCTTGATTGGGTTTTCTGGCTGCATTTTGTATCTTGCACTACAAAAAACCATGTCATATTTCCGATGCTGAGGCGGGCTCGCGAAGCAAGTTCTGTGAGAAACTTCCCTTTGGGCAGGCGGCTCATTGCCAAAATCAGACCAGAGAAATCTTTCTCCTATAGTCCTTTGCAGGCCTAAATAGAGGAATCAACTACAGTAGCCCTGGAAAAAGTGTTTCTCCGAATCTGCACTTCCTTACAGCCTGGATGTCAAGTACAGATATTGTAAAGTGTATTCTATAGTGGTTAATGGGAACTTGTCTGCAGAATCAGCTGTTGTCTCAGCTGCTTTAGGGAAAAGCAAGGCTCTGGCTTCCTAAGCCTCCGAAGCCTCCCATTCCATAGACAAGTCAAGCAGCGCTTGGGATATTGTGGGTAACAAAGTATACTAAAATTCCAGTCTGGTATTAAGATTGGTCTACTGGGCCTTTATACTTTCCGGTTGCTTGACATAAATCTTAGAAGCGATGGATACGTTTGAGGATCTCCTTGTGAGACTTTGGAAACATTTTCCTTCCTTCTAGGCCTGGCAAAGCAAACTTAAAGGAATGGTTCGCCCAAAAATTATTATTGCCAAAAAAGATGGGCAATAATAAAAAAAATCGATTGCCACTTTTTTTTTAAGTCCCTATGTACAATTTTGAGAAAATGAAGCTCAAAGGGATGCACATGGGGGCATCCATTTTGTGAAATGGGATGCCCGCCGCTGTGCTTGCTTTGGCTTTTGTGGCACTAATGAAGGAAAAGCCAGCCAGCTGTAGTAATCAAAAGCTACCACTGGGTGGCTTTTCCTTCATTGGTGCCGGGACACGGAGGACGGAGACTACAGGCAGAAAAGCTGCATCTCGGTAAGTGCTATTTTTTTAATGAAAATAAACACTAGCTGCGGTTTTTTTTCTAAGATTTGTGGGCTGGAGGAGCCCGTAAAACTTAGAAATAAAACCGCAGCTTTAAAAACGTTGTCTTTGTTTGCGGTAGCTTTTGAAGCTACCGCACACATAAATACAACGTTATTGTGTTTGAAAATGCTGTGGTTTTTATTTCCAAGTTTCTCAGGCTCCTCCGGCTCAGAGGAGTCTGAGAAACTTGGAAAGAAAAACCGCAGCATTTTTGAAACACAACCGTGTTGTGTTTCTGCTGCCGTGGCTATCACTTTGGGTCTCCGGTGCTGCCCAAAGTGAAAGCCAAGGCAGCAGAAACACAACGCGGTTGTGTTTCCATGCCGCAGTGTTTCTGCCTAAAGCTGTTTTCCCATTTTGGGGCTCTCGGGCTCCCCACGGGGGAAAGAAACAATAGGCAGAAACAATGCAGCGTTTAGCATTTCAGAAAACAACCGTGTTGTGTTTCTGCCTAAAGCTGCTTTCCCATTTGGGGCTTTCGGGCTCCCCAAATGGGAAAGCAGCTTTAGGCAGAAACACAACGCGGTTGTGTTTGAAAACGCTGCGGTTTTTCTTTCCAAGTTTCTCAGGCTCCTCCGAGCCAGAAAATAAACACTAGCTGCGTTTTTTCTTTCGACCCGGAGGAGCCTGAGAAACTTGGAAAGAAAAACCGCAGCATTTTCAAACACAATAACGTTGTATTTATGTGTGCGGTAGCTTCAAAAGCTACCGCAAACATAAATACAACGTTTTTAAAGCTGTGGTTTTATTTCTAAGTTTTCCGGGCTCCTCCAGCCCAGAAAAATAAATGGCGCTTACCGAGATGCAGCTGCAGCTTTTCTGCCTGTAGTCTCCGGTCTGCATCCTCCGAGTCCCGTTACCAATGAAAGAAAAGCCACCCAGTGGTAGCTTTTGTTTACTACAGCTGGCTGGCTTTTCCTTCATTAGTGCCGCAAAAGCAAGCACAGGCGGGCATCCATTTCACAAAGTGGATGCCCCCATGTGCTTCCTTTTTAAAATGTTTAGCTTCATTTTCTCAAAATTTTACATAGGACTTAAAAAAAAAAAAGTGGCAATCGATTTTTTTATTTTTTATTATTGCAATAAATGTTTTTGGGCGAACCATTCCTTTAATGCAGCATGTCAGGCATGGTGGCCCGGAGCACGTCCTAGGGCATTGTCATGAGTTGTTATGCCTATTTGAAAGCATCAGGCCTTTAAATCTGATGCTCTGGAAAATGTTTTGACTCTCCCATTTGATGGGAACATTTTACATACCCCCCAACGCGGATGTAGTTTTGCAACAATGCAAGGCCTCATTCCAAAAAGACTGATATATTTTTTAATATTGCATTTTATTGCTTTTAGTAACCATGTACAACATACAAAATACCAACTTCAAACCCCCCCAAGGCCCCCAAGTCCCGCCAACCCGCCACCTCCTGATGCCGCCTTGTCGGACCGTAAAGTTTTGTTGTGCCGCTTTGTTCTTGTCTCCGCAGCTGTGTGATCAAATGCTACTTTATTGAATACACTCCCTTTCACCCTCCCATTTCAAGACACTAGTTCTCAGTCCACACCCTCTTCCCACTTCCCCCAGATCTTGGCAGCTTTGGCTGGGCACCCCCATGCAGTATATATTCTGTGTTCTTTCGCTGTGCAGGTGTCCATTTCGGTGGAACATTGGGCTAGGTTTGGACAGTCCGGGGCTTCCCATTTTTGTGCTATATCACGCTTTATTAAACCCATTGCATTAGACCGGAAGATTCCCTCCCATTTATTCAGGTTGTTTTCATCCGGGACCCCTAACGGCAGCTTTGCAGGTTCCAATGCCACTGTGCGGCCCAGGACCTCAGACAGTCTTTGACAGCATTGCGTCCAGAAGGATTTTATCCGGGGACATTCGCAGAGCAATTGGACGAAGGTACCCTCCTCTCCCCGGCACCTCAAACAGTTGGAATCAGAGGTCCACCCCCATCCGAACAGAGCAAATCAGGGGTAACAGACTCGGTGCAATATCTTGAGTTGTACCAATCGGATTTTGGAGTCTATGGCGATCTCATGTGGGTGCATGAGTACTTGGATCCAGTCCTCTGGTTCTATGGGGCCCACATGCCTTTCCCACTTGGTCTTAAGGATGGCCAGTTCCGGTGTAGCCAATGCATTAATGGCTTTGTATAAGATTGACGTGACTTTTGTGGGAATGTGTTGTGGAAGTAGGTTGCGCTCCAGTGGGGAGCACTCTGGTGCGTCCGTGAGTGCCTGCCTGTGACCATTGAGGGAGTGCCTGAATTGCAAATAGTCGTAACGCTCATTCTCGGGAATGCCGAACTTTTGTTGCAGTGAATCAAATGGGAGAATGGAGCCATCTGTCATTACGTCCCCGACTGTGGTTACCCCTGCCTCCACCAACCGGGTCATTATAGCAAGTTTCCGGACTTCATTGAGCATGTAGTTGTGCCATAGTGGTTGCACTAAAGTTAGTCTATTCCCCCAGCCTATGTGTTTATGTACCTGCCTCCAGATGACTGCGGTATGTGCAGAAATAGTTTGCGGAGGAGTTCTGGGAAGGTTCTGGTATAGTGTGGCGAGTGGCGGGTTGTCCTGTACGATGGACATCTCCACCCTGATATTTGGGATTTCCTGGTCTCCGTGAAGCAGGTTGTTGACCACCTGTAGCTGGGCTGCCCAATAATAGGACCGGAGGTGTGGTACTCCAATGCCCCCCTTCCCAAATGGACCTCTGCAGTGTTGTAAACGCGATCTGGGGTTGCCCGCCCTTTAATATCAGTTTCAAAGGAGGCGTTCTACTCGGACGAATTCTGTGTCCGGTATTGCATGTGGTGCATTCTGTAACGCGTATACAAAATGTGCCAGCATCTTGAAAAGCGCTGCTCTACCCATTATCGTGACGGGGAATAGCATCCAGTGCTTCACATCTTCAGCAAAGCGATCCATTAATGGGTGCAAGTTACGGGGCACGTAGGCCGTGAGGTCCCCAGAGACCCATATGCCCAAATAGCGAAAGCCCTTCTCTCTCCACTCGATAGGGGACATCCCGTGGGATTGCCCGGTCTCCTCCTTTAACCGGAAAGAGGACCGATTTGCCCCAGTTTACTTTTAGACCGCTAAAGTCCCCGAAGGCTTTCAACATCCAGGTCACTATCGGGCCTCCATGGTCTGGGTCGCTCAAATAGAGTAACAGGTCGTCCGCATAGAGGGAGACCATCGGAACCCACGCCATGTGGTGACCTGTCGAAGCCATTGTGCCAGCGGTTTGATTGCCAGCGCAAAGTGAAGGGGGGATAGTGGGCAGCCCTGCCTTGTTCCCCTGCCTAGTGGGACGGTTCTGGAGGACCAGCCATTTACCCTGACCTCCGCTTGCGGTTCCTCATTTAAAAGTTGAACCCATTTAATAAAGGTATCTCCAATCACCATGCGTCGCATCGTCACCCACAGGCTTCCCCATGTCACTGAATCAAACGCCTTCTTGAAATCGATTGCCAGAAGAGCGAGGGGTGGTTCGAGAATTGGGGGGCGTTCTAGTAAGATTTTAGTAACTAGCCACACTGGTCAGGATGAACCAAACAGGATATGACCGATTGCAGCCTGGTGGCTAATACTTTAGCGAGAACTTTGGCTTCGCCATTAAGAAGCGATATCGGTCTGTATGATGAGCATGATTCGGGGGGTTTCCCCTGTTTAGGGATTACCACGATGCTGGCCCTTCTAAGGTCCATGGGGAGAGTACCCCACTCTTTGACTGCGAGGAACATTTTATGGAGGGGTGTTGCCATCTTGTCGCTGCCCAGTCTCTTCCACGGCCCAACCGGAAATCCGTTGGGACCCGGCGTCTTCACGGATTGTAACTTGGCTATGGCCTCCGCTAACTCGGTTTCCTCTAGGTCTCTATCGAGGTTTGTTCTTTACTCTTCCGATAATTGTGGGATCGCGATTTCGTCCAGGAGGGACGGGTCTGTTGAGGCAACTGGGGCGCTGTACAGATCCGCATAGAACTTGGCGAATGCCTCTGCTATATCCGAGTCTGTTTGGGCCGGACTGTTCCCATTGTCGACAATCTGTCTGACATATCTATGCCCCTCCTCACGTTTCTCCAACCAGGCCAGCAACTTACCTGCCTTATCGCTGCATTCGTAGAGTCTAGTCCTTGATTCCCTATGCGCCTGCTTTGCATTGTCTAGTGCCGTGTTATGAAGGGATTCCCTGGCCTTTACCAGTGAGCGGTGTGTCTCTGATGAGGCCTCTGATATATATTTAGTTTCCCATTTTCCACCTCCCCCTCTGCCTCAGACACTTTCCTGTGGTGCTCTTTCCTTCTGTTACTCGTCCAGGCGATCATCTCCCCTCTGAGCACTGCCTTGTGTGCCTCCTATAGTATGATTGGGTCCTCTACAGAGCCTGCGTTTATTTCGAAATATTAATCAGATTTCCCTGTGATAAACTCTTCAAATTCGGGAAGGCCCAGATAATAGTTGTTCAGTCTCCACATCCTGGGGGGCCGTGGCCAACTCGTGCGGATCGCCATCTCCAGGGGAGAGTGATCTGAGATACCTCGGCGGAGCATTTCTGCCTTAATGACTCTACACACCTCAAAGGTTGGGAGAAAGAAGTAGTCTATCCTGGAAAGGGACACGTAGGCTCCTGAGTGGAAGGAGAAGCCTAGATCTGCAGGGTGGAGTTCCCTCCATACGTCACACAGGCCTAGCGTGGATGAAAAGGTAGCCAACCTAGTGGGTATGTTGGGGTTGCGATTCCGAATGTGAGTTTGGTTGCGAGTGTTGCATAGAACATTGTTGAAATCCCCCCCACCCCCAGGATCCACAAATACGGCTGGTGATGAGCCAGTATGGTGGTCACTTCTCTCAGCAGCCCTTCCCCTCCGGGGAGTATATGCCTAGTATAGCTAGTGTTTCTCCCCAGAGCGTGCCATGCACCAACACAAACCGGCCACTGGGATCCTGCTCCACCGCAGTCAGTTCTAAGTCACTTATGTAGGAGTATCAGAACACCCCGGGATCCCACAGTATATCCCGCGTGGAACGCCAGATGGTAGTTAGTTTTACGGAAAAACTGGCAGGTGGAGCCAAAAGTGGGTTTCAGTGAGGAGGGCCACATCGGGGGAACGCCTGTTCAGGAATTGAACAATAAGGCATTGTTTAATGCTTGATCCCATGCCATTTACATTCCATGTGAGAAATTTAAGGGGTTTGAGGCCGTCTGGAGTTGTTAGTGGGGTTTGTTCAGCCGTCGTATGGTCAGTAGTGACCTGTGTTGAGAGTTCTGATGTGGTGGAATGCGTGGTGAGCGTTTGGTGCGTTTGCAATTGGAAACATAGCGGTCACATGGAGCAACATTGAGTGTACCCAAGAAAAGGCGAGTGGCGGCCTCGTGAGTGGCAATAAAATTGGTGTAACTACCCTGTGAATGTGTCTATAAACATTTCCCCTTACCTCCCCTATACTCCACCCCAACCTGAAGTATCTGTTGCACGAACATGCTGGCCCTGGGGAACTGGCGCTACAGCGTTAATTAACTAGGTAAACTCTTCTAATTCAATCACACCCGATACTTACTGTCCTTGCAGAGGTGCCAGGGGGTTTATTAGCAGCCATCTTGACCATCTTGACCACCGACGTTGGAGTGTATAGGCCGGTAAGGCATTGGTGAGGCTGGTGACAGGTGGGATGGTAGCCCACCCAGGTTCGACTGTTAAGTAGTTGCCGTGCCTCAATAACCTTCTATGATTGTTTGTCTTCACTGTTCAGCGTTTCTTTCCGGCTCTGGCATTTCCTGTGGAATGGGCTGTCTTGGGGGTCTCTCCTGACGTGGTCTGTTCCGTAGCCTATTCCCAGGGATTGGCGCTGACCACTCCATCAATATGAGTCTAAGCCCATTTCCAAGCTTCTTGCGGGTCGGTAAAATGGATGGTAGTGCCCTGGTGTTGTATCCTGAGGTGGGCCGGCAAAAGCAGCCCATATTTCACATTCATCGAGTGCAGCTTCCTCTTGAGGTGCTCAAATGACTGTCTGGCCCGTTGAACCTCTCGGGTGTAGTCCGAGAAAAAGGCGATCCTGCTGCCGTTGTACGTGATCGACCTCTTTGTCCGGGCTATCTGTAATTCAACAGTAATTCAAAAGTTTGGCAATAACCGTTCTCGGGAACGATCTAGGGATTGGTCTGCTGGTTGGGATCCTGTGGGCCCGCTCAATGGTGAAGAACTTTGAGAGGGTTTCAGGCACAAAAAGATCTGCTAACCACTGTTCCAAGAAGAGCTCCATACTGGGCCCCTCTGTTTTCTGGAAGGCCCAGTATGCGGATATTGCTCCTGCGCGATCGACCCTCACTCTCGTCCACACATGCTTCTAGCATTTTAAGGGGCGTTAGTGCCTGTGATAGTTGTTGCTGCACCCCACCAAGGCCGTCCTCCACTCCGGACACACGATTTTCTACCTCTCCAGTGCGAGCCGAGAGTTTTTGGAGATCGTGACGGAGGAAGGACACCTCGGCCGAAATACTGTTCATCTTTTTCTCCATCGAGGAGCGGGAGTTGGCGATAGCTGTCTTCAGGTCCTTCAATGTCTGGGAGTCATCTGGTGTTGCCGGGGTCTGTTGCGTGCCCGCATCAGGAGTTGCAGCAGAGGAACTCGTGGCATATTTAGTGCTCTGTGTTGTGGTCCTCTTGCTTTTATCCTTATCCATCCTCACAACTGGTGGTGCACCAGGAATGGTGTGGCAGGGCGAGGCGAGAGCGGTACAGAATGCGTCACCTGCACCACAGGGCTACCCACAGGCTCGAGTGTCTTAGTGGTGCCTCTGCGGCAATCAAATGCCAATCGTCGGTTGCCTTATGGGGTGAAGGCCCCAGGCAGTTGTGGATCTTTCCAACCTCTCAGTGGTGTTTGGTAGGGTGGATCCCCGACCTGTGTCGCTTCGGGCCTTGCCTTGCTGTGGCATTGTCTGTTGCGCTATCCACGTCTGGATAAGGAATGTGCAGAGCTGGGGCCCTAGACCAGGATGCCCAAAATCACAGCCAGGTGAGCGTGCCCCGCTGGCTGTGACCGGATAGTGAAGTGTCCTCATGCGGCGCACTGCTGCGAGCTGCCCTGTTGAATATCAGGGTGGTATATACCTGGCGTGCGCCCCCCCATACCTCTGTGCCACACACGTCGGTGTGTTCTATGGCGCTCCCTTCTGTGCGAATCTTATATGGGGTTAACCCCCTCACCTGGTAGCCATGGGGTGCTTTCCTGCGGTCCCAAGTACACCTACTGCACTTCTGGTGTTACTGGGTCACACCAGGGGGTCGCTCCTCGGGGGTGGCTGGCCTCAATATTGCTTTCCTCCTTTCAGCGCTTTTTCAGTGTATTGGGGGAAAAGCTGGTGTGCATTCCAGCGCGGCAGAGGCCGCGGGCCTCCAGTTCCAGGGCCCCTGCTCCGGGGATCTGGCTCTCCCACCCCAGTCCCACAGCACTGGAGGGCACGGCCCTTATAGCCGGTGCCGAGCGGCGGCCTGCTATTAGGGATCCATCCCTGTTTGCTCTCCCCCGGAGTGTCGCAAGAGATTCGGTGGGCCACTGGGCAGCCTCGCTGCAGCTTGCGTTACTTGCCGGTATGGGCAGCGTCCGCTCCAGCATCTCGGGTCCTGTGTGTGACCTGCGCGCGCCCTGCGCAGTCCGAGCACCCCAGAGGCCTCGCTGGCTTCCGTGGTCAAGGCGACCCAGGATGTGTCTGCGGTCTTGCTGTGGGTTGAAGGAGGAGGGTCACAGTTGCTCCGGAGTCCAGAGCACCCCGGGGGCCCTAGGTGCGACCACAGTCGAGGTCGCCAGGCTGTGTCTTCCCTCTCGTGTCTCTCATAGGTACGGGTCCGGCGTGGGGGTCTCCGCCAGCCTGCTCCTCAGCGGGTACTTTCCGTCAGGGCTCAGGGTCTCCTCCTTCCCAGATTCTGGCTCCCAGATGCGTTGTGCATTACGCCATCCTCCTTCACTCATCGGCTCCTCTGTTCCGGCGCGTCGGCCACCTTGGGCAGCCTTCTTCTTCGCAGCTGCGTAACACCCTGTCCGCTGATTAACTGCGGAAGGGTTGTCAATGCGGACGTATAACTTCACAGAGGGCACCCACGGACATTCACACTTTTGTGTGTGAAGAGGCAGCTGAAAACGTACCGCCAAAACAGGATAATTTTCAGAATTTCATCGGCGGCCATTGGAGCTCATGAGGTTCACATCCTCTGTGTTTGCTGTTAGGCATAATCCTGTGCAGTTCCCTTAGGGAGCACTTACAATCAAGATTAGGACTACAGGTGAGAGCAATAAATCCCCTTTGGCATCAGTCCGTACCACAAAGATCTAGTTTGTAGCTGTGGCTGAGCAGTCAGACTTATCTCAAGAGGGAGATGAGCAGTATTCAGGGTTTACACAATAGGCCCACTAGACTATAGAACAAGGAAACACTGATCAAAGCTTTGTATTTAAAAAGTAGATATATATTTATTTTATACACTTCTAATAAAACACATGTATCACAGTCATCAAGCAAGTTAAATTAAGTCAAAGGAAAAATATACATACTCCCAACTTAAATTGTAGACCAAGTGAACCAGAGTGAAAACTGAGCAAAACGGCACAGTGATAACTACACACAAAGGATCCTCTAACAATTCCTCACAAGGGAGGGAAAACACAAGTTATATAGAAATAGGTTCTTACACACCCTAGCAACACATCCCATCAGTTTGTGAACCAGTTTAAGCAAGGCAGTGCATCAGTATAAGGAATACTTAAATGAAAACTGAGCAAAATGGCATTTCACAGGGTTTAAACATGGGAAGGAAAGGGTAGTTAAAAGAAAATGGGTGCACCGCACAGTTCTAGCTGAGAATCAATCTAAAGAAGGCAGATCTAACAAATGTGACCAGAGTCAGTAGGCCTGTGCCAAAGTCAGTTGGTATAGGGCAAGGGCCCAGGAGAAAAATGTTCTTTTAGCTGCAGTCAAGTCTTTGGTTAATGAAGTGGAAAAGGTGGATGCAGACGTTGAAGAGACAATGTTAAGGGAGACGGGCGGCCAACCCAACAGGTAGGTAAAGAATTTAAAACACCTTTAGTGCTACCGTGAAGAAAGGGCGGCCTGGCGGAACAATGTACCATAAAATGGAGAAGTGGCTCCTGCGGTGGCGGTTGTTCCTGGTAGTTCCTGCAGTTCGGGTGATCCAGCAGAGGAAGAGAGGCTCTCGTCGTGGAGGAAGTTTCGAGTTACTGCACTACCCAGGGCTGAAACCAGCCGCGGTGCTGCCTGACGAATAAAAGGTACGCTCCTTTAAATCGCGGTCCGGGTGGACTGGTGCCTGGCTATCTGGCCTCCGAGTACAGGGTACAGGAGATTCGACCAAGGCAGGTACGGGAAGACGATTGGGAAACTGGTTAGCCCCACCAGTTCAAGGGAAGAAGGCTCTTGCAGGTGAAGATCTTCTCTCGTCGTGTGGAGAAAAGTGGTGAGACGCTGCAGCAGGGCTTCACTGGTGGTTCAGTCGTTGCAGATGTCTTTGGCTTCTCTCCTCTTCGGCTTCTTAGTTCCAGTGGCGACATCTTGCTTTTCCAGTCCTCAGGACCCTGCTTTTATGCAAAAAGATCCCCATTTATACAGCCTAGCTGTCACTCACACAGTGGAGTGGTCATCTTGGCGGGTGGCCCTCCAGCCTATCAGGATAGAGTGCGACATGGGTTGCTGAGACAGGGGTCCAGGGGTCCTACTCCCCCTCCCACACAATGGACCCACCACAGACTCAGTGGCGTTGAAAGGAGGGCTTCTCGACAGAAGCCTGCCAAAAGAACGAACAAAGGATACCCAACCTGGGTTAGGAGTTTAGAGAAAGACACAAGAAAGAAGTTATATTAAAGTTCTGGCAATAAAAACCTACCGGAGTAAAGTTAAAATTAAAATACACCGGCGGTATGTTAGAGGCTGTCAGAAAAAGTGGTAGCCTCGAACAATGGGAAAATCCCATAGGGAAATATTTGCGGTCAAATATTTACGGTAGTAACCACTGCCACCAGCCTGAAACCTTTGAGAGAGGAACTGTACGGTACCCTCTCAAAAATGAACATAGGGGGAAACTATTAACCCCTTCCAGTACCTCCATAGTAAGATGGGTTGTACTGGTTTAGTTCATAGGATTTGACTAGTAAAGTCAATGGGGACTTTACATGCCCTGGGAGACAGTAGTCAGTCCCAGGTTATGGAGTCTATGTTTGGGGGTCGCTACGACACCCCTGTGTCACTGCACTGAGGGTGCTGTGTAACACATGTGAATAAAGATGGTTCCTATGGGGTTGAGCAAGATCCCGTAGGCATTAAACACAAAAATAGCCTAGAACACACATAGCAAAAATGCCTAAGAGTGGGAAAAAGAGTCTCACTCTTAGCAGGTAAAAAGAAACAAACCCTTGAAATCCAGCAAAGCTGCTGGGGGACTCTATAGGTAAGGGAAATTAGCCATAGAATGAGAATGCTGGCCAAGCCCCCAAAAGACTGATCTTTTAATTTTTTTATTTTTTATTTAGATTTTTTCAGAAAATTTGGTGCAGCCTTCTCTATTCAATAATATCACTTTTTCGGGGGTTCAGACATCTTGGGGTCTCTTCAGCATGGGGATTGGTAGGCCTCCCTTGATTTTCAGGACTACTATTTTCACATCCACATGAGGAAGAAACACAGGACCTTCCTGATGTTTTTACTGAGACGTTGACATTATCAGTGCAAATACCTTCCCTTCGGTCTGAAAGATGTACCAAGAGTATTTTACAAGATACTTACAGTAGTTGTAGTTCATCTCAGGCTTCAAGTGATTTGTATCCCTCTTTAGATGACTGCTTGATGTTGGAAACCAAAGGGTGTCTCACCTACTAGTCCCCGGGGACCTCTCTCGCAGGTGGCCAGGGAACGGCCATCACCTTTGGATCCAGACTCTGGGGGTGGACCAGTGTGGTTGGATCACCTGGGTGAGGGGTCTTCGGGGAGTGAGGGTTAGACGCCTGATGGTGAGATGCGGTATTCCCCCTTTCCTGTACCAATGACCCATCCTATTTTAGAAGGTTCTCCAACAAGGTTCTCCAACATCCCTCTCCCCCTTTTCTTGACTTTAATTACATACATCTGATACCCATCCCGGGTAAACGACAGAGTTGGGGAGGCGAGGCCAAGACTGTGGTATTAACCTTGACTCGTGAATTCAAGCTATAAAATCCAAGAAAGGAATGCACACAGCAGGTGAGTTTGGCGAGCAACATGAAAGGGCGGTGTGTGTTAAGGAAAGATTGAAATTGCAGCAGTATATCTCACAATTGAAGGCTGCACGCGTGTGGATGAGACGTGAGGGAAGGTAGACCTGTGGTGAACTTTAAATTACTATTAACTGTGAAGCCAGTGATACAGAGAAGCAGAGTGGTTCTGCGAAAGGAATCATCCCACTCGAAAGTCTTTGCGTTCCTGCCCTTGGAACGGAGGGATTAACACCATATTAATATTTTTCTGCAGTTCAGAGGATTCCATTCCTCCAGACAATATTCAGCACTTCGCTAGGGATGCTATTACCTCCCCTGGAAACAAATGTCATCCTCAGGGAGAACCACAATTCAGGCAATCTGGTGCCTAAAGAATGGAGGCCTCCTAACATCCTGTATCCATATGGTGCCCTTTGTGAGGATCCTGCTGCAGGAGCTGTCGAGTATCTGCTGTCCAGTCAGTGGGACCATCATAAGGATGCTGCAGAAGCGGTTTGATGTTTGCCGCACCTGCTTCACGCACTGTTTTGTTGGCCCTATGAGGAGCACTTTTTCCTCAGGGGTTCTCTTCCAGACCCTCACTCCTGCCAGATTTCTCTGACAACCAGTGTGCCAAAGTTCAGTTGGGGCCCCACTGTGACACTCTGCAGGTGCATGACCTGGTCTGCACAGCAAAATAAAGAGCAAATAAGTATACTAGAACTGAAGGGCATCCCTTTGGCAGGAAGGTATTCCTTTCTATTCTTTCAAGGAATGTTCTACAAATCCACACATACAACACCATTGGGATATTCTATGTAAATAAGCAAGGGGGTGCAAAGCAGGGGTGCACCTACTCTTGGTCACTGTCCATGATGGCAGAGCAGCTTTGCCTAAGGCAAACAACATCCCAGAGCCATGCATGTTCATGGTATCACCAACATTGATGCGGACCGCCCCGGTCATTTCCACCTCTCCTCTCAACATTAGGAGCACCAGCAAGAGGTAGTACGAAATGTTTTTCTGCTAGGAGTGTTCCTCAAGTAGACTTATTTGCAGAAAGCCCCAGTAAGACGTTTCAGTCCTATGTGTCATGGATGGTGAAAGGCTGGAATTCCTTGGGAAATGCCTTTCTGATTGTTCTAGCAAGCTCCTTTATCCATTCTTTCTCTGACACTTTGGATTTACAAGGAGCGTCAAATGTTCAGGCCCAATGTGCAGCGGCCATGATTTTGGTCCCTACGTACTTTTTCCACCCATTCTGATGCTCAGATCTACCACTTGTGTTTGACAGAGTCTTCCAGCATCTTCCTTTTAGAGAAGACCTGCCCTAAGAGAAGAGGGTGATCCTTCAACCCTCCCTACTATTGCTCACAGAGCGTGGTTCCTGGAAGGGATCTTTAGCCTAAACTTCAGATTGTGTGCAGTCATGAAAGGGCAACCTGGAAATAATACAAAAGTAAGTGTAATTGGACTCTAGAGAGAAACAATCATTTGTTAGCATCCATAGACATTGTCCTGACTTTTGTGTCATATTTAGCCAAGCCATTAATGGCACCAAAATGTACTTTTGCAAACACTATTGTTTGGCTATTGTACTCTATTTAAAAAGGGTCAAGAATCTATTTTCTCTACAGAATTAACCCATTAGACATTGCGTCAATTACCCACACGCACACCCGAGCAGAACCGCTCCACCTTAATGGGATGTGAATTTGGCACTTAACATTGGGAACCCTTTAGAACCTGTGACATTGACCTCTTCTAGAAGACTGCCTTCCTAGTTATGGTCACTTCTGCCAGGCTGTTGTACAAGATGCAGGTTTTTCTATACGTTTAACCATACACAATCCTTCATGACAACAAGGTAGTTCTTTGGACAGTTCTGTCCTTTATCCCCAAAGTCCTCTCTTATTTTCATTTGTAGCAGAAAATATATGTACCAGTTTTTTCAACTTTGGCTATGTGATTCTTCGGCTGAGGAGGATCCCCATAATATTGGATTTGATTAGAACGTTGCATTTAGCCAGCATTTGACTGCAATTGACATTTTTGCAGGTTGGATAAACATTTGTCACTCATTGTGCTATTTCATCAGGATTTAGGGCGGCAAGTACCAACATAGCCAGATGGAATGTGTCTAGCATTTCTAAGGCATACATGCACATTCCATTTATCTAAGGCAGCATCGATAGATTCTTAGAAACATGTGCACATCTCTGAGAGGAGGCCTCAGTGGCCATGTATTTGCCAGCACTTTTCTATGACCTTTTTTATCTATCGCCCCTAGCCATTCCCTTACTATGGCTACTATCGATCAGCCACCTGGCCAGTTCTCCTCCTTCCTCTCTGAGTGGGCAGACCTCTCCTCTTCCCTCCTGGTCTCGACCACTCAACTCCTCCTTCTTGGAGACTTCAACATCCACCTGGATGCTTCCTGTCCTTCCGCTGGACTCTTTCGCAAACCTTTGCGACTCTTCTTTACTCTCTATTCTCCCCTCTGGCCCGACTCTGCAGGGCACACTCTGGATGTTCTGATCTCCTCGGATCTTCCCCTTTCTATCCCTCTCACCACTCCTCTCTCCTGGAGTGATCAAGTTCTCCTTTCCTCCCAGCTCATGCGCTCTACCCCTCAGGCCAAGCCAACTCCAGCACTGCCACCCACCTTCGCGGTCATCTGACCCATGAAGTGCGTGTTAGTTGAGGCTTTCACCAGCCACTTTCTCATCCCCTCCTCCCCCTTTGGCTGATTCACACCCTGACACAGCCCTTTCCATGCTCCACTCTGGGATCTGCCTGAAGTCCAAAGCCAAGTGCAAATCCTGCTGGTACGACTCAGACCGTGTCACCCTCAAACGCAAGTGCAGGGTGGCTGAAAGGAAATGGCGTGCTTCTGGTACATCCTCTGACAAACTGGCCTGCCGCCTGCGCCAAAAGGAATACCGGCTCTCTGTCGTCACCAAGAAGAGAGCTCACATCCAAGGCGGCGTCTCAGCAGCATCTAACAACTCGGCTGAACTCTTTAAAATCTGCAGGGAACTGGCCAATCCTGCCGAAGTCTCTACCTCTCCTGTCTTCTCCCAGACCCTCTGCAGGGCACTGGCTTCTCATTTCATCTCTAAAACTCAGGACATCCTGTCCTCTCTCTCCTCCTCTACCCTCCCTCCTACACCCTGCTCTTCCCCTGCTCTTCCTCTGGTCCTTCTTCGCCACCTCTTCTCCCTCCTTCTCTTCCTTTCCCCTGTTCTCCCCAGACGAGGTTTCTAGACAAGTCTGATCTATGAAAGTCTCATCAAAACCGGTTCATCCCTGTTCCTCCTAACAATCAAGGACCACATTGACTCTCTGGCTCCTGCTCTGGCCGACTTCTGCAACCACTCCTTCGCCACTGGAGTCTTCCCCTCTCCCCTGAAGCACTTGCTTGTGCACCCTCTTCTTCAGAAACCCTCTGCCGACCCGTCCTGCCCGGCTAACTATCGCCCAATCTCCATCACTCCTTTCCTGGGCAAACTCTTGAAAAAGTTGGCCATCTCCCAGCTTAATCTCCACACTGAAGCTGTTGGTTGTCTCCATGATCATCAGTCTGACTTCACAGCTGCCAGAAGCACGGAAACTGCTCTCCTGAACATCTGCGAAGACCTGCTCTCCAACCTTGATTCCAACACCCCTGTGTCCTCATCTTAATTAATCTTTCCTCTGCCTTTGACACGGTCAATCATGCCATCCTGCTCAGCAGTCTCTGTGATAACCTGGGTATCACCGGTCGGGTCCTGGCGTGGCTGACTTCTTTCCTCTCTGATCGACCCTCCCAGGTTCAACTTGGGTCCTTCCTCTCCTCGATCTCTATTTCTACCTGTGGTGTTCCCCAGGGGAATAACCTCTCTCCCTGGCTGTTCAACCAATACCTGGCACTTCTTGCCCACTGCATTGCTGCGCTCTGCCCCAACTTCCCGTGCTATGCGGATGACACCCAGCTCATTTTCAGGCTACCCTCAGCCACCTTTTCTCCCTCGCTCATCTCAGACTGTCTGCTATCCAGGAGTGGTGTGCCACTAATGATCTGTGCCTTAATGCCAGTAAGACCGAGATTCTCTCATCGGTACACCCTCTCCCTCCTTTCCTGCCACTCTCTGGCCTGCCTCTCTTGGCCCTCTCCCTGCTACCACCGACATCTTGGACTCCACACTCTCCTTCTCTCCTCACATCTCTTAGAAGTCACACTACCAGCTGCACCTCCTCAGAGGTATTCTTCCTTTCCTCTCCTTTCCCCAGAAGCTCACTATCTCCAGAGCTCTGGTCCTCTCTAGGCTGGACTATTGCAACAGCCTCTTTCTAAATCTGCCTGCTTCTACTCTCTGCCTTCTGCAACTCATCCAGAACAGGACTGCAAGACTTGTCCTTGGCCTCAAGCCCAGGGATCGTATCTGTCCAGGACTGAAATCTCTCCACTGGTTCCCAGTGGCTGTGAGGATAAAGTTCAAAACCCTCTGCATTGTCCTCAATACCTTCAACTCTCTTTTCCTAAATATCTTCTTTCTCGAGCTCTTTGCTCATCCGCCATCAGCTCCCTCATGGTCAGGCACTTCTCCAAGCAACGAGTTGGTGGTAGATCTTTCTTCGGCTGGGGCCTCCCTCTGGAACAGCCTCCCTCCCTGAAACTTGAGGAGAATCATCTCCGGTTCCGGAAGCCCCTCAAAACATTTTGCTTCTGATTTTTCTCCTCTCCACTGCTGACTTCCTGGCTGAAACTGAATCTGCACTAGTTACCTGGCCACCCTCTGTTCTCGGGCCCAGGTCCTCACCGCCCCCCGCCAGTTGCACACCTGCACTGCCTTCCTGGCAACCCCAGCACTTGGAACTGTTTCTGTATCCCTACAGTCCCAATAGCAGCACTTGGACTTGCACTTGCCACCTGATGTCTGCACTTCTCCAGCATGGGGTCTGGCATGGGTTCACATGCTCATGAATATTCCCCGTCGTCAGGCTGGGAATCCTCGGTAAAGAAAAAACCAGTATCAGTTTCGTTTCTGATCTGTCTTTCGTAGTAGTAACCAATCACTGGTCTCTGCGTCATACTGACCACAGCCAATGACTGCCCTCTACCTAAGCACCGCCTCTGGCAGCCATCTTCAGATTTTTACCGCACGTTCATGTGTTGGGATCCTCGTGCTATTGCTCTCGAGCGTTAGTGCTATTTTTTCACGTTTTTTGCTCAAAAACTTCGTTTTTTCGGTCAAAAGAGCCTCAAGCTCCACCGACTCTCCATCCGATCAACGGGGACCCGTGTCGGATTCGTCTGCGCCCCTCAAGGGTGAAGATTTCGTCGAGCTACGCTTTTGGAGGACTCCAGAAGCTTCTCAGGCCCGGACATGGCCCAGGAGAAGGGAAGCTCGACGCCCGGAAAGCTGTTCAGGGTCTGCCCTGGATGCCAGCTACAGAACGTCTTTAAGGAGGACGAACACTCCTTTTGTCTCTACTGCTTACATGAGGACAAGACACACGTGGAGAAGGACTGTGCGTTTTGCGGCAATATGTCGGAGCGGACCATGAAGGACCGCCATCAACGTCTCGCCAACTGGCTGGAAGGGAAGAGCCCGTCAGGCGAGAAGAAGAGGAAGAAATCCGAGCGGTCTTCTAAGACCTTTGAGGACGCCCCGGCGACGGGCGTCCAATACAAGGCCAAGCACTGCGAGTCCGCTGGCACCGGGAGCGCCGAACGGTCGGGCTCTACGGGCGCCAGGCAGGGCGCACCCTCCCCGGCACCTTCAGCCACGAGCCAACGCTCTGGGTCGGGTAAGAGGAAAAGCTCCTGGAGAGGCCCCGGTCGAGCTCGAAGGCCCCATCGGAGGGGGAGCGAGGCAGTGTCCCCCCCCCTCAAGGATAAGGCGGTGAGCGCACCTAAGGTGGTGAAGGCCTTAATCCATCCGGCCAAGCCCTCTATCGATACTGTCGCGGCGACCCTGGCTCAGCCTGTGGAGGCTACACCAGTGGTGGCGACCTCGGGGCTCAGAGTCTCCCTGCCACCTCGGAGGGAGTCCTCTTTTGTGCCCATCGATAGGACCCCCGTGAAATCCCCGGCGGGGAAGAAAAAGGGGGGGCAAGGCATTGTCGTAGATTCGGCTTCAACCTCGGAGGAAGAGCTGATCGAGGTCTTAAGCCACGGCCTTGGCGTGGAAGAAGACCGGCCCGTCGGGATGGATCCCGACGCAGGTGACGACGACATCGTCGAGGGTGCCGACGGGGCCCCTGATCGCCCGTCGGATTCCCCTCTGCCAGCGCCGCAAGACAACTCGGCGGCCATTTTGTTGGCTATACAGTCCTTATGCTCAGAGATAAGGACGAGACTACCGTTGCCGACGGAGGAACCTCTCCCGTCGGGGGATCCTGAACCGGGACCTTCTGGTGTTCCCCCGCCCAAGAAAAGAAGGATTCACCCTCCACCTCCTTTTCAGCCGTCGCGCACCGTCCAGCCCTCCTCCCCGTCCACCCGAGGGGATGATACGGGGACTGACACGGCAGCGACGGGTACGGACGACGAGGTATACGACGAGGATCTACCGTCGTCACCTCCCACCAGGGCTTCTCCGCCCGACGAGATTGGTTCGTTCCACTCCATGATC
Organism: Ambystoma mexicanum; assembly: GCF_040938575.1. Classification (NCBI taxonomy): domain Eukaryota; kingdom Metazoa; phylum Chordata; class Amphibia; order Caudata; family Ambystomatidae; genus Ambystoma; species Ambystoma mexicanum. The sequence continues at coordinate 173,634,719 of NC_090923.1, read as the reverse complement.
GCCAGGGCATCCGAGCTTTTCCAACTCTGCCCTGAGGAGAAGAAAAAGGAAGGATTCCTTTATCAACGGCGCGAGGCCAAGAGGAAGATGGTCCTCGCGGTGCCTCTACTGGACGACATTTGGGATGAGGGCCTCGCCCTCCTCAAGAACCCTTCCACTACGCCAGCTAGAAGAGACCGGTACGAGAAGAAGTACCGGGTCCCGGACGCGGCCCCCCTGTGCCTCCGGGCACAGCCTACCCCGGACTCCGTCGTCTCTGCGGCGGCCAGGAAGAAAGCGGGGGGTGCGGCCTCCACATCGACTTCCCCACCGGACGGCGAGGGAAAGAAATTGGACTCTATGGGACGCAGGGTCATCTCGTCTGCAGCGACGACGATTAAAGTGGCCAACGCCTTGGCTATCGTGGCCCGCTACGACAGGGAGCTATGGTACAAACTGGCTCCCCTGCTGGACTTCCTACCGGACGACAAGAGGGCGGATGCCCTGGAGATCCTACAGGAAGGTGAGGTGGCGTCGGACCACGCCATCACTATTGCGACGGACATCGCCGACACTGGGTTTCGCCAGTTGGGCAACGGCGTGTACCTTAGGCGGCGTGGATGGCTCAAGGCTACGGACTTCCGTCAAGACGTACAGACCAGAGTCCTGGACATGCCGTTTGATGGGAACAACCTGTTTGGGAAAACAGTGGACGATTCCCTTCAGGCCATTAAAGCGGACACTGAGACGGCCCGGGCCCTTGGGGTTCTGCAGCAACTGTCCCGGGAGGATAGCACTGCGGCAGCGTGCGCGTCTTGGAAGCAAGACGACACAAAGCAACAACAGGTTCGATCCCCGGGTCCGCGCTTAGAAACCTCTGAGTGTTTAAGCGCGTTATAAATACGTAACTAAGACAAAGTTAAAAAAAAAAAAAAAAAACACAATTACACAACTAAGAAAAACTAACAATTCCTGTAACAGCGCCTCGATGCCTGCGGGCTGTGTGAGCGCTTTATAAATGTAAAATAAAAAAAAAAAATAAAAAAAAACGACGGACGCCCTTTCGGAGCAGCGGAGGCAAGGGCGCCTCCTAAGGTTCCGGCGGCGATTTCTCCACCTACCGTCAAGCGGCCCGCTCGTCGTCTCAGGAGGCCTACAGAGGACGAGGCAAGTCTGGCGGACCCCGCCGTCGTCGCCAAGGAGGTCAAGGCGGCAAAGCCTCGTCGAAACAGGATTGAACCGACCGTGGGGTCGGGCCCCCACCGATGCACCCCGGTGGGAGGCCGGCTGGCGAGCTTCGTCAGCGTGTGGGAGTCCATCTCCACCGACCGTTGGGTGCTGGACGCCTTAGCCCGGGGCCACGCGCTCGAGTTTCAAATAAGGTGCCCGCGCGTCCCCCCCGTGGCCAGGAAAGAGCTTCACGTCCCTCAGCTTCTCCTGGAGGTAAGGGCGATGCTCAGGAAGGGCGCCATCGAACTCGTCCCAAAGAGGCTTCGGGGCTCCGGAGTTTACTCGAGATACTTCCTCGTGAAGAAGAAGACGGGAGGATGGCGCCCCATCCCATCCTAGACCTGCGACGTCTGAACAAATTCATCAAGGCGCAGAAGTTCCGGATGGTCACCCTCCAGCACGTCCTGGGTCAGCTGGAGGAAGGAGACTTCCTGTCGTCGTTGGATTTGGAGGATGCCTACTTCCATATTCCCATCCTAAAGGGGCACCGAAAATTCCTCAGGTTTGTGGTCCAAGGGCGTCACTACCAGTTCAAAGCCCTCCCCTTCGGACTACGGTCGGCACCCAGGGTATTCACCAAGTGCCTTGCACCGGTGGCGGTGCAGCAGCGCCGCGAGGGGATCCACGTCTACCCCTACCTGGACGACTGGCTCATCCGAGCCAAGACGAGGGAGCTCGCCGTGGAGCACACGGCAAGGACCGTCCAACTTCTCACGGACCTGGGATTCTCCGTGAACTATGCAAAGTCCCACCTGGTACCCGCGCAAAACGCACTGTTTCTGGGAGCGAAGCTCGACACAGTGTCCCTTCTGGCCTCCCCGTCGGAGGAAAGGACCAGGTCCATCCTGGGCAAGGTACAGCGGATGTTGGCTTCCGACGCGGCCAAGGTGAGGTCCATCAAGTCCCTCCTCGGAATGATGTCTTCTTGCATCTACCTCATTCCCATGTGCAGGCTCCGGATGCGCCCGTTGAAGGAGTTCCTGGACGCGCGCTGGATCCAAACGACGGGCGGCTTCGAGGAGAGGATCACACTCGACGAGAGTTTCCGCCGAGCGGTCCGGTGGTGGGGCACCCGCGTGCATCTGACGGCGGGCATGGACTTCCAGACCCCAGACCACCAGGAGACAGTGACCACGGATGCCTCCCTGGAAGGGTGGGGAGCGCACACCGAAAATCTGCACGCGAGAGGCCTTTGGCTCCCGACGGAGAAGTCCCTCCATATCAACGTCCTGGAGCTCCGTGCAGTGTTCTGGGCCCTCGGGTCCTTCCTTCCGTCCCTCAAGGGCAAGGTGGTGAGGATCTTCACCGACAACACCACCACCATGTTTTACATCAGGAAACGGCGGAACCAGGTCCCCAGCACTGTCCAAGGAGGCGCAGGACCTGTGGAATTGGGCCGTCGCCCAAAGGATGTTTCTGGTGCCGTTTCATCTGGCAGGGATAAAAAACACCATCGCCGACTCACTCAGCAGGGAGCTGCGCTCGTGCCACGAGTGGGAACTACGTCAGGATCTAGTGGATCGCCTCTTCCGACGGTGGGGCACACCCCAGATCGACCTGTTCGCGACGGCGACTAACTCCAAGTGCCGGAGGTTCGCCAGCAGGTTTCCCCAGGCGAGGAGCATGGGCGATGCTTTCTCGTTCCCCTGGGAGGGCCTGTTCCTCTACGCGTTCCCTCCTTTGCCACTGCTAATCCGGCTCGTCAACCAGCTCAAGAGGTCACGGTGCAGGATGATCCTCGTCGCACCTGCGTGGCCGAGGCAGATATGGTTCCCGGACCTTCTGGACTTGTCAGCGTCCCCGCCAATCAAGCTGCCGGTGGACGCGGATCTACTCTCCAGGGAAGGAGGCGCCATCCTCCACCACGACCCGAAATCGCTGAACTTGCAGGCCTGGCTCCTGCAGCGCTAGAGTTTGGAGGATACGACATACCGGCCGACTGCAGAGAGGTTCTTGCAAAGGCCAGGGCGTCCTCGACTCTTAAATGCTACGGACACAAATGGAAGAGGTTCTCTGTCTGGTGCCACGCACAGAAGATTAACCCTCTACGGATTACGGCTCCTCAGGTACTGCCGTACCTGCTGATGCTGGCCAAAGCTGGTCTGGCACACGCGTCCATCAAGATTCATCTTGCTGCGATCTCCCGATACACCAGAACCACGGGGCGGACGTCCTTGTGGTCTCATCGTCTGGTGAAAGAGTTCATGAAGGGACTGTTCGGATCGTTCCCGCCGGTGAAGGCTCCGGCCCCGGCGTGGGAACTCAGCGTGGTGCTACCAAGCTCATGGGACCTCCGTTCGAGCCTCTGCACTCGGCCCCGTTGAAGTTTCTGTCGTGGAAAACAGCGTTTCTTGTGGCCATCACCTCCGCACGACGGGTGGGAGAGATCCAGGCCCTTTCCTGCAAGGCCCCGTACTTGACTTTTCACGACACGAGGGTAGTGCTCAGGACGCACCCCTCCTTCATGCCCAAGGTGCCGTCGGACTTCCACCTCAACGAACCCTTGGTGTTGCCTGTGTTCTTCCCGTCGCCTTCGTCGCCGGCTGAGAGGACTTTGCACTCGCTGGATGTGGCTAGAGCGCTGAAGTTCTACGTGGACCGCACGAAGTGTTTTCGGAAGACGTCACAACTCTTTGTGAACTTTGGACCTGTCAATCAGGGGAAGGCTCTCTTGAAGGCTTCCATTCCCAGATGGCTCTCCGGCTGTATCATGTACTGTCATCGGTTGGCAAACCGACCGCTGCCTGGCCGTCCGAGAGCCCATTCCACCAGAGCGATCGCAGCTACCACGGCGTTCCTTTCTGGTGTGCCCCTGCTGGACATATGTAGGGCTGCTACGTGGAGGTCGACGCACACCTTCACGAAATTCTACTGCGTCGATCGGGATTCCAGGGAGGAGTCCAGGGTTGGCCAAGCAGTGCTGGGCAACCTGTTCGCCTAAGGTGAGCCTGGTGAGGAGGTAAGATGCTTAATGTTGAGTTTGATGTGATGCTTAATGTTGAGCCTTTGCCACCTCCCGTGGTTGTGCATGTGTGTACTGCTATGTATTCTTTATTCATGAGCATGTGAATCCATGCCAGACCCCATGCTGGAGAAGGAACAAGTTACTTACCTGTAACTGTTGTTCTCCAGCATGGGTCTGGCATGGATTCACATGCGAACCCTCCCGCCTACCCCTCTGCGGCTCTTCACTTGGTCATACTGCCACTTCACGTGCTTCCAAATCTGAAGATGGCTGCCAGAGGCGGTGCTTAGGTAGAGGGCAGTCATTGGCTGTGGTCAGTATGACGCAGAGACCAGTGATTGGTTACTACTACGAAAGACAGATCAGAAACAAAACTGATACTGGTTTTTTCTTTACCGAGGATTCCCAGCCTGACGACGGGGAATATTCATGAGCATGTGAATCCATGCCAGACCCATGCTGGAGAACAACAGTTACAGGTAAGTAACTTGTTCCTTACCCTTGCACTCGCCACCAGCTGGCTGTACCTTACTTACTTACTTATTTATTCTATTATCCTATGTACTGCACTGTCCCTTCCCCCTTCCAGTGCATTTGTGCGATCTGAATGACACCTGGCCTAGTAGGATCGTTGTCTGTCTTCCCTCTGTTCTCCCCTCCCTTGTCGCGCCTTGAAACACTTGTGTATAGGCGCGTTATAAATGCCATATCATATCATATCATCATATCCAGGCAACATGCTTCTTTCAGCCAGGAAGTGTTGCTTAACCTATTTGATTGAAACCTCCTGACATTTGGTGCACCAACTCCCCATGACAGTTCTATGTAATCTGTTCCCAACCAGTTGGTAAGGATGGAGAGCATGATAGACATAAGAGTAACAGAATTTCCTTCATTTTGATTCAGATACTCTTAGGCTTTCCTCTTTCACAAGTTCCACCCAATCATACCCTTGGCATATACCAGTGTTCAAGTAAAAGCCACAGAACCAGAGGTTAGGGTGCAAAGTATGGTTACGGTACGGCTGCATAAAGGAGGGTTCACCATTAGGGGTTCTTTTTTCTAAATTCAATTTTTTTGAACAATGGAGAGTCTCAGACTAGGAGTACCTAAATCAACATAAGGTCATTTGTTTGTGATATCAGCAGTTGGACATTGCACATCGGTTTGATTTGTTAATTTTAATGTTGAACCTGTGCTATGTTTTCAGTTCTTGCTGAGGAATTCTCATATACATATTTCTGAATCCTATATACCTTTACGCACAGGTAGTTGGCTGTCAGGATGGGACGATTGCCTTCTATCAGCTGATTTTCAGCACTGTCCATGGTCTGTACAAAGATCGCTATGCCTACAGAGACAACATGACAGATGTAATTGTGCAGCACCTCATCACAGAGCAGAAAGGTATGCACGCATGTGTCTTGGCAGTACTAAACTAACTTTCCCACCACTTCTTTATTGGTAACCATATCTTAAGTCATCTCTCCCTCTCCCTTTTCCTTTTTCTGTTGCTCTTTCATCCAGTGAGGATCAAATGCAGGGAGCTGGTGAAGAAGATCGCCATCTACAAGAACCGCCTCGCAATCCAGATGCCGGAAAAGATCCTAATCTACGAGCTGTACTCTGATGACACCTCCGACATGCACTACCGTGTCAAGGAGAAGATCATGAAGAAGTTTGAATGCAACCTGCTGGTTGTGTGTTCACAGAATATCATTCTCTGCCAGGTACGAAGCACCTGAGGTAACTTTAAAATCTGTGTTTCTGAGGGGGCTGTACTGATGAGAGTGCTCCTCTCTTTATGGGTTAGCAGAAAACATAGAACAGTGATAAGGAGAAGTACGTTGCTGTATTATACATGAACACTTCATTCTTAAAGAACAACTTGTTAAGTGGCAGAATGCTGCAGATTCTGAGAGAAACTCAATGAAAAAAATAAAATTGCAGATTGTGTTTCTTTTGTGAAAAACGTTGACTGTTCTGTTCTGCCTACCATAATAGCCTTATTGAAGGTAGATGAGGCTTCTCTTAGAAGACTAATATCATTCCCCTACTGTCCAAACCATCATTGGGGCATAATGGTTTAGGACATCATAAATCTACAGCTGCTGAATTATGTTGACAACCTGTTCGTACAATGATCTGAAATACTGTAAATCAAGAAAACAGGTGATTTTCCAACAGGCTGATGTTATTCAAAATATCAGTAGATAGCTGGGCAGTCAGTGATCTGGCAGAGGATTGCACCATGCTTTTCTGTGAAGTTAGTGTTTCCTCTCTGCCATATGTGAAGACATCATGAAGCAAGACATAGACAACAAAATAAAATGGTTTATTAAATCAAATGTCAGGATTACTGAAGGCTTAACTTGCCCAATGCTAGGATGAAATATCCCGACCTGAAGGTTTGAGTCAGAAAGTTCAACTTAAAAGTCTGTCTGTGTCCAAAACCTATCCTTGCCCTCACAACTAAAGCTAAACAATGTGTAGCGACGTCACTAATAAAAGAAATGGTGATCAACACAAAGTTCTGAGCGTCTTCCAGCTCCTAGCTTCCTCTTCAGCTCCCCTTCCCCAAGTTCAAGAAAGTTCCACAAATCCTTGAGGTTCCCTTCTCCAAGTTCAAAGCAAGACAGTATTGCAGTTCAGCAAGCCCCAGGGTTCCCTTTCTCCAAGTCTTCAACGTAGCAATTTATACTTGTTTCAGTCTTTCAATGTTCAACATGACTCCCGGTCAACTTGACACTCCTTCTGGATTGCATTAACAGTTCACTCACAGTGCTCCTTCTTGGTTTGTTTCACAATGTATTTGGTTTTCATAATGGAGGGTTTCGTGGTCTAGGCACAGTTGTCACACCACACGGTCCACCCATCACAGGTCCCGCAACCAGGAAGCTTAGGCTTTTCAGCCCACACAGTTTCTTCTGCATTTTCCCCTTTATACAGATTTGCATTCACTTAGCTTCTCCTTATCCGCCTCTTGGCTTTGTGCGGTTTCACGCTCTCCTGGCTTCTCTTGATTGGCTTTGCCACAATGTATCATACATCCTATGCCAGTCTTGGGCCTTGCCGCATTGTATTTGTTCACAAAGTTCACTTAGAGGTGGTCTTATTTATTCCCCACCTTTCTGACATGTTCTTTCACAATTGCGCTCATATTTCATGTTGTTTTCAAATGGGCACTTCCCCATTTAACTTTTATTAACTTGTAGCTTTGCTTTCAAAGTTTTCATTCAGTTCGGTATTCAATATTCATGCCTTTTTCCTTCAGCTCGTAGCTTTGTTCTCAAGGTTTTCGTTCAGTTTGGTATTTAATTTGGGGCCTACAGCACTTCTAGGTAGCCCATGGGAGCAGCAATGTCTCGAGTGATATTCCCCTGCACTCACCGGTCCTGGGCGTTCCTCCCCAGTGGCCCTGCTGCTTCACTCCTGCTTTGCCGGACTCATCATGGCTGCCTCCTCACGAGCAGTGTCTCCTGCTGGTCTCTCACACCCAGGCCTCCCTGTTGGTCGTCCTATTACTGCTCTTTTGATTTCCTCTTATCCACCTGCAACCTTTTGACAGGTTGCGGTATGGGCTCTCAACTGCACTTGCCCGACTGTAGTTAAAGGGACATGCCTGACCTTCACAGTACTCTGCAGGCATCTTCCTCATCCCAGTACTAGAGTGGTGAAAGGAGTTACTGGTGTTCACTACTCCTAAATGCTTCTTTGTCATCCTAGTATTGTCATAGGGAAATTGTGGGAAAATGAGGGGAGATGTTTGACAATATGCCATAAAGGCCAGTGGAGGGTTAGGTTGGTATTCAATAGGGAAAGGGGGATACCATGTCTCGCCTGTGGGTACCCCACTCCCAATCCCCAAGTACCCTCCACCCAGGTGATCCTCCCTCGCTTCTCCTTCCCCAGGGTCTTGATCCAAAAGTGATGGCCTTTCCTATGCCACCTGAGAATAGGATCCAGGGGGAGTAGGAGTGAGGATACCTTCAGCATTTGCATTTGCATACTTGGAGACTACATTTCCTACTACATTTCTGTCTCATTGGTTAAGTAGCACAGTCAGGGAAGATCAGCTTGGTGGTCACAAATGAAGTAGAAAGCCATTGTTTCTTTGCCTTCATTAAAGTCCTTCTGCCACAATCAAACACACCCAAGCACAACACTGCTTTTTCAAGACAGTCCCAATAGAGAAACTAAGAGTAACTCAGCCCTGGGGTTTCCTAAAGCTCCCAAAGAGGAAGTCATCTCTGGTCACCTGAGGCAGCCCACCCTACCCCAACAAGACAGGCAAAATGACAGCCCTTTCAGCTCAGATCTGATTATTAAACCTAACCTAGAAACACGTGAAGAGGCTTGTGGTGCTACGCTAACTTTATCCATAAATGATGCCCATGAAGGTTTTAATCCTTGTATTGATTCACCGCAGACAATTGCAAATACTATGAGACACAAGCTATTAAATGCTTAATTTCTTGAAGTAATCCCCAGAATGTCTGATGCAGCTCTAACCATAGACAATCAAACCACAACAGTGGCTGCGATTGTTACGACAGAAGTTGTTGACGGTTTGCATAGATCACCATACTTATTTAACAACTCTAGGATTCATGGGGTGCTTCTAATGACCATACTTCTCCCTCGCTGTTCTCACCACACCTCGTAGATGCTTCGCAAAAACCACATACCCTAGGCCGTTCAACCTTGACAGCGCTTAATTTTGTTTTAAACTCAGTGTGCTTCTACGAAAAACTAAAACAACATTAAAGAGATCAAAAATCACTTTTATCCACACTAAATTCTTAAATCTCGTTTATTGAGGAGTATATGTTGGCCCAAGTCAAAGCTGTGTTGGTGTAGTTAATCATCTGTTAGATATAAACAGTGAAGGGGGGGCTTCCTTTGAAACTCACAATTCCATCTTACTGCAACAAAATCAAGATGGGGCAGCGTGGAGGAGTCAATTATCCCCTGAATGTTTGCAAAATTTAAGAACTTCATCTTCTAATGCCCCCATAGGAGGCTTGTTGTGCGACACCAGTCGGGATATGCTGAACTACCAGGAATCCCCTATAAAAGACATTCATGGGATCTTTCAGTCCAAAAAACCTCCTAAGAAAGAGTGTTTTCCAAAAGTATTGCAGGGGAAGAAAACAAAAATCATCAAAGACACTATAAACAGACTCCCCACCCGGACTGGGCCAGGGATTACTGGAGGATCTCACCACTCTCCTTGGGAAGCACCATCCAGATCGCTGGGTCCTGGGGGGAGACTTTAATGACGTCATGTGCAATACTATGGACCGTACCCACCTTAGGGGGCGCAATCCTGATATTCCCACGAAACTCTCTAACTTTGTGTCCGCCCTAGGCCTCCGAGATGTATGGCGAGAGCTGCACCCCCAAGATAGAGGCTACTCGTTCCACTCTGGAGCCCATGGCTCCCTCTCTAGACTCGATTATCTTCTCGTCCCGAACACAGACCTGCACAGGGCAATATCCGCAGAATTCCTCCCCCGTGGAATCTCAGACCATTCCCCCTTACTAATTGAAATACGAACACAATCGGTGATCCCCCCTAGAACATGGAGGCTAAACAACTACCACCTTGGATTCCCAGAATTGGTAGACAGCCTCACGGAGGTGTCCGACGAATACTTTGACATAAATATACCAGCGGTGGATGACCCGGTGGTGGTGTGGGAGGCTTATAAAACGGTGTTACGTGGGGAAATCATCTCATGGGTAGCAAACAAAAAGCGGGAGAGACTCCAAAAAATAGTAGAGGCGGAAGCCGAATTGATTCAGGCTGAAAGCACGCATGTCCTTGACCCTACCCCGCAGACTCAGAGGTCCCTCACATTAGCCACAGAAACCCTCAGAAATACCATGCTAGACAATGCCAGACAGGCCCACTGGGACACCAGAGCGAGGATATACGAGCTGGGGGACAAGGCAGGCAAAATGCTGGCCTGGTTGGAGAGGAGGGAGGAGGGGAGGCGTCATGTAAGGGAGATTGTTGCCCCGAGTGGGGTTAGGTACCAAACGGATGCTGAAATAGCAGAAGCCTTTGCCCAGTTTTACGAGGAGCTCTACCGGGTCCCGACAACACCCTTCGACCCGACCCTACTCGATGAGATTGCTCTCCCAACACTGACACCACAACAACGGGAGGAGTTAGAGTCGGACCTTTCTGAATCCGAAATAAGCAGAGCCCTAGCGCAACTCCAGACGGGGAAAACACCGGGCCCTAATGGGTTCCCTGCCGAGACCTGGCAAAAACTTGGAGGGAACAAATTGGCGACCCCCCTTTACAGGATGTTTCTTGGTGCCCGCGACCAGGGCACCCTCCCACCTGACTTATGTAAAGCCACCATTGTGGTCATCCCCAAACCTGACAAGCCCCCGGAACAGTGTGCTTCTTATCGGCCTATCTCTTTAATTAACAGCGAGGCCAAGGTTCTCGCCAAGCTCCTTGCCAACCGGCTGCAATCAGTGACCCATACCTTGATCCACCCGGATCAGTGTGGCTTTATGCCACACAAATCGACACGTATGAACCTGCGCCGGCTCCATTTGGCTCTGGAGCGGGCCCCGATCATTGACACCCCTCTCGCCCTACTGGCAGTAGATTTTGAAAAAGCCTTCGACTCGGTCAGGTGGGACTGCCTTTGGGAAGTCATGAGGCGTATGGGGTTCGGGGACAGCTTCCTGAAATGGGTGAAACTACTATACACTAACACTCGGGCAGAGGTCAGAGTGAATGGTTGGCCGTCCCGGTCCTTCCCGTTGGGAAAGGGCACGAGACAGGGCTGTCCCCTCTCTCCCCTTCTCTTTGCCCTGGCGATTGAGCCCCTGGCCCTCTGGCTTCGCCAGGACGCTGCATGGACGGGGTTCAGGTGGCCTGAGGGACATGAGGACCGTGTCTCCTTGTACGCGGATGACCTTCTGATTTACATGAGGGACCCAACTCGGTCTTGCCCCAGGGTGACACAGATGCTTACCCGTTTTGGTGAACTTAGTGGGCTTAAAATCAATTGGGGAAAATCAGTTCTCTTCCCGGTGAAAGGCATCGTGCAAGCTGACCCTCGGGAATGTCCGTACCGAATAGAACCCCATGGTTTTCGATACTTAGGGATCTGGGTGACCACAAACCTGAGCGAATACACACTACACAACTTTCAACCGGTCCTTGACCGTTTTGTCAATGACGTCCACCACTGGAGGCTTCTCCCCCTTACACCCATGGGAAGAGCGGCACTCTTCAAGATGATGACTCTCCCAAGGTTTCTCTATGTCTTACAAAATGCCCCACTAAAGATCCCAGACTCCGACTTTAAGAGGGTTGATTCCCTCTTTCGGGAACTAATATGGGGGGGAGGTCAGCCGAGGATAGCGCTAACCACGCTCCAGAGATCGGTCTGGGAGGGTGGGATAGGAGCCCCACGCCTCCAAACATATTATTGGGCCACACAGTTGGCAGTGGTCAACGACCTGCTTCATGGAGACAGGGAGCTCCCCCACATCAAAGCCGAGATTGCGACCATGCACGATACCGAACCTTGGCAGTTACTATACCACACTACTCCGAGACCTCTCCCACCAACGACCACGGCTCATACCATCATGGTTTGGAAACAGGCACACAGATTCGTTGGGTGGGAAAACAGTGTAACGGTGGCACAACCCCTGTGGAGAAACTGTAACCTCCCTGAGATTAAGAAGCTTCAACCATGGCCCCGATGGGTAAGGGCTGGGATTCTGAGGGTTGGGGACATTCTTGGTGAGAGGGGGGTAGCATCGTTTGAAACTATCCAGCAAAAATTCCAACTCCCGGGCACTGAGCGATACCACTATGTACAACTGGCCCATGCCCTAAGAAACCATATACCTGCAGGCACCAATATCCCGGAGTACACACCCATAGAACGTAACATACTACCAGCTCTCATCCCCTCCAAATGCACCTCCATCCTATACAACGCTATTACATCCTTTGCTACGCCAGAACTCACGACTTTGAAAGCTAAATGGGAGGTGGATGTAGGGGTGATAGATCCAGAGGACTGGATCCAAGTACTAATGCACCCGAGGGAGGTGGCCATTTCTTCCAGGATCCGGCTGGTTCAACTAAAAATCCTACACAGGGTTTATTACCCCAGAACGGTACTATATAGATGGGAGAGAGCCTTGAACCCAAACTGCCTCCGCTGTGGGGAGGAGGAGGGAACATTCTTTCACATCCTGTGGGCATGCCCCCAAATCCGCACCTTCTGGAGAGAGTGTTGTGCGGTACTGGGCAATGTTTTGGCGTGCCGTATACCACTAGACCCGAAGATTCTCATTTTGGGGGCTCCGGATGAGATTGAACTTACTAAATGGGGCAAATTGCTACTGAACACGGCAACGGGATTGATGAAGCGTAATATAGCGCAAAAATGGGGAGCCCCGGAGTCCCCAACGATGGAGCAATGGGCAACAGATATGAACATTTGTGCCACTATAGAGCACCGAGTATATACCGCCAGAGGATGCCCTACTAAGGCGAACAAAATATGGGGGAGGTGGGAAGAGGATGGACCTTAGAGCCGGCTGGGCTCGGCGGTGTGCTCTGAGGAGGATATGGTTTAATCGCACAAAACCAGGGGTAATGTCATGGGTGATTGTCAATTGATCTAACGAGATTTGAATTTGGGAAGAACATGCTAATCCACAAAAGCTGATGTTGTGTTCTTGTGAATGTAAAACAATAAAAAATGTTTTATCAAAAAAAAAAAAAGACACTATAAACAGGCATCCTAATAGTTTGAGGACATTTTTGCCCACAATCTACATTATCACAGAAGCAAAGAAATGTGCAGATGAACAACCACAACCAAGGAAAAATAAATTGAGGGGGAAAAAAGAAAAAGAAGGCAGTGGATGTAGCCACAACTCCTCCTCCCCAGATCGAAATCAACCCCCCACTGTTCCAAGATTTATTTGCTGGGTGTTCTAATCTACTGGAGAACATAGCTGAGGAGCCCTCCATCGGCTTGCAGCTGTTATCGGACCAAACAATTCACTCAGTTGAGGAGCTGGTTGAGTCTGGGAAATTAAGTAAGGATTTGGGTTGCTTGTTTGGAACTATTGGAAATGCGGGGTCAACCCACTTACAAAGCCCTTTTATACCCTGCAAGAAAGAAGAGAAAATTTGACGGCACAAATTACATAGTTGACTCCTAACCTGGCAATAATACATCATTTGCCCAAATTTGTTTATTCTCGTCTGCACTCTCTTTGCCTGGAGTCTAATGGCATCGGACTGTAAGGTTATCCTGAATAGATCTAACCTACATTATTTGATGCTGTTCCTAGTCTGAGATTTGTAAACACAAGTGACATCGAACAGGTGGAATTTCTCGGCGGTAGCAAATTAGATGTGGCCTTCCTTCATATAAAATCTATTGTGGATGCCTCATTATCTCTCCCTATGTTGCTTTCCAGGGATATAACCTGATGGAAATAAGATGGATCACAGCTTTTCCCTCGTCCCGAACCCCCAAGAAAAACAGGGGGGCGCTGTGCATTGTGTGGCTAATGGAATACCTTTGATTGTAACTTGTGATGAAGATTTATCTGCAAAAAAGCATGTGTCCATACCTCGAGCTGCAAAAGACTCCAAAAGACTGCAAAAGACTCTTTGCCTCTGGGTTGGCGTTGACCTTGTGTCAACCCACTGCACTTGGGGATGGATTAGGAGCGTGCCTTTAACGACCGTTCTATAACATTTCTCTCCTGGAATGCAAGGGGTTTTGCACACTTTTTATCGGCCAGTCACTATGATCTTAGTCTGGGGAAATATGATATTATACTCCTATAGGAAGTATGGTGACATGATAAGCCTATCCTGGACAGCTACATGGTTTATTTAAACCCAGCATGCAAAGGGCAGCGTGGTTGCCCATTTGGGGGACTTTTGGTGGCAATTTGTAATGGTATTGGTGTATGGACATCTGCTTGGCAGGACCCATATATTCAAGTCATTAAAATGGACTGGGAGACAGGATTATATCCTGGCTTAGAAACTATTTTACTGCTTAAAGTGAATTGGAACCGTTTGCCACTCAATGTTATTTAATTGTTTCTCTAAAATCTTCGAGGAGTGGCTGTTGGTTATTAGAGGGAACAGTATGCTTCTGGGAGGTGATTTAAATTGTAATTGCCTCCAGACAAGTCCTGCGCATAGCTCTCTTGAGAGGGGGTAAACTTTGGTTAGAATTGATGAGTACATGGGGTTTTGACATCTTAAACAGTAATCTAAAGGGTGAAATCCCCCCTCAAAGTACTTTGCGGCGGGAGCGCTCAACGGCTTCATTGGACTATCTGTTTGCCATTTTTCCCTTTTCGACCAGTTGCTCCTCACTAACTGTTCTTCATAACGATCAAAGTGATCATTCAGCTCTTCATCTCGACTGAACTGTAAAAAAAGCAGCGAGATCTAGGACCCATCGAAATGAGGTTATGGTTGTAAACAAATAGGAAATCATATCTCTTGGAATAAAACAAATGTTCATAATTTTAACAAATTGCCTGCATTGAAGCTTAACAGCTGTGAGGATTCAAGCTAAACCTCATGACTTCACTGGCATTTTTGTGGATTTCCTGAAATGCGATAGCTCAAATAAACCATTTTCACCCACTCGTAAACACTGTTTATGATACGCAAGTAAAAAAGGGCAAAAAGACAGCTAAGGTGGGAGATAACAGGGCTTTGTGGCCTTTACGTCGAGGTGGTAAGTAGATCAAAGGTGTCTTACATCGAGTTGCGAAAATTGGCTAAGAACAAATAAAAACCAACTCGTACAGAAAGACTCAGAGTGTATGCTCCACATTTTATTGACAAACCAATCTGACAATATTTGGAAGCTTATTAACGCAGATCTTGAGGGATAGGCATTTACACAGCTTAACCCTGTAGCCGAGTAAAAATTGGTGGAGCATTTTAAATAGGTGTATGCTCTACCAGCAGTACATTTCCCTTCCTCCCAACTTCTGCATGGAGCTACATGGGAGTTGGGGTTCTCAGGACAAGATATTCTGGAGGTTATCTGGTGCAGCAAACCCTCCAAAATACCTGGCTGATGGGTTGGCAAATCTGATATTGGAAGAGAACCCAGAGCTGTGGGCTTACATTTTGTTTTGTTTATTTGACTGAATAATAGCATCTCGTTCAACTACCCTTACTTGGAAGACCTCTGAACTGGTTATCATTTTCAAAAAGGGGGACCGGGGTGATCCAAGGAATTACTGACCTATAGCCTTGCTCGATGTCTCGAGCAAAATCATTTCCACATTGTATAGGGCACTTAGAAACCAGGGCCAAATACAATGGAAGGCATGACCCCATACAGTCTGGAATCAGGAAAGGGTTGGGTGTACTGCTTTGAATAGTTCTCTTTGAAAGCATCTGCATATGGACACAAATCCACAGGTTCGCCTAAACATAGAAGGGAAGATGTCCTCCTTAATATAAGCCGCTAGAGGTATCTGGCAAAGGTGTGTCCTCTCGCCATTTCTATTTAACATGTATATTTCAGAAATTGAAGATGCCTTTCCAGAGACTACGTCTTTTCCAACTTTGTTGGGGGCTCTCCCTGTCTCTTGGTTGGCATATGCGGACAACCTGATTTTCTTAGAATTTTGCCCTATTGGACTGCAGTGCCAGTTGAGAGATTTTCAAGCTATATAACTAACAATGACCTTGAGATTAATTCATTTAAATCTAAGATTTTAATCTTTTCTAAAACCAAGAATCCTAGTTTCTCCTGGGAAACTTGAGATCGTTGATTGGGTGACCTACTTGGTCTTTGTTTTCCATGCGATCTCTAATAAAAAGAACCAAACAAAATGCCCATAATTAATGGACACTCCCTGCACACCTATAGGTACTGAAAGGAAACTTTCAGTCAGAAATTGACATATGCTTTTAGTCTGATCATAAAATTATTTGTATCAATTCAAGCAATCGATCTTTTATATAAAATTGTTAAATTCAACATCTTCAGCTCAAAGTGATTTATTTAAAAAGAAAAGTGTTGCATATTTCCATCATATACATTATGACAACTTAACAAATACAAAATGTAATTCACAGTTCAAGTGTGACCTTTGTTTTCTAAATATAAATTTGTATTCATTGATCTAATCAATTTACCTTTGTTTCGCATTAATTAATTCTGCTCTAACAGTGTGTTTAATGCTGGCAGAAAAACCAGCAACTCAGAACGGGCGGGTTTTCAATATATATTGACAAAAATTAGGTCAGGGTCTGGCATATTACAGTTTAGGGGGACTTTACACGCCTGAATTCCCATTTCGTTTTTAAAAATGGGAATGGCTGCTTTTATTGTGAGGTTTTTAAATGCCATCAGGAGACCCCTTGACGGCCTTCCCTTTGCTTTTTGAGATGCA
Organism: Ambystoma mexicanum; assembly: GCF_040938575.1. Lineage (NCBI taxonomy): Eukaryota > Metazoa > Chordata > Amphibia > Caudata > Ambystomatidae > Ambystoma > Ambystoma mexicanum. Next base: position 173,618,092 of record NC_090923.1, on the reverse strand, counting down.
GATAAGCAATGAGATGTATAACCCTCAATCTCGATTGAGTTGACAAGCCAGGTCTCCTGAATCATTATGCCATTTAGCCCGAATATTTGCTCTCTGGTTTTCCTGGATTTAAATACACTGGAGCCCTGCGTGTTCCAACTCCCTAATCTAATATCTTTTTGTCTAAAGTGGCTGCGTGCCCACCTTTAGTTTCTGGAGGACTTGGGACAATAATTCTGGTAGCAAAGTCAAGATATCCTAATAATCACCACCATCATGAAATCAGTCACCTCGCCTCAGCAAATAGAAGACAGCACTCATCCAAGCACCTTCCTAACTGACTAAAAGCATGTCCTATGCTTCCACTACTGAAGGAGATTATGTTTTGCATGGACCGTTTTGCCAACTGCCACCAATCGCCCACCTACTAATTTTTGGACGGATCTTTGCTGCACGGAAAACAGGATAAAATTGATCAGACCATCCCTCTTCACAACTACCAATTTAGCTCTTGTCTGAAATGTAATGCTGAGACAATCACCATGCAAACGAGCAGTGTCCTGAACATTTTAGGCATAGGTGATTGTATTTTATAATCCTACTGGATCTCTCTACAGACATCAACAAAGTAAACTGTAGAGTCCTGATCAACTTCTTGTTTACACTTATTGATTTGAACAAAATAGTTCCGCAACCGGTTTCTACCTATCTCACTAATCATAACCAACATGTACATAGGAGTTAACTAATCCCAGCAACGAATAGTGACTTTTTGTTACGCTCACCTGGTCTCTGTGGAGGCATTGGGGCACGGTTGCAGCCCTCCCGGCGGTGAGGTTGCTCGGGTCTGACTTTGCCCTCTGCGCTTATGTGGTGACTGGTGGCAATAGGTGTTGTTGCTCGGAAAAGCTCCTGCGTGGAGAATAGGAGCCGTGAGTATGCCAGCTTGTGCGCTTGATTCCCTTCCAGACCCCTTCTCCCAAACCGTGGTACCCGTGGGATGTGCTGTCCCTAGAAAGCTCACCCGTTGATTCGTTTTGGCAAGCACTCCATCCTGCTGCTTCTGGCAGGGGCGCTTGTACGATTGGACCGAGTTCTTTCACTGGTCCCTTGCACATGGTATTCCAGTGCTGTTCCGACTAAGCCACTATACTTCAGGTAAGTGTTCCTGTATTGCTGTCTGTTCTTCTTTTGATGTTTGCTCTTTTGCTTTCTTCCCTTGCCGGTGATGTTGCCGGCCTGGCAGAAGCTGCAGAGCTCGAGGCGGCAGCCGGAGGGAACGAGAAACGAAGCTGCAGCGGTACAATAGCTGGTAAATTGTTAACTAGGGGTGCGTGGGGTTCAAATGCAGCTCGGCCCTGGGACGGATGTTCTAACCTTATTTTCAATTAAACATTTTTTATTATTTTAAACAACACATGAAACTTAACCAAAATGTAGGACATTTCTATTAATGCGCATCTTGTCTTACAATCACATGTTACGCTTTACAGTCCTCCCACCCCTCCCGCCCCCTTAACTGAAGCTCCTACTTCAATGCCGTAACGTTTGTTGCTTAGGGTTTATCTCCTTTCTCCAGCATGGGGTCTGGCATGGATTCACATCCTCATGAATATTCCCCGTCGTCAGGCCGGGAATCCTCGGTAAAGAAAAAATCAGTATCAGTTTCGTTTCTGATCGGTCTTTCTCAGTAATAACCAATCACTGGTCTCTGGGTCATATAGCCAATGACTACCCTCTCCCTAAGCCCCGCCTCTGGCAACCATCTTCAGATTTTTACCGCACAATCAAGTGTTGGGAGTCCTTGTGTTTAGCTCTTGAGCTTTTGCTGCGTTTCGAGCTTTTTCAAAGAGAATTTCTCATTTTTCGGTCAATAGAGCCTCAAGCTCCACCGTCTATACATCCGATTAACGGGTATCCGTGTTGGTTTTTTTGCTACGCCCCTCAAGGGTGAAGATTTCGTCGAGTTTCGCTTCTTGAGGGAATCTAGAAGTTTCTGCGGCCTATCCGAACATGGCCCAGGAGAAAGGAAGCGCGACGCCCGGAAAGCTGTTCAGGGTTTGCCCTGGATGCCAGCTACAGAATGTGTTCAAGGAGGACGAGCACTCGAAATGTCTCTACTGCCTTCATGAGGACAAAACGCACATGGAGAAGGACTGTGCGTTTTGCAGGAACATGTCGGAATGGACCATCAGGGACCGATACCTTAGTCTCTCCAACTGGCTGGAAGGAAGGAGTCTGTCAGGTGAGAAGAAGAAGAAGAAGAAGTCAGAGCGGTCTTCTAAGAACTGTGAGGGCGCCCCGGCGACGGGGCCCAACAGAAGGCAAAGCACTGCAAGTCCGCGGGCACCGGGGGCGCCGAACAGTCGGGCTGTTCGGCTGCCAGGCAGGGCGCGCCTTCCCCGGCACCATCAACCACGAGCCAACCCTCGAGGAAGAGGAAATCCGAGAACCCGGGTAAGCTTCTGGAGAGGCCCCGGTCGATCTCGAAGGATTCGGCCGAGGGGGAGCAAGGCGGTGACCCTCCCCCCAAGGTGAAGGCCTCAAGCACGCCTAAGGCGGTGAAGGCCTTGATTCACCCAGCCAAGGCCTCTATCGAGGAAGTCGCAGCGGCTCTGGCGCAGCCTGTGGAGGCTACACCAGTGGAGGCGACCTTGGGGCCCAGAGTCTCCCTGACTCCGCAGAGGGAAGCCTCTTTCAGTCCCATCGAAAAGACCCCGTGAAGACCCCAGCGGAAAAAGAGGGGGGGGGGGCGGTGGACACAGACACAGCATCCGAGGAGGCGCTGGTAGAAGTCTTGGAGGGCCTCGACAAGGGCGTCGATGAGGCCCGTCCCCACGGGAGGGATTCCGACGAGGGTGACGACGAGAGTGACGGCAGCACTGGCGAGGGTCCTAGTCATCCGTCGCGCCCGTTGCTTCCGGAGCCGCAGGATAACTCGGCGGCCATTTTGTTGGCAATACAATCCTTATGTTCGGAGATAAGGGCGAGATTGCCCTTACCACTGACGGAGGATCCGGAAACAGGCTCAACGGAGGAGCCAGAGCCGGGCCTGGCGGGAAGCCCCCCTGAACAAGAGAAGATTGATCCATCCAGCCCCACCTTCTCAGCCCTCTCGGCCTATTCAGCCTTTACCCACGTCCCCGGTCCCTGGGGATGACACGGGAACGGACACGGCCACGACGGGTACCGACGACGAAGACGATGGGACGGAGCTCCCATCGCCAGCCTGGGCCTCCCCGTCCGACGAGATCGGATCTTTCCATACAATGATCGCCTGGGCATCCAAGCTTTTTCAGCTCTGCCCCGAAGAGAAGAAGGAAGGTTTCCTTTACCAACGGCGCGAGGCCAAGAGGAAGGCAGACCTCGCCGTGCCTCTGCTGGATGACATCTGGGACGAGGGTCTCAGCCTTCTCAAGAATCTGTCTACAACGCCTGCCAAGAGGGATCGGTACGAGAAGAAGTACCGGGTCCCCGACGCGGCCCCATTGTGCCTTAGGGCACAACCGACTCCTGACTCGGTCGTCTCAGCGGCGGCCAAGAAGAAAGCGGGGGGGGGGCATCGCCTCGACGTCAACTTCCCTGCCTGACGGCGAAGGGAAGAAGCTGGATGCAATGGGACGATGAGTTTTTTCGTCGGGGGCAACAACAATTAAGGAGGCCAACGCCCTCAAGATCGTGGCCCGCTATGACAGGGAGTTATGGTACAAGATCACGCCCCTGTTGGACTTCCTACCGGATGACAAGAGGGCCGAGGCCCTGGAGATCTTGCAAGAAGGCGAAGTGGCGTCTGACCACGCCATTACAGTGGCAACGGACATTGCCGACACCGGTTTCAGCCAGCTAGGCAACGGTGTTTGCCTTAGACGACGAGGGTGGCTCAAGGCGACGGATTTCCGCCAGGATGTACAAGCCAAGGTGTTGCACATGCCGTTCGACGGGAACAACCTGTTTGGTAAAACGGTGGATGAATCCCTCCAAGCCATCAAGGGGGCCACGGAGATAGCTAGGGCCCTAGGCGTTCTCCGGCAACGAAGGCCGTCCTTCCAGAGCACCGGAGGCAAGCAGGGTGCCTCCAAGGGATTTGGCGGAGGCTCCTCTACGTACCGCCAAGCAGCCCACTCCTCGTCACAAGAAGCCTATAGAGGACGAGGCAAGTCGGGTGGGCCCCGCCGTCGTCGCCAGGGAGGACAAGGCGGCAAGGCGTCCTTCAAGCAAGATTGAACCGACAGCGGTGTCGGGCCCCCACCGAAGCACCCCGGTGGGAGGCCGGCTGGCGAAGTTTGTCAGCGTGTGGGAGTCCATCTCCGTCGACCGTTGTGTGCTGGATGCCCTGGCCCAGGGGCACGACCTCGAATTTCTAAAAAAGTGCCCCCGCATTGCACCCGTGGCCAGGAAGGAAAATCACATCCCTCAACTGCTATTGGAGGTAAGGGCGTTGCTCAAAAAAGGTGCCATTGAGCTCGTCCCAAAGAGGCTCTGGGGCTCCGGGGTATACTCAAGGTACTTCCTCGTGAAAAAGAAGACAGGAGGATGGCGTCCCATCCTGGACCTGCGACGACTGAACAAGTACATCAAGGCACAGAAGTTCCGGATGGTCACCCTCCAGCACGTGCTGGGACTGCTGGAGGAGGGCGATTTCCTGTCATTGTTGGATCTGGAGGATGCGTACTTCCACATCCCCATTCTGAAAGGACACCGAAAGTTACTCAGGTTCGTGGTCCAAGGACGGCACTACCAGTTCAAGACCCTCCCGTTCGGCACCCAGGGTGTTCACCAAGTGCCTCGCACCAGTGGCGGTGCGGCTGCGCCTGCAGGGGATCCACGTCTACCCCTACCTGGACGACTGGCTCATCCAAACAAGGACAAGAGAGCTCACCATAGACCACACAGCGAAGACCGTCCAACTACTCACGGACCTGGGATTCTCCATCAACTTTCCCAAATCCCAACTGGTCCCATCGCAATTTGCACTGTTTCTGGGAGCCAAGCTCGACACAGTGGCGCGTCTGGCCTCGCCGTCGGAGGAAAGGACGAAGGCCATCCTGGGCAAGGTGCAGCGTCTGCTGGCCACAGACGTGGTCAGGGTTAGGTCCATCAAGTCCCTCCTCGGGATGATGTCTTCTTGCATTTATCTCATCCGCCTGTGCAGGCTTCGGATGCGCCCTCTGCAAGAGTTCCTCGACTCCCGCTGGATCCAAGCGACGGGTAGCTTCGAGGACAGGATCCCGCTCACCGAGACCTTCCGACGAGCGATCCGGTGGTGGGGCACCCGGGCTCATCTGACGGCGGGCACAGACTTTCAGACCGCATCCCACCAGATAACGGTGACGACAGATGCCTCCCTGGAAGGGTGGGGAGCGCACACCGGAGAACTTCACGCGAGAGGCCTTTGGCTCCCGGAGGAGAAGACGCTCCACATCAACATCCTGGAGCTCTGTGCAGTGTTCTGGGCCCTCAGGTCCTTTCTCCCGTCCCTCAAGGGCAAGGTGGTGAGTATCTTCACCGACAACACCACCACGATGTTCTACATCCGTAAGCAGGGAGGAACCAGATCCCCAGCCCTCTCCAAGGAAGCCCAGGATCTGTGGCATTGGGCTGTCGCCCAAGGGATGTTTCTGGTGCCCTTTCATCTGGCAGGGATAAAGAACACCATCGCCGACTCACTCAGCAGGGAGCTGCGCTCGTGCCACGAGTGGAAACTAAGTCAGGATCAAGTGGATCGACTCTTCCGACGATGGGGAAAACCGTAGATCGACCTGTTCGAGACAGCGATGAACTCCAAGTGCCAGAGGTTCGCCAGCAGGTTTCCCCAGCCGAGGAGCATGGGCGATGCTTTCTCGTTCCCCTGGGACTGCCTGTTCCTATATGCGTTCCCTCCATTGCCATTGCTGCTCTGACTCGTCAGCCAGCTCAAGAGGTCCCGGTGCAGTATGATCCTCGTCGCACCGGCGTGGCCGAGGCATATCTGGTTCCCGGACCTTCTGGACTTGTCAGCGTCCCCACCAGTCAAGCTGCAGACGGATGCGGATCTTCTCTCCAGAGAAGGAGGCGCCATACTTTATCACGACCCAGTGTCGCTGAACTTGCAGGCCCGGCTCCTGCAGCACTAGAGTTTGGAGGGTACAATATCCCGGCTGACTGCAGAGAGGTCCTTGCAAAGGCCAGAGCGTCCTCAACTCTCAAGTGCTACAGACATAAGTGGAAGAGGTTTTCTGTCTGGTGCCGTGCACAGAAGATTAACCCTCTACGGATTACGACCCCTCAAGTGCTGCTGTACCTACTGTCGCTGGCCAAGGCTGGGCTGGCTCACGCCTCCATCAAGATACATCTGGCTGCGATCTCCCGATACACCAGAACCACAGGACGGGCGTCCTTGTGGTCCCATCGCCTGGTGAATGAATTTATGAAGGGACTGTTCGATCAATCCCGCCGGTGAAGGCCCCTGCCCCTGCGTGGGAACTCAACGTGGTGCTGACTGGGCTCATGGGGGCGCCATTCGAGCCCCTGCATTCGGCACCGTTGAAGTTCCTGTCGTGGAAGACTGCGTTCCCCTCCGCACAGCGAGGGGGAGAGATCCAGGCCCTATTCTGCAAGCCTCCATACTTGACTTTTCACGACACGAGGGTGGTGCTGGGGACGCACCCCTCTTTTATGCCCACGGTGCCGTCGGACTTCCACCTCAACGAGCCCTTGGTGTTACCTGTTTTCTTCCTGTCACCTTCATCACCGGCCGAGAGGACACTGCACTCGCTGGATGTGGCTAGAGCGCTGAAGTTCTACGTGGACCGCACAAAGAGTTTTCGGAAGACATCACAGCTATTTGTGAACTTTGGACCTGTGAACCAAGGGAAGGCTCTCTCGAAGGCTTCCATTTCCAGATGGCTCTCCGGCTGCATCACGCACTGTCATCGTTTGGCAAACCGACCGTTGCCTGGCCGTCCGAGAGCCCATTCGACCAGAGCTATCGCTGCTACCACAGCTTTCTTGTCTGGTGTTCCCCTGCTGGACATCTGCAGGGCTGCTACGTGGAGGTCGACGCACACCTTCACGAGATTCTACTGTGTCGAACGGTATTCCCGGGAGGAGTCCAGGGTCGTCCAAGCGGTGCTGCGCAACCTGTTTGCCTAAGGCGAGCCTGGTGAGGAGGTAATAATTGCTTAATGTTGAGTTTTTAGCCTTTTCCACCTCCTGTTGGTTGTGCATGTGTGTACTGCTACGTATTCTTATATTCATGTGCATGTGAATCCATGCCAGACCCCATGCTGGAGAAGGAACAAGTTACTTAACTGTAACTGTTGTTCTCCAGCATGGGTCTGGCATGGATTCACATGCTCATGAATATTCCCCGTCGTCAGGCCGGGAAACCTCGGTAAAGAAAAAATCAGTATCAGTTTCGTTTCTGTTTTCAGGCGTATCGTCTTCACTGGATTCGACCTCGGGAAGTCCCGACATCGCGGTTACCATTTTCCTCCATGCTACCAGGGGTCCTTTTTCCTCCTCCCCTCCCCTCCCCTACTAACTGCTTCATACCATGCCATCGTCTCAGCCTCTGCCCACTTCAGGAGGTCATTCCACCACACCTCTAGTCCAGGTCTGTGGACTGCTTTCCAGCCCATAGCTATTCTCCGTTTGTCCAGGATGTACAGCAGGTCTTTCAGTTTGCTAATGTGTTTTAAATTCCGTGGTCTAGCAAATCCACCCAACATGCATGCCCATACTGATTCCACCTCCAGCTTGATCCCCCTTTTGGGTCAGGCGTTGTTTAACCTCCTCCCAGAACCTACCCACCTCCAGGCACGCCCACAACATGTGAATCATCCCGGCATCCACCTCCTCACACTTAGGGCATTTCTGTGTCACTGTATTTTCAAACCTGCCGATTTTACTAGGGGTCATGTATGCCCTGTGGGTGATGTATAGCTGGATCTGCTGCAGGCGCGCGTTCCGGGACACTTTCTTGTGGTACCTCTGGGCTCTTTCCCATTGCCCATCCGGCATAGGTTCTCCAACCTCCTCCTCCCACTCCTGCCTCAACTGGAGCAGCTCCTTGCCCACTCTGGACATCAGTAATTCATATATTCAGGATATTTTGTGCCCGCCCTACGAGATATCATACATCGTTTCAATGACTGCATCGGGTTGTTCTGTTAATACTGCCGTTGGCCACTTTCCTCCCACTCGTCTGATTATTCCGGTATATGTAATGTGTTGTCCTGGGTGTACCCCGGTGTCTTCCTTTATCTCTTGAAAATCTAGTGCCTCCCCTTCCTGCCATATGTCCCCGAGGGTCGCCAGGCCCATCGGTTCCCAGAATTTACGGATCCCTCTTATCATTTGCGTGTCCTCGCTGCATAGCCCTACCAGGGGTACCTGCGGAGAGCACGGGGTCGGGTTTCCCAGTACTTGGCATGCTTTGTACCATGTTTTCCAGCCTAGTTCCAGCAATCTCGCACGTCTCTGCATCTCTGATTTAGGCAGCCATATTAGCTCCCTTAGAAAGAATGGAGTGCAGTCCCTGCTTCGCAATCTTGCTTCTGCTGTCTCTTCTTCCGATAGCTATCTGGCCACGTACTGAAGCTGCCCTGCCAGGTGATATATCTCGAAGTTCGGCAGGTTTATGCCCCCCATATCATACAGGTTCTGCAGCTTCCATAGGGCTACCCTGTTTTTGGAATTATGCTATATGATGCCCATTCATAGGCTCTGGAGTTTCGTGAAAAAACGTTTGGGGAGCATGCATGGAATGTTTGTAAAAAAGTGCAACAGCCTTGGCAGAACCACCATCTTAAGCAAGGCCGCCCTGCCCACCATGGCCAGAGGGAGTTTTGCCCAAAACCCCATGCTATTCCTGATGCCCTCCACAGCCTTCTCTGTGTTATATTTATATTCATCTGTGGCCTTATGATATATATTGATCCCCAAATATCTAAATGGTTTAGTCTGCCAGGGTACCCTGCATGGCAGGTAGGTCTCCCGGTGGGGACCCTCTGTAGCTTCCCAGAGGAAACATGCTGGATTTTTTAGGGTTTACTGCTATGCCCGAAAGAGTTGCGTAGTGTTTCATCACTTCTAGGACATACTGCAAGTTTTCCTCTGGGAAGCGCAGATATAGCAACATATCGTCGGCGTACAGTGATATCGGGTGTGGTCCACCCTTCGTGTGGATGCCTATCTCCCCATATTGTTGTCTAAGGCAGATTGCTAATGGTTCTAATGCCAGTATATCTAGCATGGGGGACCAGGGATAGCCCTGCCTTGTGCCTCTGCTAAGTTGCCATTTGTCAGAGATTATCGTGCCTGTTTTGACCCTAGCTACTGGGGAGCTGTATACCATCTTCACCTACCTCAGATACCCATGACGTATCCTGTTTTCTTCCAAGCCACCATCATCCAAGCCACCTCACGGAGTCGAAGGCTTTTATTGCATCCAGCGAGACTATTGCTACTTCACCAAGCTCGCTCTATGTCTGTTCTATTATATGGTGGAGTCTCCTATGGTTATCAGTTATGTTCCTTCCCGGGACATATCCGGTTTGATCAGGGTGTATGAGTTTATCTATTACCCTTTTTAGCGTATTCGCCAGCACTGCCGTAAGGATTTTGCTGTACGGGTTTAACATGGATAGGGGTCTGAATGACCCGCAGTCTGTGCTTGGCCGCCTGGGTTTCAGAAGCGGAACAATCACTGCTTCTCTCAGGGATTCCGGCAGCCTTCCCCTTTCGAACGCCGCATTTGGCATGGTCCGTAGGGAGGGAAGAACTTCCTGCCTAGAAATTTTATATAATTCGCTGGGGAGCCCGTCTGGCCCCGGGGCCTTAAAGGTGGGGTAAGTGCAGGACCACTGTCTCATGTTCCTCTCATGTAATTGGGGCCACCAGGTTTTCCTTTTCCTCCTCATTTAATATAGGCAATCCTATGTCCTCCAATGTTTCCAGCATCTCCCGCCCTGCTTCCTCCCCTGTATCTTCATAAAGGCGTTTGTAAAATCTAAGGAACCCCTGGTTCACTCCCTCCCCTCGTTCCAGATCTGCCCTTCTCCCGTTATCTCTCTGATTACCGTTCTCGTGTCTCATTTTTATATAGACATGCCAGCTGCCTCCCTGTTTTGTCCCCCCCTGCGTGTTGGCTTTCAGTGTATTTCTTATAATTCAATTTGCATAATCGTTCCCAGAGCTCCCTGTTGGCTTGCTGTAATTGGCTCACTTGTTCGGCATCCTCCTGTGAGGTGCCCCCTTTCCGCATCATTGCTTCCAATTTCTTCTCTGTCTCTTGCAGCTCTCGCTCTATATCCTCTTCTTGGAGCCCTCTAGACTTAGATATGTCCGCACCTCTTACTACCACTTTAAACGCCTCCCATAGAGTTTCTTCCAACTTCACACTCCCTGTGTTAGTGTCAAAGTACTTGATGATTTCGATAATTTCCTCCCTCAAGTGCTCACGGAATGCCGAGTCCTGTAGTTCGAATTCTTGCTCTGGGGGGTTGGTGTCTCCACTCCACCACCAAGGGGGAGTGGTCTGAAAGCGTTCTTGCCTTATATTCTGAGCCCACCATTTCACCCACGAGTTCGGAGGCAGTGAACATATAGTCCAGTCTCGTGCATAGGTTTTGCGGAGCTGCATAGTGTGAGTAGTGCCTATCATTCGGGTGTTGCTGTCTCCAGATATCCTCTAGCCCAAAGTCTCTCAGCAAGGCCTGTAGGGCTTTTGCAGCGGGGGTGGTCTTATCTAGTTTCGTATCGGACCTATCCATTTTGGGATATAACGTGCAGTTGAAATCCCCTCCCCACATAATCGCACCTCCCAGGAGGGGGCTAACTTTGCCTTCAGAAGCGTCAACGCCAGTGTCGAAGTCGACTCTGACAAAATCGGCTCCACCTTCGAAGTCGTTGTCAACGATTTCTTCGAAGTTGCCGAAGCCAATAGTAACCCAGGAAAAGGTTTTCAAACCCTTGCCAACGGAAGACTTCTTTAAGTCTCTTACCTCAATATATGAAGACAAGAGCCTCCAGACAATAATACACCTCCATCGCACCCCAAATGTGTGATGAGTTGATTTCTGAATAGTCTAGGTTAGGACTTGTATGAAAACCTACAATCAGCCAGTGGCATAGATACCTCTCCAGAACTGGAATTTGGTAAACCAGATCCTACTGACAACGCTCACCTCTCATATAGGCAACTAATGAGCAAGGTGGTAAAATTTTAGGTTGGAGAAAGGCCTACACCTTCTCTCGAACAGGATGACCTGACAGATATTTTGGATTAGGGTCCCCAAAGAGATCCAATTTTGCCTTTTCACATTGCCCTACCAAAGACGGTCTCAATAAATTGGGAACCACCAGAGACTACTCCTGCAGTAAATACACATTTTGCAAAAAAATATAGGCCATCCAGCAGTGGCCCAGAGTACTTAATAAAGCACCCAACATCAGAATGTTTGGTGGTTCAAGCTGCTACATATACCAAACAATCGTCATACCCCTCTATCCCTCCTGATAGGGATGATAAGAGAGTGGATGCTCGGGATGGAAAAATATTTACTTCTGGTCGTATGGCTTTAAAATCAACTAAAACAACCTGTGCCTGGCCAAAGTTTACGTTTACCCTGCGGGACTGCGCAGCTATGACTGACCACATCCCAGAAGGAGAAGGAGACGACTTTCTGGCTATCATCAAGGATGGTAAGGAGGCAATCTGTGAAGGCCTCTAGTCCGGTTTGGATACTGCAGATTGCATCAGCAGATCCATGGCAAATAGCACCGGGTTGCGCAGATTTGCAGGGTTGAGTTGGATTTGCGCCAGATGTACAATCTAGACTCCTCAATATGCCCTTTGACGGTTTGAGGCTGTTTGTCAGGAAGGCTGATGAAAGTTTGGAAAAAGCTTCAGAACTCCAAAGTGGCGGCTAAATTTCTTAGTGCCACCATTAGACCGCCTCAACACTTCTACCCTGGTTCATCATCTTGGAGGGGTAAGTCCTTTCGATTCTACTCCGCAGTTGGAAGAGGACAAGACAGTCATAGAGGTCAGAGAACATTCCATCGTGGTGGATGAGGGAGAGGTGCCAAGTCAACCCAAGCAGCGGCAGTGTTACCCTCAGCCCCCACTTCAGCTGCCCCTCAAGACCCCGGTGGGAGGCAGACTTTCTCAGCATCTGAAAGAATGGCAAAGCATTACTTCAGATGCTTGGGCACTGGAAACCGTAGCCCAAGGTTACTGCCTTCCTTTTCAAAAAAGGCCTCAGGATCATGCACCGGGGAACAGCTCTTTCTAAGTTTCGGATTCCGCTACTTGTGCAGTAAATTTTGACCCCCCCCGCCCCTTAGAGAAAGGTGTTATAGAACTGTTATCTGCGGCGGAGAGGATCGAGGGTTGATACTCCTCATATTTTCTAATTCCCAAAAAGGATGGAGGATTGAGACCCATCTTGGATTTAAGAAACTTGAACAAGTAACTCAGGAAGGACAAGTTTAAGATGGTTACCCTTTCTCAGATCCTTCATGCCTTCCAACTTCATTCAACCTTCAGGGTGCTTACTTTCATGTGCCTATCCATCACGAGCACAGAAAGTACCTGATGTTTGCTGTTGTCGGTTCTGATTATTAGTTTCGAGTTCTGCCATTCGGGATGACCTCCGCCCCATGGGTATTCACCAAGTTAATGGCGGTGGTGGCAGTGAGTCTCAGTAGAGGGGGGGATTCGGGTCTACCCCTACCTGGACGATTGGCTGATCGGGGCACGTTCACCCGAACAAGCCCTGGAACATCTCGGCGTAACCTTCGACTCTCTCCACAGACTGGACTTCTCCCTCAATTACAAGAAGTCCCACATGATATCATCTCGAGACTCCAGTTTATTGGCGCAGCCCTGGATGCTTCATCAGGGAAAGCCTCAGGGAAACCTTCTTTCCTACCTAAGGTAGTCTCCGACGTCTACTTTTCGCAAAAGATCATTTTGCCAACTTTCTACCCACCTCCTCATCCTGGAAAGGATGAGGAAATATTACATAGGCTGTCCCCAAAAAGGGCTCTCAGCTTTTACATATCAAGAATGGCTAAAATTTGTCAAAATTACCAATTATTCATTGGCTACATAGACCCTAAATTGGGTTTAGCTGTGACAAAACAGACCCTATCCAGATGGATCATCCTTGCTATTGGGCAATGTTACAGGTTAGCGGACAAAGACCCGCCTGAAAGGCTTGGGCGCACATTCCACAAGGGGCATGGCAACCTCTGCTGCTCTTCAGAGAGGTGTTCCAGTCAAAGACATTTGTGCAGCGGCCACTTGGTCGTGTGTTCACACGTTTGTGAAACATTATTGCCTGGATTCATTCTCCAGTCAGGAAGGACAATTGGAAAAGTTGTCCTTCATTCAGTCCATGATAACAGTTAAAGCAAAATATACTTTGTACAGCATGTGAATCTAAGCAGGTTCACAAACATCAGAAGACAATCATTACTCACCGTAATTGTATTTCTAATGGTTGTATCTGCTTGGATTCACATGCACCCACCCTTCCTCCCCTCGTGGAGTAGAAAGAACAAAGACATCTTACACATTCTCTCTTCTGTACTCACTCACGCATTCTGCAAGGCTGCCTTACGGCAAAAGTAAAACAACCGGTTGGACCTCGACACATGAGGGTTTTTGGGTACACTACACATCACGTTAGGGATAGTGTTAGTCGCACCCAGGTCGATATCCCTTTTTGAGCTTTGAAAAAAGATTCAATACTATGCGCTTACCACTAGATATCGGACTACAGTCACAGCATGTGAATCTAAACAGTTACAACCATCAGAAATATTATTACGGTGAGTAATGTATGTCATATAAAGCAGAAAATCTGTTAGTTTGTTCCTTATACAATTCCACAGCGTTCCACCAATCTGCACCAACTTTTGAATAGTTACCTGTTAGAACCCTCCTGACATTACTGGCTACATGACATTTGGGCACGCTTCCCCTTGGCCTGGATTTCAGCCCCATAACACATGAGACGGTTGCGTGAAATTGGCAAAAAATCAATGGGGGTCATTCCGAGTTAGGAGGTAATGACCCCCATTGAAAGCGATGCCGGAAAAGGTTTACCGGCATCGTTTCCCGTTACGGGCTAGTCTGACCTACCAAACCGTTATTTACGGCGCCGTAAAGTACAAGGTCGTAAATAGCGGTCAAGTGGCGCGTGCCCGACACTCCATGCCGAAATTAGCTGCATGGCGTAAACCGGAGCTGATCCCAAGTAATGCGGACATGCAAAAAACGGCCTCCACAAGGCCGCAAAGTACCTTACCTACCGGCATGGAGTAAATAACGGCATCACCGAGAAGGTGTTAAGAACCCTGAGCAGTGTTTCCAAGAGGCACAGGTGCGCTCGATCAGCACAGGTGGAGGCAATGGAGTCTGGCACAGCACAAAAGGAGCACACCCACACACCACACCCCCTCCCACACCAAGATGATACCAATTGTACCTGCATTCCTGGAGCCGGAGGCCCTGCTTGCAAGGCAGCAACTACAACAACAGCAACAACAACCACAGCCCCCACCACAGAGGATACACAGGAGGAGAATGAGGGTGAGACAGGCCCAGCATGCCCTACCGGTGCAGCCAACATTACCACGCCAGCAGCCCCCAATCCCCCGCATCAGAGCCACCCGCTTCAACCTCACACCAGAGCAGATCCGCACCCTGTACCGGCTTGACTGGGACACCATTACCACCATAGTGGACCTGATACATGACGATATAGTGAGCCTCAAAGAAATCAGCACTGCCATCCCCCCTCTACTGAAGGTAGTGTCTGTGCTCCACTTCCTTGCCACAGGCACCTACCAGCATACAGTGGGACACATGCATGGTATTTCACAGCCCATATTTTCCCGGATACTCAACCAAGTGCTGGATGCCCTCCTCAACCACACAAGGGACTACATATCCCTACCCCGGACTCCCCAGGAGATATGATACAAAAGTTGCCTTCCATGCACTGGCAGGCATGCCAAATTGCATAGGTGCCCTCGACTGCACCCACGTTGAATTGGTGGTCTCGCATGCCATGGAGGTGCCGTATCGCAACCGCAAGCAATAACACTCCATCAACGTCCAGATGGTGTGTAATGCCAGTAAAGCCATCACACATTTGAATGCCCGATACCCCGGATCAACTCATAACTCCTTGGTCCTGCGGAACTCCACACTACCACGCTACATGGAGCGACATGCCGGACGACGTGCCTGGCTGCTTGGTGAGTAACCTGAATGGGCCATGGCAGTGCATTGGGGCTTGTGAGTATGTTGGCTGCATACTCCACCTGGGTGGGAAAGGGGGGGGGAAGATGCCTACTTCACCTGGGTGGGAATGTTCACGCCAGTGCACGATGTGCACCTCACAGAACACTGTGCCCCAAGGCAAGTGACACGGCACATGACTACCTAACCACACAGTGATGAATTGGAGCCGACACCTAACACAACATGACTAACAGGAAACCTGGCCAAATACCACAACACATGCACCACTCATCGGCGGCATCCAGCACCATGCAGTGCAATAGCACCATGTCGCAGACTCCTGCATCTCACCACACAGGACAGTCATCCCTGGGAGTGCATAGAAGTGAGTAACAGGGATCCCACAGCGTGTCACTGGTCTTGCACACCCATAGGATTGCTGCAGGTCACCATGGCACAGATCAGTGCAGAATGATGAGTATGCTACTAACTACAGCCAACCCCCCCCTGTCACCAAAACTCGCACAACACATCAATGAATGCAGTCCAACACTGCTTCATGCATATGCGATGCACATGCAACAAGACGTGAGTGCACACCATAACC
The DNA here is from genome assembly GCF_040938575.1 of Ambystoma mexicanum. Classification (NCBI taxonomy): domain Eukaryota; kingdom Metazoa; phylum Chordata; class Amphibia; order Caudata; family Ambystomatidae; genus Ambystoma; species Ambystoma mexicanum. Next base: position 173,602,265 of record NC_090923.1, on the reverse strand, counting down.
CATCATGAAGAAGCTACCCCCTCCATCATTCCATTGCACAGGACACATAGCCGGGCCAGTAATGGGGTGAATGCATACTGGGACATGTGTGTATGGCCAGTAATCACCTGCTGCCATGTAAGACTAGTACAGTTCTCCACAATGAATTTACAAACACTTACCTTCATTCTACTCTCATGCAGGTGATGCTGGCTACACTTTGAAGCCGTGGCTCATGACCCCGGTCCGCAACCCACAAAACAGGCACGAGGAGGGCTACAATAGATCCCATACCCGTACACGTGTGATGATAGAGCAGACCTTCGGCCTGTTGAAGGCACAATTTCGTTGCCTCAGCCGGTCGGGTGGAGCACTCATCTACAGCCACGAGAAGGTGTCCAAGATCACCATGTCATGTGTAATGCTGCACAACATGTGCATTCGTCGAAACGTGCCACTGCCCCCTGACGTGGTACTGCTACCACCAGATGATGATGAGGGGGAGAAGGAAGGAATGGCAGGACAGCATCACGGTGCCGATGCACAGGAGGGACGTGCCGTGCGGCAATCATTGATCGGACAATATTTCTGACTCACTAGTCAGCTGAGGGTGTTAGGATGACAGGACATCAGGCACTGGGTGTGGGGATACATGTACACCATGCACTGTGGAACATTAAAAGACGCATGCACAATGATCAATGTCCACTCTGTTTTTTTTGGATGATCAACCGGTGTATTGAATAATAATGTTCTAACGTGTACAACAAAACCTCCACCCCCACCTCCTTCCCCCTCCCCCCAACTCCCACACACACCCTCACCCCCCTCCCCCCAACTCCCACACACACCTTCACCCCCTCCCCCTCACCCCCAACTCCCACACACACCCTCACCCCCCTCCACCTCCCCCCACAACAACCCCACAATAGTTCCATTAGGACAACATAGGCCACATGTGTGTGCCAGCATGGTCAATGTGCACTCCCAGAGCCAGGGGGATCCATGTCGTGGCGGAGCAATGTACGCATTGAACGACGGACCGGGCTGGTCTGGGTGGAGGAGCTTTGTGAAGGTGGGTCCTCCCTCTGGGGCTGTGGTGTGGGGTGTGCTGCTTCCAGGGCATCTGCGATCCGGCCAAGGACGTCGCAGAGCCGGTTTGTGCTCGCTGTGATCACCTCGCCCAGAGCCTGAAGGTCATTGCGCCACTCCACCCTTGATTCGCGATTGTCCCTGATGAACTCCTCAATGAGGCCTGTGAGATGCTGGGAGCACACTACATCCGTGGCCGATGTGCTTGGCAGGCTTGGTATTGGGCCTGCAGGCCTTTCCGGAGTTTCTGCAGGGGAAGTGGATACAGGACAGGCAGGTTGTACTCCTTGCCCTGTGGGTCCTGGGGTATCACTCTCCCCGGAATCGCTGTGTGCCATCTGGCTGTATGATGGTGTGTCAGGGGTATGGGCAATGTCATTGGTGTCCTCCACGTTGGCTCCCAATGTTGATGGGGGGCTGTCTGGCACATCGAGGAGGCACATGGCTGCATTCTCACCAGCCACACTGGACTCCTCAGAGTGCAGCGTGGGACATGTGTCCAGCGGCATTGCAGGCATGGGTAGGGGTGCGGATGGGGGTTGTGCACCCTCCATGGGGGTTGCTGGAGCAGGTGGTGTTGCTTGTGTTGTCTTCCTGCTTGCAGGTATACAGCAGCCCCTGATTCTGCCCCTGGAGGTACTGGCCCGGGTGCTTTCCTGGTCCTCGCTGTCATGCTCGCTGCCTGTGGGGGGGGAAGAGAGACGGCATGAGCAATGATTTGGGGGTCAGCATTTCTACATGCCTATGGTATCACAATTGGGATTGCAGCGGTTTGTTGACATTTGGGTGGTGAGTAGGACAGGGATCTAGGCTTGGATGGTAAATGCATGCAGATGTCTGGGTCACTCATGTTGGCGGAGTACTGTGATGACTCACATTCACAATGTTTACAATCACTGCCCCGTGTGCCTCACAGATTCGGCCTCTTTGTGTGGTATGGGCCATATGAGTTACAGTCTTGCACCTGACATCAGCCTGGGTCCCACTTGTTACAGCATGATTTCATTGGGGGGGGGGTTGCCCAACCATGACGTGACACCTTGCCCAGCCCTTGGCAGTGACTTACGTTAGGAATGCATGTGACTCATGACACTCGCCTCCATCAGCGGATGACGCTGCACCGCACTCCATTTCTCTAACCCCTTCTATGGCTTCTGTGCCCATCGTGGCCGCACACGTTTCCTCCCACGGCATCATTTTAATGGGGGAACCTGGCCCTCCTCCTGTCTCCAGGGCCTGACTTCTGTTTGCCGAGAGGATGGCCCGCACCCTGAGACGGAGGTCATCCCACCGTTTCCTGCAGCCCTTCGTGGTGCGGGGGTGTTTCCCACGGCGCTCACCCTCTGTGCCACCAAGGCCCAGATCTCTTTCTTCCTGACGACGGTGGGCCTCCGCATATCACTGCTGAATACAGTGTCTGCATGTTCATGCAGAGTGTCCACCAGTATCTGGAGCTCATCCTGGGTAAAGCGCTCCTTCCTTATGCGTGCAGCACCCTTTTTTAATGCTTTGGGCATGATGTTGGTCTCGAATGCCTATTTCTCTGATCACTATATGCCTCCGGGTCCTGTATGGAGAGGATGGCAATGGATTGTGATTTTAAAGATGGCCGCTGTGCTCCTCCCCGTTCCTGTGCAATGACGTTTTTTCCGGTTCCGTTTTTTAACGGTGACCGTAAATAGCAGGGACCGCTATTTACGGTTACTGCTAATTTCTCTATGTCGTTAGTGTTATGTACGGTGCGCTTGTTGCCAGTAAGGGCTTTTTGGGGCCCTTTTACGGCATGGCGCTGAGGTACATTACCGGCATGGTGCAAAGCGCGTGCAAGCGAAGTCAGAATAGGCCGATTTTTACGGTCTTGTGCCAGCACGGAAACGCTCTTTACGCCATGCCAGTAATCGCCTATACTTACCGCCCAACTCGGAATTAGGCCCAATGTTGTCATAGAAGGGCGGGACAAAGCTTGACGCACCATTTCCGAGATATTTGCACTGCAACACACTGCACATGCCATTGTGAGGCGACAGGTGGGGTGAGTGCACAGAAGGTCCCAGTAAGCTGCAGCACACCAACTCTCGCTCCCCTCATGTCTGCTCCAGCGTATGTCAGCCAGCCACACATGCCCGTTCTCAGTGAAGTTTACTTCAGAATGCAAATTACATCAAGTGATGAGTGACTTGGAACAGCGACCTACAGGATCATTGATTTTCAACAATTGTTGAGTATTATTATGTCTGATTATAGAACCCTTGCTGAGTGGGGGTACATTTGGCTAGTTCAAAATAAAAATCACCTCCTGCCCAAAGCAAACTAAATGTCTGCATTCATCCCCTAGTCCACTTCCACCTGAATTGTGGAAAGGCACTCATTGGCAGCCTCCAGGACACCACAATGACTTCAGTGAATGCCATCTGAAGTGCTTTGGTACGACTCAAGTGGTTGAAGTATATATCTCCATGCCCCTTGTGTAAAAGATTTTAACTGGCTACCGCTTTAAGCCTGCATCACCTTCAAAACTGCCTGCATCACCTTCACAACTGCTTGCATCATCCACAAGGCATAAATGAAGGACCATCCACCTACCTGGCTGAAAAAAAACCTCAACATCTCAGTAAGCTTACACAAAACAAGAAGCCATGAAATCGCTCGACTGGAACTCAAAAAAGGTTAGATGGAAAAGGCTGTAAAACAAGCCACATCCATTTAGCCCCATTTGCCATGCACTGCAGAAAGAAACTGAAGATACACCTCTTCAAAGAACACCATATTAGTCTGTGTTAACTATACACTCTTACTCTTACGCTTACTCTTACGTCCCGTCACCTTTCCTCCATACTGCATGGGCGTCCCTTCGCTAGAGACGGGAGACGGAACCTTTTTCACCAGAAAAAACCTTCTTCCCCTTTACATTTAGAGGCGCACAGGGGCGCTGCACTGGGAGCATGCGCTCCCCTGACTCTGTCCACCGGCACCACTCCCCAGTCTCCTTTTCCGCGTTGACGGGAACGGGCCGATATCACCAGCGCTCCTGGGTTTGGCTTCGGTCATGTAATACCACACGCTCTTCCCTGGATACTGTCTTCTGTCTTTTTGTCTTCTTTTATCAATCAGGTACTCGGTCCTCTGGCGTCACGCTCCTCCCTGGCACACGTCAACTTCGGCGAGCTTTAGCAGATATCCAGCCTGCGAGGGGCTCTTCCCTACATCTGATACCCAAGCCCTTTGCCTCCGCTGCCTTGGCCCCGACCACGGCTGTGAAGGTTGTACCGCGTGCGACACACTTTCATTGCATGCTAGCTATGTGGGGGGAGCTCTTCCACATGTCGCCTCCAGAGGACTTGAAGGACATCGTCAGACATAAGTCAAGGCCCAAGGGAGGGCCACTCTTTTCCAGCGCAGCTCGCAAGGGCGACTCCTTCCCAGGGAAACGCCCTGATGGTTGGAACCTCTCGGGTTCTCACACCAGCACGAGTACCGGGACTAATTCAGCTACCGGCCGCTGGGCCGAGAGGTCTGTAGATCCTACCGGAGACAGTGCTGAGGAACCGCAAGAATCTTTTACCGGGTGAACACCCAAGGGGCTATGCTTTTTACAGGCAACATGGCTGAGGGGGCGCCCGCACGCATCACCTCTGGCGATACTGCCGAGGGTGACATGCCTACCAGGCCTCGGCTTGAGATGCAGGGTAGGTCTCATGCTCCATCGCCAGGAGTCCTGGAGGAGTCTGGGCCCAGTGAGCCAAGCACCATGACTTCGACACGTGGCATGCAGCTCGACAAGATGGCCGCTGCGCTAGACAAATGGCCACTCGTCCGATACCACCCAGAGGAAGGGAGCAGGTGGGAGAACGAGTTACAAGGTGGGAATGGTGACAACCAGGTACGTGGCCTACAGCTTATCCATCAGCACAGGGCAGGTTTACCCTGCAACCAGCTAGACAGAGTATGCACCGGCCCGAGCAGAAGCCCGCTACCGCGTCAATATCACCTGCCACCCCACTGGCCTGCGAGGACAGGTTCTTTGAAAAGTTCCTCACTCTCATGAGATCTTCTCAGATGGGAGCCATCCTGAAGGATGTGATCGGGGACATGCTCCCTCCGGCCCCTCCACCTGTGCCTTTAATCATTCCTCCCATCGCTCCCAATGCCGCAGTCCCTGGTGCTGCCCGTGCCGCCTCCTTCGATTCCGTCTCCCCTGCCTCCCACAGTTCAGGCGGTTCCGTACCAGCCTCTGCTGCAGCCTCTGGCTCCGGTCTCCACACCTCAGCCCTCGGCTCCCAGCACTCCTGCACCCACTCCGGACCAGCCAGACGCCATAGTGGACGCAGATGAGAAAGAAGTCCCTGACAAACCAACGTCTGCCAAGGCATTCCACGAACGACTCGCAGGTCTGGCAGAGTACTTGGGCCTTCCTCAACCCGAAGTTGAACAACCAGATGCGGGGTACTTGCAGAGGTCATCACTCTACGCCCCACAGCTAGAATAGGGATCCCTATGCAAAAGGACGTTGTCGGCTTGGCCAAGAAGGGGTGGCTCAAAGCCCACTCGGCCCAGCCTGGACGCCAAGTATAGGAAAAAAGAGGAGGATCCACTCTTGCTGTCAGCCCACCCTCAACTCCACTCTTGTGTGATTGCTGCAGCGTCACTCTACTCAAACCTTCGGTCATCCTCGGCCACCTAGTCTTGGAGGCTGCTAGGCAAGGAGGTGAAGATCTTGGAGGCGTATGGAGAGAAGCTTTAGTCTAACGCTTTGCTGCATCTTCGTCAATCCAACGCGGATGCCATGCTTGCAGCCGTTAACCAGATGGTGGCGGGAAATGGCCGACTTCCTTCCAGAACTTTCGGTACAGAGCCTGTCAGGCTGGTCTGACAGAGGCTAAAATGGTGGCGCAAGACATCATGGAGTCCACTGTGGCCCACATTGACACCTCTGGCCGGGCCATATGCATCGCCAACGACTACTTGGCTTCGGGCTACTAAATTTCCAGGAACGCATATTGGACCTTCCATTCGAGGGTGGTGACCTCTTTCACCCCACCACTGATGAGGAGCTAGATGAAAAGATAAACAGTTTGCAAACTGCAAAGTCTTTATCCTTACGAACACCATGCCCAAGACGTGCACCCAGTCACATCAGCGCTTCGACAAGGGGCGGGCATTCAGGGGGTTCCCAGGCTTCCAAGAACAGAGGTCTAGGCAGCCCAACCGTTCTCCGAGTTAGCACAGGCACAAGCAACAAAAATGGGGGCAGGGGGAGCAGGGGTTTTTTCAGTCCCCTCCTCCGCAGCAGTCTCAGTGGGAAAGAAGGCATGACGCATACCTTTGGGTCCACGTGTCTCCGGTGGGGGGCAGGCTTGCCCTTCACACACAGTTTTGGCGTCAGTTGTTCACGGACCCCTGGATCCTCTCTAATATCCACAGGGTACCGCCTACCGATCCCTTCCTCTCGTCCCTCCCTGCCTCCACTCCCACTGATTGAGACAGCAACACTGTTTGTGGAAGTTTGGGTGCTAGTCGAGAGCCGGGCAGTGGAAGAAGTCCCAGCCTCCCAGCAAGGATTGGGCTTTTACTCCAGGATTTTCGCCATACAAAAGAAGAACCAGGCTAGCCTGAGAGTTGTGTTAGACCTTTCCACCCTCAATCTCTCCCTCCCTTTTCACAAATTCAAGATGGTTACACCATCACTGATTGCAGAGACATTGTGCAGGGGAGACTGGATGTGCTCCCTGGATCTGAAGGACGCTTATCTACACATCCCGATTTGGCAGCTGCATTGCTCCTTTCTACGATTCAGGATCATGGGCTGCAATTTCCAATACAGGTTGCTACCCTTCGGCCTCAATTCAGACCCCAGGTTATTTACCAGACTCATGAATGTGGTGGCAGCCCTCCTCAGGGCCCAGGGCCACCACGTCTACCTGTACCTGGACGACTGGCTCGTCAGGGCGGGATCTCCAGAGGCGCTTCATCACCCTTCCGCTGCCCTTATGATCACACTCCACGAGAAGGGGTTTCGGTCAACCACAAGAAGTCTCAGTTGCAGCCTACGCAGAGCCTGACCTTTCTGGGCCTCAAATGGGACACAAGCTCGGCGAGAGTTTCCCCTTGAAGGACAGGGTCACGGCCATCAAGAGGGCCACTACTCACTTCCTCACCCGAGAAGTGACCTCGGCCTGGTGGTACCAACACTTATTAGGCATTATGGCAGTGGTCCTACTGGCCGTACCCTACACGAGACTCAAGATGAGGAGATTGCAGATGCACTTTTCAGCCTCATGAAATCAGGAGCGGGGCTCCCAAGCAGAGCTTGTCAGCATTCCTCCTTCTTTCCACCCGGACCTCACATAGTGGTCCAGGGACTGCAACCTGCGGACGGGCAAGCTCTTCTGGCAGCCGGCCCGCAGGTCACCATTACTACGGATTCCTCCCTGGAAGGCTCGGGGGGCCACTTTGGACAACCACAATGTCCATTGAGTCTAGACACTGCAGGAGCAGGAGTCTCATATCAACTGGCTGGAGCGGAAAGTCATCTGACTAGCTCGCAAAGCTTTCCTTTCGCTTATTGGAGGCAAAGTCGTCCTTATCCAGACGGACAACTCCACCAGCATGTATTATATCAACCAGCAGGGTGGTACCAGGTCCCCTCCACTGTTCAATCTACCGATCAGCATGTGGTAATGGGCCCTGGAGAATAACATCTACCTGGTGGCCATCCACCTTCCAGGGGGGGGGGGGGTGGCAACGTAGAAACGGACAGACTCAGTAGACTGAGAGCAGACAATTACGAGTGGCAATTGAACGATCAGGTGCTGCTGGAGATCTTCAGCAGATGGGGGCATCCTTAGGTGGATCTCTTTGCCTGCTGGGACAACATGAAGTGCCAGCAGTTTGCGTCATGGCAGGGACAGGGCTCCCTGGGCGATGCATTCCAGATTCAGTGGAATGGCAAGACAGCGTATGCCTTCCCTCCCACACCCCTGATCCACAGGCTGATCTGCAAGATAAAGGAATCGTGTCACCTCAGCATCATTTTGATAGCTCTGTGGTGGCCGGCGAGACCGGGGTTCTCCGAGCTTCTCACCCTCTCGGACAGGCCTCCCATTCAAATGCCGCTGAGCCCAGCTCATCTCCTTGCGCAGCAGGGGGGCAGGGTCACCCACCCAGCTACAAAGAAGTTAGCTCTTGCAGCGTGGTTCCTGAGCAGGTCACGCTGAAACACCTGGGTCTATCACAGGCTAACCTAGAAATCATTCAGGGCGCTAGGAGCAAGGCTACTAGGAGCCATTACAAGAGTAAATGGTCCAGGTTCTGTCACTGGACTGACTCTAAGGAGATCTGCCCCCTTATGTGCACGTAGGATGATGTGCTTTCCTTCTCTGCACACCTTGCTCACTCAGGCGTGCAGGTGGATACATTCCGCACCTATTTGGCAGCCATAGGGGCCTACAGAAATTGGGAGCAGGTGGTCTTCTCTTCCAACCCGGTGGTCAAGCGACATTTGACGGGCCTCGCCGGGCTCTTCCCTCCCATCACGAAACCGCACCCCGTTTGGGACCTCAATATATAGTGTTGGGCGCCTTGGCGCACACATCGTTCGAGCCAATGGATATCAGGCTGGTCACCATTAAAACAGCTCTGTTGGTGGGCCTCACCGCTGCTCGCAGAGACAGCAAGATCCAGGCACTGGTGGCTTCAGAACCCTATACTACTTTTCACAAGGATAAGGTGGTCCTGAGAACACACCCCGCATTCCTACCTAAGGTAGCCTCCTCTTTCCATCTGAACGAGGAGATAGTTTTAACTATGTTTTTGTCCGACCCTAAAGACGATGCTCAGAGAGCCTTGCACTGTCTGGATGTCAGACGTGCTCTGAAATTGTATCTGGACAGGACCAAGGGCTTACGCAAGTCGGACGCTCTGTCACCTTCGGGGGGTCAAGGCCGGGTTATCGGGCATCCAAGGCCTCTATTGCAAAGTGAATGGTTTCGGCCATCAGGGAGGCTTATGAGGGGCAGCAAAAACCACTTCCAGCTAACAGGCACGCCCACGCTGTCAGAGCCAAGGCCACAGCCATCGCATTCCAGCAGCAGGAGCAGGAGCAGTGGCAGGTCATCAGCAGGACAGCCACCTGGGCCACTCCTTCGGTTTTCCCTAAGCACTACTGTTTGGACGCCGGTTCTAAGTCAGACGCGGCTTTCGGACAGGCAGTTGTAAGGAATCTGTTCTCCAAGGAGTGTCTCCGCTCCACCTTGGGGCTACATTCAGTTATAATCGTCCATGCAATATGGAGGAAAGGGGACTGGACGTAAGAGTAATTAATAGTTACTCACCATAGTGACTAACGTACTATTATATATTTATTTATTTTCTATTAATACCGCACTGGCAGACACGCCCGGAAGCATGATAGCAAACCAAGTGAACAGACAAACAGGCAACATGAATTTACCACACCAGAAACAGACATCAGAGCGGATGAGTTCAGAGTCAAGGAGTACAGAGTCAAATTATTAATGAGCATTTATTCAAAAAGATGTGTTTTTAATTTGCTTTTAAAAAGTTGCAGATTAGTGTATGACCCTAGTCTAGCAGAAGCATATTCCACAGCTGTGGTGCGCATGTGGAAAAGATCTACGCTCCACATAGGCCAAATGAACTCTGTATTTCCAGGAGGCTACTAGAGTTAGACCCAGGTACTCTACGTGCCGGTAGGCGTGAAATATGACTGACCAGATACTTTTGAGCTTGCCCCGAAAGGCAATTATGCGTAATGCACATTGCCCGTAAAATGATCCGACTGCTAATAGGGAAGCAGTGTAAAGCTCTCCTAGCTGATGTGCATGGTCTCTCCTTTAAAGCCCTGCCACAATACACACAGCTTAATTTTTAATCACCTGCAGCAGAGTCAAATTTTGCTTGGAGATACCCAACAGCAGACTTGAACAATAATCATTCTTGGCACCAATAATGGCGCGGGCTACTATGGCACAATTTTCTGAGGACAGGAATGGGCTTAACTGTGGCAAAAGTTTGAGATTATAACATGTGTTTGACACAAGGAAATTAACCAGATTTTTCATGTTCAATTTCGGATCCTAGACCACCCCAAGTATATTGACCTTCTCCAGCATGGGGTCTGGCATGGATTCACATGCTCATGAATATTCCCCGTCGTCAGGCCGGAAATCCTCGGTATAGAAAAAAATCAGTATCAGTTTCGTTTCTGATCTCTTTCTTAGTAGTAACCAATCACTGGTCTCTGGGTCATACTGCCCCCAGCCAATGACTGCCCTCTCCCTAAGCCCTGCCTCTGGCAACCATCCTGAGATTTTTACCGCACGTTCAAGTGTTGGGAGTCCTCGTGCTGTAGCTCTCGAGCTTTTGCTGCGTTTTTGTGCTTTTTTCAGGAGATTTTTCTCATTTTTCGGTTAAATAGAGCCTCAAGCTCCATCGTTTCTACATCCGATCGACGGGGATCAATTTCAGAGTTTTCTACGCCCCTCAAGGGTGAAGATTTCGTCGCGTTACGGTTTTGGAGGATTCCAGAAGTTCAGAGGCCTACCCCGGACATGGCAAAGGAGATGGGAAGCGCAACGCCCGGGAAGCTGATCAGGACCTGCCCTGGATGCCAGCTTCAGAATGTTTTCAAGGAGGACGAGCATTCGTTATGCCTCTATTGTCTCCATGAGGACAAGACGCACACGGAGAAGGATTGTGCGTTTTGTGGGAACATGTCGGAGCGGACCATGAAGGATCGCCACCTCCGTCTCGCCAACTGGCTGGAAGGGAAGAGCCCATCAGGCGAGAAGAAGAAAAAGAAGTCCGAAGCGGTCTTCTAAATCCTGTGAGGGCACCCCGGCGACGGGGACCCAACAAAAGGCTAAGCACCGCGTGTCCGCGGGCACCGGGAGCGCTGACCGGTCGGGCTCCTTGGCTGCCAGGCAGGGCGCATCCTCCCCGGCGCCATCAACCACGAGCCAACGCTCTGGCTCGGGTAAGAGGAAGTCCGAGAACCCTGCGAAGCTTCTGGGGAGGCCCGGTCGATCTCGACCCAAGGTGAAGGCCCCAGGCATTCAGAAGGTGACGATGGCCTTAATTCACCCTGCTAAGACCTCGATTGAGGATGTCGCCGCGGCCCTGGCTCAGCCTGTGGAGGCTACACCAGTGGAGGCGACCTCAGGACCCAGAGTCTCCCTGCCACCGCGGAGGGAGTCTTCTTTTAGGCCCATTGAGAAGACCCCCACGAAGTCCTCGTTGGAAAAGGTGGGGGAGGGGCTGGTGGCCAATGTGGATACGGACACGACCTCTGAAGAAGAGCTCATCGAAGTCGTGAAAGAGGCCCGGCCCATCGGGAGGGATCCCGACGAGGGCGACGACGAGAGCGACGGTGTCGCCGATGAGGCTCCTCAAGAGCCCTCGCGCCCATTGTTTCCGGCGCCGCAGGACACTGCGGCAGCCATTTTTGTCAGCAATTCAGTCCTTATGCTCGGAGATAAGGACAAGGTTGCCCCTCCCCCCGACAGAGGTACCTGAGCCAGACCCGACGGGGGAACCGGAGCCAGGACCTTCGGAAAGTCCACCGCATAAGAGGAGGAGGACGCATCCTACACCACCTCTCCCACCTCTGCGGCCTGCTCTGCCTTCCCCCCAGTCTACTACCCACGGGATGATACAGGCACAGACACGGCTACGACAGGTACAGATGACGACGAAGGCGATGACGGGACGTGTCCCCTGTCGCCCCATGCTCGGGCGTCCCCGCCCGACGAGATTGGATCCTTTCATGCCATGATTTCCAGGGCACCCAAGCTCTTCCAGCTCTGCCCAGAAGAGAAGAAGGAAGGGTTCCTTTACCAACAGCGCGAGACTAAAAGGAAGACGTCCTCGCCGTAGCGCTTCTGGATGATATCTGGGATGAGGGGCTCGCCCTCCTCAAGAACCCTTCCACGGCGCCGGCAAAGAGGGACCGGTACGAGAAGAAGTACCGGGTCCCCGACGCTGCCCCCTTGTGCCTTCGGGCACAACCTACCCCGGATTCGGTCGTCTCGGCGGCGGCAAAGAAGAAAGCTGGGGTGGCATCGGCCTCGACATCAACTTCCCAGCCGGACGGCGAGGGCAGGAAGCTGGACACGATGGGACAACGGATCATCTCATCCGCAGAGACGACTATCAAGGCGGCCAACGCCTTGGCTATCGTAGCCCACTACGACCGGGAGTTGCGGTTCAAAATCGCCCCTCTGTTGGACTTCCTTCCAGACGCCAAAAGGGCTGAGGCCCTTGAAATCCTACAAGAAGGTGAGATTGCTTCGGACCACACCATCACGGTGGCAACGGACATTGCCGACACTGGTTTCCGTCAGTTGGGCAACAGCGTTTGCTTGAGACGACGAGGATGGCTCAAGGCCACGGATTTCCGCCAGGACGTACAAACCAAGGTTTTGGACATACCCTTCGACGGGATCAACCTATTTGGGAAGGCGGTTGAGGAGTCCCTTCAGGCCATCAAGACAGACACAGAGACTGCCCCGGCACTGGGAGTGCTCCAACAACGGCCGTCCTTTCAGAGCTCTAGAGGCAGACAAGGTGCCTCCAAGGGATCCGGCAGCGGCTCCTCCACGTACCGCCAAGCGGCAAGATCTTCGTCCCAGGAAGCCTACAGGGGACGCGGCAAGTCAGGTGGTGCCCGCCGTCGTCGACAGGGAGGTCAAGGAGGCAAGGCGGCCTCCAAACAAGATTGAACCAACCATGGGGTCGGGCCCCCGCCGAATCACCCCGGTGGGAGGCCGGCTGGCGAGCTTCGTCAGCGCGTGGGAGTCTATCTCCACCGACCGTTGGGTGCTGGACGCCCTGGCCCAAGGGCATGCCCTCGAGTTTCAGAAGAAGTGCCCTCGCGTTCCACCCGTGGCCAGGAAGGAAAATCACGTCCCTCAACTACTGTTGGAAGTAAGGGCGATGCTCAAGAAGGGTGCCATTGAGCTCGTCCCAAAGAGGCTTCGGGGCTCTGGAGTTTACTCAAGGTACTTCCTCGTAAAAAAGACAGGAGGATGGCGCCCCATCCTGGACCTGCGATGACTGAACAAGTACATCAAGGCACAGAAGTTCCGTATGGTCACCCTCCAGCACGTGCTGGGACAGCTGGAGGAGGGCGATTTCCTGTCGTCGTTGGACTTGGAGGATGCATACTTCCACATCCCCATTCTAAAAATACACCGAAAGTTCCTCAGGTTCGTGGTCCAAGGCCGGCACTACCAGTTCAAGGCCCTCCCGTTCGGATTGAAGTCGGCACCCAGGGTGTTCACCAAGTGCCTCGCACTGGTGGCGGCGCGGCTGCGCCTACAGGGGATCCACGTCTACCCCTACCTGGACGACTGGCTCATCCGGGCAAGGACGATGGAGCTCGCCGTGGAGCACACTGCGAAGACCGTCCAGCTGCTCACAGACCTGGGATTCTCCATCAACTTTCCAAAATCCCACCTGGTTCCGTCGCAAGTCGCCCTGTTTCTGGGAGCCAAGCCCGACACAGTGGCGCGGCTGGCCTCGCCGTCGGAGGAAAGGACCAGGACCATTCTGGGCAAGGTGCAGCGTCTGCTGGCCACGAACATGGCCAGGGTAAGATCTATCAAGTCCCTCCTCGGGATGATGTCCTCCTGCATTTATCTGGTGCGCCTTTGGAGGCTTCGGATGCGCCCCTTACAAGAGTTCCTCAACGCCCGCTGGGTACAGTCAACGGGCAGCTTCGGGGACAGGATCCCTCTCAACGAGACGTTCCGCCAGGCGATCCGGTGGTGGGGTACCCGCTCCCATCTGTCGGCGGGCACGGACTTTCAGACTCCAGCTCACCAGGTGACGGTGACGACGGACGCCTCCCTGGAAGGTTGGGGAGCGCACTCCGGAGATCTTCACGCGAGAGGCCTTTGGCTCCCGGAGGAGAAGTCACTCCACATCAACATCTTGGAGCACCGCGCAGTGTTCTGGGCCCTCAGGTCCTTTCTTCCGTTCCTCAAGGGCTAGCTGGTGAGGATCTTCCCCAACAACACCACCTTGATGTTCTACATCCGGAAGCAGGGCGGAACCAGGTCCCCGGCCCTATCCAAGGAAGCCCAGGATCTGTGGCATTGGGCCGTCGCCCAAGGGATGTTTCTGGTGCCTCTTCATCTGGCAGGAATAAAAAACACGATCGCCGACTCACTCAGCAGGGAGCTGCGCTTGTGCCACGAGTGGGAACTACGCCAGGATCAAGTGGATCGGCTCTTCCGACGATGGGCGAACCCCAGATCGATCTCTTCGCGACTGCAATGAATTCCAGGTGGCGGAGGTTCGCCAGCAGGTTCCCCCAGCCGAGGAGCATGGGCGATGCTTTCTCGTTCCCCTGGGATGGCCTATTTCTTTATGCATTCCCTCCGCTGCCGTTGCTGCTCCGGCTCATCAACCAGCTCAAGAGGTCCTGGTGCAGGATGATCCTCGTCGCACCGGCGTGGCCGAGACAGATCTGGTTCCCGGACCTTCTGGACTTGTCAACGTCCACACCAGTCAAGCTGCCGACGGACGCAGACCTTCTCTCCAGAGAAGGAGGCGCCATTCTTCACCACGACCCGGAGTCGCTGAACTTGCAGGCCTGGCTCCTGCGGCACTAGAGTTTGTAGGGTACAACATCCCGGCCGACTGCAGAGAGGTTCTTGCAAAGGCCAGGGCGTCCTCAACTCCCAAGTGCTACGGTATAAATGGAAGAGGTTCTCAGTCTGGTGCCGTGCACAGAAGATTAACCCTCTGCGGATTACGGCCCCTCAAATACTGCCGTACCTACTGTCGCTGGCCAAAGCTGGACTGGCTCACGCCTCCATCAAAATACATCTGGCTGCAATCTCTCGATATACCAGGACTATGGGACGGGCGTCCTTGTGGTCTCATCGCCTGGTGAAAGAATTCATGAAGGGACTATTCCGATCATTCCCGCCGGTGAAGGCTCCTTCCCCGGCGTGGGAGCTTAATGTGGTGCTGACCAGGCTCATGGGGGCCCCATTCGAGCCTATGCATTTGGCGCCTTTGAAGTTCCTGTCATGGAAGACAGCTTTCCTCGTGGCCATCACCTCCGCACGACGTTTGGGAGAGATCCAGGCCCTATCTTGCAAGCCTCCATATTTGACCTTTCATGACATGAGGGTGGTGCTGAGGATGCACCCCTCCTTTATGCCCAAGGTGCCGTCGGACTTCCACCTCAACGAGCCCTTGGTGTTGTCAGTTTTCTTCCCGTTGCCTTCGTCGCCGGCCGAGAGGACTTTGCACTCGCTGGATGTAGCTAGAGCGCTGAGGTTCTACGTGGACCGCACAAAGAGTTTTCGGAAGACGTCACAGCTGTTTGTGAACTTTGGGACTGTCAATCAAGGGAAGGCTCTCTCGAAGACTTCCATTTCCAGATGGCTCTCCGGCTGCATCATGCACTGTCACCGGCCGTCCGAGAGCCCATTCGACCAGAGCGATCGCTGCTACCACGGCGTTCCTGTCCGGTGTGCCCCTGCTGGACATCTGCAGGGCGGCGACGTGGAGGTCGACGCACACCTTCACAAGATTGTACTGCGTCGATCGGGACTCCAGGGAGGAGTCCAGGGTCAGCCAAGCAGTGCTGCGCAACCTGTTTGCCTGGTGAGGAGGTAAGAGATGCTTAATGTTGAGTTGTTGTATTGCTTAATGTTGAGCCTGTTGCCACCTCCCGTGGTTGTGCATGTGTGTACTGCTATGTATTCTCTTATTCATGAGCATGTGAATCCATGCAAGACCCCATTCTGGAGAAGGAACAAGTTACTTACCTGTAACTGTTGTTCTCCAGCATGGGTCTGGCATGGATTCGCATGCGAACCCTCCCGCCTACCCCTCTGCGGCTCTTCACTTGGTCATACTGCCACTTTACGTGCTACCAAATCTGAGGATGGCTGCCAGAGGCAGGGCCTAGGGAGAGGGCAGTCATTGGCTGGGGGCAGTATGACCCAGAGACCAGTGATTGGTTACTACTAAGAAAGACAGATCAGAAACGAAACTGATACTGATTTTTTTCTATACCGAGGATTCCCAGCCTGACGACAGGGAATATTCATGAGCATGTGAATCCATGCCAGACCCATGCTGGAGAACAACAGTTACAGGTAAGTAACTTGTTCCTTATTCTGGGTATGAATCACACAGTCTGCAATGTTAAATGATGTGCAGTCAGCAGGAAGTTTATTTAGGTGCATTGCCGTACCCAGAATCAGGACCTCGGTCTTTGACCTATTTAGCGCTAGCTTGTTTGCTTGCATCCACGCCTGAAAGATTTGATATACGGAAATAAGAAAAGCAGCATCACGTGCATAGTCGCCAGTCAGGGGCACATAGTTTGCTTACACCACACCCAGTCTGTCTAGATGTTGAAACAGCGGATTCATAAAAATATTAAAGAGGGTGGGTGCCACGCATGAGCCTTGAGGGACCCCAAATAGCAGCGAAAAATCCTCAGCCCGGATACTCTCAGAGAAAACCCTAGCCCTACTGTCCACGAGAAAAGATTTAACCCATTCCATCGCCAATTCAGAAAAGTGTGCAGATATTCGTAGTCTCTCTGCCAACACCGAGTGATCTACAAGTTCAAAAGTTGCAGAGAATTCTGCTGACAGCATAAGCATTGTGATGTTACCCTCTGCCATGAATTCTATTATATTAGTCTTAAGCTCAAGTAGGGTGGATTCAGTACTTTGGGCTTTTCTAAAGCCTGAGCTGCCGGAAAAGCCTCAATTTTCAGGCTACCCTCGGCCGCCTCATCTCCTTCAATCATCTCCGACTGTCTGTCTGCTATCCAGGAATGGTGTGCTGCCAATGACCTCTGCCTTAATGCCAGTAAGACTGAGATTCTACTCATCGGCACACCCGCTCCCTCCTTCCCTGCAGTGCTCTGGCCAACCTCTCTTAGCCCGCTTCCTGCTCCTACTTGCAAGGCAAAAAACCTCGGGGTCATCTTCGACTCAACACTCTCCTTCTCTCCTCATATATCGGACGTCTCTAAGAAGTCACACTACCAGCTGCACCTCCTCAGAGGTATTTTTCCCTTCTTCTCCTTCCCCCAGAAGCTCACGGTCTCCAGAGCCCTGGTTCTCTCGAAGCTGGACTACTGTAACAGCCTCTATCTTAATCTGCCTGCCTCCACTCTCCGCCCTCTGCAACTCATCCAGAACAGGACTGCGAGACTTCCTTGGCCTCAAGCCCAGGGACCATATCTCTCCAGGACTGAAATCTCTACACTGGCTCCCAGTGGCTGCGAGGATTAAGTTCAAAACCCTCTGCATTGTCCACACGGCCTTCTGGGGACTGGGGCCTAAATACCTTCAACTCTTTCTTCCTAAATATCTTCCTTCCCGAGCCCTCCGCTCATCTGTCTCCAACTCCCTCAGGGTGAGCCGCTTCTCGAAGCAACGAGCTGGGGGGAGATCTCTCTCTGCGGCAGGGGCCTCTCTCTGGAACAGCCTTCCTGCCTCCCTGAAACTTGAGGAGAACCATCTTCGGTTCCGGAAGCACCTCAAAACCTTCCTCTTTGCTTCTGATTTCTCTCCCCCTCTCCCCTGCTAAATTCTTCACTGAAACTGCACTGAACATGCACCTGGGCCACTCTCACCGACCTCGGTCCTTGGCCCAGCCACTCTCCACTTGCACTGCCTCCCTGGCAACCCCTGCACTGCGGGGCTGTCTCTGCATCCCTACAGCTCCCCCCTCCTAGCACTTGTCTGCACTTATCTTGCACTTTCCACCACCTGGCCCTACTTATTTATTATTTATTTATTTTATTCTACTTACCCTGATCAGCACTCCCCCCCCTCCCCTTTCCCTTGCACTTTTTCCCTTCCCCCTACCCCTGCACGATCAGCATGACACCTGGCCTAGTAGGATCGTTGTCTGTCTTCCCCTTGCTTCCCCCTCCCTGCCTCGTCGCGCCTTGAAACACTTGTGTATAGGCGCGTTACAAATGCCATTTCATATCATATCATATATCAATCTGTAGATGACCCACCCTATTTAAAATCTTCAACAGATCAGGCACATTTGTGATGGTATGGTCTGATAATTGCCCGCAATACAAGGATCAAGAGATGGCTTCTTGATGAGAGGAGAAATCCATGCTTGCTTTATATTTTTAGGGACAACTTTTTCCCTAAACGAGGCATTAATAAACTTGGTAATCACAGGTACCAGATGTGAACCGCAAGCCTTGATGGTAATTGCCAGGCCGATATCACCTCTACTATTTGTAGGCTTAAGTTCACCCAATATCTCAGCCAGATATTGCTCAGAGATGGGCTTAAAAGTGAACTCTGGGAAGGCTTTAGGGGCTGCCTGTTCTACAATTTTTATCCTTTCAATGGGTGGTCAATGTTTTTCTGCCTAATATTTTCCTGTTTTTTTCAAGTTTATACAGGAACACTTCTAGGATATTATTAGACGAAGCAGCGTCCTTAACCACCTGACTTGTTGGCAATACAGGACTTTCCAGCTCATTGAGCATCTGAAAGAGTTCCTTAGACTGGATGCTGCTCCAGAGATACGATGCTCGTAATACGTTTTCTTGGCCCGAACAATGGCCAGTTTATAGATTTTGGGGTTTTTCCTAAGGAGTCCCAAATCTGACGAAAACCATGTTTTGTCATTTGGTTTCTTAGTTGGGCGTGATTTTTCTGGCGCTAGGCTTTCCACAGCTAGTTCCAATCTTTTGCAATGCAATAAGTGTTGGAAAGTTCTTCTTCTGAATTAAGAACAGTTAAGTCATTTGGCAGAGATGCAAAGAGGGGGGTCATGTCTTTCGATTTAAGCTTATGTATATTTCAAAACATAGCCCTGCACTCTTCCTTGGGGATTTTAAGGACAGGAAAAATGGTGAAGTTCCAATCCAAAAGATGGTGGTCCGACCATGGGCATTGACAATTTGACAGATCCTCAATGCAGATGTTTTGTGATAGAACCCAATCCAGGGCTCTACCTTTTTCGTGCGTAGAGGAAGTAACGTGTTGTTCAAACCCCAGGTTAGATAGCAAAGATTTCAGTAACATAGCTGAAGCATCCAATGGGTTAAAAAGCCAAAGTTAAAGTCCCCTAAAATCATGGTTTTGGTATTGGATTTCAATATCGGTGCTATAAAGTTACTAAAATTTGTGACAAAATCCTCAGCACTATGGAGTGGCCTATAAACAATTACAATATTAATGGTTGAATTATGGTTGACCTGGTACTTAACCCAGAGTACTTCGCAGTCAGGGAGCTGTGCCGTGTCAATCTTCAGAATAATGAAGGATTGATTATAAATAAGAGCCACACCCCCTCCTCTGGCATTCACACGATCCTGTCTAAGGATACTGTAACCAGTGGGGATCACCAGAGAGAGCAACGGACCGGCTGTGTCATGGAGCCATGACGCTGTGATCGCACAAAGATCTGTTTGTTGATCCAAGACATAATCTGCAACCTCTGTTGCATTCCTAACCCGAGACCTGGTGTTTAGCAACCTGCATTACACTTTACCCCTAACAATACACATATATGTTACATTACATGTCATATCAAATTTATCAGAGCTGGAGGACCTAGGAAAGTCAGTATGATAAGACATCTCACCTCCAGAGGTCAAAGTCTGTAACTCTGAGTCCATGGCCGGCATTTCCTGCATATTATGAGCAGTATAACTACACTTGTCATCTTGCTTCCTACTTATACTTGGAGATTCAATAGAACTATTCTCCAATGCAGTGACACAATTTTGCACCTGACTATCTGGGATTGTATTGGCCTCCATTACACAACATGCCACCCCTCCCTTCACATGGGCCTTAGAAGCAACCTCGTGGGACGGGATAACGGGGCAATATTAGGAGGTGACATAATAGTCTCACATTGTGGGGGAGAAGATCTGGAAACCCCGGTGTGCCTATTGACAACGCCAGAACCAGCCCTAGGAGATATCTCAGAGTTATGACTCCTCAAACGTAGGGCTGGAACACTATTTCCTTCAAGCTTTAGGCATGCAACATTTATGGCCTCCAGAACTTCCATAATGCCCATACTTGCACGAGAAGGTAATTATGGAGGATGAAATTGGTAAGCAGCTAGGCAAGAGCATGTGAGGAAGAGTGAAAAGCCTTTAAACCAGGAAATAAGAAGAGCCTAATAGTAAGACTGTTTATACTGTCCTAAAAATAAAATAAACCACTCCCAGTAAACACTCAGAGAGCCTGTTAATAAGAGAGCTGCAAAGAATCCAAAAACACCTGCTAAAAAGGGAAAAAAAACACACAACAGTACTCACAAGCAGGAGTCAGATCCCAGAGAGCAGGGAACAGCAACTGTGTCCAGCCCAGCCACTGCGTGCACAAACTGGCACAAATTGGCCCTGTTAGCACCAGGCGTGGTTACGCCTGTGATCAGATATAAATCCTGAGCCTCAAACTACAGGTATGCTGGGAAATGTAGTTCCCACAACTCGGAGCAGGCAGAGGCTCAGAAAGCTCTGATTTAAACCGCCCGAGATTACAAAGAGGCAAACTCTTAGTCCTTAGTCCCCTTTCCTCCATATGTCCCACCATCCTCCCCCCTAATTCTGATGTCATTAGGTGATGTTAAATATTGTCATCGCGTCAATGGGGACCGAGGAGGCGCGCCTGTGGGTGGATTCAGGGATGCAGATGCTACCAGGGCCGCGACCCCGCGCTCCTGTAAACTTAAACGGGAAGAAGGTTTTTTCTGCTGAAAAAGGTTCCGGTTTCCATCCCTAGCGAGGGACGCCCATGCAGTATGGAGGAAAGGGGACTAAGGACTAAGAGTACGTTAGTCACTACAGTGAGTAACTTAATTTGTCCAGCTGCATCCACACACTCACTTTCTATGTCATCCGACACCCTGACCGTCTCCATTGTTCCCTTTGTACATAATCTGAATCACCACTCCTCTATGTAAAGCACTCCGTTGCTAAATAGCTTGCGTTGCACTTCAGAAAACCACTACATATATTTGAACTGGGGTTTGCAAAGTATTTGCATACCCCCAAGAGCCTCTTCAATTTGAAAGAACGGATCATATGCCTAGCCAGAAAAGCAAGTTCTCCAGCATGGGGTCTGGCATGGATTCACATGCTCATGAATATTCCCCGTCGTCAGGCTGGGAATCCTCGGTAAAGACAAAAATCAGTATCAGTTTCGTTTCTGATCTGTCTTTCGTAGTAGTAACCAATCACTGATCTCTGCGTCATACTGACCACAGCCAATGACTGCCCTCTACCTAAGCCCTGCCTCTGGCAGCCATCTTCAGATTTTTACCGCACGTTCAAGTGTTGGGATCCTCGTGCTATTGCTCTCGAGCGTTAGTGCTATTTTTTCACGTTTTTTCTCAAAAATTTCTCTTTTTCGGTCAAAAGAGCCTCAAGCTCCACCGTTTCTTCATCCAATCAACGGGGACCCGTGTCGGATTCGTCTACGCCCCTCAAGGGTGAAGATTTCGTCGAGCCACGCTTTTGGAGGACTCCAGAAGTTTCTCAGGCCCATCTCGGACATGGCCCAGGAGAAGGGAAGCTCGACGCCCGGAAAGCTGTTCAGGGTCTGCCCTGGATGCCAGCTTCAGAATGTCTTTAAGGAGGACGAACACTCCCTTTGTCTTTACTGCCTACATGAGGACAAGACGCACGTGGAAAAGGACTGTGCGTTTTGCGGCAATATTTCGGAGCGGACCATGAAGGACCGCCATCAACGTCTCGCCAACTGGCTGGAAGGGAAGAGCCCGTCAGGCGAGAAGAAGAAGAAGAAGTCCGAGCGGTCTTCTAAGACCTTTGAGGACGCCCCGGCGACGGGGGTCCAACAGAAGGCCAAGCACCGCGAGACCGCTGGCACGAGAGCGCCGAACGGTCGGGCTCTACGGGCGCCAGGCAGGGCGCATCCTCCCCGGCGCCATCAACCACGAGCCAACGCTCTGGCTCGGGTAAGAGGAAAGCCGAGCACCCGGCGAAGCTCCTGGAGAGACCCCGGTCGAGTTCGAAGGCCCCATCGGAGGGGGAGCGAGGCAGTGACCCTCCCCCCAAGGAGAAGGCTGTGAGCGCACCTAAGGTGGTGAAAGCCATGATCCATCCGGCCAAGGCCTCTATCGAGACAGTCGCGGCGGCCCTGGCTCAGCCTGTGGAGGCTACACCAGTGGTGGCGACCTCGGGGCCCAGAGTCTCCCTGCCACCGCAGAGGGAGTCCTCTTTCATGCCCATCGACAGGACCCCCGTGAAACCTCCGACGGAGAAGAAAAAGGGGGGCCGGAGGTCGTCGTGGATTCGGCCTCAACCTCTGAGGAAGAGCTGATCGAAGTCTTAAGCCACGGCGTTGGCGTGGAAGAAGATCAGCCCGTCGGGAGGGACCCCGACGTAGGAGACGACGAGAACGTCGAGGGTGCCGACGGGGCTACTGACCGCCCGTCGGACTCCCCTCAACCAGTGCCGCAAGACAACTCGGCGGCCATTTTGTTGGCTATACAGTCCTTATGCTCGGAGATAAGGACAAGACTGCCGTTACCTCCAGCGGAGGAACCGCTCCCGATGGGGGACCCGGAGCCAGGCCCTTCTGGGAGCCCTCCCCCTAAGAGAAGAAGGATTCATCCTCCACCTCCTTTTCAGCCATCGCGCCCTGTTCAGCCCTCCTCCCCGTCCACGACACGTGGGGATGATACGGGGACTGACACGGCCGCGACGGGTACAGACGACGAGGTTTACGACGAGGATCTCCCGTCGTCACCTCCCACCCGGGCTTCCCCGCCCGACGAGATTGGATCGTTTCACTCCATGATCGCCAGGGCATCCGAGCTTTTCCAGCTCTGCCCGGAAGAGAAGAAGAAGGAAGGTTTCCTTTATCAACGGCGCGAGGCCAAGAGGAAGATTGTCCTCTCTGTACCTCTACTGGACGATATTTGGGATGAGGGCCTTGCCCTCCTCAAGAACCCATCCACGACGCCGGCTAGAAGGGATCGGTACGAGAAGAAGTACCGGGTCCCGGACGCGGCCCCCTTGTGCCTTCGGGCACAGCCGACCCCGGACTCGGTCGTCTCCGTGGGGGGGGGCGCGGCCTCTACGCCGACCTCCCCGCCGGACGGCGAGGGAAAGAAATTAGACACGATGGGACGCAGAGTCATCTCGTCTGCAGCGACGACAAACTGGCCCCCCTGCTGGACTTCCTACCAGACGACAAGAGGGCAGAAGCCCTAGAGATCTTGCAGGAAGGAGAGGTGGCGTCGGACCACGCCATTACGATTGCGACGGACATCGCCGACACTGGATTTCGGCAGTTGGGCAACGGCATGTGCCTTAGGCGGCGTGGATGGCTCAAGGCTACTGACTTCCGTCAGGACGTGCAGACCAGAGTCTTGGACATGCCGTTCGACGGAAACAACCTGTTTGGGAAGACAGTGGACGATTCCCTACAAGCCATCAAGACGGACACGGAGACGGCCCGTGCTCTTGGTGTTCTCCATCAACGACGGCCGCCCTTTCGGAGCGGCGGAGGCAAACGGGGTGCCTCCAAAGGTTCCAGCGGCGGATTTGCCACCTACCGTCAAGCGGCCCGTTCGTCGTCACAGGAAGCCAAAAGGGGCGAGGCAAGTCAGGCGGACCCCGCCGTTGTCGCCAAGGAGGACAAGGCGGCAAAGCCTCGTCGAAGCAGGATTGAACCGGCCGTGGGGTCGGGCCCCCACCGAAGCACCCCGGTGGGAAGCCGGCTGGCGAGCTTCGTCAGCGTGTGGGAGTCCATCTCCACCGACCGTTGGGTGCTGGACGCCCTAGCTCAGGGTCACGCGCTCAAGTTTCTAAAGAGGTGCCCGCGCGTCCCCCCTGTGGCCAGGAAAGAACATCACGTCCCTCAACTTCTCTTGGAGGTAAAGGCGATGCTCAAGAAGGGGGCCATCGAGCTCGTCCCAAAGAGGCTTCGGGGCTCCGGAGTTTACTCAAGATACTTCCTCGTGAAGAAGAGGACGGGAGGATGGCGTCCCATCCTAGACCTACGACGACTGAACAAATTCATCAAGGCACAGAAGTTCCGGATGGTCACCCTCCAACACGTCCTGGTTCAGCTGGAGGAGGGCGATTTCCTGTCGTCGTTGGATTTGGAGGATGCCTACTTCCATATTCCCATCCTAAAGGGACACCGAAAGTTTCTCAGGTTCGTGGTCTAAGGGCGTCACTACCAGTTCAGAGCCCTTCCCTTCGGATTGAGGTCGGCACCCAGGGTGTTCACCAAGTGCCTCGCACCGGTGGCGGCGCAGCTGCGCCGAGAGGGGATCCATGTCTACCCCTACCTGGACGACTGACTCATCCGAGCGAAGACGAAGGAGCTCGCCGTGGAGCACACGGCAAGGACCGTCCAACTACTCACGGACCTGGGATTCTCCATAAACTACGCCAAGTCCCACCTGGTGCCCGCGCAAGACGCACTATTTCTGGGAGCGAAGCTCGACATAGTGTTGCTTCTGGCCTCTCCGTCGGAGGAAAGGACGAGGGCCACCTTGGGCAAGGTGCAGCGGATGCTGGTCGCGGACGCGGCCAGGGTGAGGTCCATCAAGTCCCTCCTCGGAATGATGTCTTATTGCATTTACCTCATCCGCCTGTGCAGGGTCCGGATGCGCCCGTTGCAGGAGTTCCTGGACGCGCGCTGGATCCAGACGACGGGCAGCTTCGAGGAGAGGATCACACTCGACGAGAGTTTCCGACGAGCAATCCGGTGGTGGGGCACCCGCGCGCATCTGACGGCGGGCATGGACTTCCAGACCCCCGGCCACCAGGAGACAGTGACCACGGATGCCTCCCTGGAAGGGTGGGGAGCGCACACCGAAAATCTGCACGCGAGAGGCCTTTGGCTTCCGACGGAGAAGTCCCTCCATATCAACGTCCTGGAGCTCCATGCAGTGTTTTGGGCCCTCAGGTCCTTCCTTCCGTCCCTCAAGGGCAAGGTGGTGAGGATCTTCACTGACAACACCACCACCATGTTCTACATCAGGAAGCAGGGCGGAACCAGGTCCCCAGCCATGTCCAGGAGGCGCAGGATCTGTGGCATTGGGCCGTCGCCCAAGGGATGTTTCTGGTGCCGTTTCATCTGGCAGGGTTAAAAAACACCATCGCCGACTCGCTCAGCAGAGAGCTGCGCTCGTGCCACGAGTGGGAACTATGACAGGATCTAGTGGACCGCCTCTTCCGACTGTGGGGCACACCCCAGATCGATCTGTTCGCGACAGCGACGAACTCCAAGTGCCGGAGGTTCGCCAGCAGGTTTCCCCAGCCGAGGAGCATGGGTGATGCTTTCTCGTTCCCCTGAGAGGGCCTGTTTCTATACGCGTTCCCTCCATGGCCATTGCTGATCCGGCTCATCAACCAGCTCAAGAGGTCACGGTGCAGGATGATCCTCGTCGCACCTGCGTGGCCGAGGCAGATATGGTTCCCGGACCTTCCGGACTTGTCAGCGTCCCCGTCAATCAAGCTGCCAGTGGACGCGGATCTTCTCTCCAGGGAAGGAGGCACCATCCTCCATCACGACCCAAAGTCGCTGAACTTGCAGGCCTGGCTCCTGCAGCGTTAGAGTTTGGAGGATACGACATACCGGCCGACTGCAGAGAGGTTCTTGCAAAGGCCAGGGCGTCCTCAACTCTTAAATGCTATGGACACAAATGGAAGAGGTTCTCTGTCTGGTGCCACGCACAGAAGATTAACTCTCTACGGATTACGGCTCCCCATGTACTGCCGTACCTTCTGACGCTGGCCAAGGCTGGACTGGCGCACACGTCCATCAAGATTCATCTTGCTGCGATCTCCCGATACACCAGAACCACGGGGCGGACGTCTTTATGGTCTCATCGTCTGGTGAAAGAATTCATGAAGGGACTGTTCAGATCGTTCCAGCCGGTGAAGGCTCCGGCCCCGGCGTGGGAGCTCAACGTGGTGCTGACCAAACTCATGGGACCTCCGTTCGAGCCTCTGCACTCGGCTCCGTTGAAGTTCTTGTCGTGGAAAACAGCGTTTCTTGTGGCCATCACCTCCGCACGAAGAGTGGGAGAGATCCAGGCCCTTTCCTGCAAGCCCACGTACTTGACTTTTCACGACACGAGGGTAGTGCTCAGGACGCACCCCTCCTTCATGCCCAAGGTGCCGTCGGGATTCCACCTCAACGAACCCTTGGTGTTGCCTGTTTTCTTCCCGTCGCTTTCGTCGCCGGCCGAAAGGGCTTTGCACTCGCTGGATGTGGCTAGAGCGCTGAAGTTTTACGTGGACCGCACAAAGTGTTTTCGGAAGACGTCACAACTTTTTGTGAACTTTGGACCTGTCAATCAGGGGAAGGCTCTCTCAAAGGCTTCCATTTCCAGATGGCTCTCCGGCTGTATCATGTACTGTCATCGGTTGGCAAACCGACCACTGCCTGGTCGTCCGAGAGCCCATTCCACCAGAGCGATCGCAGCTACCACGGCGTTCCTATCTGGTGTGCCCTTGCTGGACATCTGCAGGGCTGCTACGTGGAGGTCGACGCACACCTTCACGAAATTCTACTGCGTCGACCGGGATTCCAGGGAGGTGTCCAGGGTCGGCCAAGCAGTGCTGCGCAATCTGTTCGCCTGAGGTGAGCCTGGTGAGGAGGTAAGAATTGCTTAATGTTGAGTTTGATGTAATGCTTAATGTTGAGCCTTTGCCACCTCCCATGGTTGTGCATGTGTGTACTGCTATGTATTCTTTATTCATGAGCATGTGAATCCATGCCAGACCCCATGGTGGAGAAGGAACAAGTTACTTACCTGTAACTGTTGTTCTCCAGCATGGGTCTGGCATGGATTCACATGCGAACCCTCCCGCCTACCCCTCTGCGGCTCTTCACTTGGTCCTAGTGCCACTTCACGTGCTACCAAATCTGAAGATGGCTGCCAGAGGCGGGGCTTAGGTAGAGGGCAGTCATTGGCTGTGGTCAGTATGACGCAGAGATCAGTGATTGGTTACTACTACGAAAGCCAGATCAGAAACGAAACTGATACTGATTTTTTTCTTTACCGAGGATTCCCAGCCTGACGACGGGGAATATTCATGAGCATGTGAATCCATGCCAGACCCATGCTGGAGAACAACAGTTACAGGTAAGTTACTTGTTCCTTATTCCAGCATCTGGCAGACAACCCAGCATTTTCTGATGGGACAGATCACTGCATTTTCACCACTGTAGTTTTGGAGTGAGTAGAGGAGTGGGAGGTGGTAAATGTTTTGGGATGGGGTGAACAGGACATATGGGGGTTGTCCCCTACAAAAAAAGTGGTGAAATTTCCTAGGCAGCCAGAAGGGGGTGATCCAGAAAGTGACATGTAGACAAATGCCTTGCCAGCTGTGTCTCATTTAGAGAATTCCTTATGTATCGTATTGCTGGATTGAGGATGAATTTCAGCCGAAATGAGGAGGGTCCCTATCTGAGGGTACATATCCTGACAGACCATAAATAGGCTGACATATATTTTCATTGCTCCAAAGAGAGGGCAAAGTAATGAGCACAACTGCTGTGTTTTTGCATCGAGAGGTTGGTCATAGTAGAAGAAAATATTATTTCCCTGAAAAGTAGTGAGTACAAAGAAAATGTATGTTCAAAAGTGGAACTAGTGTTTCTTGCTTGAACAGAGAAGGCAAGGTTTTATTTCCCACAATTTGATGATGAATTGTTGTCATAGATCCACATTTATCAATGCATTTCTGTATTACATTGACAGGAGAAGAGACTACAGTGCCTTTCATTCAATGGTTTGAAAGAAAGAGAGTGGATGATGGAATCTCTCATTCGATATATTAAGGTTATCGGTGGACCAACTGGAAGAGAAGGGCTTCTGGTGGGCTTAAAGAATGGACAGGTAATGTTTCAGTTTGTGTCTACACTTTGTCTGTGTGTCAAGCTGTACCACTTGGAATCTATTGCACCATGTGTAGGCTTTAGGTTGAAGTTTCTTTTATAGTTATTGCCACTGTTAGTTTCTCATTGTGAGCCAAGTTTGAAGAAGGCAACAGTCTGTTATTTCCTCTTGAACCGCCAGTGTTACTGTTGATATGCCCCTATGGTCTTAAGAGTTTCCAACCCCTGTCTCAAAGCTCTAGTGGCAGGGGTAACTTTCCCAAACCCTCTCTTTTGCTTTGGGTGCTCTAGCCTGTGTTGGTTTGCAATGTCCCCCACCCCAGAGCTCTGAAATCCTGCGTCACTAGTGTGTGGACAGTAAAACCCGTCGGGGAAGTCTGCACAGTGACCGATTCTGTTGGTGTAGATTCCTGACTGTTGAGGTTTCAGCAGGGTGAGGCAGTAAGAAGCTGAGATGAAAGTTGAGAGATGATGCTCAGGAGGTCTTTCTCTCCCTTCCCAAAGGAAATGCCTGAAAGGGGAAAATTGCTGCTGGGATAAAACAGAGAGGTAGTGGGGGGGGGGAGAACTGGATTGGCTAGGGGAAGAAGCATGGAGGCTCTTTGGGGAGGGAAGCACGGGTAGAAACACTGAAGCTTGAAGAATACAGTGCCTCTAAAAAATTGATGCTGTGATACAAGTATGAATACAAATATTGTTTTTAAAAGTGAGTGTTGTAATTCCCTTAATTGAACGAGGAGAGAATGGTAAAAAGGTTTGTTCGTCTCTGGCATATTTTAATAATTATCAGCATCTCATTCTGCCTTGTATAGCTGGCAGAGCATATGTCCAGGCAATGTTGCACAGCTCTTGAGCCATCCATGGGTTGGATTGATGTATAGAGAGATTTGAATGCTTAGTTTTAATTTCAAAGTCTTTTTATTGTTTTTAACGTGCACATACTGAAGCATGAAACCAAATCTGTAATGTCGAGCATCCAACAGTGAAATGTATCTGATACATATTTCAAGTACGAAACCAAACCAGAACAAAATATTAAACCCACAAAGAAAAGTAAATAAGACAATAATACATAGACATAAAAGTTCACTATCTTGTAACATTATTGATCATTGGCCAGCTGGGTCCAAGCAAATGTTCACATTTGTCCATGCGACTCATGTATCTCTCTTGTGATGATGTTTCCTGGGGTGGACAAACCCTTTGGGGGGCCGTCCTGGGGCAAAGCGCGCACAAGGATCAAATTACATATAGCAACGTTAAGCATAGCATCCATCCCTTCATGGTGGTTTGTCATCTGGTGAGCAAGGCATTGCCAGTAGGAGGGTTTTCCATGCCACAATGTTGTCAGTGGTGTCTCCAGCACCAATACCCAGGGTTAGGTGCCACGCCAATGTTTCTGCCTCACTCCATCTTTCAAAATCGTTCAATCATAAGCCATATCTGGGCCCGCGTTGTGATCTTCAAGCCACTGCTATGCACCTCTTTGCACGCACGCATGCCAAGTCAATACATTTATACACATGTCTGTATATTTCAGGCCTGGTATATGCCCCCAACAAGCATACCGCTGGTTCCCATCAATAATGTGTGATCCCAGCCGTATTCAAAACGGTCTAAATCCTGTGCCCCACATGTCTACCCCACTAACATCACACCACAGACACGCAGACGATATACAAGGGTTAAACCTAGCAACTCGACCTGCTGTCTTATATGTCCTATGAAGGAAATTTAGCTACAAGAGGCGGAATTGAGTGTTGCGCAAGACCTTTTTAACAAAGAGCAAAGTGGCAGACCTTTGGGTATCATTCAGTTCCTGTCCTAAGTCCTTCTCCCACAGCTCTTTAAGTCTAGCCTTCCTCACACTAATCACCTCAAGCATGCAACAGTACAGTCTAGATGCTGGGCGCCATCTATCTTCCAGCTCATACATCAGCGCTGAAAGTACAGTCGACTCTGGTTCTCCTGGCCAAGGCTCCCATTTTATTTTTACAACCACTGCCAGCCTCTGGTACCACAAGAGTTGTCCCCTAGGAAGACCCTCTGTTTGGGTTAACTCCTCTAAGTCCCTAAAAATCCAGTTCTTATACACTTCCCCCCCATGTGTGGTGTCCCAGAACCTCCCACCGTCTAGCCACCGCTAATCCCTCCTTCAAAGGGATTGTGTCCTGCGACGAATTCCCTATCTTGATAGATCACTTCCAGCTTGCTGGCCTCGGAAAAAAATGTATGTAGAGGGCGCCGCGCGTCGTCGTCCCTCGAGTTTGTGTCCCTCGACAGCCTCCATATCGGCGCCAACGTCATCCTGCGTATAAATAGACTTGCGCAGCGTCCGTTGCTCAGTTCCGTTTTTCCACGCTTCGTGGGCTTCGGAATCCTGTTGCTCAGTTCGTTAGTCAAAGTATATTACTTATTCCTCGAGTATATCTTACTCGTTTCGATGGCTTCCTCATCTGAACCGTCGACACCACGGTCCGGCTTCAAAAAGTGTCAAGATTGTGGAAAGAAAATGTCGTTGACGGATCCTCACAGGATCTGTTTGTGGTGCCTGGGATCGGAGCACCATTGTTCAGAATGCGAGGACTACATGTCCATGACGGCGAAAGCCTTGAAGGAGCGTAAGGGGAAACTCAAAAGAGGTAAGACTCTTAAAACGTCTACTCCTTCGAAAGTTTCCTCCGCAGAATCGAGACATTCGTCTCCTCGCCGTCACGGTAAACATTCTCATTCGAGGTCACGAAGTAGTTCCCATCACTCTTCGAGATCCAAACATTCGAAAAAGAGGCGTTGAAGATCTCCCTCTTCTTCGTCTTCTGTTTCCCCTGAAAGAGTCACCTGCCCCACAAAACATAGCTCTCCAGCCAAGTGGGAGGAATTCCGTAAAAGGATGCTTAGCGTCATTGAGAAAGCGGCCTCGACCCCCCTCGGAGACGGCTAAAGGTGATACCCTGGGTGAAACAAGGGAAAAATCTCCTGATAATGACGGACAACACAGTGGCTATGCACTACCTCAACAAAAGAGGAGGCGTAGGATCACTGCTACTGTGCAGAGAGGCAATGCAGCTCTGGTTTTGGGCAATCCAAGAAGGAATCTCTCTATCGGCAGTTCACTTAACCGGAGAGAAGAACTTGACAGCGGACGCTCTGAGAAGGTAGAACAAAGTCTCACAGGAGTGGGAGATAGCTAAGGAAGTCCTTCAAGAGATCTTCGCCCTTTGGGGAACCCCTCAAGTGGATCTGTTCGCCACCAGTATCAACAGGAAGTGCGATCAGTTTTGTTCAAGGGAATTTCCCCCGAGAGGAGCTCTAGGGGACGCGTTCGTAGTGGACTGGGGGTTTCCACTTCTGTACGTGTTTCCTCCAGTCCCTGTCATTTCTCAGATGATCAGGAGGTTGAGAAGATTCCGGAAGACTATGATCCTAATTTCCCCAGACTGGGCCAGGAGAACGTGGTACCCGGACCTCCTGGACATGTCCATCTGCCCTCCAATTCGTCTTCCACACAGGGAGGATCTTCTCTCACAGAAGGGAGGTCAGGTTCTCCATCCAGACATCAGAACCCTCAAACTTCACGCTTGGTTTCTGAAAGGTTGAGATACAAGGATTGGGACCTCCCAGATGACGTCATGGAGGTGTTGCTTTCAGCCAGAAGGCCAGCAACAAAGACTTTATATAGCTGCCGTTGGAACAAATTCTGCAGCTGGTATAGAGAAAAGAATATTGACCCCTTTTCATGTGGTACACCAACGGTGCTATCCTTTCTACTCTATTTGGCTAATTCAGGTCTTCAAGTTGGTACAATCAAGGGCTACCTTGCAGCGCTATCGATCTTCAAGTGCACTGCAGAGGAGCCATCATATTTTAAATTACCATTAGTAATACAATTTCTGAAGGGATTAACTAATGTCTATCTCCCGAGACCGTTCCAAGTTCCCTTATGGGACTTAAATTTAGTCTTGAATTTCTTAATGGGTACTCCTTTCGAACCACTCCACTCTTGTTCGTTAAGATTTATCACCCTTAAAACTGTCTTATTAGTGGCTTTGACATCTGCCAGAAGGGTGAGCGAATTACAAGCCCTATCTTGCAAACCCCTGCAAACAATTTTTCACAAGGACAAAGTTGTCCTGCAAGTGAAGCCTAATTTCCTCCCAAAGGTGGTTTCTCAGAAAATAAGCTTACCCTTATTCTATCCTCCTCCCCATCCAGGGAAAGAGGAAGAGAGGCTACATAGGCTGGATCCAAGGCGAGCCTTGAGTTTTTATATCAGCAGACTGGCTAGGATCAGGCAAGCAGACCAACTGTTCATAGGTTACACAAGGCCTCAAATTAGGATTGCCAATCACAAAACAGACCATCTCCAGATGGATTATCTTAGCCATTCTAGAATGTTACAAATTGGCAGGGAAAGAGCCCCCTCGAAATCTTAGGGCTCATTCAACCAGGGGTATCGCAGCCTCTTCGGCCCTCCAGAGAGGGGTACCGATTCGAGACATATGTGCGGCTGCCACATGGTCGTCCGCACATACCTTTACAAAATTCTACAATCTGGATTCCTCCTCTAGTCAAGAGACTAGATTTGGCAAAGCTGTGTTACACTCTGTTCACTCTTAAAAGGGAATATGACAATTTTACTCCCACCTCCATTTACACACCACTGCTATGGTAGTCTATCAAGATAAGGAATACGTCGGAGGACACAATCCCTTCGAAGAACAAGTTACTTCTTACCTGGTAACGTTCTTTCGATGCGATGTTCCTCCGACATATTCCTTATCGCCCCTCCAATCCATCCCCTCAGTAAAACTTCCCTTGTGGTTGCAGCTTACGCTCCTTCAAGGTCACTAACCAATTCATGAGCAGATAATTCCAAGATACAAAATGGAACTGAGCAATGGACGCTGCGCAAGTCTATTTATACATAGGATGACGTCGGCACTGATACGGAGGCTGTCGAGGGACACCGACTCGAGGGAAGTCGACGCGCAGCGCCCTCTACTGAAAAAATGTTCCGAGGCCAGCAAGTTGGAAGTGATCTATCAAGATAAGGAATACGTCAGAGGAGCATCCCATCGAAAGAACGTTACCAGGTAAGAAGTAACTGGTTCTTCTCCGAGCAAGTACCTACTGTGGTGAATGACCGCTGGTCGTGTGTATAAAATCTTCACCCATCTAATGAAGCCCTCTCCGAATCCAAAGCCCTGCATCGCGGCCAGAATCCACTCCCAGTAAATGGAGTCAAACGATGGCATCTAATGATGCCACTACAAGTGGGAGATCTCGGGGGGCGGGAGGGGTTTGTCTGATCTATTATGTTGTAGACGTCGTAGGGTCACAGAGTTGCTTTGTCCAGGGACGGATCCTGTTTGGTCTTCATGAATCAAAGCCCCAATTACCTTTTGCAGCCTACCAGCCAGTATTGCCGTCAGGATTTTAATATACTGATTGAGCATGGCTAGGGGACGATAAGATTTGCATTGCTCTGCAGGTTTCCCTGGTTATGAAATGGGGACCACAAGTGTGTCCCTTATACTATCAGGGAGTATGCCTTTGTCGTATGCCTCACCATATACCTTCAACGAAATTGGCGCAAGAATAGAGCTGTATGCCTTCTAAAACTCTGCAGGGAGTGCATCTCCTCCCGGCGTCTTCCCAGCGGGCAAGGACGCCATAACTGACACTAACTCTCCCTCTGTCAGGGGCATGTCCAGAGTAGCATATTGCTCTGCAGTCAATCTTGGTAACTGAATCTGAGAGATGGCTAACGCCAGCTCTTCAGGGTCCACCAACGTCTCGTGCCTATACAGTGCGCTATAAAACTCACAGAAGCCCCATTTATTTCCGCATGTGATTGCCAGCGGGCCCCACATTCAACCTGTATTAGTGTAATTGGGTGCCGGGGTTGATCCGTCTTGCACAGCAAAGCCAGCAGCCTCCCAGATTTGTCCTGCATGTGCAATCTCGCTGTATAAGCCGTATAATCGAAAATGGCAGTTTTTCCCATGCTTCCATACATTGAGTGCACAATAGGTGAAGCTGTGTTTTGAACGCCGAGCTAGTGGCTCTCTTTGACTGAAGTGGTTGGACCCGAGATGCCAAGTGTTCCAGCATCTCGTGTAGTGTTTTCCTGATTCCCCCCACACCAGCAATGATTTCCCCCATAGTTGGCACCTTCAGGGCCTCCCACACCGTTCCCCAGCTATCAACACTGCCTATGTTGATTTCAAGATAAGTATAGAGAAACTCTCAGATCTTCCCCCTAAAAATGTCATCTAGTCATCTAGCGCTGCTGCCGGCATTCACCATAACGGGATCGCCGGTCTAGGACCTTGAGGAGATCACTGCATCACCAGTGGGGAGTGGTCCGAAATGGTACGTTCTAGGTATTCTGCACCAAGGTAGTCCGCCCAGTGTTCAGTGCCCACGAAAAAATTATCAATACGGGTATGGAGGTTGTGCAGGGCTGAATAGTATGAGTATCCCCGCCCCTCAGTGTTTTGCTCCCTTCAAACGTCTGTCAATGCTAGCTCCGCCAATACTTCCTTTGGACCTTTGAGTCCTTGTGCAAGCTAGGTTGGGCAGAGTCTGTTCTGTCCAGGGCCAGGTCCCGAACACAATTAAAGTCCCCTCCCCAAATGAATAGAGCATCCTTCCTGTGGCCCAGCTTAGCACAGATGGGGCACAGGAAAGCAGGTATTGCATGGTTCGGGCAATAAGAGTTCATTATGCATACCTCTTGATGTTCTATATACCCGTGTACAATCGCCCTCTTTGTCTCAACATCTAATAATCAGAAGGGGACCTCGGCATCCATCCATCCATCCATCCATCCATCCATCTTCGAGTATTTGGATCCGTATCCCTGCCCTCCCCATCTTGCTAGGATTCTCTCTTGTTCTGCAGGAAGTAAGTTTGTTTCTTGTAGCAGGGCTATCATTATTACTTTCCTACGTAAGAAAGATCTTACCCAATTTCTGAACAGATAGGATCCCAATCCCCTAACATTCTTTGTCAGTATCGTCGTCATTACCATGTTGGTGGTATGCGGACCGCTTGATCACTCAGCCTTGCCGTTCTCCAGCACCGCCATTAACTTCCTGCCTCCCAATACACTCCTCCTCATCTTTAGGTTCTCATCCCCATCACTGTAATCCCAAATGTAGCCCCCTCAGCCCGCCCTACCCCACTCAGTAATTAACCAGTTGCTGATCTCTAAAAGGGCTTGGCATCATGTCATGAATCGCTTAGACCACATAAGTTCTCGCCATATTCTTCACAGTTCCCCACTGCCATAACATTTCCAAATCATATGAACCATTGTAAACCAACAAAATAAACAACTTGTACAAAAACAATGGGAACATAACAGTGCCCAATAGCCGTTGGCCATTCATACGTGCCCATACCGCCCCCCGCCATGAGCACCTGCCATGCATGACTGTAAACTGTGGATGTGGTTGAGCATTATCCACATAAAGCACTTGGAACCTACTGCAGTGATGAGAGAGCTGTTCCTGCCTTTCAAATGTAAGGGCCTAGAGCGAAGATCCATTTCTGCTCCGACAAACCTTAGAAATGTAGAAATAATGCCCTGATTTGTAAGCCTGCAACTGTGGTTTCTGTGTACACCACTTTCACAAAGAATTAACTTTTACATTTCAAAACCAGGTCTCATGCCATATTTTCCCATACCTCTTAACTGTCTCCTTATGTGGGATAGTCCCTGTTTTACTGTGTGGATTTTCACTTCATATTTAGCTCAATGCATTTCATTGGAGTTGAAAACTGCCTCACGTCTGACCAAAATGACCCTCAACTATTCTAATGTTAAGAGGTGTATTTTTTTTCCAAACTTATTTTTATTGGTTTTGTACGAACAATGTTACAGCAAGGCATTATATAGCATGTGCCTTGTTCAACGCTTGACTGTTTGATAGCAGAAGAGACAAATAACATAAACAACACCTCTTTAAAGTCTTAACGAGGACAGGGGAGGAGAGCAAGAAGGGGCCGAAGGGAAGGGGTAGGAGGCATAAGGCTGGCGTTTACAGTCCGATTGAGGATTGGGAGGGAGCTGTGTCTCTGTGGCCCTGGGCCATTGATAGCTGGAGTTGGCTCTCTCAGGAGGGGGGCGGGGGTAAGCAGCCGATTGTCCCCAGCATTTGCTTGTGCCTTTCCCACAGGGTTCAGCTGGCAATGGGTTGTGCTCTGCTCCTACGGCCTCCTCTCTAGTCTTGCTTGTCCATCCATTGGAGAGTGGGAGGTTGTCTGGCCAGCCCTGGATATTGTTGCGTGTAGTCCAGAAATGGAGCCCAGGTTTGGTAACATTTGTCCCTGTTCCCGAACCGAAGGGCTGTGATTTTCTCAGCCTCTATTATGTCCCTCCCAACACTTCGACCACCACATCTGTATTGCCAACCCTTCTGGGTTTTTCCAGAGCCTGGCAATTGAAATTTTTGCAGCTGTTAGCAAATGAGCGTATAATTCTGCTCTGCAGTCTGTCAGGGGAAATTGGCCATCGCCCCTAGCTCCCAGTAGGAGCACTCCTGGGCCCCATGGGATTGAGAGGCCGGTGATCGCTTTGATCTGATCTAGCAGAGAGTTCCAAAATGGGGTGGCCTTAGGGCATGTCCACAGTAAGTGTTATAGAGTGCATTTGTCTGAGCATCCTCTCCAGCAAAGCATGGGGATCGTGGGGTTACATTTATTGAGAATTTTTGGGGTACGGTACCACCGGTAGCATACCTTGAATGCCCCCTCCTTGCTAGTTATACACTTGTAACTTCTGTGCGCTCTGTCCCAAATGTGGCCCCACTCCTCTGGTTCAGTAACCCTCCCTATGTCTTTTTCCCATTTGTGCATATAGGCTTCCTTGTAGTCTGGGTCGGTACTGTCCAGAAGCTTGTAGAGGGGTGATATTCTCCCTTTTGGGGGAGTCGCTGTAAGGGTTCGCTCTAGGGCTGTAAGTTCTCTGCTTCCGTTTTTTCATTACGTTGCTTGAGAGCCAGTGCCTAAGCTGTGCGTATCTGAACCTCTCCGTCTCAGGAACATTGAATATCGCCTTGCAGGCTTCTAAGTCCAGGGGGTCCCATTCTCGAAAAAGTTTTGTACCTTCTCCAACCCTCCTTCTTTCCATCTGTGGAAATTATTTGAGCTAGCCCCTGGAGTGAAGTCCGGGTTCTTCCAGACGGGGATGAGTGGGCCTGTCATGCTTCCGCATTTCAATAGTCGTGCCGCTTTCCTCCAGCTCAGAATCGTACTTTCCGTTGCTGACAGAGGATTTGTGGTTGTTAGATTGCTAGGCCTCTCTTCCTGTGTGGCAGTGAGTCTATTGGGACCAGGCTCCAGGCTTCCTCCAGCTCCAGCCAACAGGGTTTCTGGGAGACGGTGTTCCAAGCGAACGCCTATGAGAGCTGCGCTGCCAGGATGTATCTTGCTACATCTGGAGCCCCAAGGCCTCCCACCGCCCATCCACAAAGCATGATCCTCCTCGGAATTTGTGGCTTCTTTCCTTCCCTTATGTATTTCTGATGTTCTTTTGCAACTCCTGTACCGCTTTCTTAGGGATAGCTGCTGGCAAGGCTGTGCAATGGTAGAGCAGTCTGGGGGTCAAGTTCATTTTCAGGGCTGTAATCCTCCCGAACCATGAGATTTCTTGTTTCCACCAGCGTATCAAGTCACTTTTGAGTTCTTTGAATAGTGGAGGGAAGTTTGCTTTATATATTCTTTTGGGTTTGTTTGGTAACTGGACCCCCAGATAGCTCAGTTGCACTTTCGGCCAACGTATTAGGTAGTCACTTTCCAGCGCTCTAGTCAGATTCCGAGGCAGGTTGATACTCATCGCTTGTTTAGTGTATGTTAACGCCCTGGCTGCTCTGTCCGTTAGGTGCATTTCCAGAATGATTCTCGCTTTCTTGAGTTTGCGGCTTGCTTTCTTAGTTTGGCTTCCTTTGAGGTTTCTCTCTGCCTCAGCGACCTTCGCCTCTAGTTTCTCCTATTGTAGCTTATTCAGTCGTCTGTGCCGTGCTGTGCAGTCACATGCGACTCCCCGGATGACTGGTTTCATTGCATCCCAGATGGTCGATAATGGAGTATCCAGGGTGGTGTTCTCCTTGAAGTAATTCTTGAGGGCTTCTGCCATTTCTGTTCTGATGGCCCGTTCAGTCAGAATTTGGTCTTGTCGAGTATCATTGAGCAGCCTCAGACAGGCCCTGCACGCTTAGGCTCATTGTGACTGGAGCGTGGTCCGACAGAGCTCTGTGACCTATTTGGATGCTTTCAACACAGGGAATGAGAACACTGGAGAGGAGCAATAGATCAATCCTCGAGTGCCCGAGGTGGGCGTGTGAGAAGAATGTATAATTCTTCACCCCCATGTTCGATAGTCTCCACACGTCTATGGTTTCAGTTTCCCTCAAAAATTCAGCCATAGCGAGTGCTTTGCCGAAGTCCTCCTTTCTTGGAGGGAGAGTTTTGTCCAGATTCGGGTCCGGTGTCGGGTTGAAATCCCCTCCCATAATGAGATGGCCCTCAGTGAAGGTAGTGATTATCAGTAGGAGATTGCGGAGCCCGGCGCGCAAAGGGCATCGTTTTTGTGGAGTGAGACAGCTGTTAGCATCTGGAGGACTTTGGAGGCGCTGAGGGACATGCGGCGTGCAGCTTTGAGAACGCGGAGCAGGAGTGAGCGCCGTCGCACTGGTTGGCTCCTCCCCCTGCCTGCCCCCTGTGACGCTTACCAGAAGTATAAATCCTGCATCCAGGCACCCTTGCGGCGCTAAACCCTGCGCGCAAAGGGCATCGTTTATGTGGAGTGTGACAGCTGTTGAGCTGTGGCTGCGACCCCTCCCCCCCCCCTCACCTGCCCTC
Source organism: Ambystoma mexicanum (assembly GCF_040938575.1). NCBI lineage: Eukaryota > Metazoa > Chordata > Amphibia > Caudata > Ambystomatidae > Ambystoma > Ambystoma mexicanum. Next base: position 173,563,440 of record NC_090923.1, on the reverse strand, counting down.
TGCTAGCATCTGGAGGACTTTGGAGGTGCTGAGGGACACGCGGCGTGCAGCTTTGAGAACGCGGAGCAGGAGTGAGCGATGTCGCACTGGTTGGCTCCGCCCCCTGCCCGTCCCCTGTAACGCTTACCGGAAGTATAAATCCTGCATCCAGGCACCCTTGCGGCGCTAAGCCCGGCGCGCAAAGGGCATTGTTTTTGTGGAGTGTGACAGCTGTTGAGCTGTTTGGCTGCTTGCTGGGACGTTGCAGGGAACTGCAAACTGCAGGAGCTGAAAACAAGGAACTACGAGGAGGCTTCTAATTACATGAAGCAAACAGCCACAGCAACGGACCTACAAGATACCGGATTGAGAACCCGTCTACAGGTAAGACAAAGATTTGCCTCACTCCCGGAGGCTAATGGGAGTTCTGAACAAGCATTAAGACCATCTCTTTTAAAACAAAGCCATTTACCATTTTGTACAAAAAAACGGAAAAGTCTATCGGTGGGAGCCAGTCAGCCCATTCTGGAAATGCAAAAACAACTGCAGCCAGCAGAAAATGACGACAATCTGTGGTTGGCCCACAATTCTCCGGAGCTGCCTATGGCGTGTACTGTCCCCATGGCAAGAGAAGCTACAAAACAATGCCCCAAGCTCCCACAATAGCGATAATAGACGAGATGGCAATAGAGACTATAGGCAAGGATAAAGTGGCTGAACAAACTCTTAGTGATTCTAACGAAATTGTGCCACAGGATGGCCCGACCCTGGTAAAGGAACTCAACGTTAAAACTAAGCCGCTTAACCAAGAGTCTATTAAACCTCCTGAAGATATTCCAAAAAACCAGAGGAACATAGAAACTGATGATGAGGCCATTGTAATATGCCCTGTAGTGGGGGAGATGGAGGCTCTGCATACATCAGGTCTACCCATGAACATTCTTAGAAGTGACCAGCCCCCCACAAATAAGAATGAAAATGAAACCATTGGAAATCAACACTTAACCACACCTTTGAATGACATGGAAAGGACAAATCTAGGGGACTCATTATCCGAGGCTAGAGTGGCTATAAGCCCAAAAGTAATGCAAAAATCACTGATACAGAAGTCCAGCTGTGCTATGGAGAATATCACAAAGGAGCTCCAACCCATAGAAACATCATGGGAACAAGGAGGTAAATGGGATGAAGTGGATCTCGGACAAATGGAAGAAGTCCTACAGAAGTCCATCGACCCGAGAGACAAAACAGATTATAGAGCTCTGATAAAGACAGCTTCAGGTCCTATAGATATTTTCCAACCGTATAGAGAAGAAAAGGAGAGTTGGGACCAGTTGGAGGAAACAAATAAAGAACCTCCACAAACAGAGAGAAATTTAATTAGTGCCAATCCTACAATAGAAAAAGAGTGTATTTGTAACCCCTTATAATGAAGCAAACACAGCAGCCCATACCACCGGATATGATATTGAATCTACCCAACTACTACCGGGGAGGACAATTCAATCTGGAAGATCATGTGCTTATGGAACCGCAGTTACTGTACCAGGAAGTCTGAGTAACTCATGCCTTGCAAATAAAATCCTGCAAGACATTTCCAAATTGACGAACAAAATTGAAAAAGAGAAAAGAAAGAGCTTTTGCTTGATAAATGAGAGAATGGCAGCCCTGGATAAGGAACAAGCCAAAATAAACTCTTCATTGGTTGAGAAATCTCCTTCACCTCCAACAAAACATCGGAGGTACAAGACTGCAAGGAAGGAGAATCAAACCCCAGCCTCTGATGACAGAAACTTAGCTAAACCAGACGAAATCCAGCAAGATTTAACCACGGATGCAGTGGGAGGGGAAGAACGGCCAGGAAGGTCCATGGCCTCCACCCCAACCTCAGAGGAGGCAAACAGGCACTCGGGAGATTTATGGAACGAACAAATATTACGGACAATAGCGGAGGCCTGTAAATGTGAAAGAGAAAAATACATGGACCATATTGAAAAAGTGGTTATGGCTTCGCTAACCATTAAGCTGGCTCCCTTTCTAAAACTATACGAGGCAATTAAAGACTCCATTCAAGATGTGCATACTAGCAATACACAAATAAAGGAGACCCAGGCCCAAATGGCCTCATCCATGCAGAGCCTAAATACAAGGATAAATAAAGAAGCTGAATTAACTCAAATTTGGCAAACACGCCTTAGCGATCTAGCCAGGCGAGATGCGACCGATAAATCCCTGCTGATGGAAGCAGTCCTGGAGGACTGCAAATGGATGTGGAGTATCCACAAACAAAAGACCGAAAATATCGATGGGAAACAGACAGAGACAAAATCTAAAGAAGGAAATGGCCCAATGAAATTGACACAGGGAGCAACTGTTCTCCCGAAACAAAAGGAGCAACATCTGGAGGACGTGCTTCTGATCCCCTCTGGAGAAAAGAGCGGGGATAAGGTCAATTTAGTCAATCAGTTACCCTTAGCACAACTGGAAACATCTACATTTGCAATTTTTGCAGGGGCGGCTCCTAAGGCCGGGACTCAGCAAAGGGGAAACGAGGCCATTAGAATACTTAATGAAAAGGGAAAAAGAACAAAGAATGAATCTCTTATACAGAAAGAAAATGGTTCGAGAGCCTTTTTAAGGAATCTAAGAACTCCACCCAGGAGAGATAATACACAGTGCGCTAAGAAGCCTACAAGAGAACTGATAATGAATGATTCAGATATAGAGATTGAGAGGATTAAAGAACTAGAAAATGCTATAACAGAGGATGAAGGGGACGACCCTGAGCAGACAGGAAACTTAAGTGACCTCATTGAATTGATGGGAGATGACAGTAAGGAAGAAGATTGGGAAAGTATTAGCGTCTCGGAGTGGCAAACCATAGACAATTGGGATACTACGGACCCAACTAAAAATCCTAAGGACGCTAAGAAGCCAAAGTCCAATAGAAAATCCAATCAAGTCAGCACCAAGGATTTAGAAAGAAGAGCCGGACACCCGGGACAGGACTGTGATCCAGACCAGGAATATACCAAATTTTAAAACACTGGAACAAAAAAGAAAAGAACAGGATGATAAGAGGATGATAGAGCGTAAGATTCAGGACAGCCCCCGACCTAAACAATCAAATGAAAAAAAAGAGAAGAAGCCAATAGAAGCCAAGAAAAGGGCTGTGCCATTGTTGCCATCCCGAAGAAATCCATCTTATTCAAAGGATGCTTCCTAAAACTTGAAACAGCATCAAATGGTCCTAGAAGTGTGATACTAAATAGGAGCCATGTGATGGAACTCTGTAATCAAGTTTTACCTCCACAAATGATATCGACAGAGGATATAAAAATAGTGGAATTTCCAAGAGAACACAGGTTGGATGAAATCATCCTGCATTTGACGTCTAAGAAGATCAAGCGAAAACTCCTGGTGGCGACTGATATTCTAAAAAAAAAAGGGGGTATTGGTTGGAAGATCTGGACGATGACTTCAGCAAAGAAAAAGAGCAAGCCACAAGGAGACAAAGTGATGAAGTAAAGGAGGAGAGATTGTTGCGAGTCAGAGATATAGATACCGGGAAAAAGTACACAAGAAAAAATAGCTCAGACTTGGAGACATTAAGGGAAAAGAATGAAAAGGGTAAAGAAGGTGAACAAAAACAAAAAGGATACCCTACAACAACAAAAACAAGTAAGGAGACACTGAAAACCTTAAGATTCACAGTGGATAATTCTGATAATCCAATGAGGACAAAAAGTAAGTCAAATAAGTCAGACAGCCAGGGAAAGGAATGGTCAGTGTTAGGCAGAAACCTGTACAGTCCCCTTAGGGACCACTGCAAAAGATTTAAGACTACAGGTGTTGGCAGTAAACCCACTTGGTAGCAGTCTGTACCACCCAGATTTACCTGGTAACTGTGGCTGAGCAGTCAGACTTCCCTCAAGAAGAGTTAGGCAGTATGCAAAGTATACACAATAGGCACTCAGATACAATAATACAAGCACAAACTGACCAGAGCTTCGGTATCAAAGTATATAATTATTTATTTAAAAACACACAGTTTGAAACACTCCAGCACTCTTATTGTAAAATATTCTAAACACAGTTACTATTGTAATATACACACCCCTTTGTTTCCTATCAGATAAATCACAGTAAGACACCATTTATTTTCATACAGAGGTGAGCGCTTAACTAGATTGCACTCTGATAAGTTTGTGAGAAGGGGGGGGGGGAGACAGAATATGGAAAGGTACACCACTCTAAGATTCAGGAACACTGTTAGCAAGGCAGAAGAGCAAAAGTCACTGGTGAGCCAAAGTCCAAAGGCTGGGCCCACTCTTAGGGAGAGCAGAGCACAAATGCGCCCAAGATCACACAGTTACACTAGGCTTAGAAAGTCTTGCAGAGGGTTCAAAAAGTGTTTAGACAGGCTTTAAGAAAGTTTAGCCAGGGTGTCCCAGACTAACCCAGGTTCGAAATCCGGGGGCTAAATCTACCCCGTACAGTCGGTAGCAAGGGAATCCAGGCGGGACACGGTACCTTAAGTGGGAAGGATCCTCCAGCGGTGGCAGTGGTTCCTGGTAGTGGGTGCAAGTTGCGTCGTCGTCCAGGGGAAGAGAAGATCTCGACTTGGAGGAAAGATGAAGGTCGTTGTACTACCAGGGAAGAAACCAGCCGCGGAGTCTTCCGGTTAAAGGTGGTACCTTTGTTTCGCGGTCGTGGTAAAACGTGGTATCCCGGTTGCCGGGGTGCTTGGCACAGGCAAGGCGGCCACGAGGTACGTCGGGAAGGCGAAAAGACGGTGAAACTGGTTATCCCCACCAGTCAAAGGAAGAAGACTCTCCTCTGTCGTTGGGAAAAGTGGTGAGGCAGTCCAGCAGGGCTCCACCGTGGTGGTGTCGTGGCAGGTCGGCTCAGCTTCTCCCTCGTCGGATTCTTAGGTCCTGTGGCGACTTCTGAAGTTCCAGTCCCCAAAGCCCTGCTTTTATGCAGCAAACCCCCATTCACTCAGCCTAGCTGTCACTCAAATGTGCTAAGTGGTGAGCCGGCCGGCTCACCACTTGGGCCAATCAGGATGGAGTGCGACTTGAGTTGCCTAGGCAACTCAGTCCAGGGTGCCTAAATTTCCCTCCACCCCTCCTAAGTACTCCAGACAGAGTAGCACCACTTTGGAGGGCTTATGTGGAGAAAGCCTGCCAAAAAGTGGAACAAAGGGCTCGACTTGGGTTGGAGTCACCGAAGAGAACACAAACGCCATTTTAGAATCAAGTTTTGGCAAAAAATACCAACCGGAGAATTCATATTAATTAAATAAACCAGCGTTATGTTCGAGGCTACCGTAAATAATTAAATAAAGATAGTAGCCTAAAACAATGGGAAATCCCATAGGAAAATATTTGCGGTTGAATATAAAAAGTAGTATCCACTGCCACCAGCCAAAACTCGATCAGGGGGGACGGAGACGTGCCCCTTCGACTAACAGACCCCGGGGCAATTGAATTGCCCCAGCCAGTACGTCCACAGTATGATGGTTTGTACTGGTTCTGTTCAGAATTTAAGACTAGTAAAGTCAATGGTGACTTTACATGCCCTGGGAGACAGTAGTCAGTCCCAGGGTATGGAGTCTATACTGGGGGGCACTATCACACCCCTGTGTTACTGCACGGAGGGTGCTGTGTAACACACATCACAAAAACACATGAAGCCCTGTGGAGTAAAAGACCCCATAGCCCATTAACCGCATCTAGATTCAAAGAAACACACTCAAATCATGCCCAAGAGAGAGGGTAAAAGAGTCTCACTCTTGGCAGGAGAAAAAAATAAACCCCAAAAATCCAGCAAAGCTGCTGAGGGATCACTAGGTTAGGAAATTCAGCCTAAACAGAGAATTCTCCCTAACAGTCATGGATGGCAAATGCCCTGAATTCTAAAAAGAAACAATAGAATAAGGAGAGCCAGCGGAAGCGTATCCTCTGTGCCTCATGGAACACAAGAGGATTTAAACATCTGCTCTCCAAGGACAGTTGTTTACTGGCCAAATATGATCTCATCTGAATACAGGAGTCATGGCTGAGAGAACCTCCAGTATGTGAGGGCTATGAAGTTTATATCAACCCGGCTAGAAAAGGACCCAAGGAAAGACCTTTTGGAGGCCTAATGATATTAAAGAAATTGGCCTGCCCACTTAATGTCGTAGAACATTTGACACCCAACCCCTACGTACAAATACTTAAAGTAACATCTGAAGTTGAAGATGCGAAAGCTATGAAACGAATGGTCTTGATTAACATATATTGGAGTGAGAATATCCGAGGACCGACAAGTTTTCTAAAATCAATCATGGATATAATTGATAAATCCATGACAGAGGAAAATGATCATCTGATACTACTAAATGGTGATCTAAACATCAAACTGCTGGACAAAGATGGTAAAATCAAAGAAATACAACAGCTACTGGGAAAAAAACAGACATGGATGAAGGAAATGAGAATTCATGAGATGAAGATGTTAAACGGCCAAACAAAAGGAGACCTGCAGGGGGCCAACAAATGGCATAGTGGGAAAACGGGAGCATGCCTAGACTACTGTTTTGTGGGAGGGAATACGTTGGAGAGAATAACCTCCTTTACTATAATGAAACAGACAAGCATTGATCACTGTCTATTAGCCACCGAACTTGCCTGGGAAATAAGAACTAATCGATTAACTGAAAGAGCAATGGAAACTGAGGTCGAAATCGCCTGAGACTCAAAAATCAGGCAATTCCGGACCTGGCCTACGGTTATAAAGAAGCGGTAACTAAGGATGCAGAGATGGTGGAGTATAAATGGCTATTAGAAGCATATGAGGTCAAGTATAATCCTACCGAAAGAAAGCATACTAAGAAAAAACATGTATACGATGACCAGCTAGTGGCTAGACGAAAACAATATAGAGCTGATCGGAGACTCATGATAAAGAACAACAGTACAGAGAGAGATGAACTACTGGGGAAATGCCATCAAACGTACAAAAACTGGCTGCGACAAACTCGACATATAAGAATGCAAAGGGATGCCGAAAAAATGCTAGCCGCAATATCTACTAACAACGCAAGAGGCACATGGGATTTACTTAACAGGGATCGCTATGAATCGGCTATAGGCATTAATCAAGTATCAGGAGAGAAATGGTTTCAGCATTATACTGCTCTCTATGAAGGAGAAACTCAGGAAAATATCACAAAAGAAAATCTGGACACCATTCCTTGGGCTCTGGATTTTTATAAAGAAGACATCCTAATTCTAATAAAAAAACTTAGCATTTCGAGAGCAGCAGGCCCAGACGGCATCTCCAACAAACTGTTGAAAGAAAATGGCGAGGATTGGGCAGACTTAATATTTGCCCTATTTAAACAGATCATGAAAATTAAACAAATTCCAGCTACGTGGACGGAGGCCTATATTGTACCAATATACAAGAAGGGGGACAGAGAAAATCCCAGAAACTATAGGCCAATAGCACTCCTAGACTCAATTGGTAAACTTTTTGCATCGCTTCTGCTAAGAGATCTCAAAAAATGGGCCTTACAGGCCAGAATCTTAGATGAAAGACAGACCGCCTTTGTTAGTGGAGTTGGCACAGCCCTGAATATATTTCTGATAAACCTGTTGAAGGCAAACACACTAGCTGGGAAAAAAAAGCTTTACTTAGCGTTCATTGATCTCGAACAAGCCTTCGACGGAATTGATAGAGATCGTCTGTGGCTAAAAATGAGGAATTGTGGATGTCCAAAGGATCTATTAGAAGCCATCAAAGCCCTATACACTGGCACTTCAATTAAGATCCAAATCACAAGCAATGGAGGGCTATCTAGGAGGATCAAAACCCACAGAGGTATCAAACAGGGCTGTGGTTTGGCACCTTTCCTCTTTGTGCTATACATGGCCGATATGAAAACTGCCCAAGACAACATTCGTGCTTTCCCGCCTAAACTAAATGGATGGGAGATACCATGGATGCTGTATGCTGATGACGCGGTATTTATGGACCAAACACTGATAGGTCTACAAAGACGGATTGAGACCTTCAACAAATACCTAAAAGAAAACAGCATGAAGATCAACGTCAAGAAATCGATGATCCTAACCATGAAATCTGGTATTTGGAGGAAATGCGCAGGAAAACCGGCGACATGGGTATTGGAAAATGAAAAATTGTAAGAAGTGGAAACCACAATGTACCTGGGAATAATGATCACTAAAAATTGTAACGAACAGGCACATTATACTCTGATCTGGGAAAAACTTGTGGCCCTGACAAACCAAGGGATTTGCCTACACCGTAGATATGGGAAATTCTCCCTAACCCTGATTGTAGGAGAAGGTGATGGCGGTCATCACGTATGGTGCAGAGGCACTCCTAGCTCTAAAATGGGAAGTCTGGAACCTGTGTGAGGCCTACTTTTGGCGTAAGATCCTGCGCCTACCAGCTTCGCTACCGGTAGAACTCATAAGAACAGAGCTTAGGTTACAATCAGTGGCTTCGGTAGCTCTCTGGAAATCTCTATCACTCTATAGAAAGTGCATTCTGGACAATCCATCCAAGCCTTTTGAAATTTTAGTACAGAAGGCCACAGTAAAGGAAGATAAGATGCTACTTGATTGGAAAACAAGATATAAAGCTTGTATGAGCCAGGCAAACCTCTCGGAAGACACCCTAAAGAGCAACCCGTATAAAGCAAAAAGATCTATCCGGGAAAAGGACTGGGAGGAAACCCAGGATCTAAGATTGAAAAGAAATCTATGCTACAACATCGTTTGGGAAAAAAAAGGCTTGAATATGCTACCGCCTTATCTGCTGAAATTCCCATCTAAGCAGTATCAGGACCTACTCCTGCGCTGCAGACTTAACATCTGGCACTGCAGAGAAGTAAAATGAAAAAGAAAGCAAATTGAAAAATCAAAAGCATTTTTTAGGTTCTGTAAATCCAAAGAGCAACTGGAAACGATCAGACATGTAATGTTAGCATGCCCAGTCTTAAAATGGAAAAGAGAAATCTATATGGGTAGCTATACAAGATACATAACTAAAGACACAGAGGAGGAAATTTGGGAACGTCTCCTAACGGTGGAAAAGATCGGCAAAACACTTGATGCATTAAAATTTGTCGAAGCATTGCATCTGAATCAGGAGGAAGAGGAGGCGGGACCTTGAGACAGTCCCAAGGGGGTTGAGCTGTTTAAGATATTGTTAACCACTCTGAATAAATGAAGCTGGTAACAATGTTACGATGTAACAAAATGGGACTGAGGGAATAATCTTTTGGACTAGTCCCTACTGGACAAAGAGGAACCTAATGTTGAAATAATGACATTCCTAATGGACTAAGGAAACGATGTTTAAGGTTGAAATATGATTAACCAACAAAACAAAAAAATATAAATAAAAAATTGCGGAGGAAGAGGGCTTGCACGGTGTTCGGTCAATAAATTGCTGCTAGAGTGATGGGAAGCTCAACCAGAAGGCCTTTCACTAGTATATAGCGCCCCTCTGGGTCTCTTTTAACTGTGATTTGTGTTAGCAGCAAGTCTCAGCTTAATAGTATGGCTACACCTCTTTTTTTTTTTGTCCTGCAGAGTCAAAATAGCATCTTGGATAGTGTTGGAAGGAGATGCGCTTTTCGTCTGACGCCAGGAGTTGAGTTTCCTGCAGGAAGACGACGTCCACCGCCAGCTGGGAGAGCCTATGTTCCACGGATTTCCTCTTACGTGGGGCGTTTAGGCCCTGCACGTTCCAGGTGGTCACTGAGCGTTTGTTATTCGGCCGGGCCATTTGTGTTCAGGTTGATTATTGAGTTAGCCCTTCCCCTGGTGGATTGCAGTTCCTTAGTCTCCTTTTCCCCGTTGGAAGGGTTCCTATTGTTCAGATTGTTTTACCTCGAAGATTGTCTTTCTTTGCGATGCGTTTCTTACTGGATATCTCCCCTCCGTGTTCTCCCCTTGTCCCCATCTCCCACATCCCCAAAACAATAACCGAAAGAGAAAAAGAACAAGAACGAAAACAGGTATTCCGGTCCAGCATTCTACCAATGGGGCAACCGGCTGGGCCAATGCTGCCAATTCGGTAAGAGGCCATGGGACCTCTTGCTGTGTCGGTGAGTTTGCTGATATGGAGGCTTGTGTTTCGCTGGTTCCTTTGGCGACCGGAGTTAGTGTAAGTCCTGAAAGAGGGAGATTATTGCATCTCAGAAGTGGATGCGCTCAGTGGTTCAGGCTTCACGCATTATCTCCTCTTTAAGCCTGTAGAAGTGGACTCTCACAAGCACGTCTGCTGTAGCGGTGGAACTTTGTCTGGGTGATGGTCTGTGACCAAGTTCTAGTGGGGAGTCGCCTGGGAGAGTTATAATAAATCGGAATAGGTCATTTACGTAGGCTCCGAGGTCCTTATCGGAGACCGACATTGGGATTCCCCGCAGGCGGGTGTTGTTGCGACTGGATCGATTTTCTGCATCCTCTTGTTTGGCTTCTAATGCCTCACACCTAGCTTCCAGGGCGCTGATCCTATCTTCCCCCTCTCCGATCTCAAAGTTCTGTTCGTACAGTCTGGTCTCTGTTTCTTCCGTTCGTGCTTCAACTGCCCCCACTCGCTTGTCAAGCATTGTGATCTTGCTCTTCACCTCTTCAGTTCCATTGTGAAATTCCTTGGTGAGAGCCGATAGGAGGTCTTGGAAGTCTGATTTTGTGACAGATTGGGTCACCATGACTGACGGGTTCTCAAGCTGGTTACTTGTTGTCCCGCACTCGTTGCGTTTGCTTCTTTTGGCTTTTTCCCCCGTAGGCGTTGTTAATAATGTTGTCATGTCTGTTTGCTTGGTTGCTTTGAGGGTCTTGGCCATAATGTCGTGGTCGACCCTTCTCCGGATCGGGGTGGGGAAGGATTGTGCAACTGAGGCCCTCCCTGCTGCTCGTGTGGTGCAGAGTGTATCATTGAAATAGTATAGGAGCCCCGTGGACCACTCAGGATGCTGGCTCACCACTGATCAGTGGGATCTTGGTGCAATTGGCACTTGCAGTTCACTGTTTGCCAGAGGCCGGGTGATAGGGTATAGGTTGCCCTTCGGGGCCGAGCCCCACTATTTCCCTCAGTGCTATGGCGCCCACTGGTTCCTAGACTTCTGGCTGGGGCGTTCACTTCGGACTCCTACTCTGATTCTTGTTATTAATCCTAAACAGGTGCGGCTAGTTCGTGCAGCCCTGGCAGTATGGGGGCTCTCTGGCATATCCGATTTACTTCTGCTAGGTTGGGTCCCCTCCCGGAGTTTATGGTAGAGGCTTCTGGGGTTGCCTGATGATTAGTATGGTGAAAGGGGCCAGTCTTATGATCCTTTGAGTCTTCACGGGTCCCACCAATCACCAAGGGTTTTAGCTCTGGGCTCCGTTGGCAACCAGCCTTGCTTGGTGGAACTCGGGTGCGCCTCAGTCGAGCGTGGATTTGCTGAGCCCTTAGCTCACTTGGGGTTCGCTACAGGGTCTGGCTGCTGGAAGTCACACGTGGAGGATTGGGATGGGGTGTGTGGTCCTGGGCACCCACATGCTGCGTATGATTGTATCGTTCCTTTGGGTGTTCAGGGCTGTAGCTGTAGCCCAGGATGGCCTGGGAACCCCGGAAAGCTGGAGGTGCAGAGGCCTGCCTGCTGCTGGGCGATTGAGAGTTGTGGCAAGTGCCTCCTTACCTTCCAGTGGCCCCAGACCACCCGAGGGATGACCACAGCTAGGGGGGAGTCCAGAGCCCTCATGATGGGGGGGCCGGGTACCAGGCCAGGGACAGGGGGAGCCGCTGACCCCCCACCCCGCATCTCCCCCTCCGTTGTGGACTTGGCACTATCCCCACAGAGCGTTGGTGTCTGCTGGTCTAGGCGGCTGCTCGGGCTACGGGATGCTGCTCCTCCACTTGGCTAGATTGTGCGATTAGCCCCTTCTGGTCTGGCCACTGCCGTCGGGACGCCGGGGCGGGAAGAAGAGAGAACTTTGTGCGCAGGTGACAGGAGGAAGAACGATGTCACACAGAGGCACTTTACGTTGTTGGACGGAGTCTCCGTCTGGAAAGGGAAGAATGGTGCTGAGAAGGTTTTGCTTCGGTGTTATGGAAAGTTGGCGCTGTGGGTGACGCAATGCAGGATGGTCAACTCTGCTACTTGGGGGTGGGGGGGTTGCCGTAATATGGTGCGCCTCCAAAGCTTCCGCAACCGCCGTCTGGGTGCCAAGGCGGGAGGAGGAGACGCTCAAGAGTGGGGAGCACTGTCCGCTGGAGCCCCTTCACGCGGACCCGCCGGGATGATGGTCCACTCTCAGAGGGGGTGGATGAACTAGGGTCTGCAGAGCTGAGTGGTGCCCACCTGTGGCTCTGCTCTGGCCGACTTCACCGGCGGCGACTTCAGGCCGGGGTGGAGTCTGCTATTTTTTGTCTGCTCCTGCGCCCGGCTCCCCTCAGCTTCAGTTCGGATAGGATTACTGTTCCGAGTGTCTCAGACAGACCGGGAGCATCTTAAAACACGCCGCCTCACTTGCGCTCCACCTCATGACTTGTACGAATGTCCAAGCTCAGTATTCACCGGCCATTGTGGATGGTAGCGTGGCACCAGCCGGGAGCTCTCACAGAGCCTCTCCGACCGCCATGGCTCCAAGCCACGCCCCCCCTAAGAGATGTATTTTGATAGAACTGCTGTTGAAATTCTTTCCTTTTGGATCCGTGAAAACCTCTTCCACCTACACCTTTGCAGTGCCTTGGGAATATTTTATAATTGGTTATTTATAACGCAGTTAATACCGAAGAGGTTTCTAAGCGTGGATCCGGGATTCCAACCAGTTTTGCTCTGCGTCGTCTTGCTTCCAAGACAAGCACATTGCCACTGAGCTATACTACCCATGACAAAAAGTATCAGCTGGTGTGTTCCATGTGGATAAATATAGTACATAGTTTGCTTAATTGTAATATCCCTAAGTCTGATGGGAAATGACTGCTACTGCCTGCCCTTCTTGTCTACCACTATTAGTATCACTTTCCAATGATCTGCAGTTGTTGTGGTAAGAACAGATTTGCTTGCCTTTTGTGGTCTAGCCTGAATCGGGGTGGACATTATTTAGACTGATGAGGAGTGTGCCTTCTAAGGATGGAATTCTTTTTTAATTAGAGTACCACACAGGTGGTCGAACATTCCATTAATGTTAACTTGCAAAATCAAGTGTCCGCTGCCTGCAGTTGTATGTATGCAGATGTATTATTCACTGCTTCGTAGTTTTTGCGCAGGACTAAAAATAGATGAGCAGAGGTGGGAACTGTGATGCTGGAAATGCATCGGAGGGACAGGGCCTTCGTATCCTTGTCCTTTACTGCTTTTTATCGTGTGTTCTGTCGTGTTTTCCGCACAGGAGTTCATGTGGGACTCCTGGCGGATGCAGCTCTTTCGTTTGGTTTGGTGAACAGACCCGTGGGATACCCTTATGGCACCCATGGGTGGGGGTACAACCCTGTGCCCCTAGTGTATGTTTTTGGGCACCTGTGGGTGGCCCACAGAGCAGGGTATGGGCTGGTGGCAGCTCCATGCTGAATGTGACAGGTGCGCGGCGTATCCTCCATTTTGGGATACCCCGGCCCTGCCATTGGGATCAGCTGATTCCTGATGGAAAACAAGATGGCCCCAGTGGCCTCTTGCTTTCTATTACCCCTTACCTTGTTTTCCCAAAGTCCTGGGAAGCCCTGACTCTGTCCCTTCCCCCTGACTGGCTGTTGGATGGAAGTGCCATATATGGTGTTGTTGTGAAGGCCCAGTCAGACTAGCTGGAGCCTTCCCGGTGATGTATGTTGTGTGTACCTCCTGTGGGTGGGAACTGGGTGAATAGAATGTGTGACGAATATGCATTCTGTGTTGTGGGTGTCTAGTATCTGGTGGTTGACACAATGACTGAGACAACCTTGCCCGAAACCGGTATGAATGCTGCTTGGAGTGTTGAATGGCTCGGTACTTGTCCCAATACACATAACTTGTTGTGAGTGTCTGGAGAGAAGTGAATGGCCTGAATACCTTGTGTGCCAGATTGGCTGCCTGCCTGCATGAATGCCCGTAGTTGTGATTGGATGCTTGAGTGTGACCCAGCGGAATGAATGGGAGATCAACAGTATATCTGGGGACCTTTCACTGCTAGGAATCGTGTTCAGAAGCTGAAGTCCACTACAACGAGTAACTGGATAAACTGACGCTTGAACTTGAAGCCTTGCTGGACGTGAAGAATTGCTGCTGCTCTCCTTCACTATCTGAAAGCTGCTGTGCCTCCAAGGACTGACCCAGAGAGGACCTGGTAAGGCGCCCTCTTCCCGAGCTACGAGGGACCATCGTGCACAGCTGATCTTTGCCAACGCTCCCTGGTAGACAGACCTTTAACAGGCTGCCGACCGGATACGGGGACTGCTGCGGAACTCCAAGGAGAAGCACTCGGACTGTTGTCCACCACTGTCGCCGACCGCCGTCGCCGACCAGAGCCGCTGGGCTCCCGTTTGCCTAAGAACTTCCATTGATCATCGGACGCTCTCATTCTCATCGTCCCCCGCTTGTCTCCCGCTGGAGAAGGCCCGACCGTCGACGTGCCGAGGAGCATCCACCGGTGGGTTTCCCACCACCTAAAGACCACCGAGACGCCGACGACGCGACGCCCTTGCTGGGCCACAGTTCTTCATCATCTCTTTGCGGTCCAGAACTATTGTCATCGAGGTGCCCCGCACGCCTCTTCCTTGCAGGACGCCAACGCTCTGTTGTCGACGAGCACCGCTAGGAACGAAGCGGCCACTTCCCTGCCATAGTTCACCCTGTTCACCGTCGGACGTTCGACGACCCGTGGCTCCTGCCTTCAAAGGAGGACACTCAAGAAGGGCCGTCGATTCCCCGACACCGAACGCCAAGTTCCCCGACACCCCTCGACGATCCGTGGCTCCCGTCTGAAAGGGAGGCACTCAAGAAGGATCGGTCGGTGCATCGTCTGAGAACTCTACTCCACCAGGTACATTGGGGGGGTAAAACCTTAATAGGAAGAAGTAAGACTATCGGAAAATATATGGACTGGGCTTGTGGTATATATCTTTATTTACAGGTTGCCCAGGTGGGGGGATCTCCACACAGAACTGTGCCTAGCGGTAGGGGTCAGTATTCTGCCTATTGTTTCAACCATCTTACGTTCCTGCCTATCTCTATTGCTGGTTTACTCGTTATTGATCTGTGTGACATTTTAACCGTACAGTTGATGCACTTTAATGAGATTTGATAACATTAGTGGTACCACTCTAGACATGTATATATTTATCATTATTGACTTCCAAGTACAAAGTGTGTTATTGTGATCGTGTACATACCTTTGAATGTTAATTGTATAAAGACTGTGTTTTCAGTAATATAGTGAGTGGACATTCCTTTGTGGGGGTTCGGGGACTACACTGTACTTAAGAACCAGCCCGCATCACCTCCTGAGAAGCTAGGCCTTGATTGCTCGACCACGTACCAATAATAGAGAATCTTGGCTGGGCTCCTCTGTGCCTCTCCTCTACCATATAGAGAGCGGAAGTACAGACACCCCCTACCGGTCTTTACAGGAACACTGGTAATGCGCAAGGACCTCTTATTAATTCTGTGTAAAGCTCTCCCATTCATTTTTAATTTCAGACAGTGTCGAATATTTTTGTGGCAGCGGCCTTAAATAGATTGTATTAGTCAAAATATTAGATTACCTTAATTCAAATAGTCTCATGTCAGTTGCACAGGTAACGGCCACTAATAGCAGCTGCAGAACTTCATTTCTAAAATACATGTATCTAGGTTTGTCAGATAGTGTTGGTTAGTAGCCTTGCAGGTGAATCAGGCTGGCTACAGTCTGGACAGCAGCCATATCCATGCTAAATGATTCCTGTTTCTCATGTGTCCTTTGTTGAGGAAAGGATGTGTACTTCTCTGTTTTATTTCCATGCTTCCTCCCTCTGTCCCTTTTTGCAGAATCTCAGAAGAATGATTCTTACTGTGTGGGGTCGCATGTGCGGCTTCCAAGGGTGGCGATGCTGCATGAGTGCATACTCAGTCAGGTGGACAACATGTCTTTTCCCAAGTACAGGAAACATACATTCTCGTTCCCTGTTTCCTCTGTCAATGACTGCCTGAGTGAAGCCAGCAGTCTGGATGCTACTAAGTTCCATAGACCGTAGAGCACACCATTCATACTTTGTCCAATTTTTGCTCTACAAGACCACCCTGGCATGTGTCTGTGTTTGTGTGGGTGATGCTGCTTAACGTTCCTCATTTGTTTTCAGATCCTGAAGATCTTTGTGGACAACCTCTTCGCGATCACTCTACTGAAGCAAACAACATCTGTACGTTGCCTGGACATGAGTTCATCCCGCAACAAGCTAGCTGTGGTAGATGAGCACAGTACCTGCCTGGTGTATGACATACGCACAAAGGACCTTCTTTTCCAGGTAGGAATTGTAACCTCCATTCAACTCTCACTTCCTCCAACATTCCAAATGATGAAAATGTAATTACATTATGGATCTGTGCCAAACAGTGAGATTAAAATGGCCTAGACAACCATCTGCAAGTGATTATGTCTAAATACTACGTTTTGCATCTATTTAATACATTTTCAAACTCCTTTTATTCAAAGCGCTTACAGAAAAATATAAAGCTTTATTTTTTTATTTTATTTATAGTGTTATGGTTTACAAAAGTTTAAACCTTTCACAAAATTAATAAACACATACACCTCACACATGATCTAAATGCATCCACAATTATAATACGTATTCAGAACAGCAAAAAAATTAATTGAGAAAAATGCATCAACATCAGTACATACAACTTCAGTACTTAAAACAATAGATCACGTTTTAATTTGATTCTACAAACATTAGATGACATTTTAGACCGTCAATAATTGTATAACTTTTGTAAAATTGGTGTTAAGTTTAAAATTAGAGAGTTGCCCACTGTTTTTGCCACACAGGACTCCCTGGCATCAATGAAGCTTGGATTAAAGAATTGCAAACTGTTATGTACAAGTAAATATTTCTCAAGTCCCTAGTAGCTGGACAGTTAATTAAAAGGTGCTCAATCGATTCTAAAAAGCTATCAGACTTTCACAGCCTACAGGTTCTTTTAGCCGTCTTCAAGCCCATTCTTGGGCCTAGGACCACTAATGTTGGTACCAAGTTAAACTTACATTTCATGTGAATTCTTCTTATTGCAGTGCATGGAAAGTAATATATATACTTCGGAGTGGAGCTGCTTTCCCTTACCTAAATATATTGGAATATTCATTGTTAAGAGAGTAGTAACCCAATTACTCAGTAGTAATCCACCAATCCCATATAATTGACTTTTTACCTTGGTGGGATTGTTTACCAATTGCCATGAATCTGAATGAATCTGAGTGTATTTCCTTTCAAAATACCTCGGGGCTCATGTTCTAGAGAGCTGTAACGTGAATGGAAGGCGTAAATGCCTTGAGTAAGGAGTTAACGCTTTCCATTCACCCCATGGCTCATTTTCAAGCTTTTGTATGGCGGAGAGGAGGGGCGGAACGCAACCTGCGTTTCCACAGCTCCCACCATACAAATGTTTCAGCACCTGCTGCGGCATGGATTTTCATGCCGGCGCAAATACCTAAAGCAGTCGAACCCCATAGAGATCCATTGTACAATTAAATCCTCCCTGACATGTGTATTTGTGAACACTGCTTAACATACATGATTGGTAAGCAGTGTTCAAAATGAAAAGTAAACGTAAACGCCAGCATGCCAGGCAGGGCTTACTCACTATGCACTGTGGAGTGCAAATGTGAAGGGCAAAAGGTGGCGTACACGCTTCTACACCACGTTTTTCCCTTTACATTTGCACCCCTTGGTGCAAATGATGGAAAGTTTCCGGCAGGGACCTGGCTATGTCAAATTACGCCTGGGAGTAAAATGAGCCCTCTTGTGGTTCTTTGTATGAGGTGACTAAGAGAATGTAGTAATTCTTCATCCTCTGCTCTTTTAACATTTTCAAACAGAGAATTGGCAGGCGGATTAAGAATTTTTTGCATATAGGCATAGTTTGTTTACATATAAAAATGGATGCAAGGGAAATAAGTCCCAATTCGTGGCATATGATAAAATTGGGTATACTATGAGGAAGTAACTATGTATTCTTTCATAAAATCCCTTCCAAGGTGTTAAGAAAGTTCCCTAGGTTATAGCTTATAATGTTCAGACCATATGTCAAAGTTGGAACTATTTTCATTGAATAATGTTTAATAGCAGATGTTAAGGAGTTACCAAGATAGTTTTGAGTGAATTCTATTCAATTGTGCTGATCTAGCATTGGCTTTATCTGTAAGGGAGTCCTTATATTTCTTTAAAGAAATAGCATTCGAAATAGTAAAAGAAAAAATAAAATAAAATGTGCACCTTCTCCAGGCTAATTTCTGAAACGGTCCAATTTATGTTCTTGGAAGCTGTAGTTTTTGAAAGAATGCTTTTTTATGACATCTGTGCATTGACAATTAGATAGTTTTACTTTGCATATTCAGTGCAACCTGGATTTTAGAATTCTCGTGAAACAACATGATTAACTTTAGTAGGCCTTACAGGACATTCCAATTCTTTAATTTGAGCCATATCCTTTCTCTCTTTACTTTATCAAAAGTATTACAGAGGAGCATACTATTTGTGTAGATATTTTTCCTGAACGTACTGTGACTTTGGACATGGAGATGGGTTAAAATAAAGCCATTTATAGAAATACCCAATTTTTCACGAAAGCCTACTTTGGATTTGATAGCAATTTATATTTCTATGCCCATAGGTTGATCACCTTCGAAATGATGATAGCAAAAATGTTCCTGGAAGCATCCAGGATTTCTATTGGGCGATAGTTAAAGAGCGTTATCCCTATTTCCCTTTTTGAGGAGCAGAATTAGATAGTAAATTTGACAAGAGCAAGGTAATACATGAGTGTCAATAATCTCACTAAAGAGGTGTTCCAATATAACCAACCAGAATTCAGTATTGTACCTGATAGTAATCGTGGCCAGCGCGTCATGTCCAGCTGTACTAACATTTTTAGATTTCCTGATAGTATACACGATATCCTCTTTTGAAAACCAACCATCCAATTTAGTTAACCTCTCTCTAATGATAGGTTGGTTCTGTTCCTTCAAGCAAGGAAGGGCATGCATTTCTACGAAAGGGGCAATCGCATGGTTTTGTCTATGCAATTGCTTATTATCGAGTTACACAATCGATCAGATCCATTTAGAAGCTACCAAAATGTAGCACTGTTATTCCCTTGCAAATGGTACATAACCCTTTGGCTGTCCGTCACTGATATTAAATATTTGTGATTTTCTTTACCCGGTTACAGTAATATTGACAAACTTTACATATCTTACTTTTTTTTTTTTTTTTATTTATTTGACTTGACAACACACGAAAAAAAAAAAAAAACAGAGGGAGCCACACGGCGTCAGCAGCGAAAACCAGTTAACATACATATTCAACAGTATACCATGAATTATCTGTGGCAGGACGGGGGGATCAGGTAGCAGACAAAGTATTGGCATTTAAATCAAAGGAGACACAGTTCACAGAGCGACCATATTATGGGGAACAGCCCGGGGAGGGTAGAACAGAGTTTGAAGGCGAAGTCATGGCGGACATGTAATCCCAGAACTTTCCCCAGATGTCTCTTGGCCTTGAATGTGGGTGTTGCATTGCGCTCCAGGTCTCTTCCGTGTTGTGTGCCCACGTAATTGTCCTGAGCCACTGTGTGTAGGAAGGTGCCTTAGGGCGGAGCCAACACATCAATAGGCAGCGGACTGCCAGCAACCTAGATGGACCCACCAGTTTCTTAGTCGCGCCCCAGTTGGGCGAGGTCATGGAAGAGACAATGTAGTGGGGTGGAGACAGTAGTGTGCTCCAGTATGTCCGATAACGTGGAGCAGATGTCAGTCCAGAATTGGGTCAGGTGAGGGCAGTGCCAAAGCATATGGATGTAAGATGCTTGATCAGTACCACACCTGGGGCAATTGGGAGGAAAGTCACAGAACATACTATGTAGTCTCTTTGGTGTATGATGATATCTATGCAGCATCTTAAATTGTATTAACTTGAATTTAGGGTTATAGGACACGTCGTGGGTGCGAGCACACATTCGGGACCATATCTCGACGGTGATCTCGACCTCAAGATCCTCCACCCAGCTGCGTTTCAACTTGGTAAAGGCGGGGGCTGCTCTGGCCTGCAATAAGGAATAGAGCCTTGACTCCTTTCATTTGAGTTAAGGAAAAGGAACAGAGGTCCGCAACTATGGGTTCGTCAGGCAATAGCGCGGGGAAATCAGGGTATCTGGATTTGAGATTCCTCTGGAGCGAGGAGTATTGTAGCCACGCTGAGGGCCGACACTTGAGGGAAAGACCACTCGATGAAATTGCCCTGTTCATAGGTATCACAGAGTGTCAGAAGGCCAGCATCAGCCCAGCGGGATACGATAGATTGTGGGATAGGTGGGACATCAGGGAAGAAGTTCCATAGTGGCAGGTCCCCGTGGAATGGGTGAGGTGTGTTGACCATTGCCAAGAGTTTGGCCAATGCTAAGGATGTGCTAGCCACAGGGTCTGCGGAGTCGGGCTCAGGGGGTATAGGTTTAAGGATAAGGGAGCCAATCACCCGGTCAGAAACCGTTAGTTTCTCCAACCGAACATGCGGGGGGGGGGTCAGTGGTGTTAAACCAGTGAGAGGGAAATTGAGATTGGGCTACCACCCAGTATCTTGTGAAATCTGGGGCGTTAAACCCGCCCAATTCTTGGGGGTGGTCAGCGTAGACAGTTTGAGGCGGACTGCACCTGAATGCCAAAGTAAGGTGTTACTTATGTGACATAGTGATTTGAAGAATGCGTCCCCTGGCCATATAGGCAGGTTGGTAAAACGATAAAGAAGTTGAGGTAATACTACCATTTTAAGTATTCCAATCCTACCTGCCAGTGAAATGGGGAGTCTAGTCCAGCTGGAAGTTTTTGTGGCCAGGTTCGTCAGGTAATTCTGGTAATTGTACTCGCGCAGTTTCGCCGTGTGCCGGGAGACTACCACCCCCAGGTAAGTGATGCTAGATTGAGACCATAAATCCAAAGGGGGTTGTGTGGAGTCAGTAAGTGGGAATAATATAGATTTGGAGCAGTTTCCTTTCAGCCCAGATATGTCTCCAAATCGGGCAACATCCGCCAGGATAGGGGCGAGGTTGGTTTCCGGGGAGCGGATGTACAGGAGAGCGTCATCAGCATACAGGGAGACTATATCGGATTGGCCCGCTGTGCGCAGTCCCCTATGAGAGTGTGACTGGCGAATCATGTCGGCGAAGGGTTCAATGGCTATGGCGAAGATTGGCGGGGAGAAAGGGCATCCCTGTCGTGTCCCTCTGGATACCTGGAAGGGGATGGAGCACCTAGCCTCTCTGCAAACTCTAGCCGAGGGGGCGGTGTAGAGTAGCTTAACCCAGGTTCGGAAGTTAGGGCCAAACTTACATTTCTCTAACTCGCCAGAGGGATTTCCACGAGACCGAGTCAAAGGCCTTCTGCATGTCCAGAGTGGCTGCTACCGCCTCTGTGGTCGGATTGACCCTGCTGATCGCATTGAAGAGCCTTCTTAAATTCAGGGATGTGGACCTTCCCGGGACAAATCCTGCCTGGTCAGGGTGAATGATGTGGGGCATGTATGGGGCTAAGCGTTTGCCCAGAAGTTTAGCGTATATTTTAACATTGCTGTTAATCACCGAGAGGGGTTGGTATGAGCCGCACTGGGTAGGGGGCTTGTCAGGTTTGAGGAGGACTGTTATCAACGCCTCCCGGAGGGTTGGGGTAAGTATACCCTTTTCGCACGATTCCTCCCATAGGGCCAGTAAGTGTGGGACCAGGTCTGACTTGTACTGCTTATAAAATTCCATGGGGAGTCCATCCGGGCCAGGGGCCTTACCAGATGCCAACGACTCAATGGCCTCAGTGAGTTCCTCGGTGGTGATAGGCCTCTCCAAGGAGATGCCGGCATCAGCGGACAGGACTGAGAGGGGAAGATCATCCAAATAGGAGTCAATTTCTGATATATGAGGACCGTCAACCTCTGAGTACAGGGAGGTGTAAAACAATAGAAATTCAGAGTTGATATCCTATGGGGAAGTGGCCAGTGAGCCGTCGGGCCTCACTATAGCCACAATATTGGGGGCTCCGAATTCACGACGCAGCAGCCTAGCCAGCATATGGCCCAGTCGCTCTCCCTCACCATATTTCCTTGCCGACTGGGGTGGAGTCCAGGAATTTAACCTCACATTCTGCAAGGCTGCGGAACCTATCCAGTTCCAAGCCCAGTGCTGCTAGAGTAGTTGGGGGAGTGATCCTGAGCATATTGGGTCTCGAGGTTGGCCAGGGTTGATTCACTAACAGCAATGTCTGCTCGGATTCCCATTAGAATGCCACATCCCTTGGAAATGGCGATTCCTCTCGTATATACTTTAAAGGATTCCCAGAGGATGGCTTGCGTTGTCACATAGTCTGTATTGATCACAAAGAATTCTTCAATGGAGGATTCAAGTTCGGTAACAAAGACCTGATCAAGAAGCGCATGGGGTCTCATCCTCTCGTTTTATCGGCGTCTGGACCCCAGTTCAAGGAGATGAGCACCAGTGAATGGTCTGATAATGTCCTGGGGAGGATGGCCTGGTGGGACAGGGACCTGACCAACAAGTCGGTTATGAGCCATCTGTCTATTCTAGAGTGAGAATCGTGAACTGAGGAATAAAATTAGTACGTGCAGGAATCAGGGTTCATTACCCACCAGGAATCTACTAGTGCTAGTCGAGGGAGCGTTGTAAGAATGGTATAGGCTGCTCTAGAGAGTTGGCGAGGTCTCGAGCCCGACCTGTCTAGGGTGACCTCTAGTATCGTGTTAAAATCGCCTTCCCATATGATCGGAATCAGAGGATAGCTCTCCAGGACAGAGGCTAGGTGTAGGTAGAAGTCGGGATCGTCGGCATTCGGACCATATATGTTCAGGATAGCTACCTCCTGGTGTTGCAGTGTGCCGATGGTTAATACATATCTACCAATGAGGTCAATACGCGAGTGGTTACACGTGAACTTCAGGCTCATGTGTATTAGGGTAAGAGTGCTGCGGCTTTGAGTGGAATAATTAGTGTAATACCCCTGGGGACCCCACTGTTTAGCGAAGTGTTCACATTGTTCAGAGCGAGCATGAGTTTCTTGTAAGCATAGAATATTAACACCGTGGCGTTCAGCATGTAGCTGTATCTGCCGCATCTTCCTGTGGTTACCCAACCCACGGAAGTTCCAGCTCATAAAGGTCAGGTCATTATTTGCCATACGTGTTGGGGTATTGATTGGGTTTCTGTACATGGGTTACCAGGAAAAAGGGAGTCATTCGATGTGGATGCAAGTGGATCCCTATCTATGTGTTTGTGATGTACTACTGTAGCGCATGCAGCACCTCCGGTGGTTGTCAAGACTTTTTTAACCATAACACCCCATGCCCCCACACCCACATCCCTCCCCCAATAAGAGGGACGAAACCCAAACAGAACCATGACAACAACAAACTTTTAGGCATCTTCGCCTGGGGGCCTGTTAGTTAGACTGGCGATGGCGCACCGGACTGGGGAGAGTGAGGAGATTATACAATACAGCAGCGTTAACCAAAGTGTACAGTGTAGGCACGAGGGTGCGGGGGGGCCATGGTTAAAGAGAGAGAGGGCAGCTGGAGACAAGGCAAGTAACCATGGTCCCTGGAGCACCAACACGAGAGCATGATGCAGGCCCAGAGTGGCTGTGGGTGAACTCAGGATCGCGGTATCTAGCTACCGGAGGCCTGGAGGCAGACAAAGGATAGTTACCAGACTGGGACCTCATCAGGATATCAAACGTCTCTAAACACAATGAGTCTGTGTGGCAGATAAAGGGCCACATTGAGGAGGATCGATGGAGCAACAAGAACAAAACTATCGATTAATGCATTTCCCTTGAAGCGTGACCATCATAGGAAGCCTCGCCAACGACGGACACATATATGGCATTGGCTCGATCAATGACACCCATGAGCGTAGCCCTTGTAGTAACGATGAAGGGATCAGCCAGGAAAGTGTTTGTCAATACATTTCTTCTGGAATAGTAAAGAAGAATGTTTGGTTGGAATGTTGGATCCTTAACTTTGCAGGGAAGAGCATGGAGTATTTAACTCCTAAGTCTCGAAGTCTCTTTTTCACCGCCAGAAAGGTTTTGCGCTCTTGTTGCACAGCAACAGAAAAATCAGGGTAGAGATGGATCCTCGCCGATTCAAGGAGTAACTCCCTCTTGGCCCTGGCTGCACGCAGGAGGTCATCCTGGTCCCAGAAATGTAAGATTCTGGCTATAAAGGGACGAGGACGTGCCACCGGTCTGGGTTTTGCAGTCAGGGAGCGATATGCCCTTTCGACAGCAAATTGTGCGGAGAGCTTCAGTGTATCCAGGAGTGTTAAAAGGATGCGTTCCACGTATTCCTCCAGGGGCTCCTTGATGTTGTCCTCGGGCACGCCAACAATGCGCAGGTTATTCCGTCTAGAGCGGGATTCGAGGTTGTCGTTCTTCTTCTCCACTGCCGACACTTGGCTGGTGAGTGAGGAAACTGCGGCACAAAGGGAACCCAGGTCATCCTCAGCAGTACCGACCCGGCTGTCTGTTCTTTCGATATGTGCTTTTATAGAAGAGATGGTGCCATTCATGTTGTCTAATTTAGTATGCAGCGTGGTGAGTCCTTCGCGCATGTACTCCAGCATCTTCTGTGAGTCATCAGGGGTTAAGGATGTCGAGACGGTAGGTGTTTCCTCCGGGAGCTCGGTCGGCGGCCTTGACGGTGTCTTGGCAAACATGTTTAGCAAGCTTTACTTCTTTCCAGCCCCAGCTCCTTTTGTCATGGTGACGGTGAAATCGGGGCTCCAGGAACCTCAAAGAGCGTCAGCGATCCAAGGTATCAAGTACCTAAGTAGACGATTGCCCAAGTAGGGGCTGCCAGGAGGATGGTGGTGAGGTTCAGTTGGGCACAGCACCTGTGTAACTACCCCCGGCGCACCAAAGGCCTTGGCATGCCCCCCGCGTCCGTGGGGTGTTTCGTTGTTTTGGTGCTTCGGGTCCGATGCCTCACGGGATCAGTGTAGGCGAGGATGGCACAAGGGGAAACAATCCACGCTCGGCGTGATGCTAGTGGGGCCCCTTGAGGCTTGGTCCAGTGAGACGCCAAGTGTAGACAATGCGACCACTGTGGTTAGTTATGAGCAGGGTAGGTTCAGATGGATAGGGTAAGATGCCGCCTCCAGCCGGGATCGCGTGGATTGTTCAAATAGTGCAGTGCAGCCAGAGGACTGCAGGGTTGATCCAGTGGATTTAATACCAGCCCCGTGTGGCCGTGGGGACCCCTAGGATCTTGTATCTGCAGCTATTGCAATTGGCCTTGGTGACTGGTGGGGTCCCTCATATGAGCCCAGTCGCGTTGATTCTAGGTGGCGAGATACAGGGAGGCCAAAAGTTCGCTGCCCCCGGTGATGCAGGTGTACAGTAAGGGTGTCCATAGGCGTGCTGCCCCACACCGGTCTAGTGAGCTCACAGCAAGCTCAGGAGTCATGGGGGAGTGGCCAGCAGGCACCAGAGGCAGCAGTGTAGCGCGGAGCAGGCTAAGACGCAGTTGTGTCCCTAAAGGCCACGGGGGGAGAACGATATCAGAGAATGTCCCTGTGGTAAGGGGCCCCAGCGCCAGCCCGCGCCAACCAGATCGGGCCAAGGTGTCCCAACCGCTGCAGTTAGAAAGGATGGCGGGCCGCGAGGCGCGCCTGCTGTGGCGGGGGCCGGCAGCTCAGGAACACAGGAGCCGGTCACTCCAACCCTCCGCTTCTCCTACCTTGTCGTGGTATGTGTTCCGTGTTCCTTGGGGAGGGGTCGGCGGGGGGAAGACAGGCAGCGGTGTGCAGGCGCGGGGCCCACAGCAATGCCCCCGTCCCTCACAGCGTGAGGCTAGGCAGCGGGGGAATCCGGCATCTCCAGGTGTCCTCTGAGTCGGTGGGAGGAGGTGGTAGTAGGTCAGGGCAGGGTGTGTGGAGCCCCAGGTATTCCGCAGGAATATGGCGGCAGGGAGCGCAGGGTGAGCCTGCCAGCTACAGCGGTTCGGCGTGCTCAGAGTGGCTCGGACGCCCCTCCCCCACAGGGCGGATTAGCCGTATTTGGAGGGTCTTTTGCAGGGTTTATGCCCTCTCCCAGTCCGGAGCACTGCATTTAGGCGGCCATCATGCTTCGGCGCAACAGCGCCCCCCCTTTACATATCTTTCTGCTTTTTATCCATTTTGTCCTTTACTAGCTTCACATTGTGTCCGTGTTTAGCAGGTCCTTTGCTGTAACATAGTCCTTTGCCCGTTATGTGTTTGATACACTCGTCGCTGATAAATTAATCTGATTTGTACTAAACAAATTATCCAAAGAATATATTCCTTTTCCATACATTGGACAATAAACGAGTACATTTCTTGAGTGCTGTGAAATTCCATTTAAGGCCCCTCAAACTTCTACCGGCTCTCACAAACACCAACAAGTTCCGCCTTTGGGTTTTAAAGCTGGACATCTCTAATCTACAGCATAAAGATGCAGTATCCCTATATTTGTTGAAGACTATTCTTAATGGAAAATCTTCTCTAACAAGGCCTATGATTAAAATAAATACATGAGCAATCAAAGAGCTGTACGGCACCCTCCTCCATGATAAGAAATTATATTGTTAATCTTCATGTTCTGGTAATATAATTTCAAGACCCCAATTCCCCTTAAAGTCCATCCAAAGATAACCTCTCTTGATAATATTCAATGTATACCCGCTGAGACTGTTGTCAGTTCCATTATAGAAAGGAGAACATTTAGGCTTTCAATAACAATTCAAATCTCCATCCATAATTATGTGTTTTTATGACCATCATCACCAGCCAACTAATGAGGATATTACACAACTCGTTAAAGTCCCTCATTGTTAGTCGCTGGGTTCCGATAGAAGTTAACAATTAATAATTCTGTTTCAACCTCTTCATTAAAAGCAGTCTTCCATAGAGCAAGGATACCATCACAGGAGGTATCATTGGTTCTTCCTAATAACCCAAGATTAGCATCAACTGCAATCGCGACACTCTCACTGGATCTCCCACTAACCCGTTTTATGACATCTTTTTAGAAAACTGTAATGTCTTCTATGAATAATGGAGCGGTCAACCATGTCTCCTGGAGCATAATGATACCGTAGTCCGTGAAGCGCAGGGAATCATTTTTGGTTTTTAAAAGTTAGAATAACCACGACTGTTCCAAGAGAATAGGTAAACGCACTTGGTGCTAAAGGTGCATTTTGTTGTTAGTGTTATTTCTGTTGCCTATTAACAATGACCAATCACCTTCTTCGTGCCCTCCATTGCCCTGGCCCTTACCCCCAACACTGTTCTACCCCCATTGCTACCCCGATTGAATGTAATTGTTAGGGGGGAAAAGAGGTTTTGCAGGGGGTCTCTGCGCCCTTATTTCTTGGATGTTATTCTGACAAATAGTTTGTTCCGGACTATTGTATAGATTGTATCTCATTGATCTAAAACAATCAATCTGATCTAATACTGTACAAGCAACAATATGGGAATAAAAGTGAACAGAAACGTTTTCCCCTCTTTCATTTTGAAACTCAACCCAATCTATATCAGTGGAATTAATCAACCATAGAGACTGGATGAATTAATGAATATGTAGTTGCTGGGAATGACTTAATGGGAAAAGTTCATTATCTTGTAAAATGACCTTGAACCCCTTTTCTTTTGTACCACCTTCCATTGAACTCCTCTTTACAGAGAGTGTCCCGAATTTCTGGCACTTGGAGCAAATTTGACCCTCTTCGGGTAGAAGAGGTAGATGTACATTTCCTGTTGAAGCTGATTGACACGTCTCCTGTTCACAGGGATTGTTCTCCACAAGTTGAGTTAGTTCTGTTCAGGACTTGTCTAATATTGAAGGTGTCTCATGGCACTCCAGAGCTTGGCTGTGAGAAACTAAAAACGTTGATCTTGTTTTTGCAGTTTGTTCTAGTTTTTTTGTTGCCTCAACAAATTCTTTGTTGGCTTTTAGTCTTCAAGTTTCTCTTTTTATCACCCTCCTTACTCGCTGGTTCAGGATCCAGCTAGTGCAGTGAATGCCATCTTAGAAACATTCTTGTTGAGCGTTTTCTAATCAGGTAAACCCTTGTTTGATTTTTAGTTTTCTTCTTGAGGCATTTCTTCTTAGCTTTTCATTTGCCAATGGCTTGTGGAGCTTGTTTTATTTTGACCCTCTGTAGAGTGGTCAATAATGCAAACAATATCATGAGGTTCGTGGTAGTCAACTGATTTTAAAATATCTGGAGTGAGACTAAGTCGCTTACTCTAGACTTGGCGTAGACCGGTTTCTTTTGCGATATCTACATAGGGTTTTTCAAATGCTCAATGGATCTGTTGGAAAGAATATTATATTCATCCAAATTAAGTCCCTGATTGCTTTTGGAAATTTGGCTAACAGTGAGGTGTTGAATTGTATAGCTTCCCCAATGTTCTCATAAACCCTTACAATAGACTGAAAGACTAAAGATAGAGCTGTAATAGTTAGGTGTACAGAGGCAAAATGTTAGCCGAGCCAAGAACCAATTTCCTACTGCCAGAAGGAATCCTGAACTAAGTCTGAGGATTCAAAGTTCCAGTTATCTCATTTTTAGGGCAATCTGCCCTGCATAGGTCGTGGGAAAGTTCCTTGTGTACATCGCCATGTTGTGTAAGGACACTATCCCCACATCATTTATTACACACCCAGAGAAATTAAGCATCTAATAAAATCGATTGTTTATCAGCAGAGGATTTATTAACTTGAATAGCGGGAGATGTCATGGGAGATGCGTTTCCAATTTTTTTTTTTATATCCCTTTCCTTAATATGGGCCTCTAATTCCTCCAAGGTGACGCACATTTTTTCATTTATGGGGAGAGCTGATTTCTGGGGCTGGTAGTGGGGAATGAGGGTCAGGAGGAGCCTGTGTGGTAGAATTGCTTTGTAAGTTGTATTTAGGATATTCCGAAACAGACTTTCGACAAGAGGCAGTAGGAGTGAAAAGTCACCAAGAGAGGGGTTGAAAAAGTCAAAAGTACAATTGCAACCTCTTAGCTTGTGGGACGGCCAAGTCCAAGCCTATTGGTGATGGGGCTCGTAGGTTTGCCTGCACACATGTGTAAGATCCCTCTGGCATTTGGTTATGTGCTAGTGAATAAGGACATCAATCGCCAATAAATCTCTCACCAACATCAATTGGAAAGGAGGGAAAATGCCACTATCCAGTCTCATGAAGCTACAATACTGCTGACTGCCCTCAACACTTAACCCTGCACTTCGCATGCCACTATCCAGTCTCATGAAGCTACAATACTGCTGACTGCCCTCAACACTTAACCCTGCACTTCGCACCCGTACTGTCGCATGGCGCGTCGGTTAGTTAGGGAGTAGGGGCACCCAGCTGCTATCCAGGTGAAAAAAAGACTTCAGCAAAAAATATTAACAAAAATGAAAACAATGTACGAAGAAAATGGGATGAATAAGGACATGCACTCTATGAAAAAAGATGCCATGATGCCAAAAGTAAGGGGAAAGTGTGCAATTTTAGTTTCTTGTGGAAAATTGAAAGGGTAAGTGAAATAATGATTTTTTTTTTTTTTTTTTAAATGAATTTAATTAATTTTTTAAAACAACCAACAATACAAACCAAACCGCAGTGTAATTAACACTATCGCATTTAACATTCAACAATTAGTGCACACTGCTCCCCTGATCCCCCCTCCCTCCGCGAGCCCGTAAGTGGCTAGTGAGGGTAAGTGAAATAATGATGTTGAGAGAAATAGAAATTAAGTGGAAGGCAGGTATGAGGAAAAATGGAAACCAATAATGAGCAACACGGTTGATAGGAAGAAACAAGGAGAGGAGTGGAGGAAGCGTGAAAGGGTATAGACAGGAAGAGCAAGATAGAATCAGGAAAAAGGCCATGGATACATCTGATGATAACCCAAGGATATTTGTGAAAAGAATGCCAGAAGAAATGGGAAGCTGGCGATGTGGACAAGGCAAGTGTGCTAAACAAGAAATATTGAAAATAAAACCAGCAGAGTTCTGAGGGCACTGGTGGGATATGTTGGCATAAACACGAAGACAAATGAGAAGTGAGTTGCAGATTGTGAAGTGGGAGTGTGTTATACAGTGGTTGAGGAGTTTAGTGGAGTCGTTTGAAAGAAGTGTGCATGGGCTGCAGTTATAAGTGCTGATGCCTGCATGTTCTGGCAGAAGGTGAGATACGGTAAGGGAGGCAAAGGTAAGAGTCAAAAGCTACTTTGGGATCGTGTACAGAGTGGAGAAAAGGAATAGAAAGAGGGTGAAGGTAAATTGAAGTATGCATAGAGGAGATGGAGCAAGTGGGGGGTAAAAGAAGATCTTGGTCATTAGGGATTAATGAGCATGATGAGAAGATAGTTAAGCATAGAGAGAGTAGGAAAATGAGGGAAAGCAGAACAAGATCTGAGAGTCATTTCCAAAGAGTTGATGGTGAAATCCAAAAAAAAGAATGAAGAGAGGAGTTCATTGGCAGACGTATTGAGCCAGAAATCTGAAGTGAAGCAGGAAAGACTGTAGCCAGAAATACGAATAGCGAAAACAGAGTCAAGCAGTAGAGGGTGGTTTAGAGTAAGTATGATGGAAACTTGTATATTGTGCCTAGCAGCGATAAGAAAATTGTGAGCGTGACAAAGAGCACTTTCTCTGGAGTGAGAGGGACTGAAACGTGAAACCTGAATCACTCACTTTTCTATCTCCTCCAGTCTGCAGTGTTTGAAATGTTCCAAGATCTAGAAAAGGAGACCTGGAAATATAGGTTATAGAAGTATCCAGGAATCATTTCTTATGAACGGGAAGCAGCCATTAATGAGGGAGGTAAAATGCCCGAGGACAGGGCTGATGAGGAGAAACTAGAGATAGAAAGAGAAGAAGAAGGTGGTGGTATAGCGAGGATGGACCAGATCGTAGGGAGAAATAGTGGGATGGGAGCGAGAAACCAGAGCAGATACTTTAGTGCTAGAAGAAGAAGAGAAAGTAGACATGGAAATGTAGAAGGAGGATGAGGAAAGATGAGGGCAGAAGCTGTATTGGAAGAATAAATAGACATGTTTTCAGAAATGAAAGAAAACATAGGAGCGCTGATAGAAAATAAAGGAAGCTGAAGCGGAGGAGAGCAGATGTGACTAATAGTGGCCATGAGCTGGCAAAGTTGGAAGGGAGAGGAAGTAAAAAGTAGGAAAGTAAATGAGAACTAAGCAGCACAGTGTGCAGAAAGTATGTAATGCAGGCAAGCTTGTTAGATAGGGTCGGGAGGATAGCTCAAGGTCCATGCTTTTGTCTCAAAAGCAAGACAACGCAGAGCAACACAGGTTTGAATACCGTTATCGCGCTTAGCGACTGGTTCCCGGTATTGTGTGTTATAAAAGATTCATTGATTAATTGAGAGGTTCTATTTATCATGCTTGGTGGGAGCGAAGGGGAACAGTTACTCTATACAAATCTATCTTTTGGGATGTCTTTCTTTGAATAAATGAGTGAGGTATACCTCATTAACTGTTAGATTCCTGTATGGTATGGAAAGCAACAACCAAAATGAGTGGATCATATCTGCAGGCCAAATGAAATACAGCCATGAATGGGTATGGAAATAACTTTTATTTGGCTCAGCAAGGAGCAGCAACCACAAAGAATGATGGTGCCTCAATGCATACTCCCCTCCGTGAGCATGTAGATTTATCAGCAGTGTTGAGACATTCAGGATTTCAGAGATTCACCGTCACGCATGGGAGAGTATGTCTGCTTGGTGTTTAACTAGCAAGTCATTTGTCAGTGGACTTTTTGAAATAGGTCTTTGTAGAAAGAAGCAATTTATGGACTTTAAGACACGTGCCTTTCACTGCTGGGAAATTGCCAGGCACAGGTACATTGCCTTTACTTGGATGTACCCAACTTGTCAAACCAACTTGTAGCTGAAAAAGCACTTAAACCTTCCAAAAGAAGAAAGCTCTACTTGATGATGGGCACGTGAACCAGTAGTCCAAGCACAAACTTCATGGAGCAATGGTCCACATTTTTGACAAGGGCTTCACTCCCAGAGACACGGGGTGCAGCAATGGAGAATTGGTCGTCAACAAGACAGTTTGTATGTACACAGTTTTGACTAGGAGATGCGCATGAGGGCATTGCTTATGGGAGATATGGAGAAAGTGGTAACAACACAAACAAATATGTGTGTCTGCTAATAATGGCATAGGAGGGTTGTAGGCTCTGAAGCTTCCAAATTCATGCATGTGCCCTGCTTTGTAGCTGGTTATTACCTCTACAAAATCATCAGTACGAAACTGAAATAAAGTACGTCCTCAAGAAAATGTTTTCTTTCATGTAACCAAACACCTCACACTGCTACTTGTTAGAATGAATCAATGCCTCGCCCTGGCTGTCGCTTTCCCACAGATTCTTCTGACATCCAAGTGCTACTATAATAGTAATTTTCACTAAATTTAATGTGATCAGTTAATAGGCCTTGAAAGGATGAAGGTCTGAGTCAGCCTTGCTGGGAGCCAAACTTGTGAAATGCAGTCTGTCTCTGTTTCAGAGACATGTGCTTAACTCATGCGTTTTCTTTCCAGCATTAGTATTATATATAATTACAATTGGACTTGTGACAAGGTCTGAGATTGTCTTGTCAGGGGAGAAAAGGATCCCGCACCCCAATTCTCTTCTGCGATACCTGAACAAGGGCAGACCCCCTCCCAGACCCCCCTTACCTGCTCTTTTGCCAGCATGTGATTGCAGCAGGATGAGGCCTCGAAGAAGACGCCAAACGCAAGGACTGCAAGGCGAGTACTGTGCAATGCCATGGGATGCTGCGAGTGTGACCACACTGGCCACAGACACTGGAGGAGGCAGAAACCAAACACCACAGGATGCAGCATGCTTCACAACAGAGGCGTGGCTCCAGCAGACGGAGTCTATTGGAGTCCACAAAAGAGAGACCAGCCACAATCCCACCAGGGAGTTTGTTTGTATTAATCACAGGCCACTGTAAGGGCCTTCATAACCCCACTAGCCCACCAGGGATTACAATATTAATGAAGGACCCAAAGAGGGCCATAGCTCGAGGGGCAACCAGTCCCCTACAAACTATGGGGTTCTATGCCAGGGCAGGTGGGTAAGGGGGCTGGGCTTGCAAGCCCTTTTAAGCACTCCCCCGCCCCTCCCTCTGTAGCCTTCCCCTGTCATATGCCCTCAAGGAAGGTAAGTTATTGGTCAGGGCGAGGATGGCAGGGTATTTAAACTGAAGCCTGGTTAGTGTGTGCTGTGGGTTAGTTGGGGGAAGACAGGAGGCAAAGGAGGATATCCAAGAGACCAGAGGAGGAGAGCATGAAGGTTATTGGCATGAGGGGTCTGTAGAGTGATTGCAGTGAGAGTGAAGGAGTGTGAGGAGTAGAGATAGAGTAGAAGCACTTGTAGTGGTAGTTGTGGGAGGAGTAGAGTAGTAGTGGACGGTAGTGAGCGGTAGCAGATGTATTGGAAGTGATAGTAGCCTGTGACAGAGAGTTAGTGAGAGTCATAGTGGTAATAGGAGTAGCAAGAAAAGCAGACAGTACGGGCTACCTGGCGTTAACACTAACATCCCCGCTAAGAACGCCTGGGCTGGGGAGGAAGAAAAAACCCAGGAAGTTGAGATAGACAAGGAGGGACCTAATACCGAACGTCCCCTAGAATCCAGCAGGCCCGTAAGGTCTTTAAGAATTGGCCGTCACCCCTCACTGGGTTATGAGTAGATCAACTACCTTTCTGCCACATTATTTGAACAAATATATAATTTGACCTGAGGAAGCGTCCGTAGGTTTGAGATGTTTTGCCCATGTGCATTGCTCTTCAAAGTTTTCCTTTTCTGGCATCAAGTGGCATGAGGTTCCTTGTGCTTTTATCTAAATTCAAATCATGTCTGATCTATTGGCTTTAGATGTATAAAAGGAAGAAAAACACATGCTCAAAATTATCTTGTATGGCCTGTTGTTTATGTACATTGGTTCACTTGTCCTTCACTTCAACTTGTGCATGAGATTCCAACCACTCAGTGCATTATAGTGACTGATATCCTGCTATAGTCTTAAATTTAAAAAAAAACATTTTATTGTTTTTTGGTAACATGAGAAAACATAGTGCCTCGCACAGCGAGGTAACAATTACGTCCCTTACCCACCCAACATCGATTCCAAACCATGGCTCCAGTTTGATAGTCTCTAAACACGTCTAGTTGCATTTGTTACGCTAGTGTCTCGTAATTCTGGTTCCCTATACATGCCCATAGGTGCTAGTTTGGTCTGTCGATACAGACTACCTTTCAGTGTGCATCTTCCCACTTCTGCCATATTTTCTGAGCTTTCTCAGGGCATCCCCTAGCCATGTATACTCTTTTTCCATTGCAATACAGATGTCCACATCGGTGGTCCATTGCGTATAGCTCAGTGTCGTCTCAGAACCCCAAAGTTGTGCTATATTTCTCTTGATTAATGCAGTGGTGGTGGATAAAAACAGTTTTCCGTATCTTGATAGCTCAACATCCTCCTCTATCCCCAGTAATAGATGTTTTGGACTTCTCTGGATCGTTTTGCCCATTATCCTTGACAGTTCATCGCAGCACTGCTGCCAGTATTGTTGAATAAAGGTACATTCCCACAGTATGTGGTAGTAGGAGCCTTCCTCCCTTTTGCATCTCAAACAGGATGGGTTGGTGGTTTTCCCCCAATTGAATAATGCTACCCTTGGGTAGTAGATTCTATGCAATATCTTCAGTTGGATTAATCTGAGCCTGCAACAGATAGCTGATTCTCTGGGAAACATCAGTGCAGCTACCCATTCCTCTGGGGGTATGGCGCCTACATCCCTCTTCCATTTGGTCTTCAGACCGGACAGTTCCTTGTTGGCAAAAGAGGTTATTGCACTGTACATGGTAGACGTGACTTTGTATTTAATCATTTCTGGGAATAAGTTGCGTTCCAGCGGGGTATAATCAGGCATGTCAATCATTTCGGGGAGATGGCCCTGCAGCGTGTGTTTAAGTTGCGTGTAGTGGTACTGCTCATTTGGGAGGAGTGCAAAGGTGGTGGTTAAATCTGCGAATGGTATTATTTCATTCTCTCTCACGACATCCCCAATTTTCGTAATTCCTAATTGGGACCAAGAGTGCCATTTAAGTAGTTTATTTACTTCCAGGAGGTGTTTATTGTTCCACAGTGGTTGTACTGGAGTTAGTTTTTTGTCCCAGCCTAGGTATTTGTGTGTATCTGTCCATACTAGGGTTATGTGTGTCAGCATGGACGGGGTATCAGGCCGGTCCTTTTTGCGATAGAGGTATTTCATGATGGGCCTTTCTTGTGGGTTGGGGTCCTGCGTTCTGTTGTGCGGTAACGTGGTGTCTCTGTGAAGTTTATCGTTCACTATTGCCATTTGACTGGCCCAGTAGTAGGATTGTAGCCGAGGGAGTCTGATTCCACCTACCCATATGGATCTTTGTAGGGTGGTAAGTGCTAGGCGTGGGTGACCCCCGTTACATAGCAGTTTTCTAAGTGTCTGATCTATTTTATGAAACCCACTGGGCGCTATGGATAACGGAGCGTTTTGTAATATGTAAAGAAAGCGGGGGCGAGGCATCATCTTGAAAAGTGCAGCACATCCTAGCAGTGTTAGTGGTAAGGACATCCAGTGACGGACGTCATCTTTGAACCTCGCCGTTATTGGGTGTAGGTTTTTGGGCACATAGTCCGTTAAATTATTCGTAATTTGTATGCATAGGTACCTGAATTGCTCCTTTTCAACGCGGTAGGGGCATTCGTCTGGCACTTCGTTATCTGTTTGCTTCAATGGAAATAATATGGACTTGGACCAGTTGACACGGAAACCATTAAACATGCCATATCTATTTCATAATCTCGTCACGATGGGGCAGGATTCTCGTGGATCCTTTAGGTATATTAGCAGGTCATCCACGTATAAGGACACCTTGTCCTCCCAATCATCCGACCACCTGAAGCCACTCCATGTTTGTGTGGATATTAATAGGATTGCTAGAGGTTCAATTGCTAATGCGAAAATCAGAGCTGATAGGGGGCAACCTTGTCTCGTGCCTTTACCTAGTTGGAAAGGGTTTGAAACATGCCTGTTCACCTTTGTTACTGCTTCCGGGAGGTTATATAACAGTTTAACCCAGCTCATAAAGTACGGTCCTATGCTCATGCGTTGCATAATTACCCAGATTGCTTCCCAGTAGACAGAGTCGAAAGCTTTTTCGAACTCTATGGCAAGTAGGGCCAGGGGGTCTTGTAGCTCTGGTAGTTTTTCTAGTGCCGTGTGCAGTCTATATATGTTTTACCTAATGGATCTCTGCGGCATGAATCCACACTGGTCCGGATGTACCAGCGTGTGTGTAACTTGCTGCAGCTGATTGGCCAGTACCTTTGCAAGTATTTTGGCCTCACAGTTTATAAGAGAGATGGGTCTATAGGAGCTACAATTGTCAGATGGTTTATCTGCTTTGGGCAGAACTATTATTGTGGCTTTCCTTAGGTCTGGGGGGGAGACAGCCCTGTGAGTGTGTGTGTTGAAATAGACGTAATAAGTGTGGGGAGATTATGTTTGCGCCTATTTTTTTCCATATTTCGATGGGGAAGCCGTTCGGGCATGGGGTTTTACCCGATTGAAGTTCTGCCATGGCCTGGGTTAATTCTTCCTCAGTGACTTCTTGTTCTAATAAGTTAAACTGTTGTATATTTAGGGTGGGGAGGGTAATTTCCTCCAGGAAGTCGGCTATGAGCGGTGAGGATGGTGCTCTGTACAACTCAGCGTAGTACTTTGCAAAGCCTTCCGCTATGCCTTGGTCTGCTGCTAGTGGTTCCGGTTCTCCTGTTAGTTTCCTAACTTGGGTGAGGCCCAGCTCTCTACGTTCTAGCTATGCCAGTATTTTCCCCGCTTTGTCCCCTGTTTCGTATACCTTTGCCCGCATCGCTGTGTGTGCTTGCTTTGCATTATCTAAAGCTATGCGTTGCAGTTGTTTCTGTGCTAGTTGTAGTGCACGGTGTGTTTCAGGTTGATCAGAGGTTAGATGAGCAACCTCTGCGTTTTGTACCTTTACTTCTGGTTCACGTATAGCTTGAAGGTGTTTTTTCTTGTGGGCTGTGGTCCATGCTATGATTTCACCTCCGAGCACTGTCTTTAGTGCCTCCCATAGCGTTACTGGGCTGTCTACAGAGTCGGTACTTATCTCAAAGTATGATTCAGTGGTCTTTTGGATGTGTTCTACCAGTTCTGGGAATCCTAGATAGTAGCCATTCAGTTGCCAGCTGGGTAGGGGGATCGATCTGTTGGTTTTAATCATTATTGTGAGTGGAGAGTGGTCCGATATACCTCTGGGGAGAAGTTGTGCTTCACATGCTTCATGTATGTTACTTAATGGTAAGAAAAAATAGTCTAGCCTGGACAGTGAGGGATGTGCTCCGGAGTGATATGAGTATTCCTTTGTGTCGGGATGTAGTGTCCTCCACACATCTTGTAGCCCCAGTGCGTTAGTGAATGTGGCAAGTTTGGTGCGTACGTCTGGGTTCCTGGACCGTACATGTGTTCTGTCAAGGTCTACATTCATTACTTCGTTGAAGTCTCCTCCAATTAGTGTAAGGTCTGTGGAGTTGCTGGTGAGTAGGGGTGTAATGTCATTGGTCAGAGGGGTTAGTAGGTTAGGTGGTGCATATACGGCAATCATGGTAATAGTGCGTTCCCAGAGGGTCCCTGTCATGTGTACAAATCTACCTCCTGTGTCTTGTGTGATGGTAGTGGGTGTAAAGGGGAGTCTTTTGTGTACTAGAATTAGTACCCCTCGTGATCCCATTGTGAATCCGGCGTTCTGCGCTAGCCGGTAGTTAGTGCGTTTGAAAGTGTACAGTTTGTACCAGCTAGGTGCGTCTCTGTAAGGAACGCTACATCTGGGGAGTGGCGGTTCAGTGACTGTAGGACTAGTCGCCTTTTGATGCTATTGCCAAGCCCATTTACATTCCATGTAGCCCCTGCCATTCGAGATGTATATAAATAGTGTCGGCGTGTGTTGGACATCTGGGGATGCTGTGTGATTTAACAACATAGCTATGGATTTGCCACGGCCGTGTGTAGGATGTTTTTTTTTCTCGAGTCATGCTTGCTCTTTTGTGTTATGTGGTTTACTAGCAATGTTTACATTGTGCGTGTTAGAGATGGTGTGATTCTTAACACTATAACTTGGATCCTCCCACCCCATACTCCACCCAACTTGAAGCATCTGTTGCCCAATATAACAAACTAAACACACTGCCGAAAATAGACATTTAACTCATTAACTATTAACTGTTACCCAACTTCCCTCCCTCTGCTTGTTCTCGTTCCTCAACTTACTATATGTGTTAAAGGTCCATGTTCCTGGGTGGTGGCCTCGGGCGGCTGCCGTTACTATGGTGGTTTCGTGGTAGCATATGTAGGACAAGATGAGGATGCTTCCTGGGTGATGCCTCAGTCGAACTCCCGGTATCCTGGTTCTGTCGGCGTTGCAAGAGGAAACGGTGGGAAGAAGGACCCAGGAGATCCGAGTGTGTCGTGGCAATGTGGCGGCCCACAGCCCCCTTAGCGTCACTTATTTACTTCATCCCGGTTGCTGCTCTGCAGGTCCTGCTGCCCGATCTGGGGCCACTGGCTTTGGGTCCACCCGGGGTCTCCCCGGGGTCTCCCAAAGACACGGTCCGGACGCGGCCGGGGTCTTCTCTCCTGTTCCCTCGGTCGTGTTGTCCAGTCCCCTTAGATATGGGTTTCCGCCCATCTCCAGGCCTTCTGTGGGTCAGTAAAGTATATTGTAGTCCCTTTATGATAGATCTTAAGCTGGGCTGGAAATAACATTCCGAATTTCACCTTCATAGAGGACAGCTGCCTCTTCAGCGGTTCAAAGGACTGTCTTGCGCTTTGTACCTCTCTCGTGTAGTCTGGAAAGAAGGCTATCCGAGAGCCATCATAAGTGATTGTTCCCTCCGTGCGGGCCATCTGGAGTAGTGCATCCCTGTCTCGATAATTGAATTAATTTAGCAATTACTGTTCTGGGCGGTCTTCCTGGGATGGGTTTGCCAGGTGGTATCCTGTGGGCACGTTCAATCGAGAACATTTTTGAAAAAGTGTGGCGCATAGATGTCCGCTAGCCACTGTTCTAGTAAAAGTTCTGTGCTCGGTCCCTCTGCACCCTCCGGGAGTCCAAGGATAAGTACGTTATTGCGGCGTGATCTGACCTCCCCCTTGTCCACTCTGGCCGCCAGGGTCTTCAAGCGGTTTAGTGTCTGCGATAGTTGTCGATTGATGTTACCAAAGTTATCTTCCGCCCCTGAGATACGTTGTTCCGCTTCTCCCATGCGAGAGGTGAGCTTTTGTAAGTCGTGGCGGAGGAAAGACAAAGCCGCCGCGATGCTGTCTATTTTCATTTCCATGGAAGAGTGGGAAGCAGCTATGGCCGTCATAACATCTTTCAGTGAGAGAGCATCTTCCGTGTCAGGGAAGTTTGGCAGCAGCGCCTGATCCATCGGCTGGGAGGCAGTGGCGAACACATATTGGCCCATCCTACTCTGTGTAGTCGGTTTTCGCAGCTTGTCTTTCCCCATTCTGTAACGTAGGAGGTGGCGGTATGGTGTGCGGGAGTTTGATATGTTGCGCCCCTTTGTCGGGTTTCTCGGATGGTTCTTGGGCCTGTGTATGCCGGACCAGCTACGACGTGCTGTGGTGCCTCGGCAAGAGGCTTCCCGTGAACTTGCTTCTGGCAGAATATGGCAGGGTGGTTCTAACTCCAGTGCGTCTCCTCAGATTGGGCCGGTCTAGGTGTCGTATGTTTTCCTTTCTCCGATGGCGCCATCTGGCGCCATCTGGCAGGAAAGCCAGGTCTGTGGCAACCTATTGTATGGCTGTATATTAAGTTAGGTCGGTCCGCCGCTGAGACTTTTCCTGCGGTTTAACTCACGTATAGGAGCCACCGTTAGAGTAGGGCTGGGACCTGATTGCGTGCCGGGCGTTCTCCTGCGTTTTCACAATTTTGCCCCCACACTGTGATTTGTATAATTGCGGCCGCTAACTCTGTCCGGAGCTAGGCTGCAGTCTACAGCCGTCTCTGTTGATGTGTTGACAGGGAGCAGGGAGGGGGTGTTCTTTATGAGGACATGCACGCATCCAGTCACTTCCCTAGGGGCACCACCGGCTCTGCTGGTGTGCATGTAGTTCCCCACTCCTGCACTCCGTGATGTGCCGTGCGGGACACTGCATAGGCTGCGACAATTACCCCCTCCAGTACGCGGTTTGCAGAGCTGCTGTCTTCCTCACATGCAGAGTCCATGCATTGGTTGTTCCATTACGTATAATGGTGTGCGTTACGGGGTAGTTCAAGGTTGGCTGGGCGAGACGGCTTCAGGTTTGTTTGTGTGTGTTTCCTCCTGCTCCGTTGTAAGTATGTCAGAGCGATTAGTGGCCACAGCGGCATATGCTCACGCATCCGCTCAGTTCCATAATTTTAGCAATCCTGCCGCCTGCGATAACGTGGATAGGGTGGTGGCCCAGGGTCGCGTGGCTGGTGAGGTGGGCCCCAGGGTTGCCAGTGTGCGCTTAGTGTCTTCAGATGCGCCGTATTCGGGGTCTGGGAGTTTTAATTCCCAAAACCGGAGTCCGGGCTATTAGCAGGTGAGGCCCCTTTGCATATGCCTACTTCCCCCTCTGCCTTGCTGCTCCACCCTTGGCTTGTGGCTGGGGGCAGTTCTCCCTCCGCTGTATTTGTCACAGATCCACGTTGTATCACCACATCAGGCTCGGCGGGTCTATCACAGTGCCTCCGATTGTACTCCGCTGGGATCAGCCCTGTACCAGGACCGCCTCGACCACTCGCGGGCATTGGGGCTGGGGATCTGGTACTTCCCCCGGTCTGTAACACCCGCCGGCGCCTCTCCCTCACTCGCCGGGTTGCCGAAACCGGCCAGAGCACCCGGCGCCACCGCCGGCCTCCCTCTTTTGCCTTTCTTCACCCCGTCAGCTGCGTCTCAGGCAGCACGCCCCGGTCAGTCCCTTTGGTCCGCAGAGCGGACTATGCCGGATCGCGGCCTCTAGGTTCAGGTGTCAATTGCCAGTGCGCGCTGCCCTGCTTTCTTTCAGTACGTACAGGGGGAGGGAGGGCAGACCGTGGATGGTCGCAGGCCTCGGGGCTCAGTGCTGTCTTTTTTATCTTGTAGGGCCAGTCTATTAATCACTGGGCAGCCCGCCTCGGGCCCCAAAAATACGCAGCGGCCATTTTGTCAACAGTGGGCCTTCTCAGATCGCAGCGTCGGACATCGGTCAGTGTTTCAGCTCTTCGCAGTTGCGTTTCGCTTTACAAATTCACCGGGACCTACATCGGGCCATCCACTCACTATACAGTTGCTTACTTTATAGCTACCATGTCGAAATTAGGCAGGATGCTGCAGGATTATATGGCGAATCACGGAGCAGTGCAGATTCACGTCCGCATTGCCTCGCAGTTGGCCACACCCCTTTCCTGCTATATTCTTGAATAGATACTCTCATTCAGACATATTGTCAATACTTAACCTGTCATTGTGGGGAAAGTTAAATTCAATAAACAGCCGCTGTGTAGTCAGTCATTTGTACCGGTGCAGATGGGAAATCATTCTTGTGGAACAAGAAACCACCAAGGCTGGTGTGTTGGAAACCTCAACTTCCTCAAGAGCATGGTGCATAGTCCATCCCAAACAGTGAAATATACCACATGGCATTTCTTGTGAGGCTCATTTATGACTGGATTGCTTTTGGAAACGGTCTGGCCCTCTGCAGTATCGGGCTCTGAT
Organism: Ambystoma mexicanum; assembly: GCF_040938575.1. Classification (NCBI taxonomy): domain Eukaryota; kingdom Metazoa; phylum Chordata; class Amphibia; order Caudata; family Ambystomatidae; genus Ambystoma; species Ambystoma mexicanum. The sequence goes on along the minus strand of NC_090923.1, from coordinate 173,521,368 downwards.
GACCATGCAGAGTAGAAATGGATGGGACTTTGAAGCCCACTCAATTCATAAGGAATTGCTAGCAGGAAATGTCAAAGTGATTATAATAATGCCTATTTATCTTTCATGATAGTTCATTCTGGAAGAACCTGTCAATCAAGAGCAAACACATATTCTGGCCCAACTAGTTTCTGAACTTGGTATAGCGAGCATCAGATATATATAATGGTATGGAGTGGATCATTGAAATGCTGAAAGTCAAAAGAAATGGAAGGTTGCAACTACAGAGAGTATTGTCTTCGACCAGCTGCTCTGAGCGAAGTGCTGAACATGTCAGTGAGCAGAACACCAGAGATTGAGCTTCTTTGAAGAATGCTGCTATTTGGTACAAAACTGCACTACTGATCATTGATGCACAAATTGATGCAGTCCTCTGGCATGTCAGATGAAAAGCTACTTATGCAGTGGTCTTGTGAGTTGGACTGGGAATTATAGTAAAATGCATCACTTCTGGCATCAGGTATTGAATTCCATGAACACTCTTGTAAATTTGTTAATTGTAACAAAGTCCCGTACCTGAGCCTTGGAGTAACGGATGGCATAGTCATGGGGGCCCGTCTAGTGATGCCTGGCTTGGGGAGGGGAGTGTGGCGGATCTCCTGGGTCAGCCCTCTATTCTCCACTCATTGGGCATGGACTTGTAACTGTAAAGTAGAACATGCTCCTGTCCTTTTAAGGAAACCACCTAAGGTGCAGAGACACTTTAAACCATTACCCTACCTGTTGGGCACTGATGCCCAGCATAATCCTCATACCGGTTTTGGGGGATAAGGGGCACCTCGCTAGGAAGGTTCAGTAAGACAATTATACCATCTTGTTCTGTCATATCAGCACCGCTGGGAAGTGTGACGTGGTGGTGTAAGGAGTCGGACAATTGGGTGGCATGCTTCAACAAGTTTTATTTGAAATATAAACGGGGACGTCATTTCACCAAAATGCCAGGGGTAGCGGAAGTGACATCACATGACCCTTGACCTCTGATGACAGGAAGTGATGTCATTTGACTCCACCCTGAACTGATACTGCGAGTATCAATGGACACGACCTTTCACCCCTTGACAAAACAGGAAGTGGCATCATTGCTCCTAAATTCCCTACAAAAACTATGTTTATGGTAGTACTATAGTGTGATATACATTTCATACAAGAATGGATCACCCTATGTATCGTTCAAATTTGTGTGTAGGCCCAAATCGCTGTGAATGCAAGCACATGTCCATGGCCAAATGATAATGATGTGTTATTATATAGCACTTAAACTTAAGCGCTTTATATAGAAAAAATATACATACAATATCACCCAACCTGTGTTGGTACTCATTTATCGACCTCAGAAGGATGAAAGGCTGACCTGAGGTGTTTACGAACAGACTAACTCAGTGGCTCACCCCCTGAAGTGAGCCTGAAATAAACCTTTAATTAGTCTAGCAATTATTGTATAGAATTCCAGAAAGACACCTTTTTTGGTATTCCTATTCTTTCTTATTTAGGGTCACTGCCTAAAGTGTTAGACTTGTGGAACCCCTGTTCTTTTTTAAAAATGTTTAAGTGGTCTGAACAATAAAGCCAACCACTCCAGAGGCAAAGAGCCACATGGCGCTGGCCACAGGCCAGGAGCTTGCATTTTTTAGGGGTAGCAAGGGAGACCACAGGGGTAGCAAATGAGACCTCCGGGGTCGCAGTTGCGACCCCTAAATGACGTCCCTGAATATAAAGAAAAGGTTGATCCTCTCCCTATCTCGAAAGGGTTATCCATGCCTAAAAAAATATCAACTCGGATGCTCGTAGTTATGTTTGTCCAAATGAAAATGTCTGTCCTGTGTCCAAAAAACTACTCTTACCCTAATACTAGTCTACCAAAGGATTCGGCATTCAAATGAAAATAGCACTAGGAAAAAGGCTCCCTTCTACTGGTAAACTGGCTCAGTATTTCTTACTCATCAATCTTTTCCTCTAGTTTCTGATTCAACAAAGTGTGGTCTGGAGAATTACTTCCTTCTCCTGATCTAGCTCACACAGTCTTGAAGGCTGCCTTGGGATATTCTTTGACAATAGTCCTTCAAATCCTCTTCACTTCTTCACAAGGGCTTCTGAAAGCTTGCTTGACAGTTCTAGCAATTGTTCCCTGTCGTAGGATGTTATAAAGATTATCTCCAGATAGCTCCTGTTGTCTAGAATCCTCTTTAGTCTTACTTGGATTATCACTGTGATGAGGTAGATTCCTCCCGATACACTTGTGATGTTCATGAGACAATTGGATATCACTATTGTGATGATGGAGATTACTCCTGAGGCATTCTTGACTTAGTTCTCTGGATGTCACCACTGTGACTCCTATCGTCCTCCCTTGTGCACCTGAGAAGTGACCTAGATGAGGCCACACGCCACATCTAGGGTCTACCGCCACGACCCGTGACCCAAAACCCCACTAGCATGGTCACATGCCAGGTAGGGTTAGAGCTCAGGGCTCACTTGGGGCCCCAAGGGCCTTGCATTATCATCATGGACTCTCCTGGAGTCAGTCCTGGCACCTTTGGCGCCAGGCTCATGTTCAGGTGGGACAATGTCTTGAGGGACTACTTTTTCTGTGACGGCCTGCAGCCAACATGGAGGGACCCACACAATCTAGTTCCTAAGAACCAGACTGTGTGGTGCAGTGTTTTCGGGTGTGGTAGCCTGGACAACTTTACCTGAACTACTTTACAGAGGGCTATATAAACCACACCCAAGTTACAGAACGTGCTTCGCGTTATTCTGCAGCCAGCAGCGTGACGCTCATTGTGTCCAGAGACCAGCACCCAGCGATCCTTGCACAGCAAACCTGCAGAGGAGACAAAAGAACATCATTAGTAGTCTCTGCTTACCTGTAACTTTCCATCCGTCGACTCCTGCTGCTCGTGGTCTTCCATCCAGTCGGCAGCACCATCAGGACCTCACGCACGCACCGGAACCAAGCACCTGGAGGGAGAGAGAAAGAAGGACAACGTTAAAACAGGTTACTCACGGCATTTACGGCAGTAATCACAAAATCCTCACCTGGCTGGGCATTTCTTGGCCGGTTCCGCTCCGGAAATCTTCACATGCCCAGAAAGACCATTGCGACCTGAAAAGGAATAAGGAATACAGGTTAGCAAGAAAAGACACTACCGCACCGCACTTCGCGCTTAACCTACCATCCATCATACACTCCTGCGTCCATCATCCTGGCAGGAGCCTGATCCAAGCAGCGCATCCACCGAACCTTCGTGCACCTAAGGGGGAATAAATAAATAAAGAAAAGACATTAATAGCAAGAAAGGAAAGCAAGGACACTTTAAGACTGCTATAACCAGATTTACCTCCTTGCTATGGCTCAAATCGACATCCGGCTATCCACCAGTCACCACCCTCAAACAGAGAGGACAAACCAGACTCTCGAACAATACCTACGGTGCATGCTGCACCAAGTCGAAGGAACCTGGAGAGATCTATTATGGATAGCCGAATATGCTTACAACAATTCATTGCATTCCAGTCCTGGTCAACCTCCTTTCTACACACTCTACGGCAGACATCCACATACTTCCGAACTAGACAGCCCTCCCAGTCTAGAAATGCCGGCTGTAAAGACTCTTCATGCAAACATCACTCAGGCCTTTAAAAAGGCAACAGAACAGTTAATCCAAGCCAAGAACAAGCAAAAAAGGTTTGCTTATCAACATCGGAAAAAGGCCCCTGACTATCGGGTAGGAGACAGAGTTTGGCTAGCCGCAAAATACATACCGCTAAAAGGAACCCAGACTTTCGCCCTCACTATTTGGGACCTTATTCTGTTCAAGCCATCATCAACCCAGCAGCTGTTAAACTAGCATTACCAGCGAACATGCAAATTCACCCAGTATGCCACGTCTCACTGCTAAAACTAGTACAATCCGGTACACGAGTTAAGCCACCACCTGAACCCATAATGATTGATGGAGAACCTGAATTCGAAGTGAAAGAAATCCTGGATTCCAAATATACCAGATCCAAACTATGCTATCTAGTCTATTGGAATGGTTACGGACCTCAAGACAGATCTTGGGAACCTAGTGAGAACATTCATGCACCGCGTTTGATTAGAACATTTCATCGAAACGTTCCAGACAAACCTGGACCCAGCAGGAGAATCACCTTAGGAGGGACCTCAGTGCTGTCACGACGTGTGACCCAAAACCCCACTGGCACGGTCTTCCATCCAGTCGGCAGCACCATCAGGACATCACACACGCACTGGAACGAAGCACCTGGAGGGAGAGAGAAAGAAGACAATGTTAAAACCGGTTACTCACAGCATTTACGGCAGTAATCACAAAATCCTCACTAGGCTGGGCATTTCTTGGCCGGTTCTGCTCCGGAAATCTTCACATGCCCAGAAAGCCATCGCGACTTGAAAAGGAATAAGGAATACAGGTTAGCAAGAAAAGACATTACTGCGCCGCACTTCGCGCTTAACCTACCATCCATCATACGCTCCTGCGTCCATCATCCTGGCAGGAGCCTGATCCAAGCAGCGCATCCACCGAACCTTCGTGCACCTAAGGGGGAATAAATAAATAAAGAAAAGACATTAATAGCAAGAAAGGAAAGCAAGGACACTTTAAGACTGCTATAACCAGATTTACCTCCTTAAAGACACTTGAACGGGTTAGCACCAGTGAAGTTAACTCGGTCGCTTCAACCCGTAGAAAAGTATGCGCCCCTGCACCACAGAAGGCAGGACGGAGAGCAGGCCAGACATCACAACAAGGTGAGGAGTGGGCCATCAGATCGAGTCCAGGGGGGGCTGGTGGGAGGAAACGAACTCTGTTCCTAAGTCCAGTCCTTCTGTGTTTTCAGGCCCGACTGCCATAGAAGGCATCATCCGGAATCGGGAAGGGTCCAGGGGTGAATCCGGCAACCAGAGCATAAGGGCGTCCCCGTGGATACCAGGTGAGCGTAACATCTAAGCAGATGAGACCACATCACCCCAGCCCTCATTGACCTTCACTTGCCCCCAATGCATGCATGAATCACCTTCAAGTCTTGCTGCATCATCTATAAGGCAGTCGCCCTCAAGTCACCCAGCCACTTAGTGGAGAAACTCAGCATCTCTGGCAGACAGCGGACCACCAGAAGCCAGACACGTGCAGAGTTGAAATCTGCTGCGCCAAAAAGGAAAGGACCAGAAACAAGCCTTCTCTGTCTATGTCTGAAGACTATGGAACCTCCTCCCCGTCAGCATCAGACTCCACCACGCTCCTGCAATTCAGAAAAGAACTCAAAACCCACCTCTTCAAGGAGTCTCTCCTCCTCAACACCTACGCCATCACGTCGCCCCTGTGTCACCTGACTCGCAAGACGCCATCTGCCACTCTCCTCCCCGGCACCTTGTACAGCAGTATCCCACCTCTGTGCCCCTCTGTATCCTACCCTCGCTTGCCGGTCAAGTCGCCAAACTCAGCCTTTCATCCTTCCGAGGTTGATAAAGGAGCACCACACACCGGGGGTAATAATAAGCAGCGCTCAGATACCTGAGGGTTCGTAGTGCTACATAAATGTGAAATTATTTTTATTATTATTATTATATCTGATCTGTTGTTACCTCCAAAAAGAGCTCCATCTGTACTGTTGTATACATCTGTAAAGCACTCTGTTGCTTCTTGAAGCTAGGTCCGCGCTCAATAAATACCATAATAATGATAATAACTGTGATGAAGGAGGTTATTCCTGAAGCTTTCTTGACTCTTGGTTCTCGGGCTGTCACTATTGTGACTAGGGAGATTACGCGCCTGGTTCTTCCTAGGGTTGCGGTCTGCTGTTCAGTCGACACTTCTTTCTGGTTTGCTTGCGTGGCTCGGCGAACGACCGGTCCACTACCCAGAGGTCACACCACCACTTCGTCTTCCCCAGCACTACAGTGAGTCGGCTCTCGGTCGTCTCACAGGACTTCTCTGCGACTTCCACTCTTCTGCGTCGTCTCTTCCGATTACCAACTTCTATGTACAGCTGACAGGTTCCCAGTTTGAACATCCCGGGCTTTGCTGGCTCCTTGCCAGCTTCTTTCTTCTTTCAGTCCTTCCTCTGTTTTTATCTCTCTTAGTCTTTTTGGTTGTTTCCATGAGGTACTTACTCTTCATGCTTTCTTGTGGCCACCTCTTACAATTACTTTTGGAAAGAGGTATGTCATCATTCCTATTGTTCTTTGCCTCAGTGATGTCACGTCTCAAGCAAGGAAAGGAGGGAATGTCACACTAACCCACAGTAGTACTTCAGCTGCAATCTCTGCAGACTTTAGTGATGAGAGCCCGTAAATCGTCACAGGAGGCAAGTGTCACCAAGTCTTGCTTAGAAAGACAAATTATGCCCCCAAGCATTAGGGTAAGGAAATGACAGGTTCAGGGACCAAGATTATATGTTAAATAATCAAACAACACCCACAAGCTACCTTGAGCCGGGAAATCTCCAATTGCCTAAATCACATACGTGGTTGAGCAATGCTAGCTGGAGCCATAAAATGTGTAAAACTGCTGAAGAAGTGCTGTTAGTGCTGTTCCGTGCATGCGCAAAAGAAAATGCCAAGGTGGCAGACTCTTTAAAAGTCTATTTTAAAGCTTCTAGCAAAGGAGGGGACAGAGCCCCGGGAGACGTGCGCAAGCTGCAGATCATTAGGACCTAAACAGTCCCACTCTAAGTCACATAACTTCTAACATCTAAATAGAGTTCAGCAGGGGCGGAACGGGCTTGCGATATAAACCACTGAGTTTTGCATGATGATAGCGTTAAGATTCAGTAGAGGATTGCTTCTGGAGAGGTTTTTTTTTAGGTGTAAGCAGTCAATCGAATTGTTAGAAGAGGTGAAGCTTGAGAAGGAGTTAGAGAGCAAGAAGATGATAAAGAGTGACAAGGAGATGGAGACTGAGAAGATGGTGGAAAGAAAGAACGTTGTGAGTAGAAAGGAAGTGGTTAGAGGTGCAATGGAGAAGAGGAGGAATGCTGGAGAGAGCATGACGTGACGAATCCCAGGATGTTGTCACTGCTTCTGAAGTTGGAGCCCCTTCCCATGAGGCCAGGGTGGGGAGGCCACTAACCGATAGTCTCCCTGGGGGTGGTTCTCAGCGGGTGGATCTCATGGTAGTGGAAACCCCCTTTGGGACCAGTGAAGACCATATTGGGAGAATGCAGTATTTTCTCGAATTCCATGACCCTAGACCCTCTTCCCACAGTTACCCCACTCTTCCTTCCCCTCATTCCTTTTCACTCTTCTCATATCTTATATATTTTTCTAAAGCAGTCCATGTAGAAAGTAGTGAGATAAGGAGGATTCCTAGTGAGTTACCACACCGGCACTCACTTAGTATTGAGACTAGGAAGAGGTGCCGCGCAACACCAAATAACCATTGGAACCACTTGTACCAGTCTAGTGGTTAAGCGTCATTTATTGGAAGAAACAAGATAAAAACGAAAGCCTCACTTGACAGATTGTCAAGTCCTCCCTTGAGGGAACCACGAAAGCCAGGAGGAACCTGATGTGCTGACAGGTGTTGACTGGAATGCCAAGAAGAAGGAAAGAAAGTCAGAGGGCGTTCCAGGATGCGAGGACCACACAGACCGTAAGCGGAGTAAGACTCCCGGTGCCCCAGAGATCCGGGAAGCACAGGAAACTGAGACCACGCTATCCCAGAACGGAGAAAGACTGCAGAGCTGCCGCAGAGCTGGGGAAGTTCCAGGAAGTTACCGGAGCTCGGCGAACGAGCCCAGCTACGGCTACGGAGCTGCCAGACGTGCAGACACACCACAAGGTATGCAGAAATGCTGTGAAGGCTCAAGGAAGTTGTGGTATGATTCAGAAGGCCGGGAAAGAAGGGTCTGGCACCCTAATACTGTCGGAAGAAAGCAAAGAAGTACACAGAGATGTGCTATGGCTTGGCAGCAGAGGGAAACAAGTCCACATAAAGGAAAACTGAGGTTGGATTTGCCAGTCTGGCTTCCAAATAAAAAGAACTGGAACTTGATGAAATGTTCATACAGTGCTTGGCTGGTTAGTGAACCAAGCATGTGTCACCCACTAGTGCCTGAGGAGTGCTTCCAGGCTACTCTTCCTAGTTGCAGCACCTGGTGAGAGGGAACCAGGTCTGCCCACCAGGGTCAGGGATCCACTGCAACTTGGAAAGCATCCAGGCTACTCTTCTTCGTCGCAGTACCTTGGGAGAGGCAACCAGGTCTGCTCATCAGGGTGAGGGACCCACTACAGCTTGGGAAGTGCATCCAGACTGTTCCTCTTCAGTTCAGTATATGGCAGGAGGAAGCCAGTATTGCCAACCAGTGTCTGGGGCCCCAAGGAACTATGTTATAGGCCTGAGGAAGACTAGGGGAAGGGACACATTTCCACTAACAGGAGTGGCTCAAACCATATTGGAAAGTCTTGCCAAGACAAGAATTGCCTTTTGGCCAAGGGAAGGGAGTCATTCCTCTGGACCAAGAAGAAGTCTCCTTTAAATTGACCCGGGGATCGAACCTGTTGTTGCTTCGTGTCGTCTTGCTTCCAAGACGCGCACGCTGCCGCTGAGCTATCCTCCCGGGACACTTCCATTGCTGGCAGCACCTCCTGTTTATCTTCCCCTGCCGGGACTCGGACTCGATTCTATTCTCATTCAGTCTTAGATTTTGGTGTAAGCCCATCCATTCCCAGGCCTGCTTGTGGTTAGTGAAGAAAAGTGTGTGCATTATGTAAAATCTTTAAATTTGCAGGATAATAGAGCACATATTTGATCTTTGTGGCGAGGAGGTGTTTTTTAACTGCATCAAATGACCGCCTGGCCTTCTGCACTGCTCGTGTGAAGTCTGGGACAATGGAGACTCGGGCGCTGTTCACCTCCAGTGTGCTCTTCCTGGGAGCTGTCTGTAGTATGGAGTCCCGATCTTTGGAGTTAAGGATCTTGGCAAGAACTACCCACGGGGGAGCTACGGGTGGGGAAGGTGAGGCTGGGATCTGATGAGCTCTTTCGACTGAGAAGACATTTGACAGCGCAGAGTTCCCCACTACATCTGTCAACCAACCCTCCATGAATAACTCAGCTGAAGATCGCTCTGCCCTCTCAGGGAGGCCGACCACTCGAATGTTACTGCAACAAGATCGACCCTCGCCATCCTTCACCCGCTCCTCAAGTAGTTTTGTGCACTTCAATCGCTCCGCCAGCTGGGTCTGCATAGTACCAAGCGTATATTCCACATCTGAGACCTACATATCAACCTCACCCATACGGGCCAACATCTTGTCAAGGTCATGGCGAAGGAATCCCACATTTATCCCCAGGTCGTCAATCCTCCCTTCAATAGATGACCTGGAGTCTGCAATTGCCTGCAGCAGGTCCTGTGCTGAGAGGGCAGAGAGGGAGTGGTGAATGCCTTCATCTTACTTTGATAGCTGGATTTTCAGGGTTTGTCTCTGGCCATATCTACCGTTATACTCGCCTGATGGGGGGGTGGGGCAGGTGGCTGCAGGCGAAATGGAACCAAACCCGCCGTGGATTTGAGCGCTGGATTCCCAGCCTCCCAAACAGACTTGGCCTCTACAATCGGCGGGGAAAGAGAGAGAGAAAGAGAGAGAGAAAGAGAAAGAGAGAGAAAGAGAGCCAGAGAGAGAGAGAGAGAGAGAGAGAGAGAGAGAACCCAGCACTACCAGCCACTGCTTGCAGACACGCCTCTGAGCTTCAGTTTATCGTGCTCCACCTAGGGTGGTGGGGGCGGGGGGCCAAGAGCTTCTGTGCACGGTTGGCGCCCCTGCGGCACTCCTTCACCATGCCAGGGAGTCAGCACAACAGTTCCACAAGTAGCTGCGGCACAGCCCTTCTCGCCTCAGGCTGCAACCTAGGATCATTTTCACGGGGCCTCCAGTCATAGCACTGATCACGCTCCAACTGCTAGTCCCTCCGCTCTCCCTGTTTGCTCTGTTGCTCCGGACCCCATCCATCCAATCGGCCAGGCACACCTGGATGCCAAGCCACCTCTTGTTCCTTATGCCTCCGGTGGTCCAGGTCCAGAAGGGCCTCTCCGTCCCTGCGCTGAGCTCCGCTGCACAGGCCAAAGCTGTCTGTTGCCTCACTTTCTGAGCCCCTCAGATCTCGGCAGTCACCCAGGGGGTGGTCTGTGCCTTGTGAGAAACCTGAGGCGTTTCTCCCATGCTATTCCTGGGAATCCCTAACTCAGGTGGCCAGGGAAGGACCATCCCAACCCTGGGGTAGGGCAAGCAAGGGAGGATCACCTGGGAGAGGAACCCTTGGAGACTGTGGGAGGAATGTCCTCGGGCGAGACATGGTATCCTTCCGTTCCAATACATCCCTACCCAACGTTCCCTCAGTCATTATGGGATCTTATCGGCCAAAACCCATTCGCCCACAACATTACATCTACCCTTTCGGCCTGACAAAAACGTATGTAATAGTCCCTTAAACCCTAAGAAAAGCTACAACTCCCCCTCCCCATTTTTCGAACAAGACTAAGAAGAAGAGGCAAAAGGAAGCTATAAAGATTACCCATAGTAACCAATGCACCAGGAATTCCTATAGGCAGTTGCCATTTAGTCCCGATAACGAGGCCGGGCAAGGTCAGACCTCCCTCTACAATCATTCCCATCTAAAACCTGTTATGCCCCCCAGTCAGTATAAACGGCAGAGCACACAGGCACACTCTGAGCAAGCTGGGGATGCTCGATGGTGCATAGAGGCCAGGAGGTGAGAATTCGAGCTGGAGAGACCTTGGAAGGCCTGGAGGAAGGATGACTGCCTAATTGCTGGGCCTGTGAGTACAGGAGAGGCTGCTGTGTGGCAAGGGAGCTCTGACTCCATGGACCCAAACCCGGGGCAGCTGGGATTACCTGGAAGTGCCCACACCAGAGTTCCTCCCCTGGGTAAAACTGGAAAGGCCAGGCCTTTGAGGGGCAGGTGGTAGGACCCTGACCTCAAGAAACATCCCATTTTAAAACCTGCAGCTCCCAAAACCGCCAGAATGCTGTGTAGGGGAGCTGACGAGGCAGGAGCGAAATAAGAACACAGCATTATGGGACTGGAAGTCCAAAGATATTTTGTTTGATAAAACTTGAGCAAGGTGTGACACGAGAAGGAGCAGATCTTCTGGGGCAAAGACGAACCCACTGGAGCAGGACCGATTGAAGGACCAAAGCGAGGGGTAGGAAAACCCCAAAGTTCCCTGCAGGAGGTTGTTGCCTCAGGGAAACCGTGAAGGAGACCTGGAGAAAGCCAAATCCCAGACAAAAAGAAGCCTGCATTGTGTTTCAAGGACACCAGCCACCCTCCCGAGTGAACGATTGAGCCGGGGAGGCGAGGCCTGTTAGGGAGAATTCTCTTATAAGGCTAATTTCCCAAACCTAGGGAGTCCCCCAGCAGCTTTGCTGGATTTTTGGGGTTTGTTTTTTTCTCCTGCTAAGAGTGAGACTCTTTTTTCCCACTCTTAGGCATGATTTGAGATATGTCTGACTTTTTGTGTGGTAATGGGCTATGGGGTCTTTTACTCCATAGGGTACCATCTGTTTTTCATGTGTGTTACACAGCACCCTCAGTGCAGTAACACAGGGGTGTCATAGTGACCCTCAAACATAGACTCCATACCCTGGGACTGACTACTGTCTCCCAGGGGATGTAAAGTCACCATTGACTTTACTAGTCCAAAATTGTGAACAGAACCAGTCAAACCATCATATTGTAGAAGTACTGGAAGGGGTTAATTCGATTGCCCCTGGGTCTGTTTTCAAGGGGGCACTGTCCAGTCCCCCCTTGTCGAGTTTCTGGCTGGTGGCAATGGTTACCACGCAAAATATTCCACCGGAATATTTCCTATGGGATTTTCCCATTGATTTTAAACACACCACTTTTTGGTGCAATGTTAAAGATACCGCCGGTTTATTTATTTAATATTAAATCAACGTTTGGGTCTTTTCGCAGGAACTCTTTTCTAAAATGGTGTTCGTGTCCATCTCTGTAACTCCAACCAAGGTCGGGCCCTTTGTTCCACTTTTTGGCGGGCTTCTCCACAGAAACCCTTCCAAATGGTGCCACTCTGTCTGGGTTCCACAGGATGTGTGGGGAGGGGAATTGGCACCCTGGATTGCGTTGCCTTAGCAACCCTAGTCGCACTCTATTCTGATTGGCCCAGTGGTGAACCGCCCGGGTCACCACTTAGCATGTTTGAGTGACAGCTAGGCTGTTGAATGGGGGTTTTCCACATAAAAGCAGGGCTTTTGGGACTGGAACTTGAGAAGTCGCCACATGACCTAAGAATCCGAAGAGGGAAGAAGCTGAGCCATCTGCAAACGACGACACACCCTGCTGCAACAAACTCGCCACATTCCCAACGACAAGTGAAGATCTTCTGCTGGACGAGTCTTCTTCCTTTGAGCTGGTGGGATCAAGCAGTTCGCCCCTTTCGCCTTCCAAAGACGTCTCTTGGTCGAATCGCCCGTGCCAAGCACCCCGGTGGCCGGATAGCCAAGCTTCACGACTTTGACCGCGAATAAAAGGAAAGCACCTTTCAACCGACAAACTCCCCGGCTGGTTTCATCCCTGTGCACTGCATCGACTCCATGTTTCCTCCTCAACGAGATCCTCTCTTCCCCTGGTCGAAACAACAAACTGCAACCACTGCCAGGAACAACTGCCACCGCTGGAGCTTCCTCTCTCTTTAAGGTACTGTGTTCTGCCTGGCCTCCCTTTCTAGGGATCGCTAAAGGTGACCCATAAATCCTTGGCTTTCCAACTGGGTTGGCCCCAGACCTTCTAACTTTACTTCTTGAATCACCCCAACCTCTTTTAAACATTCTGCAAAGACTTTTAGTGCATTTTAAACTGTGTGATCTTGGGCACATTTCGCTTTGCTCCATTTAAAGTGGGCCTGGCCTATGAACTTTGGCTCTACAGTGTATACTGCCTTTACTCCCTTGCTTTGAACTTCTAAAAGTGTTGGGAACTGTTTTATTTCTATGCTCTGCCTTTTTCTCTCCCTTTAACTTAACTATTGGAGTGCCATCTAGGCTACGCGCCCACATCTGTCTTAACAAATAGTGATGTATTAACTCTGACTTGTCTAATAGTTCTCAAGGGAGATGTGTATACTTTACCTGACTGTGTTTTAACTTGCTTTTGATTTAGAGTGCTAGTGAATTTCCTAAAGTGTGTTTTAAATAAATAATTATATACTTTTGATACAAAGCTCTGGTCAGTGTTTGTTTGCTCTACTGTGTTTTTAGCCCTATTGTGTATCCTCTATATACTGCCCTACTCTTCTTGAGAGAAGTCTGACTGCTCAGCCACATCTACCAGGCAAATCTGGGTGGTGCAGACTGCTACCAATTTGGTTTACTGCTTACTCCTGTAGTCTTAATCTTCTTGCAGTGTTCCCCAAGGGAACTGCACAGGATTCTGCCTAACAAGGCCAAGCCTGTGGTATCAACCTTGACTCGTGAATCAAAGCTGCAAAGACAAGAAAGGAATGCACACAACCGGTAAGTTAGCTAAAGAAATGAACGGCCGGTTTGTGTCAAGAAAGGATTGAAGCCGCAACAGTGTATCGCACAATTGAAGGTTGCGTATGTGCTGATGAGATGGAAAAGAAAACAAACCAGTACGCTGCAGATAACTCTGAAGCCAGTGAAACATTGTAGCAGAGTGGTCCGGCGAAAGGAAATAGCCCACTCAAAAGTCTCCACGAAATGTTTGATGTCTTGTTATAAAGCAGCAATGTGAACGAACTCTCAAATGGGCAAGGGTCAAGATTTACCCAGACGAAAGGGGAAGTTAAAAGGTGATTGCTTGAAGCGGAAGGTTTCTTTGAAGTTTTCTGATTGAGGTATAGAACTACCAATACCAAGAGACATTGCGGCAAATAACATTTAGGGAAAGCTGTAGTGAAAGTCGAAGTGGTCCTGGGAAGGTCTATGGTAAAAGCCTTGCACATTTGAAAGTCATCAACATCAGTGAAAGGTCCGAGGGAGACCGGAAACATGAAATAAGTTAGGGGAAGGGAACCCCTAAAGAATGTGAATGAAGCTTGGGGAAGGGAACCCCTGCAAAACTGTTATTGTGAGGTCCGAGTCCGGCTGAGGAAGATCTACGTTGAATCAGGTACTTTTTGATTGAATGGTCCGAGCCTGACCGAGGGAGGCCTACGTGAACTAATGATGCCTTGAGAGGTCCTGAATCCCCGACAGAGGGAGACCTACGTGAAGTTTTGTTGAACTGTGAAAGAACTTTTGGAGAGCTGAAATAAGTGACTTTAACGTGGAAGGCCAAGCGGGCTGTGACTCATGTTTTGAACTGCCTTTATTTTTGATAACCTGAGCCTAACTCTGTGATGTCCAACATGGGGAGGAGAGCTGGCCCAGCCACCTTGATCCTTTGTTACAACACTGACTTTTCTTTACATTCACATCCCCCTTTACACACTTTTTGTATAAGAGATACGGCAGGCATTAGGTTGTGTTAGTGTAGGCCATTTTGATTTAACATAGAATGACTAGGTCTGTGCTTTCTTTATTATTTGATGCTAGAGACTCCTCCCATCCTAGCTAGAGGGCAACGTAGGAATTTTTCCAAACTCCAAAATTCGAAAAAAGGTTTTGAGACTTGTAACTTTTGTGTCTGTGTCATACTTGTGATACCATGCCTCCCTTACAGCTTACAAGCCCCGACGGTATCGAGGTGGTGCAAGTCCGGGGAGCGGAAGCGCCCCTAATTTCAGGATATTTGTGGATACTTCTACATCAGTCTGCTGCGCTCTAATACCCCGCTTGTAATTTATATATTAGAATGTCCTACCTACCGTGCAGACTGCATTTTACCCCTATTTGTCTCTTGGATTTTTAGTGGCAGCTCTGCCCATGCAAAGGTGTGGTAAAAAAACACATGAAATTTTATGAGCTTACAGGTGTCCATGAATAGTTGTGAGTGGGATTGGTCAACGAAATGGCACCGGTTTGTGTGGGTACCGTTCCTTAGTCATGTGTAAAAACTCATTTGGTGAACGTATTGTGAAAGACATCTTATGTCTTGAAATGTCTCAGATGATATTCTAAACTTTCTGACTCATATGTATTTTTAAAATTGTTCCTCAGCATTTTTTTTATAGTTTTCTTTTCTACCATAACAATGATTTGCCCCACTAGGAGCCCAATGCCAACAGCGTGGCTTGGAACACTCAGTGCGAGGACATGCTCTGCTTCTCTGGCGGTGGTTACCTCAACATCAAGGCAAGCAATTTTCCTGTGCATCAGCAGAAACTGCAGGGTTTTGTGGTGGGGTACAACGGCTCCAAGATTTTCTGTCTACATGTCTATTCAATGTCCGCAGTGGATGTGCCACAGGTAAGCCTCATTTGTAGAATGTTGTTCTGTCTAATTCACTCTGATTTTCTACTTTGTTCTCTCTTATGCTTTGATATCCTCCTGTATGCCATATGTACTCTGATAGCCCCATGTCTGCCACCTTGTGCTCTGATACCCCTATCTGCCACTTTGTGCTCTGATACCCCTATCTGCCACCTTGTGCTCTGATATGCTCCTATCTGCCACCTTTTGCTCTGATATGCTCCTATCTGCCACCTTGTGCTCTGATATGCTCCTATCTGCCACCGTGTGCTCTGATATGTCCCTATCTGCCACCTTGTGCTCCAATATCCTGCTATCTTCCATCTAGTGCTCCAATATCCTCCCGTTTGCCACCTTGTGTTCTGGTATTCTCCTGTCTGGTACCTTGTGCTCTAAAATCCTTTTGTATGCCACCGTCGGCTCAGATGTTTTCTTTTCCTCTATCTTGCACTCTGCCACCATGGGTATTGTTCCACTGTATGCTACATTGGCTCTAATGTTCTTCTGTGTGCCATGTTCAGGGCTAGTGAACGTCAGGCAAAGATGCCTTTAGGACCACTCAAAAACCCCCCGCCTGGCGCATTTTGAAGTGCTGGTTTAGAGTATGTATTTTTGAGGCCTGGTGCAACCTACTGATGGTTCCTTAGTCAGCCCCTAGAATTACCTTTTGGTCAAAGTATCCTGACCATATTGTCCTCTGGTGTTCTCCGGCTTTTCACATTTTTCTCTCCTCATCTTTTGTCTCTAGTTTGTGTGTGCATGGAATTGAGACACTGGGCCTTGACCTTATCTGTACCACATTGTTGTCTCTCATTCTCTCTGCCATCTTGTCCCAAGGAATCATTGGACCTCATTCCGACTCCGGCGGTAACCCTGCCGGTGCTACCGGCGGGCTGCCGCTGGACTTGGAATTAATTACCGGTGCCTGACTTCCTGGTGCCACTGGGCTATTTCAAGTCCGGCGGCTGGGAAGTCAGGTGCCGGCAATGTCGTTAATCTTCATTCCGGCTTATAACTTTGCTCCCCCTGGAGGAATCCTCACCAAAAAAATCTATATGGGCGACTTTGAATTTTTTCGCCAAGTTGGGCGAGTTTTCGTGCGGGGGGGTGCAAAGTTATAGGGGGTCCCACATTTTTTTTCCCCTAGAATGAATGGGAAAAAACTTTGCGCACGACTACTGGGCAAATGGCTTGTTGGATTTTCACCAAATTTGCGGCAGGAGCCGGGGCTTGGGTCAGAAAGCGTGCTTTTGTGTGTTTGGTGGAAATCCGACCAGTACTTTTGCTGCAAATTAGTGAAATGTACGTCCCAAAAAATGTGTGATATCAGGGTCCGTTCCGCTGACCCATTTTCCTGTTAGCTCCGTGGACAGAAGTGTCATTGGCCTGCGGTACGCCGTGATGTCGCTGAACATTGGGCGCGGACAGTGGTTGGCTGGAGGGAAGCGTGCTGTGCGTCAAGTTTTTGGGAAACGCTGCCATCGTGTATCGGAGGACAGTGCGGCGGCGGAAGGGTCTGGAAAATGTACCGTACAGCATGTGTTGGCAGCAAGAAGGAAGGGAACGGTTGGGGGAGTGAGAAGTGGTGCATGTGACATATGTAGGTAGATGGAAGAAAACGGAGGAGTGCCTGGAGTATTTGCGCATACTGCATCAAGTCGCGGGTAGGTAGAGAGGCGCCTACTTTGTCTGGTTATTGGAGGCAGGTGTTGTAACGGCCAGATAGGTTCTGCCGTGAACTGTTTGCGGCGACCTCTTTCCGTGGTGAGACAGCAATTTTAGAAGGGAAATGAAGTGCACATGACCTAGGTTGGATGGGAGCGCGGATAGAATGCGGTAGTTGAGCACATGGTGGCATGCATGGGTGTAGGAAGTTGCGTTTGGTCTGTGGAAGGATTACACTATTGGGTGCATGGGCAAAGGTTGTAGACGGTTGGGCATGCACTGAATAGTGTATGGCTTTAGCATACCCACCGCAGTAACGCAGGTGTGGGTGTGCATCCGGTACAGGGTGGTGTTTGTATAGTGCGGTGTGTGCACATTGGTTCCAGTAGGGCAGTGATGCAAACCGATTGTGGGTAGTTTGGCAGTGACACAATAGTTTGGAAATGGAAGTGGGAACGCCATAGTATGTGTATGGAAGTGCAGAGGGGTGTAGGAGAGAGTGTTATCTTTGTACATTATCGTAACTGGTGTAATTTGTTGATACATAGTTAAATGGCGGTGCGCAGGTTGGGTTGGATTGCTGATGGTAGTGCTGTGTATGTGGATAGTCGAAGTTGGTGAAATGGATGGTGCCATTATGTAGCAGTAAGAGTGTTGAAGGCCTAAACTGTTGGGTGCATGGCCGAAGGCCATAGGCCGTAGGCCATGCACTCAAGAGGCTAGGAGTTTAGGACACACACAGCAGTAATGCATTTTGGATTGTGCAACACTTAGAGGGTGGGGTCCTGTAAATAATGGGTGTGTAGCACTTTTCAGACACAATAGAGCAGGAAAAGTGAGCAGCCATGCACGCATGTTTGGTTTTGCAGGTGAGGACACAGTTACAACATGGTAACGTTTTTGATGTGTACTTGGCGATGGTGCTGTGAAAAGTAATGCAGTGTGGGAACTGGGTGCTGGCTTTGCATACTGTTAGTATGTAAGATGATATGGTAGAAGTGCAACTTGCTTGTGCTTGGTTACCATGGTATGTGCTGATTTGTTGCAGTAGGGCCAATGTTGTGAAACAGTTGCGGTTAGGTTTGTAGTGAGACAATACTTTGTGAAGGGGTGTGGGTAGGGGTGGTGGAGGTTGTGGTATGTTTATCGATTCTGTTGCTAGGGACCTGTTTTCGTGAATGGGTGCAATGCAGAGTTTCAGTTTGTGATTGGTGGATGCGTGTGTAGGGTGGGTAGGAGTGCTGGTGGCAGTAGTGTGTATGTGGATTGGCGTAGTTGGTGATATGGTCACATGCATGGTTGTATTACCTTGCAGTGCCTGTGTTCAAGGTCTAGCCTATTTGGTGCATGGCCAAAGGGCGTAGGTCGTAGGCCATGCATTGAAGAGCCTAGGACTTGATGAAACCCACGCCACTAATGCAATTTTGACTGTGCATCTGGTAGAGGGTGGTGACCTGTAAAGAATGGTTGTGGAACACATTTCAGACGCCATAGAGCAGCTGAAGTGAGCTGGCAGGTGTGTTTGTTTGGTTCCGCTGGTGAGGTTGCTGGTAGAACATGGTCAAGTTTTGGATGTGTGATTGCAGATCGTGCAATGAAAAGTCTGCAGTGTGGCCACTGGGTGCAGTGTGTGCATACTGGCAGTAAGGCAGAGGGTATGGTTGAAGTGTAGCTTGTATGGGCTCTTTACTATGTTGTGTGCAGATTTGTTGAAGTAGGGCCAATGTTGTGAAAATGTTGTGGTTAGGCTGGTAGTGACATAATACTTTGTGAATGGCAGTGTGTAGGGGTGATGGAGGCTGTGGTATGTTTGTGGATGCTGCTAATTGCGACCTGGTTTCGTAATTGGGTGTTTGATGGTGTGAGGGAGTTGGGTTGAAGTGCTGCTACGTATGTTACGTTTGTGCACAATTTTAGCTGCCCACATGGTTGCATGCATGCATTCATAGTGTTGTGCTGTGTGTGGGCATGGGTGGACTGGTATGTGCATGGTGAAAGGTGTGCTGGGTGCATCGCAGGATCATTGTGGATGCTGAAATAGGGCATCCTGCAGGAAAAGTTTCTGGTCGAGGGGCTTTGGACGCAAAGGGAACTCACAGAGGGCCTCATTACGACCCAGGCGGTAAGTTACCGCCTGGGCCGTGACTTTACCACCATGGCGTAAACTATGTTTACGCCATGGTGGTTGGCGGACTTACCGCCCCATTCCGACCTTGGCGGGGCGGTAAGTCCCCAATCCCCATTTACCCTTCCCCATTCCCATTTTTGCCCCATAGGGCATAATGGGAGTGGGGAAGGCGTTAATTACGCCACCGTAAATTACGGTGGCGTAATTAACTCCATGGTCCCTTAGCGCCATGGATTTTAACACCTGCTAAAAGCAGGTGTTAAGTCCGCCATGGCGCTAAGGGACCTCGTACTCAGGCGGTAAGGGTCGGCGCTGTTTACGCCGCCGTAAAACCCTTACCGCCTGGGTCGTAATGAGGCCCAGAGTGTTTAATGGGACATGTGGAGTTGTGTACAGAAATGATAGTGTGCAATGCAGAGGTTAAGTATGTGATTGGTGCAGGCGTTTTTGATTTGTTATAGTCGCCATTAGGCGCCAATAAGGGTGTGTTGGAAAATTCGAGTGCAACGGTAAGAAGTATTGTGTCTGCTTTACTGGGGCGTGGTCCTAGCTGTAGCTGGGAAAGTGCACATACCACCTCATGGCCTTCTGAGCATGGAGCCTTTGGAAATGGAACTGTGGAGATTCTACAATGAGGATTCGAGGGTGTGGTTCCGGAAGGGGCGGTGACATATTTACCCAAAGTTTGATGCTGTGAGGTTGGCAGCGATGAACAGACGGCAAGTGCATGGAAAGAGGCTTCGATACTGACTTTCAGTTGGAAGGAGTGCAGGCTTTTTGGGGCACAGTTTATGAGTGGGGTTTCGGATGCATGGATCTCCTTTGCAAATGTGTGGCCTCTGTTGGTATTTGTAGATGTAGTGGTCGTGCATTTTGGAGGACTACATTTGGGGCACAAGTTGTGCTCACGTTTGCTCGCTTTCTTAAAGAAGTTGATGACAGCTGCGATGCAGATATTTTCTACTGCAAAGGTGATTTTCTCATCGATGACACCAATACGACAATGGGAGAATGCTGATGTAATGTGTCCGGAGCCAGAGGTCGGGAGATGTTGGATAAACAGAAGCATCTACCACTTTATGTGCAGTGCTGAGATGCTCTGCACGGACTATGAAAGTATTAATAACCAGCCAGATTTCCAGTGGTTTCAAGGAAATGGCATTTTTTTACCTCCAATGGCAATGCTGTTGTGTTTGCCACTCTGCACGAAGCGTTGCAGAGAATTCTGTAGAAATGTAACATAAGCGTTCATCCTCAGTCGAGAAAGATGGCAGGAGGAGAACCAAACAGACAGTGAGCAAAAGAGAGAAAAACAAGAAAAAATAATGGATGAGTGTACATACATAATTAAAACACGACGAAAATAAAATAAATGTAACTGTTTTTAGAGACCATCCTAAAGACAAAACCCCCTGCCCCTCCAGCTTCTAGCATGGTAATGCTGCGGATTCCGCTGGACTTTGATGATTAGACGTGGCACATGTGGCTCTTTTTAGGATGGCAGCTATGGCATTGGCCATGTGGACGCAAAGCCTTTGGACAATGTGGTTGCTGGTTGTGGTGTGTACATAAGCACTGTGACAGAAGGTCGGCTTGTACCGATAAATGTAGGAGGCAATCGTGAAGGTGTGCAAGGTAAGGGGCATGCATACTGTTTATATGCATACACTGCACGCACTTGCTTAACGTTGCAAATATACATTCCCTGCTGGTTTTGTGGGATCACTTTTCCGACATTTGTAGTACATGCATTACATTGGGAAGACCATATTGTGCAAGGTACGTGGCAGGCATAATGTTGTAATGAATGCATTGTGTGCATAATATGATATGATGTGCAATGGTATTTTGTGCCATTTGTATCGTGCCTACCTACAAGTGTGTGAAGGTTCACCTAGGAAAGGGTGGCGGAACAGAGGCCACACAGAGACATAGATTCCTCTAGGCCAGCTGATATTGAGAGTGCGCAAGTGAATGGAAAGGCGGAGGGCAAAGTGCAGTGCATGGGAACAATAGAAAATAGAAATAGATGCAACAACGGCCAGTGCTGGCAAGTGCAAGGATAAGTGTAGACATGAAGTGGTGGATGGACTGTTAGGGTTATAGAAAACAGTTCCCAAGTGTGGGGGTTGGTAGAAAGCCAGTGCAGGGGTGGAACTGAAGGGAGGGAGGTGGCCTGGGGCACAAATTATAGGGTGGGTAGGAAAGCAGTGTAAAATAATTTTTAGCCAGGAGTGAGTAGGGGAGAGGATGGGATAAAGAAGAAGCGCATGGAAAGGTTTCTAGGCACTTTCAGACCCTTCAATGCTTCTCCTCAAGGCCCAGGGAGACAGAGAGCGTGTTCCACAGGGAGGCCCCGGCAGAAGAAACACATCTCCCACCATCTGGTTGCGTATAGCAGCAACTGACCCTGAGGGAGTATGAGGTGGATGAGTGAAGAGTTGGAGCAAGCAGATATTTAGGAAGTGAGAGTGCAAGGTATTGAGGTCCTAGGGACCAGAATACCTTCTGCATAAGGGCTTTTATTTTATTGTTCCCAGCCACTGTGAGCTATTGCAGACATTTTAGTCCAGCTCAGATATGATCCATGCCGTTCAGGCCAAGGACAAGTTGCGCACTCCTCTTATGGATGAGAAGTTGAGGGCGCAGAGTGGAAGGTGGCAGATTTATAAAGAGCCTCTGCCAACAGTGCAGCGTACGAAGCACCACAGCCGTGCAGACACTGACCTTTTGGAAAGTTACTGTAGGTTGGTAAGATACATTTAATGGTGGCTGTAGTGCCTTCTTTTTACGAGTCATGTAGTAGGTGGGTTAGTGGGGAACAATTTTCATAGCATTGTTGGAAGGAAAGAACAGAGTTCCTGTTTCGCTAATATAGTGTATGATATGGGTAAATGAAAACGTTGCAAGCATATACCAACAAAATGCCACTTTATGGTCGGAGATGGGAGGAACATCAGTATGCTTTTTAAACATGTAGTGGACGCTTAGAGGCAGACATTGTGCGCAGAAGCACTTATAACAGTTGTGAACATACTGCGAAAAAACTGTTCACACCTTTCTTTTGTGGTGATGTGCGTTTGTGGATGAATGTGCATGTATAACTCATGCAATGTTTCACTGCACTTTCCACTGGATGTGCTTTCCAATAATAACACACGTGCAGGCTGATTTTCTAACGATGCATATGAAGTCTTGTTGAGAACTGACATTGTAAGGTGCTAAAGTCTTGGAGGGCATTGGTGGATGCGTGTGTGAGTAATTAGCAGTACCAAATAAAGGTGTGGTGGGAGGAGGATAGTGGAAAGGGAAGGAGGACTGTTTATGATTTACTGGGGCACGGCCCTTACGATACTTTGCGCGCCGCACGTGCTACATTCTGTGCTTTTGAACATGCTGGCCAATGGAAATGCGATTATTGCAATTGTCCAATCAGGTGATTAGAGTGTGCGTCACAGGAAAGGGAGGCCATATTTGTTTCATTACGCTGTGTAGTGACGCTGGTAGAGATGGCCAGACGCACAGTTTTTATAGTGGGTGATCGCTTTGTGCTAAATCTGCTACAGTATGCCTTGGAAAGAGACCTTAATAGCAATTTGAATTTGGACGAAGTGGAGACTTTGTGGTGCGGTGTTGCTGTCTGTACTTTCAACCATTTGCTTGCAGAATGTCGACGAGTGGGCACTTTAGGTACTGTACACGTGGTGCGTTATGGAGCATTGCTTTTGGGTTCCATAGCTTGTGCAAGTGTGTACCATCAACTCAAAAAGATGATAAAATAAGTGCAGTGCATTTTTGCCACTGCAAAGGTGCTTTTTCTCATTTATACCACCAAGTCCATTAAAAATAACTATCCCAATGATTGTTGTCAGCAGCCAGAGGTGGGAAGACGTCTTATCAACCGAAGCATGTGTAATTTTTTGCATGCTGCTCTGATGTACTCCTGTGACAATGACAACATTGGTGATCGATATGTGCACCTTCTCAATGGAAATGGCATTTCATTGTCGCCCAGTGGCAATGACATTTGGTTTTCCAATCTACAGGCTGCACTGAAGGCCGTATTTTAAGAATGTAAGGCGCAGTGCAACAAATAAAAACAATTATAAAAGCCAGAAAAAAAGAGTTATTACTGTGGAAGCTGTTTAAAAAAAAAAAAAAGAAAGAAAACCGCTTTTTTAAGAGCCACCACTACAAAAGACATCCCCTACCCTGGTTGACTTTTATTCCCCTAAACCCGCACGCGCAAATCTGAAAAAGTCAGTAGAAATCGCGACGGTTGCAGGGTTGTACGTGTAACATTCGCCCCTTTTGCACATGGCCACATTATATTTTGGACTGTGGAAGACACAGAATTGCACAAGAAGCTTTCTGGGTGTGGAGTGCATGCACAGACTGTGTTATACGGTATATTTGTCAACCTAAATGCACAGGGTGAGCTTATGGCTGTGTGTTGTACACGCCACAGTGTATGCTTTGTGGGTGAATTGCACATATATTACTTGATAGTGAATGGAAAAAAGAGTCCGGTGGTAGTTGTGTGGTGTGTAGCATGTGGGTTCGTACCTGTATGGAGCACCTACAATGAAGTGATTGCTTTTGGTTTGTCTGCGTGAGACTTTGGTGATGCTCAATTACGACAATATTATTGTTGTTGATTGTGGAGGGGCAAATGAACACCATGTAACACGATTTTCAGTGCCGATTGTACTGAGGGAGTCATTAGGCCAGGTAATGCTTCTGTTTTAGATATCCTGCATAATTGTGTATCCCATTATGCAAACACCCATGTACACGCGTTATTTTTTGTTTGGTCCGGAAATGGAGAAAGCATGGTACATTGTGAAGAACTGTATTTGTGTCTTTTTCCAACTTGTGCCACTGTACAAATGGGAATCTATCGTTTCACAGCACGAACAGTTTTACCCACAAATAGCATTCCTGTTGATATTACTGTATTTCCGATAATGCACACTGTACACCCATTGCTTTGCTGCCCTTTTTGGAAGTATATGAATAATGTTTGTGCTTCCTGTTGCGCACTTACGTTCTTGAACACGCACAATCATTTGTTTGAACACCCATTTCTACCTGTTTCCACTGCAGTGTTTTCCACAGTACCATAGTTCCTTCCATTTACCATACAATTGTAAGGAGGGTATAAGATGCAGGTCACACTGCCTCCCTCCATTGCCACTTACATTGTGACACTCTGAAAGGAGCTTTATATCATAATCAGCCACAAAAAAATATTGCTAAAGGGACGTTATGGTGAAGGTACGGTACTACAAATATAGCATCATTTTTAAATACACTATGTTAAAGCAACGTTATGATTATAGTGCCCTAACAAAAATCTATGAAATTCACTAACAGAAAACATTGTTAAAGGGACGTTATGGTTAAGTTGCACTAGCAGAAACCTATCATATTCAATGTAAAAACGATCCTACAGGGAAGTTATGGTTACAGGTAAAACCGAAACCCCCCAGAAATTCTCCAGTTATGGTAATGTTTCCAACCATAACTCGCGCTACCACTGTGCACTGCAAGGAATAACACCCATGACCTCAAAGATGACATCACAAATGCCTTTAGTTTTAATAACAAGCCTCCACAAGGGATTGTCAATATAATGTTGCCACAAAACTATCGGAGGTGGTTGGGAGAACTTTCATGAGGTACCAAATTCAGTACTCAATCCATTGCTTTAAACACCATTGCACTACAGACTTCTTTCCCGTATAGCAACCACCTCATGCAGAAACGTAGGAATTGTCTGCAGCATGCACCATAGATGTCCAATACTCAGATTTTTGACATAGCATCATGATTAATGCTTTATTTTCAGTTTCGCTTACTGTGAAACATGTAAATAAGTAGCAAACACCCCCTCGCTTACTACATATTTGTACTACTACACCCAAACCATAAAGACACCACAATGCACACAAATATGCCCATATACCGGGAAAGTAAAGTAAGCAAAAAAGCAGCAGTATTACCAAAACGTGTTCCTAACCTAACTGATTATCTTAATGCACAGAAATGATTGCTGTGTTTCAGGGCTGCTTCTTCCCCTATGCACATGTATCACATGATGTGAATGAACCCTTAGGAAAAGAGTGTAAGGACATATGAGAAGGGTAAGGTCTACAAATATAGTACCTTTTGAATGTTCAATTCCTTCCGGTCAGTGAAGAAAACCACCTGCCCTACATGTGTCAGTGAACAAAAAAGGAGGGAGCCAGACAAGTGATGACATCAGTGATGTCATCAATGACATTTGTGATGTCATCTGTGAGGTCATGGGTGTTAGTCCTTGCAGTGCACAGTGGTAGCGCGAGTTATGATTGGGTATCTTTCCAAAACTGGCGAATTTCTGTGGGTTTTCGTTTTACCTGCAACCATAACTTCCCTGGAGGAACATTAGGCCAAGTAGGACATATTACACCCCAAGGAGGTAAACAAAGGTTGCATACAGTGATACAGTATATATCTAGATGCAGGAGAGTGACACATAGATTTGAAAACCTCTAATAAATCGGGAGTAGGCACTTTAAATCCTGTGCTTGCTGGAGAACTTTAAGCACTCAAGCAAAATGCCTCAGCTAAGGTAAGTACTTCACAATGTCACTTTAGGAGTTCTAGGATTGTGAAAAGTGCCCCATCAGAAACAAAGGAGCTACGTCTGTATGCTGACCTGTGATTGAAAAAGCCAGGAACCTACGAGTTCCTCCCCACAAGTGCAGAGATGGCAGCAAGCACCATAGGGGACAACAGAGAATACCCCGAAGAAGAGATCCCAGGCCAGGTTTCAGACCCAGCAGCACCCAATGCAAGCCAACAGGGAAAAGCAGGTGAAATCTGTCTTCAGGGATCTTTAACCATGGACCGTGGGGACCCCTGAGGGTGTGGATCAGAAACCATCCACCAACTCAGCACCCATATGTAAGTACTTAGTGTTGATTCCTAAAAACACTATTCCAGGAATTTACAACCCAGTATGTAAACTCTTATTTTACAGTGCTAAATGAAGGATACAGTCCTGCAGGGACTTGAACTCTGAGCCATTGATGAACCCGATGGACAAAATGAACAACAATCAACCTACACAGAAGTAGTACATTTGGCAGGGTGTTGGGGGGGGGGGGGGGGTCCCAGCAACCTTCTGCAGCAACTTCTAGCACCAATGCGGGTAGACCCTCATGGTAAACAGCAGTGAACTGAGGTAAAATGGTTGCAGGAGGAAAGGTTTGGCCCAAGCAGATGAGAAGTTTGATGTACAGGATGAGGAAGGTTATGGAAGGACACTCAGCACCCAAAAATGCAAAGCAAGCACAGACAAATGACACGAGTCCCACAAGTATGGCTAGACTTGGTCTCATAATTGGCTTCAATGGTTTTTGGTTAAAAGAAATCGGCCAGCAGGTAAGCCAACCTGCTTACTGTCAAATAATCTGGCAGAGTGTAGGAACAGTGTTTCGCATATATGTACCTTCAATCTGCCAGACCATCGATCCCATCATGGGATTAAAACATAGGTTTTTGTGTGCAGGCAATCAGGTTGGTCCCAAAAGCTGCCACACACACTCAGGACCATCTTAAGAGAAGGTTAGTGGCCTGCTAAGAAGCAGGAATTGGTCAAGACCAGTTCAGACCCCTATAGCGGGTGCCATCTTGGGCTTACAAAGAGATGATTAGTGAACAATGTCCATTCTAGACATGCCTCTTGGGTTTCTATGAACAAAGAAAGCCCCTAAAACAGGATGGCTGCGGGTAGTATTTAAAAAAACAAAGTGGGCTACTAATTCATTAGTTAATCATCTTGGACACCTAGTGAAGTCAAATCTAAATATTACAACAGCCACCAACCTTCTCCCTAAAACTAATGTAGGGTGATATCATCACCCTAGGACACAAAGTGAATGCTTACACTCGCCCCTGAGTATGGTAACCTTATGGATGACCCAGGACATTATAGTCTTGGGGAATAAAAGGAGAAAAAGGGGTGCAGTGGCAGGGATCCCTATGACCACCAAAATAAATGACAAAACCCACAAACCAAAGAATAAAAGTGCAAAGGATTATGAGGTCCCATAATAATGAACATGAAGAACATGAAGAAAATGGGGATGACTCCTTGCAAGATCTGACCACCCCAACGGAAAGGCATGGATATGTGCCTCCAGCGCCAGGTGCCAACATGGCTTTCTTGAACCTTTTGACTAGTGCACAATCAACATAATCTGTTTGTACATGGGGATCAGGAAGATGACGTTGTTTTCGTTGGAGGAAGTAAAGATGCCAGAAATGTCAGAATTGTGAAATCCTACAATTCTGAACATATGGAAGATTGGTTCAAGTTCTAAAAAGTTCTCATTCAGCACCACTAATAGCCAGTTGACGGGCTAAGCAGTACATAATACGTAACGCAGCACCAGTCTGGCCCAAACTACATCCAGCTATCTGGCATTGATATCTACTTTGCTCCATGAAAAGGAAGACAGGAAAATAGAGAGGAGAGAGGAAAAAGTAGCTCAATCTGAAGCTCTGGTGGTCAGAGAAGCCAGTACAGCAGCAGTATTGTCCCATAGTAAGTCGCATATGTGGAACAGAGCCCCTTCCTGAGGAGAACCAGGCTGATGCTAAGGTATTTGTGGAAGGGGTGCTCAGATCTGACTATATTATTACAGGCACTGTAGATTCTGTGGATGCAGGCTTCAGAGGCATGACAATGGTCTGGTACAAAGAAGGCAGGCATGGCTGAAAATAACTTGGCACAGACAAATGTATTTGTTTCTTCCTTTTGCTACAGTACTATTACTCAGTAAGATTACAGATGACAATCTGGTGGCAATTCAGAGAAACCGAAATAAGCAGTAGGGGCTTGATATCCAGATGCCCTTTATCAAAGTTTCATAGAAAAAGCATAAGATTGACATTATGAAATGATATGACTTTTATAACGTGCCTATAGTGTTTCAAGGCGCGACAAGGAAAAGTGTGCGGGGGGGGGAGGGGAAAGTGCATTACATCGGATAATAAAATAATAACATTAAAAAATTAAAGAACGGCCAGCAGGTGGCAAGTGCAGGGTGAGTGCAGACATAAGTGCTGGTTTGGGGACTGTAGGGATACAGAAAACAGTCCTCAAGTGCAGGGGTTGCCAGGAAGGCAGCGCAAGTGTGCAATTGGCAGGGCTCGAGCCCGAGATCAGATGGGTGGCCAGGTAACCTGTGCAGTCTCAGTATCAGCCAGGACTTCAGCAGGGGAGGGGGGAGAGAAATCAGAAGCAAAGAGGAAGGTTTTTAGGTGCTTCCGGAACCGAAGATGGTTCTCCTCAAGTTTCATGGAGCTTCCGGAGGGAGGCCCCAGCCGGAGAGAGAGATCTACCACCAACTTGTTGCTTGGAGAAGTGACTGACCCTGAGGGAGTTGGAGGCAGATGAGCAAAGAGCTTGAGAGGGAAGATATTTAGGAAGAGAGAGTTGAAGGTATTGAGGCCCCAGGCCCTAGAAGGCCTTGAGGAAGATGCAGAGGGTTTTGAACGTAATCCTCGCAGCCACTGGGAGCCAGTGCAGAGATTTCAGTCCTGGAGAGATATGATCCCTTGGCTTGAGGCCAAGGACAAGTCACGCAGTCCTGTTCTGGATGAGTTGCAGAGGGCATAGAGAAGAAGCCGGCAGATTTAGGAAGAGGCTGTTGCAATAGTCCAGCCTGGAGAGAACCATAGCTCTGGAGACAGTGAGCTTCTGGGGGAAGGAGAGGAAAGGAAGAATACCTCAAAAGAGGTGTAGCTGATAGTGTGACTTCTTAGAGACGTCAGAGATGTGAGGGGAGAAAGAGAGTGTGGAGTCGAAGATGACCCCCAGGTTTTTAGCCTTGCAGGTGGGAGCAGGAAGAGGGCCAAGAGAGGCTGGCCACAGAGCTACAGGAAAGGAGGGAGTGGGTGTGCCGATCAGGAGAATCTCAGTCCTACTGACATTAAGGCAGAGGTCATTGTCAGCACACCACTCCTGGATAGCAGACAGACAGTCGGAGATGAGGGATGGGGAGGAGCTGGCCGAAGGTAGCCTGAAAATGAGCTGAGTGTCATCCGCATAGCACTGAAAGTTGGGGCAGAGAACAGCAATGCGGCGGGCAAGTAGTGCCAGGTATTGGCTGAACAGCTAGAGAGAGAGGTTGGACCCCTGGGGGACACCACAGGGAGAGAAAAAGACCTGGGAGGGACGGTCACAGAGGAAGGAAGTCAGTCATGCCAAGGCCTGACTGGTGATAACTAGGATATCACAAAGACACTTTAGCAGGATGGCATGGTTGACAGTGTCAAAGGCAGAAGAGAGACCAAGCAAGATGAGGACACAGGGGGTGTTAAGAGTCAAGGTTTGAGAGCAGGTCTTCACAGATGTTCAGGAGAGCAGTTTCTGTGCTTCTGGAAGCTCTGAAGCCAGACTGATGGTCATGAAGACAACCAACAGATTCAGTGTGGAGATTAAGCTGGGAGATGGCTGGTTTCTCCAGGAGCTTGCCCAGGAAGGGAGTGATGGAGATTGGGCGATAATTGGCCGGGCAGGAGGGATATCACAGCCATACTCCCAAATCCCTTCAACATCGACATAAGCCCAACAGCAGCCGTAGAGACGTTACATATATTTTTCCTGTGCATATCAAGGTTGCAGAGGAGGTAACCAAGCCAATCAATGGGGGTGGGAGGGCTGAACCCCAGCTAACCAAGCCAGCCAAACTTTCCTCCCAGCCCAGCAACCAGAATTGCCAATCTTCTACCAATTTGGTAGTCTCGAGCATAAAACAAATGGGTAGTAGCGATAGTTGGAGTAGGTTGTGCTCAAGAGTGTTAAGAAAATCCTAGTTCCAATACACCATCGAACAAGATTGATGCCAAAAGAACACTTGCAGCAAGTAAGAGAAGAGGTGAGCATAATTCTAATTGAAAATGCCATTAATAGTCTGATGTCAGAGGATGTACTCCAGTTACTTCCTGATAAGGGATGAGGTTACGTGGGAATACAGTGGGAGGCATTTAAGGTGACACTGAGAGGGGTTTGTATGTCCCAAGCGGTAGGTGTAAGGTGAACCCTGGATAACACCATTAAGAGTCTAAAGGGCAAGATAAGGCAACTGGAAGAGGAACTGGAAGGGTGCCATCACGTGGGGGAAGCGCTAGCAGAGAAACCTAGTCTACACAAGGGCGCCCTGAACTCGTTGGAGCAGTTTGACAAGGGGACGTATATGACCAAGATCCACGGGGAAGGCTATAAGGCGGGGGGCGGCTGTTAGCTTGGCTAATAAAATGGGAAACTCCAGGCGGAGCAATTACACAAATACAAGACTCAGAGGGAGACCTGGTTTCAACACAACAGGGCATCATTGGGGTTTTTCAGAGGTACTACCAATCAATTAATACGTTTATTCAGAAGCAAATTATCCATAAACAACAAATTTAAGATAAAATACATAAAAGAGTACAAAATTCAATTCATCATTTGGAAATCAATGGCTCAGACATGAAAACATTTCATATATAAAAAAAGGTGCATGTGTGAATTCCAATTGGTGTCCACCAGTGGAGATCTAGAGTGGTCACTACATTTTCAATGTTCAATCAAATTTTTAGAAATAATTTTAGTTCTCCGATGCAAGGCCTTTCTCAAATAGTCCACTGAACCCCAAGCCACTGGCAGCTTGGCAGCTGAGAGCAAATAACATAAGGCAGGCCTTGCCTGGGTCATGCCAGCAGACCTAAGTAGTGGCAATAGTGTTTTCCTTCTCAAGTCAGTGTAATTTGGGCAAAACAGCACAAAGTGTAAAAGGTCCTCAACAGGCCACTGACGACAAGGGCAGGCTGTGGGCTGTGCATTGTGAGACCAGCTTTTTGTTCAAGCCCCAAGCCAAAGAGAATCAAATCGGGCTTGTGTCAAGGCCCAACGGTCTTCGGGTTTATCACTGTGGAGCAGATACGGCTGAATTGCGTCTGTAGTTGTTAAAACAATGTGCCTTCTATTTGCAGGTGTACCCAAAGCAGAGGACTCCTGGTTTAACACATGCATAGTTGCTTATATTTCCTTACAGCACATGGTGTCAGAATGGTTGGGGGACAAATGAGACTTGCACAGTTTAACTGACTGATGCATTTCTAGATGTAAATGAGCCATGGGATTTTCTTTACAGCTGGGCAACTCACCAGGGCTCTTATGAGCTTATGTGAGAGAGTGGCTTTCTGATTTGACCATAATGCCAGCCAGTGCGAAATGGGGGCCAATAACACCTCATCGGCAAAGTGTGGGCACCCCAGGGCCAAGTGAGTACCATAATTAGGCAAAGACTGCGGTAGCCCAAGTAGTTTTTTAAGAAAAGTGTGTTAGGCAGAATCCTGTGCAGTGCCCTTAGGGACCGCTACACACAATTAAGACTACAGGTGGTGATACAAGTTTTACCTTTGGTACAAGCCTGTACTACTATGTCATAGTGGTAGCAGTGACGGAGCAGCCAGGCTTATCTCAAGAGTATATGAGCAGTAGCAGAGATTACACAAAGGGACCACCATTACTGTGACTCAAGCAAACACTGTCTGAAGGTTTCAGGTAGAAAAATATAAGTACATATATTTTTAAACCATTCATTAGAAACACAACACTTCTATTAAACTTCAATAAAACCCACACGTTAAATATACTACAACTAACCAATTCACTTTTTGTACAGTAAGTCTCAAGGTAAGTACCCTGTGTTGGAATGAACCGGTGTTAGGCACAAAAACATGTTACCGTGGATATGAATGCGATCACTTTTTGACAGTTCGGTTTACTAAACAAACGCGTATCCGTGACATGAAATGCTATCGGGGCAAAAACACACTTAGCACTTGAGATACCCAGAGGGAGTTGGAGGCAAAAATCACAGACAATATTTTGGTTAGGCAGGCAGAATCAAGAAACACTCAGAGACAGGAGTTCAAAAGTCAAAGGGCCGGAGCCAGGATCGAAAGACAACGGGGCCAGTTGCCGAAGATCACACGGTCTAACAGTTCACGATTCAACGGAGCCAAAAGTACTTCGATATTGTCAATGTTCGGAAGCAAAAGTTATAAGAAGGAGGGAAGACAAGGTCAAGCCTTGGAAATGAAGAAAGAGGGATTCATCCAGTTTCCTCAACAGAACACAGTACCTTGTTCCAATGGTGCAGCTGGTGCCCTGTCAGTTGTTCCTGTTGTTTTCCCCCAGACCCACGATTCCTGGAGCTTCATCGAGAAGGAGGACTTCTGAAGGGGGTCTGCACCACACAGGGATGAGGCCGGCAGCAACGACATGGAATAAAAGGTGCGCTCCTTAAAAACAGGAGAGGCTCTTCAGGTGGCTATCCGGACCAATACAGCAGTGTGCAGGGATTTCAACCACGGAAGAGGATCCTCTGGCTGTAGAAGATGAGCTGGTTATCCCCACCAAGCTCAAGGAAAGAAGACTCAGGACTGGATCTTCTGAGTCGTTGAAGGGAAGATGGCTCAGGACTGCAGCAGGGCTTCACCGGGACTGGGTAGTTTCAGCAGCCATCGTTCTCTATGCTTCTCTTCGATTCCTTGTAGTTCCAGTGGCGACTCGGACTTCTAGCCCAAGAGACCGCCCTTTTATGCGAAAAACTCCCATTCACGCAGCCTGGCTTTCAATCACCCAGCAGGGGGGTTGGCCAGCCCGGACAACTACCCTGGCCAATCATGACAAAGTGCGACTTGGGTTTCCTAGGATACCCTGTGCAGCGGGTGACTACACCCCTCCCTCACATTCAGCCCACCTAGACACCCAGGCGCCTTGAGGAGGGCTTCTGGGCAGAAGCCCGCCAAAAGACAGTGAACAAAGAAGGCAAACCTAGTTTGCAGCGCAAAGTAAAACACAAGAAGGACTTCAACAAAAAGAAATGGCGACTAAACTCAACCGGAGCCAAAAGAAAGACGATTTGGTCAAGTGGGTTTATGTTCGAAGCTAATATAATAGCCAAGAACAGTACCACGTTTATCTAATATAATCGCCGTAGAAAATTTAGGGTAGATACCACTGCCACCAGCCAAGTCTAAATGTTAAAAGAGCGAAACAATGCTCTAAGAGCTACAGATAAAATGGGATATGAGTTAACCCTTTCCAGTACTCCATGGAAGATGGGGTGTACTGGATCTGTGGTAGATAGACTAAGTAAAGTTAATGGTAACTTTACCCTTTTCTGGGGGAACAGTAGTCGCCTCAGAAATGGAGTCGAGGGAAGTCTCAAAGACAACCCTGTGCCACGGCACTGAAGGGGCTGTGCGACACACACAAAGAAGGCGGCTACTGAAGTGGTGCACTTCAGAGTCCACAATCACAAAAACAGATGGAAACACATAGCAAAACACAGGTAAGAGTGGGGGAAAAGCTCTCACTCTTACCAGGTGGAAAAAATTAAACTCCAGAAGTCCAGCAAAGCTGGTGGGGGACTCACTAGGTGAGGGAAATTAGCCATAAATTAGAATTCTCCCTAACAGTGTTTTCAACATTCTCAATATTTGAAATCTTTTCCATGCCCCACAGTGCAGCCCTATAATTATTAACGGTTTTAATTTGTGCTCTATACACTTCAAGAATTAGTTTGATCGGATGCCCTACACAATTGTTTTGAAAACGGGACAAGCCCCCAAGAGCCTGTCTCATCCTCAAGCATTGTTTGTCAACATGGCCAAACCCCCGCCAGCTCTCGGTAAAGCAGATTCCCAAGTATTCAAATCTAGTGACCCTGGGTATAGGTTCTCCTCCACTCCAAATCGTGTGCATCTTAAGATATCTGCCGCCCATTTTCCTACAGGCCATGATGGCTGATTCTTTGGAGTTCACTGCCAACTTATGGGTAGCCATAAATTGTGTGTAGACATCCACCAGGCGTTATAAGGCTAGGGCTATGGGAGTACGAGCAATTATGACCATGTCATCAGCATAGCCTAGTACTGGGAGTCAGCGTTGGAATTAACCAGTTTATATACAGGGCAAATAATACCAGTGCTACACCGCTGCCCTGGCGAACGCCCAAAAAGGTCTCAAAAAAGGCTGTACACTGTCCCTGGTCTCAGAATCTGACACAGGCCGATGTATTTTCATGGATTATTTGAAGAACTTTGACCAGATCCTCCGGCAGCCCATGGACCTGAGCACAGCCCAGAGCATGGCCCTGTCCACTTTATCAAACTCGGTGCTCAGGTCCATAAATGCTAAATATAATGGCTCACCCCTCACATATATATATATATATATATATATATATATATATATATATATATATATATATATATGTTGCACCCACCAAATACAAATTCAAAGTTCCCAGGCCAGGGCAAAAACAATATTGTCTCTGTAAATACCTCTGAGTCAGAAATCCATTGTTCAAGCCGTGCTAGAACCGCCCGACCGAAGATTTTAAATGAAGTGTCCAACAGGGAGATCGGTCTATAAGAGAGGGGACTATCAGGGTCACCCTTCTTAAAAATTGGAAAGATTGCCTGTCTCCATGTTACTGGATAGGTGCCAAGTTCCAAAAATGCATTAAAGCACTTGGTCAGTAATGGGGCCCACACATCCACCTCATTGCAGAAAATGTCCGCAGGGATGGCGTCCGGGCCAGGGGCTTGATTATAAAGTTGCTTATTTATAGCCACCTATGCCTCTTTTATAGTTAAGCGCAGAAGTGAACATCCGCCCAGGCTTGCTCTTCTAAGTGGCTCTTCCTTTTAGCCAGGACGCTTTTATAATGTGCACAGGCACTAATTATCTCCTGTCTGGTGCTATCGTTTGCATTTAAAGTACCTTTAAGGTTTTTCTGTGCTGTCCGACATGATGCATCGAACCAGGATTCCGGATTCTTTCTCCCTGTTTTAAATTCCTTTTGAAAAATGTTAGACATGGTGTTCCAGATTTTTTGTGATGCTGAAATGATGGTACCTGGGGGGGATCCATTTGAGGGGATAATAGAAATTTCCTCTATATTCAGTTTACAAACAGTGGATTGTGTATCCACGCGATACAATTTAGCCCATTTATTCTACGCTTACACAAGGGATTGATACCACAGTGGTCCAGATGGGGGAGATTAACAATTAGGACCACTGTCGGATCAATTCCCAGGACCAACCGCAATGCATGACGGTCACTAAATACATTTTTAAGCACCTCAAACTCCTTTATTAAATACCAATCCCTTACATGAATGCAAAAGTAATCAATCGTGGATGACCCTTGTGTGCCCACAAAGGCGGGCTTCCTGGGATGATCCGCTCATACATGGCCATTCAGTGACCGAATGCCCCACTCTAAAAGCCACTCACAGAACTGCGATCCTCTTGCACATGTTCTTTCATCCACCATTTCATTTGAACAGGAGCTACCCCATGTACAAATTCTTCACCGGGGGTCTATGTTCTCTATCAGTACCTCCAGCCCTAATTTCGCATCAAAGTCACCTCCCAAAATTATCAATGAAGCCTGGCTCCCGTTGACGATGCCATATGATTCAATCAAATCTCTACCAACAACTGTACTTGTCGGAAAAGACATACACGGACCAAGAAGCTGCAGACCTGCTAGAGCTAATAGACATGCCCAAACTGTGCGAGGTGGATAGGGAAAGTCTGGATATGCCTATAGGAGAGGGGGAGATTCGGGAGGCAATTAAGTCAATGCAGACTAATAAAGCGCCGGGGAGCGATAGGTTCCCGGTGGAATTCTATGGAACATTTGCGGATATTCTAGTTCCACAGCTGAAGCGAGTCTACGACCATGCTCTCAGGAAGGAAATTCTCCCGGAATCAATGAGGGAAGCAGTGATTACGGTTCTATTCAAGAAGGGGGGGGGACCCACTACAGTACGCCTCATATAGGCCCATTTGCTTATTAAATATAGACGCGAAAATCCTGGGGAAAGTGATTGCAAACAGATTGGCGAGCATGACACCAGGATTAATACACCCAGACCATTGCGGATTTGTGGGGGGTTGGAAACCGGGATAAACCTTCATAGGGTGCACTACGTTATGGACCTGGTGACAGACTCTCAAAGGGAATTGGCTCTGGTGGCGATTGATGTGGTCAAAGCCTTCGACTCTCTGGAATGGCCATGGCTGTTTAAGGTGCTGGAAGCATGTGGATTAGGCGAGGGGATACTAAGCTGGCTGCGACTGCTATACAACACCCCCACTACCAGGGTAAAAACAGGAGAATGGGTCTTGGGATCATGGGGCCTAGAGAAAGGTACACGCCAGGGATGCCCGGTTTCTCTCATCATATTTGTTTGTTTGTTTGTTTGTTTTATTATTTATAATGCGCACATAACCACAAGGATAACAAGGCGCGAACATAG
Source organism: Ambystoma mexicanum (assembly GCF_040938575.1). NCBI lineage: Eukaryota > Metazoa > Chordata > Amphibia > Caudata > Ambystomatidae > Ambystoma > Ambystoma mexicanum. The sequence continues at coordinate 173,484,776 of NC_090923.1, read as the reverse complement.
TAAGAGGGTTGTATAGCTTAGTGACATACAGCAAATTAAATAACGTCCCGTAGAGTTACAATAGGGATACAGTGGTAACATGGGTAAACAGATATCAAAGACATTTTATCTAGTGCAGTTTATATAGTAGCAGGAGGTAGCGGGGGTACACTGAACAATAATATAATTGGTGATGGCACTGATAATGGCATGAGGAGCCACCAGGGAGTATTATTTGTCATGGTCCTTCATCCATTGTATAATGTATGTCCTGAACTGAAAGTAAGGGATGTCTTTCCTTAGAGGTGGCGGTAGTGAGTTCCAGCGAGTAGCTGCTTTAACAGGGAAGCTGTTCCCTCCAGTCAGGGACCGTTTGAATCTTGGGACTAGTAGTAGATTGGCGTTAGCACTTCTGGAGGGGCGGTATGAAACCTGTCTAGAGAATCTTGTTATCAGATATTTCGGGGCCATGTCATGAAGGCATTTGTGTGTCAGTGAGACAGACTTAAGGAAAATGTTGTCTTTCGTGGAAAGCCAGTTAACAGATCTTCTGGTATCTGAGATGTGGGCTTTCTTGGGGATACTTAGAGCTGCTCTTAGAGCATTATTTTGAAGGATTTGGATCTTGTTTATGATATGTTTGTTACTGCCTACGTAAAGGGCATTACAGTAATCCAGCTTAGATAGGATCAATGCTCTGGCCAAGGTAGTGCAGTTATTAGGTGTTAGGAGTGGTTTGGCAGCTCGGATGAGTTTACAAGTATAAGCAGTGGCGGAGGCCATTGCGTTTACCTGTTTGTTGAATGATAGTGAGGAGTCTAGGTAAAAACCCAAAGTTTTTACCTCCTTGGCCACAGTGATGGTGTTGTTATCAATTACGAATGATGAGTAAATTTGCCTTGGTGCTGGAACCGCTCGCGAGATACTTTCGGTCTTACGTTGTGGAAATGGGCATACATGTAGGGGGGTGATGCACAACATATCGCTCTACGCAGATGATGTGCTGCTTTTCGTAGACAACCCACGGGAGAACAATCCCAGTGATCCTAGAGGTACAAGGCAACTTTCGGAAACTATCAGGGTTTCAGGTAAACAAAGAAAAGTCTCTAGTTTTCCCACTGGCAGGCCTGAAAGACACAAGAGAAGAGGGGGGAATGTGCCTTAGCTGGGAATGGGAATCCTTTAAATATCTTGGAATCCAGATTTGCCATGAGATGGAGGAGTCCTTTGCCCACAATACTGGGAGGGCTCTCTTGCAGATAGGGGATGCAGTGAAATTCTGGAAGAAACTTCCTCTGTCTCTAATGGGGAGGATTGCACTTTGTAAAATGGTGGTCCTCCCACGTCTTTTATATTATTTCACGAATGTACCATAAACAGTGAAAAAGGTATTCTTTAAGATGCTGGACAAGATGCTTGGGTAACTTCTGTGGCATACGGGACGCACCAGGGTGGCCATGCAGACACTACGCCGCAAGAGGGAAGAGGGGGGTCTCAACTTGCTAGATTTAGAGCTATACTTCATCGCGGCACAATTGCAAGCAACAGCACGCTGGCAGATGGGGCTAGAGGGGGAACTAACAGGCTTAGCGGGGGGGTTGCAGCCGTGAAGACGGGTAGTGGAACTACTATGGGAAGCCACAGGGGGAAAGGGTGACACAGTAATCTTTAAAACAGTAAGGGCAGTGTGGGCAAAACTCTTGAAGTTGCAGGTCACACAATTATACAGTAGGGATCTCCTGATCGGGTTTGACACCACGGTTAGAACAGCGTTGTTTAACGTGGGCCTCAGATCATTGATTGACAAACAGTGCACCACATTCGAGGACCTATTCACAGATGGGAAACGGCAGACGTTCGAGGAATGGTGACAAATGTACCAAATATCGAGAGGCCACTTTCTCACATACGCCAAAGTGGTCAAACGATTAGCAGCGTTATAGGTCAGCATTCCAGAGGAACCGGAAGAGAATCCAGTGATGCAGACGCTGGTAGGACTAAGTGAAGGCAAGGGCAAGGTGTCGAGGGTATGTAGAGCACTGCAGGCAGCCAGTGGAGATGGGGAACTAACAGTCAAGGAGAAATGGGAAAGACGTGGGGGCATCTATCCAGGAAGAGAAGTGGGTTCGGATGTGGGAACAGGTTAAAAAAGTATCCAGGAACGCGAGGTTCCAGCTCACACAATTCTACTACCTACATAGGGCATACTTAACTCCGGAAAGGATACATGCGATCAACCACACAGCAGCACACACTTGCACACAATGCAATGGGGAACATGCCGGCTTTTGACACATGTTTTGGAGCTACCCAGTGCTGGCAAAATACTGGTAAGAGGTGGTAGGCAGAGTGAATTACCTGTTGGGGGGAAGTTATGAATACTCTCATGAGTTGTGCTTGTGGGGGCTCCTACCAGGGGCAGGAAGATATAAAAGTCGAAAACAAAATTGCTAGATTCCTCTTTATACTAGCCAAGAGACTGATAACGATGGACTGGAACAGGGGAATCGGGCCATCAATACAGCTGTGGCTACACAAGATACGCCGGTGGGGGTTGGCAGAAGTAGAATATTTACACCAACTTAGAAACCCGGAAGGAAAAAATACATTGGAGATGAACTGGGGTCAGCTACTGAACAAGTTAGCATCCACACAAGACCTGAGGCTACCCTAAGGCACACAGAGCAGTTAATGCAGAAAGCGAGCGAAGGAAACACTGGAAGCACTAACAGAGGGGGAATATCCCACCTATGCTAACGTAGGGCGGAAGGCGGGGACCACAGGGAACGGGGAGGAGCAGCACCTGTTCTGGAGTTAGGGAGTCGAGGGCGCGGTGGGGATAGGGAAGTAAAGAAAGGAGTTGTGGGTGGGAGGGAAAGGGGAGGATAACGGGGATAGGATTTGTTCTTGTTGAGGTACATGGAGCCATGGACATGTGTCTGAGGGATATGGTCAAGCGGACTTCAGGGAGGAGATATGTTGTGCATCTTACGAAGGAATAATATAGACTACATCCCAGCAGAAAGTAGCCTGTCAGCGGGCCGATAGAGACTTTGATACGAGGCTAATGTCTGTTGAAAGGACTGTGAAGAAGGACAATCTATTGAAGGGGCGGGGAGGTGAACACATATCGTAAAGCTTAATGTCCCGAGGTTGCTTGACTACTTGTTGATTATGTATGAGGCACATCGTTCTAAACAACAATGAAACCATTTGTAAAATTTTTAAAAAAGGAAGCGGTTACAGACCCCTAGCGGATCTAAGAGCATGCTACATCATAACGCAAACTTTCAGGGTGATATGTGGTGAGTTGGAGTAAGGAATTGTACACCAAGGTAGAGTGTTCCAAGACTTATTTTATTAAATAGTAAGGAAAAGGGCCTAACTTTCCCTTGTCCTACAGGGTTACTCCTACCTATTTCTAAGATAACTCTGGTGCGCGTTGACAGGGTGATGATCAAAAGAAAAAGTATCAGTCTTCTTGTCCAAAACCTTCTCTAAACTGATCACTAAGTAACAAAGTCGTTCAGCATTTATAGAAAACAAAATGCCAGGAGAATGTCTCCTTTCTCCTGGTAAACCGGTTCAGTCATTTCCAATTTTTTGCTTTAGTTTCTAATTAAACAAAGGGTTCGTGGGCAGGAAAACCTTTTCCCACACTGAAAATTCTCTCTAAACAGCTCTGGTTGTCTGTTCTTCTCTGCACTGCTGTTAAGGTAACCACTGTTACGAGGGAGAGTACTCCGGAGGCACTCTTGGCTTTTATTAATTTCACTGTCATCACTGTGACAAGGAAGATCACTCTTGTTGCATTCTTGACTTTGTCCGCTTCGCCAGCTACTGCTGTAAAAAGGATGTGTGAGGGGTCAGAAATGTGAGGCTTACAGCTTTGTAAAGGTTTTTCATAAGATGCCATTTTATTAACTTAACAAGGTTTGATAAATGCCTCACTATCGCTACCCTGAAGAGGATTTCCCTGCCTATCAAAATAATTTAAAGGAAGCACTCTGACAAAAGGAATCTGTCCCTCACGCTTATACATACAACTCACATATGATGGGAATATGTAACAATTAAAATATAACAAAATCACAGTTGGATCCAGCATAAACTAACGGTTTCTCCTTGTAACCTGGGTAATTTCCCCTTTCCCAGATTCAAAGCAGGAATTGATATGAACATTTCAAAATTAGGAAAGTTCTGTTCTACATCTTAGTACTGGTAATATGGTTCTTCTTGCTCCAACTTCTTCTTTAGGAAACAAAAACACTTCCACAGTTCAAATGTTTTGTCAGGATGATTTCACAATGGTTCACAAGATACTGTGGTAGTCTTGCCACCACTTCTTCAAACTTATACCAGGAAAGACAAGAGGGCCAGTTTAACAGACACCTGGATTCGGCCCAAGCAAACCAAAGGACAACCAATAACTAGAGAAACCAGGTGTCCCTCCACACTCTCTACCTCTATTCGGTCACCTCAGTCCATGAACCAAATAGGTACTGAGTCTACAGTTCTTCTTCAACAAATACATTTTATTTAACAATACAATCAAGTAATATAATTTTTAAAAACCAACTCATATTACTGACATAAAAAACATGCACCGTACGTGTATCATAAAACAAGTCTTCATAAAAACAACCCTAATGTGCACAGTGTGATACAATAAAAACACCCTACCTGTACAAAACTAGACAACACAGGAAAGTACAAATGCTAGAACCATACAGTACATTGATTAGGGGCAAAAAGACGCTTAAAGTGCAAAAACAAGCAGTGGTTAGCAGACGTCTGCGGTTCAAAGAATACCCCCCCGGACTGACACACATTTTTAGAAATATATTAGCCCTTTGTCTGCTTCAAAGGGTGTACATACAACTCAATATGTTGGTGACTTGCACTGTTCTTAATACAGTGGACCTAAAACCCAACATGTTTCGTTCAGCTGCTATTGGGGAACGATGAGTGTCTTGAAGTTCATCAGGGGAACCAACTGTCTCAACACAACATACAAGATGCCTAACACTGACAGTACATAGATGCGGTTAACACTACAAAAAATGTTTTTGTGCAAAGGTGGTCCGAACCTAAAGGGAAGGTGGAGGAGAGAAAGACAGGAGAAAAAACAGTAGCGGTCAGTATACGACTTCTAATACCCTGCAAGCCAACCTTACCGTGTTGGAAGGTATTCTGAGTTCCCTTCACACGATTCAATTCCGGTGCCTCCACATTAGGCAAACAATCTGAGGAAAAGGAAATGAGACGACAGTCCGAGCCAAGCTTAATTTGCTCAACGTGCTGACACCCTATGTTCAACTCAGTTCAACTTCAAGATCACTGACTCACAGTCATGGTCATCGGGCCAAGGATGCAGACCTTACAGGGACACCCACACACAGGGAGCCCGGATGGGCACAGTCCTGGCACCTTTGGCACCAGGCTCATAATGAATAATAAACAAGACATTAATTTGGGTCAAAAATACCTTTATTATGAACATAGCACCTCATTTCGGGTGCACTGTGTATTTAACATTGGAACTTTCATCTTAAAGCAGCCCCACGTGCACTCTTGGGTGGGGCTACAGCTATTGGGTTGCCTTACACGTGCTGACTCACTGGGAGTGGCAGAGTGTGGCAGGCAAGCCAAGCCTAGTGGGCGTGCCCACGATCACAGCTATTTAAGCTGCCCCAATCCCTGAGGCAGACGCTTCGCGTTATTCTGCACTTCCATGCAGCGTAACGGTCACCGCCGCCTGGGATTCAACTTACCTTAGGAAATCTTGTCTCCTGCCCCCATACTCACCTGGGGGATCCTGCTCTCACCTGTGCGCGTCTTCATCTTGGCACCGTGGCTCACCTCCAAATCTCCCGGGACGCTGACATTTTCATCTGGACACGACAGCACGACATGCTTCGCCCGCGACCGCAGTACCTGTAAAGAAAAACGAAAGGCAAGGTTAGATACTAAACAGACATTACGTTTAAGGTCGCTCTACCACCGAACCTCGCACTTTCCCTTAAGCCATCACTCACCTGTTGTTGCACATTGCGGTTTCAGTCATCTTCCTCGCGGCTGCGTTCTGCGCCTCTGCAGCTGCTTTGGGCCACATTTCCAGCTACTGGGAAGAAAACAGGAGAGAAAATGTTATTCAGGAATTAACAGCATCGAGAGCAATAATACCAAGACAGAAAACAGAAAGGGGAAAAGGCAAGAGACATTGAGAGACACTTACCAACAACAAGGAGAAGCATAGTCGCAGCTGGACTGGACTAATACTTACTCTGGATCAGTGAAGGAACTAGATCCCATCAACAAGCCCCCTGCCAGAAGTAGCAGGACGGAGAGCTCATCATCCATACTTACCAGGTGAGCCTTATGGGCTGGTATGTGCCCACAGAAATTGCACATTGGGTAGAAGGGTTTGAGAGTCACCAATCAGCACACTCATGTTTTCTCACATCCACGCAGGAGCAGTGCCACCAATTGTCGCGGCCCACAGCTTATCCGCAGGGGGGGAGACCTGAAGAGGGGGATCTAATTCCTGGGAGGGCTGCAACCGTGCTCCATCGCCTCCGCATAGACCAGGTGAGTGTAACACTGACATTGGATGGTAAACTCAATAAACTGTCAGAATAGCTTGCCAGGGCTCACATGTTTGTTGTGCTCTCAGGCAGTGTGCACAACAACAAATGTCAACTGTCGTTGAGACTGTGGTGAATTGCATTGAGTCATCGCATTACTCAACGCTACTTTCCGGGTGCATACCTCAATATCAACAAAGTAAAGTTTACCTTGTCATAAAGGCGTGCTAGAGCGCTGTGACTGCTCGACTTGATCCGTCATCACTCCGCGAGTCTCCAGACTGTGTGTGCGCAGGCGGTATTGTTAGGCAGAAACCTGTACAGTTCCCTCTGGGACCACTGCAAAAGATTTAGGACTACTGTTTGGCAGTAAACCCACTTGGTAGCAGTCTGTACCACACAGATTCACTTGGTAGCTGTGGCTGAGCAGTCAGACTTCCCTCAAGAAGAGTTAGGCAGTATACAGAGTATTCACAATAGGTCAAGAGCACACAATAGAACAAGTAAACACTGACCAGGGCTTGGTGTAAAAGAGATATAATTATTTATTTAAAACCACATCTAGAAAAAACACACAGGCACTAATAGTAAGCAATTCAAAAACACGGTCACTAAAAGATATACACTCCCTTAAAAGAATATTAGACAAGTCTTAAGTAAAGGCCCACTTATTTTCAGACAGCGGTGAGCGCTTAACGCAGATGGCACTCTAATAGTTCGTTCTTTTTTAAAAAAGGGAGAGAACAGCATAGAACAACTTGAAACAGATCCCAACACTTTTACAAGAACAGAACAAGAGAGGAAGGCAAAGTAAAACCGTGAATTCAGAGTCAGTAGGCCGGATCCGCTTTAAGAGGATCGAAACTAAATGTGACCAAGGACACACGGTTGCAGTGCACAAAAGTCTTGTAATGGTTCAAAAAGGAGTTGGATCAAAGAAAGGGACCAGTTAGAGGGTCAAGGCGGCCAGCCCAGTCCAGAAGGTTAAGAGTTATTATTACCTTGTAGCAATCTTTAGAAAGGGAGGCCGGGCGGACACGGTACCTTAAAGTGGTGAGAAGACTCCAGCGGGGGCAGTTGTTCCTGGCAGCGGATGCAAGTCGGTGTTTCGTCCGGGGGAAGAGAGGATCTCGTCGTGAAGGAAGACAGGAGTCTGTTGCACTGCCAGGGAAGAAACCAGCCACGGGGTTTCTCAGGTACAAGGAGCGGTCCGGTGGTTCGCGGTTCAGTGGTAAGTGGCTATCTGGCTGCCGGGGTGCTTGGCACGGGCAGTTCGACCACAAACCGGGATGGGGTGCGAAGAAAGAAAGGTAAACTGGTTGTGCCCACCAGTCAGGGGAAGAAGCGTCTCCAGCCGGGAGATCTTCTCTGTCTTCGGGAAGTGGTGAGTCGGTTCTGCAGGGCTCCACCGTTGGTGTCGTCGTGGTAGGTCGGCTCAGCTTCTCCCTCTTTGGATTCTCAGGTCCTGTGGCGACTTCTGAAGTTCCAGTCCCCAAAGCCCTGCTTTTATGCAGAAAACCCCCATTCACTCAGCCTGGCTGTCACTCAAACATGCTAAGTGGTGAGCCGGCCAGCTCACAACACTTGGGCCAATCACACAAGAGTGCGACTTGAGTTACCAAGGTAACTCAGTCCAGGGTGTCTAAACCCCCTCCCACACCTCCTGTGGTACCCAGACAGAGTGGCACCACTTTTGGACGCTTCTGTGGAGAAGCCCGTCAAAAAGTGGAACAAAGGGCTCGACTTGGGTTGGAGTCACAGAAGAGAACACAAACGCTATTTTAGAATCGAGTCTTGGCAAAAAATACCAACCGTAGAATTAATATTAATTAAATAAACCGGCGGTATGTTCGAGGCTATGAGAATTAATTAATTAAAGTTGGTAGCCTCGAACAATGGGAAAATCCCATAGGGAAATATTTGCGGTTGAATATAAAAAGTAGTTTCCACTGCCACCAGCCAAAACTCGATCAGGGGGGACGGAGACGTGCCCCCTCGACTAACAGACCCCGGGGCAATCGAATTGCCCCGACCAGTACGTCCACAATATGATGGTTTGTACTGGTTTCTGTTAATAATTTGGGACTAGTAAAGCCAATGGTGACTTTACATGCCTTGGGAGACAGTAGTCAGTCCCAGGGTATGGAGTCTATGGTGGGGTGTCACTATGACACCCCTGTGTTACTGCACGGAGGGTGCAGTGTAACACACATAGGAAAAACACATGAGACCTTATGGAGTAAAGGACCCCATAGCCCATAAAACACATTACCAGTCAAAAGAATACCATAAATCATGTCCAAGAGTGGGAGAAAGAGTCTCACTCTTGGCAGGAGGAAAAAACAAACTCCAGAAATCCAGCAAAGCTGCTGGGGGACTCACTAGGTTAGGGAATTCAGCCTAAAGAGAGAATTCTCCCTAACAGGTATAGAGAGGCAAGCGTTAGCGTTTGTTTCCATGAAATAGTAACACGTAATGAAATAGCGTGTGGCCCTCCTGTGGACAAAAACCGTATATAAGGCAAGCTAAAGACAAAATACAGACAAACGCATAGATCTGGCCAGTCCGTGTCTCCCAATTAGAACCAAAGCCCAACTCTTACCAAGGTACCATGGAGTCCTATCACGAGCGTAACGTTTCTTCTGTCTCCTTGTGGGGTTGACTGAGACTATCTCCCGTTCTGTCGACGCTTAGATACTGCTGCGTGGCATCATGTGACCACTTCTACGTTGGTTGCCGAAACGGAACGTGAGACACTACACCATCACTTCTCAGATATGGTGGGTGTGTAAAGTACGCCTCCTACCAACTCAAATCTCCAACTATGGGGGAACTGCCCAAAGGGAAATGCAGGAGCATCTTCCTCAGGCCAACCGGAGCCTACGCAATGTCAACCCTCCACTATATACACCCTCTGCTCATTGCGGTGGTGGACGGCACAGGCCATGGCTCAGGTATGTAGAGGCCAGGTGCACCTACAGCATCTCAATAAGAGTTTGTCAATTCGTGTCATAATTGGCTCCTCTGTAGTTAAAAAGATGTGGGGATCAGATCTTGATGTAAGGGCACAAGCACCCAACACGTACTCGTTATCAGAGTCCCACTGGGGTGGTCAGTCACACATGTGCCGCCACCCTAAAAGTATGTCAGTTTGTGTTATGAATCATTTTGCCTATGGTGAAACATAGGGGTACAGTATACCTGCCAATGCACCTATACCTGTCCCACTCTCAAAAACTTGCTCTGAGCGGGAATGTATTAAAGGGGGTCAGTTTATAATAAAAAGCCCCTGCTATGCAGACTTATGGTGACACCGTTTAGTCACTAGATAGAACAACAAGACCGCTGGTAGTAAAGTAGTCGCGGTACCAAGGTGCCCGGTTGTCATCAGTATTCTGAGATGTATAATTCTTCAGTTCTCCAGGCTGTTCCATGTAACCTGTTAGTTGAGACCCAGTTCTGCAGCGTGTGTGAGAGAAATAAGCCATTGTTCTTTATCAAAAGGTTTCCTGGCATCTGCCTCACTATTATGAGATTTAACTAGTTGCCACAACACAGTCCACCTCAATGTATCACAACTGTGTTTCATCATAAAAAAATGATTCACCAAGGGGGCTGTGAGGACTTGTCGTTTTATGCAACTCCTATGTTCACTGATCCGCTGCTTTACCTTCCATTCAGTCATGCCTATATAGAGTTTGGGACATATGCACCAAATGGTATACACGACGTTGGTAGAGTTGCAGTTGGTGAAACAAGTCTGTGTCCATGGTGTTTCTAACCCTAGGTCAATCTCATTGGTGCGGCTTGTGACCCTACAATTCACACACTGCCCGCACGTTGCATGTCCTTTCAGTCAAGGTAATCCCCACTGTATGTAATGCTCTTCTGTGTGTCTGCTCTTAGCGCAATATCATTTTTAGAGCGCATTTCTTTAAGATTGGGTGCACTCTTATGTGCACACAATGGAGTAGGTAAAGGACACTCACCCCCTTGGAGTATATGCCAATGTCTTTTGATGATTTTAATGATCTTGTTCGATCGAGAATTGTAATTGCTGACAAATACGATCTCAGTGTTAGTATTAGTTCTTGTCTTGTACTCAAGCAACGCTTCACGGTTGTTGTGAGTTGACCTCTTAAAGGTTCTCTTCACAGTTTTTTTAGAGTATCGTCTAGCCAGTAGCTTGGAACTCAACGCCTCTGCCTCCAATACAAATGTATGGTTCTGGGAGCTATTCCGCTTGAGCCTTAAGCATTGCCCAAACGGCAGGTTCTCCCATGTGTGTCGTGGGTGGCAACTGGTAAAACTCATTAATGCGTTCTTATCTGTTGGTTTGTGGTAAGGTCTTATTTTGAGAATTTGGTCTTGGTCATCGAGCCAAATTGTGATGTCAAGAAAGTTCATCTCGCTCTTGCTGTACGTATACGTGAATTTAAGGAATTTGTTCTGTCGATTTATCCGTTCGGTAAATTCTAGAAACAAGTTTTCTGAACCATCCCAGATAATCAAGATGTCATCAATAAACCTTTGCCAAAGAAAGATCTTGTCGAAAAATTGATTGGTTGGACTGTAGATGTACTGTGTTTCAAAATATTCCACATGCAGATTAGCTGCAGTCGGGGCTACAGGCGACCCCATAGCTGTACCGTGAATTTTATGGTAGAGTGTACGATTGAAACAGAAATAATTCTCAGTTAGTGCCATTTCGGCACACCACAGTATGAAGCTATTTGGAGTCACACCTATAGATCTTTTGGACAAAAGTACCTCCTCTAGTTCATCCAATGTATCCTTCTGCGGGATGCAAGTGTAAAGAGATGCAATGTCTAGACTGGCGAGAAGTTGTTTGTTAGAGTCAAACTTACATTTTTCTAGAAGATTGATGACTTGTGTGGTATCCTGTATATATGAATACATCGTGGTGACATAAGGTTTCAAGTATTTGTCTGAAAATTTCGATAGTGGTTCGAGTAACGAACCTGTCCCAGAAACTATGGGACGTCCTGGAGGGTTAACCAAAGATTTATGGATCTTCGGAAGTATGTAAAATTTAGGAATAGATGGTTTTTGAACAAAAAGATATGCGTATTCTTGTTTGCAGATCCAGTCTCTCTGGTAGGCTTTCTCAAGTTTATCAGAGATGAGCACGAGAGTCGTGCAGTGAGGTCTTCTGTAAAACGTGCATAAAATAGGTGGTCATCAAATTGTCTGTTGCAATCAGCAATATATGCTGACCTATTCTGTAGCACAACCGCGCCACCTTTATCTGCCTTCCTGACAACAATTTCACTGTTGGAGGCTAAACTTTTGACAGCTTCTTTCTCAATATTACTGAGATTATGGAAAATGGCAGGTGTTTTTTGCTGTTCTAACAATCGAATGTCGTTCCATACTCTTTTGGCATACACCACCGCCTCTGGGTTGTAGCGCTACCGGCGGGTCGAACTGAGACCGGTTCCGTAATCTGCCTTCATTGATAGGTGCGTCATAACTTTTGTCATGAAAGTATTGTCAGAGGTGTATTTTCCATAAAAGATTCTCGATCTCAACATTAGTCAGAAATTTGTCATAGCGGGCTGTGGGTACAAACCCTAGCCCTTTGTTAAGAATTATCTCTTCAGTGGGATTGGGAACGTAATCAGACAGATTCACTAATAGGGGTGATTGCTGCGCGTTCTCCTTTTTTCTTGCTCCCAACTGTTGGGCATCGAACGCTGGTCTAAAAAAATAGACCGAGGCCGAAGTCTGTTGCTGTTGTAGAGGTGGCTGGCCTGCAAAAAATTGATTGTTTGTACCGCCTCCTCTCTGTGGACGTCTATTGCGGTTATTGCCTCTCTGTTGTCTTCCAGGGCCCCTAAAGGATCTTTGGCCTCTAAAGTTGCTCCTGAGGTAGCTCCTGTCACTTGAATTACCGGAACTGTACGGGGTATTGCCTGTTCTTCCTTGCCATTGCTGGTTCTGTCCTCTTTGTTGAAAACTCGGGGGTACGTACCCTTCCTTGTGTTGCCACCACTTCTTCACAGTCTTTAACCACAACCCTGTACTTCACTGACGTCTTCTGTTCCACGCACCTTCCATGTGTACCACTACAAGGTCCCTGTCCTTGAATGGTCGCCTGCCAGGACTAAAAACGCTCCTAAAGATCCTAGCACTACTACACCAAGTTCCTCTGTGCGAAAGTTAATTTCAAACAACTTAGCAAAGTCTTTAGACTTTCAACAACTTCAGTATGGACTACTTCCTCTGTGAAAACACCTAGGTGCTGTTTATTCCACCCTTGTAATTGCCACATGCAATGCAGATTATGTTTCCCTCCTCCTAAATGCTTTCTATTGGCAGGGTAACTCTTCTGCCACTCTTGTTTTCGCACTCTTACATCAACCAAATGCTGATAATGTCTCTTTATCACACTTGCACTTCTTTGGCATAGACAATGCTTGTTTGGATCTTCATCAACTATTGCCTCGTCCTCTTTCACAAATTATGTTACAATTGGCTTGCTTCTTAATTGCCCTCTTTTGGTCTTGGCAATATTGAATTTTATTAGCTTGCCTTAGTTTTGCCGTTAGCAATGGTTGTTTTTGGTATCTTATTTTAAGAATGCCCTCTATTGGCTTTGGCAATTGCTTTGACCTTTGTAATTAAAATTATAACCTTCTTGTCTGTTTTGAAGGTTCTCATTCTGCCAATTTAGCTGCTTTGTATCAGATGGTATGCAAAGTTATTCTCAGTCTGCCACTTTAGTTTCTTTACATTAGGTCGGTATTCAATTTTCTTAATAGTGGCCATCGGGCGATTATGGAGCATTCCAGGGTCACATAATACTAGTGACCTCACCAGGTGCTGCATAGGCATCCATTCACTCCTCTGCCACTGCCACTTCTGCTTGATATGATATGATATGGCATTTATAACGCGCCTATACACAAGTGTTTCAAGGTGCTTCCTCCCCTTTTCGCTGCTTCTTTCTGCTTCCCGCGCCCCGCTCCGGTCAGGGATAGGAGCATTCCTCGCTCCACACGTTACTTTGGGGAAAGCCTTTCAGATAAACTGTTCCCGCCACACAATGTCTGCATTCAGTGTTCTCCAGCATGGGATCTGACATGGATTCACATGTTCATGAATATTCCCCGTCGTCAGGCTGGGAATCCGCGGTAAAAGAGAAACAGTTTCACTTTCACTTTAAAACTGTATTTCTCATCTAAACCAATCACTGTCCTCTGGGTGATACTGCCCCAATCCAATGACAGTCCTCTCCCTAAGCCCTGCCTCTGGTAGCCATCTTCAGATCTTTACTGCACGTTTCAGTGTTCGGAGTCCTCGAGTTGCTCTCCGAGCTATTTGTATGTTTTTTCCACGGAAAAGTTTGCTTTTTATTTACACCAGAGCAGGTTTGCTCTTTCCTCATCGGCTGGCAACGGGAACCCGTTGTCGGTCAAGTTTTGAGCCCCTCAAGGGCGCAGATTAGTCGAAGTTTCTGGAAGGCCATCTTGGGCCTACTTTGCGCCCTCCGACCATGACGGAGGAGAAAAAAGGAGGGAAGGATCCTCTTCAGGCCGTGTACCAAATGCGGCCTACGGAACGTCTTTGTGGAGGACAAACATCTACAATGTCTTTACTGCATACACCCGGGCCACAAAGAGGTGGTGTGCGAGATAGGCCTGGGCTTCGCGAAGAAGACAATGCAAGACAGGCATAGCAAGCTAGAGGCATGGCTAAATCCGAACAAGGCCTCTGCCCCATGCTCCGAGCAGGGTCATGCTTCGCCCAGGACTGGCTGGTGTGAGGAGCAGTCTCCCTCTGGGAAGTGATCAAAGTCTTTTGAGGTCGTCCCATCCGTGGGGGTCCAAGATAAGGCAAAGAGCCATAAGTTAGATTACACTGGGTTTGTTGCTGATGCAGGTCCCAAGTTGGATAGGCCGCGATCGCCGTCTGCCTCCGTCGCCAGCCTGCCATCAAGCTCCTCCTCAAAGAGGAAGTCGTCCACCCCGGCCAAGTTACGGGAGAAATCAGAAAAGCCTAGGCCGGAGGAAGAAAAGAATGTTGTGCAGCCCAAGCAGGCTCAACCGCCGCAGCCAAAGCCCTCGTCAACGGCTTTGTTGACACCTGCTGTGACTACCACAGCAACGGTAGACGGTAGGTGCTGATCCAACTAGGGTGGGTCCTACGGCCCAAAGGGTATTTTTCTCTGCTCCTCCTACTCCTGCGGCTGACTCACACCCTGACACAGCCCTCTCTAATCTGCATCTTTCTATTTCCAACACCCTGGAAATCCTTGCCCCTGTCATGAGAATCCAGCTGAAGCCCACCTCCAAGTGCAACTCTTGGTATGATTGCGACCTTGCCGTCCGGAAACCTAAGTGCAGGGTGGCTGAGAGGAAGTGGAGGGCTTCGGGGGCATCCTCTGACAAACTGGCCTGCCACCTGCTCCAAAGGCAATGCAGACGCTCTGTCCTATCCAAGAAGAGAGCACACATTCAAGCCCGGGTCTCTGCGGCCTCTAACAAGACGGCCAAACACTTTAAAATCTGCAAGGAACTGCCAATCCTGTTGCGGTCTCTACCTCTCCTGTTCCCTCCCGTGATCTCTGTACGGCTCTGTCATCTCACTTGTCTGCTAAAACTCAGACATCCTGTCCTCTATCTCCTCTTCCTCTCCCCCCATCCTTTCTCAGCCCCCTTTTGGCCATCCCTCCTTCTCCTCCTCCTTTCTCCTCTTTCTCTCCGACAATACCCGACAAGGTTTCTAGAGAAGTCTGATCTATGGAAGTGTCGTCCAAACAGGTGCTCCCGTGCTCCTCCAGAACCATCAAGGATCATATTGACACACTCGCTCCAGCCTTGGCTGATTTCTGTAATCACTCTTTTGCCACTAGAACTTCCCCTCTCCCCTTATGCACCCCCTCTTCAAGAAGCGTCTGCCGATCCTACCTGCCCGGCAAACTATCGCCTAATCTCCATCACCCCGTTCCTGGGCTAATTCTTGAAAAGCTGGCCATCTCCCAGCTTACGTCACACTGAATATGTTGATTGTCTCCATGACCATCAGTCTGACTTCAGAGCTGCCAAGACTTATCCTTGGCCTCAAGCCCATGGACTATATCCCTCCAGCCATGAAATCTTTCCACTGGCTCCCGGCGGCTGCAAGTATTGAGTTCAAGACCTTTTGCATTGTCCACAAGGGTTTCTGGGGCTGGGGCCTGCACTACATCCAACGCTCTCTTCGAAAATACCTTCCTTCTCTAGCCCTTCGTTCATCTACCTCCAACTCTCTAAGGGTTAGATGTTTCTCCAGGCAGAGAGTGGGGGTAGATATCTCTCCTCTGCAGGTGCCTCCCTCTGGAATGGCCTCCCTGTCCACCTGAAGTGCCAGAAGCAGCTCAAAACTTTCCTCTTCTCCTATGCCTTCTCTCTCGTTCCATCCCCTGCTGACCTACCTGACCTATCTGTCTGCTGTACCGACTGGTTGCTTTGCTACCCTCAGAGTCTCGCTGGGTACCAGGCTCTTTCTTGATCAGTCACCCTTGCACTGCCTCAGGGCCTGCCACGCACCTAGGGGCTGTAACTGTAACCCTACAGTCCCTTGTTCTCATTGCACTACCAAGAGCCGCGCTGCCCTGGCTGCACTTACTCAGAGCATTGCTGCCCTGTTTTCCCCTCTCCTCTCTCTTGCACTCCTCCCCCCTTTTCCCCTTGCACTTCTCGTTCTCACACTTGCACGATCTGAATGACACAAGTCCTAGTAAGATCATTTGTCTTGTCCTCCCTATGTCTTCCCTCCATTGTCTTGTCTTGTCACACCTAGAAACACTTGTGTACAGACGTGTTATAAATGACTTATCATATTATATCCCTGCCTCCAAGGCACGACACAGCCGATGAGGCGGCAGCGAAGGCTGCAAGCACCCCTAGGAGGGGAAAGGCACCGGCTCAGATCCCGGATCAAAACGCTCAGGGAGGAAAAAGGAGGGGGCGAGGATGCCCCAAAACAGCCCTCCAAGGTTGGCGTTCAACCAATGGACATCTCATCCACGGACAACGATGACCAAGAGTCTGTCCATATGGTCCAAAGGACGATGGGCGCAGGACCTAGCGCCCCATTGGTCCCTTTGCAGCAAAGGGACATATCCATGGACATCCTGTCGGCTCTCCACCCCCTGGTGACGGAGATCCAGCAGAGGTTGCCTCCAGCAATGCCTCCTGTGGTGCTGCAGGACCGGATATGCACACGGACACTGGCACGGACACTGCCACGACGCCCACGGGAACCGACGCACATGAGGACTTTGTCCCGCCGGAGGAAGAATCACTGCACCTGGACGCTCTTCATAGAGTCTCTCCACCTGACGAGGAGGAATCTTTCCACTCGATGATCTCCAGGGCCTCTGAGCTGTTCCAGCTGGTGCCCGAGGAAACCAGGAAAGAGGGCTTCTTGTATCACCAACAAGAGTCCAAGAGGAAGACGATCATGGCAGTGCCCTTTCTGGATGACATTTGCGAGGAAGGCCTTGCCCTCATGAACAACCCGTGGATGGCTCCAACCAAGCGAGACAGGTTGGAGAAGAAATGTAGGGTGCCGGATTCCGCGCTGAAGTGCTTGAGGTCACAACCATCGCCAGACTCGGTACTGTCAGCTGCGTCAAGGAAACGTTCGGCTAATCCGGCTTCAACATCATCAGTTCCCCGGACAACGAAGGGAAACAGATGGACACCATGGGGAAGAGAGTCATTTACACGGGCGGCATCTACGATCAGTTAGAAGGCAGAATCCTGTGCAGTTCCCCTAGGGAGCACTATAGAAGATTAGGACCACAGGTGGGAGCAAAAAATCCCCTTTGGTATCAGTCCGTACCACAAAGATTTAATTGGTAGCTGTGGCTGAGCAGTCAGACCTATCTCAAGAGGGAGATGAGCAGTATTCAGGTTTTACACAATAGGCCTTCAGTACTATGGCACAACGAAACACTATTCAAAGCTTTGTATTAAACAGAATATATATTTATTTTACACACTTCTAGTTAAATACATTTATCACAGTTATTAAGCAAGTTAAATTCAATCAAAGAAAACATACATTGCTCCCTAGTTAAATTGTAGACAAGTTTGAGCAAGAGTGAAAACTGAGCAAAACGGCACAGTGAAAACCAAACACAAATGGCACTCTAGCAATTTCTCACAGGGGATGGAAAACACAAGTTATACAGAAATACCTTCTTACACACCCTAGCAACACTTCCCATGAGTGTGTGAACAAGTTTAGGCAAGGCAGCACTTTACCATAAAGAATACTTAAATGAAAACCAAGCAAAATGGCACTTCACAGGTTATAAAAGTGTGAAGGAAAAGGTGGTTATAAGAAGTAGGTGCACCAACACAGTTCTAGTTGAAAAGCAATCTATAGAAGGCAGTTCTAACAAATCTAGCCAGAGTCAATAGGCCTGTGCCAGAGTCAGTGGTACAGCGCAAGGGCTCAGGAGCAAAATGTTCTTGTAGCTGCAGTCAAGTCTTTGGTTAACGAATTGAAAAGGTGGATGCAGAAGGTGAAAGACAATGTTAAGAGAGAGGGGCGGCCAACCCAACAGGTAGGTTAAGGATTTCAAACACCTTTAGCACTACCACGCAGAAAGGGTGGCCTGGCGGATCAATGTACCTTATAATGAAGAAGTGGCTCCTGCGGTGGCGATTGTTCCTGGTAGCAGTTTGGGGGATCCAGCAGAGGAAGAGAGGCTCCCGTCATGGAGGAAGGTTCGAGTTACTGCACTACCCAGGGATGAAACCAGCCGTGGTGCTGCCCGACGAATAAAAGGTACGCTCCTTTAAATCGTGGTCTGGGTGGACGGGTGCCTGGCTAGCCGGTCTCCGAGTACAGGGTACTGGCGATTCGACCAAGGCAGGTCCGGGAAGGCGATTGGCAAACTGGTTGGCCCCACCAGCTCAAGGGAAGAAGGCTCTTGCAGATGAAGATCTTCTCTCGTCGTGTGGAGAAAAGTGGTGAGACGCTGCAGCAGTGCTTCACCGGTGGTTCAGTCATTGCAGATGTCTTTAGCTCCTCTCTTCTTCGGAATCTTAGTTCCAGTGGTGACGTCTTGCTCTTCCAGTCCTCAGGACCCTGCTTTTATGCCTCAGCAACCCAGTCCAGGGGTCCTACTCCCCTTCCCACACAATGGACCCACCCCAGGCTCAGCAGAAGCCCGCCAAAAGGGCATACAAAGGATCCCGACCTGGGTTAGGAGTTCAGAGAAAGACACGAGAAAGAAGTTATATTAAAGTTCTTGCAAATAAAACCTACCGGAGTAAAGTTAATATTAAAATACACCGGCGGTATGTTAGAGGCTGTCAGAAAATGTGGTAGTCTCGAACTAGCCAAAATGTCATAGTTCTCCCTTTGGGCAATATTCCCCCTCACACAGAGGAGACCCTCGAAGTAGGAGGAGAAGAGGTACAGACTCCTTTGATAGGAGAGGAAAGTGAAGATGAATTTGATCCCTCATGACAGGAATTTGAATTCTCTGTCGAATATCGATCCCCAGAACAGGAGTGTTTTTTGGGGGGAAATTGGGTCATCCTACAAAACATTGTTCTGTTCATTCAATAAACTTGCAAGCTCTAACCTGTCATCAGAGCAGAAATTTGAGCATAGAGACAAACCAAATCCCAGGTGTTCCTATGCCAATATTATGTATACCCATTCAGGGAAAAGTACCACCTCTTACATTCCACAAAGACGAAATCAAATGAAAACTCTGATGTGATGTTTTGCTCTCGAGGAAAGAACAACTATCGAATCCCAGTAGTAATTCAAGGGGAAACAATTCGGGCTCAGTTAGACAAAGGAAGCAGGGGTTCTGTGGTGCAAACTACAGTTCTTCCTACAAATTGGGAAACTGTAGGACAAAGAAATATAGGCTGTGTTCACGTACAAGCAGAAGGTCATCCTTTAACTAAGCTTAACATCACTTTTAGGGGAAAGCAATATTGGTATTAGTGGCAGTGATACCTGACCTTCCCACCTCAATGATTCTGGGTAGTAATATTCCCCATTTTGAGGAATGTGTTTTTTTTTTGGAGTGCCACCGTTGAAGTTGAAGCCTATTCAACAACCTGATGAAAAGACAAATAAAATGCTTCCTTCCTATTTTCCCAAAAATTCTTGGGTACGAGAAGAAACTTTCCCTGAAGCTCCAGTATGGAATTGGGAAACATGTAAACCCTCTTTCAATGCAGGGAAGGCCGATGGTTTAGAAGGGGGAAAAGAACCTGGACAGGGAGGTCAGGTCTTTGGGGAAGGGTATGTGGTGAATCCTGTCGAGCCCGCACAAAGACCTTATATAAAGGCTCATCCAAGGTGGTTTGGGGAAGGCAGCCGCTAACTGATCCTAACCCTGGGGGTGGTATTAGCTGGGAGGATCACCTGGGAGGAGAAGGTCCCGAAGGGAATAAGAGGACTCTGCTGGGTGAGACGTGGTATTTGTCTTCCTCAGAGGAAGAGATGTCAATGATGCCAGAACATGCTTGTTGTCAGAGTGAGATTTCTTGTTCCAAAGCTATTTATCCTGGGGGCTTCAAAAACTGTCCTAACTAATCATTTACTCCTATTTAATGTCCTCCTGAAAATGTGTGACACTACCTTTTACGAAACATGTATGTCCTGATTCCAGGCAGAACCAGAATTTACATCCTACCTGGAGCCCTGATGAAGAGAGGTTTTCTCAAAACGTGTTGGGTCACGTTATTATTTAAAAATACGGAGCCAGTCGCTGAGGGAGTTGCAGTCTCTGCCGTCCACTCTTTTCTACGAGCTTCAGATCCTGTGTTTGCAGTCTTTCTACTACCTCCACGCTTTTCAGTGTGTGGGAGGTCTTTAAAATCACCAGCCAGGCCGCAGAGCGGCCGCGGAGCCAGTGGCAGAGGGAGTTGCAGTCTCTGCAGTCCCAGACAGGACCAACAGACCGAAGATGGAATCACAGAACTTAACATCTAGCTCTGGCCAAAATCCTGCGCTGGATGGTAGGGGCGAAAAAAGACCTCTACGGAGCTCTCGGCCGGCTCCCATGCCATGTGGACCCGTCCATGACCATCCCCATCTGCCATCAACCCCAACTACTGAACTTGAATTGTCGGGTCTACATTTTATGGCTAATTTCCCTTACCTAGTGAGTCCCCCAGCAGCGTTGCTGGATTTCTGGAGTTATTTTTTTCACTTGGTAAGAGTGTGCCTCTTCTTCCCACTCTTACCTGTGTTTTTGCCATGTGTATTTCATCTGCTTTTGTGATTGTGGACTCTGGAGTACACCACTTGAGTAGCACCCTTCTTTTGTGTGTTACACAGCACCTTCAGTGCAGTGACACAGGGTTGTCTTTTAGACTTCCCACCGACTCCATTTCTGAGGCTGACTACTGTCACCCAGAAGAAGGTAAAGTTGCCATTAACTTTACCTAGTCATTTAACCAAAGATCCAGTACACCCCATCTTACATGGAGTACTGGAAAGGGTTAATCCTTAGCCCTTTTTATCTGTGCCTCCTAGAGCATTGTTTCGCTCTTTTAACATTTAGATTTGGCTAGTGGCAGTGTTATCTACCCTAACCTTTCTACCGCGATTATACTATATAAACGTGGTATTGTTTTAGGCTATTATATTAGCCTCGAACATAAACCCGCTTGACCAAATACACTTTCTTTTGGCTCCGGTCAGGTTTATTCTCCATTTCTTTTTGTTAAAGTCCTTCTTGTGTTTTACTTTGCGCGGCAAACCAGGTTTGCCTTCTTTGTTCACTGTCTTTTGGCAGGCTTCTGCCAAGAAGCCCTCCTCCAGGCGCCTGGGTGTCTAGGTGGGCTGAATGTGAGGGAGGGGTGTAGTCACCCCCTGCACAGGGTATCCTAGGAAACCCAAGTCGCACTTTGCCATGATTGGCTGGGGTGGTTTTCCGGGCTGGACAACCCCCCTGCTGTGTGATTGACAGCCAGGCTGTGTGATTGGGGGATTTTCGCATAAAAGGCAGGTCTCTTGGGCTAGAAGTCAGAGTCGCCACTGGAACTACAAGGAACCGAAGAGAAGCGGAGAAGAAGACGGGTGCTGCAACTACCCCGTTCCGGTGAAGCCCTGCTGCAGTCCTGAGCTATCTACCCTTCGATGACCAGAGAACATCCAGTCTGGAGTCTTCTTCCATTGAACCTGGTGGGGATAACCAGCTCATCTTCCACAGCCCGAGGATCCTCTTCTTGGTCGAAATCGCTGCACACTGATGTAGTGGTCCAGATAGCCATCTGAAGAGCCTCTCCTGCTTTTAAGGAGCGCACCTTTTATTCACCGTCGCTGCTGCCGGCCTCATCCCTGTGGTGCAGACCCCTCCAGACGTCCTCCTTCGTACCGAAGCTCCAGGAACCGTGGGCTTGCAGGAAACTACCAGGAATAACTGCCGTGGCACCAGCTTCTTCATTGAATAAGGTACTGTGTTCTGCTTGAGGAATTAGGGTGAATCCCTTTTCTTCGCCTCCAAGACTTGCCCTTGTCTTCCCTCCTTCTTATAACTTTTGCTTCCTCTGTTGACAATATCTAAGTACTCCTGGCAATGTTGAATCTTGAACTGTCCAACTGTGTGATCCTCGACAACAGGAACCCGGTTCCACTTGACACTGGCTCCAGCCTATTGACTCTTGAATTTCTGTCAACGAGTGTTCTCCGATTCTGTCTGCCTTGACAAAAGTATTGCCTATGATTTTTGCCCCCAACTCTCTCTGGTTAACTCAGGTGCTAAGTGTGTTTTTACCCCGGTAACATTTCTTGTCGGGGATACGCGTATCTTTAGTAAGACCGAACTGTCATTACTGTGAAAAAGTGATCGCATACGTATTCCCGGTAACGTCTTTGGTTTCACAACACCGGTCCGTTAAAACATAGGGTACTTACCTTGAGTTAGAGTGTACCAAAGTGAATTGGTTGGTTGTAGTGTATTTTACGTGTGATTTTGAATTAATAGAAGTGTTGTGTTTATAACAAATAGTTTAAAAATAAATGTACTTATATTTTTTACCTGAAACCTTGAGTTGGTGTTTGCTTGAGTCACAGTAATTGTGGTCCCTGTGTGTAATCTCTGCTACTGCTCATATACTTTTGAGATAAGCCTTGCTGCTCCGCTACTGCTACCACTTTAACATAGTAGTACAGGCTTGTACCAACGATGAACTTGTATTACCACTTGTAGTCTTAATTGTGTGTAGTGGTCCCTAAGGGCACTGCACGGAATTCTGCCTAACCCTTCTTGGTTATCAATAGTATGGGACTGGAACCTCTGCTGGAGAAAGTGATATTATTCCACTCATTCTCAGATATAATTGTAATTGGTTATTTATAACGTGCTTAAAACCCAGAGGTTTCTAAGCGCGGACCCGGGGATCGAACCTGTGTTGCTCCGTGTTTTATTGCTTCCAAGACGAGCGTGTTGCCCCTGAGCTATCCTCCCGAGCCCATATGACAATATAACAATTGTGGGGATAGTATCTGCCATGTTAGTGTTGGGTCGCCAGTCTGTATCAACTGATTCCAATCCCACGTCTGACACCATATGTGAGGGGTCAGAAATATGAGGCAGACAACTTTGTAAAGGTTTTTCATAAGATGACATTTTATTAATGTAACAGGGTATGATAAATGCTTCACTGTCCCTACCCTGAAGAGAATTCCCATACGTCTCCAGCATGGGGTCTGGCATGGATTCAAATGCTCATGAATATTCCCTGTTGTCAGGCATCCGTTTCAGTTTTGTTTTTGAACTGTCTTTCTAATGACCAATCACTGGTCTCTGGGTCATACTGACCCCAGCCACTGACTGCCCTCTACCTAAGCCCCTACTCTGGCAGCCATCTTTAGATTTTTTCTGCACGTTCAAGTATTGGGAGTCCTCATGCTTAGCTCTCAATCTTTTACTGCGTATTGCGTTTTTCCAAAGAGTTTACTCTTATTTTTTTCTGTCAAATCGAGCCTCAAGCTCCACCGATTCATCTTCCGATTAACGGGGACCCGTTTCGGAAATCTCTACGCCCCCCAAAGGGTGAAATTTAGTCGAATTTCACTTATTGGAGGATTCCGGAAGATCGTTGAGGCCTACCCCGCGTGGACATGGCCGAACACAAAGGAGACTCGACGCCCGGTGGATCCAAGCTATTTAGGATCTGTCCAGGATGTGGACTACAGAACATCTTCAAGGAGGATGAGCATTCCCGGTGGATCTACTGCCTGCACTCTGACAAGTCGCACGTAGAGGACTGTACGTTCTGCAAGGTCATGCCCATCCGTACCATGAAGGACCATGTCAAACGGCTCGCTGACTGGCTGGAGGCGAAGAGCCCAGCGGCAGGTGAGCCTAGGAAGAAGTCTGAGCTGTCTTCTAAGACCTTTGAGGGTGCCCCAAAGACGGAGACCCAACAGAAGGCAAAGAACTGTGAGTCCGCGGGCACCGGGAGTGCCGTTGGTACGGGCTCCTCGGCTGCCTGGCTTGGCGCAGCATCGCAACGCCATCAACCACGAGCCAACGCTCCGGCTCGATGAAAAGGAAGTTGGAAAACCCGGTTAAGCTTCAGGAGAAGCCCCGGTTGACCTTGACGGAGAAAGCCAAGTGGGAGCGAGGCGGTGACCCTCCCCCCACGGTGAAGGCCTCAGACACGCCAAAGGTCGTGAAGGCCCAGATTCACCCGACTAAGGTCTCGATTGAGGAAGTGGCAGTGTCTTTGGCGAAGCCCGCAGAGGCAGCCCCAGTGGAGATGACCTACAGGCCTAGAGTTTCCCTGCCATCCCGGAGGGATGTCTTTCCAACCAATTGAAAAGACCCCCGTGAAGTCCCAGGCCGAGAAGAAGGGGGGGCGCGATAGACCTAGCGGACTCAGATAACTCCTCCGAGGACGAGCTGTCGGTCCTCAAGTCAGTCATTGACAAGAAGTTTGTCTCGGCCATGGACTACGGAAGGATCCTGACAAGGAGAACGCGGAGAACGACAGTGGAGCTGACGAAAAACGGCAGGCTGACTAGGAACCCGAGGACACCACGCCGACGGATAGGTCGGAGGACATCTTGCTTTGCACAGAGATAAGGACAAGGTTTCCCTTACCTCTGGCGGACGATCCGGCCGGCGCCTGGACCGCCGGGGAGTCCTCCAGCCAAGCGGAGGTGAGTCCATCCGCCCCCACCCTTCCATCCTTCACCTCCATCCATTCCGCCGAGGGATGAGATGGAGACGGCGGGGACGGACGACGGCAGAGACGACGGAACGTATCTCTCATCGCCCCCTCCCTGGGCATCCCCTCCCGATGAAATTGGCTCATTTCACGCCATGATCGCCAGGGCTTCAGAGCTCTTCCAGCTATGCCCCCGAAGAGCAGAACAAGGAGGGATTCCTTTATCAACAACGAGAGGCCAAGAGGAAGACGGTACTCTCAGTTCTGCTGTTGGACAATATCTGGGACGAAGGATTGTCCCTTCTGAAGACCCCATCCATGGCCCCATGCTAAGAGAGACCGGTACGAGAAGAAGTACCGGGTCCTAGACTCCGCACCTATGTGCCTCAGGGCGCAAACGTCCCCGGACTCAGTGGTCTCCGCAGTGGCCAAGAAGAAATCGGCAGGGGCGATGGCATCGACTTCCACTTCCCCGCCAGATGGCGAGGGGAAGAAGCTGGACGCCATGGGACGTCGGGTCATCTCATCGGCAGCGATGACCATTAAGCGGCCAACGCTCTCACTATTGTGTCCCGCTACGATAGGGAGCTGTGGTTTAAAATCGCCCTCCTCCTGGACTTCCTTCCAGACGACAAGAGGGCAGAAGCTCTTGAAATCTTCCAAGAGGGCGAGTTGGCTTCAGACCACGCCATCACGGTAGCCACGGACATCGCCGACACCGGGTTTCGCCAGATGGGCAACAGCGTTTGCCTTCGCCGGCGCGGTTCGCTCAGGGCCACCGACTTCTGTCAGGACGTACAGACCAGGGTATTGGACATGCCCTTCGACAGGAACAACCTGTTTGGCAATGCAGTGGACGAGTCACTGCAGGCCATCAAGGCAGAAACCGAGATGGCTCGTGCCTTGCGCACGCAACATCAGCGACGGCTGTCCTTTCGGACCTCCGGAGGCAAGTCTCAAGGTGCCTACAAAGGATTCGGTGGCAGCTCTTCGTCGTACTGCCAGGCGACCCGTTGTTCGTCGCAGGAAGCCTACAGAGGCCGCAGAAAGGCCGGTGGACATTGTTGTCATCGCCAAGGGGCCCAAGGTGGTAAGGCCTGGGCGAAGCAGGACTGAACTGGCCATGACGTCGGGCCTCCACCCGAGCACCCCGATGGGAGGCCGGCTGGCGAACTTCATTGGCGTGTGGAAATCCATCTCCACTGACCATTGGGTGCTGGATGCCCTGGCCCACGGACACACTCTGGAATTCCAAAGGAAGTGTCACCGTTTTCCATCTGTGGCCAGGAAAGAAAACCACATTTCACAGCTACTTCTGGAGGTACGAGCGATGCTGAAAAAGGGCGTGATAGAGCTCGTCCCGAAGAGGCTCCGGGGCTCTGGATTGTATTCGTGGTACTTCCTCATCCGAAAGAAGACCGGCGGCTGGCGGCCCATCTTAGACCTCTGCCGCCTCAACAAATACATAAAATCCCAGAAATTCCAGATGGTCACTCTTCAGCACATGCTGGGACAGCTGGAAGAAGGGGACTTCCTGTCGCCACTGGACCTAGAGGATGCCTACTTCCACATCCCCATACACAAGGGGCATCAAAACTTTCTGTGCTTCGTGGTCCAAGGGCGGCACTACCTGTTCAAGGCATTGCCCTTCGGTGTGAAGTCGGCACCAAAGGTCTTTACCAAGTTCCTGGCACCGGTGGCGGCGCGGCTGCGCCTGCAGGGGTTCCTTGTGTACCCCTATCTGGACGATTGGCTCATCTGAGCAAAGTCAAGGGAACTCGCTGTCAGTCACACAGCGAGGACTGTCGGCCTGCTCACGGAACTGGGGTTCTTGATAAACTATACAAAGTCCTGCTTGGTGCCATCTCAGGACGCTCTGTTCTTGGGAGCCAGGCTCAACACGGTGGCGCGGCTGGCTTCACCGTCGGAGGAGAAGATAAAAGCCATCCTGGGCAAGGTACAACGGCTGTTGACCATGGAAGTTGCCAGGGTGAGGTCCATCAAGTCCCTGCTCGGCATGATGTTGTCATGCATCTACCTCGTTCGGCTGTACAGGTTACAGATGCGGCCACTGCAGGAGTTCCTCGACGCCGTTGCATACAAGTGGCGGGAAGATTCAAAGACAAGATCACCCTCAACAAGACCTTCCGTCGAGCGATCCGGTGGTGGGGCATCCGCGCACATCTCACGGCGGGCATGGACTTCCAGACCCCAGCACATCAGGAAATAGAGACGAAGGACACCTCCCTGGAGGGATGGGGCTCGCACACTGGAGATCTCCACGCAAGAGGCCTTTGGCTCCCGGAGGAGAGGTCGCTGCACATCACCATCCTGAAGCTCCGGGCCGTGTTCTGGGTCCTCATGTCCTTCCTTCCGTCCCTCAAGGGCAAGGTGGTACGGGTCTTCACCGACAACACCACCATGATGTTCTACATCCAGAAGCAGGGGGGCACCAGATCCCTGGCTCTCTCCATGGAAGCACAGGATCTGTGGTACTGCGCCCTCACCCAAGGGATGTTCCTGGGACCCTTTCACCTGGCAGGAATGAAGAACACCATCGCCGACTCGCTCAGCAGGGAGCTCCGCTCTTGCCAAGAGTGGGAGCTGCAGCAAGATCAAGTGGATCTACTATTTCGACGATGGGGCAATCCCCAGATCGATCTGTGCGCGACGGCGACGAACACCAAGTGCCGGAGGTTCGCCAGCAGGTTTCCCCAGCTGGGGAGCATGGGAGATGCATTCTCCTTCCTCTGGGGCAGCCTGTTCCTCTATGCGTTCCCACCGTTGCTGTTGCTTCTGCGCCTTATCAGGCCGGACCTTCTGGACATGTCAGCGTCTCCTCCAGTCAGGCTTCCGGCAGACATGGATCTTCTCGCCAGAGAAGGGGGCGCGATCCTGCACCATGACCCAGGATCGCTGAACCTGCAGGCCTGGCTCCTACAGCACTAGAATTCGGAGGCTACGATATCTTGGCGGACTGCAAGGAGCTACTTGCCAAGGCCAGGGCTTCCTCGACTCTTAAGTGCTATGGACATAAATGGAACAGGTTTTCTATCTGG
Source organism: Ambystoma mexicanum (assembly GCF_040938575.1). Classification (NCBI taxonomy): domain Eukaryota; kingdom Metazoa; phylum Chordata; class Amphibia; order Caudata; family Ambystomatidae; genus Ambystoma; species Ambystoma mexicanum. Next base: position 173,456,978 of record NC_090923.1, on the reverse strand, counting down.
TGCCGGGCACAGAAGATCAACCCTCTACGGATTATGGCCCCTCAAGTGTTGCCGTACTTGCTGTCTCTGGCCAAAGCGGGGCTGGCGCATGCCTCCATCAAAATTCATCTGGCGGCTATCTCCCGCTACACCAGAACTCCGGGGCAGCCATCACTGCTCTCACCGCCTGGTGAAGGAGTTAATGAAAGGACTGTTCCGCTCGGTCCCGCCGGTGAAGGCTCTGGCCCCAGCGTGGGAGTTCAACGTGGTGCTGACCAGGCTCATGGGTTGGACATTCGAGCCTTGGCATTCGGCGCCGCTGAAATTCCTATCGTGGAAGACAGCGTTTCTTGTGGCCATCACCTCCGCACGACGAGTGGGAGAGATCCAGGCCCTCTCCTGTAACCCTCCGTACCTGACATTCCACCAAACGAGGGTAGTGCTGAGGACGCACCCCTCCTTCATGCCCAAGGTGCCGTCAGACTTCATCTCAACGAGCCCTTGGTGTTGCCTGTTTTCTTCCCATCGCCTTCGTCGCCGGCTGAGAGGACTTTGCACTCGCTCGATGTGGCTAGAGTGCTGAAGTTCTACGTGGACCGCACAAAGAGTTTTCGGAAGACATCTCAGCTGTTTGTGAACTTTGGCCCTTTGAAGCAAGGGAAGGCCCTCTCCAAGGCTTCCATTTCCAGATGGCTCTCTGGCTGCATCATGCACTGTCACCGGTTGGCAAACCGACCGGTGCCCGGCCGTCCGAGAGCCCATTCGACCAGAGCGACCGCTGCTACTACGGCGTTCCTGTCTGGTGTTCCTCTGCTGGACATCTGCAGGGCAGCTACGTGGAGGTCGACGCACACCTTCACGAAATTCTACTGCGTCGACCGGGATTCCAGGGAGGAGTCCAGAGTCGGCCAAGCAGTGCTGCGCAACCTGTTCACTTGAAGGTGAGCCTGGTGAGGAGGTAAGAGATGGTTAAAGTTGAGTTGTTGAAATGCTTAATGTTGAGCCTTACCACCTCCCGTGGTTGTGCATGTGTGTACTGCTATATAGTCTTGTATTCATGAGCATGTGAATCCATGCCAGACCCCATGCTGGAGAAGGAACAAGTTACTTACCTGTAACTGTTGTTCTCCAGCATGGGTCTGGCATGGATTCACATGCAAACCCTCCCTCCAACCCCTCTGCGGTTCTTCTCTTGGTCCTACTGCCACTTTACGTGCTACCAAATCTGAAGATGGCTGCCAGAGAAGGGGCTTAGGTAGAGGGCAGTCATTGGCTGGGGGCAATATAATACTAATGAATTTACCGGGTGCTGCATATGCATCTGTTCGCTTACCTGCCACTTCTGCTTCCTCCGCTTCCCACTGTCAGGTATGCTGCTACTTTCTGCTTCCAGTGCTGCTTGGGAGAGGAGAGTTCCTCGCTCCACGGGCACTCCGGTGCTCGCCTGCCACTAAAGCAAACGTTGCTATGGGAAAAAGCCTTTCAGATAAATATTTGCCGCTGAGCAATCTCTACATTCAATGTTATTAAGGGTAGAGACCCACACGAAACCAGCATCCACTTCACAAACAGCAGTGGCTCTGGTGTCTCTGCTTCCCTTCAACTGCAGCGTGGAGTCTCGGCAAGTACTCCACCTTCTGCTTCTCCTCATAGCCTGCACTTGAGGGAGCCCTTTATACTCACCAGACCTTCTCAGCTGTTCGCCATTAGAATCACTAGACTGCATATTGTAGTCTAGTGCCTCCACATCACTCTTCCTCTTCCAGGTACTTTGGGCATTGTGGGACTTGTAAAAGGAATCAATAATTGGTTAAGACAGTTTTCGCAGGCCCCAGGATGAATAGCTTTGGAACAAGAAATCTCACTCTGACAACAAGCCATTACATATTCTGGCATCACTGACCTCTCGTCTTCTGAGGAAGACAAATACAGCATCTCACCCAACGGAATCCTCTTATTCCCTTGGTGCCCTTCTCCTACCAGGTGATGCTCACGGCTAATACCACCAGGGTTAGGATCCGGTAGCGGCTGCCTTTCCCTGGCCGCCTGGGAGGTGTCTCTGTGAGGACTCGGCAGGAGACATCACAGGAGGCTACTCCCGAGTACTTCTTCTCTGTAGCTTCTGTTAGTGTCACCACTGTGACGAGGGAGATTACTCCAGAGTGTTCCTTCTTTTTGGCTTCTTTTAGTGTTACCACTGGGATGAGGACGATTACTCCTGAATATGCCTTCTTTTTGGCTTTTCTTAGTGTTACCACTGTGATGAGGGAGATTACTCCTGAGTGTTTTGTCTCTGTGGGCTTTAACAGAGTCACCACTGTGACAAGGGAGATTACTCCCATACTTCCCTTGGGTTTGAAATGGGTCACCACTGTGAAGAGGGAGATTACTCCCATACTTCTCTTGAATTTTAAAGGGGCCACCACTGTTAAGAGGGTGTGCAACCCTGAAGCAGTTATATCCTGGTCCCCTCCTGGATCACCCCTATGCCAGTTACCTTCTGTCTTGTAGGCAAGCAGCAATGGGTCTTCCTCTGGGGTCCGGGCCAATCCTCTGCACTGCGGGACTTCCGCGGCTTGGCCAATGTCTTCTTCCTGCTGGTATACCTCTTTATTGTTTATGGACCAGCCGGTCCACCCTCCTTTGGTCACACCACTGCCTGGAGCTCTTCTTCTTTGGTTTGGGTTGTCAGCTTGCCTCCCGTTACTTGTATGGTCGGGATGGGCCACTTTCCGTCCTGACCGTGGTTCTCCTCCCGACTCTCACTTCTGGCTTCAAAGCTGCTCTGCATTCGAATCTCCCAGGCTCCTTCTCCTTTGAAGGTTAGTCCTTTCTCTTTTATTCAGGTACAGGTGGTCCTTCCCCAGCGTGAACAGAGAGTCTTTAGTTTGTCTTTCTGGATTCATCCCCACTCCTCTTTCCCTCTTCTTTGTCTCAGTATGGTTGGCTGCCAACCAACAAGCACACTTTGTAGAGTTTTGATTCTTTCTCTTCTCCGTACTATTAAAAGGTGTAGATGTGAATAGGTCAGCATCACAGTAACTTGAGGGGTTGATACCTTGGAAGGGTGAGCGAGTGTAGGGATGTCATTTACGAGGTTATGAGGGAGTTCAGTAAGGGAAAGAGAGTTCTTATCCCCCAGGGGGGAGTCTCTCCCTATGAGGTCCTCCTGCTAATCAGCACCGCTACACGGAATATTGGGTAGCGGCCTCATCTCCCTAGCCTCATAGGAAAATGCTCACCCTCGGGGAGAAGTGACAGAATCCCATGAGTCATCACTGCAGAAAGTGATTTCTCAAATTCAAGAAGGGGACATTCTGTGTGCATTAGATCTAAGGATGCTTGCTTTCCTCTTCACGTTCTCAAGAAGCACCAACTGTTCTTGGTATGCAGTGATAAAATCACCAGGGAAAAGGTTGCCAGGGGGCGACATTTCCCCAAATTTGCACTCCCACGAAATTTTCTCCTTCTGGATTTAGAATAGAAAATTGGACCCGTCCTAGAATATGTGGGGGAAGGCTTGTAGGGGGGCAGTGCAAAAAGTCACCTACCTGGCAACTTTTTGCCAGGAGACATTGGGCAGTATCCTGGCGCTGATTGCGCAGGGATACCGGCCAACGCAATTAGCAGTTCTGCAATCGGGTCTGGCGTTATTTGTGCCAGATGCCAAGTTGCAAGGGCGCGGGGATAAATCCCCATTCCCATTGGGTATCTTGAACCCAACGGGGGTTCCATTGAACCCAATGGCAATTCTTGGCACTATTAGCGCTGGCACAATTAACGCTGCGCTAATAGCGCCCGAAAACGGGTGGCAAATGGTGATTTATACCTCCGCAAAAAGCTGGAGGTAAATCTCCCATTTTCTGCCGAATTCGTGATTGGGCGGAGCGGTAAATGCTACGGTAATAGTGTTACCTATGCATTTTACTGCTCTGTCCAACTTGTGATGAGTCCCATTATCACATGGAACCCTGTTCCTATGTTTCGAGTTGTGCCATAGTGCTGTGAAGGCAGTTAGTATGGTAAAAATGCTTCTTTTCATTTACAGCACTTGCTAGCTACTTGTTATGTTTGGATTATGAAAAAACATACTTTTTTTCTCAAAATATATTTTTACTTGTCAAAATACATGCTTGTTGGAAATAACTGCATTTATATTCCCTAATTAATCCTTTTGCTCCCAGGTTCCCATCCTAGGGAGTCAAATACTCCTCCAATTCTTATCTAGAGCCTTGGCAGGAATGGTTGGATCTGCAATGAATTCAGGGGGAAAAAGATTAGGAGGACAACAATTTTGAATGACCATATGACAAACGTGTTCACTTGTGTTGACTGGCTGACCACGACCTCTGGTGGGACAGCCTGCTCGGGGGCACGCTGTATATATCGCGCCTGCAACATACCTAGATGTTTACTCCTGGTTGTATTTCCGACCCATTGATGCTTAGTCCTGCTGAACCATAGGTGTATTGATCCACCCTGCTGGTGCCAATCAAGATACGCAGAGGATCAACTCTTTATCTGGCCTGCTGATAATAGTGCTGTTCTGCTTATCACCATCGGGGCGCCATCATACCGGTTGCCCCTTGTGCCCTGCACCTGCCTAAACGTTTGCTCCAGTTTGACTCCTGGATCGCCCCGGTATGATGAGAGGGGCAGGAAGCGACAAAAAAATGGCGCGATGTACAAATTTGCTAAAGTAGACACTCACAGGGAGGTGGAGGTACCGCCCCATACCCAACCAACGCAAGACCAAATCATTGATACGCCACCCACTGATCTTAAACAAATGATGGAGGCCATGGCTATGGGATTCACAGCAGTGCACGGAAAACTAGACAACATCACAGTCAATGTTATCTCGATGCGGGCACAAATATCGAAAGAGGTTGTGCGGGTGTTACGTTCACCTGGAACCCACACGGGTGTCGATCGGACCCGGACAGCGGCGGTCTCCGTCAACGTGATGCGTAGTGCAGAGATGACTGTCCGGACTGGCCCGCCTAGTCTTGTCTGCTGGACCCGAAGAAGTATTTTCCTGCAGGTGGAGACAGGGATTAACCACCTGTGGGTTTTAGTAATGGCCTCCCAATTGTTCTCGCTCTACCCCACTAATCACCTCCGATATCCCCTTAGTAACCTCACCTTATGTTTGTAAAAGATGAGCTCTCCATCCTGCATGTCTTGAAGGGGCGCGTAGATACCAGTTACTTCACTGGTTTGAAGGCGTTGGGAGAGTTCCGGTAAGCATTGACTCTGAAGTCCCAGACGAGATTGGTAAGTATCAAGTTCAAAGAGTTCAATGTGCCCGATGTTCACTCTTGTCCCCTTCCTTCCTTAAGTTACAACTGAGTTCGTGAGAAGAAGGTCTCGTAGCTGCTGCTGGCGTTCAGATAAGAGTCTGTGTTACCCAACGCTGTCAGGTAACTATTGCATGCGTTAACGTGTTGTTTTTCTCCCTCTTTACAGATGCGGCATATGAAGATATGAAGAATAATACCGCCGGTGGTAAATCAGGTAAGTCTATGGTGGTAAGAGGTATTTGTTGATTCCCTTGGTTCACCTTGTTATTCTTGTGCCCCTAGGTGCCGGAGTACGGTGAAGAAATGATGGAGACAGTGCCCGATCGAAAGATGCTGTGAGAAGTGGTGAGTATGGCGCCGTGCTGGAGCTGGCGAAGCGACGCGTGCAGGACTGATGTACTTTCCAGGTCGGGAGATGAAATGGATCCGGAATCAGGTGAGGAATTTGAAATAAGTTTGTTTTCTAACCTTGTCCTTTTCTTCCTCTTTATTCTAGGAGCTCCGGATTCGAGGCGGGTGTGGCAGAAGACTGGATGCTGGCTGCAGGCATGCGGCCGTGGCAGAAGACTGGATGCTGGCTGCAGGCACGGTGAGAGTCACGCTGCTGGATGCAGAATAACACGAAGCATGTGCTGCTGTTCGGGCGTGGTTTAAATAGCCTCCAAAGTAGTCCCAGGAAAGAAGTTCCCCAGGACCACACCCAGGTAAAAAATAGTCCCTGTAGTAAAATAGTCCCATCCAGGCCTTACGTTGGCTTGGATTTATTTGCAGCATGGTCTGCATGAGGTAAGTAATGTCTATGAGCCTGGCGCCTATGGTGCTAGGACTGATTTTTATTATGAGCCTGGTGCCTACGGCGCCAGGACTGAACCCAGACAGCCCCTAGCTGGGACTGCTGGGGTTTTTGTAAATGTCTGGATGCCTGCTCCCGGGGCTGATGGGCTTGATCCAGATGCCCGGGGGTAGGCATCATGACAGCACTCCCCCCCCCCCCCCCAAGGCCCCCCCTAAAGTTGTTCTTCCCCTTGGCCCTGGTTTGTCTGGGAAGTTCCGATGGAATTTCTTCACCAACCGAGGTGCATGAAGGTGGTCACTAGGCTCCCATGACCTTTCCTGTGGTCCATAACCTTTCCAGTCGATTAAATAAAAAAGTCTTGATTTAACCAACTTAGAGTCCAGGATATTCTTTACCTCGAATTCAGGTTCTCCATCTATTAGGATGGGGTCAGGTGGTTTGGCAAGTCTTGTCCCGGGTTGAACTGGTTTCAGAAGTGAAACATGAAAGACAGGATAGATCCGCATATTAGAGGGTAATTCCAACTTGACGGCCATCGGGTTGATAATGGCCTTAATAGTGTAAGGTCCCAAATACCTAGCATTAAAAGTCTGAGTTCCTTTTAGAGGTATGTGTTTTGTAGCCAGCCAAACTTGATCCCCAATCTGATATCGTGGAGCATCGCTTCTATGTTGATCAGCATTTTTCTTATATTTCTCTTTCGCTTGTTTCAAATGTTCTGTTGCCTCCTTAAAGGCTTGTGTAATAGTAGAGTGTAAATGACTAACTGCAGGCATTTCTAAGTGCTGAGGCGAATCAAGTTCTGAGGTTCGAGGGTGATGTCCGTATATGGTATAGAAGGGGCTTTGTCCGGTTCCAGAATGTACTGAGTTATTGTATGCATATTCGGAAATCCATAAAATATCCTTCCAATTGCTTTCGGTCTGGTGCAGCATGCAACGTAGGTACTGTTCAAGGGTCTGGTTGGTCCTCTGCGTCTGACCATCAGTCTGGGGATGGTGACTGGTTGATAACCTCACATCGATTTGCGCCAATTGACAACATTTCTTCCAAAATTGTGAAATGAATTGACTGCCTCGGTCAGAGACCAATACGGAAGGAAATCCGTGTATTTGAACAATGTTTTCGAGGAACTCCTTGGCCAAAATTGAAGCGGAAGGTAATCTTTTAAAGGAATATAGTGTGCCATCTTGGAAAAAAGATCCACAATAACTAGGATGGTGTTAAATCCATTACATGGAGGTAGATCTGTAATAAAGTCTAAAGACAAGGTGTGCCATGGTGTAGGTGGAATATCCAAAGTTTGTAAAAGGCCAGCAGGTTTTTTCTTCTGGCTTTTGTTTTGGGCGCAAATGCCACAAGACATCACACATGACTTTACGTCTTTTCGCCAAGTGGGCCACCAGAACTGTCTCTTAATTTTCGCTTCAGTTTTTGCGATACCTGGGTGCCCTTCCATCAGGCTGTCATGGTAATTGGAGATGACTAGTTCTTGTATTTCCTTGTGTGGTAGAAATAGTCGTCCTTGATAGTAAGGTAGGTCATTGACGACTGAGTAGTCCGGGCCTTTCTTTACCCAGTCCTGCAGGGTTGCTGGATCGAAGAGTTGTTGGATTTTGGAATGAATATCTTCTAGTGTCTGTTGAGTAGTTATGCCAAGAATTCTTTGCTCGGGAATTATTGGCACCGGTTCCGGGTTTGCATATGCTTCTCCCATCCCTATTCGGGATAAGGCATCTGCTTTGCCATTTTTGCGCCTAGTCGATAAGTGATCAAAAAATCGAATTCAGCAAAGGACAATGCCCATCGAAGTTGTCGCGATGATTGGGCTTTGGCTGTTTTTAAATACTGCAGGTTCCGGTGATCAGTGATTACGGTAATGGTATGCCTGGCACCAAGAAGGTAGTGCCGCCAAGCCTTAAAGGCGGATTTGATAGCTAATAGCTCTTTATCGGTAATCGCATAGTTTAACTCAGGTGCTGAGAACTTTCTGGACCAAAACGCTACTGGGTGCAGTTGACCAGTTTCAGGATCCTTCTGGGACAGGACAGCTCCCATGGCTAAACTGGATGCATCAGTTTCTACTATGTATGGAAGCTCAGGGCGTGGATGCTTTAAGACAGGTGCTGATGTGAATTTTGCTTTCAGCTCTTGGAAGGCCTTTTCAGCCTCTTCGGTCCACAAGAAGCGTTTGTTTTTTCGCAAAAGTGCTGTGATGGGGTGTACAACATGGGAGAAGTCCGGAATGAATCTGTGGTAGAAATTAGCAAATCCGAGCATGCTTTGTACCCCTTTGACTGAACTGGGTGATGGCCACTTGAGAATTGCGTCCACCTTTCGAGAGTCCATTCGGACTCCCTTTGGAGTCAGGATAAATCCAAGAAATTCAACTTCCGTAGCATGAAAAACACATTTTTCCAATTTTGCATATAACTTGTGCTGGCGTAGTTTCTCAAGGACTGCACACACGTGCTTAACATGGTCTGATTCTGAGGAGGAGTACACTAGAATATCATCTATGTATACGACGACACAGACGTCAATGAGTTCACGAAGGACATCGTTCATAAAATACTGGAAGGCTGCTGGTGCATTGCACAACCCGAAGGGCATCACCTGATATTCGAATAATCCGTACTTGGTGCGAAAGGCAGCCTTCCATTCGTGGCCTTTCTTGACACGTACCAGATGATATGCCCCTCGGAGATCTAACTTAGTGTAGATACAAGCATCCTTTTCTTGGTCTAGTCATTGGGGGATCAGAGGCAATGGGTATCAGTTTTTTACCGTAATCTGATTTAATGCGCGGTAATCTATGCACGTTCTAAGGTAACCTTCCTTTTTTGGCACGAAGAATAAAGCTGAGGATGCAGGAGACTTGGAAGGACGAATAAAGCCATTAGCAAGGTATTGGTCCAAGTATTGCCGTAGGTGAAGATTTTCAGGTTCCGTGAGGGCATAGATTCTACTGCATGGGGGTTGTGCACCGGGTAGGAGGTCGATTTGACAATCGTATGATCTGTGAGGAGGTAATGTATTGGCCTGTTCTTTTTGAAAAACATCCTGAAATTCTTGGTATTCCTGAGGTAACTGCACGATTGGGTTAACGACTGTAGCCAGGCCTTTGTTCAAAGTTTTCTCCGGGTAACAGGTGTGTGCACAATCGGGGAAGGTTATTCTCTTTGCTCGCCATTCTATACGAGGATCATGTGTTTCCAACCATGGCATCCCCAGTATTATCTGGAACTGTGGGGCATTGATTAGATCAAACACAATAGTCTCTCGATGCCCATTTTCCCTCAACAGTGTCATCTCTGTAGTGGAATGAGTTACAGGCCCCGAGGCAATCTCAGTTCCATCAACTGTGGTGATGACATCCGAAGTGGTCTTTTTGCAAAGAGGTAGATTCATCCTTGACACCAATTCGTGGTCTATATAGTTTCCTACGGCCCGCTATCTATGTATGCCCTTACTGCGTGCATACATGATGGCTGCCTGGGATCAAGTAGGACCATTGGGATGCTCAGATGCAAGGTCTGAGTGTCCTTCTTTAAGCTCGGCAAGCGGACCTCTACGCTTGTCGGGCGTGGTCGTTTCCCAAATCAGGCTCTATGTGGCTTTTATCAGCAACTCCTACCACCTTCTTGGGTGGTTTTGTAGGGCAATCCTGTAGAAAATGTCCTGAGGTTCCACAGTACAGACACAACTGCATCTGTCGTATTCTTTCTCTTTCCTTTTGAGTTAAGGGTCCTTTAACCTCCCCCCCCCCCCGATCTGCATAGGTTCAGCTGCATCTGTTCCTTTGGGGGCAACGTTGGGTTTAACCAATACCCGATTCTCGAATTTAGCTCGATCAGTCTTTCGGTTCTGAAGTCGGTGGTCTAGCTGGACCACTAAGTCTATAAATTCTGGGCAATCCTGAGGTGGGTTCACAACTTGAGCCAAGACGTCTTTGAGTTCTCCCCGAAGTCCACGATGAAACAATGTAATTCGTTTTTCCTCCGGCCACCCGGTTTCCACCACCAACCTATTGAAGGTTGCAAAATAGGTTAGCAGATCCTCGTTACCCTGTCGTAAGGATAAAAGTTTGTTGTCCAGGGCTTGACCCTGTGAGTGTCTGGCGAATAGTTTTTCCATGCTCCTTTGAAAACCCTGAAAATCCCGGAGAAGAGGATCATCCTGGTTGACTAACGGAATGGACCAATCCGATGCGCTGCCACTAAGATATGACAATACAAAGGCTACTTTGGCTTGGTCATTTGGAAAAGCTCCCGGTCTGCATAAAAAGTGCAAGCGGCATTGGTTCATAAACACCTTTTGGGGTCCCCAGCAAAGCGTTCGGGTGAAGCTAACGGAATATTTCCTGGTAAAACCACTTGCACAGGATTGCTTGATGAAACGGGGGTTGGTTTTCCCCCATATCCAGGTAGGGGCGTTTGCCCAACTTGGTTTTGCAGTAGTTGTCTAGCCAGATCATAAGTGCGCTCCTTTGAGACAATCAGTTCTCTCCTGAGGGCATTAGTCTCTTGGTGAGTGGCATGTACTTCTGCCCCAAGTTCCCCCAATAATTGGGCCAGTTGGTCGGTTTCCATAACACCCGGGTGGGTATTTTTAGAAAGGCTTTGTGTTCTGTTACACTCACCTGGACCCCACAGGAGTGTCGATCGGACCCGGACAGCTGCGGTCTCCGTCAACGTGATGCGTAGTGCAGAGATGACTGTCTGGACTGGCCCGCCTAGTCTTGTCTGCTGGACCCGAAGAAGTATTTCCCTGCAAGTGGAGACAGGGATTAACCACCTGTGGGTTTTACTAATGGCCTCCCAACTGTTCTCGCTCTCCCCCACTAATCACCTCCGATATCCCCTTAGTAACCTCACCTTATGTTTGTTAAAGATGAGCTCTCCATCCTGCGTGTCTTGCAGGGGCGCATAGATACCAGTTACTTCACTGGTTTGAAGGCGTTGGGAGAGTTCCGGTAAGCATTGACTCTGAAGTCCCAGGCGAGATTGGTAAGTATCAAGTTCAAAGAGTACAATGTGCCCGATGTTCACTCTTGTCCCCTTCCTTCCTTAAGTTGCAACTGAGTTCGTGAGAAGAAGGTCTCGTAGCTGCTGCTGGCGTTCAGGTAAGAGTCTGTGTTACCCAACGCTGTCCGGTAACTATTGCATGCGTTAACGTGTTGTTTTTCTCCCTCTTTACAGATGCGGCATATGAAGATATGGAGAATAATACCGCCGGTGGTAAATCAGCTAAGTCTATGGTGGTAAGAGGTATTTGTTGATTCCCTTGGCTCACCTTGTTATTCTTGTGCCCCTAGGTGCCGGAGTATGGTGAAGAAATGATGGAGACAGTGCCGGATCGAAAGATGCTGTGAGAACTGGTGAGTATGGCGCTGTGCTGGAGCTGGCGAAGCGACGCGTGCAGGACTGATGTACTTTCCAGGACGGGAGATGAAATGGATCCGGAATCAGGTGAGGAATTTGAAATAAGTTCGTTTTCTAACCTTGTCCTTTTCTTCCTCTTTATTCTAGGAGCTCCGGATTAGAGGCGGGCGTGGATGAAGACTGGATGCTGGCTGCAGGCACGCGGGCGTGGCAGAAGACTGGATGCTGGCTACAGGCACGGTGAGAGTCACGCTGCTGGATGCAGAATAACACGAAGCATGTGCTGCTGTTCGGGCGTGGTTTAAATAGCCTCCAAAGTAGTCCCAGGAAAGAAGACCACACCCGAGTAAAAAATAGTCCCTGTAGTAAAATAGTCCCATCCAGGTCTCACGTCGGCTTGGATTTATTTGCAGCATGGTCTGCATGAGGTAAGTAATGTCTATGAGCCTGGCGCCTATGGCGCCAGGACTGATTTTCAATTATGAGCCTAGTGCCTACGGCGCTAGGACTGAACCCAGACAGCCCCTAGCTGGGGCTGCTGGGGTTTTTGTAAATGTCTGGATGCCTGCTCCCGGGGCTGATGGGCTTGATCCAGATGCCCGGGGGTAGGCATCATGACAGCGGGTTAATGAAGCTTTTGAAAGAATTGGGGCGACGGAAGATCACGTACAAGAACTCCAAGTCACACTGAGCACCCTAACTAAAGACATGAAGCTAGTTAAGAGTAAATGCAATGATCTGAAATCTCGATCAAGAAGAAATAATATCTGTATAGTTGGTTTTTTGTCGGGGGGTTTGGAACAGGCATTTGAGCACTTACTTAAGGAGCTCCTAGAGGGTCCTCAGTTATCACTATTCTTTGCTGTGGAGAGAGCCCACCGAGCGCTAACCCCAAGACAGAAGCCAAGTGATTTCCCCCGACCTATCAATGCAAAGATTGTGAGCTACCGTGGTAGAGTACTTATCCAACAATTGTATCAGTGTTGTTCATTCTTTTACATTCCTTTAAATGAGGGTAAACTAATTTGTACCTCATTCCACTGTCTGTGCTGTTACGTGTGTAACTAATATTTTAGTTCATTCCTGGATGCAGTGGCAGTAACCTAAAATTACATATATATTACAGTGTAAGGCATTTAGATTTGAACTGCTACTAATCTAAACCTCTTTGAGCTGCATTCGCTTACCTACATCACAGAGTATGCTGAATGGAAGCCGCGGGAACGCTCGGCTACTCTTGGTACTTATTTGTAGCCATGACGACCTGAAGACATTGTTCACTTATTTGAAGACTTACGTAAGAGGGATCTGTTTTTGATCATTCCAATTACCCAAAAAACAAATTTCGCTAACAAAATAATGATCCTTTATATACGGACCATTTTGTAACTCCAGATCACAACGATCATCATTACATCTTAATTTGACCGTATTCACATATTGTTTATAATTTGATCGTATAAGCAGATTGAGTAGGATGATGATATAACCAGTCAGATGGTAACAGCAAAGTACGTGCAATAATATGCAGACAGCGTTGTGTAGCCATGGCGACTTTTCACGCCCTCCCGTTGCCATGGGAGGGTGGGATGCGAGGCGTACATGCACTGGCTCCTCTGAGCCGGAGCGCAACGCCTCGCTTGGTCGTCATGGCTACAAATAAATACCAAGAGTAGCTGCGCGTTCCAGCGGCTTCCATTCAGTTTGGAGACTGATGCTGCTACCTTCTCCCCTCCTCCTGCACCTTTAGCTGACTCACATCCTGACATAGCCCTCTCTAACCTACCTTCATCTCTCTATCCCTAACACTTTGGATGTCCTTGCCCCTGTCAAGAGGATCCGCCTGAAGCCCAAATCCAAGTGCAACTTTTGGTATGATTCCGACCTCACCGCCCTTAAACGCAAGTGTAGGGCAACGGATGGGAAGTGGAGGGCACTGGGCGCACCCCCTGACAAACTGGCCTGCCGCCTGCTCCAAAGGCAGTACAGGCTTTCTGTCCTTTCTAAGAAGAAGGCCTACATCCAAGCAAGAAGCATCTAACAACTCGGCTGAACTTTTCAAAATCTGCAAGAACTGGCCAATCCTGCCTCAGTCTCTTCCTCTCCTGTTCTCTCCCAGGCCCTCTGCACGGCCTTGGCCTCTGATTTCACTACTAAAACTCAGGACATCCTGTCCACCCTCTCTACCTCCTCTTCTGCCTCCTCTACCACTCCTGGTCCCTCTGAGGCCGTCGCTCCTCCTCCTTTCTCCTCCTCTCCCCTGACAATGTTTCTAGACAAGTCCGATCTATGAAAGTCTCTTCAAAGCAGTTTCTCCGCTGCTCATCCAGAACAATCAAGGACCACATTGACACCCTTGCTCCAGCCTTGGCCGATTTCTGCAATCACTCCTTTGCCACTGGAACTTTCCCCTCCCCCTTAAGCACTCTCTTGTGCACCCCCCTCGGCCGATCCTTCCTCTCTGGCTGACTATCGGCCAATCTCCATCACTCCTTTCCTGGGCAAACTCTTGGAAAAGCTGGCCAACTCCCAGCTTAATCTACATACTGAATTTGTTGGTTGCCTCCATGACCACCAGCGTGGCTTCAGAGCTGTCAGAAGCACGCAAACTGCTCTCCTGAACACCTTTGAAGACGTGCTCTCCAATCTTGACTGTAATCTTCCTTCTGTCCTCATTCTACTCGATCTATCCTCTGCGTTTGACATGGTCAACCATACTATCCTGCTCAAACGTCTTCGCACCAACATTGGTATTGCTGATCAGGCCCTGGCCTGACTGACCTCCTTTCTCACCGACCGGCCCTCTCAGGTCCAACTGGGGTCTTTCCTCTCTTCTATCTCGCTCTCTCTCTACATGTGGTGTTCCCCAGGGTTCTTACCTCTCTCCCTGGCTCTTCAACCACTATCTGGCACCTCTTGCCCACTGCATTGCTACTTTCTGCTCCATTTTTCAATGTTATGCGGATGACACTCTGCTTTCTTTCAGGCTGCACTCAGTCACCTCTGCTTCCTCTCTCATACCAGACTGTCTGGAAGCAATTGGGAATGGTGTGTCACCATTGATCTCTGCCTTAATTCCAGTAAAACTGAGATCCTCCTCATTAGGACACCAGCCTCGGGAGGATAGCTCAGTGGCAACGTGCTCACCTTGGAAGCAAGACGACACGGAGCATCACAGGTTCGATACCCTTGGTCCGCGCTTAGAAACTCCTGGGTATTAAGTGAATTATAAATAACCTATCATATATCATATCAGCCTCCCCCCCTTTCTTCTCCCTATGTGGCCGCCCACTCTGGGCTCTCTTCCTGCTCCTTCCTATGAGGCTAAGAACCTTGGTATCATCTTCGACTCCACCCTCTCCTTCTCTCCTCACATCTCTGACGTCTCTAAGGAGTCAAACTATCAGCTGCACCTCCTCAGATGTATTCTTTTTTTTTCTCACTTTCCCCCAGAAGCTCACTGTCTCCAGAGCTCTGGTCCTCTCTAGGCTGGACAATTGCAACAGCCTCTTTCTAAATCTTCCTGCCTTTAATCTTCGACCTTACAACTTATCCAGAACAGGACTGCAAGACTTGTCCTTGGCCTCAAGCCCTGCGATTATATCTCTCCAGCTCTGAAATCTCTTTACTGGCTCCCTGTGGCTGCAAGGGTCAACTTCAAGACCCTCTGCATTATCCACAAAGCTTTCTGGGGCCTGGGACCGCTCTAACTCCAACTTTCTCTTCCAAAACATCTTCCTTCTCAAGCTTTCTGCTCATCCACTTCCAAGAGAGTTAGGGGCAGATCTTTCTCCCCAGCTGGAACCTCCCTCTGGAACAGCCTCCCTGCCTCTCTCAAACTTGAGTAGAACACCTCTGTTTCCGGAAGCAACTCACGACCTTCCTTTTCGCTTCGGCTTTCTCTCTTCCTCTCCCCTGCTGATGCACCTGACTGCTCTGCACACTGGTCACCTGTTCACCCTCTGAACTCGGGCCCAGGCTCATGCATGGCCAGCTTCCCACGCACTGCCTACAGGCTCCCCAGCACTCAGGGGTGTATCTGCAACCCTACAGTCCCTTCTCTCTGTACTTATTGTAATTTGTCATTTCAATTGGTTATCACACGCTTAATACCCAGAGATTTCTAAGCGCGGACCTGGGGTCCGAACCTGTGTTGCTCTGCGTGATCTTGCTTCCAAAGTGAGCGCGTTGCCCCTGAGCTATCCTCCCGAGACAGCCACCCGCTGGCTGCACTTTTGAGTTAACTGCACTTCCCCTTCCCCTCCCCCCTGGCACTATGCCCCTTCCCTCTTCCCCGTACTTGCGTGATCTGCATGACACAAGGCCTAGTAAGAGCGTTATTTTGTCCTCCCTTTGTTTCCCCCTCCTTGTCTTGTCACGCCCAGAAACACTTGTGTACAGGCGTCTTATAAATGCCACATCATATCATATCATATATCATAGACTCCGCGCCGCGATTTCTGCGTGGTGGCCATAATACCCGGCCGAGCCTCCGGAAAGTACAGAGCTGGTGTACATAGAAAATTCCAGAAACTGCTGAGGGCTTCTTTCTGCATTGTATAAAATGATTATGAATAATATGTCGCCACACAGCGAGACTCAAGTGGGCTGACAACATGGGAGTGGAGTTGTCAGACGCCCAATGGTGAAATATGTGCTTACATACTAAAAATGTGTCCCTGAATTCCAGGTTTCAACTCATGCAATATAAACTATTGAACAGACTGTACTACACACCTGAGAACATTGGTAGAATGTATGTAATGGGGCTCATCTATGTCTGAGATGTCGTTTGCAAGGTGCTGACCATATGCATATGTTTTGGAGTACCCGACTGTTGGAATTCTGGGATTCGGTGCTGAAAATATTGGCTGAGGTAGTGGAATTCCCCATAGAGCATTCTCCTCTTGGGGTACTGTTTGGGATGTGGTATGTATTCCCGATTAAATGCCTCATAGTATTTGTGAATATGGGGTGTATGATTGCCAAAAGAAGCATATTGCAAAAATGGAAGGACAAAAACCCACCGGCAACTAAGATGTGTCTGGTTGTAATGACATGGGCTCAGAACTACAAGGATGCCTATGTTGAGACATTACCTTATACATTCATTCAGACCTAAAGATGTTTGGGCCGAGTTCCGTTCTTACCTAGGTTCTCAGGTCCGCGACTAAAACATTTAGACCCAGCCCCCCTGATCCCCGAAGATTAGAATGGTGTTTTTCTAAATGTGTTACTCTGAACCACAATGATGGAATTGTATGCACCAAATTCCTTTTTACTTTGATAACCCTTTTTGTTCGCTTCGGTTTGCTTCCTATTTAATGGTTGTATACTGCGATTCAGATATACACTGTCCCTATATTCATTGTGCTGTACCTGTCTATGCAAAGTTTAAATAAAATATTTAAAAAAGAAAAAGTACAATACCGATTGGTCGTTGATAACATTCTTCAATTGCCCCGAATAAAAGCTTAGCCGGCGCACTACTGGAGAGGAAAGGTGTTGAGGATAATAGGAGGATTGGCGCGGCCTCCACAGGGGGCGTCAGGCCAAAGTATTGAACTAGTAAGCAGACGCTGGGGCAGCAGGCTTATTCCTGGTCCAGAAATGCGTCTTCTTAGCTACACCGCTGAAATGTTATTTCCTGGTAAGCCAAGACTTGTAACCCTTAAAGACTTGCAAAATATATGAGGAACTCCCACGTGTTTTCTCAGCCACCGAAATTAAGGATCGAAGTCACACTGTTTGCAAGTCGAACTTACATTTCTACATCTGTGATCATTTTAAAAAGTGTTTTACCATGAAAGGGGAGGTCGAGGTCCTTTTTAGGACCGTTTTTGAATTAGAAGCGCTCAATTAGGCCTGGCGTTCTTTTTCATGTTTAGTTATTGTGTAATAAGGATGACCCGCCTGTAACTGTGTTGCCGAATCTGAGTCTTGAAAGCTATTAAATAAACAAACTCTCTGGTGGAATTACTTGTAGAATGAAAGCTTTCAGGCCATCATGGTTCAGCTTTTAATGTTGGATACAAATTTGACTTGTGCAATCAGCTTGTTAGGCAGAATTATATGCAGTACCCTTTGGGAACATCACACACAATTAAGACTACAAGTGACAGTACAAATTCACCTTTGGTACAAGCCTGTACTACACTGTTAAAGTGGTAGCAGTAGTGGAGCAGCCAGACTTATCTCAAGAGCAAGTGAGCAGTATCAAATAGTTACACAAAGGGCAGCAATTACTATGATTCAGGCAAACACTTACTCAAGGTTTTCAAGTAAAAGAATATACATTTATTTCACTCTTCGGTTGTATAACATTACACCATTATAAGCAGTTTAAAAATAACACTCTCAATACACCACACCACTTTCCTTAAATCCCAGACAAGTTAAGCTCGCGAAATGAAGTGGGAGCAAAATGGCACTCCAGCAATTTAAAAGGGAGGGAAAGACAAAAGTTATTAGAAATTAGATCAAACCAACAGGTAAGTACTCAGGGCAGTTGAACAAGAGGAACTTCAGTGAGGAGATCAGATTGAAAAGGCTTAGCGCCAAAGTCAATAGGGCAAAAGTCTTTTGCTCAAGATCACACGGTTCAGGGTAGTTTGCGGTAAAGTTCGTGCCACGGATTTCGAAAGAGGTTGGTTGGTAGAAAAGTTAGTTTAAAAAGAGAAGGACAAGCCCTCAGATTGGAGAAAGATTTCACACACTTTCCCCGCGGCTGAACGAAACGGGCAACCAGGTTTGCACAGTACCTTAAAACGGAGAGGAAGCTGTAGCTGAGGTGGCCGTTCCTGGTAGTTCCTGCAGGCTCACGGTTCCTGAAGCGACAGTCGGACTGATCAGAAGTAGGAAGACTGGAGGGTCCTGCACTAGCCAGGGAAGAAACCAGCAGTGGAGCAAAGCAACGAATAAAAGGTGCGCTCCTTAAAACCCAAGCAGTCTTCCTGTATATCCGGCGCACTGTAGCTCTGTACAGCAAATTCGACCAGAGGAAGGGTCCTGGCTTGCAGTTTGGCCCAACTGGTTGGTCCCACCAGCTCAAGGGAAGACGTTTCCTGGAGGATCTTCTCTGTCGTCAGATTCTGACGATTCGGTCACCAAGCAGTTCAGTCATTGAAGGGGTCCTCTTTAGTCAGCTCCTCGTTGATTCTTGTGCTCCAGTGGCGACTCTGCCTTTCCAGTCCCAGAGACCTGCTTTTTATACAGTTTTCCCCCATTCATACAGCCTGGCTGTCAATCACACAGCAGGGTGGCTGGCCTGGCAAAGCCAGTCCCCTTAGCCAATCAGACAAGCGTGCAACTTGGGTTACCAAGGGAACCCATGGCAGGTGTCCGAAGACCCCTCCCTCACATCCTGCCTACCCAGACTTTCAGGCGCCTTAAGGAGGGCTTCTGTTCAGAAGCCCACGAAAAAACTGCGAACAAAGGAATCATCCCCGGTTTGGTGCGCAGAGAAGAACATGAGAAAGACTTTAACAAAAACAAATGGCGTCTAAACCCAGCCGGTATTTGGTCAAGCGGGTTCATGTTCGAGGCTAATATAATAGCCTAAAACAATACCATGGTTATATAATGTAACCGCGGTAGAAAGGTTAGGGTAGTTACCACTGGCACCAGCCAAGTCTTAATGAAAAGGGAGTGAAAAACTGGCCCACAAGACACAGACAAAAAGGGATAGGATTTAACCCTTTCCAATAATCCATGTAAGATGGGTGTACTGGGTCTGTAGTTTAAAAAAGACTACATAAAGTTAATGGCAACTTTGCATGTATCTGGGAGACAGTAGTCCGGTCCAGAAAAATGGAGTCAGAGGGAAGTCTAAAAGACAACCCTGTGTTACTGCACTGAAGGTGCTGTGTAACGCACACAAAACGGTGCTCATGGAGTCGGTGAGGCTCCAGAGCCCAAGATCACACAAATGGTAAAAACACACACAGCAAAACACATGTAAGAGTGGGAAAAAGGCTCACACTCTTAGCAGGTGAAAAAAAAGAATCCTAAAAATCCAGCAAAGCTGCTGAGGGACTCATTAGGTAAAGGAAATTAGCCATTTATGAGAATTCTCCCTAACACCCCTCACTAGATATTGGATCTTCTGAAGACTCGAAATTCAGAACCGTGAGAATGACTCCCTTCTCCTGATATTGGTTCACACACTACAGTATAGTTCGCACTAAAGCCAAGGGGAATGACTCCCTTCCTTCAGTGTCCTTGATCAATGGGCTTTCAGTTTCATCAACTTTCATTACCAGGAGAATGACTTTTTTCTCACAGTATTGGGCCGCTCACTCCAATGTAGTTCACTACAAAATCATGGGGAATGACTCTCTTCCCCTGGTGTATCTTGAGAGTATCAAAAGGGCTTTCAGTTTATTCACCAGAATGACTCCCTCATCCTGGTGTTTGAGAATTTGTTTTCGTATCTCTCAACTTGATATTTCTTTTTCCCTGTTATCATGGAATTAGCAAAGTCCCAACTTCTTCTCAGGCCTCAGTGTACTTTCCCTGCCACTGTGTCAAGGATGCTTTCCTCTGATGCTTAGTTCACTTCTGTTAGGGTCCCAGACCCTCTGTGGTGGTCAGTGGGTTTGTTGCTGCCACTGTGATGAGGACGTTCTCCTCTGATGCTCATTTCACTGTTGTCGCTACTGCGATAAGGAAGTTCTCCTTGGATGCTTGATTAACATCCGTTAGGCTCACAGATCCTTCTCTGGTGGTCAGTGGGTTTGTTGCTGCCACTGCGACTAGGAAATTCTCCTCTGATACTCGGTTCACCCTCCCCAATAGTTTGATTGTTACTAATGGGCAGTGTCAGGAAACGGCAGCAGACACCATCACGCCACTGAATACGCAGCTGTAACAGACCCAAAGCACGTATTCATGTGGGGATGTCAGGGAAAATATATGTCTGAGAGGGACGAATACACAGGGCTGTAATCAATACACACATCGTCAGGGCTTCCCCCCGATGCGGCACGTCTTTTCGGCGCTTTGGGGGTTCCCATGGCGATGGTGGCACGTGACTCCTTTTCCTGCAGGTACGCTGTGCGGCCGCAGTCACGTGGTGCACCTCGTATAAGGTGCCCCAATATAAAGTCACGCCCCTAATGCCACTTCAGCGCTTCTGATCCCGTTTGTTTAATCGGCAGTAGTGTTTTGATCTTGCTTCTTGGAACTTTCGTCCTGTTTGACCCTTTGGCCTGTGTTTTCGGATTCTGCATTTTGCCTCGCCCTTATTGGGTTGTGTTTGTATTTCCTCCTCGACTCGGACCACTCATGACCCGCTCTTGCTTCATGATTGTTTACTCAGCCAGCATGTTACTGACGCGGACCGGCCATCTTCTGCTCTCAGATTTCGGATTACTGATACATTTTGGAAACTGTATTGCAACTAGGATTTGTAATCGGCACCCTCGTGCCGGCGGGAATAGGGAGACAAGTGCTTGGACTAGAGACTTCCTCACAGCACTTTGTGGACATTAGGTGTCCTTGTGCCGTCGGTTTCAGTTTGCACTGGCCATCTGCAGCAACAAAGAAAAGTCGCCTATTATGAAACTCTTACTACCCTTCAACAAGGTAGAACACACCTGTTTGGCAGCTACTTTTTAGTCACTCTGGTAAGACGTGCTATTCCATTGATCTCTTGTCATCATTCTGTTATATGTGTCAAGCTATTCCTAGATGCTTACTGCTAGCACCTCATTCTGTTCGCAGGGTTTACCATTATTACTCCTGTGGCTGTGTATAGTGATGCAATGTCACTCTTCTTATATAGGAAGATTATTCCATTAACTCAGGTTAGTTTGGTTCTGTATTTGCCTGATCCTTTTTTCACTTGCATTGAACCTGTACTAATCCTATGTTTTGCTTTGCAGCTAGCGGGTTCCAGTGTGTCCACTCATCTTTCAGTCAATAGAACTCTGTCTGTCCTTAAGTACTCCTGAGAGTTACATTGGTCGGAATAATTCGTCCACTACACGACGAGTTCAATCGTGCCGCCGATACTGATTACTTGGCAATTCTGACAGGCAGGTGGTAAACCGCTAAAGCATCTCTCTTCTACCCTTTTTCCCCCTCCGATTCTCTCGTACTTCCCGTTACCTTCTTTGGGACTTCGGCACTCCATCAGGGCTTCCTGGGACTGGGGTGCGTCTCTCTGGGCTTCTCTCCTCCATTTCCACAGCTCTGCAGTGCCTCCTCTTACTACTGGACTGCTCGTCTCTCTTCCTGCTTCGTGTTCGGGTCTGCTCCAGCTGAACCCACAGAGTACTACCTCAGCGATTCGCCGGCGTCTTCTGCTCTTTAGCATCGCTGGCCAGCCGACAGAATTTAAAACTTCCGCTCTGGATGGTTTCCACACCTGTTGCTCTCCCAGCGTGGCTTCACCAGATCTTCAGTCCTTCTTCTCTTCTATTATACATTGTTGCCAGTCCCACCCTGGCGGATTGTCAAAGGCCTCTGTTGCTCTTCAATATAGGTTGATCTTCATGCATCCTCATGGCCACCTCGTATCAGTACAAGCACAGTTAGTAATCTTCATGTCTTCAGTGCTCTTCCTTGTCCTGCTACTTTCTGTTTTGATTATTTCATTTACACTACAGAAATACATGGGTCTACTCTCATGGAAGTAGTTTGGAATGGAGGGAGTGGGGGTTAGGGAAGGTTGGGGTACGACATTGGCCAACGGGCTGTACTCTAGCTGTTAGTCCTTATCCCCAGAGAGGAGTCCCTCCCCATGAGGTACTACCGCATTAAACCACCCCTAGTGGGACTATTGGGTAGCTGCTGCACGTCCCTAGCCTCATTGGAAATGGTTCCCCCATGGGGAGAAGTGACAATATCTGGCGAATCGTGACAGTAGACACTTTCATCTTTGAGAGCAGTAATTCTATTCTCTCACAGATTCCTCATTTTAGTTGTATCCTATTAGCGGCAACTGGAACTGGGAACTTTTTCACCAGTAGGATGTGAGGTATAACTCGGCACAACCCTCTTTGATAGACCCCGCATTGGCATAGGTCACGTATTCAATTTTTTTTTCTGCACACTCGGCAAGCAGTACTGGAAATGCTCTTCTCGTCAGAGAATATTTTCTCTTTCGATTCATTATAACTAGTTGGGTATCTTGTTAAAAAAAAATCTAAAAGGCTATATGTGACTTTAGAGAAGGCATATGTTGGAGAATTGCTCTTCATTTAAAGGGTAAATTTAGTCCTTCGACATTCAATGATATAAACTTGAAGGCGGACACTATTGAGGAGAGAACGGGGGAGACAATCCTACAAAAACCCTCACAATCTGAAAAACGTGACCACACTCATGGAAAGATGTAGTGATGTATGTGACAAAAACTGACTGTGTGTTAATCATATATTTTTTAAATACATATATTTGCAAGAAAAGCTGCAAACAAAAGTAATAATTGAAAAAACCACTAAAAATAAAATACCCATGCCCCAGTTAACCACCTCATCACCAAATCACTGAAATATATGACCGCTCCAGGGATAAAGAAAACCTGATCATGACCTTCTTGATGAGTGTGGCACTCTTTCCTGTGGAAAAGGGGTGCAGAGGCGTGTTTCCGCTATAAACACCATATTGTAAAAGTGAGCATAAATGTAAAAATTGCATCCAGGGTAACCCCATAAAATATACTCAGCCCAACCTACAAATAATCAAGTTCTTCTCCGGATGACATCCAGGAAGTTCTGAGGCCAGAACACCAACCTGACCGGAAGTCTCATTTGCAGTATTTCCTGATCTCTAAACAATCTGGGTGCATAAGATCATGTCGTTTCTAAACCGTTTGCTCCTGTTGAAAACCTTCATTTGGTGAAGATTCCCAGCATCTTGGAATCTTTTGAAGTAGGGGATTGGTTAGTGTTTCTCGATCTTCAAGGTGCATTCTTCCACACTCTCATCAGGAAACACCATTGTAATTTCCTGATGGTAATGGAAGGTCAACATTACCACTACAGATATCTTTCCTTCAGCTTTACTAACTCCTTTAAGGTTTTCCCCAAGGTTCTCACAGTTGTGGCAGCCCACCTCAGGCTACAGGGATTCACTTATATTCATATGTGGATGACTGCATTTTCACAGCTTCATCCAGGGCCCAGAATTTAAAAACATATGTCAAGTGTTTTTATATTCTGTTCAGGCCTGAATGCCTCACCCACAGAGGATTGCTTCCATCAAGGAGATATCAAAGATTTCCAATCAAGAACCTTGAATCAGGTGATAGTGAGTGTTTGAAAGGATCCTGGGCCTTATAACCCATGTAGTGCATGACACAGGATGTGGGGAGTCTAGTTTTAGGTCTCTGGTCATTGTGACCAGCACCAAGACACAACACAAGATTTTGAAGCTCGTGTCACAGCTGCTTCAGGTGGACTCATGGTGAGCACTGTGGCACTGTGATGATTCATGAGTTCTCACCACTTCTCCCCAGGAAGGAACCCTTTCCTGTGAGGCTAAGGGGGGGGGCTGCTACCCAACAGTCCCCCTAGAGATGGTGGAAAGCAGGACCTGACAGGGAGACTCGCCTCCTAAGGATAAGGACTCCCGTTCCGTGAAGGAACTCCAAAAACCTTTGCATCTATAAAAACCTTAAAGTCTGTAGAGAGTGCAACTGAAGGTACTACTGTATGTTACTGTAACATTCCCTCCCTTCCTTCCTTGAGACTTGGGACTACTGAAGCGAAGAAGAATAAGAGTGATGACATTCCTTTTTCTAAAAGTACTAAGAAGAGGTGGCCACGGGGAGGCTGTTAGGGAGAATTCTCATCTTATGGCTAATTTCCCTTAGCTATAGAGCGTTGCTGGATTTGAAGGGTTTGTTTTTTTCTCCTGCTAAGAGTGAGACTCTTTTTCCCACTCTTAGGCATTCTTGCTATGTGTGTTCTAGGCTATTTTTGTGTTTAATGCCTATTTCTAAGTTTCTCTCCCCTCCATAGGAACCATCTTTATTAACATGTGTTACACAGCACCCTCCGTGCAGTACACAGGGGTGTCGTAGCAACCCCCAAACATAGACTCCAGACCCTGGGACTGACTACTGTCTACCAGTGCATGTAAAGTCCCCATTGACTTTACTAGTCAATTTTTGTGAACTAAACCAGTAAACCCCATCTTACTATGGAAGTACTAGGAAGGGTTAATAGTTTTTCCCTTATGTTCATTTTCAAGGGGGTACCGTACAGTTCCTCTCTCAAATGTTTATGGCTGGTGGCAGTGGTTACTACCTTAAATATTCGACTGCAAATATTTCCCTATGGGATTTTCCCATTGTTCGAGGCTGCCACATTTTCTGACAGCCTCTAACATACCGCTGGTGTATTTTAATATTAACTTTCCCCCCTTTCCTGAGATATGCTGCCACCACCACCATCAGCTTGGTGAAGACCCTCGGGGCGGAGGTCAATCCGAATGGCCGGACCCGAAACTGAAAGTGCGAGTTGCCAACCGCAAATCTCAGGTACTTCCTGTGCTTGGGATGAATCGGTACATGAAAGTAAGCATCCTTGAGGTCTAGAGAAACCAACCAATCCTGAAGTTGAAGGGCCTGGAGGACTTGAGAAAGAGTTACCATCTTCAACTTGTCCTTCCTGAGGAGCTTGTTCAACACAAGTCCATGATGGGTCTCACTCCCCCGTCTTTTTTCGGGATCAAAAAATAAGGAGACTACCATCCCTTGTTCCTCTCCGCTACAGGCACCAGTTCTATGGTGCCTTTCTCCAGCAGGGATAGGATTTCCTGTGCAAAGAGCGGATCCGGACGATTCAAAGAGAGCTTCCCCGGTGGATTGTCGTGAGGCCTTTGCCAGAAGGGAAGACAGTAGCCGTGAGTTATGATCTCCAGAACCCACACATCTGAAGTAATGGCCCGCCATTCTCCAAGATGCTGCGCAAGTCTGCCCCCAACTGGCGAACCATGGGACATGGCCTCATGACTGAGCGGACACGGCTGCGGCAGTGCCTGAGGGCAAAGAGGCAACTGCCCGAGCAGCTTTGGCACCCCGAGTACCTTGCTTTCCACCTCTGATACTCCTACGGTGGCCCCTTTGGCTGGCAGCTCTTCTCGATCTACCAAAGCAAGAGTAGTACAGAAAGGAACCTCTGCTCCATTGCTGTCCCCTAGGACGAAAAGGTGGAGGTTGACAAACTGCAGCGCTCAAAGACTTTGCTGCAGCTTTGGAGGTCTGCAACCTCTCAAGGCTCTCGTCAGCCTTGCTGCCAAACAGAGGAACACCATCAAAGGGCATGTTCAGAAGACAGGATTGCACATCAGGAGCAAACCCTGACTTCCGCAACCACGCAAACCTGCGTATCATGGTGCTCACATCCATGGACCGGCTGACAGTCTGCTGTGTCCAAACCCGACTGAACGGCCTTGCACATGGCATCCTTGCCGTCTTGAACGAGGGCTAGGAAACCATCCCGTTCCTCCCCTTCGGGAATATGCTCAGCCGCCAAAGACACACAGTTCCACAGAATGTGAGTGAATCTCGCCAAGGCACAGGTGGAGAGTTACCTACCTGTTGGGTTGGCCGCCCCTCTCTCTTAACATTGTCTTTCAACTTCTGCATCCACCTTTTCAAATCGTTAACCAAAGACTTGACTGCAGCTACAAGAACATTTTGTACCTGGGCCCTTGCACTTAACCACTGACTCTGGCACAGGCCTACTGACTCCGGCTAAATTGGTTAGAACTGCCTCCTCTAGATTGCTTCTCAACTAGAAATGTGTTGGTAATCCTACTTCTTATAACCACCCTTTCCTTCCCACTTTTAAACCTTGTGAAATGCCATTTTGCTCAGTTTTCATTAAAGTATTTTATATACTGATGCACTGCCTTGCTTAATCTGGTTCACAAACTTATGGAAAGTGTTGCTAGGGTGTGTAAGAAGATATTTCTGTATAACTTGTGCTTTCCCTCCCTTGTGAGAAATTGCTAGAGTGCCATTTGTGTTTGGTTTACACTGTGCTGTTTTGCTCAGTTTTCACTCTTGCTCAAACTTGTCTACAATTTAACTAGGGAGCAGTGTATACTTTCTTTGACTGAATTTAACTTGTTTTAAGAAGTTTAACTAGAAGTGTATAAAATAAATATATGTCTACTTTTTAATACAAAGCTTTGGTCAGTGTTTCCTTGTGCCATAGTACTGTAGGCCTATTGTGTTAACCCTGAATGCTGCTCATCTCCCTCTTGAGATAAGTCTGACTGCTCAGCCACAGCTACCAACTAAATCATTGTGGTACAGACTGATACCAAAGGGGATTTATTGCTCTCACCTGTAGTCCTAATCTTCTGTGGTACTCCCTAATGGAACTACACAGGATTCTGCCCAATAAACAGTGTGTTGTAGATGCCTGGGGAGGCTGTAGGAGTCAGGGGGTGCCAAGAGGGGCTGCACTGTAGGTAGTTTCGTATGTGACTGGGTGTAGATTGCACTAGAAAATAGAACGCCATCCTAGAAAACCACAGCCATCTTGCAATCAAGGACTGGGGCTGTGCTGCAGCCCCAGCAGTAGGCCTCGGCATGAAACATAGAAATACGTATGTGAATGTAGAAGTTGGTTGATACAAGGCCATGAGGGGGCCGAGAGCTCCCTGTGAGCAATTATCCGACGAGAAGGAGGGTACCGGCTTCTGACCTCCCCAGCCCAAACCTTAAGTTATAGTGCCCAGATGCCCCTATTCCAAGACCCCAACATTCCAGAGTACAGATCAGTCCCAGACCACCGCCGATAAAGCTGTTAGAGCGCCAATCTATCAGAAAAGACCATAACAGAATATCCCAAACCACTGCGATTTGTGCTGCGAGGGGCCAGGGAAGGAAAGTAATAAATCTAAGCCTGAGCTGGGAAGAACTGGAACAGCGCTGACGTGTCTGGGATCGAGATTGGGTTTTGTAAGACAGTGTGACCTTGAAAGTAACCTCTACGCCCATGTCTGCAGTACTAGGTGCACATTAGGCCACATATAGAGTGCAATGTTTTCTGTATTTCTAATGACCAAATAAGCAACTTGAACACTCAGTGACGTGCAAAGAAGAAGCCCATGTGGAAGAAGATGGACAGGAGAAGCTGGGACCAATGGCCTGGCATACCTCATGGAGCAGGGCTTATATGTATAGGGTCACACCAACCAGCTACCTGGATTCGAAACTTATGAAGATTACATCATTGATGACGCTGTGTGCCCTTAAAATATTCTGCTTATGCTGAGTTTGTCAGTGTGCTCCGTTGCAGCAGAGTCCTTTGCTATCACTTACTTGTTTTTTATGAGAATAAAAGTTGTTCTCCTTGCAGGAGGTGTGCTGGGCATTTTTCCCCTAATGGTTTGTATTTTCCCTGGGGTGAGCGTTGAGGGGGTTCTCTACATTTCTTTTTTTTTTATGCCACTGCACTATTTTTGTTGCAACTAGATCAGCTCACACCCAACCTGAAGAGTATAGCCTGCCCTCCACCCACGTTGCCAAGAGAGGCAAAGGAAGATAAATTTCAGACTGTGCCTTTTACATCTTCATGATTGGAACAACTGCAGGTTTAGTACTATTAGGGGCTGAGAAGGTGGTTTAGTTACTACTCATCCCTGTAGTATTCACAGCAGTTGTAATTTCGTCACACCCCCAGTGCCAGGAGAATTAATTGTTCCTCCACTTCCCCCTTAAAATGCTAAGCTTTATCTCATGGTACCTGATGGTACTATTCTATGCTCATAGGGCATTTCTGGGTCGAACTTTCAAATTATGTGCACAGCCAAAAAGAATTCACCCAGGAGGTCAGGAAACAATGCAAAAGAAAGTTGGATCTTACCTGAACAAGGGTGGGAATCTTATTTTCTTTTTTTGTTTGCTTCAGAATGACGGTCTTAGATGGCACTTTGACTGACTCTTTGATCTGTACCCTCTGATCCGAATCCTTCCACCTCAGAAGGATTTGAACTTGGTTCTGGATGCTCTGATGAAAATCCCTTTTTGCCTTCGGATCCATGTAACCTTGACCACCTCTCCTGGAAGATGTTCTTATTAAATGGGGTCAATTCTTCCAAGAAAGTGAGAGATGCAGGCCTTACTATATAAGTAAATGTACATGATCTTTTGTGAAAACAAGGTGGTTCTTCAGGTTGTTTAGTCCTTCTCAAAATTCCTCTCTGATTAAGTTTTAATGGAGATTTGTTTACCAGTTTTTTTTGTGTTACCCTTACGGTTCTCTTGCTAAAGATGTTATCGACCTCACGGACGTGGCCAGAAAGTTGTAGTTCCATTTGGACATATTGGGCCTTTTTCAGGTCAGATAATCTGTTAGTCACCCATGGTGTTTCACGGAACTCAAGGCGGCCAAGACCCCAATTGATAGGTGGAATTTCATGCAGCGCTAAGAACACACTTTACACTGTTCTCCAGTTCTGCAGAGAATTTGTGTGTTCTACAAGGCCTAAGGCTGCATCCTAGCCTTCCACAGTCACGTGTCTATGCCTGAGGTAAGTTGAACAACCTCTCGAGCTAGCCATGTGCTCTGCAAACCATATTCCTTGCATCTTTCCTCTAGTCGAGATGCATCATTTGCAGACCTGCCTTCCGGGTTTTTACACTCTCCTCCGGGATTTCCGTCAATCCAAGGAACTCCGCCCATGCCTCAATGTGATTGCCTACAAACAGACGCTTGTTGCTAATTGTTGTGGGGCACACGGAGGCCCCACGATGTCCCGTGAGCCACCTCCCTCCACAAACTCACACCAGAGACGTCTGCTCAGTTTGGGCTCCCCGGTCGCTCTGACCGCTGGGGCATGCCCCCTTTATTTAAAGGCATGCGGCGGGGTGCAACGTCACTGCGCCGCATGCTGAAGCCCTTAAAGGGGTAGCACCACACTACTCCTTTTTCATGAGGACAAACAATAAACAATATAAACATCACACTCTTAAAACATAACTATCACATCAACTCAGAACCCAACTCAACCCCTTTAATCACAGCCACCTGGGTCCCCTTAGCACTAGCGCACCCCACCGGGGTCGCTCAGACTCGCTGTTCCAACACGTAGTCACTGAGGCAAACAGGAATCCCTCACCCTGTCCTCAGGGGGTACCTCCTGCTCGCCTCCTGGATCGGGGATCCCTCAGCGGACGTCACACTGACCGGAGAGCGAGGGAGGGGGGCCACACCCCTGCTCTCGTCTAGAGCCTCCACAACGTCCTTGTCTGGGGGCACCTACGCCCGAGGTTCCCCCAGTCTTTTGAAGAAGCTCACACTTCTAGTGACCGATGCTTGGCCATCGGAGGCCGTCAGCATTTTACAGCCACTACGTCCAATGGCTCAGGTTCTTACATCAGGGATAACTTCCCGTGTGGGTGCCTGTGTTTGATAAGCACCTCTCATCACCAGGCACAAGTTGCTGAGGTCTGAGCCCTCTCCTCTGATTCTCTTGTTCAGTCCTCAGCCTGCGATCATGCTCCACCTGTTGTTCATCAATGACCGCTGGCTCCTTTTCCCCGACCTCTGGTAACAGCCCTCTCGGGCATCGTTTGAATAGGGCTTCTGCCGGTGCCACTCCCATGGATGTGTGGGGGGTGGTCTAGTAGACGCACAGAAACTGGTACAGCACCCTTTCCAGGCATCTGCCTTGCCCTTGCGATATGCTGAAAACTTTGTTTAGGGTTCGCATCAGTCTCTCCGCCTCCCTGTTTGCCCTGAGCCAGGGCGGGGTGATCTTCCTGTGCTCAACCCTGTAGTCCTCCATCAGGGCAGCGAACCGCTCGCCCTGAATTGGAGCACCATTGTCTGAACACAGAGTCTTGGGGAGACCATGAGCTGCAAAGATCTTTTCCATGGCCACCACCACATACTTGAAGGCCACTGACTCAATTAACTCAACTTCAGGATAGCTGGACCATTTGTCAACCACCACCAGGAAGTGGGTGCCCTGCGTTGTGGAGCCAAAGTCGCCATGCACCACTTCCCATGGTCGAGTGCCTCGGGGCATGACTTCAATGGATGGCTCTCTCTGCGCCGGGCACACCACCTGGCACCACACACACGAGGCCACAAACTTCTCCACACGTTTCTCCAGCTCAGGGAACCACACCTTGAGGTGCAGGCGGGCTTTGGTCTTGGCAGCCCCTTGATGACCTTGGTGGGCCAACCCTATCATCTCCTGGACCACGATCCGGTTGCCCCTAAGTAGGTGGCCGGACCCGGAGAATGACAGTTCATCCCTCACTTTCCACAACTGCTCAAGGACCACCTTTGCATCCTGTGTTCGCATTGCCAGAGAGTCCAGCACCATCTTCCAGGATCCCTGTTGAATCGCCGATTTCAGGATGCGAAAACGCTCATCCTGGGCCGCAGACGCGTCCAGGTCTTCCAACGGCAAGGTGTTCGGGGTCGCCTCCTCCGCTATCAACCGAACATGGGCGTCTG
This sequence comes from Ambystoma mexicanum, assembly GCF_040938575.1. Lineage (NCBI taxonomy): Eukaryota > Metazoa > Chordata > Amphibia > Caudata > Ambystomatidae > Ambystoma > Ambystoma mexicanum. Next base: position 173,426,080 of record NC_090923.1, on the reverse strand, counting down.
CTTCCTCTGCACAGGCATCCATCCCGCCCTCAAGGTCACCTCTAGGATGGCGAGACAGGCAGTCGGCCGCATTGTTGGTGCACGGCCGATAGACCAGCAGACCCCATATGCGAGCAGCGCCAGCATCCACCTTTCGATCCTCGTCGGTGTTTTAGAGGGCGAACCTGCCAAGATGGGCAGCAGAGGCTTGTGGTCGGTCACGACCATCACCGGTCGACCCAGAATGTACAAACGGAAGTGCCTACACCCCCACAGAACAGCCAGGGCCTCCCGCTCAATTTGGGAGTAGCGCTGCTCGGTCTCAGACAGCACCTTGCTGCCATACGCCACCGGCCTGACACTGGAATCGGCGCCAAACTGTGTCAACACTGCCCCCAGGCAAAACCGGCTGGCATCCACTACGATTTCCGACTGGAGGGCAGGATCAAAGAATGCCATGGTGTCATCGGCTGTGAGAGCACTCTTGATTTCCTCAAAAGCCTCCTGTTCGAGCGGTTCCCACTGCCACGCAGTCTGCTTCTTTGTGGGGGCTCGTAGGGGGTCTGACCGAGAGGCCAAGTTCTTTATGAAGCGGCCACAGTAGGTCACCATGCCCAAGAAGCTCCGTACCTCCGACACATTCTCTGATGGGCAAGCGTCCTTGATGTCCTTGACTTTGTGGGGGTTGGGGGACACGCCTCCCTCCTTGAACATGAATCCGAAAAACTCGATGGTAGGTTTCAGAAATTCACATTTCTCCGGGTGGAGCGACAGACCCAAGGACTACAGCCATTCAAAAATCTTGGAAAAGTTGTGCAGATGTTCCGCCTCCGATTTTGCAAACACTAGGATATTGTCACTTATGTTCAAGACACTGTCGAGGTCCGCCAAGGGACCATGGATAATATTTTGAAATACCTCTGCTGCAGAGGACACCCCAAAACGTAGTCTCTTGTATCGATACAGCCCTCTGTGAGTGGTGAACGTCGTAATGTAGCGGGATTCAGGGTTCAACACGACCTGGTGGTATCCGGCCCTAAGGTCCAATTTTGAAAAGAATCGGGCCACCTGCAGCTCGGTGATGATGTCATCCATGGTCGTGCAAGATGCCGCTCTCTCCAGATTGCCTTATTGGGGAGCCGCATGTCAACACAGATCCTTACGGAGTCTGGTTGCTTTGGTTTTCATGCAGCGACGATGGGGGACACCCACGGTGTCGGGCCTTCAACCTTCTTGATGATGTCAAGGTTGACAAGATTGTCCAGTTCGAGGGGATTGTGTCCTCCGACGTATTCCATATCTATGTCAGGTAATCACCACAGCTGTGCTGCTTTGGAACATTTGTCTGCGTCCTGCGTCGATGACGTCGATACGCTGTCCTCGAGTGCCTCCGTCGAGCTGACGTCACCGGATGTTATAAGTAGGAAGCACGACACCCGTAGCCTCAGTTCCATTTTTTCCGCAAACGTGTTCGCTTCGGAGATCTCGGCGCGCCTCGGTTCTTCTGAGTTCTATTCTTTCGGTTCTTCGAACCTGTTAGTTTGTGAAGATGTCCATGATGTCTTCGTCTTCTTCTACCCCGCGGCCGGGTTTCAAGAAGTGTCGGGACTGCGGTTCCAAGATGTTGCTGACGGACCCGCACAACGCCTGCCTCTGTTGTCTCATTGAGGACCACGCCACGTACAATTGTGACGATTGCCAGTCGTTAATTTCGAATGCCTTGCGGGAGCGTAAGAAGAAGCTTTCTGTCGGTAAGGTGGCCAAGCCCCGGAAGTCACAATCCGCAGGGCTTTCGACTGACGATTCGACGGGCGACTCTCCGCATCATCGGCGTAAGTCCAGGGGGGTCTCGGTCCCAGCGCGGGTCCCGCCATTCCTCTGCCTCTTCGAGGCACTCACGGAAGCACCGTCAACGGTCGCCTTCCCCGTCCTCGTCCGAGGACTCTGCCCATCGGCGGGTTGCTTGTCCCACTAAGCATTCCACTCCGGTGGAATGGGATTCATTTCATAAGGAGATGATGGTGATTTTTTTAGTCGCAGGGCTCTGTTACGTACGCGCCGTCTAAAGACGCCGGCAGGGAACGTGTTAGAGACACTGTTCACACCCCTTTTGGCTCGAGGGGTCGTCACGATCACCGGGCACTTTCGAGGTATCGGTCGGACAAGGTGGATTGCTCTAGCCATTCCCGCTCCAAGTCCCGTCCTCGAGACCGTCAGAGCCTGTGAGGGCTTTGAAGAAGACATCGACGCCTTCGGCGCTGAGGCCGTCGAAGGACTCTCTTGAGGCTCCGCCCCCGAGGAAGCCGTCGACGCCATCAGCGCCCAGGCTGTCGAAGGACACACTCGGGGCTCCTCCCTCGAGGACTGTGTCGAAGCCATTGGCGCCTCGCATGATGTCGACGCCGATACCGTTGACGCCCTTGACGTCTTTCGAGGAGGCTTTGTCGGAGGTGCCCCGTAGACTGGTGGAACCTTCGAGGAAGGTTTTGGCCAAGTCCAAACACGTGCCTTTTTCAGTCCTCTCATCCAGGGATATATTCCAGCCTCTTGATTATATTTCTGAGGTGGATGAAGGGTCTGATGAGGGTCTAGTTCCTGCGGAGGTTCCTGAGTACCTATTATCTGGTCATAGCCAGTTAGAAGACCTGCGTCAGTCTTTGCACAACGCCAGTGGTCTCGACACCTCCCCGGAGGTTGAGTTTGGCAGGCCTGAGCCGGGAACGCATGCTGAATCCTCGTACTGGCGCCTAATGTCGAGGGTGACTGAGTACTTGGGGTGGTCTGCGCTACCAGGGGATTTTCTGCTGGATGACCTGACAGATATCCTGGACCAAGGTCCACCAACTGATCCGGTACTGCCATTCCATATGGCCTTGCAAAGAAGGGTGGCAGCGGCTTGGACTGCTCCGGAGAGTCTCCCGGCAGTGGGCAAGTCTTTGCCGAAGAAATACCATCCAGCCCGTAGCGACCCCAGCTACTTGACTACGCACCCCACTCTGGAGAGTTTGGTGGTGAAATCGGCTACGGCCCCAGCTGAACAGGGGTCGTACCCTTCCATCCCTCCTGATAGGGACGACAAGCGTTTTGATGGCAGGGCAAAGAAAGTGTTTTCTTCAGGGGTTATGGCCATACAGGCAGCCAACTGTGTGTGTGCCTTAGCACGTTTCATTCATACTCTGTGGAATTGTGTCTCTTTGGCGGCTGAACATATTCCCGAAGGGGAGGAACGGGATGGCTTTCTTGCTCTTGTTCAGGATGGCAAGGATGACATGTGTGAATCCGTTCAGTCGTGTCTGGACATGGCAGATTGTGTCAGCCGGTCCATGGCGGCGAGCACTGTAATGCGCAGATTTGCATGCTTGAGGAAGTCTGGGTTTGCTCCTGATGTGCAAGCCCGCCTTCTCAACATGCCCTTTGATGGTGAATATCTTTATGGCAGCAAGGCTGACGAGAGCTTTGAGAGGTTGCAGACCTCCAAAGCTGCAGCAAAGTTGTTGAGCGCTGCAGTTCGCCATCCTCCGCCTTTTCGTCCTAGGGGACAGCAATGGAGGGGAGGTTCCTTTCGTTACTACTCTTCCTTTGGTAGAACGAGAGGGGCTGCTAGTCAAAGGGGCCACTGTAGGAGTGCCAGAGGTGGAAAACAAGGTACTCGAGGTGCCAAGGCCGCTCGGGCAGTTGCCTCTTTACCCTCGGGCAATGCCGCAGCCGCTTCACCTTGTCATGAGGCCATGTCCCATGGTTTGCCGGTTGGGTGAAGGCTGGCGCAGCATCTTGTAGAATGGCGTGCCATTACTTCGGATGTGTGGGTTCTGGAGATCATAGCCCACGGCTACTGTCTTCCTTTCCGGCAGAGGCCTCACGACAATCCACCAGGGAATCTCTTTGAAGAGTCTGGATCATCTCCTTGCGCAGGAAATCAAAGCCCTGCTGGAGAAAGGCGCCATAGAACTGGTGCCTGTAGCGGAGAGGAACGAGGGATGGTATTCTCCTTATTTTTTTTTTCCAAAGAAAGACAGAGGATTGAGACCCATCATGGACTTGCGTGGTTTGAACAAACTCCTCAGGAAGGACAAGTTCAAGATGGTTACTCTCTCTCAAGTCCTCCAGGCCCTTCAACTTCAGGACTGGTTGGTGTCTCTCGACCTCAAGGACGCTTACTTTCATGTGCCGATCCATCCCAAGCACAAGAAGTACCTGAGGTTCGCGGTTGGCGACTCGCACTTTCAGTTTCGGGTCCTGCCATTCGGATTGACCTCCGCCCCGAGGGTTTTCACCAAGCTCATGGTGGTGGCAGCGTATCTCAGGAAAGGGGGATTCACGTCTACGCTCTCTGCCGTAATTTCCAGTGCTATGCGGACGATACCCAGCTCATTTTCAGGCTACCCTCAGCCTCCCCCTCTCCTTCCCTCATCTCTGACTGTCTGTCTGCTATCCAAGAATGGTGTGCCGCCAATGACCTCTGCCTTAATGCCAGTAAGACTGAGATTCTACTCATCGGTACTCCCACTCCCTCCTTCCCTGCAGCTCTCTGGCCTGCCTCCCTTGGCCCCCTCCCTGCTCCTACCTGCAAGGCAAAAAACCTTGGGGTCATCTTCGACTCCACACTCTCCTTCTCTCCTCATATTTCTGACGTCGCCAAGAGGTCACACTACCAGCTGCACCTCCTCAGAGGTATTCTTCCCTTCCTCTCCTTCCCCCAGAAGCTCACTGTCTCCCGAGCCCTGGTTCTCTCGAAGCTGGATTACTGTAACAGCCTCTATCTTAATCTGCCTGCCTCCACTCTCCGCCCTCTGCAACTCATCCAGAACAGAACTGCGAGACTTGTCCTTGGCCTCAAGCCCAGGGACCGTATCTCTCCAGGACTGAAATCTCTACACTGGCTCCCAGTGGCTGCGAGGATAAAGTTCAAAACCCTCTGCATTATCCACAAGGCCTTCTGGGGCCTGGGTCCTAAATACCTTCAACTCTCTCTTCCCAAATATCTTCCTCCCCGAGCCCTACGCTCATCCGCCTCCAACTCCCTCATGGTCAGCCGCTTCTCGAAGCAACGAGCTGGGGGTAGATCTCTCTCCGCGGCAGGGGCCTCCCTCCGGAACATCCTTCCTGCCTCCCTGAAACTTGAGGAGAACCACCTCCGGTTCCGGAAGCACCTCAAAACCTTCCTCTTTGCTTCTGCTTTCTCTCTCCCTCTCCCCTGCTGAACAGCTAATTAATTCTTCACTAAACTGCACTGATCCTGCAACTGGACCACTCTAAACTGCCTTCGGTCCTGGTCCCAGTCACTGATCCCCTGGAACCCCTCTGCACTACGGGACTGTCTCTGTATCCTTACAGCCCCCCCCCCTTCCCCAGCACTTGCTCTGCACTTACCTTGCACTTGCCACTAGCTGGCCCTTTTTTATTTATTACTTACGCCACTTACCTTTACTGCACTTCCCCCCCTCCCCTTCCCCTTGCACTTTTCCCCCCTCCCCCACCCCTGCACTTGCGCGATCTGAATGACACCTGGCCTAGTAGGATCGTTTGTTTTGTCTCCCCTTGTTCCTCCCCTCCCTGCCTCGTCGCGCCTTGAAACACCTGTGTATAGGCGCGTTACAAATACCATATCATATCATATCATACCATACCCCTAACAGGACGATTGGTTGATCAGGGCGCACTCTCCCGAGCAAGTCCTGGATCATCTGTCAGTCACCTGCCACTCCCTTCATGAGCTGGGCTTCTCCCTCAACTTAAAGAAGTCCCAGTTGACGCCAACGCAGCGGCTCCAGTACATCGCAGCAGTGCTCGACACGTCCCTGGGGCAGTGTTTGCCTCCCCTGGTGAGGGCTCATCACATTCAGCAGATGGTGCACAAGTTTCAACATGCCGAGAGTCTCCCGGCGTTTGAGTTGCTCGGCCTCATGGCATCCTGCATTCTTCTGGTGCCAGAGGCCAGGTTGTGGATGAGATCTCTGCAATGGGCTCTCAAGATGCAGTGGTCACAGTCCTCCAGTAGGATGTCGGACCCCGTTCAGGTGCCGCCCTCAGTCACCCAAGATCTTCTGTGGTGGGCCGTCGAAGGCAATCTGATGAGGGGGGCTCCATTTTGGCTACCTTGGTGGAGGTGACGATCGTGACGGACGCATCCCTCACGGGATGGGGAGCTCATGCCAAGGAGTTGAAAGTCAGCGGTCGTTCGTCTCTGGAGTCCAGACTCCATATCAATCTGTTGGAGCTGAGGGCCGCCAGGCTTGCCCTGAAGGCTTTTCTGCCGACTGTGCGAGGAAAGAATGTCCTGATTCTGACAGACAACACAGTGGGCATGCACTACCTCAACAAAAAGAGGGGAGCAGGGTCACTTCCTCTGTGCAGGGAGGCGATACAGCTCTGGTTCTGGGCCATTCAGCAGGAAATTTTGATCCCAGCAGTTCATCTGGCCGGAGACGAAAACGAGACGGTGGATGCTCTGAGCAGGCAGAGCGCAATCTCTCACGAGTCGGAGCTGGCTCAGGAGATTCTCCTGGAGATCTTTACCCTTTGGGGGACCCCACAAGTGGATCTCTTCGCCTCCAGTGTCAACCGGGAGTGTGAAAGGTTCTGCTTGTGGGAATTTCCCCCAAGAGGAGCCTTAGGGGACGTGTTTGTGGTGGAGTGGTCCTTCCCACTGCTGTATGCGTTTCCTCCAGTCCCCGTCATCCCGCAAGTGCTGCGGAGGTTACAGAGGTTCGGTTCCCGGATGATCCTCATTGCTCCGGGATGGGCCCGGAGAGCGTGGTACCCGGACCTTCTCGACTTGTCCATCTGCCCTCCACTGAGTCTTCCCTACCGAGACGATCTGCTCTCACGGGAGGGGGGTCAGGTTCTCCATCCAGGGGTCAGATCCCTCAACCTTCACGCTTGGCTTCTGAAAGGTTGAGGTATAAGGATTGGGACCTCCCTGAAGACATGATGGAGGTGCTTCTTTCGGCCAGACGGCCTGCAACAAAGTCCCTGAGCCGTTGGAGAAAGTTCTGCGACTGGTGCAGGGTTAAGAATGTGGATCCTTGTTCATGTGACATTCCTGTGGTTCTGTCTTTTTTTGCTTTCGTTAGCCCACAAGGGCCTGCAAGTGGGTACCATTAAAGGTTACCTGGCGGTGCTGTCCATATTTAAGTGCTCATCTGAGGAGTGTTCTTATTTCAAAATTCCTTTAATTTCTCAGTTTCTGAAAGGGCTCACTAATGTGTTTCCACTGTCCCTGTTACGCAGAATCTTGTGCAGTTCCCTTAGGGAGCACTACACAAGATTAGGACTACAGGTGAGAGCAATAAATCCCCTTTGGTATCAGTCTGTACCACAAATATTTAGTTGGTGGCTGTGGCTGAGCAGTCAGACCTATCTCAAGAGGGAGATGAGCAGTATTCAGGGTTTACACAATAGGCCTTCAGTACTATGGCACAAGGAAACACTGACCAAAGCTTTGTAGTAAAAAGTAGTTATATATTTATTTTACACACTTCTAGATAAAACACATGTATCGCAGTCATCAAGCAAGTTAAATTAAGTCAGAGGAAAAATATACATACTCCCAAGTTAAATTGTAGACCAAGTGAACCAGAGTGAAAACTGAGCAAAACGGCACAGTGACCACTACACCCAAGGGATCCTCTAAGGAAGGCAGATCTAACAAATGTGACCAGAGTCAGTAGGCCTGTGCCAAAGTCAGTTGGTACAGGGCAAGGGCCCAGGGGCAAAATGTTCTTGTAGCTGCAGTCAAGTCTTTGGTTAACAAAGTGGAAAAGGTGGATGCAGAAGTTGAAAAGACAATGTTAAGAGGGAGGGGCGGCAAACCCAACAGGTAGGTAAAGGATTTAAAACACCTTTAGTGCTACCGTGAAGAAAGGGCGGCCTGGCGGAACAATGTACCTTTAAATGAAGAAGTGGCTCCTGCGGTGGCGTTTGTTCCTGGTAGTTCCTGCAGTTTGGGTGATCCAGCAGAGGAAGAGAAGCTCTCGTCGTGGAGGAAGGTTCGAGTTACTGCACTACCCAGGGATGAAACCAGCTGCGGTGCTGCCTGACGAATAAAAGGTACACTCCTTTAAATCGCGATCTGGGTGGACTGGTGCCTGGCTATCCGGCCTCCGAGTACAGGGTACGGGAGATTCGACCAAGGCATGTCCGGGAAAGCGATTGGCAAACTGGTTGGCCCCACCAGCTCAAGGCAAGAAGGCTCTTGCAGGTGAAGATCTTCTCTCGTCGTGTGGACAAAAGTGGTGAGACGCTGCAGCAGGGCTTCACCGGTGGTTTCGTCATTGAAGATGTCTTTGGCTTCTCTCCTCTTTGGCTTCTTAGTTCCAGTGGCGACGTCTTGCTCTTCCAGTCCTCAGGACCCTGCTTTTATGCAAAAAGATCCCCATTCATACAGCCTAGCTGTCACTCACACAGTGGAGTGGTCATCTTGGCGGGAGACCCTCCAGCCTCTCAGGATAGAGTGCGACATGGGTTGCTGAGGCAACCCTGTCCAGGGGTCCTACTCCCCCTCCCACACAATGGACCCACCCCAGACTCATTGGTGCCGAAAGGAGGGCTTCTCGGCAGAAGCCCGCCAAAAGGACGAACAAAGGATCCCCGACTTGGGTTAGGAGTTTAGAGGAAGACCCGAGAAAGAAGTTACATTAAAGTTCTGGCAATAATAACCTACCGGAGTAAAGTTAATATTAAAATACACCCGGCGGTATGTTAGAGGCTGTCAGAAAAAGAGGTAGCCGCGAACAATGGGAAAACCCCATAGGGAAATATTCGCGGTCGAATACCAGTCAACCTGCACAGCGAGTAGAGCGCTCGCTTTGACATCTGTGTGCAGAGCCTGCTGACGCAGGTTCGAATCCCGGCAGGGCCAAAGTAACTCAGACTTTCATCGTTCCGAGGTCGATAAATGAGCACCACACACCGTGGGTAATAATAAGCAGCGCTCAGATACCTGAGGGTTCGTATCGCTATATAAATGCAAAATTATTATTATTATTATATATATGGTAGTAACCACTGCCACCAGTTTTTGAGAGCGGGACTGTACGATGTTAGGGAGAATTCTCATTTATGGCTAATTTCCCTCACCTATTGAGTCCCCCAGCAGCTTTGCTGGACTTCTGGAGTTTATTTTTTTCCACTTGGTAAGAGTGAGAGCTTTTCCCCCCACTCTTACCTGTCTTTTGCTATGTGTTTCTACCTGTTTTTGTGATTGTGGACTCTGAAGTACACCACTTCAGTATTCCCCTTCTTTTTGTGTGTCACACAGCACCTTCAGTGCCGTGGCACAGGGTTGTCTTTGAGACTTCCCTCGACTCCATTTCTGAGGCGACTACCGTCTCCCAGAAAAGGGTAAAGTTACCATTAACTTTACTTAGTCAATCTTCCACAGATCCAGTACACCCCATCTTCCATGGAGTACTGGAAAGGGTTCATTCGTATCCCTTTTTTATCTGTCCCTCTTAGAGCATTGATTCGCTCTTTTAACATTTAGACTTGGCTGGTGGCAGTGGTATCTACCCTAACTTTTCTACCGCGATTATATTAGATAAACCTGGTACTGTTCTTGGCTATTATATTAGCCTCGAACATAAACCCGCTTGACCAAATCGTCTTTCTTTTGGCTCCGGTTGGGTTTATTCACCATTTCTTTTTGTTAAAGTCCTTCTTTTGTTTTACTTTGCGCGGCAAGCTAGGTTTGCCTTGTTTGTTCACTCTTTTGGCGAGCTTCTGCTCAGAAGCCCTCCTCAAGGCACCTGGGTGTCTAGGTGGGCTGAATGTGAGGGAGGGGTGTAGTCACCCCCTGCACAGGGTATCCTAGGAAACCCAAGTCGCACTTTGTCATGATTGGCCAGGGTAGTTGTCCTGGCTGGACAACCCCCTTGCTGGGTGATTGACAGCCAGGCTGTGTGAATGGGGTTTTTTCGCATAAAAGGCAGGTCTCTTGGGCAAGAAGTCAGAGAGTCGCCACTGGAACTACAAGGAACCGAAGAGAAGCGGAGAGAACAACGGCTGCTGCAACTACCCCGTCCCGGTGAGGCCCTGCTGCAGTCCTGAGCTATCTTCCCTTCAACGACTTAGAGAAGATCCAGTTCGGAGTGTTCTTCCCTTGAGCTTGGTGGGGATAACCAGCTCATCTTCTACAGCCGGAGGAACCTCTTCCTTGGTCGAAATAGCTGCACACTGCTGTAGTGGTCCGGATAGGCATCTGAAGAGCTTCTCCTATTTTTAAGGAGCACCCGTTTTATTCCTCGTCGCTGCTGCCGGCCTCATCCCTGTGTGGTGCAGACCCCCTTCAGACGTCCTCCTTCACAACGCAGCTCCAGGAATCGTGGGTCTGCGGAAAACCAACAGGAACAACTGCCAGGGCACCAGCTGCACCCTTGGAACAAGGTACTGTGTTCTTCTTGAGGAAACTGGGTGAACCCATTTTCTTCATTCCCAAGGCTCGCCCTTGTCTTCCCTCATTCTTATAACTTTTGCTTCCGAACATTGACAATATCGAAGTACTTTTTGGCTACGTTGAATCGTGAACTGTCTGACTGTGTGATCTTCGGCAACATGCCCCGGTGTCTTTCGACCCTGGCATCGGCCCTTTGACTTTTGAACTCCTGTCTCTGAGTGTTTCTTGATTCTGCCTGCCTAACCAAAATATTGCCTGTGATTTTTGCCTCCAACTCCCTCTGGATATCTCAGGTGCTAAGTGTGTTTTTGCCCCATAGCATTTCATGTCAAGGATACGCGTTTGTTTAGTAAACCGAACTGTCAAAAAGTGATCGCATTCATATCCACGGTAACATGTTTTTGTGCCTAACACCGGTTCATTCCAACACAGGGTAACTTACCTTGAGACTTACTGTACAAAGTGAATTGGTTAGTTGTAGTATATTTAACGTGTGGGTTTTATTGAAGTTTAATAGAAGTGTTGTGTTTATAACGAATTGTTTAAAAATATATGTACGTATATTTTTCTACCTGAAACCTTGAGTCAGTGTTTGTTTGAGTCACAGTAATTGTGGTCCCTTTGTGTAATCTCTGCTACTGCTCATATACTCTTGAGATAAGCCTGGCTGCTCCGCCACTGCTACCACTCTGACATAGTAGTACAGGCTTGTACCAAAGGTAAAACTTGTATTGCCACCTGTAGTCTTAATTGGGTGTAGTGGTCCCTAAGGGCACTGCACAGGATTCTGCCTAACATACGGTCCCCTCTCGAAAATGAACATAGGGGAAAAACTATTAACCCCTTCCAGTACCTCCATAGTAAGATGGGTTGCACTGGTTTAGTTCATAGGATTTGACTAGTAAAGTCAATGGGGACTTTACATGCCCTGGGAGACAGTAGTCAGTCCCAGGGTATGGAGTCTATGTTTGGGGGTCGCTACAACACGCCTGTGTCACTGCACTGAGGTGCTGTGTAACACATGTGAATAAAGATGGTTCCGATGGGGTTGAGAAAGATCCCATAGGCATTAAACACAAAAATAGCCTAGAAACAAAAAGCAAAAATGCCTAAGAGTGGGAAAAAGAGTCTCACTCTTAGCAGGTAAAGGGAAACAAACCCTTCAAATCCAGCAAAGCTGCTGGGGGACTCTATAGGTAAGGGAAATTAGCCATAGAATGAGAATTCTCCCTAACACTCACCTTTCCAGGTGCCCGGTTGGGATTTGAACCTTGTTCTAAAATTCCTAATGGGTGCTCGATGTGAGCCTTTACATTCTTGTTCTTTCAGACTGTTAACCCTTAAAACTGTATTTTTAGTTGCGGTTACTTCCGCTCGCAGACTGAGTGAGTTGCAGGCACTTTCTGTTAAGCCACCCTTCACGGTGTTCCATAAGGACAGGGTTGTCCTTAGGGTTCGTCCTTCCTTTCTTCCGAAAGTAGTGTCGGAATTTCATTTAAGCCAGAAGGTCATTCTTCCGGCATTTTATCCTCCTCCTCATCCTAGTAAGGAAAAGGAGAGGCTCCATAGGTTGGATCCTAGGAGAGCTTTGAGTTTCTACATTTCACGCATGTCCCGGGTCAGAGTGGACAATCAGCACTTTATAGGTTACGCTGGAAGGCGTTTGGGACAAGCTGTTACTAAGCAGACTTTGTCTAGATGGATTATCTGGCCAATTTCTGAATGTTACCGCTTGGCGGGTAAGGACCCTCCGGTAGGTTTACGGGCCCATTCTACTAGGGGTATGGCTACCTCTACTGCCCTGCAGAGGGGTGTTCCTATTCGTAACATCTATGAAGCAGCCACATGGGCTTCGGTCCATACTTTTGTATAGACACTACTCCCTAGATTCTATCCATGGGCAGGATCTGGCCTTTGGCAAGACAGTCCTTTACTCGCAATTTAATTGGGCATTCTAAATTTCTATATTCTAAATTCTTTTCCCTCCTCCATACGTTGGTACTGCTTTGGGAGTCTGTCATAGATATGGAATACGTCGGAGGACCCAATCCCCTCGAAGAACAAGTTACTCTCTTACCTGGTAATGTTCTTTCGATGGCATGGTCCGACAACGTATTCCATATTGCTCCCTCCCTACCTGCCCCGCTACAGAATTTCTTATGCGATTGCAGTTTAAGTTTCCGCAAGGCTTTCTGTGGTCATACTGGCAGACGATTGGTGCCACATGTTCTGGGAAAAAACTACAACTGAGGCTACGGGCGTCATGCATCCTACTTATAACATCCGGTGACATCGGCTCGACGGAGGCCCTCAAGCACAGCGTATTGATGTCATTGACGCAGGACGCAGACGCCAAAACATTTTCCGAAGCAGCACAGCTGTGATGATTACCTGTCATAGATATGGAATACGTCGTCGTACCATCCCATCGAAAGAACGTTACCAGGTAAGAGAATAACTTGTTCTTCTTTCTCCACTAACTCCCGCAAGTGGAAAGGCACCCGGCGGTGCTTGAGAGCGACGGGCTGCACTGAGTCATCGATATGCAGCCTCACCGGATCACCTGCCATCTGTCCAATCCCTTGGAATAAACGGGAGTACTTTTCCAATAAGGTTTGAATGTCTTCCACATACACAGAGTACACCTTTACTCACAATCCTTAGGGCTTCCACTGCAGCACAGCTCAACAACGTGTTTGTGCTGATAGGTATTACATAGAAGCGGGCCCTTATTTTTGAACCACCATGCCCCACCTCTGCTACAAAAGCACCGTTAAGGGGAATTGGCTGGGATCCCCCAAACGTGAAGATGCGGGTCCTGGCGGCAGCCACTTTGGGGGGGGGCACTCCATGGCGTTGTAGTGTTCCCTGGTCATCACGTTGACGGAGGCCACTGTGTCCATTAGCAACCGTACAGATGATTCGTTGACTGTGACAATGCACCACGGTTGCCGTCTGTTCTTTGATTTGAGGTCCTCGACGCTAGATACAAAGATGTTTTCCTCTTCCACCTCCTCGTCCAGTTGTGCACCTTTATCACCCTGAGCGACCTGGGCGACGATTGGCGGGCGTGATTGGCGAAAGTAGCCAGACCGAACAGGACCCCGCAGCACAATTACCGGCGAGGATGCCCTACATACCCGGACATAGTGGTCACCTAGGCCACAGCTACCACAAGCTTTCCCTGCCGTTGGGCACTCAGCAGCGTGGGGCAGGTCATACCCGCACTTCAGGCACGCCACCCCTGGCTTTCCGCCTCTGTCACAGAAATTACCTGCTGGCCGCCTGGTACCTCTGCCACCATGGCACAGACCTCTTCTTTCTTGACTGGGCGCACTCCTGCTTCCATCCTGGAAACACGTACCGCAGACACTTCTTGGCAGCGACCCATTTCGAGGATACTAGGCAAGGTAATCCCAGGCTCCCGCAGCACCTGTCTGCGTAGTTTCCCCGACAATGAACCTTGGATCAGCTGATTCCTTACCATTGCATCAGGATTGTCCCTGGCACACGCCACTGATAGCCGCTTGAGACGGCCATAGAAGGTGTCAAGAGTTTCATCCTCCTTTTGAGGGGTGGAAAGCACCACAAAACCTTCATAGTCTGCATTTGCCAAAGGAAGGAAGTAGTCATGAAGAGCCGTCTTCGCTACACCGTAGGAGGCATCTGTTGGTTGGAGAGAGTCAAATATTTCATATACCGCAGGCCCCGCAGAGTAAAATAGGGTTGCCAATTTGCTGTCCTCATTGGTCTCCATGGTGTCCCTGAAGTACATTTTGAGGCGATCAATCCACCGCTTCCACCTAGGCCCCAGGCTGGACTGGGGGGCCAGACACGTCAAATTTCAGGGATTGGCTGAAGTGCCCCTGCTGGTCTCATCTGGGCCATAACTTGAGGCGCAGATAGGGGCAGAGACTGGATCACAGGTGGGGGCTTGACCTCGGGCAGCGGCTGGGCTACTGGCTGAGCCCCAGCTTGATCAGCCAGTAGCCCAGCCTAATCATTCATGGGTTAAGCGCACGAGCACCCCTCCCTGGATGATGATGGGGCCGCAACTCACCCAGACAGTATGCTTCACAAAGGAGGAAGAAGCCAGCCAATGTGAGGTCGTAGGGGCCACAGGCAAAATCAAGAAGTGTCCAAATTTTGAGCCAGAGAGACCTAGGGGACCTACAAAGAAACAGCAGGCCTCCCACAGCACCTCACCGCAACCTGACGAAATACTCATCAAAAATCGAAATTAGACTTGGATGGCATGTAGGAGCCCCTCCAAAGTGCCGCGATCATCCTAGGCCTCATCAACAAAATGGCTGCCAGCCGCATGGTCCACACCCCCTTGCGGCATAGAACGAGATAATCTCATACCTCGTTCGATTTTGAAAAATTGATTTTTCATTCACCGTCGGGCCCGGGCGTGACTCCGGCCTCGTCGCCACTGTTATGGGGCAATCTGAGGCCCTGCGATATCCGGTGAGCCCCCTCCATCCACAGACTCACACCCGAGACGTCTGCTCGGCTCAGGCTCCCCGGTAGCTCTGACCGCTGGCGCACGCCCCCCTTTTTTAAAGGTATGTAGCGGAGTGCCACGTCACTCCACCATGTGCTGAAGCCCTTAAAGGGGCAGCATCACAATAATCACATTAAGGTGTGGGCGGAAACTGAGGGTTATGCACAAATCACTGCACGGAATCACCTCATTTCACGTTGGCCTATGTTGTTTTTTCGTTTTTTTCTTTATTAAAAAGCAGTCGGGTGGACAGAGTCTTGGAGAAGAGGGCGGTGCATCAGTGACGTCATTCTCCAAGTTTTGCGTTTAGAAATGTAGGCAGGTCTGATCGTTTGGTCAGGAAGTATTGCTTAAACTATTCATCTGCAACCTCTGGCCATTTGCTGCACCGTCTTGCCTTCTTGTTCAAAGAAGTTGGGAAAGAGGGAGTACCTTCATGGACATAGGAGTGATAAAAATGTACCCTCATTATGATGAAGGTACTCCTGGTCTGTGGCTCTCTCTCCTTCACAAACCTCATACTGCCACCCCAGCGTGAATATGCCAGTGCTTTTGTGTTGTACTGTGCTTTGCATCATAACTGAGGAACTGGGGTTGGGATGCAGGCGACTATTTTATCCTTCTTGTTGTTGTGACTAACTCCATGTAGATGACACACTGATATTATTTTGGGTAATGTTTGAGAAATGGTGATTCACCTCATTATTTATTAAAGGTTCTTGTGATCTGGTGCTACTGATATGACGATTATTACATGTTTTGATTTAATTTGCTGAATGGGATTTCCTGTGTAAGTTCTTCAATAACATATTTATTGGAAAAAACAAAATACAAATTGATTGAAAATAAAGAAATTACTTCACCCAAAACGATGGAGAAGAAAGCTGTAACCCAACACGATCTCTAGGAGGGGAAACATAGGAACTGGCCGTGGAGGCGTCTGGGACTCCTTTATTGAGGGCAGCATGGGTCCCCAGGCTTATAATGGAGGACTCGCGAACCGGCGTTCTGGATTTAAAATTCTGTTGCACCCTTAATTCTGCAAAATGAATACTTTCCTAGATTTTGCTGTGCAGACAGGAAACAATGTTATTCATTGATGGGCATCCCCCGCCTAAGAAAATGCATGCACATCTTGTCAGAGCCATGGCGGCTTCTTTGAGGCATGTCCCATTTGAAAGACATCTGTAATATGGCAAAGTGGACCACCCCGCCTGCCTTTTGGGCAGCAGTTCAAGGGCTGGCACTCATTTTGGCCATTCCGTTCCGTTTAGCATCTTTTCCTGACTATAGGGGCCTACATTTTTAGTGTTGGCTAATATGTGGCGCTTATAAACTGACACGATTGCATTGGAGTACAGTTAGGCATGAGATGGGACATGAGGGACACACCGTTTATAGGGGTTGTATGGTTATTTACCCACCCCTTCGGTAGCCAAGGCCCTGCTAATCCCAATTTCCATTATCACCCACTTCCAGCCCTAGTCAAAGCACATCATCCTGGGATCTCTTTGAGCTACATTTATGAAGTAGTAACATCAAACTGTGTGCTCAAAGTACCTGCCACTGTTATTTTAAAGCCATCTTCTGTGAGTAAATGGCTTAACCACGTGTGCCTTTAGTCACTTGATTTGTAGGCAGCATGTGTGTCTGTCACTGAACTCCTGTTAAAATCTAGCATTGACAAAGCCCACAGTGTTGGCTTGTGTATAGGTATTAGATAGGCATTTGCCAGGCATCGCTATCATATTCCTAGGTCCTGGCCCTAGTTTGCAGCTGCTGACATTAATGGCCAGTCTGTATCATTACAGCAGTGGCTGGCAATGCCTATCTCATCCCTGCAAAACAACAAACTGCTGGCATTGCCAATGCTTGTTGTCAAGGTTTATGTCATCTATACTTTCCTTTGGGGTGCTCTGTGGTCACACTCTAATCTGGAGGACAGGAGTCGGGCTGTAGGAATAAGTACTTGTTTGTTGTAATGACTAATGAGCTCCGAGTCCATAGTCCCCTTTCCACCATACAGCCATCCCCAACAATAATTTGAATCGCATGCATCTGTAGGGTGATGAAGCAAGTGGGACTGTGTGTGTGTGTGTGTGTGTGTGTGTGTGTGTGTGTGTGTGTGTGTGTCTGTGTGTGATGAATTACCGTCTGGCAAGTGTGTGGGAGACTTGGCTTTTTGGATTTTTATTAAATAATAAAATGATGCGGGTAATGCCACCTCTTAAAGCGAAATCTGCTAATTAGATTCCCCTTTCATAAACTTGTGCCTTGCTGCATCAGTATCCTGATTTGCAGCACCTGCTCTACCAGTGGAGCAGAGCAGGTTCAGAGGTCGCAAGTGCCCTCCTGACAGCTGAAGTGACAGCCAAGTCTCTGCAGTGCAGGGCCTGCGTTTAAAATATGCACCCCTGTTTCAAAAATTACATATCTCTGAAGATGATGTCCTGGTGCACATACAACTGTAATTATAAGCCATACCTGAGTTATCCTAGCCACATTAAATTGATATTTCACATGTGTCAGCCCTGTGGTCCCAGTTCAGCTGTGGAAGGGTTATGTGTAATGCCCCAGACAGGCTGGATCCTACCCTACTGGCAGGAAGGTAGCCTGGTGGGGTGCCTCTCTTTCTTCGTTTGTAAGCTAGTTAACACACAATCCTTGGGACCGCCACTCCACAGGACACTGGCCTGGGAGCAGAAACCAAGAGGCACACCCATTCACAGAGAGCCAGGCCTCACACCAGGGGGCTGAATGTCTTCTTTTTTTTGTTTTACTTTATTTTAGTGCAGTGCATGACATACATCCTCAAGTACAATCTTCAGCAACATTACATTTACTTAATTTAGGGTTTTCAGTACCTGTTCACCTAGACATTGTATGAGCAGAATATCATAATACATACATTTTTGCGTGGTCTTTATGTAACAGTTCTTTGTTTCCTTAGGAGTTATGGCTCAGAGGTCGACTATGCTTCGCAGGGTGCATACAGGCGCATATGCTGCTATACAACTTAAAAAACAAAGGGTCACGGTACACCTTGCGTTGGAAATTGCCTTGGAGACTGGCTGTTGCGGCTGTCTCCTGTATCAAACCTGGACTACAATTACCATCACGCCTGGGTCACTTGTCTGGAACAACCAATGGCCGTATAGAGCCTCGTTCCCTTCATGTCAAAAACGTATGCGTTTTGCAGACCGCTGCTTCCAATTGAAGTTGTTTCCGGCATTCTGAAGTTTCGCCTTCAATCCTTCCTACGAATTCTAGTGTACTGAAATTCTGCTATTGTTCCACGGACTGCTTTGGGATTACGTTCTGCTTCTTGTGAACACCCGTGTATTGAATCATTGCCTGCTTTCCGGACTGCCTTCAGGTTACGTTCTGTTTTTTGGAAACACCTGTGTATCGAATCATTTCCTGCTTTCCCAGACTGCCTTCAGGTTACGTTCTGCTTGTTGTGAACACTTGTGTACCGATTCATTTCCTGATTCACGGACTGACTATAGTTCACATTCTGTTTTTGTTCAGTCACCGTGTAACAAACCTTTTTTCTGAGACACGGTTACTTCCTACCTTCTGATTATAGCACCACGCTCAAAGTTCATATCACGACTACCTAAACTGCCACAACCTCTTCTCTGGTGATTTATACTGACACATTAAGACAACTGCAACCTTCTTTTACCTCAAGCCTTTTTTCTACACTACTGAAGAATTTGGAATCAAGTGGACCTTCGAACGCTCTGCTGCACGTGCACCTCCCCGGCACTAGTGCGCTCCTCGTGCCGCCTGGGTCTAGTTTCCCTAATAACCTTCCTTGTTTGTTATTTTGTCCTTTCGT
This sequence comes from Ambystoma mexicanum, assembly GCF_040938575.1. NCBI lineage: Eukaryota > Metazoa > Chordata > Amphibia > Caudata > Ambystomatidae > Ambystoma > Ambystoma mexicanum. The sequence goes on along the minus strand of NC_090923.1, from coordinate 173,407,357 downwards.
TGTTGGGATTGTCCAAGCACCTTAATATGTTAACTGCAGTAGACAAAATGGTAAGAACCCCTGTGCTCATTCTTGGTTATCTGATTCCTGTGTGCGGTTAGCTCCATCTCTTATTTGTGTTTCTTATAGAGAGAACCCAAAAGGCTGTTTTTATCATTAAGGGTAAAATAATTGATAGCGCAATTCCTATCCTTTGATAGTAGCAATTCACACACTTCCAGATATTAACCTGTTGATTATTTATTTTCAGCTGGTTCCGTGGCAGTGTGTGCTCCATGCTCTTTTAGGTGATAGGCCCCTTTGCCTGTCTTATTGGTCAGCAAAGGTACACATCATAGAAAAGAGTTCTTCCCTCACAGAGAGGAGTTTCGATTTTAGGCCTTAACCCAGACTCTACAATCAAGTCAGGACACGATTACTAATCCAATTCCTGTAACACCAGTCATATTTCTGGTGAGTGACATTAGGTATGTCCGAAAAGGCTCCCAAATGTCTTTAGGCCTGCTGCTCGGTTTTACAAGTGAAATATAGTCTTCCTCACACTCATTTGCATATGTCATTTCTTTGATCCACATTTCAATGTCCGGGCCAGCCTTTGATTCCCATAGAAGTAATATACATTTTTTGGCCATTAAACACCCATGGTTAAATAGTCTGCGCAACTTAACAGTGACCTTCCCTATATCTCCCAACAAGTATTTTGTGAGTGTCATTAAAGGGGGGACATCTGTACATTAATGTAAACAATGTGCGACCTCCTACCAAAATTGGGTGACCCGCGGCAACTCCAGTACATATGGTGTGCATCGGCCACGTCTGCGTTTCACTTGGTGCAGTGACCAAATGCTGTGGGTGCGAACCTAGCCATTTTAGCAGGGTGTAGTGTAACCTATTAAGTATCTTGAATTGCATGAGTCTGTGTCTGGCGTTGAGGGATACCTCCTTGGTTTGGCGATACCACCGGAGCCACTGAGTATCGTCCAATGGCATGCCCAGATCTACCTCCCACCTGCCCCTAGCGCCCAGCGGTTGATTCTGTGTTTCTTGGCATTTCTTATATAATCTGTCACCAGCCCTTTGGGGTTCCCACCTGTGACCACCAGGCCCAGTACTTTGCATTCTTCGGGTTCCATCGGGAACGATGGCCAGTGCTCTTTGGCCGCTGCTCTTACTCTATAGTACTGTAGTGATTTAATGGGGTTGCTGGCCAGTTTTTCAGTGAAGTCTGTGTGTGTAACGAAAGAGCCCTCCGGGATGAGGTCATGTAGCGTTGGTGCGTCTTTGGAGTCCCACCCCCTTTGAATGGCCTTATCATATGTTGGGGGTGGGGAGGGAGTCCTGGGCAGCGACAAAGCAGGATAGAGCGAGATAATATGGATTGGTCCTATCATGTGCAAACATCGATGTATGTGTTTGAGGCGCATAATATATGCTAAGGGCTCTATGGTAAGTGCAAATAACAGCGGAGATAGCGGCCAGCCATGCCCCGCTCCACGGCCAAGCAGAGATAGTGTGGTCCCAGTTGGGACCCTGGCAGCCGGGGTGGCATATAAAAGGCGGACACACTGAATTAAGAATTCTCCCAGTCTCATTCGCCGTCGCACCAAGAACAGGAACTGCCACGAGACAGAGTCAAAAGCTTTCTCACCGTCCAGTGAGGCTGCCACCGATTGTGCATTCGGGTTACGTTGTGAGATGACACCAAATAACCTTCATAAATTTAACGTCGTTGATTGCCTGGGGATAAACCCTGATTGATCCGGGTGCACTAACTTTGTCATATGCGCGAGGAGTCCAGTAGCCAGCAGTTTTGCAAAGACTTTTGTGTCTGTGTTAATCTGGGACAATGGCCTATACAAACCCATGTTAGCAGCAGGTCTGTTTGGTTTCAGCAGTACTGTAATTGCTGCTTCTGTGAGAAAGGGGGGGGGGAAGTCAGCCCGCTTGTAGCGACTCGTCGCATATTTGCAGTAAGTTGGGGGCAAGTGTGGAACTCACCTCCTTATAGAATTCAGCACCGAGTCCATCAGGATCTGGTGCCTTCCCAGACTGAAGCGATTTAATGGCATCTCTTATTTCTTTGGCGGTCAATGGCTGATTAATGACCTGCTGGGCCTCCACTGGGAGCACTGCTAGCGGTATTTTGTCCAAGTAGGGTTCCAGTTCTACATCAGAGCAGCCATCTTATTTCGAATATAAGGATTCATAAAACTTATAAAATGTGTTATTTATCGCTTCCGGGGTGTTTAGGGTAGTTCCGGTGAAACTCACTATTCCTGTAATATGCTGCACCCCTTTTTCCCTTTTGGCCGTGTTTGGCAGTAGGCGGCCCAGTCTATCCGCCTTGCCGTATCTTCTTGCTTGTACCGGATAAAATAGCATTTGGACCTCCCTGTCTGGAAGCTCCCTGAACTTCAAGTGATTCCCCTTAATGTAGCCCTGTATGACCCGTTCTTGGGTGTTGCCGTGTTCGACTTCTAGTTTTTTAAGGTCACTTTCCACCCTTTCCTAGTTCCCGTCTAGTCTCTTAACACCCCTGACGCCATGGAAATGATTTCCCCCCCTGACCCAGACTTTGAAGGCTTCCCAGACCGTGCAATGATATGATATGATATGGCATTTATAATGCGCCTATACACAAGTGTTTCAAGGCGCGACGAGGCAACGGAGGGGGAACAGAGGGAAGACAGACAATGATCTTACTAGGGCGGGTGTCATTCAGATTGCCCAAGTGCAAGGGAAGGGGGAAAGGGAAAGGTGCAGGGGGGGAGGGAAGTGCAGTACATGGGATAATAAAATAAACAAGATAAATAAAAAAACAGCCAGTTGGTGGCAAGTGCAGGGTCAGGGCAGACATAAGTGCTGGAATGGTGTTGCACAGTCCCATTATTTCTATGGAAGAATTACACCACGCTGCTGTGTAATGTCTCAAGGAAGATTGGGTCCGTTGGACATGTAGGGGGCATTCGCCAAAGTGGCCGTGGGGCATTTTTCCCGATCCAACTTATTGTCATAATGATGGGGGAATTATCTGAAATAGTGCAGGGAAGAATCTACACTCTTCTTCTTGTGTCATAAATGAGGCAGGAATCAGCCAGTAGTCTATTCTTGAGTGTGCGTCATGGACTGTTGAATAGTATGTGTATTCTCGCGTGATTGGGTTTCGTCCCCGCCATGCATCCACTAAGTCAAGGTGTTTCATCATGTTTAATAGCATCCAAACTGCATTGGATAGTTCGCGTTGAGTGGTTCTGAATTTGTCCATTACACATTCTAATATCATGTTGAAGTCCCCTCCCCAAATAACGTGTGTTTGTGGATTCCGCAGCAGGATATCTAGGATCTGGCCATGGTACTCAGGGTTGTCAACATTAGGGCCATACGTATTTATCAGGGTTGTGGTGGAACCTGCTAGTTCGCCACATGAAATAACATACCTTCCCTGTGGGTCTATGCTGCGTTTGGTCTCCTGAAACAATAGGAACCGATGTATTAGTGTCATAAACCCCTGGGATTGTGACTAATAGTTAGTGTAGCTGCGTTGAAGGCCCCACGCCTTAGCAAATGTGTCATTAAGGGAGCCTATGGCATGTGTCTCCTGCAGCATCGCCACCTTCGGAGTCTGCCAGTTCATGTATGCAGCAACCTTATGCACCTTTATAGGGTGGTTGAGCCCACAGATGTTCCATGACATAAATGTAATATTAGGTCCTTTCATGGCTGAAACCCAGCCATTGCCTGGCTATAACTAGGGTGTGTCTGAATTATGTGGTTGAGGAGCAGCCTGCAGTGTTTTTTAAATTCGAACATTACAACTTGTGAAAATAAACCTACAACACCCGAAGTTTCGTAACTCACATTAACCCCATCCCTTCCCCTCTCCCACATCACCCCCAACTTGACGATGGAACCCATAACATTATGGAACACTTTTAGATATCCCTTGGGGTGCACTGTGTGCAGTCTGTTGTGCTACTCAGATGGCCGCCTCCTAACTTGTGTTACCTGTACCCATGATCATCGTGCAGCTAAGGCCTAAACCTCCCGAGATGATCAATCGTTGTCCATATTTACTCTTAAGTCCCGTCCCCTTTCCTCCATACTGTATGGCCGTCCCTTCCAAGGGACGGGAGATGGAACCTTTTTCAGCAGAAAAAACGTTCATCCCTTTTACATTTAGAGGCGTGCTGGGGCGCGGCCCAGGGAGCTTGCGCTGCCCTGACTCCGCCCTACGGTGCCACACCTCAGTCCCCTTTTCCGCATCAACGGGAACAGGCAGAATTCACCAGCGCTCCTGGGTTTGGCTTCGGCCATGTAATTCCATGCGCGGATACTTCTTCTCTTTGTCTTTTTTTCTTTTTTGTCATTCAGGTACTCGGTCCTCAGGCATCACACTCCTCCCCGGCGCATGTCGACTTCTACAGGGTTCAGAAGGTGTCCATCCTGCAACGGGCTCTTCCCAACTTCAGACCCCCAAGCCCTCTGCCTACATTGCCTTGGCCCAGATCACAGTTGGCAATCATGTCCGGCGTGTGACTCGCTGACCTCGAAGGCGCTGAAGAACAGACTATTCAGGTGGAGAGAGCTCTTCCTGTCAAACTGCAACTCTACCTCAGGGGGGTGGACCACTCTGGCCCCCCCTGCAAATATACCTCAAGGCGGTTGTGCACTGTTTTACTGACAAGTTGCTATGCTATGGACACAAAAACATACCCTAATGCTAAGAATAGACACAAGATGAAATAACATAAGACACAAAGAAAACACAAGAATCAATTCAACAATAAACACGTTTATTCATGCACAGCTCTGTGTGTATGATAAACAGTACTAGCAAAGCATACTGGCTTCTATGCAAGCAATCTAATAACAATTATCCAGTCATGCTGGATCTATAATGCTAATAACAATGCATGCCTAATAACAACAAATGCGGCTTAGTAACAATTCACAAGCGTCAGCATTCCTCTCCAATCCACACATCGCACTCTGTGTGTGCCTATCTCCCCTTCTGCCAGTATGTCAACAACCCATCTAATGTGTGTGCAAATCTCCCATGTCCCAACAAGCCAGTCAATCAGTTAGGCCTAGAACCATACTCCCCTTTGCATGGGCAAGCTTCCCAATCTCAAATGTGTCCCATCTCTCTCCTCTCCAGCTCCCTCTGCTAGCCCTGCACAGGGCCTCTTTGCTTGGCCCCCTCAGTGGTCTGGTCTCCTGCCAACTCTCTGCCAGATCAATTTCAAACTCTGCTTCTCATCTGCCTTCCCAGAATGCTTCCCCAAGCTGCATGTCACCCAAAACCATCGTATTCTGCTGCACCCAAAACGCTTCTCCAAAAGCTTCTCCTTTCTCAATGCAAACCTCACCCCTGGATATACTATTCAATGACGTACACCCATCCCTATGGTAACATAACTCCTCTGCAAGCATTCACTCCTTCTGTCAAACCAGATTTTCTAATTCCAGGCAAGCGTCAGACTGTCTGTGCTTGTGTGTGTAATGTCCACTATGTTCTCTTGTCACCGTGACATTTCAGCGCATATCTTGTACATGTTCTATGGCCTTCTCCTCTTTGTTACAAAACCATGCTCCCATCCCTTCATTGTCAGCTAAAACCATTCATTTCTCCACCTAAATCCCTCTATCCCTATGTGGTAAGCGCTCCTCTCTGCCTCCCACCTTTCTGTCTGTCTGCGCTGTCTGCAAACACAAGGCCCAAGTATGCATTCTTTCTTCGATTCACAGTCTACCATAACAACTCTTCCGCTGAACAAACAGCTTCCAGTGTCTCTCTCAATGAAATGGCTTCAGAATGCCAGTTAAATGCATTCTAGCGTTTAGCCCATTCACTCACACCCAAGCGCTATAGCATGGCTCAATGTACATTTCAAAGTGCACACATGCGTGTGTCTAATGACATACATAACAACTACATAACAACATAATGTCTAAACGAGGCCCTTTATATAACAACCTATTTCTCTAGCAAATGCATACAAATGGCAGAATAATATGGATAATGGACACATCATTCTCTGCAACTGTGTCTGAAATAGCCTCATGACAACATACAACAGGCCATATATATTTCCCGTTCAACATTCCAGAAGTCGCCTCCAGAGGATCTCAAGAACTTTGTGAAACATCGTCCCAGGTCCAAGGTAGGGCCGATATTTTCCAGCGCACCTCGCAAGGGAGACTCCTTCCCAGGGACTTTCCCACGTGGGAGGGACCGGCCAGGTCCCTCCACCGGCATGTGCACCGAGGCTGCTTCAGCTTCTGGCCTTCGGGTCGAGGGGTCCACAGATCCTCCCAGATGCAGTGTCGAGGGACCGGAAGGTTCTTGTACCGGGTCTACACCCAAGGGGCTATGCCCTTTTACTGGTGCAATGGCCAAGGGGCTATGCCCTAATACCGGCAATACATCCAAAGGGATGCCTATATGCATCTCTACCGACCCCTGGGTCGAGTGTGTCACACTTACCGGGCCGAGACCCGAGGAGCAGGGTAGCAGCCCCCGCTACCCTGTCGGTACCCACTGCCACCTCTTCGGCAAGTGAGGAGAGGCTCTTAGATAAATTCTTAAACCTCATGAGGTCTCCTAAAATGGGAGTTATCAAGGACGCAGTCAGGGAGGTCCTCCCCTCAATGCTGGTGGCACCACAGATGCCTCCATCGGGCTCCCTGACCCCGGTGCAGCCGCCTCCTCTGGCTCCACAGCCAACTCCGCAACCTCTGCCGCCTTCTCAGCCTCCGGCTGCGGTCTCTGTACCCCAGTCTCCGGCGCCTTCTACCCCTCCACCTCCACAAGATCCTCTGGATCCGCAGGACACGGACGAGGAGGAGGATCCGGACACGCCATCCTCAGCCAGTTTCTTCCACGAACGTCTTGCTAGCCTGGCGGGGTATCTAAGCCTCACTCAGCCCGAGGTCGAACAGCCGGCAGAGGAGGTTCTGGCTGAAGTCCTCACAAGATGCCCCGCTGCCAACACGGAGATTCCACTGAAACTGATGTAGTCTCCCTGGCCAAGAGGGGTTGGCTCAAGCCCCAATCAGTCCAGCTGGTCAACCAACGCCTGGGTGCCAAGTACAGGCAAATGGAGGGGGACACACTCTTGCTCTCAACCCATCCTCAGCCACACTCCTCAGTGATTGCTGCGGCATTACTTTACTCCAAGCCTCAGTCGTCCTCAGCCTCCTCCTCTGCGGTGCTGCTAGGCAAGGAAGAGAAGATCTTGGAGGCTTACGGCAAGAAGATCTACTCTAACGCCTCCCTGCACCTGCGTCAGGCCAACGCAGATGCCATGCTGGCTGCCTCCAACCAACGGGTGACTAAGTTCAACCCGGACGTCCAGGAGTGCATTCTAGATCTACCGTTCGAGGGGGGGGGGGCTCTTCCACTCCTCCACGGTTGAAGAGCTGGACAAGAAGAACAGCTCACAAATGGCAAAATCTTTGACCATTCTTACAAAGACCATGCCCAAATCTTACACCCATTCTCAGCAGTTCTCAGAGAAGGGTTGTACATATGGAGGGTTCCGCGGCTTCCAGCAACGTTGATCCAGGCGGCCGGACCGCTCGCCATCTCAGAGCCGGCGCAAACAACAAAAAGGGAGGAGGGGTAAGGGCTTTTTTCTGTCCCCCTCCTCAGCCACAGCCTTCGAGGGAAAAGAAGGCATGACACGCCTCTTCGGATCCACGTGTCTCCAGCGGGGGGCAGGCTTGCTCTCCGTCCAAATTTCTTGCGCCAGAATTTTGCTGACCCCTGAATCCTCTGCGTAGTATTCCACGGGATACTGCCTACCCATCCCAGCATCCCAGCCTCTTCTCCCTCCTCCCCTCCACTCCCACAGGTTGGGACAGCAACTCTGTTGGCGGAGATCCGGTCGCTTGTAGAGAGCCAGGCAGTGGAGGAAGTTCCAGCCTCCCAGTGAGGCTTTGGCTTTTACTCCAGGATTTTCGCCATTCAGAAGAAGAACCAGGCGGGCCTGAGAGTTGTGCTGGACCTTTCCACCCTCAACATCTCCTTACCCCTGCAAACGTTCAAGATGGTTATGCCCGCTTTTATAGCGGAGACATTGAACAAGGGAGACTGGATGAGCTCCCTAGACCTGAAGGACGCATACCTACACGTCCCGATTTGGCAGCCCCATCATTCTTTCCTCCGGTTAAGGATCATGGGTTACCATTTCCAATAAAAGGTCCTCCCGCTTGGCCTCAACTCAGCCCCCAGGGTTTTTACCAGACTCATGAACGCAGTAGCGGCCCTCCTCAGAGAGCAGGGCCTCCACATCTATCCATACCTCAACGACTGGCTCGTCAGGGCTACATCTCCGGAGGCGGTCCTCCACGCCTCCAATGCCCTTATGAACACACTGCACAACCTGGGCTTCTCGCTCAACTTCAAGAAGTCTCAGCTGCCCCCGACGCAGACTCTGACTTTCCTGGGAATCATTTGGGACACGTGCTCCGAGAGGGTCTTCCCGATGGAAGACAAGATCTTCATAAAGAGGGCCACCTCCCACTTCCTCAGCAGAGAGGTGACCTCAGCTTGGTGGTATCTACATCTCCTCGGTCTACAAGCGGCTGTGCTGCTAGCCGTCCAGCACACGTGACTAAGGATGAGAAGGATTCAGCTGCACTTCGCAGCTACATGGAGTCAGGAGCGGGGCTCTCAATCCGAAATGATCAACGTTCCTCCATCTCTCCACCCGCACCTAACTTGGTGGTCCATAGACTGCAACCTATGGACGGGCAAGCCCTTCCGGCCACCTTCTCTGCAGGCCACCATCACCAGACTCCTCACTCGAGGCCTCGGAAGCCACCCTGGATGATATCTTGGTCCACGGCACCTGAACTCGACAGGAGCAGGAATACCATATCGATTGGTTGGAGCTGAATGCCATCTGGCTAGCACTCAGAGCATCCCTACCACTTCTCAAGGGCAAGGTTGTCCTCATCCATACAGACAACTCGTCCAGCATGTACTACGTCAACAAGCAGGGAGGCGCCAGATCCCCTCCTCTGTGCAGACTGGCGATCAGCATGTGGGAATGGGCCTTGGAAAACAAAGTTTTCCTCTCGCAAGTCTACCTCCCAGGGGAATCCAACCTGGAAGCGGACAGGCTCAGCAGGCTGGGAGCGGACAATTACGAGTGGCAGCTAAATTACCTCATTATTCACCCCCATGTGGATCTCTTTGCCACCTGGCACAACAAGAAGTGCCCCCAGTTTGCATCCTGGCAAGGTCAGGGCCCCGGCTCTCTGGGCGACACATTTCACATCCAGTGGACCGGCATGAAAGCCTACGCCTTTCCGCCCACTCCTCTGATCCACAGGGTAATTTGCAAGATCAAGGTGTCTCGCCGACTCATCCTGATAGCCCCATGGTGGCCGCCCAGGCCATGGTTTTCGGAGCTACTCAGCCTCTTGGAGGTGCCCACGATACACCTCCTGACGGGCCCAGCACATGGGAAATTAGCCCTCAGTGTGGTACCTGACCAGGTAATGCTTCGGCACCTTAGCCTCTCACAGGCCAATCTGGAGATCATATAGGGCGCCGGGAGCAAAACCACGAGGGCCCAGTACAAAATCAAATGGACCAGATTCTGCCACTGGCCAGACTCCAAGGGAATTGACCCCTTGGCTTGCACCTTAGATGACTGCTCTCTTTTTCGGCGCACCTCGCTCATTCAGGAGTGCAGGTGGATACTTGACGCACATACCTTGCAGCCATTGGGGCTTACAGGAACTCGGAGGAAGGAAATTTATCCTCCTCCAACCCTATCGTCAAAAAATATCTGACGGGTCTACCCTCCTGTCAAGAGACCGCACCCAGTGTGGGACCTCAACATAGTCTTGGGCGCACTGGCGCACAAACCATGCAAGCCAATGGCGTCCGTGGACATCAGAATGGCCTCCATCAAGACGGCCTTACTAGTCGGCCTTACCTCGGCTCGTAGAGTCAGCGAGATCCAGGCGCTGGTCGCCTCTGAACCATATACCACCTTTCACAAGGACACGGTAGTCATGAGGACGTACCCGGCTTTTCTGTCCAAGGTTCCATCTGCTTTCCTCCTTAACAAGGAAATAGTCCTTCCTACGTTCTTTCCCAATCCTAATGATGAAGCACAAAGGGTGCTGCACTGCCTGGCTTTCAGGCATGCTCTGAAATTCGACTTGGACTGGACCAAGGGCTTCCGCAAGTCGGACGCCCTGTTTGTCACTTTTGGAGGCTTAAGACCAGCCTATCAGGCTTCTCAGGCCTCCATATCCCGCTGGATGGTCTCTACCATCAAAGAAGTGTATGAGGGCCAGCACAAGCCACTTCCGGCCAACATGCATGCCCACGCAGTCAGGGCCAAGGCAATGGCCATCGCATTCCAGCGACATGTCCCTTGGCAAGTCATAAGCAGGGCGGCCACTTGGGCCTCTTCCTCTGCTTTTTGCAAACATTACTGTTTGGATGCCGGCTCTAGATCTGATGCAGCTTTCGGACAGGCGGTTTTCAGGAACCTATTTGCTTAAGGAGGGTCTTTGGATTGGGGTATCTAATAGCTTTAGTTCTAGAAGGATTGAGGGGAGCCAAGAGGACAACATGATTGCTGTTGAAATAGCACATAAAGGCAAGGGGAGCTTGGATAGGTTGCTAGTGGTTTGTTTATATAATCCACCAGGGGCAGTGTTGAGATAATCAATACAAGAAGCATTACACAAACTTCTTGCAAATTGGTTAATAGTTCAAGAGAACTTTGAAGTTTGCGTGATGAGAGACTTTAATGCGCACATGTCGGGGGGAGAAGTGAGTATGAATAACCGGAAATTGCATTCAAAATGTGTAATGATACATGACGAGGAGGGGGAAGGGCATGGTTGGGTGCAATACTTTCAAAATTGGGAACTTGAGATGATTAATGGACGTACTGATAGTGATCATCCGGGTAAGCATACATGGAACAACGGATCATCGATCAGCACATTAGATTATATCTTTGTCTCTCCAAGGTTATTACATGTTGTGGATGATATGGTTGGTATACAAAACAAATGGAGTGACCATGCCATGTTGGCGTGCTCTTTCGACACTCCTGTAGCCGAGATCCCATGGCACGATAAGGGCAACATAAATGTGAATCATGCGGGCACTAGAATACGATGGTCTGATATTAATGTGCAATGAGCGGCGGAAGCCCTAAATAAGGAGTGTCTACCTGATTTTGGTGTATTCAATATGATGTCCATGAATGAGGTTGAGGAATGGATTCTCCTGTTCTCTGGCAAACATGCAACAGTGTCGAGCAGAGCAATGGACAGCGAACAGGGGGAACCTCCTATATATGATAGATACATCAGGGATGCAAAGAGATCCTTGAGGGCGGAGCTGCGTCGAGCGAAGAAATCTAGCTTGACTTGGGAAACCTATATCCTGACTATTAAGAGACTAAAGCATAGATATAGGGCTGATATAAAGGCCAAGAGAAGCGCAGATCGTAATAAATCTTGGCAAAGACTAGTTCAGACTATTTGCTTGAGGAAAACGTCTAACATCTGTGCATTGCTGAATGAAGCCAGGGGGAATAAATACGCCAAACAGTTAACCCCATTGGTAGTGCTGAGTGGACTAGGTTTTTGGAAAATCGTAATATAGTAATCGATTCCGAGGAAACGATGCAGATAAGCGAAGCACCGCCCGACTCTCCAATTGACATTTCATATAACTCTATTTTGGCAGAGATCAAATTGTTGAAATCGTCCAGAGCCCCAGGTCCCAATGGCCTGGCGAACATTGTAATTAAGAGTCATCCCGACTTTTGGGCAACTTTGCTCAATATCTTATTTAAGAAGATTTTGAGTGAAGGTAAAGTTCTATGCTCTTGGCAAACGGCGATTTTAATCCTGATCTTTAAAAAGGGAAATTGTATGGATCCTTCTTATTATAGGCTACTCTCTATGCTTGACACTACAGGCAAATTATTTGCCTCGTTAATATTGAAAAAATTGCAGGCATGGGTGGACCAAGTTAATATACTATGTAAGTTTCAATGTGGATTTAGACAAGGTTATTCCACTTCTCATAACCTTTTGGTTATGGATACAATGCAAAGTAGGGCGCGGCAGAGTGGGCAACCCACCCTGTACGCACTCTATGTTGATTTTAAGGCAGCATTTGATTCTATTCCAAGAGAGAAATTATGGAAGAAGCTGGAAAAGATACGCTGCCCAGTTGACCTTTTATACTATCTTAGGTCACTACATCAGAACACCAAGGTGAGGCTAAAATTAGATCTGCAAGGCCACATGACAGAAGAGGTCCTGCAAAATAGAGGGGTTAAACAGGGGTGTGTTACTGCCCCTGTTGTGTACAATTTATATGTACACGATATATCACAGGCAATAGCCTTGGCTAGTAACTGTGCCCCGAAGATTGGTAAAGATCCTTGTCTGGTTCTTGCATATGCAGATGACCTAGTAGTATTTGATCACACTATTAGTGGGTTACGCCGATCGGCTCGGGCCCTCTGGGAATACTCGGAAAGAAATGGCCTTGTTGTCAATGTAGAGAAAACCCACGTGATAAGCTATACAAATAAAAGAACTGCACGTGTTAAGCTCTATATTGACAACGTTGAAATTACATATGTTCCTGTTTATAGATATCTCGGAATTGAGTTCGCCCCTACAGGCAATTACCTCATATGTAAGCGTAAACCGTATGATAAGAGCAGCTCAAATTACAGCCCTTTTCAAAAGTTTTACAATAAAACAGGGGGGCTATACGCTGTGGGGAACACGACATTTATACATCCAAGTTTTGTCCCCTATGATGGTGTATGGATCGGAAGTACTCCTACAGATGGAGTTAAATTGGTTACAGCTAATTGAGGGAAAATATTGGCGAAAGGTATTGGGACTCCCGTCATGTATCCCAATGGCTCTCTTAAGACTTGAGCTTGGGCTGATATCGTTAAAAGCATTGGTTTTGAAAAAGAGAGCAGGGTTGTATCTAAAAATGGTGAATGGAGCCGGAAATATCCTATTGAGGACAGTTTCTCAGGAATTTAATAAAGAAAGCTCCACGTGTCAATGGGCAAATCAAATGGAACAACTCCTGAGGGACGTTTGTTGAACACATCGGGTAGGTCCCTTTACGGAGACAAAGAAGGCCGCATTAGGAAGACTAGTAGGATTATGGGACTGGTTGGAGAATTACGAGCATCTACGCAAACTGAAAAGTACAATTTTGTGCAATCTAGACTATATACGTTCAAGAAGCCACAACAATATTTGATGTTATGTCCCTCAAATAGGCTAAGACGATTTATTCTTTTGTTAAGATTAGAACATCTCCCCACTAAGGTGACCACATGGGTGATAGATACGATACCTAAAGAAAAGCAATTTTGCCGCCTTTGTAAGAATAGGGATATCCCGGAGACCGCTAAACATGTCCTTACTGAATGCTACGAAATGAGAGATGAAATAAAATATTATTTGGGAATGTACGTACATAATAGTGACACGATTAAGGAGAGGTCCTTTTGGAACCATTGTGTCAACACTGAAAGCATACGCTTGTTAATTGCAATGTATAATATCTTTCTGAAAGTGGAAACCAAATTGGGCATTTTTCTGTGAGGACAGATATGATATATTAGGCGAGGCCAGTCGTCTTATTTTGTTATGATTGGCTGGCATGAGCATGAAGACTGAGGTTAAATATGTAACATGGTATAATAGGATTATTTGGTTAAGATATTGTTATACGAAGATTAATGTCTGGATTCGGATAGAACTCTATTTTAGTAATGTAGGACGATTAATGTTTGGATTTTGTTATAATTGTATTTTATTGTATGAATATTGCTTGTTTTTATGCTGATGAATATGTGTAAAGTTTATTTACTAAACTAAATCACATTAAAGATATTATTATTTAGGGGGGTCTCTTCTCCGCTCTGGGGCTATAATCAGTTTTAATCGCCCATACAGTATGGAGGAAGGGGGACGGGATGTAACAGTAATTATAAATTACTCACCATAGTGACTAATGTACTGTTAGTCCATATTCCCCTTTCCTCCATACGTCCCACCAACCTCCCCCCTAATAATACTGGTGTCATTAGGCAATGTTAAATCTGTTGTCGACGCATCATTGGGGACTGAGGTGTGGCGCCGGAGGGTGGAGTCAGGGTAGCGAATGCTCCATGGGCTGCACCCCTGTGCGCTTCTAAATTTAAAGAGGAAGAGGGTTTTTTCTGGTGAAAAAAATTCCTTCTCCCGTCCCTTGGAAGGGACGCCCATACAGTATGGAGGAAAAGGGACTATGGACTTAAGAGTATGTTAGTCGCTACGGTGAGTAACTTATAATGTCCGGTTCATTTTTTCTTGTGGGGGTGCTACCCCCGCCATCGCGGTCTGTTCTCGGAATCGGTATAGAGATCGTGGACACAATATACGCTGCTGCTTCATAAGGATCCTCAAAGAAGTGTGCCCTTCCTCTGTGTTGTATGTGAAGCTTTGCTTGGTATATTAGTCCATATTGAACTTGCCTGATGCGTAGTAGTTTTTGACTGGGTCAAAGGACTTGCGCTTAGCCAGTACATTAGTGGAGTAGTCGGGGCATTTATATACATATCTGAGGATTCATAGCACAATATCCTTTTTTCTCTTGCCATACGATAGATTAAATCCCAGTCTCAATAATTGAGTAGTTTTGCCTGAGTAGTATGGGGAGGAGCCCCCGGTTTGGGGGACAGGAGCCAGGACTTGGTGTGCCCTCTCCACCAGGAAGTATTGTGATAATCTGGAGGAGTCAAGCACTGTTTGTAAGAGACGTTCTAGAAATTGTTCCATTGCCCCTTTACAGGCCTCCTTCGGGATCCCGATTATCCTTGTTATTATGTCGAGACCGTGATTCTAGGTCGTCACATTTATTCCGGACTTTGCTAAACTCTTGCTGCAGTTGTACGATGTCATGGTCGTGTTTCGTTACTTTATCTTCTGTTTCACTAACCCTTGTTTCAACTTCAGTAATGCAAGCTCTCTCCTTTTCCAGCTTAGATTTCATGGACCCGATGGTGGAGACGATATTATCTAGCTTCACGTTCACTGCCATGAAGCCATTCTGCATTGCAGTAAGGAGGTGGCCATCCCTGGTGGTGTGGGAGGCAGAGGGTTGTTCATCCTCAGCTGGAGCCTCAGCAGGGCTTGAGGTTTTTGCCGGGGTGTTATGTATGTGTCCATTGGTCATTTCTTTGTGATTCCAGAGTCCTTCGTCATGTTGACTCCCACTCAGTATCTGCCTGGCGCTCCACCTCACTTCACGATAGCCCCCGCAGGAGATAGTTATTTTGTCCCCGCCTTCCCATGCGGAAGTTATAGGCAGTTTATATCGGGTCTCGTCAGCTTTGATTGCGTACTTTCATCCTGGGTCTGTTTAGGACGATTCTGGGTATACATCAGCCACAGTACTGCGTATGGGCTATATTTGGGTATATGGCTGGGTGGTCAGCTACCAGGCCTGGTCACACTAACCTTAGTGTCGTGTCCCATCCGCTCCACTTGGCACCGGACCCAGTCCCTGCATCCGATTGGGGGAGCAGGACCACCGCTATAGTCCAGCTCTGGCGCCGCATCTATCCTCAGATAGGGCCACGATGATACGGTCGCCCAGCCATAGGTAATGGATTGTGCTCTTGTGCCCACTCCCGGGGGCGTTCCTGAACTACCGGCCACTCCTTCTATTGCTCAGGGCCTCCGGCGCGGATGAAAACATTGCAGCCAAATGATCTCTAATTTGGGACCGGTTTTTCGGGGTGTGTTGTAGGGCTGGGTGCATACCAGCCAGCCACACCAGACTGTCCTGTACCCGCACCGTGCCCTCAGGTCGAGATCTGGTATTGCTGTTCACAGCGTGTCCATCACTTTGTGTGATCTCCGTGCAGCGGGTGTCCCAGTGGGTGGCACCAGCAACCGGAGTATGGCTCAGGGTTGTGACTTGAATGTGGTTCGGTGTTCCACGGCTCCGGGTATATGTGCGCAGTGATGTTCTCGTTGCTCGTGTTCCCACTAGTTGCAGGGACGGGGTCCCTTCAGCTCCGTCTCTCCCAACCTCAACTCGGCCCAGGCAGCCCCGGTGTCTGCGGAGCGTCTCGTGGGACCAGCAGTTTGCCACCAGTCACGTGTGCCTCGGAGCGTCTGCTGACGGGGGGCGGCGCGAGGCATCGCCGGTGCTCTCGGGATATCTGGCGGCCGCCCTGGCCGCTATTCCCTATCACGGCCGCGGCCCGACTCCACAAGGGAGTGCGCCATCAGGGCTGCCAGCCGCCGGCCCTCACTCAGGCCATCGGGTCGGCACTCGGGCGGGCCCTTGTCATCATCCGAGGCAGTTGTAGGAGGTGGGCCAGCAGTCGCTTTGCCGGCTGCAGAACGCCAGGCGGTCCCCACAGCAGAGCGCCCCGCAGCCAGCCGCTCCTCCGTGTAGTTCAGCGGCTCTCTGCTCCCCCACAAGTGCTCCGAATATTCCCAGAAATGGTCCCTCAGTCGGTCGGGTCTCTCATTAATGCACGGCTGCTCTTAGTTTTTCATATAAATGGGCAAAGATGGACTGGTATACTATACAGATTTTACGGGCTGGAGCACCCTCTTCAAGCGGCCATCTTGCTTGGCTGCTCAACAGCGCCCCCCAGGGGGCTGCATTTCTAAAGGCCTTTGATCCTATTAAGAATGGGCGGGGGAAGAGTGAGGATAGCCAGACAAGGATCTGCACTGTTTTGGGAGAGTTCTACCATCTTGATTCTCTCTGCCTTTCTTTCTCTTTCCTGTTCCCTCCTCTTCCTCTGGAGTAAAGCACTTTGGGTATGTCATCAGAAGGGCAAAGTCCACATATTTTAAGAGCAATTGTTCCCCTAAAGCAGACTAGTTTTAGTCCAATCACCTGGGGACTTTTGCCTCTAATAGAAGGAGTCACCCGCCAGTTAGTATTGTATATGGTGTGTCTAATTAAAGTATATATTTTTATAGAACCTTGATTGGACAATCCTTTATTTTGGACTGTAATATTTCACTGTTTGGGTAGCTGCTGAATCACATTCACACCGCTCATAAGATTGTAGCCTTCCCTCGGCCCACGTTACCACAAAAGGCGAAGGAGGAATTTCTCTTGACTGTGCCTGTTTTACCTCTATGATTGTGTTGGCTCTTGGTTTGTCTAAGTGGAGGGCGGAGTGGGCGTTTTAGCCACTACTCCTCCTTGTACTCCTGCAGGGCAGAAGTCAATTCGTCACACTCTCTTCTGTACATATACCTCTCTTTTTCGCCAATCTGTCTCTTGTTCCAGCCCACACCCACTGCTGTAGCCCTCTCTATATCCCACCACCTTTTCAAGACAAGTCCACGGTTTTATTGGAAAACGGGCACACCCAAAAATAAAACCACCCCAACTAGTAATTTAACCATCTGTTGCACGCTTCCAGTCTGGCCTCTAGGTGGCAGTGTTCCCACACGCAAAAAAACATGCTCCGTTTCCTTGCGAGCCACTTTTCCCGTTCTGAAGTGCAGCCATTTTCGGGCGACCATAGAACCAATCCCATCATGAGTGGAGGAGCATGCCAATGATGCCATGGAAAAAAACGTGTTTTGTTAGTGGAATCTGAGAGCGAAATCTAACCAGCCTTCTCTTTGGGCTCCCACTCTGACAACGCCACTACACTTAAGTGACTAACCGGTGCAAGGAGTTAACTTTACAGCATCACAGTGAGTGGCATGAACTGCATGGCAGCATTGTTAATGCCAGATGCTGCTATCAGCCAAGTAAATGCTAATCAGCCCTGCCAAAATACCAACATACGTAGAAGAGGTTACGCAAAGATCTCTCTGGATCTAGATGGCTGTGTACCTGGATCCATGAGATGAAAACAGTCCCGTGCTGCTCCCGGCGAAAGTTTCAATAACGTCCATTCGCCTGCCTTAGGCCTCACGGGTCGGTATGTCACAGCAATCCAAACCTTTGATACTGACATGCCTGTCCTGAAAGATTCGTCATTGCACTGCAGTCAGATGCATAGTACGCCCTGCCTGCAAATCACGCACAGCCCACGTGCTGCACAGCCCCGACGTCTGATCATGCACGCGCCATTCACAGTGCTGGACTAAAGCTGCCTCCCTGAATGTTCACTGGGACCCAACCCGCTGCACCTGCTGCCTCATATTTCAGACAAGCCTTTAGTGTTTCCCTGACTGTTGGGTCATCAGTGTATGACGTCATCCCAACCCTTCACCGGAACCCGCGGACTTTGCTCACTCTCTCATTTTCCACGTTAAAAGCATGGCACATGGTGGGTGTCGCAAAACTATTACCCTGTAATTTGTTTCTTGAACACTTTTCAAAGGTAAAAAAGAAGACTTCATTTGACACGTTTGCGACTCCGCCTTTTAACTTTCGGAGTGCACTTGGTGTATCACACTGTAGCTCATGACTTTATAGGTAACAGGAACGCGGTCAGTGTGCTCAAAACCTGTTGTAAAGAAAGCTTTTCTGATTCACGATGCACACAGAACATGTTGGCAAGACATTTTGTTTGTGTTTTTTTTTTTTTTTAATTTACTTGATTTTAACCAAAAAGAATTGATTTTTACAAGGTATAAAAAAGGAGATCAGCGTTTTTTTCTGGGATCTGTTGATGCAGTTTTGCCGGTTTTAATCTTGGCTAAATTCGTTGTTTGGATCAAAGTTCTGTGGCTTGTTTTAAGGCAGCTTCGAGAATCTTGACTGCCACTATAACCCATTTTGTTTTTTCCCCGGCGATCAATCTACACCACCAAGTCTGTTCTTCTCTAAGAGTAGAGTCCTGAAGTAGCGGTAGCAAGAATGCCGTTCGGAGGTGGGCGGTTTTAGGACAATTTAAGATCAAATGTCTTGATGTTTCTGTGATGTCTGGGTTTAGACATAGTCTGCACGTTTTATTTGCTGATTGAGTACGGATAGCTCGGATTTCTTGTGTTTGTATCAGGTTTAGTCTTGTTCGCATGAACGTTTTTCTGAGATTTTTGCTTGGAAATTTGATGCAATAGTTCAGCGGAAGGTTTAGTTTGTTGGTGGTAGGTGGAAGGTGGTTAAGCAGTTTGTTTGCCGTTGCCAGACTACATGTGGTGATCCAGTCCTCATGTGCTACTTTGCTTTTCATTTTTTCTGGGTTTTGGATTAAGTCCTCGCGGGTGCAGGCAAGGGCTTTTAGTTTTAAAGTTAGTTTCTTTTTCCAAAGGGTCAATGCTTTACAGCGCCCCATCTTAAGTTCTTCTCGAATCGGTTTGTATATTGGCAGCGAGTCCGGGTCAATGATTTTCCTTAATGCTCTCATTTGGCTTTGTTCTAAGGATGCTGACAAAGATAATAAGCCAAGTTCTCGTCGTATGGCTGCGATAGATGCCGATTTTGGCAATCCCAAAACTGCTTTACAGAGGTATCCCTCTAGTTTTGGCCAGATGGAGTCGTGCATGTTGAGCGCTACGTCCATTCCGTAGATTAAAGCTGGTACCACCTTTTGTCTGTAAAACTGGATTGCTGGTATTAGGGAAAATTTACCGTATTTGTTGTCGATCAGTCTTGTTTGAGTGGTAAGTGTTTTGACTTTCGCCCACAGAGCCAGGATGGTTAAGTTCTCAGATCTTGATTCATCAATCATGACACCCAAGTATCTGATGTTTGTGACTATCTCGATCTTTACGTTGTCTAAGAACCAGGTGCCACCTGTGTTAGATTTTGAGCGCTTGTTCCCCAAGATCAAGATTTTTGATTTCTCTATATTTATTTCTAAGTCGTTTTGGATAATGAATCTGGCCAGGTTTGTCAACTGGCGCTGAAGACCGACTTGAGTTTGGTCCATCAGAATCAGGTCGTCGGCATAGAGCAACCTGGACACTGCGCTGTTTCCAACTTTTGGAGGAAATACTCTCAATGAAGTTTGCGTATATTGAAAGTCACCTAAAAATGTGATGAATAAAGCGGGGGCTAAAGGACACCCCTGTTTGACCCCTCTTTCGACCTTTACTGCTTCCGATAGCAAGCCTTGTCGGTTTAGTCGAACTCGCATAGTTGTCTCGGTGTGTAGTGCGTTTATTGGTTCCAATATTTCCTCTGGGCACTTCCAGTTGGATAATTTCGACCATAGTCTTTGACGATTTACTTTATCAAATGCTTTAGATAAGTCGATAAATGCGAGGAAAACTTTCGGAGCTCCGTTTTTTACATTGTCTTTGATGATGTTCAAGATCAAGATGTTTATGCTTGTGGAGGCCGTCTTGAGAAATCCCGTTTGGAAATGATCGATTGAAGGAGAGGTTCTTGCCCAGTTTTGAAATTTTGATAGGAGTAGAGTCGCAAATATTTTGCCCATGATGTCCAATAGGGCTATGGGTCGGTAGTTTGCCGGGTTGTCTCTGCTTCCTTTTTTAAAAATGGGTACAATAACTGTCTCTGTCCATGTTTCCGGGACTTGTCTGGATATTCTGCAGTGGTCGAAAATTTTTGTAATCAAAAGGGACCATTCCGTTTGGTTTTTCTTTAGGTCTATATTGGTCAGTCCATCTGGCCCGGGTGCTCTAGACGCTTTCAGCTTTGAGATTACTGACTTGATTTCGTCTTGGACTGCTAGATTTATCCATGTTGCTTCCTTTTGGTTTCCCACCACCGTGTCAGATATGGAGGTAGGAGCGAATTGGGCAGAATAGAAAGCTGTCCACGATGATTCCGGTATCAAATTGAAGAGTTTGTCATCGGTTCGGATGCCATTGTTCTTTATTAAAGCCCAGAAATCTCCAACACTTTTTGACGCTAAAGTTTTTAACATCTGTTCTGCGTCCTTCTGGTAAAGTTCCGCTCTCCGGTGTCTTACCCATGATCTGTAAGATCTGGTCGCCGCAGCCAGTGATTGTTTAGCCTTTTCATTGGAATTTCTTTTGAAGTCGCGTTGTAGTTTTCTCAGTTTTCTTCGTTTTAGCACTAGAACTTTGTCATATTCATGATGACCAGTTGTTACTGTGGCTTTGCCGGTTTTTTGCTTTTGTATATGGGGTATAAGAAGGGGCAAGTAATTTGGCCTTGTCGGAGCACCCGTAGCGTTTTGTTGAGCTTCGTTGTAATTTCTCTTTATTTCTTTGATGTTTGATGATGTGAGCTGAAGCCGCTTTTGGTTCGCTGCCAATTGCAGTTTTGATGTGTAGGACGGTCTCACCGGGATTTTAGATTCCAGCGTCATGGTTAAGAGGTTGTGATCGCTTTCTTTCGTTTTATAAATCTCGAAGGTGGACGCGTAGGGTAGTAAAGCGAGTGAAGTAAAGATATAGTCAAGTGTAGCTGTTAACGAGTCACGTTCCCATGTTGGAAATGCAGGAAGTTGGCCCCTTACCATTGCCATGCTATGGCAGTTTCTTGCGTCCATCAGATCTAACCACAGGTCTCCTCTTGCTTTTGCGGCTGTCGGTAATGCTGCATTCCTAAAATGATCACACTTTGCGTTCAGGTCACCGCAAATTATGATGAAGTCGATGCAAAGTTCGGCGGTGATCTTGTCTAGCAGGGTGGTCATTTCGTCGCAGAATTCCTTGTTTGTATATCTTTGCGGATTCCAATAAGTGTTAATGATAGCCAGCTTTGATTTCTGGTTTCCCTTTACGTTTGTATTCGGATGGCACCATTCTGTCTGAAGAGCAAGGATTCCGTAAGTTTCTGCTATCTTTGCCTTGATGTCAATTCCGGATCCGATTTTGATTGAGGTCAGAAGGCCAGATGATGGTCGTCCAAAAATGCCTTTTGTTGCCGGTGATATTTCGGTGTCGTATCCATCTAGAATTGGTTTTTCCCTCAGCCAAGTTTCTTGGAGGCAGATTATGTCAAATTTTGCTAGGTCTTGTGTTTCTGGGTTTAGCAGATGGTCGTGACCTCTTGTATTCCAGGAGCACATGGAGATGGTCAGGGGAAAGTCTTCGATGGTTTGATTCAGAAGTTTATCCGAGGTTTGTAGTTCTGTACAAGGTAATTGCTAGTTTTGGGAATTTGGTTTTAGCACTTTTCTCAACCAAGACCAGGGACCCGATGGAGTCCGTGATTGCGATTGGTTCAATGGTTCTTTGTGGTCCGAGGGGAAATCTTTCACAGGGGATCTGTCTGACCTGAGATGAGTTTTTTTCCAATTTTGACCCCCTTCTTGTCTGAGGTGGTGAGCTCTGCTTGTCCAGGTCCGTGGCGTATATTTAGGTCTTTCACGTTGGTGTTCTCGTGTTTCTGCGTAGTAACTTCGATAGTCGGTATTCTGTTTTACTTGCGCACTTTTTTTGTGATTTGTGGTTTGCGAATTGTTCTTGTAATGTGTTGATCCTACTTGGCAGGTCGGTTGAGGTAGTTGTATTTCTGACAGGCCGAAGCCTAGTTGAAGCAGCGCGTCAAGCGTATCTTTAGTTGGCTCATGTTGAGGGATGGTTTTTACATGTAGATATGCTTTGGCCTTTTTCTGCCTATGGTATGGTTCAATTAAAATGAAGTTCGTAGTAGACAGATGAGTCAAACTAGGCACTTTGGCCACGATTGTGAGAACTGTTTTTCTGTTCAGAACAAGAAAATTCTTTCCTGGCGTTAGTTGTTCCAGGGTTTGGCTCTTGGTTTGGATGTGTGTTGGGGGGTCTTTTTTTGTTTTGGTTAATTCAGACCTTGACTGGACTGGTGTATTAATGCACTCTTTATTGTTGTCCTGTGGGTTATTCTCAGGCGGTGTCATTTTGACGGCCGCTATGGGGTGTGTATTTGCTGACCGTGCCTCAGACGGTAGTTCTTTTGCCGCTTTGAATGCGAACGAAACAGCTGAGTTCGATGAAGTCAAGGACGCTTTTGTGGAGCCCAGTGTAGATAGATCGGTAGAAGCGATTTGTTGATTCTATTGACGAAGGCTTTCGCACAGTGATATGTGGATTTGATGTATCTTCCGGTTCTAAGTGTTGTGTGAGGTTCATCAAGGAGGAATCTGGGATCGATGAATGTAAATCGTCCACCTCGGTTATCTGCTGAAATTCCAGAGGTGCTGCTTCTTTTGATGAATTCTGTATCATGGTTTGTAGTAACGTTCTTTTGGGGTGTAGCTCCTCTCGTTGTTTACTCCAACTAAGGCTTTGTGCGGGTTTGGGTTCCAATTTCTTAGAACTGGTTTTTGCTTTTACGATGAGCGGTGTCGTTTTTCTGCTATATTCATCCACACCTCTTTTCAAATCTTTGGCTATTTGATGACAGCCTTCTTTGGATATTTCAGTTTCAAGAGTGATTTGGGTTTCACTAATTGATTGACCCTTGTTTGCTTCGTTCGGTTTTTCCTGAATGGTTGTATATCTGTCTATATTTGTTGATGCACGGAGTGTATGTGGGGATCTTAATCTTAATTGGGTTTCTAGGAGTGATATTCTTTGTTCCCACTGAAGTCCTAGTTCCGTGTTTTTTTGGTTTAGGGCCGTGATGAAGCCTTCCAAGAAGATCATTTTTGAGTTTGTAGAGGTTACTATTGTCACCAGATCTTTCATTGATTCGTTGAGCGATTCGTACAGTTTTCCAAACGGGGACAAGGCCACCGTGATGGCTGACATCAGAGCGAACATATCTGGAGACTGATTATTTGACTCTGGTTCAATTTTGATGATGAAGACTCACTGGATTTGTCTTTTCCCGGAGTGGAGGAGTGTCTTTGATGATCTAAAGGGCGTGTAGATGGAGCAAATTGGTTTGCAGTAGTTCTTTGAGGCGGGGTGTCGTTTTTGGCTTTTGTTGGTAGGTTATGTTTATCTGGAACCAGGACACAAGGTCCTAGCACTCGGTCTTCGGATGACTCAACGAGCAAGTTGAGAGCTGGTTGTGTGGGTCCAGTGGGTGGACTTGGCTGTAAGTGGTCCGAGTTATGTGACAAGGCTGAAGCTCTTACTGGAGAGAGGCATAAGTCAATTAACTGTGAGTTCTGTGAATCGACCTCCCCCGTTTTCTTTTGTTTAGGAGCCGGGGGAATTTCGGCGATTGCGTCCAATAGTTCTGCGTCTGAAAGCTCGACTTCCCTCACCAGTTTTCTCTTTGTCTGTCTGGCGAAGAAGTCTTTTAATGCATGACATGTTAAGGGTTTGGCAAGTAGCGTTTTCCCAATCTCGATTTTCTTTGCTGTTTGGCGCTGCTTCCTTTGGTAGTAATTGGAACTTTGTGAAGTCCCAGATTCATAGGGTTTTTTCTGGTGAAGTGCTTTTCGTTTTAGTAAAGCTATAGCAGATTGTCTTTGTGAAGCGTAACGCTCTGTGGGCGGTTCGTTCCCCAAGGTTGAGTTTGGGTCCGCTTCCACGGGTAAAAGGGAAGAAGCCACCATTAAAGGGAGGGTCGAGGGACCTACCGACCTCTCTGTTGTCGGTGGAGTTAACAGTGGGTGTGATGGTAAAGTGGGAGGCGTTTCGGTATCATCTCCTTCATCTAATGTAGTCGTGTAGCCGGAATTTGCATGCCATTCAACTTGAATGGCACTTCCAAAATCGGCACATGACACCAGGTTGTCTTCCAGGTTTCTGGCTTGTAGAGCGTGCGTATGGATGTTGCGCTGTTTGTAGATTTGTTGCAAGGTTGAGTCGGTTAGAGGTTCAGAACTCTGTGCTTCCTCTTGGACCGAAGCGCAAGGGTCAGATCGACGCCACCTTCCGGCGACAACCGGTACCGGTACAGGGACGGTGTGTAGTCAGACGGATTTGTCATCGTCGTTTCGCACTTGTCTATGGAGCCTCCTAGCGAGATCACAACGGGATTTGACTGTAAAGGGGGTCCAGTAACGGCGGGGAGCTGATGGAAGACTTCGTCCCTCAGTAGGTGTGACTCAGTTTGCACGGCGGCTTCTTCCTCTTTGTCGGCCCGGGAGCTTGCTTCACGCAGCGACAGGCTGTCTAGCGACCTTGGCCTAGACGATGGAGAGGAGGAGGAGGAGGAGGAGGAGGAGGAGGAGATGGATTTAGCCTCCCCCTTTGCCTTCCTTACGTTGGAACGAGATCGTAGATTTTCTCTGTCTTTTGTATTGCGTCGGTCAATTCGTTCCAGGCGTGTGTATTGGCTGTGTAGGACGCGACCTAGCGGTGTTATCGGTGTTGTTGATGAATTGAGTAAATTCGAGTTGACTGAAGAGGCCATATCGGCCGAGACGGCCGCGTGCTGCCGTAGATTGCTCGCGGTTCTGGCTAGCCAACTCCGCGTGCCGCTTCGTGTAGGTGCAGGGGTTTTGGTCACTCCTCCCTGGAAGAAAATATGGTGTGTGTGATCAGTGTCTTACCTAGCCTTTTAGCCACCTCCAGCCGCACAGCAGACAACAGCTCGCCCTTTTCACCACTCGGGCTTCTCGCCGCAAGGGTCAAGCTGTTCTGCTTATGTGGCTGAAGCAGAGGGAGTGGCTTCCGAAAGTCACGTGACGCGGGTCACGTGTTGCAGGGGGGATGCCGCTCACTTCAAACTGCTCGCAGCTGAGCTGGGAGTCTTACGCGATTTGGCGGGGGTGTTTTGAAATCGATCCTCCTGCTGTCCACAAGGCAAATGTTTTCCAGTTCTTTACACGAACAAAGTCTTGTACAAAGGTAGCAGCCGCACAGCAGACAACAGCTCGCCCTTTTCACCACTCGGGCTTCTCGCCGCAAGGGTCAAGCTGTTCTGCTTATGAGGCTGAAGCAGAGGGAGTGGCTTCCGAAAGTCACGTGACGCGGGTCACGTGTTGCAGGGGGGATGCCGCTCACTTCAAACTGCTCGCAGCTGAGCTGGGAGTCTTACGCGATTTGGCGGGGGTGTTTTGAAATCGATCCTCCTCCTGTCCACAAGGCAAATGTTTTCCAGTTCTTTACACGAACAAAGTCTTGTACAAAGGTAGCAGCCGCACAGCAGACAACAGCTCGCCCTTTTCACCACTCGGGCTTCTGTTTGTGTTTTTAGTTTGTTTCCGCCTCGAAAGCGCCCTGTGCCATGAAACACTTGTCAGGTGATTTTGTTACAATAAACCAAAACGTGAGCAGCAACTGACCGCTTCACATCTGCTTGGAGTTATTGAATAGAGAAGAGCAAGGACAATGCTGACAATAGAGCGCAAAGCCACAGATTCTGCACATCTATTCTTATAATTCTTCATGGGTTTGAGATGTTCCCGGTCACCGAAAGACTTAGCCTCCTACTAGAGGCCTGCTGATGCTCTTCCCGGTCCTGGGTATTTGTTTAGTGCCCATGGTTAACGCCTCTACAGAGCCCTTTTCTGGACTTGTTAACAAGGGCAATGCAGGGGCCGTTCACCCTACAGCGCGTTGGGACCATTCCAATGGTGAAAGGTGCTGTACAAATCCAAGTGATATCGGCCTAAGCAGTCCCTTGCGTTTTGTAGCTGCACTTTGAAGACTTAGGGGCTCATTAAGATGTGGCCGGTGCAGTAATAACGCGTCAGTATTGACGTATACTGGCACGTTACCGCAACCGTCAACTACGAGTTTGCCGGTGAGATGGTGGAATGACATCCAACTAAATGCTGTAGGTCATTCCACCACCTTAACGGCAAAATCACTGGCATTACAGGCGCCGGTAATAACGGCACCTGTAATACCTGCACACTCCCCCATGGAGTCCAGTCAGACTCCATGAAATGAGGAGTTACACAGTCGACCAGCACTCGTAATCCTGTGGACATACCACCGGAACGAGCGCCAGTTGCCGGTATTCTGGTGGGTTTACCTTCTTGGAAATGGTGCTGCCGTCATCCTCCACGGGCTAAAAAAAAACAAAGGGGCGTTGTTACTTACCAGCCAATAAACGAGTTGGCAAGAATCTGGTCTACATGAGCCAGAAAACATATTCACCGGGGACGGCCTCAGCCTCCCCCCCCCCCCCCCCGGTCCCCCCCATCTGCCCAGGAACCATTACTCCGGATGCGTGGTCACAGGGAAAACGAGGGGTGGGTCGGAAGGTAGTACGGCACCCATAACAGACTGGCTTAGGAGTACAGAGTTTCCCTGACAATGCCATGCCTATGAGAGCACAGAATATGCACTGTGAGAAGGGAAGGCAGCCGACAGTGTACTAATCCTTCCCCATGGAAAGAGCAATGAGAAGTTATGGGATGCTTCATTCTGTGGTGCCCGTATTAGACATGATTCATATTTGTGCCATCTTTGGAGCAAACATGGTAGAAGAGCAGCGTAGCCAATTGAGTGATTTGTCCAGGATTGCTTAGATTGGTCAAGTGTGGAAGGCAGGTTTCCCAGATTGCAATTGTGCAGAACACACACGCTCCCATTGCATCTTTAGTTTTTGCACCAACACGCAATTCCTGGCAACAAGTTGTCTTGTGCACGCAGCTGATTGCATGCAGTTCTTTTAACGGTCACTGGGTGTCAGTGTCACATTAGTTTGCTCTGTGAATGTAACAGAGGGAGAGTTAATGCTTGTCTTGTCACCAGCAGGGCTCTTATTTAAACAAACGAACTCAAGCCAAGCCAGAACCAGGCATTTGACTCTAACCAGCCTCGAGCCTGCTCTGGCTAATTCTCCTCTACCTCACCTTTCAGAGCAAAAACGAGGTCCTGGCTAGCCAACAAGAACTCCACCATAGTCTGACGCACGAATCACTGTACTATGATCCTATGTCTGCCTCTCGACCACTATGTAACCCGGTCAACTGTACTTACTGTTATATTTTGTATGTCTATATTTTGTTGTAACATGCTATAAGTCTCCGGCGCCCAGTTACCTCAGGGTTCGGCGCGCGATATAAAGAAACTAAACTAAATCAACCAATGCATTCTAATTTGTCATTTACCTCCTCTGCCATGGCTGAACGTCTGAAAATGGAGCTTTAGTATTAGTTTTAATAATGCTGAGTTGAATCCACCCAATCGGGGACCAGCATTCTAAGGCAGCTCAAGACCGTTTCATAACATCGCAACAATCTCTGTTTGTACAGTTAGGCTTAAGATCTAGAAAACCCACTGTAACATACATCTTTAGATACATGCAGTGGTTAACATTTTTTAATTGGACTTTAGTTAGGAATATTGTCTGACCATGTAAGTTGATAGTATATATTGTGTTTCTACGTTGGATGACAGTGAACCTTAGAAGGAATTTTGATTTGTTATATAGCGCTACACCGCCCATAGGCCTCAAAGTGCTTGAGACAGACAAATAATCAGAGGATATAAGATCTGAGGAGAAGTCAGGAGGAAGTAGAGCACATGGAGGGCCCTGTACCGCAGCTAGTCGGGTGTTTCATTAAACAAGAGTCTTAACGCCCTCATTAAAATCAGCTTGGGAAGTTACTTGCTGAAGCTCAGGTGTGAATTTGTTCCACAATAATGGCGCCTGATATTCAAACATGGAACCACCAAAGGTTTTTAATTTAAATCTTGGCTGAACCATTTTCGACGGATCACAAGATCTTAGACAGTGACCTGGGACGAGAGAGGTGAGCCGATTTTCCAGGTACTGCAGCGCTTCCCCATTACGGCATTTAAAGGTAATGGAAAGTGCCTTATGCGTGATCTGCTGTTTAACCGGAAGCCAGTGTAGACCATTTAAATGACTAAATACTTATGAAAGTATTAGTTTACAGTTACTACTGTATACCTTTTATTACATCTGAAAATATTTTCATGCTAAAGATTTCTTTCATGATGCTTCATTTGTTTCGTTCACCTTCTCCCTTCAATCATGGAATCCTACAATCAGATTTAAGTTCTTTCATCAACAATCTTTTTGACCATATGGCTTCTTGAACTTGATCTCCCGTGTAGAAAGACTTGTTATAGGAGCCATCTCCTGCCCTTGGAGAATAAGTGAGCTTCATGCTCTTTTGTCGAAAGAAACCTAATTTGTTTTTTTTTATAAAGAGTAAGTTGTTCTTAATATAGTGTCTTTCGTACCAAATGCACGTTCTGAATTGCCCTTACAAACATCAAGGCATTCCTGTTATTCAATGACTTCATACTTGATGCAACAGAGCAAAGCTTGCATAGATGACTTTCTAGAGGCTTGTACCCAGTCTCGGGAGGATAGCTCAGCGGCAACGTGCTCGCCTTGGAAGCAAGATGACCCAGAGCCACACAGGTTCGATCCCCGGGTCCGAGCTTAGAAACCTCTGGGTATTAAGCGTGTTATAAATAACTTATCATATTATATCTCTGAAATCTGTAGGGTAGTCACGTTGGTATTGTACGTACAAAACAACTGAAAAATGCTACCACCAAAGGTTCGAACACCAAAAGTTCGAACCTTTGGTGATAGCATTGCAGGTAAGTAAAAAAATATAAAAATAAAAAGACTGCGGGGGTGGCCGCCGCAACACCCTGCTCACTATACTGTATGGTATAATGAGCGGGGTGTTGCGGGGGACATACCCGCAGCACACCAACGGGGAAAAAAAACGGGGGCTGCAGGGGTTTCCCACGCAACGCCCCGCTCACTATACTTATCAGTATAGTGAGCGGGGGTTGCGGGGGATATCCCTGCCGCCCCCGTAGTATGTACGTGTGTTCGCATGAGAAAGGTGCAAACTTTTGGTAGTTTGCACCTTTCTCATGCGAACTTTCCGGCCGCTTTTTCTTATGGTAATTCTTAATGTCATTAAATGTGCTGCATCTATTCTGGAAAACATGATATCCTGTTTCATTGAGTCACAAACCCATAACTGCCTGCTCACTTGTAGCCTCTGGTCTTTCCCTTCACTGTGCTCACCTTTAGCACTTCTGTCGTTTTCCTTTTGCATTTCTTTGTAGGACTTGTATGTTTGAACTTTACAGTTGCCAGAAATTGTGCCCCATTAGTTTCAGGTCACAACTGCCCCTTTTTTGTATTCCTGGCTATGCCAAATCTTGTTGTCAACCATCTGCTAGGCTCGTAAATGTTTCCAGAAACTTCCCGAATAACCTATGACACGCCAAATCCAACCATAAGTGATTAAATAAGGATGTGTACTCCCTGCTTTTTTGGCACAGACCTTATTCCATGCAAAATGTGTTGCTACTGTTCTTAACAGCAAATGTGGCACCTCTGCGCATGGATTGGTAGAGGATTCTGTGTCTCTGGCAGACGCCTTTCTTGTAGACCAGTAGAACAACTCATCTATGCCTCCCCTGTTCTCTTGGGTGACCTGAGCGTTCCAGCTCAGTTACAACTGCACATTCATTCTGAGTGTTCCACAATGTGAATTCTCCACTTGCTTTTACATCCTTCACCTCAATCTCTCAGTAAGAGGTTGATACTTGGAACGCAAGCATTCCTTCACTTTAATATCCTGGGTGGTAACCTGCAGGTCATTGCTTCTACCATGAGATTCTCTACCAGATACCAGAATATGATTATGCAATTATCATTTTGATCTTAGACTAATTATCAATCCTTGTATCTTTACGACTATTTCAGTTATGTAATTGATAAAACCCGTGACAGATGTAGTGTTTATTTAGAAACATGCAAGTCCTATTTGTCAGCAATTTATGGCTACAGGTTCATGCCTGACTCATCCATTCTCCTTGTCACACAAGGCCATCATGTACCATTTGTAAGGTTTTCTCTGCTTGTTCCCACTGGTGAAAGCTTATACTCCCATATGGGATTTGGCATGTGTTGCTTCAATGCTTGTTCATAACTTATTGGTACAAATGGCTACATCAAAATGAATGGCTCTTTTTCTTTAAGCTATAATCTTGGTTACAAGAGTGGTTTAGCACCAGGGTCGTACTTCATTGTAGCTGTTCAACATTCTCAATCACAAGTTACCCCTACCTTTTTCCTAGTGCTGTCCTTTTGCTATATCTGTGATTAGGAGGGCTTCATATTCTCAGTTTTAGAAGGGAACTAAAGTTCTCCCTTGACAGAACATCTTTACTGAGATGCTTATCTTGGTACCTATCCTAGATCCCTATTCTGGCCACCATATTTGAGATGAATGGTATCTTACATAAAATACTTTTAAAAGGTTGCATGGTTCTCTTTCTCCAGAATGAAATAGAGAACATTTGGCCAGAGTTTGTAAAATGATTCCCAAATGATCAGTGCAACTCAGAAATAATCCACGTCATGCTATTTATATATTGCTCACATTTATATGCGAATTCTGTTTCATTCCATCACACATTGCAGTGGGTTAGTAACTTTGTGACTTTAACGTTTCACAGCCTTGAAGCCGCTCCTTGTCAGTTTCAGTTCGAAACTGACACCGAGTGGCTTCCAGAACGGAGCACAGTTCAGGACGGGGAATTTAACCCCTGACTGTAAGACAAATATAGAATCGAAGCAGAATACAACAACATGGAATTCTTGAAGTACACAAGGCCGTGAAACTTTAACTAGACCTATAACAATAAGGATGTAAATGTCAAGAATACACCAGATCTAACCAATAAAGGGCTAGAAGATTTATTATTTACCAACCACCTTGAAAAAGCCCAACGTGCGAAACCTTTTGCCCATAAGATTTGGTGGCGCACTAAACCAACATTTCAGGATGTTAAAGTTGCAAAGGTACCCATCGCAAATTGTGATGTAATGAAACAGAATTTGCATATAAATGTGAACAATATATAAACCGCATGACATGGATTATGTATGAGTTGCGATGATAATGGGGGAAACCTCTGTCAAACTCGTTACTACAAGGCTCAAGTTGTTAGCCTTCCCCAGTGATAAGCAGCACTTAATACCAATCAGTGGGATGCAAAAGAAGCAGACAAATTACACATATAGTGAGGCGCTGGCAAGCACAGCCTAACAACCACTGAATCTTGCTACATTTTGACCAGAGGCAAAGCTGTATTGATGATTGTTTGTAAACATATGTAATTATCTGTATAGCAGTACGGGTGGGTGGGTGGGGGAGGAGGAGGAGGATGATCGAGAAGGGGATAGGGGGATGGTAAGAGTGAGGGGGTGAGAGAGAGAGAGAGAACCAACGAACCTGCACCATATCAACTAGCCATTCTCTCTGACTGGTGTTTGGGGCTGCATGCAGCTATGCAAGGGACGTGGCATAGTGAACCATTCATGCACCTTTGACACCTATGCACAGTACCTTGCCTGTGTGACTTTGGTCACATAGTCTTTGAATCATTTCCCCTCATTTGCTAGATGGCAGGATACTCACAAGTTGGCAACAGGAAATGTCTCCAGCATTATTAGTACTGAAGTCACTATAAAGGTAATCTCCCTTCCACACGTTTTGAGAACTGGACAAGGAGGGACTCCTGAGCACAGCAAACTCCTGGGGCTCTCTATCACGAGGTCCTGCTGGACCATGAACAACAAACCAACAAAAGTTCCTTCGGTAATCTTTTACATTGGGCGACTAATCTACGCCTCTTGGATCCCCCTCAACCGGGCTCTGATCCTTCTTTCAACAGTGCCTCCCTCAGTTGGGTTCACAACAGCCTTCCTTTCAAAATATCACCATCTGTAATATTTGAGGGTCTCAATGTCTTTTTAAACAATCGCTCACTGTGGACGTTCCTCGGTCGAGTTCACTCTTTTTGACACAAAGTTCACGGGTGTATTATTCTTCACCCTGATTCGCAGGCATCCCTCAGCCCTGTTCACATTTGCCAAATACACAGTACACTTTGCTTTATCACAATGCGGGATTCAGTTCCCTTTTCTTTTGCTCATTTAAAGGTGTCAGAGACTTTCGATTGTACAAGGGGTTTGACTTGACCCTTGTATGTCCACTCTGACGCTTCACGCCGGCTTCTCCTAGGGACTCCTGGTATCTGTAGTTTCAACAAAGGGGACCAGTCAGAGTCCGTCAAATGAGCGCCCATGTGGCGCCTGACCATTCTGAAGCTGGTCCTTCACTGGACATTCGTAAATGCTAAAACACACACAAATTCTGTGTTCACAAGTTCTTTTTTCATACAATGTTGCCGTTTGCAATATTGGGCTCAACACAGTCCGGTTTACTATCAGCTCTCTGCGACTCACCGGCTGTGCTGAACCCGTCAGTGTTTCTTATCTCTGGAGTCAAGGATGGTACCACGGTAGCAAGCCCGTCTCCCTGGCTTGGCTATCAGTGCTGGAGGGCCCCGTGCACCGTTTACATTTGACACACCACACGACAGCTGTAGTTCCCGGTCTTATGAATCCTTTCACTGAGGCTTCGCAGCTCTGGGTTGAAAAGGGTAAGGGCACTTCCCTGCTTGTCGTCCTTCCAGGTCTCGCCTCTTCTTCCTCAGTTTGAACTGCCGTCCTGGAATAGCTGCTTCCTCGTGCGTTTGGCCTTGCTCAAAGTGTGCTCTCATGCTCTGCCTTTTATCCCTGTGGGGAAGGGAAAGGGCCGTCAGGTGTGTGTAGTTATTGTCTGCCTAAGTCTGCCTGACCCTTGTGTTTGGAGATGTCAAGTAAACAGCTCTGGTGTTAGTCCGTTGTCGTTCACGTAAGAGAGTGTTTGTGCTGGAAAAGGGGCGGGGTAGAACTTCTAAATAGGGGTAGGATGTGGAAAAGGTGTTATAAGGAAGGGGGTACCGCGTCTCACCCTTCAGTGTCCCACTTCCACACCCCAAAGACCCCCTCATCCAGGTGATCCTCCCCCACTGTCCACCCCCAGGAACTGGATCCAATAGCGATGGCTGTGTACTGGCCACCTGGATGACAGATCTCCGGGGACTAGCAGGTGAGACACCTTCTGGTGCCTGTTTACTTTTGTCTTTATTATAATGAAAGAATTACAACTTGCCGAACAAAACAAGCTTTTGACCCACCAAGTTAAAACTAAAAGTAAGTGTTTTAATTAGAAATATTGGAATGTTAACATTTTGGGTGTACTAAAAAAGGAAATAAATATAACTATGAAAATAGCCATACAAATATCTGGATAATTTCCTAATAATTTGTCGGATTATACAAAAAATCATATTCTTTTATTTAAAGCGCATAAGCACGAAGGCATCAAGGTGCGGTTTCACCCAGTTACATACGAAAATACATTTAGGAAAATGAGATACATATTACACCCATCTTGGAGTGAACCTGGAGCGGCCTACGCTTCAGTTTGGTCGGGCAGAGATCTTCTCCATCTTCAGGGATTTGGAGACTCCTACAACCTCCCACCCCCTGAGGCTATCACTAAAGATAAGACCTGGTGCGGTGGGATCCAAGCAGCCATGCTCAACAAATTGGACACCCTCCAAACCAAAATTAAAACTACCCAACAATATCTGACTCGTTCATCACTCCCTAATCCGCCACAAACCAATGGACCAACCACCACGTTCTCCTTCAAAGAAGTCCAGGAGCAGGATATCATTAATATCATGAACTCCATCAAACCCACCAACTGCAAAGGGTACATCTGCCCCACGGCCATTACCAAGGACTGTGCCAGTACTCTCTCCCCATTTCTGAGAGCTTTCGTTAACACATCCTTCTCCAACTGACAGATACCTTCCTGCCTCAAAGAAGCCTGGGATCGCCCTCTCTTAAAAACAAAAAAACACCATGACCCCACGTCACCTAACTAATACAGGCCCATAACCACTGTCCCGTTCCTGTTTAAAATACTTGACATAGCAGCCTACGTACAAGTGCAACAATTCATTGAGGAGAACAGACTCCTTGTGCTGCGCCAATCTGAGTTTCGCCCGGGGCACGGCACAGAAACAGCCCTACTTCATCTGAAAACCAAATGCATGAAGCAAGGGATTCTGTTAAACCTGCTCTACTTCTACTCTTAGACCTTTCTACAGCATTTGATCTTGTTGATCACAATGTCCTCTGCCACCACCTGAAATCGACAGCCAACTTCTCACCCAACGCCACCGCCTGGGTCACATCCTTCTTGCAAAGTAGGACCATGCAAGTTTTCTCTGACCTAGCCACTGCCTCCCTTACCATCATCTCATGCAGAGTGCCAGAAGGTTCCCGCATTTCGCCCACCCTCTACAACATATTCACTAGACCCCTCTTTCACATCTTGGACTCATTAGGTATCTCCTACACCAACTACGCGGATGATATTCAAGCCCTCCTTCCACTAACGGGTGACTATGAATCCAACTCCAGAGCCCTCAACGCCATATACACAACCATCCAAACTTGGATGGCCGTGAACGGGCTATGCCTCAACAGTGACAAGACTCCTGATTGTGTCCACTGAAACCCTAAAGAAAGTCAATAACCGATTCAGCCATTTCACTATTGACAACATTGAAATCTCAGTCTTCGAAACAGTGAAAATTCTCAGAGTATACTTAGACTCAAACCTCTCTATGACTAGACAAGTTAATGCCATCACTCCCGCCTCGAGAGGATAGGTCAGGGGCAATGTGCTCGCCTTGGAAGCAAGATGACACAGAGCAACACAGGTTCGATCCCCGGGTCCACGCTTCGAAACCTCTGGGTATTAAGCACGTTATAAATAACCTATCATATTGCTTCTGCCGCAGCATACCAGGCCAAACTACTAAATGCAGCCAGACCATTCTTATCCAAGGACAATTGCCTTACCATTGCTAGAGCCATAACAGGGTCAAGACTCGACTACGGCAATGCCCTTTTTTTGGGCACATCAGTTAACAATATGGAGAAGCTGCAGATGATCCAAAACTGTGCTCTCTGTGCAGCTATAGGCATCCCCAAAAGGGAACATATAACTGCTGCCAGGAAACAGGCTCATTGGCTTCCCATCAAAGAGCGCGTCCTCTTTAAAATCCTTGCTCTAACTCACAATGTGTCTCAGCGCGTAAGATCGGGGGGAGTCAGTTCCAGTGTTTGGCTGCTAGAGCTGGAAAGCTTGAGCCTCCTCCTTTGATCAGTTTAAATTTAGGTGGAGCGCACCATCTCAATACAAGATAACCTTGGGCTTACCCCATATGAAAAATAAAGACGACTGGTAATAAGTCCAGGTACATTATATCAAGTATGCCATGTAAACCAATAACTATGTACTATCTTTAAAAACTTAAATGCTTAGCATATACATTTTGTTTTTGTTTATTTTTCTGAATAGTCCCTGAAGATGGTCACCACTGATCGAAATGCATTGGACATGGACATTATTTGCCATAGGCCTATCTTTGAATTATTTTAAGAATAAAAACAATTTGTTGTAAAACCTCATGCATCATTGGATGAATCTTCATTGACCTATAAATCAGGACTATTACAACAACATTCAATGAACCATGTGGATTTCTACACAGGTCCTTCCAGTTGTCTGGGATACCTTACCCAGACCAATATCCTGTTAACAATTTTCTATCACCCCACAGTGCGAATGGGGAGAGATCTGGCGACAGGACCAAATAATGGAACTACAATCATAGAAGCTGATGGTACATTTCAGACATAGACAAGCTGTGCCCGCTCAACCCCACTCTACCTATTGAAACTTGTCGCATTGAAGCACAAGGCTTATTGGGAGCGGGGAGGCTCGAAGGCAAAATACAATGCTATGCATTATGCTTTTTATGTAGTTAATAGTTGAACATAATGATTTATGATTGCCCTCCAATCACCAAGGTTTTATTCCAGGCACTTGAACCATTAATACAAACAATTTGACATGTTCTCATCTTTTCTCTTTTTTTTGCGCCCTATCTGAATGGACCTCTTCAGTCTGCCCCCATGTACCAGTACTTGGAGCGGAAGATGTTCCGAGAAGCCTATCAGATCGCTTGCCTGGGGGTCACAGACACAGATTGGAAGGAGCTTGCAATGGAGGCTTTGGAAGGGCTGGATTTTGAAACTGCAAAGAAGGTATGTTGCTGAGCTCCCGCCTCAGGTTCCTGCTCAGACTGACACACTATGCATGTTGCTACTTTTCGTAACAATACATTTACTTATTGCACCTTTGTAATGCAAATAAATTAGCATGGTATTCCTGTTTTGTCCTCTGTATTCCCATTTTGTTATATATCGGTACTCGCTTTTCCCCTCTGCGGAGCTGCCTTTTTGTCAGCTGAAATTATTTAAAGTAAAGCGATATCCTATTGAATTGACAGGAACGTCTGGGGAAATCATCGTTATTTTTCTGATTGCTACTTTTCCCAATAAATGTATCGCCTGTAGAATTGTCAGCTGCTTTCTTGGAACACAAACATTTCTTGTAGGGTCCCCGGAGCACAGGTACCCCATGGTATATCCGCAACGTTTGGCATCTGGACTCAGGAATATATGTATATATATCGGTTCTCTGGATCTGTGATTACTTAGACGCAATTATAAAACTAAGTAAATCCATTAGACCTTTTCGTGATGTGCAAATGACCTTCAGCTTTTGGGGGTAGACGCGTCGGCTTTCTACCCCCAAAAGCTCCCATACTTTGTCTGCCAATCCCTAGCTCTGTTAGGGAATGTATCTGCGTGGCTAATGTTCAATGTGTGAGGCAGACAAATTCACATATGCTCAGTTAGGCTTCAGGATCACACAGCGTGCCATTAAGCAGAGCGGTTCCAGCCAAATATCTCACCTCGGAAAGCACTTCACATCTGGTCACACGGATATCTAAATCCTAATAGCCGTAATGATAAACTGCCATTCATGTGGATATGGTTAAGAGGAACTGGGAACCACGAATTCTGAGACCACCTGACCCCAAATCTGGGAAAGAACCCCTATGCTACTGTGTTCATCTTCGGACAACCCATTACAGATTCTTTTTATGCATATGCATGACCTTGACCAAATTTACAGGCTATATCCCTCGTATTCAGTGCTGGGAAATCGTGGCGCATCAGAATCAATGTTTCAAATTGGGTTTTCATGGCCATTATACAGATTTTCTAGAATGAGGTTCTTTACCAGGTGAAAGGGTGACACAGACTTGATTACTATAGACCCAGTTGTGGTGCTTCTGGGTGCAGTGGAGGACGACGAGACTTACCCGCTTCGGTTGGGTAACTTTGTGTGCCAAATTCTGTCAGCAGCATGTGCCTTGATAGCACACTGATGGAAACAAGCTGAACCCCTCGTATCGGCATAGTTGGCGAAAGTTCTGGCGACAGTCCTGGACAAACGCACATATTCAATATAGTTTAACACATTTGTAGCTATTTGGTTACCTCTAATTGATTTCATTCACATCAGTCAGGATTAGGTTGACAGGCCAGAATCACAGAATCAGTCAGAGTTTTATGTGAAATGTTTGAAAAATAAATATATATATATAAAAAAAAGAATCAGAGTTTACTCACTTTTCTAGTCCGTGCACGTGCATCACATATGTCCCTGAGTGCAAGATATTGTCAAAAAAGCTTGCGACTGTCTGGCGTGCTGTTCTCTATTTTCTTGTTAAAGCATTTTAAAGACAGTGACGTTCAGGTGAATTTATAACCTTGACCAGAAATTCTCGCCATGGAATATCCTTGCTTTCATCATATGATATTGCATTTATAACGAGCCTATACACAAGTGTTTCAAGGCGCGAATCATAGATTGTTACAATTTGCTGATGTGCTATTCTTGTCTTATTTATTCGTTAAACAGTGGTTGCACTGTTAATACGTGCTTGCCTTACACTTTCAGGAACTGGTCATATGTCTTCCATTCTTGTAATTACCAGTACAATAGGAGAAATTGTTAAGCTTGGCTACAATATTATGAATGCAATGCAATTTCATTTTAAACACAAAAAGATTTTTAAAAATAAACATATATATTGATTGAGTGTTCCTGTGACTTAAGGCGGGTGGGGGCGTTCGAAGTCATGATAGAAAAAACCCTATAATCCTTTGTCAAAGAGTGGGCCTCTGGAGCCTGTTGTGCAGGCATTGTATAATCGAGTTCACACAGACTGACAAGTGGCTACAGTGAGCAAGGACTGGAATTGATGAAGTGTGTCTCCCTTTCCTCCTGTCGCAAATCTGTTCATTTGTTAGAGATTTTGTAGAGTCCTTCTACAGATCCAGCAGTATCAAAGAGTTTGCTTTCAAAGCACAGACCATCCAATGTTAATGCATGTTACCTGTTTATCCGCGGCTAAACTCGAGGGGAAGATCAAACGGTTGCCTTTAACCTCTTCCACGAAAACGGCACCACTAAACAAGAAGGGCTGTTCTTCAGGCACTAGCTAAAAAAGGCTGCTCTTTATGTTACAGCTGTTTCTTAGGTTAAGCTGCTCAGTAATCTGCTATTTTACATTTGCATAGCAGTTTAGAGCTGTATAACAGAAGGATGGATACCTTTAGTGAGCACTTGTTGAGTGGCTGAGCTATAAGGAACTCATTAGAAGTGAAATATGGGAAGACTGGCGATTGTGACTGCCCCATTACAAGATGTACCTGTGCCCGGGTGTCCTCTAAGCAATTCATAGACTATCCCCAGACCATCAGTACTCATCCCTCCGGTACAACCACCAACACATTCAAGAAGAGGAGACAATGCTTCCCAATGATGCAGTATAGACTGTTACTCTAGATTCTTTCTGGTCTAGAAAAACCAAGCCTGCAACGATCATCATCTGAAGTCATTTTTTAGTAAGGTCAAATTCAGATTTGTAGCATAGGCTGAAACTTTAGATGCCAAGGCTATATGGTGTCCATTGACCTCTAGCAGGTTGACTAGCCTCTCACAATTCATTGGTACACAGAAACATGTGCTATGTGCTAATTGCATAATATTTCTAATGTAAAGGTCTCCTGTTGGTGGTGATTTTGTGTTAGGGAGAATTCTCTGTTAAGGCTAATTTCCCAAACCTAGTGAGTCCCCCAGCAGCTTTGCTGGATTTTTGAGGTTTATTTTTTTCTCCTGCTAAGAGTGAGACTCTTTTTCTCCCACTCTTAGACATGATTTGAGATATCCTTTGACTTTGGAATGTGTTTTATGGGCTATGGGGTCTTTTACTCTGAAAGGGGCCCGTAGGGGACCCTGACGTCTATGGAAACAAGGCGAGTCACCACACACGATAGAGACGCCAGACACAAGGTTGTATTCCCAAAGCTAGGGTTTTATTGCAAAGCAAAAGTCTCAGTTGGCCAACTCGGTCTCATGCCCCGCGATGTGTATCTCTAGACCTCGAGGGACGCAAGAGAGTGAATTACGTACATCAGTTACATATATACAAAATGCATATCAAACAATCAGCTATTACATGTTTAACACCCCCCTTTATTGGGTTACTTTGAATTTGGTGTGATGGTGGACATCTCTGACCATTATGACACCTTCAAACATCTACTCTAGTAACGATTTGCAATTTGTGAGTGCAAAGGCATCTTTCGGTTATTGAATAGAACACAGCGCTTCTGTTCTTGGAAGCGAACTACATGCGGGGGGGGGGGGATTGCATTCCGGACCTTGCTATCTATCAGGTGCTATTTGCGTCCTGGGAGCCGACATGCTCTAGCGGGCTCAGCAAAGGGGAGCCATAAGAAAAGCAGAATTCAAGCCTTTAGCGGTATTATTCTAACATATTCTACCATATAACGGGACTGGCTGGCAGCTGCGAAATTATTAAATTCCCTGCAGCTCTGCTTTAAGGCTACATTTGGGAGGGAGCCGGGCATTCTTCCTGGCGCTGCCTACGTTTGTGTTTCAGCGAACTCATGTTATCCTCACGGCCCTGCGGCCTTGTCCTTTTCACATACAGACAACAATGTTTCACAGTCGAGCAGTGTAAGCGGAAAATATACTGCGAAGCAATAGGAACAGAAAGCAATGAGCAATGGTTAGAAAACAAAATGGCGATTCTTGTTACATCAAAATGGCCGTTCATTGGCAAACTCGTAAACCTATATTTTGTCATATCGTGCATGAGACGGTTGGCCCACGGCCACCAAAATGCGTTTGCGGTTTCAAAGTAGAGGTATCCGTATTTCTAGACTGACAACTCCATAGGGCTTCATGTGTTTTTGGTATGTGTGTTACACAGCACCCTCCGTGCCGTAACACAGCGGTGTCATAGTGACCCCCAAACATAGACTCCGTACCCTGGGACTGACTACTGTCTCCCAGGGCATGTAAAGTCACCGTTGGCTTTACTAGTCCTAAATTGTGAACAGAACCAGTACAAACCATCATATTGTGGGCGTACTGGTAGGGGAAATTCGATTGCCCCTGGGTCTGTTGTTCGAGGGGGCACTGTCCAGTCCCCCCTGAGCGAGTTTTGGCTGGTGGCAGTGGATACTACTTTTTATATCCAACCGCAAATATATTTCTATGGGATTTTCCCATTGTTCGAGGCTAATACTTTTTAACATAGCCTCAAACATACCGCCGGTTTATTTATTTAATATTAATTCACCGGTTGGTATTTTTTTGCCAGAACTCGGTTCCAAAATGGCGTTTGTGTTCGCTTCTGTGACTCCAACCCAAGTCGAGCCCTTTGTTCCACTTTTTGGCGGGCTTCTCCACAGAAGCCTTCAAAAGTGGTGCCACTCTGGGTACCACAGGGAGTGTGGGAGGGGGTTTAGGCACCCTGGACTGAGTTGCCTCGGCAACTCAAGTCGCACTCTTGTGTGATTGGCCCAATGGTGAGTCGCCCGGCTCACCACTTAGCATGTTTGAGTGACAGCTAGGACTGATGAATGGGGGTTTTCTGCATACAAGCAGGGCTTTGGGGACTGGGACTTCAGACGTCGCCACAGGACCAAAGAATCCGAAGAGGGAGAAGCTGAGCCGACCTGCAACGACGACACCACCGGTGGAGCCCTGCTGAACCGACTCACCACTTCTTCCAACGACAGAGGAGATCTTCATCCCGAAGAGTCTTCTTCCTTTGACTGGTGGGGATAACCAGTTTGCCCGCCTTTTACCCTTTCCGGATCAATCCGTGGCCGCCTTGCCTGTGCCAAGCACCCCGGCAAACGGAATACCACGTTTTTTCACTACAGCGAATAAAAGGGTAGTTCCTTTTTACTGGAGAACTCCGCAGCTGGTTTCTTCCCTGGCAGTGCAACGACCTTCAGCTTTCGTCCACGTCGAGATCATCTCTTCCTCTGGACGACGCCGCGACTTGCACCCGCTGCCAGGAACAACTGTCCCCGCTGGAGGATCCTCTCCACTTTTAAGGTACTGTGTCCGCTTGGCCTCCCTCGCAACGGTCTGTGTGGGGTGTCTCCTAAATCCTCAACTTACCACTTGGGTTGGCCCAAGGCTGGCTAACTGACTTTTCTGAGCTGAACTGATTCCTTTTTAAACTCTCTGCAAGACTTTCCAAGCCTTTTAAACTGTGTGATCTTGGACGCATTGGTGTTCTACTCTCTCCAAGAGGGAGCCTGGCCTCTGAACATTTTGCTCACAAGTAGACTTTGACTTTCCTGCCTTGCTGAGTGCTTCTGAAGTATTGTGTTGTGTGCTGTTCCTAATTTCTGCCTTTTCCCTCCCTTTTTCTTAAACTTATTGGAGAGCCATCTTTAATTCAGCGCTCACCTCTGTCTGGAAATAAGTGGTGTTAACTAAGACTTGTCTAATAAGGAATAAGGGATAAATATATAATAATAGTGACTGTGTTTTTGAATTTACTTACAATAATAGTGCTAGAGTATTTCTAAGTGTGTCTTTAAATAAATAATTATATACTTGATACCAAAGCTCTGGTCAGTGTTTGCTTGTGCTACT
This sequence comes from Ambystoma mexicanum, assembly GCF_040938575.1. Taxonomy (NCBI): domain Eukaryota; kingdom Metazoa; phylum Chordata; class Amphibia; order Caudata; family Ambystomatidae; genus Ambystoma; species Ambystoma mexicanum. Next base: position 173,364,797 of record NC_090923.1, on the reverse strand, counting down.
GTATTTTGGTACCTATCTTGTATACTCTATATACTGTCTAACTCTTCTTGAGAGAAGTCTGGCTGCTCAGCCACATCTACCAGGTAAATCTGGGTGGTACAGACTCCTACCAATTGGGTTTACTGCCAACACCTGTAGTCTTAAGCCTTTTGCAGTGGTCCCTAACGGAACTGCACAGGTTTCTGCCTAACATTCTGTTTGTACAGAAGGGATACCTCTAGGATTACTCTTGCCTAGACCAGTGACATATAAAGGGCAGCTAACTCATACTCTCCTCACACTTGTGATGCTTTAACCGGAACTAGGATGTACTCTCAAATTACAAAAATATTTTCTGATTGCTTCCAAAAATCACTTATTTGTTATGGCAGTGCTTGAAATGCAGCCAGATGGGCCTTTCTGGCATTAGGTGTGGTAGGTAATCAAGAAAATGGTTGCTCATTTTCAAATAGGAACTTTTATCCAAGCAATTGTCTTTTTTTTTCCTCTGTTTGGTCTTGTGGTTCTGCAAATTTCTTTTTTTCCCTCCATTTCCTCACACCCAAAGTTCCAAACTCTTCAGGGGCAGAGCAGTGTGCCTCAGTCTTTCTTTACGGCCCTACAGCTCTTTCCGGATCCCATAATACAAATTGTCTTTTATTCCCCGTCATTCCCAGTGTAGTCAGCGCCATGGATCCCACCTGTATATGCTATTGAAAATGAACCTTTGTCTGACTCCATTTAACCTTTCCCTTTTCTTTGTTATGTCAGAAGACAAATCTGTAAATATTTGAATACTTTCAACCTTGTACTCCAAAACAATGTTTGATTTCGTTGCCATTGGAAATATGCCCCTTATGTGAATTACCTTACACATGAGGGTATACGTACCCCAAACCCTTGCTCACTTTGTTTCCACTTCCTTGGCTAGTCGCAAGTACTACATGTAGCGATTTCTAACCATGTTTTCAAGGTACTTAGTCCTAGTAGTTGTGGACTCTATTTGTGTTAACTGATGCATTGTGTTCAGCATCCATCATTGGTTTGCTATGTCTGTGGTGTTTTTCAACCACCTTCGATTTGCCTTCAAAGTTGCAGGACTTTTTTTCTGCTTTGTGACTTTCAACAATTTTAGAAAATTTGACTCCATGTCTCAATATAGAGATCCACTGTTTCCAGCACTCATCATTGTATGTGTAAAGAGTCAAGAGATGGACCAGTGTTGTGGGTTCTGTTTGGGTTTTCATTTAACAAATGTATCTGAGTTTTCTTCTTCTGTTAGTTTCTACTTAGCTTTCTAGAAAATGAATATTTTACTCAGTAGAGCCCCCTTAACTTGTCTACTGCCTTCACTAGGTTTATGATATTGACCTTTAATATAATATCCTGTACTCTATTTTCATTGTCACTGTGGGGATATGTGGCCGAGCGCCGATGTAGAAGGTTGCCTAATCCGTGGGCTCCCGCTCCGCTTGCTTTATAGCCTTATTTCTTTAATTATAGATGCACAACTTACCTTAAACAGGGCTGTATAACTATTTATTACTTCCCAGGTGGTCCGTGGCGCTCTTCCAAGTCGCGGAGCCGATTCACTTCATCTTTAGCAAGGACTTCCGTGGGCAAGGCCTGTGATGGCGGCATCCCGTAATTCAAGTATCCGGCGTCTCCTGTCAGCTGTTCGGGACGGATGCTGTGCCGGCAGCGCTGACTCATCGGTAGCACGTTCCATTCATAACATGTTTTTTTTTTTTTTATTAAATTTAAACAAAGCCTTTCAATGCATTTGCATCAAGTAATTATCATATATAAGTATCCTGGAAGCTTCTTTTGGACATTTTAAGAGTTGAGGTTTGAAATAAATGTAATTTCTGCATTTTACTCACTGGAAGGCCTCTACCTATCTAATTGCTGAAAGATATCATAAATAACATACAGTTAACCTTTAGCAATAAATGTCCATTATTTGATATTGAGAACTGGACATAGTGACCCGCCTTTAAATGCACTAGGGGTATGAGGGGCTAGCACAAGTCAGTGCGGCACAACCTATACAACTGGAACTTTTCGAGGCCCGTATACCTCATTTCTATGGCTTTTTGCAGTACTCCATTCGCAGTGTGTTATGGCATCTAAAAAGGACGAAATTAAATATATACTCACATCTCCTTCTAACACTCTCAAAAGGTGGAAAAGTGAATCACCACCACCTAAAGCAGAATCTCCAGACCCAGTCATGCAAGCTGTTCTTAGTGAAATTAGAGCTTTGAAACGATTTATGGAAGCCACGAACACTAAACTATAGCAGCTTGATGATAAATGGTCTTCTTTCGAATCAAGAATCACTGAGGTTGAGAGACGTGTTAGTGATGCAGAGGATGTTACCTGCAGTGTACATATGCTTGAAAGTTCTGTCAAACATCTGCAAAAACAAACCGAAAACCTTGAAAATCGTAACAGAAGGAACAATCTTCGTATTGTCAGCCTTTTGGAAGGCTGTGAAGGAGACAACACAATCTTGTTCCTAAATACAATGCTTACCAAGCTCCTGGATCTACCAACGTCGGTTCAACTTAACATTCAAAGACCTCATCGGATAGGACCAGCCAACCCCATGCAGTCTTCTAATAACGCTCCCAGAACTCTTATTTTCGCATCACTGGATTACACACATGTAATACTTATAATGGAAAAAGTGAAACCATCAAAGCAACTCTTATGGAATGGTAGAATGCTACCGTAGCCAGGAGCAAAGAATTACTTGCCTTTAGACCAGCCTTAAAACAACTAAATGCCAGATATGGTATTCTGCACCCAGCCATTCTTAGTCACCCTAAATGGTCATACTTCCACCTTTCAAAACCCAATGGACTTAAGACACTTTCATAAAAAGGATGACATGGACACATCAAGACCACCTACCCGAATTTCAAATACATAATGTTATAAATGGTTGTAATATATTATTTTTATTACTCTGCCAGAGTGGGATGTGAGGAAGGCTATCTCTTCTGTGGCCGTCCAACTCCCCCTTTTTATTTTTCTCTTCTTCAACATGGATTGGCGTGCTGTTTCCGGTTAGCCACAATCTTCTTTAGGGTAATTTTTCTTACACAGTTGCATATCATATATATCCATGTTGATTTCGTTTGTCTCCCCATATCCCTCATGTGTCTTTCCCTTTTTGTATTTCCCTTGTGCGCAGATTCACCAATTCTCATTTATAGATGGTTTCCTAATAGTGATTCTAGGTATTAATGTGATGGCTGTTATTATGACAATAACAATATGTTTAAGGTCCTGATACTGCTATATATGTTTTACTTTGTTCAAAGAGATGACCTTTAATCTAACTTCATGGAACGCCAAAGGGTTGCACAACACCATTAAGAGGCAGAAAATACTTTCACACCAAAACAGAACTAAACCGTCAATAGCTTGTATCCAAGAAACCCACCTCTCACAAGAAGAAGCTGCCAAACTTAAACGCCACTTGGTAGGCCAAGTCTTCTCAAGAGCAGCAAATGGGAAGATAAATGGAGTTATTACTCTCATAAATAAGAGGTTTAAGTGTAAAGTAATAGCTAATGAATGTGATGACATAGACAGATGGGTGCTTGTTAAATTACTTATTGAATCTATTGAATATACCATCCTGTACATATATGGACCAACATCGCCAGATCCCCACTTCTGGACACAATTTAAGAATAATATTCTCCGTTCTAATGCGAACAATTTAATTATCTGTGGTGATTGTAATGAGATTGTTGATCTATTCCTTGATAGGAAATCTAATGTTCGTTTTGAAAACACCAAATCTCGCTCACAATTAGCTAACTTTATATGAGAATTTGGTCTTATTGATACCAGGCGCATAACTCACCCCTCGGATTTGCAATATAAGTTCTTATTCTTGTGCGAATCTCTTAAAATACAAAGCGAAAATATATCAATTCTCTAATAAATCTAGTAAGTCGCTTGTCTCATACCTTAAACTTAAAAAAGAAAAAGCCAGAATTGCTGTAATCAAAGATCAAGCTGGAAACAGGACCTTTTCAGATGAAGAAATTATTAAAGTCTATTCCAAATTTTATCAGAAACTATACACATCGGAGGCTCCTCCTAATGACACTTACATTAAGGAATTTCTTCAACATATACCTCACACCACATATCCACAGATTGATCCGCAGATGCTTAGTGCTCCTATATCTCCCGATGAAATTGGTAAAGCTATCTAAGATCTCATAAACGGTAAAGCCTCAGGACCTGATGGTTTTCCCATTGAATTTTTTGCTCACTTTAAGCAACTCTTAGTACCCAAACTTAATGAGCTCCTCTCACTTTATTCTGGATAACAAGGCACAAGGTTCTTTTTTGGAGGCTATGCTTAGTTTTTGCCGAAACCTAACAAAGACCCCGAACTACCTCAGAGCTAAAGACCTATATCCCTTATCAACACAGATTGTAAGATTTTTGCAAAAATTCTAGCAAACGGACTCCTTCCCTTGTTACCTAAATTAGTCAAACATGATTAAGTGGGATATATTCAGGGTAGACTTTCTTCTTCAAACATTAGACTCTTCCTAAATATTTTAGACAACATCCATGGTTCCAAGCATCCTTACGCTGCGGTCTCCCTCGATGCAGAAAAAGCGTTTGATCTGGTAAAGTGGAATTATATGTTTTGAAGCCCTCAAATGTAATGGTTTTGATTTCTCTTTATCTCCTTATTAAGAATACTTTACTCATATCCCAAAACTGCTATTTTTATTAATGGGCAAATGTCTCCATACTTCCCCTTAGTTAGAGGCACACGCCAAGGTTGTCCGCTTTCCCCACTCCCTTTCATCTTAGCCTTAGAGCCCTTTTTAGAAGGAATTAGACAAAATAACAACATAATGGGAATAAAGTGTGGCAATGTGCAGATTAAAACAGTGGCATATGCTGATGACATATTGTTGCTAAGGAAGCCAGACACCTCTTTACCACATCTTTTGCACATCATCTCGCAATTCTCCGTAGCAGCAGGATATAAATTGAATACGGACAAGTCGTAAATCCTACCTCCCAATGTACATTGTACTGTACATCATATCCAAACATTAGGTATGAAATGGTGTCCTAATGGTCTAAAATACCTCGGCATCCATATCTCCAACTCTATCAAGGATATCATCAAACATAATACTATATCCCTATTATCAAGTATCAAGTACCTCACTAACTCCTGGTCTCCTCTGTACCTGTCCTGGTGGGGCAGATTGGAATCTATTAAAATGATAATCTCCTATTATTATGTATTTTTTGTACATGCCCGGAAGCTACTACGGTCCAAACCAGGAGAGAAGTTAGGATTGTCAAAGACTGTCGACAAGGGGCCACTTTCCCCCGGGATTCTCCACAATCTTGTCACCCTGTCCCAATAGGTCAGGGAGAAAATGGTTGAGGACAGGAGCATACCCTTGAACATCTGTGATGCTCTCTAGTTGGGACAGAGCCGACCAGGCGAACTTGGTTACAGATTGCAGAGGTGTGACCCAATGAATTCCATCAGTGCTGACCTGCCAAGACAACAAATGTGAAACATTAGCAGCGGTGATATAATTCTGTAGGATGGGAAGTCCCAACTCCATAACCCCACCCACCCCGCCCCCACTGTGTTTTTAGGCGTTTAGGGCCTGCTTGGCAAGACAGGGCCTACCTAATGGTAGGCCCTGTGTTGACAAGCAGGCCTCACATGAACTTTATAATCCTTACAAATTTCGTAATCATTTGGTGCAGAGATTGGAGAGAGGAGCATGGGACCAACACTGGTTGGGCTAGTGTATTATAAAGAAGCCTAGGGAGAATTTTCATATTGACAGCAGTTATACGGCCCAACCAAGAGATCTCCTGATCCGCCCATCTCAAGTGGTCTGCACCCAAAGACTTAAAAGGAGGGGGGGAATTAGCTTGGTACAAATCATCATCGGTCGGCATTAACTTAACCCCAAGGCAATCAAGGGTACTATTGTTCCAGTTCTCAGCTGAATCTCTGACATATTACCTAGAGATTCCGAGATGTTCATCCCCATAGCCCTATCATAATTAAGTAACCAGAGGCCTGTCCAAACAATTGAAGTTCCGTTATCAAGGATGGAAGCTAAGTTAGAGTGTGGGATGTGAACAACAAGACATTGTCCTGCTCAATCCCGCCAGAAGAAATCCCTCCGATATCCAGGTCAGACTGGACACGACATGTCGAAGGCTCCATAACCAGAGCGATTATTAGAAGAGATGGGGCAACCCTGCCGTGTTCCCCTGGCAAGCAATATGGGACGCAAATAGTGACCATTGAGACAGATCTTGGTCTTCAGAGAATTGTAACAGGCCCTAACAAGACCTACAAATCTGGGGCCAGATACAAAAGCCCAGGGAGTCTGGAGAATAAATCTCCAGTCCACCCTATGAAAAGCCTCGTTGGCGTTCAGAGCCAACAAAGTCACTGGGGTCCCAGCCCGCTGCCCCGACTCCATCACATCAATAGTTAATTGTAGGTTATCATGCATACTTGGCCTACGATGAACCCTGTCTGGTCCAAGTGGATCAAAGAAGGGAGGGATTCCATCAACCTGGTAGCTAGGATTTTTTAGTACATTTTCGTGTCTGTGTTGACGAGAGAAATCGGACTATAAGAGCCGCAAAGAGTTGTGTCTTTCCCAGGCTTCAATATAAGAGAGAAGCGATTCCTACATGGAATGTAACACCTTACCTGAATCAAGAAAGGAATTAAACAAAGCTGTCGGAGGTCCCCAGAGACTATACTGGAAAGTCTTGTAAAAGGCTATGGTAAACCCATCTGGGCCCGGAGTCTTTTGATTATGAAGCGAGGTAATTGCTTGGCCCCTCTCTTCCTTCATGAGTCGAACTGGTCTTGGAGTTCTGGAGAAACACGAAGGAGTTTAGGCGGATTAAGATAGGAGTCCTGCAACCCAGGATCTGGCCTCTGGGCAGACAGTAGATTTTCATAGAAATCTGAGAATACTTCAAGCTTCAAAGATTCTGTGAATCGCAGAACCCCATGCCCACCCCTAATGCCAGCAATGCTACCCTTATTTTTCTGGTTCCTGAGATTGTAGGCTAGCAGCCGGGTGCACTTGTTGGAATGAGTGTAATAAAACTGCTTTGTACACAACAGGGAGTTGTCTGTTTCAGACGCCATCAGCGCGTTCAAACTGGACCTCACTAGACGGAGCACGCTGTGGGACTTCAGTAAACATGCCTGTCCATGGGCCTTCTCACTCTCGTGCCAGTGAGACTCCAGCATTTCCTGGCAAGCTTCCGTAACTTAAAATAGGCAGCCGAACGACTAATAATTTCCCGCCGCAAGACCGCCTTAATGGCATTCCATAGGATCACAGGGGAGGTCCTCTTCCCATCATTCTCTGAAAAGTATTGATCGATGGCTGTGGCTATGTCAGTTCAAAAAGCAATGTCCTAAATTAGGGGATCGTAGAACTTCCAAACTAGTGTAGCCAGTGTTTGCAACTTACCGACCTTCACCCGCAGCAAGATCATTGCATGATCCGAGAACAACCTTGGGCTGATCTGGGAGTCGGAAACATAGGAAAAGAGGGTAGGCGTGAGAAGGAGATCATCAATGCGGGAGAAACCTTTATGCAAATGGGAATTGAAGGAGTACTCCCCATCACCAGTGCTTTAAGTTTGCCCCATGCTAACCCAAGCCTACTAGACGCCAAGGCTTTTTTTCTAAAACCTGAGGCTCTCTCGTATAAGCTTTAGAAAAAACCCTCATCTGCCTGTTCATTGTGCCACTGACACCCGGCCAGACACTAAGGTGCGAGGTTGATGATTGATGCAAAGTGGTGCGTAGTAGACGGTCGGTCCTGCAATTAAGCAGCAACACTTACATAATCTGAATGCTGCCTGTAGGCCATGGCCCTTTTGCAAAATCGAGCCTTGGCTCTTACAGGCCGTAGCCTAACAAGCGATATTGAAGTACGGCAAGTGTTGCCTTTTAAGTGAAATGCCAACCCCCTGCCAGGCCACGCCCATTTTCGGCCACACCCACTCAAGAGCCCTGGTTCGATTTTACAGGCCACTTAAAGCACTACCTATCATGTCGATGGAGGAGCCTCCAGACATCCCCCAAGTCCATTTCGCGCAGGACTTTGAACAAGCCCAAACAGTTCCTGTAACCTGTGGCAGATGGGGTTAGTGTCTTTATCCAACACATGGTCGGGCACCAGATTAAAATCACAGCCAATTAACAAATCACCTTCCACAAATGTTGCTACGATGGGGAGCAAAGCGTGTAGCAACTCATGCTAATTGTCATTGGGAAGGTATAAAGAGGTTCCAAATCACAGGATGATCAAATAAGAATCCCTTCAAGAGTAGAAACCGACCACTGGGATCTCTCAGGATGCCCTGGGTGCTCTTGTGTATTATAATCGCCACGCTTCTTTTCTTTACTGTAGCAAAGGCAAAGTATTGTTTTGAAAACATCCTGAATCTCAATCTACTTTTGTTCTGCCTAAGTAATGAGTTTCCTGGGCCATACCACATAAATCTCGGATGTCTAGAGCCTGCTCAACGTAGACCTCCTCTTCACAGGAGAGTTCAGCCCTGCACATTGAGGGATGCTAACTTAAGACAATCCGTCATGCCTAGTCAGACCATGGAATAGGAGACCCGTATAGACATGAAACTGGACATTAGACATTGGGCCTCATTACGAGGTTGCTAGTAACCCACCGGTGCCACCGGCGGGTTGCTGCCAACCCCGTAACACCGTTTCCGGCACCTGTCTTCCCGGTGCCACCGGGACATAACAAGTCTCGGTGGATCGGAAAGTCAGGCGCCAGAACATGTTAGTCCCCATTCCTGTGGAGTCCTGTGGAGTCCAATGGCATGTCGTGTCACATAGGACTCCACAGAAATGGGGACTCGGAAGCATTGGCGCCATTGCTAATGGTGCCAGTGATTCTGTGACAACTCTTCTTTCCAGGGCTGTTGCGCCCGACAGTTAACCCTTATTTCCGTACTAGCAAACTCAGAATGAGGCCCATTATATCTTCTTTAATGCAAAACATAGTGCATCTGGGTCATTATATCAGGAACCCATTTATTGCAAAGTTGGATAGAGGAGTACATCCAGTGGGTGCGGTCAAGCTATATATCTCGTTGTGAGGCCACTATAAAAAGGGAAGGAGCAAATCAAGAACATAGTATGCCAAGTCCACATCCTGAACCTGCACTGGGGATACCTCAGGCGTATGTTGTTCCTTCTGGACCTGATCTCAAGGTCCTCTTGTTTTAACTGCAACTCAGTGTTGCCCGATTCGAGCTCGTCCACTCTGTTACTCAGCTAGGAAAGCTTGTAGCAAGATTCATAGGCCCCATTCCTCAGGTCGTCGATACAGGATTCAGTGGAGTCAATCCTCTTGTCAATTTCGACCATCCTTTGAGTCAGTTCACCTAGTGTGTCTTGAATCTCCTTTTTAATTTCCGTTTTGATGTTCAATGACCACGATTGAAGAATAGCCATGGTGACAGGTGCTGTAGCGTCCTGATCCACGGCAGCCTAAGCATGGACCTGGATAGTGACAGGGAAGTCTGCTTTGTTTTTTTTCCTGGCCATAAAAAACTGCAAGCACGCACCTACTTTTGTCAATGTTTAGAGTTTTCTGAGATGCCATCTTGGGAAAGAGGATGCTGCCTGATCAGCACTGTGGGAGGTAGTAAGTCACCAAAACACCAGGCACAAAGGAGCAAGCGTCGCCAGGGGTCCATGTATAGCTGCGTCTGCTACCAAATGATTGGGGAAATCCCCCTCAGCACGTGGACCGATAGTTCATGGGCTCGACAAGAGGAGACCTCCAATACCACTACCTCTCCGGTCCCCCTGATTCAAATCTGTAGGCACCACGCATTGACTCCCCCAATTCAACCCCCTTTAATAGGGAGTGGCCCTAGCGGAAGGTTAAGAGATGCAAAAACGTGTAAGGAGCTGGCGAGAGTAATCAGGGCTTGCTCCTCTCCCGGGGCTCAATGACAGGTGCCATCTTAGTTTTTCATGGAGATCCAGCCTGAATGCTCTGAGCCGTGCATCAGGCGTGATAAGTGGTTTCAGCCTCTCAATGCAGTCTGGCGGTAAGGGCAATCCTGGCCCGCTATTTTGGACGAATTCGACGTGTTGAGAAGCTGCGGTGGGCCCACATGGTCCAGAAACTCATGCAGCTCCCAGCGAGCACTTCCAACTCGGCGCTCTGCTTGGTCACGCCCATCTGAAAGGACATTTGTACTCAAAAGTATTATAATACCACCAGAGACCAGGCTGCTATTGCAGATCAGTTAAAGTGTGGCCCTACTCAGTAGACCTTTAGAGGGACTAGCCATTCCATGACAAGCACTGCTTTTTGTACTGTGTTGTTCCAGCAGAGACAATTTTCAGAAGCACATTTTGTCAAGCACATCTACAGGTAATGCAGATGTGTTTGTGCCTTTCCTAGTGTCTTTACTCCTAATTATCATCCTTCGCTCAGGAACTCTTGAAAGTTATTAATAATTTGCAAAGAAAAGGTTTCCATTTAAAATGATCTGTATACCCATGGTAATGAGGGCTGTGATAATTATTGTATTCTCTCTGCAGGTTCTTCTTACTTGAACAGTGCCACTAATTCCCTTATAATGTGCATTGCCAGACGTACCTGTGGAAATAAGGATGCAGGTGCGATGGTGAAACCGAAATATCTTGCTTTACCATCGCTTCAGATCTAGGTGCAACATGCTTCAGACCACTGTGCGCATGCCTGGTGACATTAAGGGAAGTCCATTCAACCATTGTTACGAAACATAAGTTCTCCCTTCCCCTGATGTTCCCTCTATTTATTAATGGGCTTAAAATACATCTTCAAGCCAACACCCCAATGATTGTAGGAGCAAGGCGCTCAGCATTTCTCTGCGACAAAGGTCATACTGCAGGCCAGTGCACCTATTGCAGAGTTTAGTTCAGGGGTCCCCAACCTTTTGTGCGCAATGAGCAAAATTGGCATATCAAATTAAATGGTGAGCAACATCAATTTTTTGACGGAACATATCGGCGCACAGTTGGCGGACAAATGATTGCAACACAAATTAGAAATGTAACAAAGTTAAAACTGCGTATAGAAGATTTAATTTGCAGTACTTAATAGTTATCTAGACCACGTGTTATTCTAGTCAAGGAAATGTGCAAGGTCTTTAACTTCATTTGACGTTAAGGGTTGTTTACAAGCAATTTTGAGGAAATTAAGTGATGAGTTGTACATTTTGAGACATATAAGACCAGTCCAGCTGTTCAACAATTGAATAGGAGTAAATAAACATTACCAGGGGTTTCAGGCTCCTTAGCAAAATATTAGTGCAAATATGACAGTAAAAATGGCCACAAACGGAGCACTGATTTTTCAGGTCTACTGGGATTCTGGCTAGGATTTTATGGGATCTTTAAGGGGAAATGGTGCATTCCTAAGCATACAAGATCACCAATACTGTTCCACAGTCATTGATGACTGTATTGTGGATTGTTTTTTTCTTCATTCATGTTATGAAATTTTACATTTCTTGTTGTTCAAAGAGTAAACACAATCCTCTTGAGTTAATTTTCCAATGGCCAGGGTAGGCACCACAAAGAAGCTGGTTGCCGATGCCTACGCTCGAAAAGGAGGCATTGGAAAGAATTACTAATTCACAAGAAATTAAGATATATCCTTAAAACTGTTGAACAGTTCAGAGGCCACAAAGGAAAAGTGTCCCGTTTTTTGAGTCTTTAGGAGAAACTATCCAGGACAGAGCTATTGGCAAACCATGCCCCCAAGTTCAGGAGGTCCAGGTTATACAAAGCGATGCACCATGGTTCGATGCAGAATGTAGAATCTCGAAAAGAAAAGAAAACTGAACCATGTTTTAATGAGTGGTGTGTACACTGCTGGTCAGATTCATAGTTTCAAAATGGCATAAAAAATTGCCTTAGGGCAAAAGAATTTGAGAAACAATGGGCCATACTAGGTTTGAAGTTTAATAAAGTTTTGAAAAAAAAAAGAAACAATGGGAGCTTTTTTGAAAGACACAAAATCGGTTTATGTTTATTGCTGTTGTCAAGACAGGCATTATGCCATCCCGTTAGACAAGTATTTCTTGGATCACCAGCCCCTGACGGTTATTCGCCAATTCCCTTACTGGACATTGTGGCTCATTAGGAGTTTGGTGGCATCTCAATGGTACCGTTACTGCCACTTGATCCAGCGGTATCACTGCCAGATTCCAAATGGTGGTTTGGCGGTGTTAGTCCCCAATTATGGAGTCCGTAGCACTCCAGGGTGGATTTTGTCTGTATTTGATTGATAGTAATGTGGTGCAAGTTACATTTTATTGGAGTCTGTGACAAATCTGTGGATGCTGTCCCTTCTCCCCTAGGGGGGGGGGAGACCATTCCCATGGGGCCAGGGCGGGATGTCCTTGGTACAATAGTTCTCCTGAGGGTGATGCACAGGGAGAGGATCACATGGGAGAGGAAACCCCTCATGGGACTAGGAACGGCCCTCCTCTGAGAACGCGATATCCCCACCAATCACCAGGCCCTAGACACCCCTTCCTATAACCAAAGAACAACCCCTTCCCTAATAGGCTCATGAGCTATTGTCGCCCTGCCATTTCCCTAGATAAGTACTGGGACTATGATCAGCACAACTAACCAAAGGGAGATCAAGTGTAGAAATACTAAGATGAGTAAGAATGGAGAAGAGTTGAAAGATATGCTATTGACAACCACTGAGACAAAGAAGATGACTGGAGGAATGTAGAGTGTTTCGCATAACCAACTTGAGCATTCTAGACAACTTGGAATAAGTACTGGGATGAAGAGGAGGAGCGGAGGCATGAAGAGTTCTCCTAAAAACCACAATGAGCAGTTTAGTTGTTGCTGGCTGCTCATAGAAAAGGAAGAGAGACTCAGGAAGAAGTTGTCTAGTCCTCCATGGAGGAGCTGCAGGAGCCAGCAAGGTGCAGGAAGGTGCAAGGAAGCACATCAGGATGCCAAGAGCGGAGCTGGGAGGACAAGGGCCAGTCCACAGTGGAATGACCAGAAGGCGAGCTGGCAGAGAGAAGCTCCCGGTGTTCCTGCAGACTGGGAAGTGTGTGAAAGTAAGACCACGCTGCCTGGGAAAGATTGACACTGCAGTGTTCCCGGGCAGACCAGAGCCCACTACAAAGGGTGATCACTCAGGCTGGCTGGTGGGAAACTAAGACGCCGCAGTCTGCATCTAAATAGTCACAGTACCTGGCAGGCACGGGAACCAGGTCTGTCCCCCAACAAGAGAAACCTAAGTGTCTGGGACCCACCAAACAAAAGCAACGTGAGTCCTCTTCCTTGTGGCGGTACTTGGGAGGAAAGTGCTCCAAGTACCCACACACAAAGAAGAGGTGTCTGGAACCCACTACACGAGAACCACACAAGTCATCTTCCTCGTGGTGGTACATGGGAGAAGAGGGCTCCAAGTACCCTCACACAAAGAAGGGGGGTCTGGGACCCACTACATGAGAAACACACAAGGGGGCGTGGCTTGGTGCTCATGGAGTGAGGACGCGGAACTTTCGAGCTCCGGCCAAGCCCCGTAGTCTGATCCTGAATTAGGTGTTTCATGCTCGCTGGGCTGCCCTTCCGACAACCTAACCGAAGCTGAGGCGAAGACCCGTACCCCGCAGTTGTTTTCGACGAAAATCGGAGCCCGGGATCCCCGATACGGCGCTTTTACCCGGCTCCCCCCCCTCTCCGAGCGGCACATCCAAAATGGCGGCCTCGATGCCCGGGAGAGCCTGAACCTCCTCTCCCCGGGACCTGTCGGGCACTCACACTTCCTGCCGCTCGAGCGAAATCAGCTGAACCGTGTGGCGCCGCCCAACAGAACATCACTGGGGGGCCCAGGACCCTCCCGGCAAGACTCTCTATCCAAGGCGGACGGCGCACGGAGCTGCTCCCGCCGAACTCGAGGCCCGCCCGCTGGGACCCTTCCGGATCGTAGCGGGGGAAGTTGTGGGGACCCCCTGAACTGGTATATCGGGCCTCCTGGCACTCGAGGCCCACTGCAACAACACGCGGGGGACCGCGCTCCGGTACCAGCACCGAAGACACCGAAGACGCCCCCCGGCTTGGCCCGACGCCCCATCCTGACGAACATAACAGGCGGATTAGCCTGCTGAAGCACCCCCCCACCCCCCCCCGCGGGCTGCAGGCTGGGGAGAGCCACACGACCGGACACTCACAACAGGCAAAGGGGACCAGAGGCTCTGTAATGTCTTCCTCAAGGGGCAAGGCCAAGAATGCCACTATGGATCCTTTCGTCACCCCGAAACCCCATCCGGGCGCCCAGTCCACGCCTAAAAGCACAGCTCCGCAGACCTGCCCAGAGGAACGCGGCAAGGACAACCAGGTACTCGAGGCGATTGCTGCCCTAAGGACATTTATTGACACGAAAATTGGCGAGGTGAAGGCTGACATCCAACTTATAAGACAAGATGCCCGCAATCTGACGGAATGTGTCACCAACATGGAAACCACCCAGAAGGACATCGCCGAGGACACACAAGACCTCAAGGCTGAGGTGGCGGACCTCCGGAGGAAGGTGAGCTACTTGGAAGCAAGATCGGAGGAGGCAGAGGGCCGCGCTAGGCGTAACAATATTAGGATACTGGGTATTCCCGAAGGAGCCGAGACCACGGACCCGACGGCCTACATAGAATCCCTAATACAGCAGGAAATTGGGGCGGAAAAACTCTCTCAGGGCTTTGCCATCGAAAGGGCCCACAGATCGCTCCAGAAGAAACCCCCACCGGGCTCCTTTCCTCGCCCCATCATTGCGAAAGTCCTCAATTTCCGGGACCGCGAGGTGATCCTGAAGTTTTCGAGAGAGGGTGGAGAGATAGAGCGGGATAACTCGAAAGTCACTATTTACCCCGATTACACGCAGTCAGTACAGCGAGCAAGGAACTCTTTTGTCCCAATCAAAGCTAGATTGAGAAAACTAAATCTTAAATATATGCTGCTGTATCCCTCCAGACTGAAAGTGATTCATAAGGGGAGAGCGATATTTCTGGAAACTCCAGCCGCCGCCACCATGTGGCTGGAACATAATAACCTGGCGGACGCCCCCCCCTGAACCCACCCACGAGAACTGAACCGAAAGCACAAGGGGCGACGGACCGACACCTGAGCACCACTGCCCTTGACCCAGCACTGTACACCATCACAAGAGTATACATCACCACCGAGGAAACTACATTGAGGACATCAAGTGACTACGGGGCCCACCCGGCCTCCCGCTCATGGGCGCCCAGCACACACCCACGCAAGACCAGTGCTGGCTAGCTGCCGGCACGAACCCACTCGTGCTAGAAACCCGGACGGGGACAGACAGCACGAGAGCCCCCGAGCACTGCCCCTCCTTGGCAGCAGCTGGGTGCACCAGTTATGGTTATTTTTGTTCAGTTTTTGTTATGACTGCACTCCTCATGAAGACTGTCCCCCAATTTATGGAGGATCAAAGGCCGGAAACTGGAGCCCACCACCCCACGCAAGCAAATCGAAGCATGACACCCAGCAGTGTATGCCCAGCCCAGAAAATGGGCGGAGAGCCTCTCCCATCCATGATTAAAACCAAGCAATGGCAACACGCTTCAGAATAATCACATGGAACGTCAGAGGGATGGGATCCTATCTGCGGAGAAACCGAATACACTCCTACTTGAAGAGGAAGAAGATATCGTTTGCCCTCTTGCAGGAAACGCACCTCACATCTGACACCGCGAACAAATTGGCAGACTACTGGGGCGGCCAGGGCAGCGGCTCCTCTTACTCGAAGTACGCACGCGGCGTATACACGTGGGTGAGCCCTGACACACCCTTTCACCAGATGGGGATGGAGACGGACGAAGAGGGCAGGTATGTGATGATCTGGGGCATGCTTGAAAACTCCCTGCTATGCATAGTCAACTCATACTTCCCGCAACATGGCATACCCTCCCACCTCAGGCAGATATGCGCCAAAATCGCACCCCACAGGGAGGACGCCCTCTTGTGGGGGGGAGACTTTAACTGCGTGATGAACGAAGACACAGACAGATCATTAACGCCGCGTACCCCCAACGGCCCTGCCTCTCGCGCTCTCCGCACTGCGGTCGCGGACTTGTTCCTGGTTGATGCCTGGCGAGACCTACATCCTATCGACAGGGCCTACTCATTCTACTCAGCCCCCCACGATTTACACACCAGGATAGACCACCTTTTCGTCGATAACGCACTGATACCGCTGGTTGAGTCGGCGAACTACCTGGGAAGATCGATCTCGGACCATTCTCCTCTCCTGATACAGCTTCACCTGAGAGGCCCGCGGCCCCCTATCCCAATGTGGCGCATGCCAACTGAAACCTTAACGGACCCTGCATTCAAGGAAACCCTAAGAGAGAAACTAGACGAGTACGTACAGATCAACAAAGGATCGGTCCAGAAGTGGAGCACATTCTGGGAAGCCATGAAGGTGGTAACGAGGGGTGAGATAATAGCCGAGGCCGGTGGCATCAGGAGGCAACTGAGGAAGGAGCTGGAGGACAAGGAGGATGAGATCAGGCAACTGGAAGATGCTTCGCCTCCGACCGCTGCCAGGGAAGCCAAACTGAAGGACATCAGGGAAGAATGCAGGACAGCCTGGGAGAGGCTGTCCAAGTTCGACTTCTCCATACGGACCCTGCGTGCACACAAGGAAGCGGACAAGCCCGGCAAGATACTTGCCTGGTTATGTAAGAGGGAGAACCCAAGGCAGGCCCTTAAAGAGATCAAAGACGAGGGTGGTACAACACAGAGGACGCAACTAGCAATAAATGAAGTCTTCTCAAGCTATTACGCCAGACTCTACGCCCACAACGAGAGAATCCATGAGGAAGACATAAGAGACACCCTGGACGAAATCGGACTACCCAAGCTGAGCCAAGAACACCGCGCCAGGCTGGAGGAGGCTATCACATTAGAAGACATATCGGAAACGATCAGGTCCCTCTCCACCGGCAAGACACCCGGGACGGACGGCCTCACTCCAGAATTCTATAAGGCTTACGAGGAGACCCTAACCCCGATATTACATGAAGTCTACTCGGAGGCTTATGAGTCTGGAACCTTGCCGAGCAGTATGAGAGAGACTCTCATAATACCAATGCTCAAGCCGGGCAAACCACCTGACGTGTGCGACTCGTACCGCCCCCTGGCTATGCTGAACTATGATGGCAAAATCCTCACGACTATACTAGCCAAGAGGCTCTCTAGGGTGATAGGGTCCCTAATACATGAAGACCAGAATGGCTTCGTCCCAGGACGCAACACCACCGCCAACCTGAGGAGGCTCCAACATGTTGTGGCACAAACAGCAGAGAGCAGGGAGGACCTAGCGGTACTCTCGCTCGACGCTGTAAAAGCTTTCGATTCGATATATTGGGAATGGCTGATCCTGACCCTGAGAGAGTTTGGCCTAGGGGAACACTTCATCCGATGGGTCGAGATACTCTATAATAACCCGGTGGCCCGGGTGAAGACTGGTGGCATGGTATCAAGCGCATGGCCCATCCAAAGAGGAACTAGGCAAGGGTGCCCTCTATCGCCGATGTTGTACATTCTGGGCCTGGAACCAGTGGCAATCTATTTCAGGAAGCAATTGTTCGACTCTGGCATCAGCATTGGCGGAACATACAACATCATTTCCTTATATGCTGACGATGTCCTTCTATACCTCAGGAACCCCCGAGAAACTGCCCCCACAGCACTGGATGTCCTCGATAATTTCGCCAAATACTCGGGGATAAAATTTAGTAGACAGAAATCATGCTTCTTCCCCCTTGCGGGACTCAGAGGACTGGACACAGAGGAACTACCCGGAATGGGGATCCAGTGGCAACCGGAGGCCTTCCGCTACTTGGGCTTAACCATTATGCACACGCCAGCCTCCACCCACGAGCGTAACACCGAAGCAGCAATGTGCGGGGTTCGAAGGTCCATTAAATTCTGGTCAAAGCTCCCCCTCTCAATGATGGGTAGAGCTGCAATCTCCAAAATGATTATACTCCCAAGATTCCTCTACTATTTCACCAACATCACTCACTACATCCCCCCGCCTTTCTTCAGGAAACTGGAATCGCTGGTCAGGGACTTCCTTTGGGGTCAGTCCAGACACAGGCTCGCCCTGAACATCCTCACGCTCCCCCACACCGAGGGCGGCATCCAACTACCCGACTTCCAGAGATACTATCTCGCATCACAACTGACACACGTAACGAAGTGGCTCTAAGATGAACCCTCCGCAGAGACTGGCCTCCTTCGCCAACTGATCGGGCCTACGCACCCTAAGGAGATAATATGGGGCTCGCAGGTGGGCCCTCCTGACCCGCCCATGATAGTAACCTTGGGGAGGCGGGTCTGGAACAGGGTTAGAACACTACTAGGCCTCCATCACCCGTACATGCCCGAAATCCCCATGCTGACAGACGTGTGCAGGACCCCCATCGACCTCCCAGTAATGAGGAACTGGGAGACTTGTGGCCTCCACACATGGGGAGACATGTTTGACGAGGGAGCCTTTAGGGACTTTGATTCGCTGCAACTAAAGGATGGACTCTCTTCGGGACAATTCTTATTTTACCAGAGGGTGAGGCAGGTAGCCAAGACCAAATGGAACACATGGCCTGAGGAACCAGAGACCCACCCCCTTGTTCAGGAGATGTATAACTTGAGTGACGGCTGGAAGCCGACATCGAGGCTCTACGCCCAGATAAACGACCGAATTAACCCCAGAAGAGCGCGCCTGAAAGAGAAGTGGGAGACCGACTTGGGGATTGAAATCACGGAGGAGGAATGGGCAAGAGCCCTGTTGTACCCGAAGGAGGTGTCACGGAACGCCAGGTTCAGGATGATCCAGCTGAATGTCCTTTACAGGACCTACATGACCCCGCATAGGATAGCCACCTTCAACAACAAAATCCACTCGACATGCCCATGGTGCTCCTCCGAACAAGCTGACTTGATCCACATGTTCTGGGCTTGCCACAGGTCCCAGAAGCTCTGGCTTGCTGCCAAGCGAACCTGCAGGAGAGCTGGACTGGAAAGGTACGAATGGACACCTAAGGAGTGTCTCCTGGGCACCCACCCGAGACTTGGCAAAATCAAACATCTAGTGAAGCTCATGGACATGGCATCCATTCTTGTGAAAAGAACAATAGCGATGGCTTGGAAATCGCCCGCAGGCCCCAGATACGGCCCTTGGATCAGGGAAATGGAAAGATGGACCATGGCCGAAACCTGGGCCTGGGAGGAGGGAAACAAAAGAGGCGGGGATGACGTGAGCTCAACACTGGAGTCCTGGAAAGCCCTCATGAGGGACATGATCTTCTCGACCGACTTCAAACCTCCCTGAATAGCCCAACAGGACACAAATTCCAGGTAAATTACCACGATCAGATTGATGAGCCCGAGTGCGTTCCAAGTGCCGTGCCCTGAAACGGCCACGAAGAGGGGTGGCCCTGGCTCTGGCCCAAACACGCAGAATAAAAACCACGTCACGATTCCATGGGAGTGCACAGTCAAGGTTGTTATCACTGTTAATTTTGTTTGTTAGTTTGTTGTTATTTGTTGTTCTCTTGGCAGACACGACACATGGTCAATAATATAAAGCACACCTCGTGCTCTACTGCTATGTATATTATTGCAAATGCCAATAAAAACACTTAAAAATAAAATGAGAAACACACAAGTCCTCTTCTTCGTGGTGGTACTTGGGAGTAGAGGGCTCCCAGTTCCCCGAACATAAAGCGTGGTCTGGCACCCAATCCCATGAGAAGAAGCAAAACCACAGAGTAATTTACTAAGGAGCGTTCTTGGAAGGGAAGTGAACCAAGTTGGCCCAACCGGAAAGAGAGAAGCAGAGATCTGGGACCTACAAGAGAAGGCACCAGGGCAAGGGAATTGTTGCCCCTGGTTGTTGCGAAGTTTGTGCAACAGAGAAATATCTAAGAATTTTATGAAACTTTGATTTACATTTGAGAACTTTGGTTTTGGAACCTTTGTTACTTGGAACCCTTTGATTAGATCTACAACATAGTCTTATGAATTAACAAGACCTTTTGTTTTTTATAGTTTAGTCAATAGTGTGAGGGATGGAAATAGTCTTCGAACTTGTGACAGTGGACTATTTGCTTTAGACAAGACATCTTAACAGTTTCCTTAATTTTGGTTGAGGTAGGGAAACCCCTCTTATTTTTAGGGAAAGGCAGGAGTTTCCCCAGTCCCCCACCCTTTTACATTCAATCAAAGTATATGTCAATCAACATGAGCCTACTGTGTCCGAGTTCTACATCTACACTCTTAAAGGTCACTAATGTTTTTTTAAGTCTTATCCAACGGTGATACACAGACATCTCAGCATCTGTCCAATATACAAGATTGTGGATTTATACATTGTTTTCTAACACCAATAAAGGTGACAAGCAGGGATGTCAGTTGGTTCCAATGTATTCCTTTTGGATGTTGATTCGAGTACTTCTGTTAGGAAAGTTAATCCACCCTCCACCTGCAGAAGACACAGCTATTTTGGACTTGCCCGCAGCAGGTCTCCAACAGGGCCTGCTAAACACAAGTTACTATTTTGGGAATTAAAGTTTGAAATTAAATATAGTAAAAACAAAAATAATGGTGTTCAGGCAAAGGGTGAAACCTTGTAGCTAGTTTTTAAATGAATGTAGAGATGAGGAGGCAGTCTCATTTTTATTTGAGCCTACTCTTCTGAAAGAGCAGTGCTTGTGTCAGCCATTTTAAGAAGATTGCTGAAAAGGCATCATTAATGATTAAATGGCTTTTTAATTTGTTATTTCAAGTTTGCGGCATTCTGATTGGAGAAGTATCTGGAGGTATATAAGACAAAGGCCTGTTCCATGATTTTAAGGCCGCAAAATCTAGGGTGGTTAGAACTGTTATTTCCTGGAGGGGTTGCAAAATAAATTCCTGTGCCAAATGGGTCTCCCTGCAGATACACCTGGTAGCGCCTTGTGAGCTGAAATGGAGGTGTTCAATTTTAAAGTGTCAGGCCAGTTAAGAAAGTTCCTTATTTTTTAAAAGCACGCCTGGGATTTTCTGCTAATCATAAAGTGAATTTCAGTGCAATTGTGATTATAGCCTCCCCTGGTGAAGAAAAATACTTGTGGTTATGGGCGGATGTAAGGCACTATCCATTTGGATAGGGATGGGATATAATTAAATTTGGTGCATTAAGTCAACTCAAAATAGCTCCAAAAGCAAGAGCTTGTCCAATGGAAAAAGTCAGATGTCCAAAATATACATAGGCTACCCACTTTAGCCTTATATACAGACTTGCGTACACAGATAAGATGGCAAGGAGAAATCTGTGAAATAAGATCCCCAGAGTGCAGGAGGCTGGTGGTAATGGTAAGTTTAAATGTACCTACTCCTCAATAAATTAAGAAAGTGTGCAGGAGGAAGCACAAAGTGCAATTGCAAAATAGGAGTCAAAGAGTTCATTTTCTGTTCATTTGCCGTTGCTTCTCTGTTTTGCATAAACGTGGAATGCATGGGAGCTATGTTATATATAATTAAGTGTAATGATCAGGCTTTTATATATAGCAAGTTTGAATATGTTAAAGTTGTTTTTTTTATTTTGGGCTTCTCTGTGTGAATTGTATGAAAAATATGAAACATGTTTATAAATGTTGCTGACTTAATGGAGAAGTACGATTAAATATTAATTAGTACTTCAGGTCATTACATGGTAGGCTTTAAAGATCACTTCATTGGGCCTTTGCAGGTTACCTCCTGTGAATTATTTGGGAATGTTATGGCAAATGTTTTGTTTTAAAATTCCTGAAGGCTGTTGCATTGGTGAAAAAGTGGTTAGGAATAAAAAGTATACCTTTCTCAATTATTTGGAGCCTATTTTCTCTGGCCAAAAGAGATTTTACACAAAACTTAGTGGCAAACATTGGTCAAACCTTTGAGCATTTGATGACCACTTCATAGAGGGGTGTGGTGGTGTTAACTAAGTATTTGAATCAATTAAGTGGCTTGTTAGTTTAAACCTATTAACAATAACTTAATCAGATTGGAATACAGGGCAAAGTAATTGTGAAAAATGTGGAAAATGTGGCTTGCATTTACCATATCTGCCCATTAACCATGAGCCAGATGGGCAGAGTATCAAACAATTACCATTTTTCCACTAGGATACTATGTAATAATAAATATAGGTGACACCAAAATGAATAGTGTCGATAAATATGCATGGTAGCTTCAAACACATACCTCACTTACACAGAAAGTGTGCATGCACATTATTTAATAAAGGAAAGTTGGGTATGCATATCACCTCATTATGCTCATAATAGCTGTACCAAGGAACAGAATATGCCAATTTTCTCCATGACACAAACATGGTTCAAATATTTTACTCATTAATACATTTGTCAGCAGGGTAAAGTAACTGGAGATGACAGGGTTTTAACAATGACACTACCATACCAAGTAAAGACATTTACTGAAAAATGATGTGCATGGTGGCACCAAACACAAATCTTGCAAGTATAAAAATAAGCCAGTTGGAAACACAGCAGCTCATTGGCCAACATTCTTGCACTGTCCAGGACTCTGTCCTGACTACAGTGCTACTGAGGTCTCATCCATTCAGCACCTCCTTCTAGGGCTCCACACCATGGCCCAGAGCAACTGGCGAGCAACAATTTAGGGTGCTGCGAGCAACATGTTGCTCCCGAGCTACACGTTGGGGATCCCTGGTTTAGTTAATGCTACGTTGATGTGTGTAGGATCCAAGGGTAGACCAGTAAAGACCTTCAATTACTTGGAATTGAGATTTTCATGTCTGGGTAGTTGGGTCTGTCACGAGGTGAAAGTTGCAGACAGGGCAGCCAGGCCAATTGAGTGATTTTAAGCATGCAAGTTGAAATGCTTTCTAGGGGTAACCTTTAGCTCTAGAACATATATAAAGCCAAGACTCGCCGTGTCATATCTGATGTAATGGAATCTGGGAATATGAGTTTGCCCTGGAGAGTATGAAGATTGATGACCACTTTTTGAAGGGGTCCTTTATCTGTCTACCCTCCACTGTTTAAGAATTAGTACACATGGAACTGGGGGTGGATGATATTTCTAAGGGTTCACTATTTGCAACCCTCTCGAGTATCAATGTGGTTTAATCCACTGACCCTATTGACACAGAATATTATTATATATATATGTAGATGATAAAACTGCATCGTGACAAAATATTCAGTTGAACATAAAGAGTACACACATTGAGTTGATCATGAATATACGAGTGGTTGTGATGGTGTAATAAAGATATAGTTTTGTGCAAACAATATTTGTCTCTAAATGCTGTGGTATCTTGTTTTAAAGAGTTATACATATCTCGTTTTGTAGGGGGTGGCATTAAGGCATTGGGGCTGGAGTGAGAAGGACAAAAGGGGGTGCCTTTTTATAATCTCTAGGACATGATTAGGGCAATGAAGTTTGAAGAGGTTTTTCAATCTATTATAGTCACAGAATTTTTCTGATGTTTGGTTCTTTTCAGTGCAGTATCTTTAATAAACAGCTGAAGATTCAAATTGCCTTAATTACTAATATTTATTTTATTCCAACCTAACATTAATAGTTCACTACCCATTATTTGTATCTACCAGTCCATTGTGTTAAAGATAGTTTTTTGGCAGTCAAATTGGACATGCAGATTAATTTCGTAAGGGGGGAACCTAAATGTATGTAGGTTTCGATTTCACTATTCATATTGTGTGTTAGTGTGTTTGTATTAATTTAGCGTGAACCTAGGTAGGATATACCAGAGCTCTGTACAAGTAAATTGGTGTTAACATAGGTCTTTGGAGGGGGAAGTTGCAGGTTATTGTAGCGTGGACACCCCATACTACAGTGGTGGTACAAAATGCGGAGTAGCAGGTCCTAAATGACCCCTAGAAATTCTCTGAAGAGCATGTTCTTGAGGCTCTTCCTGCGCGCTGTAGCATTTATGCACGTAATACTGCACTTAGGCTACTTCAAGAGAGTACTGTGGAAGTGGCAAAAGGTTACGAGGAAATAGGATAGAGGAAAGGAATGGGAAGGAAAGTGTTAGGTTTGCAAGATCTAGATAGACTTTGAACTAAACACCTAGTGAGGTCCATGTGAAGGTAGAGTGGCCACAGTCAGACATTTCTTTCACATTTACCTCCCCAGCATCTACAAAAAGACCCACCATGTTCTCCCAGTTCCCCCTAATGGATGCATTTACGTGGAGAGCCCACAGCAAAAGTGGGTTCTAGAGAGGTGGAACTGGGCACACTGCCACATTCCCAGACCTACATTACCCACTGCAGATGTGTCTTTCTTGAGAACACAGTCATTTAGGTTCAAAGGGGATGGCCACTCCCGGAGTGGTAGTGGAACAGCTGTAGACATTCCTCTAGCCCTGATTGACCAGGCATAGTCTCCTAACCGTGGGGAATGACCAGTCTCCTTGAGTGGCAGCGGCACTGGAATTGCCACTACGAGGACTGTGCCAAATATGGATTGGATTGGTACTGTGCATGTGAAGAGTAGCAAATAGAAACAGTTTGTGAGCCTGGCACGTGTAACTGGAGGGCTGAACAGTACATTATGTCGTGAGAGATGTATGGTGCCAAGCATTCAGACCCACATGTTGTCAGGATATCATGCCACCCTTACTCCCATCTCCTCTGCCACCCTAACTAGGGGCACATCTAACCTACAGGCAAGTTCACTTTTTAAATGCTGTAATAAATATTAACATGAATTGTGTTTGATTCTCTCTTCAGGATGGTCTTTTATTCAGTAATAAGGCAGTACAGAAAATACCTTATATTCTCACTCTTTCCTTTTAACAGGCTTTCACTCGAGTGCGAGATCTTCGGTACCTGGAACTGGTCAATGCCACTGAGGTGGGTGCTGGACACAGAGCTCATTATTCTTTTTTTTACGTTCCAGTGTCTCTGGTAAAGGTTCCCCTGTTATTCATGACTTTCTTCACTCCTTGTGCAGGTACCCTTTTTTTTCGATTACCATGTCTCCTATTCTCCAATCTGTGCTAACTTTGAACTGTCCAGAGAAAAGGTGCTGGTATTTCTATATATCAGCACGTTTGTGGCCTGGCAGTGTACTAGTTTGCCGGTGGGGATTTACCTATTTACTTGCTGGTGGGGGTTTACTGATTTACCTCCAGGCAAGAGCTGGATGTATATCTGGCCCCCAACTTCAAAAACAGATGGTATTACCGGCACCGGTATTACCCGTGCCGGTAATACCAGCCATCCCCCCCATGGAGTCCTTTAGGACTCCATGGAGTGGGGAAGGACCGCCGTTGCCGGCACCTGTAATATCCCAGTAGTACCGGGATGTCAGGTGCCGGTAACGATATGTCCGTTTGCCGGTAACCTAACAGGTACCCTGGCAGTAAAACCGTTAGGTTACCGGCAAACTGACATACCGTTACCGGCACCTGACATCCCGGTACTACTGGGATATTACAGGTGCCAGGATACCTGCAAAACTCGGGATGAGGCCCATTGTACCAGTATAGACATTTGTCTAGTGGGCACTGCAAATCCAATTGGCTTTTCACACCATTCAACTATTACTAACCTTTTGTAACTAACCAGCAAAATAATAGAAAGGAAAATTATATTTTAGACAGTTCCTGTATAGAAAAGTGATGAAATACCTAACCAGTAATGTCTGGAAGGTCTTTGCAGGCCTGAGAGCCCAAGCCAACCAATGCCTCCTCTGCTGATTTTACAACGAAGCATGAAACTAATCAACATAGAGGGAAAGCTGATTAATGGGTCTACATTCGGTCAGCCAAACAGCAAAGGGAGTTTTAATTAAGGTTTTTTGCATCAAAGTACCTTAACCCTTTTACTCTGAAGAACATCAATTGTTGTTTTTTTACAGTTGTTTAGAAAATGTGTCTTGTATTGACAATTCAGTAAGGTTTTTTGAAATAGGAAAATATGTCGTCTTGAAGCCCGGCTTTAGGTATAGCTGTGTAGAGAGTGGTTGCAAAATGGAGGTCGGAGAGGATGCTTCCCATGTACACCCGGATCACAGTTCGAGAAGAGCTTTTTGAACAGATGCATCGCTCAGATTTCCTTTGTGGGGGCGCTGCTGAACCTCGCCCTCCTGCAGCCCTTTAATTCCTCCCAATAGGAATAGTATGCATTCCAACCAGCTGAAGCCGTGCCAGAATTAATTTGCTCATAGTTACCAGTGCCTTTAATGCAGGGTAGGCCTCGGAGGCTTTGATCTGTCTGAGCGGTCTGGGAGGGATAAATAACTCAGGGATGTCCTAAAAGAAAGGAAAGATTAGTTTCAAGCAATAGAAAACTCTTAATGGCATGTTTCAACTCTGTAATTTCTCGCCCAATAGAGCCTTCAGTACAGTAAACGTAGTTGGCATATAATCGACTATTTTTCTGCTGCCATCTTTAGTCCCACCCACACCCCCATATACAGGGGTGGACTGGGAACTAAGAGGCCCTGGAAATAATTTTCAAACACATTTTCAGCAAGCCCAATGCTTTTCCTAAGAGAACATTTGGGAATACCACACAAAAGAGGCCCAGGGTGCAGAGGCCCACCAGGAAATCTCCAGAGTCCCCTATAGGCCAGTCCACCCCTGCCCATATATGGTAGGAAATTGCGTTTTCCGCAATTCACACTCCCTGGGTTGTTTTATTGTGCTTATTACCCCCGTTGTGTAGTTTCATAGCTTTGTGTTATAACATTAACTCCTATTTAGGCTCCCTTTAGACGTTTAGGGAGTGCTCTCTTACTTTGCCGACAGGTGATGTCAGTTTCCTGCATAGAGTCGCGAATTGGAGATGCTGTCCTGAGAAAGTAGGTGACCCCATGCTTGGACCCTGATGTCAATCCTCTAGAGATACGCAGGACTTTTTTTTAAATGTCTTTCCAGGCAGGAATGTAAAAAAAATGCTTTTTTATTGAACGCAGAATATTCTGCACTGTATTTGGCTCCATAATCTACAAAACAATTGGATAGAAGTTCATGACTCAAGAGTAGCAAACAATCGGGGGAAACGCTAACAAAAGTGTACATTCTTTTTAAACGGCAAATCTAGACCAGGTGGTTTCAGTGAGCAGGAAGCGGACCAGTTGCCAGATGTATAGGAACAAAGCTAGGAAGCATATACTCTGGATCTCCGTTCAAACCTTTGTCAGACGGTTGTTTGATGTTTCTAACAGAGCCCTGAACGCAGCCCCTCATATTTGTTGATCAAACCCTGCACGCATCTGTAGCTTGTTCTCACATGGGAGCACTTCACGTTGAAGATGTTTGAGAGCTTTATTTTTATTTTAAAATCTTTTTTATTGAAGTTTCGTACTTGAACTCAAGGAGAAACAACGTAACACAAAACAAAAAATCAGCCGCAGGGCGACATAGTCATCAAAAGGCATATTTCCCTGATAGCGGGTTCGAAAGCAGACAAGGAATAGGTATCATGGGATTACACGTTTCAAGGAGTTCAGCGCTCACGTTTCCTGAGTCATGTAGGGGCAATGCCACAGGTCAAATTGCAGTGTATAAGCAGCTCTAGCCTCTCAAGGGGGTTTATCATCAGAATGACAAAACATCGCTGAAGTGTGCCCTCCAGGCTGCCAGACTCATAATGAGTTCACTCATACCACTCTTCAAGGACCTACACCATTCCGCTGTGGACCACTTCAGCAAGTCCCTCTGCCATATAGAGTAACTAGGGCCTGCACTTACCCTCCAGGACATGGCAATTCTCCTTTTGGTAAGTATACAAGCCAGGTCGGTCCATAGGTTTAACAACATGTTGTGTCTGAGTGGGTGTATATGCCTAGTAGGCATTCTATGGGGGTCCACTTGTATCTACTCATGCCCACCGTTTCCATTGCCTGTTGTTGACTTTGGGACCAAAGTGAGTGGACTCTCGGGCACGACCAAAACAAATATAGAAAGGTACGCAGGCTCACCCCAACACCATGGGCATCCCGAGGGTGCCTGTTTATTAAAGCATGCAACCTTCTACAGGGTCATGTACATCCTGTACAGGACGTTCAGCTGCAGTAGGCAGAAACGTGCATTCCTTGAGACCTTTCTGGCAAACAATAGTGCTGTATCCCATTGCCTAGCCTCTAATTCACATTCCAAGTCTACCTCCCACGCATCTTTAATTCACTAAACTGAATGCTTGCGCTCACCCATAGGCTCTGATATAAGCATGTCACATGTTTCCATCCATCTTCCAGGTCGTATAGTGTGAACAGTATGCTATCACCTTAGCAAAATTAGTAAGCCTCATGTAACCCAGAAAGTGTCCCCTGTTTATCCCATATTCGTTGGCCTCCTCTGAGAAGTCCGTGAACAATCCATCTTTTAAGACATCCCCCCCTGTGGCAAAGCCCATCCTTCCCATCTCCTAAACAGCGGCAGATCGCAACTATCTCTGCGTTCTGCAAGGACATGTCCTCCCGTACTATGAAGGGCCGCCAGAAGCGACTCGCTGACTGGCTCGAGTCGAAGAGCCCGGCGGCAGGTGAGCCCCGGCAACGTACTTCTCCGAAGAGAAAACCTGAGCGGTCTTCTAAGACCTTTGAGGGCGCTCTGGCGACCGGGGCCCCACATAAGGCAAAGCACTGCGAGTCCGCGGGCACCGGGAGCGCCGTTGGTACGGGCTCCTCGGCTGTCATGCCGGGCATGACATCACTGATGCGGTCAACCACTAGCCAACGCTCCGGCTCGATGAAAAGGAAATCGGACAACCCGGGTAAGCTTCTGGAGTAGGCCCGGTCGGTTCTGACGGAGAAAGCCAAGGTGGAGCGAGGCAGTGGCCCTCGCCCCACGGTGAAGGCCTCTGGCGAGCCTAAGATCGCGAAGGCCCAGATTCACCAGGCTAAGGTTGGTTCGCACTCTGAGCATGTTGTACTGCCCCTGCCCCCTCCCCTTGCAGCCACTTCCTGGTCCTCCTTTCCCTTCCCGTCTCCCTGCCCGCCCACCCCCCCCCTCTGATTGGTGCCTCTGCTAGTCCGTCCAGGACTACTCGACGGCTGCTCTCCCCGCTCCCTTCTTTGAATAGCGGAGCGGGTGCGAGCAGTCGCTGGTAGCCCTGTGTGCCCAGATTACAGGTCTAGCCCTGCTAGGTCCCGTGGGCCTCCAGTGAGTTGTTCTGGTTATTTTTATTTAATTATTATTATTATTTTTATTTTATTTCGTGCTCCGAGCGCGTTGTACTGCTCTTTGCCCCCTCCCCCTGCAGCTACTTCCTGGTCCTCCTCTCCCTTCCCGCCTCCCTCCCGCCCACACCCCCTCCCCTTCTCCGACTGGGTGCCCTCTGCCTTAAAACGGACCCTCCTGGGCATCCCTCCTGCCCGGCAGCCCCCTCGGCTAAGGGCCCCTTAGGAAAACCGGCCGTGACGTCGGGCCCCACCCGAGCACCCCGGTGGGAGGCCGGCTGGCGAACTTCGTCGTCATGTAGAAATCCATCTCCACCGACCGTTGGGTGCTGGATGCCCTGGCCCACGGACACACTCTGGAGTTCCAAAGGTAATGTCCCCACTTTCCACGGGTGGCCAGGAAAGAAATTCACATTCCACAGCTACTTCTGGAGATGCGAGCAATGCTGGAAAAGGGTGCGATCGAGCTCGTCCCGAAGAGGCTCCGAGGCTCCGGAGTATACTCGCGGTACTTCCTCGTCTGAAAGAAGACCGTTGGCTGGCGACCCACCCTAGATCTCCGCCGCCTCAACAAATGCATAAAATTCCAGAAATTCCAGATGGTCACCCTTCAGCACGTGCTGGGACAGCTGGAAGAAGGGGACTTCATGTCGTCACTGGACCTGGAGGATGCATACTTCCACATCCCCATACGCAAGGGACATCGAAAATGTCTGCGCTTCGTGGCCCAAGGGTGGCACTATCAGTTCAAGGCACTGCCCTTTTGTTTGAAGTCGGCGCTGTAAAGACTGGTAGGGGGTGGTCTGTACTTCTGCTCTCTATATGGTAGAGGGGAGGCACAGAGGACCCCAGCCTAGATTCTCTATTCGGTAGCTATGGTCGAGCAATCAAGGCCTAGCTTCTCAGGAGGTGATGCAGGCTGGTTCTTAAGTACAGTGTAGTCCCCAAGCCCCCACAAAGGAATGTCCACACACTGTATTGGTTAGAACACAGTCTTTATATAATCAATATTCAAGGTTATGAACACTTAACATAATAACTCACTTTGTACTTAGGAAAATCAACAATGGCAAATAAATACAATTCTAAAGTGGTACCACCCTTTGTATTAGATCTCATTAAAGTGCATCAACCATACTGTAACAATGTCACACAGATCAATAGAGTGAAACCAGCAATAGAGAGAGGAGAGAAAATAAAATGGTTGAGCAATAGGCAGAATACTGGCCCCTACCACTAAACACAGTTCTGTGTGGAGATCCCCCCACCTGGGCAACCTGTAAAATAAAGATATAGCACAAGCCCAGTCCATATATTGTTCTGCAAGTCTTATTCCCTCCTATAATGTTTTTACCCCCCCAATGTACCTGGTGGAGTCGAGTTCTTCGAAGAGGCTTCGACAGATCCTTCTTGAGCGACCCCCTTTCAAGCGGGAGTCACGGATCGTCGAGAAGCGTCGAGGAACTCGGCGTTTGGCGTCGGGGAATCGACGGCCCTTCTTGAATGCCTTCCCTTTCAAGCGGGAGACACGGGGCGTCGAACGTCCGACAACAAACGGGGTTGAACGGCATCAATGAGGCGGTAGCTTCGATCCAAGCGGTGCTCGTCGACGACGGAGCGTTGGCGTCCTGCAAGGCAGAGGCGTGCGGGGCACCTCGATGACAATTGTTCTGGACTGCAAAGATTGTGAAGACGGGGGCCCAGCAAGGGCGTCGAGTCGGTCGAGTCT
Organism: Ambystoma mexicanum; assembly: GCF_040938575.1. Classification (NCBI taxonomy): domain Eukaryota; kingdom Metazoa; phylum Chordata; class Amphibia; order Caudata; family Ambystomatidae; genus Ambystoma; species Ambystoma mexicanum. The sequence continues at coordinate 173,333,763 of NC_090923.1, read as the reverse complement.
TTGTGGTCTTTGGGTGGCGGGAAACCCACCGGCAGGTTTATCGTCGGCGCGTTGGTCGTCCTCGACTTTCTCTGGCAGGATAAAGCGGTCGACGGTGCGGACGAGGGAGTCCTTCGATTCAAATGTTCTTAGGCAAGGAGCGGACGGCTCCGGTCGTCGGCGGCATGGCGTCAAGTGGTTCCCACGGCTGGGCAACACAACTTCGACGGGCCTCCAGCGGTTACACAGACCTGCGAACCCTGGTCGACGGCAATGGACTTCGACGGCGGCGATGTCCGGGTGCTTCACTTCGATTTCCTCGGCGGTCCCGTCTCGGGTCGGCAGCCTTTCGAGGGTCTGACTTCCAGGGCGCTTCGGCGAAGATGTAGCGGTGCTCGATGATCCCTCGGAGCACGGGAAGAGGGCGCCTTACCAGGTCCTCTCTCGGGTCAGTCCTCGACGAATTCGGCAGCTTTCAGATCGGTCGAAGCAAGTGCAACAGCAAGTCTTCTTCTTCCAGCTGGGCGTCGAGGATCAGCAGTTCCAGTTACTCTTAGAGTGGAGACTCAGCTTCTGAACGCTTCTGAACAATTACCAGTGGTGAGAGGTCCCCAGATATACTATTCTGTCTCTCATCCACACTGCTGGCACACACTCAGCAGCCAATCATACAGAAGGGCATTCATGCAGTCAGTCAGCCAATCAGGCACACAGTGCATTCAGGCCACCCTTTCAGACACTCACAACAAGGAATGTGGATTGGGACAAGTACCCAGCCATTCAACACTACACACTGCATTCAGGCCAGTTTGGGGCAGGGCTGTCTCAGTCTTTGTCTCTCATGCCAGAAACCGGACAACCACAACAAGGAGTGTATATTGGTCACACATTCACCCAGGTCCCACCCACAGGAGGTGCCCACAACATACAGTCACTGGGAAGGCTCCAGTCAGTCTAGCTGGGCCTTCACAACAACACCATATATGGAACTTCCACCCAACAGCCAGTCAGGGGGAAGGGACAGAGTCAGGGCTTCCCAGGACTTTGGGAAAACAAGGTAACAGGCAATAGAAAGCAAGAGGCCACAGGGGCCATCTTGTTTCCTATCAGGAATCAACTGATCCCAATGGCAGGGCCTGGGTATCCCAAAATGGAGGACACCCAGAGCACCTGTCAAATTCAGCATGGAGCTGCCACCAGCCCATACCCTGCTCTGTGGGCCACCCTCAGGTGCCCAAAAACATACACTAGGGGCACAGGGTTGTACCCCTACCCATGAGTGCCATAAGGGTATCCCATGGGTCTGTTCACCAAACCAAAAGAGAGAGCTGCACTGCCAGGAGTCCCACATGGACTCCTGGGCAGAAAACACAACAGAACACACGATAAAAAGCAGTAAAGGACAAGGATTCAGAGGCCCTGTCCCTCTGATGCATTTCCAGCATCACAGTCGCCCCCCCCAGACTGAGGTGGAGGGTGTCTAACCTCCCACGGGATAGACACCCTCATCCAGACGGTCAACATACTTTCTGGAAAGGCCATCTGCATTATCGTGACTCTTCCCTGGTCTGTGCTCTATGGTGAAGTCTAGCCCTTGCAGGCTAATGGACCACCTGAGCAATTTCGGATTCTCACCCTTCATCTGCATAAGCCACTTCAGGGGCTTATGATCTGTTTGGACCTTGAAGGTAGACCCCGTAAGGTAGGGCCTAAAACGCCTAAGGCTCCAAACTATGCTAAAACACTCCTTTTCAACAGTAGCCCACCTAAGTTCTCTACCCTTGAGTTGTCTACTGATGAATATGGTAGGATGTTCTCTCCCTTTGTCATCTAACTGGGACAAGACAGCTCCAATTCCGGTGTCGCAGGCATCCGTCTGGACGATAAAGGGTTGGCTGCAGTCAGGCGCACACAACACAGGTGCCCTACACAGACTTTCTTTCAAGCCATCAATGGCCCTCTGACAGTCTTCGGTCCAATTAACCTTCCTAGGCTGTTTGGGTGAAGTTAGAGCTGTCCGGGGTGCAGCTATGGTTCCATAGTCTGCCATGAAATTGCGATAGTACCCAGTGAGGCCCAAAAAGGCTCTCACCTGGGTTTGAGTAGTGAGAGTCTCCCAGTTCTGTACATCCTGTACTTTACTGGAGAGAGGTTGGATTTGACCCCCTCCTACCTCATGACCAAGATAGGTAACTTTCCCCTGAGCTATCTGGCACTTGGTGGCCTTGATAGTGAGGTTAGCCCTTTTCAAGGCCTGCAACACCTTATCCAGATGTGTCAAATGCTCTTCCCAGGTGGAACTGTAGACGGCAATGTCGTCTAAGTAAGCCACACAAAAGGCTTCCAGCCCACGGAGCGCATGGTTGACCAATCTCTGGAAGGTGGCAGGGACATTCTTCAACCCAAAAGGCATGACCCTAAACTGGTAGAGTCCCTCAGGTGTTGAGAAGGCCGTCTTTTCCTTGGCATGGTCCGTCAGAGCTATTTGCCAATAGCCTGAGGTAAGGTCAAAGGTGCTCACAAATTTGGCAGCACCTATGGTGTCCACGAGCTCATCAGCCCTGGTAAATGGGTGCGCGTCAGTTTTGGTGACGGCATTGACTCCTCGGTAGTCCACACAGAACCTCCAATCCTTGGTACCCGCCTGGGAACTTGCCTTGGGGACAAGGACCACTGGACTGGACCAGGGACTGGTTGAGGGTTCAATAAGACCCAGATCCAACATCTTGGCGACCTCAGCCTGGATGTGGTTCTTGACGGTATCTGACATACGGTAGCACCTGCTTTTGACAGGCACACTGTCACCAGTGTCAATTTCATGCCTACACCACGGTGTAAGGCCTGGCGTCAGTGAAAACAGAGAGGCATACTGTTGGAGCAAAGCCCTGCAGGCCCTCTGTTGCTCTGTTGTCAAATCCGGAGAGAGATGTACTCCCTCCACTGAGCCATCCTGAGGGTTGCTATGCAGCAAATCAGGAAGGGGCTCACTCTCATCCTCTTCTTGCCCTGAAGCTAGCAAGAGACATGAGACTTCTGCTCGCCGGTGGAAAGGCTTGAGCCTGTTGACATGGAATACCTGAGGGGCTACCCCAGAGGCTCCCATGTCAACCAGATAATTGACTTCGCCCATCTTGGAGATGATCCTGAAGGGTCCAGTCCACTTGTCTGCCAAAGCTCTAGGCTTGGTAGGCTCCATCACAAGGATTTCCTGTCCCGGAGTCCAATCCACTTGCGAGGCTTTAAGGTCATGCCAGTACTTATTCAATTCCTGGCTGGCCTTGAGATTTGCTGTTGCCTGACCCATCATCTGTGTCATCCTCCGTCTGAGGCCTAACACATAGTCCCCCACTTGCTTTGCGGGACCTGGAGGGGTGGCTTCCAAGCCTTCTCTGATCAAGGCGAGGGGCCCCCTCACAGGATGTCCAAAGAGTAACTCAAAGGGGCTGAAACCAACACCCTCTTGAGGTACCTCTCTGTAAGCAAACAGCAGACATGGCAGGAGGAGATCCCATTTCCTCCTTAGGGGTTCTTCCAAAGCCCTTAGCATGCCCTTGAGAGTTTTATTAAATCTCTCAACCAGACCATTGGTCTGGGGGTGGTAAGAGGTGGAGAACTTGTAGGTTACCCCGCACTCTTTCCACATGGTTTTCATGTAACTAGACATGAAGTTGGATCCTCTGTCAGAGACAACCTCCTTGGGGAATCCAACACGGGTGAAAATGCCCAGGAGAGTCCTGGCAACCACCTTGGCAGTAACAGTCCGAAGGGGTATTGCCTCAGGGTACCTGGTGGCATGATCTACCAAGACCAGGATGAACCGATGTCCACCTGAAGTGGGAGGGTCAAGGGGACCGACGATGTCGATGCCCACCCTCTCAAATGGTGTGCCAACCACTGGCAATGGCTGCAGTGGGGCAATGAAACTGCCTCCAGTCTTGCCAGACAACTGACAAGTTGGGCAGGTCCTGCAGTGGGACTCCACCTCTACTCCCATCCGTGGCCAGTAGAAATGGGCAGAGAGCCTCTGCTTAGTCTTCTTGGTCGCAAGATGACCATCCAAGGGCACCTCATGCGCCAACTGCAGTAGGAAAGGCCTGTAAACCTGGGGTACCACCAACCTCTTGAGGGAACCAGGTTCAGGCTTAGTGGGCTCACTAACAAGGAGCTCACCCTCCCAATAAATCCGGAATGTCTTAGGCACTTCTCCTTGTGCCTGGGACAGGGACTGTTTCCTCAGTCCCTCGAGAGAGTGGCACTCTCTCTGTCCCTTACAGAAGTCTGCCCGGGAGGGTCCCCCTTCAGCTAACAAGCATTGAAGGTCGGGATGATCCTCCGGGTTGTGAACCTCTCCCACAGGAGAGTCTTCTGTCTCTTCTCCCACAGGAGTTGAGTTTGGGTTTTCCACTGGACCCAGCCCGTCCAGAGCATGGATCCCAATGGGTGCTATCGGAACAGCAGGAAGAGAAGGTGTTCCCTCCACAGAGGTGGCCTTCTTGGTCTTCCTTCTTCTTGCCTTAGGCCTCGCCTTTGGCTCGGGTACCTGACTCACAGCCAGACCCGGTGTCACCTGTGACCTAGTGACTGCAGCAGCAGTCATGGGAAGACCATCCGAGATCAACCCCAACTCTACTAGATCATTTCCTAACAGAATGTTAGCAGGGACATTGTCCTGAACCAGGACAGGAAGCTTTGCTGTCTTGTCTCCAATCAGGAGTGTGACTAAGGCTACAGGCGATAATTTGGGAGGCCCACCAGCTAACCTGGTGGTTCTCAGAGGAGCACCTACATAGTCCTCTGGCTTTAGCAGGGTCCTGTCCACCACTGTCATGCTTGCCCCAGTGTCTCTCAAACCAGTAGAAGGCTGGCCATTCAAGAGGACACTTCTCAAAAACCTACGGGTGTTCTGTGGGATAGTCGCCAGTACTTCTGCATACTGGTCCCAGGCCCCAAGGGGCACTAAGGAAATCTCTACCGGAGCACCAAATGTGATCCCGGTAGAGGAGGGTAGGACAGTGGCCTCCACCTCAGACACGGGGTAAGGGTAGGTCAGGCTGACAGCCTGTACTCCAAGTGCCTTACCTTTACACTTGGAGTCACCCCTTCTGTGATCCAGAGCCCCACAGTCCCAACAAGTGCCAGGAGTGCGGGGTACGGTACTGGAACCACTGGGAGCCTGCTTTGCAGCAGGTGGACCACTACTCTTATTCCCACCCACAGATGACTTATCCCCACTAGATTTTTGGGTCTTGGGAGAGGAAGGTTTAGGTTTACCCGACTGTGACTGCTTGTGGGACTCCTCAGCTTTCTGAGAGGCCCCCTTTTCTTTGTCCTTGTCCTTCCCACTGGAGTCCTTAGGGGACACCCGGTGGGAGACCCACTTGTCAGCCAACCTAGCCAGCTTAAAGGGGTCCAAAATGTTCTGGTCAGCCACATACTGACGCAGCTCTGGTGAACAGGCTTCAGAAAAATGCTCAAAAAACAAGAGGTGGGACAATTCATCAAAAGTCTTAACCTTGTATCCATCAATCCACCCCATCATGTTCATGTGCGCAGCACTCACCCAGTCAACCCAAGACACATTCTCTCTTTTCTTAAAATCCCTGAACCTTTTAAGGTATTGGGTAGGTGTCTTGCCAAACTTGGCAATCAAAGCAGACTTCATACACTCATACTGACCCCTTTCTTCCACACTCAGCTTCAGAATACAGTCATATCCAGTTTGAGGCACTCTGCTTAACAAACACTTAGCCCAATCTCTTTTATCAACATCATGAATCGCACAAGCCATTTCAAACGCCTCAATCCATTGGAGGATATCTGAACCCTCCACAAATACACCAACCAAATCTTTCATAAACTTGGTGGCTGGGGACCTGACACTCTCACTGGTTTTAGCTGAAGTTTCCACTCTAGCTTTCTCTAGCTGGATTCTCTGACATTCAGTGTCCTGGCTCTTGAGTTCAAGGTCCTTATTTCTGAGTTCAAGATCCCTATTCTTGAGCTCCACTTGTTGAGCCAACTCCTCTTTCTTAAGTTCAGCATCTATTTCCAACTTGCGGTATTCAAAGGCCAATTTCATCCTTAATAACTCAAGCTCCAAGGAATTGCTGGGGTTTGGAACAGAGGCAGCAGGAATGGCGGCATTCCCAGAAACCGATTCAGCAGAAACCCCAGGGCAGAGTCCTCATTGGTTGCATTCCCCCCCCTCATCAAGAGTTTCACCATCAGTCTGGTAGTCCACCAGTGCAGCTATCAGCTCAGCCCTAGACGTATCCACAAAGTCTAACTCCCTGGCTTCACAAGCACTCTGGAGAGCCTCCAAGCTCATCCGAGTCAATTTGCCATTTGCAATAGACTCCATTGTTTGTAATGCAGTTATCTTGTATACAACTAAACCTTAATTTAATAAAGTGCAGATATTTTGTAAGTGGCACGGTTATACACTGATTCTTAAAACCATAAGCATCCCACCGCTGCCACCAGTGTAAAGACTGGTAGGGGGTGGTCTGTACTTCTGCTCTCTATATGTTAGAGGGGAGGCACAGAGGACCCCAGCCTAGATTCTCTATTCGGTAGCTATGGTCGAGCAATCAAGGCCTAGCTTCTCAGGAGGTGATGCAGGCTGGTTCTTAAGTACAGTGTAGTCCCCAAGCCCCCACAAAGGAATGTCCACACACTGTATTGGTTAGAACACAGTCTTTATATAATCAATATTCAAGGTTATGTACACTTATCATAATAACTCACTTTGTACTTAGGAAAATCAACAATGGCAAATATATACAATTCTAAAGTGGTACCACCCTTTGTATTAGATCTCATTAAAGTGCATCAACAATTCTGTAACAATGTCACACAGATCAATAGAGTGAAACCAGCAATAGAGAGAGGAGAGAAAATAAGATGGTTGAGCAATAGGCAGAATACTGGCCCCTACCACAGTTCTGTGTGGAGATCCCCCCACTTGGGCAACCTGTAAAATAAAGATATAGCACAAGCCCAGTCCATATATTGTTCTGCAAGTCTTATTCCCTCCTATAATGTTTTTACCCCCCCAATGTACCTGGTGGAGTCGAGTTCTTCGAAGAGGCGTCGACAGATCCTTCTTGAGCGACCCCCTTTCAAGCGGGAGTCACGGATCGTCGAGAGGCGTCGAGAAGCGTCGAGGAACTCGGCTATCGGCAGCGGGGAATCGACGGCCCTTCTTGAATGCCTTCCCTTTCAAGCGGGAGACACGGGGCGTTGAACGTCCGTCGAGGAACTCGGCGTTCGGCGTCGGGGAATCGACGGCCCTTCTTGAATGCCTTCCCTTTCAAGCGGGCGACACGGGGCGTCGAACGTCCGACAACAAACAGGGTAGAACGGCGTCGATGAGGCGGCAGCTTCGATCCAAGCGGTGCTCGTCGACGACGGAGCGTTGGCGTCCTGCAAGGCAGAGGCGTGCGGGGCACCTCGATGACAATTGTTCTGGACTGCAAAGATTGTGAAGACGGGGGCCCAGCAAGGGCGTCGAGTCGTTCGAGTCTTTGTGGTCTTCGGGTGGCGGGAAACCCACCGGCAGGTTTCTCGTCGGCGCGTTGGTCGTCCTCGACTTTCTCCGGCAGGATAAAGCGGTCGACGGTGCGGACGAGGGAGTCCTTCGATTCAAATGTTCTTAGGCAGGGAGCGGACGGCTCCGGTCGTCGGCACAGCGTCAAGTGGTTCCCACGGCTGGGCAACACAACTTCGACGGGCCTCCAGCGGTTACACAGACCTGCGAACCCTGGTCGATGGCAATGGACTTCGACGGCGGCGATGTCCGGGTGCTTCACTTCGATCTCCTCGGCGGTCCCGTCTCGGGTCGGCAGCCTTTCGAGGGTCTGACTTCCAGGGCGCTTCGGCGAAGATGTAGCAGTGCTCGATGATCCCTCGGAGAACGGGAAGAGGGCGCCTTACCAGGTCCTCTCTCGGGTCAGTCCTCGACGAATTCGGCAGCTTTCAAATCGGTCGAAGCAAGTGCAACAGCAAGTCTTCTTCTTCCAGCTGGGCGTCGAGGATCAGCAGTTCCAGTTACTCTTAGAGTGGAGACTCAGCTTCTGAACGCTTCTGAACAATTACCAGTGGTGAGAGGTCCCCAGATATACTATTCTGTCTCTCATCCACACTGCTGGCACACACTCAGCAGCCAATCATACAGAAGGGCATTCATGCAGTCAGTCAGCCAATCAGGCACACAGTGCATTCAGGCCACACTCCTCCCTTTCAGACACTCACAACAAGGAATGTGGATTGGGACAAGTACCCAGCCATTCAACACTACACACTGCATTCAGGCCAGTTTCTGGCAGGGCTGTCTCAGTCTTTGTCTCTCATGCCAGAAACCAGACAATCACAACAAGGAATGTATATTGGTCACACACTCCATTCACCCAGGTCCCACCTACAGGAGGTACCCATAACATACAGTCACTGGGAAGGCTCCAGTCAGTCTAGCTGGGCCTTCACAACAACACCATATATGGAACTTCCACCCAACAGCCAGTCAGGGGGAAGGGACAGAGTCAGGGCTTCCCAGGACTTTGGGAAAACAAGGTAACCGGCAATAGAAAGCAAGAGGCCACAGGGGCCACCTTGTTTCCTATCAGGAATCAACTGATCCCAATGGCAGGGCCTGGGTATCCCAAAATGGAGGACACCCAGAGCACCTGTCAAATTCAGCATGGAGCTGCCACCAGCCCATACCCTGCTCTGTGGGCCACCCACAGGTGCCCAAAAACATACACTAGGGGCACAGGGTTGTACCCCTACCCATGGGTGCCATAAGGGTATCCCATGGGTCTATTCACCAAACCAAAAGAGAGAGCTGCACTGCCAGGAGTCCCACATGGACTCCTGGGCAGAAAACACGACAGAACACACGATAAAAAGCAGTAAAGGACAAGGATTCAGAGGCCCTGTCCCTCTGATGCATTTCCAGCATCACAGGCGCCAAGGGTCTTCACCAAGTGCGCCTGCAGGGGATCCACGTCTACCCCTATCTGGACGATTGGCTCATCCGAGAGAAGTCAAGTGAACTTGCCGTCGACCACACAGCGAGGACCGTCCGCCTGCTCAAGGAACTGGGGTTCTCGATAAACTATGCAAAGTCCTGCTTGGTGCCATCGCATGACACTCTTTTCCTGGGAGCCAGGCTCAACACAGTGGCGCGGCTGGCATCTCCGTCGGAGGAGAGGATAAAGGCCATCCTGGGCAAGGTACAACGGCTGTTGATCATGGAAGTTGCCGAGGTGAGATCCATCAAGTCCCTGCTCGGCATGATGTCGTCATGCATCTACCTCGTGCGGCTGTGCAGGTTGCGGATGCACCCGCTGCAGGAGTTCCCCGACGCCCGTTGGATACAAGTGGCGGGAAGCTTTGAGGACAAGATCGCCCTCAACAAGACTTTCCGACAAGCGATCCGGTGGTGGGGCACCCGTGCGCATCTCGCGGCGGGCATGGACTTCCAGACCCCAGCGCATTAGGAAACTGTGACGACGGACGCCTCCCTGGAGGGATGGGGCTCGCACACCAGTGATCTCCATGCAAGAGGCCTTTGGCTCCCGGAGGAGAGGCAGCTGCATATCGTCCTGAATCTCCGGGACGTATTCTGGGCTCTCGGGTCCTTCCTCCCGTCCCTCAAGGGCAAGGTGGTACGGGTCTTCACCGACAACACCACCATGATGTTCTACATCTGGAAGCAGGGGGGCACCAGATCCCTGGCTCTCTCCAAGGAAGCACAAGATCTGTGGCCCTGGGCCTTCGCCGAAGGGATGTTCCTGGTACCCTTTCACCTGGCAGGAGTGAAGAACACTGTCGCTGACTCAATCAGCAGGGAGCTGCACTCTTGCCACAAGTGAGAGCTTCAGCAAGATCAGGTAGATCTCCTGTCTCGACGATGGGGCAATCCCCAGATCAATCTGTTGGCGACGGAGGCGAACACCAAGTGCCGGAAGTTTGCCCGCAGTTTTCCCCAGCCGTTGAGCTTGGGGGACACGTTCTCCTTTCCCTGGGACGGCCTGTTCCTCTATGCATTCCCACCGTTGCTGTTGCTTCTGCAACTCATCATTCAACTCAGACGGTCCCGGTGCAGGATGATCCTCGTCGCACCGGCGTTCCCGGACCTTCTGGACGTGTCAGCGTCCCCTCCAGTCAAGCTGTCGACGGACGCGGATCTTCTCGCCAGGGAAGGAGGCGCGATCCTGCATCACGACCCAGGATTGCTGAACCTGGAGGCCTGGCTCCTCCAGCACTAGAGTTCGGAGGCTACGATATCCTGGCAGACTGCAAGGAGGTACTTGCCAAGGCCAGGGCCCATATTCCTCCCACTTCCCCCATATTTTAGATGCTTTGGTTGGGCATCCTCTCGTATTGTAGATCCGTCGTTCCATCATGGCACACAAGTCCATATCAAGTACCCACTGCTCCAGTGTTGGGGGGGTCCGGGACTCCCCACTTTTGTGCGATGTTATGCTTCATTAAGGCCGCCGCAGTATTGAAAAGCAGTTTTTCCCATTTATTGGAATCTGAGTTGTCAGGCACCCCTAGGACTAGGACCCTCGGGTCCAGTTCGATAGATCGAGTGAGTGCGATAGATCGAGTGAGTGCCCTGGACAGTTCTGTGCAGCAAGCGTTCCATAAGGCACGGATCTGGGGGCATGACCAAAGGATATGCAAGAAAGTTCCTTCTTCCTCTCCACATCGGAGACAGTTCAAGTTTGGTGCCCTCTTCCAGCCATATAGAGTGGTCCGGGGGTAGTACACCCTATGTAGGATCTTAAGCTGCACCAGCCTCAACCTGGAAGAGATGGCCACCTCCCGTGGGTGCATTAAAACCTGTACCCAGTCTTCTGGATCTATTTTCCCCACATCTTTTTCCCATTTGGTCTTTAGTCTCAATAGTTCGGGGGTAGCAAAGGATGTGATGGTGTTATAAAGGATGGACGTGCATTTGGCGGGGATGTATGCCGGGAGTATATTACGTTCTATAGGTGTGTAGTCGGGGATTGCCTCCAGAGGTATGTGGGTTCTCAGGGCGTGGGTCAATTGTATGAAGTGGTACCACTCGGTATCTGGCAGTTGGAATTTGTCCTGCAAGTCTTCAAACAAGATTAACTTCCCATCTCTCAGGATATCTCCTACCCTCAGAATTCCTGCTCTCACCCAGCGCAGCCATGGTTCAAAATTCTCTATCCCTTTTAGATTGCTATTATGCCATAGGGGAAGCGCTGAGGTAATCTTGTTCCCCCACCCCACAAACACGTGTGCCTGCCTCCAGACATTGGTGGTGTGGTACCCAATCGTCGGGAGAGAGGGCCGCTGTGGGGACAGGTATAATAGATGTATTGGATCTGTACCTTGCATGGCATCCACCTCGGCCTTAATGTGAGGCAGTGCCCGGTCACCGTGAAGCAGGTCGTTGACCACTACGAGTTGTGAAACCCAGTAATAGGTTTGAAGGCAGAGCACTCCTATCACTCCCTCCCAGATAGATCTCTGCAAAGTGCTCAGAGCTATACGTGACTGGCCACCCCCCCAGATGAGTTCCCGAAGAAGGGTTTCTATATGGTTGAATTCGGAAGTGGGGATCGTGAGTGGGGGCGTTCTGCAAAACATAAAGGAATCGTGGACGTGCCATCATTTTAAAGAGTGCAGCTCCGCCCATGAGAGTCAGAGAGTTGCGTAGATGGTAAGGTGTCCAGATTCCCAAGTACCTAAAGCCCTGCCTTTCCACCTGGTACGGGCAGTCCGGTGGGCTGGCCTGCTCTCCCCCTTTTACCGGGAAGAGTACGGATTTCTTCCAGTTAATTTTCAATCTGCTAAACTCCCTGTAATCCACATGCATCTGGGTTACCAGAGGGCAGTTCCGAGTCGGTTCAGACAAGTATATCAGAAGATCATCGGCGTAAAGGGATATTCGATCTTCGTGTCCTTCAGGCCATCTAAATCCCGTCCATGCCCTGCTCTGACGGAGCCACAGGGCCAACAGTTCAATCGCGGGGGCAAAAAGGAGGGGGGAGAGAGGGCACCCCTGTCGCGTACCCCTGCCCAGGGGGAAGGATCGGGAAGTCCACTGGTTCACCCTGACCTCTGCCTGTATATTTGTATATAGCAGTTTCACCCATCCAGAAAACCTTCTCCAAACCCCATACGTGCCATGATTTCCCAAAGGCTGTCCCACCGTATTGAATCAAATGCCTTTTCAAAATCAATTGCTAAAAGGGCCAGTGGAGTGTCAAGAATAGGAGCCCGTTCTAACGCCAGGTGGATTTGGCGCGGATTCATTCGAGTTGATTTATGAGGCATAAAGCCACATTGATCTGGGTGTATCAAGGTGTCCGCCACCGACTGGAGCCGGTTGGCTAAGAGCTTGGCCAAGACTTTGGCTTCGCCATTAATTAACGAAATCGGCCTGTAAGTGGCACATTTCTCCGGGGGTTTGTCCGGTTTAGGGATAACTACAATAGTAGCCTTACATAGGTCCTGTGGGAGGGAATCCTGGTCTCGGGCGTTAAACAGCATCTGGTACAGGGGAGGTGCTATGTTATTGCTTCCTAATTTCTGCCAGACTTCGATCGGGAACCCATTAGGTGCTGGGGCTTTCCCCGGTTGCAATTGTGCTAGGGCTTCTACTATTTCGGCTTCCGTGAGCTCGGATTCCAGTACCTCCTTCTGTTGCTCCGACAGGGTAGGGATTTCTATGTTATCAAGGAGGGTTGGGTCAAACGACAAAGTCGGGGCCTGGTATAATGCAGCATAGAATTGGGCAAAGGCTTCTGCTATGTCAGTGTCTGACTGACATCTCTCTCCCCTTGGGGTGAGGATCTCCCGGACACATCGCTGTCCTTCGTCTCGCCTCTCAAGCCAGGCCAGCAGTTGTCCCCAACCTCATATATCCCTGCTCTGGATTCCCAGTGGGCTTGCTTGGTATTGTCCAGCATAAGGTTCCGGAGGCGTTCAGTGGCCCGTGTGAGGGATGTTTGGGTCTGAGGAGTTGGATCAAGGATATGGTCGTTCTCCCGTTGGGTCACTTCCGCCTCTGCCACACCTATCTTCTGAAGCCTCTCTTATGCGCCGTCCAGGAGATTATTTCTCCTCGCAGCACGGTCTTATAAGCCTCCCACATCACTATTGGGTCGTTTTCGCCCGTGTCGTTAATCTCAAAATATTCAGTTGAGACTTCCGTGAGGCGATCCACCAATTCCGGACAGCCCAGATAATAGTTGTTCAGCCGCCAAGTCCTAGGGGGGGTTATACCTTGCAGCCACGTCTCCACCACCAGAGGCGAGTGGTCCGAGATTCCCATGGGAAGTAAGTCTGCCGAGATTATTCTAAAAAGCTCTGTATGCGGAGCAAATAGATAGTCAAGCCTACATAGGGAGCTATGGGCTCCCGAGTGGAATGAGTACCCTCTGGTTCCACCGGTGCAATTCCCGCCACACATCACAGAGACCCAAGGCAGATACAAAGTTGGACAGCCTCATAGGGGTATTTGGGTTATGGTGTCTAAGGTGGGATCGGTCCATGGTATTACACATCACATCATTAAAGTCTCCACCCAGAAACCACTTATCGGGTTGATACTTGCCCATCAGGGTGGTCAGCTCCTCCAGGAGTTCCAGCCCCAGACCCAGTGGGGAGTAGACCGAGACAAACCCAAAGCTCCCCCCTCCAAGTGTCCCCAGGACCAGCACGTAATGGCCCCTAGCGTCCCTCTCCACTTCCTGCTTATGTATAAGAATAAGGGTGCCCCTGGATCCCATGGTATACCCCGCATGAAAGGCAGCCCTGTAGTTGGTCCGCTGGAAAAATTTACAGTGTGAACCCGCTAGGTGTGTCTCGGTAAGTAGGGCCACCTCGGGCGAGTATCTACTGAGTAGTTGCTTAACCAAGCGTCGCTTAATCGCACACTCCATCCCGTTCACATTCCAGGTGAGGATCTTAAGGGATCTGGGACGTGTAGTTGAGATTGGTCAGGTGCCATCTAGCAAGAGCGTGAGAGGGACTGGCAAATGAATTACGGGGATAGAGTCCCGGTGTGTGCCGGTGTGGTATAGAATCAACTATGATTGGTGACTGAGATGCTGTCCGAGCGTGCTATGGTCCCAACTGACCAGGAGCCACGTCATCCCCTGAAACCTACAGGAGTAAACAGGTCCTGGGGTAAATAAAATCCCCTCACAACTAGTCCCACCCTTCCCCGCCCCATACTTCACCTCAACACAAAGTACCTGTCGCCCAAACATTGCTGGCACTTAAAAAGGGTAGGTTGCCAGCTTGAACAGTCCCTTCTGTAGTTCTACTAACAAAATGTCGGGGTGGTGTTAATGCCCCAGGTGTGAGGGTAGCAGCCCTCCGCTTACCGCCACATGGGAATATGAATGCCTTCCGTCGGCCACAGGGGCTCATCTTGCTGTTGTCCATGAGTTAATTGCCTGCAGGCAGGAGGTTGAGCCATCGTCAGGAGTCAAGGCGGAGCTCTGTCTCCCTCGTCCCTCAGTGGGTCCGGTAGTGGCCACTGATCGGGTTCCCGACGCCGCCGGTCCACAGTTTTTATTCCTGTTACTTTGGGGATTCGACCAGTCCCCTTCAATGTGCTGTTCCGCCCAGCGCCATGCTTCACCGGGGTCGTCAAAGTGGACCGTTGTGCCTTTATGGTTTATCTTCAACTGCGCAGGAAAGAGCAGGCCGTACTTGACTCCTAGTGATTGCAGCTGTCTTTTCAGCTTCCCAAAGGATTGCCTTGCTTTCTGTACCTCTCTTGTATAGTCTGGGGAAAAAAGCTAACCTGGACCCGTTGAAGGCAATTGCACCCTTGGATCGAGCCAGCTGCAAGAGTGTGTCCCGGTCCCGATAGTTCAAGAACTTCGCTATTACAGTTCGCGGAGGAGCGCCTGGCAATGGCCTACCCGTGGGTATTCGGTGTGCTCTATCTATGGAGAAAATTTTTGAAAAGGATTGCAGGTCAAAGAGGTCTGTTAGTAGTTGCTCCAGGAAAAGTTCCATGCAGGGCCCCTCCTCTTTCTCGGGAATGCCGAGTATACAAACGTTATTACGTCTGGACCATCCCTCACCTTCCTCAACCCTTGTTTCCAGCGTTTTAAGCTTGGCCGAGACCTGTTGGAGTTGTTGGTGCACTTTTTGTAGCCCGTCCTCTGTATTTCAAATGCGCTGCTCTGCTTCTCCAGTGCGCGCAGACAGTTTCTGTATGTCGTGCCTGAGAAGGGATACATCCACTTTTATCTGATCAATCTTCTGCTCCATAGATGTACGAGAGTCCGCTATGGCGGCCATGACGTCCCTCAGGGAAAGAGCATGCACGGATTCCATGTCCCCAGAGAGCTGCGGCTGTCTTTTTTTCTTTGCTCATGGTTGCACCCCACCCATGTGTAACGCTCACCTGATTCCCGCAGAGGCGCCGGTCTTGACTGGGTGAATGCCGTATCTTCAAAGGTGATGTGTAACACACGGTTGGCTCTTTGGGCTGGAACTCTGTGCACTGTATGTCTGACTCGAAGAGTAAGATGTCTGCAGATAGAAAATATGGGATTAATGAACTGGGGTTATTGGGTGCCTCTCTCCTCTTCCCTTTCTCTTCTCCTGTAGAACCCCAAAGGTTAACGCCCTCACCTTAGGTAAGTGAACGCCGAGCTCTCCATCTGCCTCGGGGCAGGGTGCTGTAACCAGTTTCTTCACTGGATAAGGGTGCAGGCCTCTTGACCTCAGAGGACTGCTGTCCGTCAACTGCACGAACGGTAAGTTCTGGGCACTTCAAATGTCTTACAAGTCTTTTGTAATGATATCTCTTGTTTTGCAGGGTTCCGGCGATGGTGGATGGCGGGCTGATGAGAGTTGAGGATCGAACCCGCGTGAGGAATAGAAGCGCCTGGAAGCACGTAAGTAAGCGCTTGTAGCCTGCTTCACGATGCGCACTAACTGTCCCTTTTATCTTGCAGGTACAAGCTCGGAGCTTTAGAGAAGCTGAAGGGTGCTGGAATACCCACTGGATTCGGCGTGGGAAGGAGTAATGGCACGTGAGTAATAAAGTTGCCCAATGTCTTTAAACGCACCTTCTTTTGTCTTTCAGATGCGGGATGCAGCGCCGAAGGCCTCCGGAGCGTGCAAAGAGCTGGTAAGCTTTTGTCTTTCAGATGCCGGAATGCAGCGCGAAGCGTTGGTGACAGCCGATGGACCAGGTAAGAGATGCGCTGCCACTGAAGACCGTAGTGCTAACCTGTTCTTTCTTTGTCTTTACAGGTGCTGCTGAAGACTGGATTCCAGGATGGTAAGCCTTTGTTCCCTTAGGCCCAGGATCAGAAGCAGAAGACACGATGAGCGTTCTGCTGCAGAGAATGCAGAATAACGCAAAGCAAGATTCATCCATCGGGTGTGGTTTAAATAGCCTCCTGTAGTGCTTAGGTGTCTCCTTCCACAGCCACGCCTAGGTAAGAAAAGAGTTCCTGCTTTCCAGAAGAGTTCCAGTGTTCTGAACCTAGGGAGTGGCTCCTGCCCCACCCAACAGGAAAAGTAGTCCCAAACAGAAGAGGATCAGGGTTTCAACTGGCAGGTAAGTAAGCAGCATGGTCTGCTGCAGGTAAGTCCACCCAAGCATTATGAGCCCGGCGCTTCCAGCGCTGGGACTGGGCATCTTTATGAGCCTGGTGCCACTGGCGCCAGGACAGGGTCCAAAAGGTCCCAATTGGGACTGGCTGGCACTCGGAACCGGGGTTATGGGTCTGCTTCCAAGGGAGTCGGGCAAGTCCTGATCTTTTGGAAGCAGAGATCATGACACCATGCAGTTGTGATCTTATGTCGGATTCCCGCCCAGCGGACTCGCCGAGTATCCTGCGAAACATTCTTCCTTCCCCAGTGCAATGTCAAACCATCGGGGTAACCCCAGCGGAGCGGAGGGGGGGGGGTCTGGAATATCGCTTGCCACTTGTGGTCAGTCCTTGGATGCTTGCAGGTTTCGGGTCAAGCCGCGACCAGCGCCATGCAGGCCAGTGTTTCCTTAATCGCTAGAGACTAGAGACTCGGTATTTCCCGGATATTTGGTGTCATGGTCTTGCTCGCAGGGGCCCCTTCGATGACTTTGTTGACCAGGGCGTTTTGAGGGGATGCTCAGTATGTCGGGTCAGGACCCTTGGTCCCTTTCGTGGTACTGGTAGGGTACGAGTTGCCTCGAAGCCGCCCAGCGCCTCCCTTGTCCTCGTACCCCACTCCACTCAGCAATGTCACAGATGGTATGTGAGGAGTGGTTGCCCTTGATGCCTATGGGGCCGCTTCTTTCCCTTTCCGTGTCAGCTCCAGAGTAGCTTGGTGTGCGTTTCCCGTTGCCCCCCTGGGCGGGTTCAGATCTCTCCCGCAGACCCCAGCTTTCCACCCCGTCCGTGGCCCCAGGGGACCAGACAGGACCGCACTGTACCTTATGGCTGATGGGCCGCTTCTCCTCTGGGCGTCGACCGCTTTGCCCAGCCGGGCCCCTGTCAGTCCACTCTGGGGAAGCCCAACTGTGTATTCCTCGTAGGTACCGAGCAGTCCTCCAGCTCCCCTGGCAGAGCCTGGGCACTGCGGGCAGTCCTCTCCAAGACCCCTTCTCCCTCACGGCGCCGTGGTCCCTTTCTCTGTCCTCTGGAGCGATCTGGAGGAGCCGCTGAGCATGGCTGTGGAGCGCTCAGTCCGCCTGGTCCTCCGAGGGCTCAGCCCCCCAAAGCGGGGACGGGCGCCTCACTCCTTCCCCCTGAAGCACCTCGCCGATCACCTCGCTGGCCGCTGCACCCTGGACCGACCTGCAGGGTCGCCAGGGCCCAAGGATCACCTCCGCCACCAGTCACAGGAGAGTGATGGCCGCCACCATTGTGTCCTCTCGCCGGCGACGCTGCCCGCTTGGGTTCGCTCTGTCCTCGGCCACCGCGGTCAGCACTGTCCCACTGCCCTGCAGTGTGTGGGAGGGCTTCCTCGGAGCCCCTCCGGCTGCGCGAGGTCACTCTCAGTACGTTTGGGACACTCGAGTCCCAGGCCAGCCACCGCTCACCAGGGCGGTCTCCGTCCCAGCCGCACCTGACCACTCTGCCGCGGCCATGCCTCCGGTGCCCCAGCAGCCCGGCCTCCCAGCCGCTGTGGCGGGCGCGAAAGACCGCCGGCGACCATCTTGTTTCAGGGGCACCGCTCGCATCTCCGAACTTCAGACCGCCGGGGTTCCGTACAGCAGGCGTCCACGGCGCTCTAACTTCGCCGAGTTGTGCACAATCGGGTTAGCTTTCTGCAGGTCCCATTTGGTGCATATAGGGATCACAAATCAGGCTGTAGTTTCAGGATATGTGAAGAGGCAGCGGGAGAAGATCAACCCTCTACGGATTACGGCCCCTCAAGTGCTGCTATACTTGCTGTCGCTGGCCTAGGCGGGGCTGGTGCATGCCTCCATCAAAATTCATCTGGCGGCTATCTCCCTCTACTCCAGAACTCCGGGGCGGTCGCCGCTGTGGTCCCACCGCCTGGTGAAGGAGTTCATGAAAGGACTGTGACGCTCATTCCCGACGGTGTGGCCATCACCTCCGCACGACGAGTGGGAGAGATCCAGGCCCTCTCCTGTAAGCCCCCGTACCTGACCTTCCACGAGACGAGGTGAGTGCTGAGGACGCACCTCTCCTTCATGCCCAAGGTGCCGGCGGACTTCCATCTCAACAAGCCCTTGGGGATACCCATTTTCTTCCTTTCGCCTACGTCGCCGGCGGAGAGGACTTTGCAGTTGCTGGATGTGGCTAGAGCGCTGAAGTTCTACATGGTCCGCACAAAGATTTGTCGGAAGACATCACAGCTGTTTGTGAACTTTGGCCCTGTGAACCAAGGGAAGGCCCTCTCCAAGGCTTCCATTTCCAGATGGGTCTCCGGCTGCATCACGCACTGTCACTGGTTGGCAAACCGACCGTTGCCTGGCCGTCCGAGAGCCCATTCGACCAGAGCGATCGCTGCTACTACGGCGTTCATGTCTGGTGTGCCCCTGCTGGACATCTGCAGTGCTGCTACGTGGAGGTCGACGCACACCTTTACGAAATTCAACTGCATTGACCGGGATGCCAGGGAGGAGTCCAGAGTCGGGAAAGCAGTGCTGCGCAACCTGTTCGCTTGAAGGTGAGCCTGGTGAGGAGGTAAACAATGCTTAATGTTGAGTTGTTGAAATGCTTAATGTTGAGCCTTGCCACCTCCCATGGTTGTGCATGTGTGTACTGCTATGTATTCTTGTATTCATGAGCATGTGAATCATTGCCAGACACCATGCTGAAGTAGGAACAAGTTACTTACTTGTAACTGTTGTTCTCCAGCATGGGTCTGGCATGGATTCACATGCAAACCCTCTTTCCAACCTCTCTGTGGCTCTTCTCTTGGTCCTACTGCCACTCTACGTGTTACTAAATCTGAAGATGGCTGCCGGAGGAGGGGCTTAGGTAGAGGGCAGTCATTGGCTGGGGGCAGTATGACCCAGAGACCAGTGATTGGTTATTAGTAGAAAGACAGTTCAGAAAGGAAACTGAAACTTATTTATTTCTTTACCGAGGATTCCCAACCTGACGACGGGGGAATATTCATGAGCATGTGAATCCATGCCAGACCCATGCTGGAGAACAACAGTAACAGGTAAGTAACTTGTTCCTTTAATGGCATCTAGTAAGACTACTGCGTAGGGGCATATTGCGTCCAGGACCTGTCAATAATATACTGAAGCCTGTGCAGGTTCAATGATGTGTTCCTATGTGAGACGAAACCTGTATGGTCACAGTGTATCAAAGAGCCATTTAGCGCACTTTAGTGGGCAGCCAACAATGCCGTCAGTATCTTGACGAAAGCTTCCCTGGTTTACGAACCGGGACTATGGTGGATTCGCACATGCTACTAGGTAGGTGACCTGTCTAATGCTTCCTCAAGTACTCAGAGAAGCTCAGGCACCAACACATCACTCTACGTATTATAAAACTCAGACGGTAGCTCCTCCCTGCCCGGGGTCCTACCCGGCTGTAGCGATACTATGACGCTTCGCAGTTCCTCCTCAGTAATGCGTGCCTCCAGGGCCGCAGCCCGGTCCTCCGTCACCTTAGGTAACGCAATATGCGCCAGTGTATAGAGGACCTCATCTATATCTACCCTGGCATCTACTCTGTGCAGCCCTTGATGGAATCTGCTAAAAACATCATTAATGGCCTACTGCGACTTCCAGCTTTCACCACATTCATCAACAATTTCAGTGATTGCATGTCTGAGCCTCTTTTTTGCACAACCATGCCAGCAATCACCCCGCTTTGTCCCCTACCAGTATACGTGCCAAAGTCGAATTCCCTAAGACGTTACCAGGTTTCTGAACACTTAATGCGCAAGGGCAGTAGGGCCTCCTCATCCGGACCCTCACCGCAGTCCACCCCCTCAAGTTCCTGTATTTTGTCCTCCAATTTACCCAGCTCCGTGGCTAGGGTTTTCCTAATGCCCCCCGCTTTGGCAGTCGTTTCTCCCCGTTCCACCACCTTAAGAGTCTCCCAGACCGTACCCCAGTTAGCCACACTGCCACTGTTACTCCTGTAGTGCATCACCCAAGTGGCCCTGAAAAACATCATCCAGAAGAGCGTTCACTGGCATACGGCAAGGTGGAATCGGGGAGAGCTGTACACCGCAGAGCCCAGGTAACAATCGGTGGGGAGTGATCAGAAATGGCTCGACCCGCATAGACGGCATCTACAAATTCCAACATCCATTCAAATCTCTCTCCATAAATTGGTAATCAATCCTAGTATGGTCCCTGTGTTGTGACGAGTAATAAGAATAGCATCTACTGTCCCCATTGATAGTCCGCCAGATGTCAACCAGAGTGAGATTCTGTAGCATGGTGTGCAAGATCTTGGCCGCATGGGAAGCCTGCGCAAATCTGTGGTGAGATATATTTAACGCAGGGTTTAGTGTGCAATTAAGCCCTCATATCCACACAAGTTCCCCGAGATGTGTAAGCCTCTCATATAGCGAGTGAAAGAAAGGAGATGCATTATGGTCCGGGGCATATGAGTTCACAATACACACCTCTCCGTGTTCAATGAAGCTTTGTTCTATTACCAACCTGCCCTGAGCATCAGTCTCAACCTTGATCAACTTGAACGGTACCGACCCAGCAATCCATACCAAAACACCCTTAGCGGACACTGAATATGATGAGCTAAATCCTACACCCTCACTCGTTTAGGAATGAATTTAGCGAGCTGCTCGACCAACAGGTGCGTTTACTGTAGTAGAGCTATGGAAATCGGTTTCCTACGTAGACGGGAAGCGATCCTAAGCTGCCTCATATATGAGGACATGCCCCGGAAGTTTCATGAAAACGATTTTAAGTGTGGTCATCCTCCATAAACCAGAGAGCTCTTCTTCACCCACCATCCCTCCACACTACCTGGACTGGTGGCATCTGATCACTATCACAGACTTCCAACGCTCCCCTGCCCATTGCCTTCCCTGCACCCGTCCCTCAAGCACTGCCCACAGACAATTCAACTGACCATGGTCTGCCATCCCTGCCATAACATTGCCCAGAACAAACACATTTAAACTAAAACAAAAGCGAACCATAACAATTAGAAGAAACCAGTGGCTCAACAGTGAAACACCTCTCAAGCCCTCCCGTCCCCCAAGAACCTACATGCTCCAGAGGTCTGCGGGCAAGGGGGAACCTGCTGTAATGGCTCTCCCCAGTGGCACATCTGCCCCAGGGTCGTGGGTTGTCCGTGCCATACCAGAGAGTACCTGGTTCTGACGGAGAGGTTGTATGTCTAGCTCCCAACACATCTGTGATATTCATTGATGTAGCACCATACCCTTGTGGATTCAGCCAAAGGTTCATAACTGGGTGAACCACGCGCTCACCTGCGGGGCACAATAGGAGTTCAATCAGCCGGACCCAGGATCTACTCTATTCACTGGTCTGCGTGCCAGGCCACACTCGTACATCAATTGATTGGCTTCACTAGGATGTTTGAAGAACAGCGCTTTGCCTTATGAAGCACCTTGAGCTTAGCATATGCATGAGTGCCAGTTTGCGTAGCCTCTCCTAAGTTGGAACGACCAGGTACCTCTTCTTTTGTACTAAAGAAATATAGTATGGGTAGATAGCCAGCAGTGACAATCCACGCTTGATTGTACCCCTACCTCTAGCGAACTTAAGTGTCGTCTCCCGATCTTGAAAGTTAAGGATCCACGCAATTACAGGGAGAGGGATGTGCGCCAGGTGGTGGGCCAAAGACCTGGGCGCACTTTCAACGGTGAAGACCTGAGACAGCTTCCCAGGGCCAATCTCCTGCAGCAGCAAGTTCTCAACGTAGGGGTGGCCCCCTCCTCTCCTTCCCCGAGTCCTATTATTCGAACATTATTTCGGTGCAACCTGCATCTTCAGCACGTTGTTCCAGGACCTTGGTCCTGGACACCAGATCTGCCACTGTCGCTTTTAGTGTCCCATTGTCAGCGTTCATGGTATGGATTTGCTCTTCATTATCTGCCACCCGGGAGGATAGCGACCGCACATCCTGTCGTAGGAGATTGATGCTATTCTAATATTTGTCGGTTTTGTACTCAATGGAGGTGCGTAGAGCTGCAATTGCTGATAAAACCTTATCCTCCTGATCTTGCGGTTGAGGACCATTTGTCTGCGGCTTTGCATTGGAACCGGGGATGGGGATAGAGGGGGGGCCCTTCTGGGTTCGTCTGGGTCCAAAGGAATCCATGATGGCCTTCTTCTGACTTCCCTTCATCTTGGTCTCTGGCATGTCGAATATGGGGCATGTCTAGTAGGTTCCTGGCAGTAAGAGCTAGCCGGGGTAGTACACTCCAGTCAATGGGCTCTGTCAACACAGCCCCGCAGCTAGTCATCAGCAAATAGATGCACCAACGGGGACATCCAGCGTAGGTATTTCGCCTGGGTAATCGGTCAGACTCTCTGCAGGCGTAGCGACGGATCATCCAAGTAGGGGGTGGCAAGGGGTTGCAAAAGCACTTGAAAACCACAGTGTGTGGGGCCTGCAGCCATGCAATCAAAAAGTAGTTCTCCGCTGATCAAGGTAGATTCTGCATATTTTGAAGTATGGCAGTTAGCTTGTCCTATGTTGTCCCAATGATTGTTATGCAGAAGAGGTGGCTGTCAGATTGTGGAACCTAACTGACAATTCGAGCCCACACCAGGAGTTAGCACAAGGTGTGGACAGCTGGTGGGGTTGCGCCCTGCCCATCAGATCAGAGACGAAGGAGATCGTATCACCCAGGTAATCCTACTTGGTCATTTAAGTATAATTATTTTTGCCAGTTGTAGTTGGCCTCCCAGCCTAAGGGTCTCACTGCAGTCACATTAGCAGCAGCTAGCGAAACCCCTACAGTGTTCATGAGCAACCACCATTATGCCGTTAAAGCTACTGCCGATGATTGCCCAGCTGCTACCCAGCTGGGCATCAACCAAACCAGATCAAGTCCGGATTCACGCTCTCGCACACCACAGCAGCATGTGTTAATGAAGTTCCTCAATCGCGGGATTATTAGAGTCGCACAGTGACCATCATTCGCATATTTATTTATTTTTACATTTGTAAAGCACCCAAGCCCTTAGGCATCGAGGTGCTGTTGCAACCAGTTACTCTTATTCAAGGTGGGGGAATGTGAGTTTGCCAACAGGGCAGTGTACAAACAAGGGTATACCGTTTCAATGACAGTTTCCATGACTTACATACATACAGGGACTCTGGTCTATGTCCTGTTCTAGTCAGCAGGCAGTCGAAGCAGTATTGTATTGTTAGGCAAACAGCCACATTTTCAGTGCTTTACGGAAGGCCCAGTAAGAGTTCTCTGCTCTTAAGCCAAGGGGTAGCGAGTTCCAATTATTAGCAGCCATCGAGGGGAAACTTGATCCTCTTCCTCTGATTAGATTGTGCGTAGGCTGACCTCACCGGTGTGGATGCTTTTGCTCTGGCAATTCTTTGGGAGAGGTAGATGGGTGCCCAGCCAGATAGGCACTTATGTGCGATAGAAAGAGTTTTGAAGATGATCCTTTCCCGAATAGGCAGCCAGTGAGCCTCTCTTCTTGCCGAGGAGAGATCTCTGTTGGGAATGTTCAGGGTGGAACGAAGGGCACTGTTTTGAATCACCTGCATCTTGTTGATGTCTTTCTGGAGGTGCCGGCATACAGGGCATTGCAGTAGTTAAGCCTGGACCCGATTAAGGCTCTTGCTATGCTGAGACAGATATTT
Source organism: Ambystoma mexicanum (assembly GCF_040938575.1). Lineage (NCBI taxonomy): Eukaryota > Metazoa > Chordata > Amphibia > Caudata > Ambystomatidae > Ambystoma > Ambystoma mexicanum. The sequence goes on along the minus strand of NC_090923.1, from coordinate 173,309,512 downwards.
GGTGTGAGGAATTGTCTGGAAGCATTGATGAGCTTAATTGTAGTAACACAATGGAGTTCACTTCTTGCCTTGTGAGTGAGAGGGTTGCATCCAGGTGGATGCCCAGCATTTTCACTGTAGAGAAGACAGGAATAGGTAGGTCGTCTATGCTGAATGTGGTATATTGTGGATCAAGCTTTTTTTAAGGTGGCCAGCGATACTCAGTTTTGTTGTCATTAAGGCATAGGTTGTTGGAGGCCATCCATGCCTGGATTGTCAGGAATGTTTTGTTAAGGGAGCTGGTAAAAACATTGTTTAGGGTGGGTGAGATGCAGGATCCTTGTGGGACGCCATAGCTTATGGAGGTTGGCGTAGCGATAGCTGTTTCTGCGAACACTCTCATGGTTCTTCCCTCAAGGAAGGAAGAGACCCAGGCGGTGGCTTCAAGGGAGAAGTTGGCGTATTTCTTGAGGTGGTGGTACAGGGTTTTATGGTTGACGAGGTCAAAGGCCGCTGAGTGGTCTAGCAGGAGGAGCGGGCAGGCTTGCCCTGGTCTCTGAGATCATCCAACATTTTATTTTAAGTCTAGCAAAGCTGACTCTGTCATGTGGCCGGGCCGGAAGCCTGATTGGCGCATGCCTAGGACCTGATTGCATTCCAGGAAGTGCTGCGTTTGGTTGTAAGCGGCCCTGTCTAGGATTTTTAACAGGAAGGGGGCCGTTGTTATGGGGCGGTGTTGGTGGGATCATTAGAATCTAGAGCAGGTTTTTTTATTAGTGGGTGAACCCAATCTTCTTTTAGGCTAGATGGGACTCTACAAGAGTCAAAGGAAGTGTTTATCAACCTTGTCATAAAAGGGACCAGGGCCTCTGCACAGTCTTTGACTGTTGATGCTGGGCATATGTGCCCTTTGCATCTCGATGGTTTAAGACATTTAAGGATATTGGTAGTTTCTAGTTCTGTAATCTGTCTGAAATGGAAGGTTAGGCTTTTGAGGCTGGGGGTGTGGTGCAAGGTGCGGGTGGGCTATGGGTTGAATTGATCGCTGCTTGTTTTTTGGCAATTTTAAGTTGCAGTGACATTGATTTCCCCAACATTGCGTTTTGTATATACACCATGAGTCATTTTTAATAATGGTGACTGGAGGGGTGGCTGGAGTTTCTAGTTCTGAAAATTTTGAAATTTTAAATAATTTTGAAAATGTCACCGGTATTGGAGCTGGCATTAGTTATCTTTGTGTTTTAGGCTGCCCATTTTAGCTTCAAGGATGGCCTGTTTATATTGTCTGGTGACAGTCTTTTTTTTTTTAATAAAGTATTTTATTATTATTATAGTACAACAATCACAAAAATCAACAAAAGCAAAACAACACATATGGTCATCAATAATCAACAGAGGTAATACACATCTCACCAAAAGTCAAATGTCTTTCTCAGTACAAATATTAGCGTGTAATACTAAATACCCAGTGCACGTATCCCCGCATGTAGGAGGGGTTCTCAGGTCGCTTCTTCTTCCCATCTATCCCATATTTTCGAGGCCTTGTTGGGACAGCCTCGTGCTAAGTAGATCCTATGCTCCATCATAGCGCATGCGTCCATATCCGATTTCCATTAGTCCAATGTCGAGGAGTCAGGGGCTCCCCATTTCTGCGCTATATTGCGCTTAATCAGTCCCATCGCCGTATGCAGGAGCAACCTCTCCCACTTGTTAGCTTCGATTTCATCAGGCACACCCAGGAGTAAGGCCTTCGGGTCCAGTGGTATGGTACGGGTCAGAACTCGGGAGAGTTCCCTACAGCATGCATTCCAAAAGGTTTGTATCCGGGGGCATTCCCACAAGATGTGAATGAAGGTTCCCTCCTCCTCCCCGCATCGCAGACAATTCGGGTTTGGAGGCCGTTTCCAGCCGTATAGGCGCGTCCTGGGGTAATATACCCGGTGCAGTATTTTCAGCTGCACAAGTCGGAGCGTAGAGGATACAGCGATTTCTCGGGGATGCATGAGGACTTGTATCCAGTCCTCTGGATCTATTTCCCCCACATCCGCTTCCCATTTCGCCTTCAGCTCATTCAATTCAGGGGTGGCAAAGGAAGATATGGCATTATAAAGGATGGAAGTGCATTTGGTGGGAATATACGCCGGGAGGATATTACACTCTATAGGGGTGTACTCCGGTACCAGTGTGTCTCCTGTTAAATAGGGTCGTAAGGCGTGGGCCAGGCGTATGTAATGATATCGTTCCGTGTTTGGGATCTGAAATTGTAGTTGCAGGTCGTCAAATGGGGTCAGTTTCCCATCTGTGAGCATATCCCCAACTCTAATGACTCCCGCTCTCACCCATTTGGGCCATGGCTCAAACTTCCAGATTTCAGCTAGGTTATTATTTTGCCAGAGGGGTTGTGCGGTGGTAACTTTGTTTTCCCACCCAATGAATCGATGTGCCTGTCTCCATACCATGATAAGGTGTGTTGTGGTTGTGGGTGGGGAAGTTCTCGGAAGGGGTTGATAGAGGAGTGACAGCGGATCTGTGTTCTGTATAGTGGCTATCTCAGCGCGTATATGAGGTAAGTCTCGATTTCCATGAAGAAGGTCATTAACTACTGCCAGTTGTGATGCCCAATAGTAAGTTTGGAGACGGGGAACTCCTATTCCTCCCTCCCAGACCGATCTCTGTAGTGTAGTTAGCGCGATTCGTGACTGGCCTCCCCCCCATATGAGATCTCTGAGAAGTGTCTCCACTTGGTGAAATTCTAGGTCTGGGATTTTGAGTGGGGCATTCTGAAGGATGTAAAGGAATCTGGGGAGGGTCATCATTTTAAAGAGTGCTGCTCTTCCCATAAGTGTCAGGGGGAGGAGTTTCCAGTGTTGGACATCGATAATGAAACGGTCTGTGATCGATCGGAGATTGTGTTCTATATAAATTGTCAAGTCCCTGGATATCCATATTCCCAGATATCGAAAGCCCTGTCGTTCCACTCGGTTCGGGCATTCCTGGGGGATTGCTTGTTCTCCACCCTTTACAGGAAAGAAAACTGATTTATCCCAGTTGATTCTGAGTCCGCTGAATTCACCAAAGCGGATGAGCAGTTGTGTTACAATAGGGGAGGACCTTGGCGGGTCTCCTAGATATACAAGGAGATCATCTGCGTAGAGAGATGTATGATCATCATATCCCTCTGGCCATCTAAACCCCGTCCAGGCAGTATTTTGACGAAGCCAAAGAGCCAGTGGTTCGATTGCAAGGGCGAAAAGAAGGGGGGACAGGGGGCATCCCTGCCGTGTACCCCGACCCAGAGGGAAGGACCTGGAGGACCATCCATTTACTTTTACCTCAGCCTGGATGTTATTATAAAGTAACTTCACCCATCCCAGAAAGGCGTCTCCGAATCCCATACGGCGATTGATTTCCCAAAGGCTGTCCCATCGTATGGAATCGAACGCCTTTTCGAAATCGATAGCCAACAGGGCCAAAGGTCCGTCTATAATCGGGGATCTCTCTAGCGCCAGATGGAGACGGCGTAAATTCATCCGAGTCGATTTGCAAGGCATAAATCCACATTGGTCCGGGTGGACCAGGGTGGGTGCAACCAGTTGTAATCGGTTCGCTAGTAGCTTAGCGAGAACCTTAGCCTCCCCGTTAATCAGTGATATAGGTCTATAGGAAGCACATTTGTGTGGAGGTTTATCAGGTTTGGGAATGACCATGATGGTTGCCTTGCAGAGATCCGGTGGGAGAGTCCCCTGTTCCCCGGCTGCGAGAAACATTCTATGCAGGGGAGCCGCCATTTTATCTGCCCCTAGCTTTTGCCAGGTTTCAACAGGGAATCCATTCGGGCCTGGTGCCTTCCCTGATTGGAGATGAGATAGCGCTTCTGAAATCTCAGCCTCCGATAAGGCCGAGTCCAGATGGTCCCTCTGCTGCTCAAAGAGAGTTGGCACCGTTACCGCATCTAAGAGGGAGGGGTTTAGTGGAGAGGTTGGGGCTCGGTACAAGTCTGCGTAAAACGCTGCGAAGGCCTCAGCAATCCCAGTGTCTGAGTGATAGCTGTTGCCCTGTGGTGTAACTATTTCCCGGACATGGCGCTGTCCTTCATCCCTTTTCTGCAGCCAGGCGAGCAATTTACACGCCTTGTCCCCTAGTTCGTACACCCTCGCTTTAGCCTGCCAATGGGCCTGCTTGGCGTCATCCATCGCACTGTTCCGAAGGCGCTCTTGGGCGCGTTGGAGAGATAGATGAGTCTCGGGTGTGGGATCAGAGATGTGTTTAGTCTCCCAGTTACTCACTTCCCTCTCTGTCTCTAGTAGTTCCTGGAGCCGGGTTTTCCGTTTGTGTCGTCCAAGAGAGAATCTCACCACTGAGCACTGTTTTATATGCCTCCCATAAAGTCACAGGGTTATCTACTGATTCCTCATTAATTTCGAAATATTCGGCAGATACTTCCTCTAGGTGATCTATCAGTTCTGGGAACCCTAGATAGTAGCTATTAAGTCTCCACGTTCTAGGGGGGAGGGGACCCTGCATACGTATTTCCACTACGAGTGGTGAGTGGTCCGAGATGCCTCGAGGGAGCAACTCTGCGGACATTGCCCTGTAAAGGTTGGTGTGTGGTAGGGAGAAATAATCCATTCTCGACATAGAACCGTGGGCACCGGAGTGGAAAGAATATTCCCTAACATCCGGGTGTAACTCCGTCCATACATCTCAGAGCCCAAGTGCAGATGTAAAGTTGGCTAATCTGGTAGGGGTATCTGGGCTACGATTCCGGAGATGGGAACGGTCAATGTTATTGTTCATGGTGTCATTGAAATCTCCCCCTAAGATGAGTGCCTCAGGGTGATGTTTCCCTATAAGGGTGGTAAGGTCATCCAGTAACTCCTGTCCCAGCCCAGGTGGAGAATAGATTGAGGCAATTGCCACCGTTTGACCCCAGATCGTTCCCAAAATGAACACGTATCGGCCCCTGGGATCTTGTTCTACAGTTTGTTGGATAAATGGGATGCGTTTGTGTAAAAGAATGAGGGTGCCTCTGGAGCCCATTGTGTACCCCGCATGAAAGGCAAGGCGATAGTTGGTTCTCTGAAAGAAGACACAGTGTGATCCGGCCAGGTGGGTTTCTGTTAGGAGAGCCACATCAGGGGAATGCCTATTTAAGAATTGCATGATAAGACGCCGTTTAATTCCTGAGCCCATCCCATTCACGTTCCAAGTGAGGAATTTCAGAGATTTAGTGTGTCGCATAAGTGATTTACAAGTTTGTGCGGGGGACATTTATTACGCATGATGGGGCTTTCCAGGGTATAGTGAGCAGTGGAAGATGGGGGTATAACTCCCGCCCTTGCCAAAGGAGCGGGGGTGCACTGCGGGGTGGTACAGAGCGTTCTCAACAAAGGACAGTGGTTCGTTTGACCTATGAGCATGTGACAGTCTTGAAATAACAAACAAAGTTTTGAATTTTCCCAACTCCCCCCCCACCCTATACTCCACCCCAACACGAAGTACCTGTCGCCCGAACATTGCTGAACCTTCAACTTAAGGTGTCAGATCAAAAACCAGACCCTTGGATAGAGTCCAAAGAAGCAAGAAAGAGAGAAAAAAGGGGGGGGAGAGAAGAAAAAGGGGGCTTGACCAGGGGAGGGATCAGAGCTTCCCCCAGAGTTCCACTCTTGCGCCCAGTGTCAACATCTTCCGTGGTGGACAGATTATGCGTCGGGATCGGAGGCGCGGAAAGCACACGCCTATATGTTAGAGCACTGCTCCTAGGCCCCGGAGTAAGGGACAAAAGTTTGTTCAGTGTCCTCCTTGTTCCGCCGCTGGCTCCAGGATCTCCTGTCCCTCCCGGTCTGGGTTTCTCCTCGGGGAGGCCCGCCTAGGTCCCGGTCGGGGTCTCCCTCTCGGTCTCCTTGGTCTTGCAGTCCAATCGCCTTCTATGTGAGCCATTGCCCAATTCCAGGCCTCTTGTGGGTCGTTAAAGTGAACAGTGGTTCCTTTATGATAAATTTTAAGTTGGGCCGGGAAGAGCAGGCCGTATTTCACATTCAGTTGAGCCAGTTGTCTCTTAAGTGGTTCAAACGATTGTCGTGCCCGCTGCACTTCTCGGGTATAGTCCGGGAAGAAGGCTATTCGGGAGCCGTTATGGGTGATCGACCCTTGCGAGCGTGACAGTTGCAGGAGGGTGTCCCTGTCCCGGTAGTTAAGCAGGCGGGCGATGATAGTACGGGGCGGAGCACCCGGGGGTGGTTTGCCCGAAGGCATCCTATGAGCCCTCTCCACTGAAAAGAACTTTGAGAAGGATTGGGCCTCGAAGATGTCAACGAGCCATTGTTCCAGGAACAGTTCCATGCATTGTCCCTCTTCACCCTCCGGCAGGCCCAGGATGCGGACGTTGTTGCGGCGGGACCTTCCTTCTCCCTCATCCACTCTTGATTCAAGGGTTTTTAAGCGGCTTAAGGCTTGGGACAGTTGACGAGTGATCCCTCCAATGTTGTCTTCTGCTTCAGAGATGCAGTGTTCCGCCTCTCCTGTTCTGGAAGTCAGCTTCTGCAAATCGTGGCGCAGGAAGGAGACATCCGCCGCAATACTGTCTATTTTAGTCTCCATGGAGGATCGGGAGTTGGCGATGGCCGCCATTACGTCATGTAAGGAGAGTGAGCCGTCCCCCGTGGGGGAGTTTGGTCGTGTTGCTGGGCCTGCCATGGCCGGGGCAGTAGCGACGGCAAACTGATCTATACTGCTCTGTGTGGATGGTTTCTTCTGCCTGTCTTTCCCCATATTTCCGGAGGCTGTGCCCGGCACAATGGGTCGGATGGTATTGTTTATGTTCAGTTGGAGTGCTCGACCCTCCCAGGTGTGTGATGTTGCAGCCCCGCAGCGAGTCAGATGGAGAGCTGTGGGTCCCAGGGCATCCTCCAGTAGGTTAATATGGCAGCGTACTTTGAGCGCCTGGGGCTAGTTGCCCCTTATCGTGCCTTCACAGAACGTTCACAGAACGCGCGGACCTCTGGCGTTTCTAACAGTTCACCCAAGAAGTAGTGGTCCTCTAGTGGTCTCTCATCCACTATACGGTGTGTTATGACCTGTGTTTCGCCAGGAGCAGTTGCCAAGTGGGGCTTGCACCACAGATTATGGTCACGAGACCCTACGAAGGCCCTTGCCGTTACACCAGGCTCTAGCCGGGCTCGGCCCTCTTCGCTGGATTGTAGGGCGCTTCCGTGCCTCACACCTTCCTCGTGGGGAAGAATCATCCCTTTTCTATGTATATTTTCTCTCCCCCAGTGGTTGGTTCGTCAGGGGGGGGTTGAAAGGGTCTAAAGGAGGAGGGGGCCCCACTCACTTGTTATGGCCTGGGGTTATGTCCAATGCATCCTCCGGTCCTCTTCTGAAAGCCGTTCTTCATGTGGTAGTGCCGGGAGGAGGGAGAGGTCACGCCACGGGATCTCCTCCAGGTTCCAGCTCCCCTTTGGAGTTGCAGAGGACCGCTTGGATCACAGCACCAATGTCATCCGTAGGATGGTGTCAGCAGATGGATGCATATGGATGCGCCACCGTAGATGCCGGCTCCCAGCAGGGAGGGGAGGGAGCACCGGCCGATGCAACCGTAGTACGGTTGGGAAGCCTTGCTTACTGTTTTCCGTCGCTCCGGCACTCAGGGCTGCAGTCCTCAGTATACGGGGCCAACACCGCTCTCCGCAGTCCTCTCCGCTGGCGCTCGCGTTGCGCTAGGCAGCGCCGGTTCCCAGCCGGCAGATATGGCCCGCAGCTTCCCGCTTCCCCGCCACTCCTACTGGGTGCTGCCGGAGGTCCCCGCCGGGTCCGCAGCACACCTCCTCCTCAGCAGGCAGGCACGGGGTTTCTCCTTCTCCTTCTCCCTCGGAGCGGTCCGCCGTGTCTAGGCTGCAGCAGCTGCCCAGCCAGCTCCACTGCCACACGGTGCAGGCGTTTTCTCCCACCGCAGGGGCCTCTGTCCTCTAGAGGCGACGAGTCGCAGCGGCCATCTTGGAAGCGCCTCACGCGTCTTACGCGCTGAAAGTGTTTCTCGATTTACAGCCTCAAAACACAGGATTTGCAAGCTAAGACTTGCCACGGAGCTGCTACAGACATTCGCCCAGTTTTGCTTGAAATTTCGGGTCTCCGCGTCCCACCAGGCAGGATAATCTTATCAGGATGTTTTTGGCGGCAAGAGGAGCTCACAGGACACACGTCTTCTGAGCTCGCATGTCGGCCACGCCCCCCCTGGTGACAGTCTTGAATTGTGATTTGAGTATTTCCGAAGGTGATTTTCTCCAGGTGCTTTCTGCTAGGCATGTCTTAGAATGAAGCTCTAGGAGTTGTGGGTTAAACCCTCAGGTTAGCATGTCTGCCTGCTTTAGCTTTGCAGAAGGTTAAGGGGGCTACCTTATTGATTGCTGCCGTCTGGGTTTTTTGGTAGAATTCTGCTAGAGCACTAGGGCCATCAGAGTTTAGAAGTTCCGGTTGGATTGGTGCGAGAAAAGGCATAATATTCTCTTTAGTTATTTTACGTTTGCTCCTAGTGCAGGTCGGTGGGAGTGGAGCGGCAGGAAGTGAAGCCAGTTTGGTTGGTGGGAAGGAGAATGACACGATATGGTGGTCTGACTAGGGGCATGGTACGTTTGCATAGATGGTGACCTGGGGGTTGAGGTCCGCAATCCAGTCTAGTGTGCAGCATTTCATGTGGGTTGGGGTTGTGACCTGGTGCTGGAAGCCAAGGGTCCTGAGTGCATTGGCCAAGGAGATTGCATTTACGTCGGCAGGGTCATTAAGACCTAGGATTAGGTCACCGAGCAGGATGGTTCTGGTGGAGGGTTTGATGTTATTCCCTAAGGTGTGTAGAAGCTCCTCCTCAAAGGATTCCAATAGGCCTGGAGGGCTGTAGAATACATGGATGTTAAGTGAGTCGTTGGGGGATGTGGATAGTTTGAGAGATTGCACATCACAGTTGGCGGTGTCTGGTCAAAGGATCGAATACAAAGGGTCGAATGGTCAAAGGATCGACACCAAAAGATCGAAAACCAAAGGATCGAATTTTTTTTAAAATTATATATTTTTTGGGGGGTTTTCGTTTAGGTTGTAGGTCAAAGGATCGACAACCAAAGGATCGACAAGCAAAGGGTCGAAATTTTTTTTTTTTTTACATTTGTTTTTTGGGGGGGGGATCCCCCGCAACCCTGTGTTTGTGGTAAAAACCACTTTTTTTTACCACAAAAACAGTTGACCTACAACCACAGTTGGCTTCATTTGGTGTGTTGGTTTGTCTACATTAGAGGTGGTCTCCTCTAGACAGTCGTCTGGATAGAGTAGCCCTCTGGCATGGCAAGAGACAGAGCTGGGCCTGAGGCTGTGTGGAGCCAGGATTCGGATATGGCTAACAGGTCAAGGTCTTGTGCTAGAATTAGGTCATGTATATGCAGAGCATGTGCTGGGATAGACCTTGCATTTATGAGGGCACCTTTAAGGTGAGCTTGGATTGAGGCCCGGGCAACTCTCATGACCAAGTTATTTACTGTGGGGGTAGCAAGGTTGTGCTTGGTGACTTTTTGTATCAAAGGTTTAGCGACCATTGGAGCCTGGGACTGCGAGGCATATTGTTTGGTAGTTGTGATGGGGAAGGGGTCTCGGTAGTCGTGTAGCCAAGGAGAATTAGGTGGTTTGCTGTTGGCGGCAGGGGGTGGGGGGAGGGACTGGAGCCTTCCTCTATTCTCGGCACAGGTGGTGCCCATGCGCTTATGTAGTTTGAGATTCCTCATACTCATGGTTAGTGATGGCAGGGGTGTCTTGGTTGTTCTGCACCCTAGTCTAAAATTTCTTTCAGAGGTGGTGGCTGGTAACCGGCAGATGTAGGATGCCAGGGGTGTTTGGCAGGAGGACTTACGTGAGGAGTACATGTTAACTGGAGCTGTGAAAGGGCTTTGTTCCCTAACCACATTAGATTGGCATGTGCGTGAATGAGTAGGATTCTGGTAAAGGTAAGGGACGAGACTCGATCTTGCAGGAGCCATGTGGGTAAAGTCGGGAGGACCGTATAGGTCTGGGCAGGGTGATCTCTGTACGGGCTAAATCCGGGGACTGTCTGCTGATTGTAGATTTAGCCGGGTGGTTGTCTGATCCTCTCATAGGACTGCACCTGCATACATAGCAGCACTACTGGGTGCGTGCAAGGTGATAAAGTTATGCAGCCAAGTTGATGGGCATGTTAGACTTAAAGCACTGGCTACAAGACTTGGGTAGATTTGTCGGGTGCCATGAAAGGGAGTGCTATGATTACAATGGGCAGCATAAACAGAAAGGGGCCTGTCTACAGGCTTACCCTTCATGAACACGGAGTTAGCCGGCAGGTCCTATGAGGCAGGGCATCGTGCGGGTTGCAGGCTCGACAGAGACCGGCTGAGACCTAACAAGGCATATGCGGCTCCTCTCCACCAGGCCTGCTGTACGTCGCTCATGCTGCAGCAAGCAGCGCACCTCTGTGTGTCTCCTATATCTCACCAAAGTGTCCAGCCAAGCTGGCATACGAGCTGCGTATCACAGCACCACCTCCTGGCTCCTCACTGATCTGCTGCGTATCACACCCAGGCAGCAGCGGTTGCTTTGGAGAATGCTGCACAGGTGCCCCAAAAAACAAGATCAAGACCCAGGCGTGGGTATTTACAGGGCATCTGCACCACAGCACGCCGGCCTCATGCCTGCGTAGTCATCCACTGCTCTTCTCTGCTCAGGCTGTCAATTACCAGCGGCAATCACCATTTTAGATTTTCATGCCTGCGATGATCTGCACAGAAGTCGACTGGGTCGTGCTCCACACCCTCCAACACCTGTTCCAGCAGGAATCCGCTTTGGAGCATAGGCACAAGGATCAATGAAAGGATCCGTTTTAGCAGCACAGTCCCCATTGTTTGAGAGCTTTATATGTAAGCTTTATAAGTATTGTAGTCTTGTTTAATATTCATTGCTTAGAATCGTAAACATTTTCTGAGTCCTGTAAAAACCTAAGTGAGGCAGCACAGTATGCAAATCATTTATGCTTGTTTACTTTTGTCTTTTTTCATCAACGTTTTCAATATAGCCTTACAGACAGAGTGAGGGGGTCATGATCCCACGATAATGACCCCTCCTGAGGTGAAAGGCTCTTAACACATACTGGTAATAACAATACATATTTTGAGGTTTTGGTGGTTAAGTAAAACATGTTATTTTATTAGTGAGTAAAGTTCATAGACAAAATGAGTTAGTAAATCTGGTTACATTTTGTAGTATTTAAGTAAAAAGGTTGTCCTCATAATGTAAGCATTTTAATTACCAACCTAGTGGACATGGAACACGTGTAACATGAGCATTCCTTAGGTGTAATGTGAAAGTAAAATATTTTATCTGAAAGAAAGTGAACACATTTTCCCATGTTTTAACTTCCTCTTTGGTGTGCAATAAAAAAAAAGATCCTCATAGAAAGGAAGTTATTTGTTAAAAGAAATCTTGCCTGAAAATGTCATTGTTGTTTAATTGTCTCCTTTTGAAGTCTGAAAATTGAGAATGTGGTCAGTACCAATAGTTTTTGACTGCACTCCGAACATTCTGATTGGCTGCGAGGAGTACAGAATATGTGCTAACACCGAAAACATGCTTAGTTTACTTCCCTAATAAAGATATGATTGTACATATACCAGAAGTACCCAAAACATAATGAAGTATAAAGTTGTGTGAGGGGTCAAGAGTAAGACTCAGCCACAGTGGCATGTTACATTTTGGTTATAAACTTTTATTGTCAAAATTAATAAAAGGGGCACTTCTGTGTCAGGATGTTAAACGGTCAAAGTGTCTTCAGTGCTGTGTCCAGAATTCTAAACTGACCTTTACACTCTAAACTAAATACAAGGTGAACATGGGTATTTATATGAGCTATAGACTTATAGATTTCTCTTGAAGTTTCAAGCATAAAGGGTCTAAGGTAAAGAAAAGAAATAAAGTTCCACTAGGTAAGGGGCTTCCCTTCGCCGTCACTTAGATTTCGTCCAGTGGTTTATAACAGTTCCAAGTTGTTGAAGGGGAGAAACCCTTCCCTTGAGCCTCCCTTGAGTATACAATTCTCTTGAATCAAAATACAGTTCTCTCGAATCACAGCATAGTTCTGGTACACACTTTCTCAATCCTCCTTTTCCCTGGAATACTCTCCTGCAGGGTATCCGTTCCTTGCTCCTGAAAAAGGGGTATGAACCTTCCCTTTGTATCCTTTATCTTCTTACTGCTAGTTTACTCGCCTGCCTGTGTAACATCACTTTCTTCCTTTGGTGTGAGTCCCTGGTTCACTAACCTGCCAGGGCTTCTCCGATCTCTGTTCAGTTTCTCTTTTATCCAGCTCACAACACTTCTCCATTATTGGGTCAGTGACCCTTTCTCGTTAAGACCACTGCCCTTATTTAGGCTCTTGTTCACAACAATGTTCGTGTCTCTTATAGTTCCAGTGCCTTTACTTAGGCTCTTTTTGTCAACAATGTTTGTGCTGTAAGAATTGCACTACCTTTACTTAGGCTCTTTCTCTCAACAGTATTCGTACGGTAATGATTTCACTGTCTATACTTGGGTTCTCTCACGTAGCATGCGTTGCACGTAATTTGTTCAGAAGCACGCCGGTCACCCGCTCACTTTCCCTGAACTTACCGGCTCTGTGCGGCGTCTTCAGTGTTCTTCGTGATTCACCAGCGTCTGCACTCCCGATCCATTAAGTGCACCTTGTGAGTTGTTCGCTTTCCACTTTGCCTTCCTCTGTGTTCAGAAGCTCTGGCTGCCTGAACCAGAAAGCAGTAAACTTCTCCTGACCTGGCTCCTCTGCACATCATGCCCATTGGCCGCTGCGCTGCGTTCTGCTCACATTCAGTGTCCTTCACAGTGTCAGCATCCATCAGGTTAGTGTCCGCATCCTTCAGGTGCCCCTCCAGTCTCTGGTTCTCCCCAATTCTCTTCACCTGTATCCTTTTAAATTTCCTGGTCTTTCTCTGCAGTTTTCAATGACTAGAACGCAGCATTGGTTTACCGTGTCCGGTCAGCATCATTACTCCAGCCCTCTTCCTTGTCTCAGTCCCAAAAAGGGGGGTGAAAGGTAGAGAAACCTGGGAAGTCAGTCTCTATATTACAATAATACATGTAGGAATGTTGCAATTGCACACGGTTGTCACTAAAAGTTATAACTGAAGGATTGTCTTGACTTGGCCACTCCCTGTCTCCCTGGATCCTGTCCTCTCCCACATGGTCCTCCCGCAGATGGCCACCCCCAGGGTCAGAGTCGGGTAGCTTCAGCCTTTCCCTGGCTACGTAAGAGAGGCTTCCTTCCAGGGAATCAGTGACGAGATTGTCAGATTCGTCACAGTCGTTACTATATGAAACAATCAACAACAAATATTCACTGCAGGAACAATTTAGGTCCATAATGCAGTGGTACATTTTTTCTAGGGAAACGTATTCCAGTGCAGACAAGTGTTACATTTAGTAGTTTTTCTGGGAAAGTGCCTGGATTCCCTCTAGAGTCCTGGAGGAAAGCCCCTTACACATTCCTTTCATCCGCTTAACAAAATGAAGGAAAGCGACAGACAAGGAATGGAAGGTAAGGTAAGGAAGAAAGATAGTATTCTCTGTAATACAACCCTGGGTTGTTGAGGAAAAGATGATGCATTAGGATTTGTAAACAAAGAAGCACTTAAGACACAGAGTAAGAGAGCATACTTGGCATGCAACCCAGAAGGGGGCAGCTCCTTGGGAAGCCTGTGAGGATCCCCTACATTTATGCATGGACTGCAAAGAAGGATGAAGTGCTGGAGTAACAGAAAGTAGGGATGGTATGCAGAAGGGAGAGAAGGTAGTGCAACAAATCCTAACTGACCGAAAGTAGGACACGATAGAAGAAAGTCCAGCGAAACCCGCTGACACGAGGATGTGATAAGGGGAACCCTAGCAAGGAGAGCAGAGTGCCAGGAAGTAGTAGATGGAGGCTTAATCCGAAGTGGAATCACTGGGTGCAAATCACGTAATGGGGGGGAACGTTGCTGTAGAGAGAAGAATGATGAAGAGCTAGAATGCAGTGGACAGGAACTGGAAACTAGCAACTCTGATTCCACATTGTGTCCATATACTAGATATAGTAGGTCTCCCAGACAAATTCAAATCATGCTTCAGGCTGGACACCTTCCCCCCGCCCCATCCTGTCCAGAGAGTATATCTCTTAGTGATTCAAAGTATCATTGAGCTGCATACATGTTCAGATGTCAGTAATTTGTCTTGTGTAGTCCTTGGTCATAGGGACATTCAGTGTTTTTAGAGAGAGAGAAAGATTGGATGGTGAGACAGGTCGGGGAGATATGGTTCAGAAGAAAGTGAGTCTATCTTCAGATTTTGGCCATATCCTAAAATATGATAATAAGGTGAAACATTTGTTAATAAAGTTTCTATGATATAGTTAGTCTTACTGCCTCATTATGAGTTAGGCAGTAAGTGGTAAAAAAAGTTTTACCACTATGCCAAATTATGAGTTTTGGTTTTTAGTGAAGGATTTACCTCCAGCAAAACCCTGGAGGTAAATCTTCCACTCAATGCCAAAAAACAGCAGAATCAGCAGAATTACTGTGGCGGAAATTCCACAAAAAAGCCCCATTGGGTCCCCCACAATAAATGGGGAACTACGCAGCCACCACCACTTGTAATCAGACGGAAATACCCCCTGACCAAGTGGCAGTAACAGTAATTCCTCGGGGCTATTTTTTGGAGGAATTACCTCTGCATTTCAACCTAACTGAATACACAATAGCCACAGTCCTTTCTATACTGAAGAAACTCACAGTTGACCAGAACAATCCATACTTCATCAGACTTGTCTCTCATCTGCCCAATAACACCAAAATCCTCAAGCGATTTATTATTTCTTTTATTTTTTTATTTTTATTTGGCTTTATTGACATTTTCAAGAACATAACAGAAACATGGCTACACAGCCACAATGCACACCGCCACATTACAAAACATCTCAACGGTAGCAACTTAATGGTCCCACTACATGCGTTTTAACTCAAAACCACTGCCCCCAGACCCCTACAATCCCACCCCACTCCCTCTAAGCGATTTGTTTTTAATTGCTTTGTCAACTACCTTGACAATCACATTCTCTGTTCTCTTCTTATTAGGCCTTTGGAGCAAATACCCCATTGAAACTGCTCTCACACTTGTTTCCCACTTCCTGACCACTACTCACCCTTCCTCCTTCATTATTGTACTTGACAGCACACTGTGGATCAAAACTGCTTTAATGAATGACATTATTTTGTGAGTCTTGCTCGCTTCCACTCACAGGGACCTTCATATATTAAAATCCAGAAATCTTGCATGGCTTTGAATTGGACAGAATAAAAGTCCTCACTGGCAGCAACAACAAACAATGTTTGTGGAATGAAATCAGGGTGGCGAATGCAGGCTAATAACATTGGGCCTCATTACACGGTAGGCAGTAAACCATGGCGCTATTAGCGCCATGGTTCATACCGGTAATTTACCGGTACCGCCTTGGAGGAAAGGGGAATTACCGCCCTATTCCAAGGTTGGGAAGGCGGTAATTCCTCCTTCCTCCATTGCCCTTCCCCATTCCCATTTTTGCCCCATAGGGCATAATGGGAATGGGAAAGGCGCTAATTACGGTACCGCAAACTGCGGTACCGTAATTAACTCCCTGGTCCCTTTGCGGGTTGGATTTTTAACGCCTACAAAAAGCAGGCGATAAATTCCCCAAACCGCAAAGGGACCTCGTAGTAAGGCGGTAAGGATTTACCGGTACCGGTAAAATACCGGTACCGGTAAACCCTTACCGCCTACCGTGTAATGAGGCCCAATGTCTAAGGGAGCTAATTAGTGGCACCTTAAGAATTTGTAGTCCCAACATTCAATGCCCAACCACACAATATGCTCACAGGATAAACCCACCTAAACAGTTAGATGTTCTAAGTCCCATCCAGTACTGGGATAAAGAGGAGTAAGGCAAAGGTAGGGAGTCAGGAGTACAGCCATTGAGGTACAGGTTATATTGTGGTGGTGTGGTAAGAAAGAAAAGAGAAAACAGATGAAAGGAGAGGGTGTGAAGCAGATTTTGAGGGTGGAAAGAAGAGAGCGGAGGTGAAAATTTGAGAGAGAAGAGCAGATCTAGTAGAGCGAAGAGCAGAGGTCGAGGAGAGAAAGGCAAAGAGTTGGAAAGAGAAAGAAATTAGTGGAGGGGAGAAGAAAGGGAGGAGGTGAACAAGGGATTTGCAGATGCAAGAGGGAGGAAGAGAAGCAAGAGAGGAGTGTTGAGAGAGAAGACCGAAGGAAGGAGAGAAGAGGGGGGCCAGAGAAGACTTTGTATAAAGAGAGAGAGGCAGTGGGGGAAGTCAAAGAAAAGAACAGTGCCGGGGAGCAATATAGGGACTAGCTGAGAAGTTGGATAGGAAAGATGGACAAGGAGGTTAAGGAAGACAACTGAATGGAGGAGAGAGGACAGATAATGAGAGCAATAGAGGAGGTGGTAGAAAAAGAGGGCTGTAGAGGAGTGAGAGCGAGAGACCGAGAGAGATAGGGAAAAAGAGATCCACGCATGTTTGGCAAAGTTGTGAAGAGGCAAGAAGGAAGAGGGAACACAGGGGGAGAGCAATGAGCAGGGAGGTGAAGAGGAGGGGGGAGTATTAAAAGAAAGAGAGGAGTGAAATGGAGAGTAGAGGTGGGCGAGAGCAAGTCACTGAAACCTCATTCTTCAGCAGAATCATAAGGTGCTGCCAAATTACAGTTTAGGACTTGGAGGAGTAACCAGTTGAGTCTGGTCACCACTGTGAGGAAGATGGCAGTGGAGAAATCTGTCCACTACGGGGTCCATCATCAGTAAAAAGTCTGATGTCCAGCATCATCATGACGACCCCAGACCCAGGGGTGGTGGTGCCTGGTATTCTACAAGTCCAGGTGAACCAATGCAACAACCTGATAAGACAAACTGAAAAAAGAGACTTAAAGTGTCAATTAGGAAATTCAGTCACTCCAAAACCAAGTGACCTTTCCTGCAATAAGGCTGATCTGTTTCGGAAAAAGAGGAAATGGCTGGGGGTGTAAGGAACACATAGTGGCAACAGTAAAGACAGGCACAAGCTATCACATTTCAAAGGTGTTTATTAAACTGTAAATGCAGGGTGGAAAAACACATAGCCTACACCTAATCTTATGTGAGTAGTAGGAATACCCTTAGTCTATACCATTGTGCTTTCTGGTATGTCCTCTGCTACTCCGTACCCATAAACATTTGAACTCGGTTCTTTAACTGTTTGCTACATACGCTCATGCTTCCAACTCCGCCACCTCTATGCATTACTGCTGCCACCTCTTTAATAGTACAGGCATTTTAGCACCTAGGCGCCCGGTCCCCACTCGCATTGTGTTGTGCCCTAAGGTCGCCTAGACCCCACCTGCATTGTGTTGTGCCTTATGGTCGCCTAGACCCCACCTGCATTGTGTTGTGCCCTAAGGTCGCCTAGACCCCACCTGCATTGTGTTGTGCCCTAAGGTCGCCTAGACCCCACCTGCAATGTGTTGTGCCTTATGGTCGCCTAGACCCCACCTGCATTGTGTTGTGCCCTAAGGTCGCCTAGACCCCACCTGCATTGTGTTGTGCCCTAAGGTCGCCTAGACCCCACCTGCATTGTGTTGTGCCTTATGGTCGCCTAGACCCCACCTGCATTGTGTTGTGCCCTAAGGTCGCCTAGACCCCACCTGCATTGTGTTGTGCCTTATGGTCGCCTAGACCCCACATGCATTGTGTTGTGCCCTCTGGTCGCCTAGACCTCATTCGCATTGTGCTGCGCCCCACCTATACCGCCAATGCCCCTTACACACCACCCCTCTGCACTTCACCTCAGCCCTAGCATGTTACCCTACCTGACTGCAATCATGTTCCCTTTCTGTGTCATGCAAGGTAACATACCCTGCACTGGCAACAGTTACCTAGCCCACAATAATGGTTTAGTCAGACCCGCCTGCCCAAGACACCACCCGATCACCTGCCCTACACCATTCCTGCCCACTACACCAGCCTTCCCCCCGGATACCAAGTCCGCCCATCCCACCCATAGACATGCACACGCTCTGCATGTCGCAGCAAATACTCACCTAGCTGTCCATAAGCAGAACCCCATCAACATGAGAGCATCATGCCATACCATCGACCACAACACCTCCACATTAGCTAACCCAACTAACTCCCGTAACACTACCCTCATTCCCTCCGATCGGAACTCTAGACTTGGCGCCAGAACCCACCACAGACCCAGCAAAGGTCCAGCAAATCCACCCACTCCTTGGAACCCATGCACATTAAAAGACAGAAACCTGAGACTCGGCTCTCGGTTCATAACCCCTAAAACACTCGCCAAAAAACACTCCTCTCATCCCGCACACAGTCAAGCAAACTCCACTCAAACTTTGAACATCACCCAATCAGCCTCCTTGAGTACATCTGAACAACCACTAATCAAGGGCGCCCTTATCAATGCCCGCTCCCTGGTCGCCCATGCGCTAGATATCGCAGACTTCATCTCTGTCAACAATCTACACTTCCTGGCTATCACGGAAACTTGGCTGCACCAAGCAGCAGGCCCAGCCTTATCCCTCGCCATCCCAGAAGGTTATTCAATACTAAGGAAAGACCGGGACACAGGCAAAGGAGGAGGAGTAGCCTTCATCGCTAAAACATCCCTTGGACTTAGATTAATCCCGCCGCCTAGCTTCCGATCTGCAGAACTTCTGTCAGCTAAGCTCCAACTCTCTGCCACACAAACCATACTATTACACCTCCTTTACAGACCTCCAGGCCCCATCACCACATTTGAGGAAGAGATATCTGACCTCTTGACCACCAACACCAAAACAGGATCTCAAATTATCCTTCTTGGCGACCTCAACCTCGGTCTCGGCGACCCAAACGATACCAATGCGCTCTCCCTGGAAAGCACCATCTCCCAACTAGGGTTCAAGCTCAGAATCACAGACCCTACCCACAACAAAGGCAGGACCCTGGACTGGCTAGCGGATCTCAACTGCCCTACGACCATTACAAAAAACGAACAAACTGCTTGGTCTGACCACCACGCCATCTCCTTCTCCATTCAAGGGAAATCACAACCAAACTTTCCAACCCCTACCATCCCCCAAACCCTCACCAGAAACAACCGCAACATTACTTTACAAAACCTCTGCCCACTTATAGACAATATCTGTACCCCTACAAACTACGCCAACCTAGATGCAGAGAAACTCGCTGACCTCTACAACAAAACGTTAGAATCAGCAATAGACACCATCGCCCCACTCAAACTCACCAAAGCCAAACCGGCAGCCCATATGAACAAATGGTTCACACCAGAGCTAAAAATCCTCCGAAACTCCAAACGAGCCGCAGAAGCCACCTGGAGAAAAACGCCCAACCTTTCCAACAAAACTCAACTCTCGATAGCAGCCACCACCTACAAAACTGCTATCCTTAAGGCCAAAAAAGAGACATACGATAACAGAATTGAGAACGCCAAATCTAAAACAAAAGAGCTCTTCAATATCCTTAGGGAACTCGAATCCCCCCCCACTCTGGCTGAAACCTGTGTGAAAGATGCAGACTGGTGTGAGAGGATTCAAAAAGCCCTTGCAGACAAAATCACCATGTTACAATCCAAAATCGAACAGAAAAAGCTCAGCCTATCCAAAAAAACAAACCGCCCTCCGCCCACCACCCCCAAAACACCTACCTGCCCCCCCTTCTCCTTCTCACCAGTTTCCACTAAAGAAGTAGAAAGCATCATTAAGGGCCTCAAGCCCTCTAGATGCCAAGGGGACTCATGCCCAGCCCCCATCATCCAAGAAGGCGCCAACACTCTGGCCCCCTTCATAACAGCCCTCATCAATGCATCCTTCAAATCAAGCTCAGTGCCCAGTAGCCTCAAGGAGGCCTGGGTCATGCCACTTCTAAAAAAACCTAATCTAGACCCCAATAACCCAACTAATTACAGGCCAATCACCACCGTTCCCTACATCCTGAAGATCCTAGACAGAGTGGCCTACCTGCAAATACAGAAGCACCTGGAAGACAACAATCTCCTGGGTCTCAGACAATCCGGCTTCAGGCCAAGGCATGGAACAGAGTCAGCCCTACTGGACCTAAAAATCCAGATGGACGAGGCAAAGGACAAGGGTAATCTAGCCATTCTCCTACTGCTAGATCTATCAGCTGCCTTCGACCTCGTCGACCATCAGATCCTCACAGAACATCTGAGGACCTCAGCGGCCTTCTCTAACCAGGCGACTGCCTGGATCCAGTCCTTCCTAACCAACCGAACCACCCGGGTCTTCTCCCCAGGGGCATCAGCACTCCCTGTCCCCATCACCTGCGGCGTTCCTCAAGGCTCGTGCGTCTCGCCGACTCTATACAATATCTTCACAAAGCTATTGTTTGACCGCCTAGATAATCTAGGTGTCACTTACACAAACTATGCTGACGATACCCAGGTTCTCATCACCCTATCAGGGTGCTACGACGAGGACTCCACCAAAATCAACAACCTTTATTTAGAGATCCAAGCCTGGATGGCAGAGCACGGCCTATGCCTCAACGATGAGAAAACTGAGCTCCTCATTGTCGGCTCCCAACCGCGGCTAAACAAACTAGACCCCCGTTACGCGTCCATCAACATTGACGGTAACCTAATCACAGTAGCCAAAGAAATTAAAACCCTCGGGGTTTATCTAGACTCCACTCTCTCACTCAAAAGACAGGAGAACGCAACTGCCTCTTCAACAGCTTACACCAATAAGCTCATCAACGCCTGCAAACCTTTCCTATCACCCTCTAGCTGCATTACACTAGCCAGAGCGTTAGTGCTCTCAAAAATTGACTACTGCAACACCCTCTTTCTTGGCTCATCAGAACACAACCTGAACAAACTACAGGTACTGCAAAATAATGCCATCAGAGCAGCCCGCAGTATCCCACGAAACGCCCACATCTCCAGCTTCAGACAAGATGCTCACTGGCTCCCAGTACGAGACAGAATCTCCCTCAGATCCCTCGTCATCGTCCATAAATGCCGCTCTAACGACGCACCCAAATACCTGGCAGACAAGTTCCACAATCACACCTCAACTAGACCAACTAGAACACCATACGCACACTGCCTCTCCGTTCCCAAATTCTCTCTAAAAAAAGCAGGCGGCGCCAGCTTCCCGGTCCTAGCTGCCAAACTATGGAACGCTTTGCCACCACACCTTAGAGCAGAACCCTCATTTTGGACTTTTAGAGCCAAAACAAAAACATGGCTTTCCAACAAAAACGCCGCTTAATGCACTTCCTCTCTGCTTGCCTCTGTTGACCACCTGTAACCCGGTCTACTACACCGTTGTTGTTTTATCACAATCTGTACTGTATATTTTTGCCATGCTGTAACTGTTTTTAAGTCTCCGGCGCCCAGCTACCCCAGGGTTCGGTGCGCGGTACAAATAAATAAACTAAACTAAACTAAACTAAACTAAATCTAAGTTGGGAGCAAGCTCCGACCATCAAATGAAAATAAGGTAGTCCTTGTGGCGTCTTGTCAAAGTAAAAGGCTTATGCTAAAAAAAACTTTTGACAAATCCCCTTACACTAACTACAGAAAGAGTGTTGGATAGGGTTTTCAGTAAGGAAAGATTGAAGTGTTCACAAATAATAAGTCAGGATGAGATTGCCAGGGGTCTCCCTTCCCCACGGGACAGTGTATCTCCTGAGCACAGTACAAGCTCGACCTTCCCCAGCACGAGCCAACAGTTCCTTTCCAGCTATCAGGTTCTTCGATGGTTAAGTCTCCTTTCAATGAAACGTCTCTTGCCTTTGAGGGCCTGATGTGTTCAACAAAACAGACCGTTATTTTCCAAATGGACTTTGGGTAATT
Source organism: Ambystoma mexicanum (assembly GCF_040938575.1). Classification (NCBI taxonomy): domain Eukaryota; kingdom Metazoa; phylum Chordata; class Amphibia; order Caudata; family Ambystomatidae; genus Ambystoma; species Ambystoma mexicanum. The sequence goes on along the minus strand of NC_090923.1, from coordinate 173,287,562 downwards.
CATTTTCACCCCTGGATCTCCCTCGGTCAGGCTCTGATCCAAATGCTTAGGGGACAAACCACTCCCCCTGGTTTTACAATACTTCTTGCACTCACAAATCTTAGTGTTTTTTTTAAACAGCTCCTCAGGCTTTGCCCCTTTTTTGTCGGTTTCACGCTTGCCAACTTTTGCTTCACTGTGGACATCCATCGGTCGGGTTCACTCCTATCAACACACTGTTCATAGGGACTTCAGGCCTCATCTCTTTTGTTAGTATCTGTCTGCCGGGTTCACTCTTGCTACCTTTTACTGAACAGTTCACTGCATACATCCCTTGATCGAGTTTACTCCAATCAATACACTGTTCGTGGGACTTCAGGCTTCGTCCTGTCTTGTTAGCAGGCCTCCGCCGGGTTCACTCTTGCCAACTTGTCATTCGTATCTTTTCCATTAATTTCTTGTCATGCGGGACGGACTTCCCTTCGTTTCACACAAATCTTTCGGCCAAAGACTTTCAACTGTACTGAGGATTTTACAAGACCCCAGTATGACTACTTTGACCCCCTTTTGCCTTTTCCTAAGGCCTTCTGGTTACGGTAGTTTCTACCATTGGGTAATCGGCCAGAGTTTCCATATGAGCATCCACGTGGGACCGGACTCTTCTCTTGCTGGTTTTCCCCTTTTCTATCACTAGGTCTTTAAGCCATTTGCAGTTCAAATGCGCTGTTTGCTATTTTTCGTTCAACACAGTTCGGTTTCTTATCGACTCTCACCTCGACTACCGGCTGTGATGAACCGCTTGGCTTTCTTTCTCTTTGGAGTCAAGGTTGGTACCACAGAGTCTCTCCCCATCTGGGTAATCAGCGGAGGAGGGTCTTGTGTAGCATTGACATCTGCTGTAACACATGCTAGCTATTGTTCGCAGTCTTATGATTCCTTCTCTGGAGGTTTCACGGGCCTTGATCGGAAAGGGCAAGGTTGCTTCTCTCCTTGTCATCCTCTCGATATGCGCCGTCTTTCTCCTCCTCTTGAACTGCTTTGCTGAGTTAGCTCTCACGTCGTGTGGTCTGCCTGGCTCTACCTCTGTTCTCGTGCTCCACCTTTTATCCCTGTGGGGAAGGGAAAGGGCCATTAGGTGTGTGTGATTCTGGTCAATTGTCAGGTAACATGGACATGTCAGGTAAACGGCTCTGGTGTTAGTCTGTTGTCTTTCATTTTGTGCTAAAGTGTTTGTGTCGGAAAAGGTGGGTGGCAGTGTTTTGGAATATCCTATGTGGTAGGATGGGGAAAAGGTGTTGAAAGAAGGGGGATACCATGTCTCACCCGTCGGTGTCCCTCTCCCACTCCGCACAGACCCTCTATCCAGGTCATCCTCCCTCACTGGTCCACCCCCAGGATCTGGATCCCATAGCGATGGCGTGTCCTGGCCACAGATGACAGATCCCCAGGGACTAGCTAGGGAGACAACTTCAGGTTTCTCCCAAGGGCCACGGTCCTAACAAGGCCTGACCTAGTGTACTTACATTAGGAGGATCAACCCTGTGTGCTCTTAAATCTAATTTCCTATTTTCTATTATTCCTAATACAGCACGTTCATGTTACACCTTGCCTTTGAGTTGTATGTTAATCCCTCAGCTATAAATATGGTGGTAGAAATGGGATTGCAGAATTTAACCAAAGAAAGGTTGGTCCGAGCCAATGTGCCCAACCTTTGGAATTTGAACCCCTCATTTATGTTTCTCACCCCAAGGTAAGAGATCCACCCACATCCCCGGAATAGAACCGGGCACCAAGCCTTCACTCTCACGTTTTGCTGATGCCAGCTCCTCCTCAGATGAGGAATAAGTCTTTGTATTTACTGGAGATGGCAACAAAGAGGTTACCTCTGTAACGTCAAGGAATGCCATCAGTAGGAAGGCCAGAACCTCATTGCCCCTCTAGATATCTCACAAGGGCCTCAGTAATGCCCTGGAAAGTGGTAAACCTATTTCCTATTACAGGGGATCCCAGCCTTGTAAGCATACCTGCTTCAGAAGGAGCAGAATCACCAGAGAACCTGGACCCAACCTTGCCTGATATTGGGTGGCACATTTAGAAACTATCTAGACTCAAGCCAATCCAGACTATTAGATGCCCCAGGTAGGCTTCTTCAGGAGCAGGCCCCAGGTCAGCTCAATGTTATCGGAGAGTTAAAGGAAACAGAGCATCAGCCTCTCTGTGCACCCCATCAACCACTTGCAGTCCTCCAGAAGGGTTGGGAGGGGGAAGATCCAGGAGCATATTATATCAATTTGAAGCGAGCTGCAGACTGGTGTGCCATGGACAGCTAATCTGATTCTGGACCTATGTGGAGGGACTGAATGTAAAGACGTTAAGAAAGGGATCCTGGAGAGGTTAGACCACATCCCAGAGTACCAACAACAACTATGAGAAGGGGAGTGGGTTAGTAGACTTGGGGATTCCAGTGTCCCCCCACAGAACACAGTATAAGGGATGGGGAAAAGGGCATGGAAAAGAAGGGGGATGAAACCACTTGTGTATAGGCGCGTTACAAATGCCATATCATATCATATCAGAGGTGTCCCCGCAAAGGAGGGCCGGAAGAGGGCATGCAGAGAAGGCGATGGTTCCCATTAGCGCCGAACCCTGACCCTGACTGAGGTTTTGGTGAAAATGGCCTGTGGGGAAACATCATAGATCTCGCAAACAAGTAATTTTGTAATTTGTTACTGCCATTTCTACAATGTGCAGGGCAACAACTGCACTGGCCACACCTTGGAGCAGGCTGTGCAGAAAGCTAAAGGACACCAAAGGGCAAAACAGTCCCACATAAAACAAAATACAGTGCCAAAAAGGAGGACAGCGGACCAACCCTGTATCAACCACTCACACTTCCAGAGCTTGTGAATAGGGGGAGTGGAACTGCTTTCTGGAGACTGCTTTCATATCGCTTTGGCAATCTTGGAAACCATGGACGACAACCTCTGCCAAGAGGACTAGATAGAATAATAATCAAATCTTTAAGATGTATGGCAAATTGGAAACTAATCTCCCTATATCGAGAGATAATCACAGGAAAGGAAACTACCCTTTATAGTGACATCAGGAAGCATATGATAAATTGCAAATCAGAAATCCTTTTAGCACTAAGGGAAAAAGTAATGAAGGTACTCGCCAAAACCGAACTTGATATGGAGACACTGGTCTCAAATCCACTTAAAGTTAAAAAAGAAGTAGAAGTTCTAGACTGGATAAAAACAATAGAAAAAATAAGAATAGTTCCAGGAGCAAACCCATTTTTAAGGGGAGAAAAGGAACTTGGGTGCCTCTCGATGTTTAATGAAATCCCCTGATAGGAAACTTCGTATAAATATCCTTAGAATGAGACTTAATCTAGCTTGTTGTGGGGAGGTGTTGGGAAAAACGAAATCAGGGCAATAAGGCCAAAAGGTTATGTTTTATCTGTACAAACCCAGCCAAACAGACATTAAGGAATTTGCTAATGGATGGACTGTGAAGGTTCATGGAATCATCGCTTTAGACTCTTCAGAAATTTCGTGCGAAATGAAAAAGACATTATATCAGAATTTCTGTGGGACAGAATTACCTTTGATACAAACGTCGCACTCTCTTCAGCTGCAATCCAGGTGCTAATAAACTGTGAAATTGATGTCTAGAGTGATCTTGCTGTGAACTGGAAATTTGGATCAATATGATTACAAAATATTCTGTACCGGCAAGAGTGCTGGTGAGTACAGGGAGAGCGGAAACATAAGTGCCTTAATTAATTAATCTCAAAATTAATGGCTGGAACATTCTAACGGTCACTTTGGGACAAAATCCTTTAAATATGAAACAAAATTTGATTTATTGTATATATAAATGTATGTAAATCTCTGTTTTTTAATGTGTTTTTGTAAAGACTCATCGAGTCATAAACAAATAAAAAAATATATATAATAATAATAATGTATGCTATAGTGGAAGTCCGGGCATATTTTCCATGCCTATCCTGACAAGCCCCAGAAAGAACCCATGTACACCAGCTATTGCTATCCGAGAAAGCTACTAATCCAACTAGATGCATTTTGGCTGGGAGATGATGATTCAGATGAAGGTCCAGAAGAACATCTGGAGATTCTTGCACAGAGAAGAGGAGGCTGGGATGATTACATCCTAGTAGCGAGTAACAGTCTTGCTGAATTCCAGCAGGCACCAGACAGCTACGCAGGCAGGCCTACTTATTCTGACCAACTCCTCATAAAAAGTATGATTCAGATAACATGTGTTCAAGGGGTCCAGTGACCCATTACAAGGCCCTAGTAGGGATCCAAGTTAAGGATTACAGGATCCTTGTGGATATGGCAGTAATGGCGCCTTAGCCGGAAGAACTTATCCTGGGAACAGACCTACCTACTTCCCATGATGGCTAGATCAGTTTTGGAGGAAGAGGCATACAACTGTTGAGTAGAAGTAGAATTTGAATGTAATGTAGTGAGCACATGCCTGTCATAAAAACACAGATCTTTCAATAAACCCAATATGCCTGAAATCATTGTGGTTGATGCTCTGTAATGAGAGAAACAAGAAAGTGAAGAAAGAAAAAAGTAGTAAAGTGGCTGCTATTGCATGAGAATCATTACGGGGTTCATCTTTAATAATATTCCTTTCCTTTGATGACTAATATTGCCTATTTCAAACACAATGATATGTTACATTAAATGAATACACCCTAGAACAACTGTAAGCTTATCTCTGTACTAATGAACCCTAAGACCTTGAATGTATAAGGTATAATGAAACACAATGTACTAAAGTGAAATGTGACGCTTTCACTTTTTCACTGGCTGTCTGGTGTCCTAGTATTTTCCAATATGTTCTCCTGCATACCACTATATGATCCACAAAACCTATAAAAGTGTTGATATAGGTGCAGGGGAGATTCTCCTAAATTTCCTTAGGATACTCTGGGCCTCATTACGAGTTGAGCGGTATGCAAAAAAAGTGGCAGTAACGGAATTACTGTCACTTTAACAGCAGGTCAAGAATACGCTCACACCGCATATCTCTTCCATGGAGACTCCGTGATTGGAGGGACCATGTGTCCTGGAGTGCTCTGTGCTGAAGTCTGCATGTAGCGTCATGTCAGCTCACTGACGCTATGCCCAATGGCGTCCCAGGATAGATCTGTGCTATTGAAGAAGCCATACCTGCAATAAGAGGAAACAACTAACGTGCCACAGCAATCCTTAAAGCGTAAGTGGTACCCGTGTTCCTACCTGCTCCAATTTCTGTTGCCCCTCTTGTTTCTGGTCTCTCCATGTTCCCTATCCTTTCTCTTTCCCTTCCTGAACTCTCCTGTTCCTCCCTGTTCTTTACCTGAATTGGGTTACTCGTGCTTTGACTCAGCTTGGTTTTTGGACTGCTTTTGGATTTTGTCTGCATTGTATTCTCTGCCTGTAAAGTTTTTTTACTTCAGTCTGAGCCTGGATTCCTTCTGGATACTGTTTGGCCTTTTTGCTTGGATTGGACTTTCTTACTCCTTCACTCCTTAGTTTCATCCTCATGGCAGAGGGTTAGCTCCCCGCATTCTTTTCCTTTTTTGCCGCGCCTCATGTTGTTTGTGCAGGTGTTCTGGTCTTTGGACTCAGTGATTGGGGGGAAACGGATTTAGTTACCAGCTAGGTTTTCTCAACCGGTTCGTTATTGCCCTAATTGGGTGTATACATTATTGTATGTTTTATCTCATACATTCTATTACTGCGATATACTAAAATCTGTTCTTTTTGTGTCAGCCTAGGACATCGCATCCTGATTGCTGCCCTTTCCTCTTGCCTTGGTCTGACACCCAGGAATCTCTCAGTAAACAATTGGGATTCCAAAGTGTTGGATTAAGGTTTGGTGGGTTAGCACGCATACTGATTGGTGGACTCAGTCATCATATCAGCTCGAGAAACCTGACACTGCACCGCCGAATTAGGGGTACATAGAAATGGGCACTAAATACACTGATGGAATTAGCGCAGGCGGAATTAGCACCGACATCTGACGGTAATTCCGCCAGTGCTAATTACGCCAGCAGAATTACTTGCAAGAAGCAACATGGTATTTCCGCTGCATTACAAGTTGAAATACCGCTATAAATGGGTGGTACTTTTGCCATAAACCCAGTGCAGTTACCTCCATCTAAAGGTTGAGGTATATGCATAGAGGTGATGGAAATCAAGTCACAAGTGCATCCAATCTACTCAGAAAGACGCACATACTTTCCGACACCATGCTGCCAATAGCAGTTGCTGATTGGGACATGCAGCACTTGCTGCTCCACATTGAGCTACAGAGGCAGGAACAGCAGCACAGAACACATGGCGCAGAGAGGAGGAGGAGGAGACGCCATGCAAGGCAAGCACCCATTCCCCGGGTCAGGCCCTCACCCTGGGCATTGACTGATGCCCAGCTCATTACCCTGTGCTGGCTGCACAGGTAGACCATTGCAGAGGTACTGGCCATGATCCACAACAACATCTAGAGCAGGATCAATACCAGAACTACCCTACATCCGTTGCTAAAGCTTTTGTTAGTGCTACAATTTCATGCCAGTGGCATCTTCCAGCACACTATGGGCATGCTGCATGGCATGTCCCAGCCCACTTTATCAGTTGCGTTCGGGCAGGTGCTGGAGGCATTCCTGTGCCATGAATCCAGAGACTTCTCCCTACCCACCACAAACTTCCACAGATACATTCCAGAAAGGCACGTTTCTCTGCAGCAGCCCACATGCCAAATGTAATTGCCATGCTTCTCTGCACCATGTGACGTTGGTTGCCCACAGGCATCCGCAGAGGCAAACTGCAACAGGCAGCAGTTGCACTCCATGAATGTGCAGATTACGTGCCATGCTGACCTGATAGTAACCCACTGCTGTGCCCACTTTCCTGGATCCACCCACAATGCCATGGTCCTGCATAATGCCACCAGGCCTGCATACATGGAGAGCCAAAGAGGGCAACAGACATGGATGCTGGATGAGGCTCTGTACATGCAGGACCTGCCCTCTCAAGCCACACATGCTTCCCACCAACCCATAGGACAATGCCCAGCAGGACCATGCAGTAGTATGACAGCAATGCATATGGACCCAATAAGTAACTCCTTCACAAATAGAGGACTACAGGAACCACAATGTATTGGTTGCACATACCTACACAGCCAATGCATCTGTTCAGCACTGCACAATGACAATCCAATGTTGGCTAGTCGTGTGTTGCTTGTGCCATGTTGCACAACATTTGCCTCAGGTCCCCCTGCCCCCTGATGTGGACATGTCTCCCCCAGCAGACAATGATGCCCTGTCCACAGATGTAGTTCTGCTGTATATTGAGCGTGAGGATGCCAGAGACAGATGTGTGGTGCGGCAAGAACTAGCAACATTTTTTCTAGACTCATTACCTTTCACATGCATGCATGCATCAACTGTGGGTGAGCATTCATCCCCAACAGCCCTTCCCACTCACCTCCCGAATCCTCAACAGCCCTTTCCACCCAGCTCCCCAATCCCCAACAGCCCTGCCCACCCACCTCCCGTGTGCCCAGTGAAATAGTGTCATGTATATACAAGTCATTTATGCGTCCTCTTGCCCTTGCAAGTCTGCTTGGGCAGTGTACAGGCCACATTGCAGAGGTAGCGGTGCAGTGGGCTTGCAGGCAATTATGCCTCTGTGGGGATGACGGTGGTGAAAGATTTGGAATCCTTGCCCTGGATGTGTTACATCGATGTCAAACGCTGACATGCCCTCTGTGTGCTCCCTCATCGGCTGGCCTACAGCTGTGATGGAAGCAGTCGCCATGGACAACTGCCGGCACTGGCGGTCCAGTGACCTCGCTATTATCTGTGAGGCGCCCTGCACACTGTCCCGTATTGCCTGCAGATTCTGCTCCTTCACCAGTTTTTCGATGGTGACCTGATGGCACTACATGATGTCCAGACTTCCCCAGATTGCATCCAGTGAATTCTGTTTCACTGCCTATTGTCTAGTTATTTATTTATTATGCGCCGTAGCTCGCATGCATCAGGGCGCACGAAAATACTATGCACACATCATAAAGAGACAAAGGGATAAGCAAACCTTTCAATGAAACATACCTATGGAGAGGACCACAGCTGATGCAGGGGGACCTGAAGACAGTGTTTTATCCATCAGGTGTACCACCGCCATCACTCACTCTATCCAGCTCACCCTGGCGATGGGAAAGACTCTCTGCCTCAGGTGACGAGGGGACTAAGGGGGGTGATGGGTCGATGCAGGTGTTGTGCATTGTGTGACAATGACCTCAGAGATCACGACAGGAGCCGGCTGTAATGTGGTGGTCACAGCTGCTCAGGGTGCTACATATGCAGCTGAATGTGGAGTGCTGGTGGAGGGGCTACTGGGCATACTTGTGCCTCGCTCCTGCTCTTACTCATGCTTTTCCCATGGATGGCCTGGGTAGGGGTTGGAGGTTGGTGTGCTGCCTCCAGTGGAGGTCTTCTGGGAAGTGGAGGGCCCGCCTCACCAGCCTGAGTCGACTGTAAACCTGTTGGGTGGATAATGACATGCTGTTAGTCATCATGCACACTAGTATGTGGGCTAGCTAGACATTCGTGCAACATGATCATCCTCTACACATTCGGTATGATAGGCTGCGTCGTTTAGCAGACCAATGAGTACAGCTCATGCAAGGTGCGAGTAGTGTCTGGTGAGGGTGTATTTGTTACATGCATGTGCTCTTTGCCTGTTGGAATGCCAACATGGCTTGTTGATGTGGTGGCGCAGAGGGAGTGGGGGGAGACACTTTGCAACTTGAACTTTCACAGCACACATTGATGCTTCTCATGGTTCCATGGCTTCATATGCACATTTCTCCTATGGTGCATGTGTATTTCAACAGTATCCAACCATCCCTAGCACATCCATGTAGTCACTGTGCCTTTGTACAGATTGCCATGTGGCTGCCCATTCCCCTGACCATTGGGTCTATCTATGCTGGAAGACACATGCCTTTGCACAGTGCATTCTTCTCATGGGAGGGGAAACCTAGAGACTCACCAGCATCCAGTGGAGTAACTTTGCTGAAAATGTTGGGGGGGGGGGGACATCTGAAGAAAAGGTGCCCCAGCCAAATCAATGGGGACAAAATGGTGTGCCATGAAAGTTGGGGGGGACAAACACCCCCGCCTCCCTAAAATTACGCCCATGCCAGCATCTCCTTAGCTGTTTGCTCCCACTTTGGCACTGCTGACGCCCTCTATCCCTCCCATGTGGAGGATGCTGCTGGCCTTTTCTTCCAATGGGGTCAGGACAATTGGTTCGCCGGTGCCGGCTTCTGTGGCGGAGGTCTAACGCCTGTGGTTGGCAATGAGGCTGCGGACCCTGGCCTTGAAGTCGTTCCATCTATTTTAGCAGTCCTCACTGTCCCGTGGGACAATTCCCACTGCCACAACCTTGTCCGAGATGCTGGCCCAGATGGCTGCCTTCGTTTGGCCAGAGGGCCTCTGCTGTCTGGAGCCAGCAACCACCTCCTCATAATAAGGCCATCAGGACCTGCAGTTTCCCCTTGCTGAATTTCTCTTTTCGCAGCCACATCTCTGCCACCTTGCCTTCCCCTTTTTCCTGTGACATGTTCAACACAACTGTACTCTTCAGATTGCACCGGGAAATGCGAGATTTAGGGTTGATTGGACTATCAAAAATGGCAGCCGCCAGGCTTCCTGTTCCTGCAATGATGCAATTTCTGCCAGGCAGCTATTCTGCCGTTGGAAATAGCGCTGAGTTGGGCAGTGGTAACAGTAATTCTGTCGATGCCTAGCAGAATTTATTTATAGCATTTGTTACATGCCCAAACCCAGAGGTATTGCGGCGTAGGTTACATAGTTACATAGGCAAGCTTATCTGGTTACAGAGGAGGTAAATACAGATGGGATTGGTTACAGCATTTGTCATTATACAAACAATATGGTTCGAGGAGAAAATAATTACAGTATTAGTCTAGGTATTTCTGGATGCGCTCCCACAGGTTAGAATTTGTTGAATAACCATGTTTTAATAAGCCTCTTGTAGCAGGGGTAGGAGGGCTCGTTTCTGATATTCAGTGGGAGAGAGTTCCAGATTTTTGGAGCTGCTACTGGGGAGCCGACAACCCCCGCCCTAGAGTTCTTGAATCTAGGGATGAAGAGGTGTGAGCTAGAGCCTGATCTTAGTGATTTAGTTGCTCTTTTTTGGGTGACACTATTAATGTGATAGGTAGGGGCCTCTTTAGTAATACATTTGTGCGTAATGATGAGGGATTTGAACAGAATTCTCGCTTGTGTGGGTAGCCAGTGTGCTTCTCTCCTGACATGCGATACATGGTCGCTTCTTTTTTGTCCAAGCGCTCGTCTTTTTTTTTTTTTTTAAATATATTTTTATTTTATTTTAAGTAAACCAAACAACAATACAACAGAACATAAATAAAAAACAACAAACAACAAAAATACAATCCCCAACCCTCCCCCCTATGAGCCTGTGTGGTGTCCGCCATCGGTATACGCTCCGTGCGGTGGGGCCTCATCGCCCTCAGATCCAGCCGAGGCCGACCTTGTCCCAAACAGCTCGGCTATCAATGACTTCCATGCCGTGAGGGAGCCCGTTTCTTCCTCCTCCCCTACCATACAGGCATCCCGCCACGCCGCTGTCTCAGCATCTGCCCATTTTTGGAGATCTCGCCACCAGACCTCAACTAGTGGCTTATGACATTCCTTCCACCCCATGGCAATCCTACGTTTGGCAAGCACATATACCAGATCTTTAAGTTTCTCAACGTGTCGGAGCTTACGCGCTCTGGGATACCCCCCCAGCAGACAGGCCCAGGCTGAATCCACTTCGAGTATAATACCCCTTCCCGCCAGCCTCTGCGCCACTTCACCCCAATAACTTGAGATCACTGGGCACGCCCAGAACATGTGTATCATGTCCGCATTCTCTTCGTTACACTTGGGGCACGCCTGGCGCCCAGCATCCCGAAATCTGGATATTCTCAGGGGGGTCATATATGCCCTGTGCGTAATATAGAGCTGTATCTGCTTAAACCTGGCGTTCCTCGATACCATTTTGTGGTACCCCAAGGCGCGCTCCCACAACCCATCCGCCATCGGGGCCCCCATCTCTGCTTCCCATTCCAGTCGCAAGTGCCCCAAATCCTTCCCAACCTTTGTCATTAACATCTCATACAACCTGGAGACCTCATGCCCACCCTCCGATGTGTCGTATATTATCTCCAACGTAGCATCCGGTTCATCGGCCAAGGTAGCGTCAGGCCACATACTCCGGATCTCCCGCACCACCCTAAGATATGTTACGTATTGACCCGTGTGCAGCCCCGACACCGCCTCTAGTTCCTCGAACTCCATTAGGGCCCCGCCCTCCCAGATGTCTCCCATGGTGACCAACCCCACTGATTCCCAGTATGTCCGAAGGATTGCTCTTAGCTGCCCGTCTGTGCGACCAGTGGTAGCTGCGGCACACACGGCGAGGGGTCGCCCATCATCCGGCAGGCTCGCCGCCACATGTCCCTACCCAAGGCCAGCATCTTAGGACGTTCCCTCATACAGGCATTGGCCACCCAGATCACCTCCCGCAAATAAAAGGGGGAACAGTCCCTCCCAAGCAGCCTGTGTTCAGGGGTCTCGTCATCCGAGAGCCACCTGGCCACATATTGCAATTGCGCAGCCACATAATAGGCCTCGAAGTTCAGCAGTTTCACGCCACCCTTCTCGTAAAAGTTCTGCAGTTTCCACAATGCAACTCTATTGCGTGTTCCGTGCCATAGGAAATCCCTACATACACTATGTAACCTCACAAAAAACTTCTTAGGTATCATATAAGGGATGTTATTAAAGTAGTGCAAAAGCCTGGGCAGCACCACCATCTTGAGCATAGCTCCCCGGCCCATCATCGCTAAAGGCAATCTTTCCCAGAACCTCATGCACTTCTCAATCCTCCCCACAGTTAATTCGGTATTATGCTTATGTTCTTCCTCGGTCGTGTGATACACGTCAATACCCAGGTCCCGGAAGGAGCGCGTTGCCCACGGGATCTGCAGCACCGGCAACCTCTCCACGGGTGTCCCCACATAACCGCCCAGCGGAAATAGTAAAGATTTCTGGGGGTTTACTGCTATGCCGGACAGCCAGGCGTACCTCTCCATTACCTCCAAGACATACTGCAAATTCTCTTCCGGGTATTTCAGGTATAGCAGCATATCGTCTGCATACAGGGATATAAGGTGACACTCCCCTCCCACCTCAATACCCACCGGGTCATACTGCTGCCGAAGGTAAATTGCTAAGGGTTCGAGGGCCAATATATACAACATTGGGGACCAAGGACACCCCTGCCTAGTGCCTCTGCCCAACTGCCATCTGTCTGACACCACTGCGCCCGTGCGGACCCTGGCCAGAGGTGCGCTATATAACATCTCGGCCCACCTAATGTAGCCTGGTCCCAGTCCAAACCGTCCCAAAGCCGCCAGCAACCACGGCCATCGAACAGAGTCGAACGCTTTAACCGCGTCCAACGCCACTATCGCCATTTCGCTCTCGTCACTACATCCCCCCTCAACCACCCTGTGAAGGCGTCTATGATTGTAAGTGAAATTCCTGTTCGGGACATAGCCCGTTTGGTCAGGATGGATCAACTTGCCGATCACCCTCCGCATTCTGGCCGGCAGGACAGCTGTTAGGATCTTGCTGTCTTGGTTCAGCATCGACAAGGGCCGATAGGAGCCGCAACCGTGTCCCGGCTTATTGGGCTTGGGGAGCGGTATTATAATCGCCTCCCTGAGCGATTCAGGCAGCCGCCCCACCTCGAACGCTTCATTAAGCATCTCCAGCATGGGCGGGAGCACCTCCTCTCCATACGCTTTATAAAATTCACTGGGGAACCCATCCGCCCCTGGGGCCTTGCAAGTGGGTAACTGCCTCACAATCTCTTTCAACTCTTCCAGAGTGATCGGAGCATCCAACTCCTCTCGCTCTTCATCACTTATCCTGGGCAGACCTATGTCTTCGAGTACTTCATCTATCTCCTCCCGGCTCCCCCCCTCACGATCCTCGTATAAAGCCTGATAATATTCCGCGAATGCCCCATTTACACCTTCTTGGGTATCCACCTCTTCACCCTTTTCAGTGATCACCGATCGGATCGGGGACCTCGGGGTCTCGCTCTTATAAAGCCAAGCTAGAAGCCTGCCCGTTTTGTCCCCCCCTGCATGTAGTCTCGCAATATACTTTCTGTAGTTTAGATTACAGAGCCTGTCCCAATGTTCCGCACACCTCTGCTGCAGGGTAGAGACCGCCTCAGTATCGATTCCACCCTCCTCCAACTCTCTTTCCAACTCAATCTCGGCCATATGCAGATCGGCCAGGACTCCCCCCATCAACCCCTTGGACTTCGCAATGGCGACCCCCCGCATTACAACCTTAAAGGCCTCCCATAAAGTACCATCCGACTTAACACTCCCTGTATTCACCTCAAAGTAAGCAGTTATCTCCTCCCTCATATCCTCTCGGAAGACTGGATCCTTGAGCGCTTCCGCCCTAAGGCGCCATGTTGGAATGCGCGCTCGTGGGGGGTAAAGCTGCCATCGCAAGACCAGGGGTGAGTGGTCCGAGAGGACTCTCGCCCTGTAGTCTATCTGGTCGCACTCCGCGACAACGTCCGGAGTGACAAAGAAGTAATCCAGCCTCGTGTGCAGTTGATGCGGGGCCGAATAATGCGAGTATTGCCTCACGCCAGGGTGACTCGCTCTCCAAACATCTACCAGGCCAAAGTCCGCCAGCAACGTCTGCAATACTCTAGCCGCCGGGCTGGGCTTGACTATCTTGTCGTCCGACCTATCCTCCCTAGGGTTCAGAACACAATTGAAGTCCCCGCCCCAAATCACCGTACCCCCCATCCCATCGCTAAGTCTCGTGCACAGCGTCCTAAAGTATGTCGCCGTGTCCTGGTTGGGAGCATAAGTGTTTATAATACACACTACTTTGTTCTCCACAAGCCCCCTTACCATGACCAGCCTCCCATCAGACTCCACAACCTCACCAAGCAGCTTAAACGGGACATGTGGTGCCACCCAAACCAGCACTCCTCTAGCATAGGCAGAATATGTAGATCCCACTACTGTCCCCTTCCACTTCCTTCCCACTAGTTCCAATCTTTCCCGTGTCAGATGCGTCTCCTGTAACAAGGCCACATCTATCTTTTGCCTCTTCAGGTACAACATGACCTTGTTTCGCTTTAGGTAGCTGTTAAGCCCTCTAACGTTCCACGTTAGCATCCTAAGGTCCCCCATGGTCTATCAGTAGCTCCCACCTCCCTTCCAGGGATTCCCGCCTCCCCCCCACCTCGCAGACACCCATTCCCAGTTCCACCCCCAGGCTCATATAAAAACTAACACACCCCACACCCCTAACCCAACCAACTGCCCAGCTCCATCCCTGGATCTCAGGCATCCCCGTGTTCGGTTCTCTCTGGAAACCCAAGCAGAGAACCCGACGGGGTGTCACCCCACTAGCAGTGACTAACCTAAACTCAAACTGGGGTACAAAGAACGGCCCCTGGAGGCTCCTCTCCCTCGCATTCGTATCCGTGCACGCGGACCATATTTCCAACACCTAACGCGTACACGTTCTCACAGACTATATTCCAGTCCCAATGTTCATAGCCCAACCGGGCCCGCAGCGTCACTTATCTCGTCCCGTTCCAGCAGCCGTCTGAACATTTGGCTCCTGAGGGCAGTTTTGCGCGTCCAGCCACTCCATGGCATCCTCCGGAGTGGCAAAAAACAGCATCTTGCCCTTAAAGAGAACCTTCAGTTTGGCCGGGTAGAGTAACATGTATTTATACCCAGCCTCCCGCAATCGCCTCTTAACCGCTCCAAAGTTCATGCGACTGCGCTGTACCTGCAGGGTATAATCGGGGTAAGCAGTTATGGTCGCCTCTCCTCGTCGTATAGTGCCCCCCTTGCGAAAGTATTCAAGGATCCTTTCCCGGTCCCGGTAATTGAGGATCTTGGCGATCACAGGCCTGGGCGGATTTCCCGGCGGTGGCCTCCTAGTCAAGGCCCTGTGCGCTCTCTCCACCGCAAACCCCTGCGACAGGGCGCCCCCCGTGATCTCCTGCAGCAACAAGTTTTCAATAAACTCCGTGGGACTTTGGCCCTCAGCCCCCTCCGGTAGGCCCACAATGCGGACGTTGTTTCTCCGGGCGCGTCCTTCCGCCTCCTCAGCCCTACTCTCCAAGTTACCCACACGTTGCACCAAGGCATGGAGATCACGCTTGTGCGCGGCGCAGTCCGCCGCGGTAGGGCCCATCTCCTTCTCCAAGGTCTCTGTGCGCTCTGCCAGGGCTCGCACGTCGTGCCTTAGGAGGTTCACGTCCTCCTGCACCGCCCCAACCTGTAGTTCCATCGCAGTTTTCAGTTCGGCCACTGCGAGCTGGAGCTTGGTCTCCCACATCGCTTTCAGGTCCGCGATCGCAGCGAGGACATCTTGGTTCGCACCCCCGACGGCCATTTCCTTGGCCTGAGCCTTCTCCTTGCTCCTGGCTCCGTCTGGGCCGGGCGGCGTCTTGGCGTATTCGTCGAGCGTGGGCTGTTTGTTCTTTGCTCTCAGGAGCTTGTTCGACATGTCTCCCGTCAGAAGGGCCACGCTCAGGTCCAGGGCAGGGAGGCACTGTGCCCACTCGCCCCAATTCCGTCTTGGGGATCCTTTGTTCTCCGGCTCACCCGACCATCTTCGCGACTGTTGTTGTCCACCGCTGTCCCAAGGTGGGCCGGGTTGCGCTGCACCCTTCGTAACGCCCCGAGGGCGAACGTGCGTTGTGGAAACCGCCACTGTGGTCCCGATCCCCCACTCCTTTGTCCCCTCGTCAAACGGCGGCGGCCATTTTCTCGTCCTTCGAGGTCTCGCCTCCAATTCCTCACCCGGCCTCTAATCACACTTCCTCAGTGCGGGCCCGGATAAAAATGTATCCACACGTGCAGCTGAACTTCATGTACGCAGTCCGCACCTTCTCAACCGAATCGCATCGGTCCTTGCACGGTTTTCAGTCGGATAATGTACGGATCTGCGGGAGCCCCCGTACAGACGCGTCTTTTCACATGGCTCCCAAGCCACGCCCCCCAAGCGCTCGTCTTTTATTTATCTATATATTTATTAGCATTTATAGAGCGCACAGCAGCCCTTAGGCATCGTGGCGCTGTTACAAAGTACAGACTTGCTGGTTACAAAGAATGTGGAGAGTATATTGGTTACATGCCACAGCTTAGCTTAGTGGTTACAGGGTAGCTTTACTTGTGGTTACAGGACATATTATATATGGTGGTTACAATGGTTACAGATGATATTAGTTACATGTTTAGCTAACATTGGAAACAATAGATGTTGATAGCATGCATGGCTAGTGGTTAATAGAACAGCAGAGAGGAATATTTATAGATTTAGCTATGAGTGCGAAGCAGGGTTAGTTGAACAGAGTAGTTTTGAGTGTTTTGCGAAAGATGAGGAGGGATGTTTCTTCTCTAAGCTCGCTAGAGAGAGCATTCCATAGTTTGGGAGCTTTGTGGGGGAAACCTAGACCTCCGGCGTTAGCTCTTTTGATGAGCGTGAC
Source organism: Ambystoma mexicanum (assembly GCF_040938575.1). Taxonomy (NCBI): domain Eukaryota; kingdom Metazoa; phylum Chordata; class Amphibia; order Caudata; family Ambystomatidae; genus Ambystoma; species Ambystoma mexicanum. The sequence continues at coordinate 173,270,901 of NC_090923.1, read as the reverse complement.
TTACAGTTGGTTTGCATGTTGACTTCTTTTGGGGCGGGTAGAGCTGACTCTGTTGAAACTCGGATAAGGGAATGGATGACATAGCTTCTGTTCAATTCCAAATACGTCAGTCAAATCAACCAGTAATTCCTTCAAGCAAATGCAGGTTCATCAGTTAAATCAACCAGTAGTTCCTTCAGCCAAATGCAGATATAGCTACAGAAAAGATGTATTAATGTCCAAGTGATACAGCAAAATCAGAGACTTTCCATAGATGCTCCCTGGTGTAGAGACCATGGTATCTTTAGTTAGTTAAAAGGGTCTTGGCATGTGTCCATACCCTAAAAAAAGCAAGCTGTACTGAGATAGTGTTGGAGTTGAGATAATAGTCCCAAAAAGAATCTGCAGTAATAGCCTCTTACCTGTTTACCAGTCTGCCAAGCATACACATGTACAGCGGCCCTAGATTAAGATATTGGGTGAGGATGTGTCTGGCTGACTCCATGAGTCCTGATCGACCACATACGCGGCAGGTCCTATATTCTAGGGTAACCCCTAAGCAGGGGCCCTAAGCAGGGGCCCGTAACTGCTAGTACTGCTAGTACTGGGAGTTGATTTATACGCAACCTTAGAATGAAATGCCTTACTTCGGGCCAGGCATAACAATAGATAAGGTTGGGTGTTCTGATTTCTATGTACAATGTGAAACACTGCCTCATACTGTTTTAGCCTAGACAGATGGGTATAATTCCCACACCAATCCCATCTGTTCAATTTGTGTTCAAAAGATTTTTTCAAGTGGACAAACGGCATGTCTCTCTTTTTAGCAAAAGGACAGTCAATCTCAGAGAAGAGGGTTTCATTCAAGTTTTTGAAGTTAAACCCTCATTGGACCCTCTCAGAGTCATAATTGCATCCAGCCATGGCGAATAATTTGCAGATGGGGCTGCACACGCTTTTAGATAGATCCCCGGGCACGCAGGGCCATACCCCTCAATGAGGTAAAGCCTAGTTCCAATCGGAGATATTCCATAGGGCATGAAGGGCCCAGACCCAGTACTGTACGCCACTAGTGGCCCTCGAGTTTGTTTAGCCAATTCAGGTCCTATGTAGCTAATGCCTCTAAGCCATAGAGGATGGCCTGGACAAAGCATTGCTGATATAACTTTACAATACCAGCCATGCTATAACCTGCGGTTCCCCTGGCAAACATGCAAGCTTGGAGGGTAAGTCATTTGGTTCGTCTCTTTTTATGGTAGATTATCGAATCATAATAAGGCTGAGCATCAAATTCCAAGCCTAAGTATGGGTAGGACTTTAAGAAGACTGGAACTGTGGTTATGGGTCTGTAATTAGTGGGTATAGTGGGGTCCAGAGAGGGTTTTTTCAGGAGAGGAGTAACCCAGGCTTCTTTGATACTGGTGGGGACCGAGTTGGCAGTGAAGGAAGCATTTATGAATTTGGTAATGATGGGGGCTAGGGTGGGGGCACAGAGCTTGACTAGGTGCGCAGCGAAGCTGTGTCCTTTGCAGTTGGAGAGTCTCAATGTGGAGATGGTGTTAAGGACCTGGTCTTGGGAGACGGTGGTGAAGTTGAAGTGGGTGGCTGTTGTCATCGCTGGCGATAGTAGCGAAGGAATGCAGGCTTTTACTGGCCAATAGTTTTCTTTTAGCTAGTATTTTTTCTTGTACAAATTTTGGAGGCTAGTGCATTCTGGAAGGTAGTGCACTAGGCTTTACTAGAGTTAATGGGGGTGACATAGGGGATGGGTGCTTCCAGCTCTCTAATAATAGTAAATAGCACTTTACTATTGGAGGCTGCATTGTTTATGCGCATGTTCAAGAAATTTGCTTTTTGGGATATAACTGCTGATTTGTATTTTTGTTAGCAGCTTGGAGATCATTTATAGTCAGCAGTTTTTTAGATAGATGTTCTAGGGCTCTTTTATTTCGTCGAAGGACAATGAGTTCTACATTGAACCAGAAATTACTTTGTTTGGTGCTGTGGGGGATTTTAGATTTTAGATTTACGTGGGGCTACGTCATCGATGGTTGATTTCAGACAGGTATGGTAGATCAGGGAGATGCTATCTGAGTTTTGGTTAGTAATAGTGTGTGTCTCAAGTGCATTGAACAAAACAGGGACAAGATTTTCTACTGTGAGTTTTTGGGTGTTTCTCACCATAATGGGGCTGGGCGAAGGAAGGGGTGCATCCTGAGTATTTGGTGTCAATATGTTGAAGCAGATTAAGTGGTGATCCAACCGTGTAATTTCGGATATACCTTCTAGAGATAGGTTAACATTTAATGTTAGGATCCAGTCAAGAATTCTGCCTTTAAAGTGGGTATGGGCATTAACAATTTGAGTAAACTGCATTTCTTATAGGGCCGTGTGGAAAGCAGTGCCTTTGGCTTTGTGGTCCAGAGGGTCCAAAGTTGATTTACGGCTGTAATTCCACTGGACGGAATTGCTGTGACCGCTGATGATGTGCACGTGCTCCCGTCACCTTGAATGTGGTGGTAATTTTGCGTTAACGGTATTTCCATCTGGTGGAATTACTGCCCCATCACCGCCCACCACCTAATGAGACCTTCAAGACTATCTTCCGCAGTGCTGTGGCTATTGAAGTAAAGGATTTCTAACATGGTCTAATCAAAATTTGAGGCCTGTCTTTTTTACACGACACAACCATTCTCTTTGCCACAACCATGAACTAGGCAATGTGGTTTGGCTGATCGATAGGTGGGTATCTGGAGACCTGGGAATAGTCAGATATATTTGTAGTGGAAAAGAAAACCGTGAAATTGTTCAAAGTTGGAAACCGTGCACAACGAAAATTCCAAATCCTGCGTTCCTCCTACCCACAACCCCCAGTCCCTGCCTACCTTGCTTATTGCCACTTACCTTCTCTACTCTCCAGTCCTTCCGTTGCTCCTTCCCCCTGCGATATATGTATCCAACCCCTATAATGGGTAGCGACTGCTATCGCAGGGTCCTTTTCGTTTAAAAAATAAAATGTTATTGATCCTCGCCGCACTTCATCCTTAGGAAGCGGGCGACACACCCGCAGCCCCCGAATCCCACTATAACTAACATGGGAAATGGGGGGACACCCCCACAGCCCCTGTTCGATATAATGGGATTCAGGGGGGTTTTCCATTCCTTTTTCGTGCATTCAGCATTTTTTTTCTGACATTGTCGGCCACTTCGAGAATAGCCCTGGCACTTTATAGAAGAACCATAACAAAACTTCCTCACTAACAGATTTGTCCTAATGGTAGTTTAAAAGGGGGAGGGGGGTTATGTAACGAATAACAGGCTGGAGGCTAGGGTCTGGACCAGGGGTGACCCATGGGGCTGGCTACCACCACTTGCGAGGAGGAAGTCCAAGAAGAGAACAATGCCGAGGGTGGGAGCACCAATACAAAGTAGAATGATGAAGGTGGTATAGAAAGCGTATGGGGGAGGAGGTTAATGAAAAGAATGAAATGGAAGAGATATGAGTTTAGGAGGTAGTAAAAAGGCAGAAGAAAGAGAGGGGTAGTGAAAGTATGGCTGAGTGTCAAGAAGCAGTAATTAAGAGATAGAGCCATTGAGGGGAGGATGAAAGATAGGAGCAGAGAAAGAGAGGAGGAAGATTGGGTGGAGGGGAGAGTAGATGGGAGTGAGAGTGAATGCCTAAAATCCTGAGCATAATAGGGAAACTGGGGAGAGCCACCAGGTTACAGTTGCAGGACTGGAAGAATAACCAATGGAGCCAATTCACCACTGTTAAGGGTGGGGGAAAGGAGGAACACCGGCTTTCAACTCCAGAGAAGAAAGGGTCTGATGGCAGACCCAGTCTAGACGATACTAGGCACCTGAGATTGTGATACCTGGTACAAGTCCAGGTGGACTGATCTGACAATAGAAAGACTTGAAAAATTGTCAAGAAAGGTGTGTGGGCCACTTAAAACCCCAGAGACTGTGAGTGAATGTTTTTCTGCCAAGAATGCAGATCTATTTTTGGGTAAGAGGGAAAAACTTGAGACTATGGTCCAAAGAAGAGCCTGATCTAGTGTACTTAAAGTAAGAATCCCATGAAGTGGGCTAAAATAAGCACAATATCTTAGTTATTATTCCTAATAAAACATGTTAATCTTACACCTTGGCTTTGCGTTGTCTGTTGATTCGTTGGCCATGACCTCTCCCTCTGAAGCTCCATGTGCTTCCTCCCAGTTCCGCTCCTTCCTTCCTCCAGTGAGATGCTCTCCCACCATCAAAGCAACCATCAATGGAGTTGTTCAAGTGCCAACTCTAATGCCACTTGCAATCCAATAAAGGAATGTCTCCTACTGACTGACCCCATCCTGCCTCTCCCGAGAATGTCACAGATAATTAATATATATATTGTCCTGTATAGATTATAGCAATAGACCCTTTATGTATTTTCCATTTAGGTCTGTTGCCTATTCGCTGTCCCCGGTACATGTCTCATTTTACTTTCCCTCTAGCATGCAGTGAACTCTCTGCCCATAAAAATACACATAGTAGCATTTCGTTATAAAAATATCTCTGGAAAAGAATACTAAAAATGAAAATGTACAAATAACTGGTTGTTGGCAAGAGGAAATGGGTTCAGGTTTGGGCATATGAAAGACTATACGAAGTGGAGCATTTTTACTTTTTGGAGATTCATCAAGTTGGTACTCAGGAAGCCACATTCCTGAGGCATTGGCATATTCCAATTTGGATTAATAAGTGAGCCATCTAAGGTGACATTGCTGCTCTGGAGATTGGTTTACACTATAAAAAATAAACAATATAATTAATAGCAACTTATCCAATTTGGCTTTTGAGTTCTAAATCGGCTTGTCAAATAAAGCTGAGATTTAAATAAAAATCTTTAAAAAATCTTTTTGGCATATGTAAAGGGAAGGCCCAATAAAAATGGTGAGGAGGAAAATTGGGTGAAATTCTGAGGTTTTTGTTTGGGGCCTAGCAACATTACTTCAAACTTGCTAGTGTTCAAGTGGAGTCCATTCTTCAAAGTCCAATACTCAACTTCGTCTATACAGCAGATGATGTTTGTAAAGTCTGTATAAATGCCATCAACTTTAAAGCATTGATATGTATGACTTGTGAAAGTTTCTGAATTGAACGTACACAAACAGTAAGAACTTAAAAACATCAGTAAGTCAGTAATTGGAACTTAAGTTGGGTAATGGAAGATGGACCAGATATTACTGATGAATCACATTGCACAAAACAGAACAGTGAACAATGATAATAGCATAGAAATTAAACATGTACAGATAGGGGGGCGTGGCTAACCGCCGAATGATGTGCATGTGAGCCCGCAGAGCTCTCGTGCTGCCGAAAGAATCCGGGCAAAATCCTGCATGTAAAACCTCCGCCCGACGCAGTCTAGTCTGAAGGGGATAGAAGCTGGGGGGTTGGAGACGGGGATGTCTCACCCTGAAGCGTGAATGAGGTGAGACGCATTCAGCACAGCTGTCCGAAATTTCGCGGCCCTCGGCGGGAAGGAGCATCCAAGATGGCCCCTGCAATGGAGTCAGGAGGACGGCCGTGGTCTGCCTAGGTTGGAGGTGACGGGAGCGGCTCCAGCGGTGAAGGCGAGCCAGGATTAGCTGTTTTTGACGTGGCGGCGAGCGGCGCTGCATTGATTCCCCCTCCTGGCGGGAGCAGCGATGCGGTAATAGAGAAGAGGACCCGTCTGGAAGTGGAGAGGCGACGGAGCCCGGCTCTTTCCCCAGGGTGGAGGCGATCGGCCCCTGGGGGCTGGGGAGGCCGGCGACCAGTGAGCGGGACGGGAAAAAGGAGCGGGTACCGGGGCGAGCTGAGCGTGAGTTGAAGAGGTGCCCCTGGAGGCAGTCCCGACGGACGGTGTGCTGGGGCCAGCTGCCTCGGGAAGCGGTGAGATCCCGCAGGGCCGCGGAGGAGAGCCGGGGAGGAGGGCCGCCTGGCAGCTGTGTGCCAACAAAGTCCTGCCTTCTCCCGGAGTGGAGGCGGTCGGCCCTTGGGGGGCTGTAGAGGCGGCGGGAGAAGTGCTCCTGAAGCTGGGGCTCACAGTCCGGAAAGCCCAGAAGACCCGGAGGCAGTGCAGGGACCGGGAGCAGTGGTCCCGATGGCAGAGTGATAGGGGGCGCACCTGGTTATTTCTCTTATTGTGGGGGGTCCCCGCTACAAGGGGGAGAGGAGGAGCGCCCCCCCAGAGTCAGGCGGGTGCCAGAGGGAGCGACCCCTAGAGACTGAGGCGGGGGACAATTGGAGGTGAGAAGGAGGGGCGGGAAAGCTCCCCCAACCAGCTTGGAGGAGAGTACAGGCCCCACTGAATGCTTGAAGGGGTCGGCGCCGGGGACTGTGGTGGTGATCCATACAGGAGCAGCAAGTGGTGACTGTGGCCTTTGAAGTCAGTGGACCTGGTGAGCAGAGGGAAGGCGAGTGGACACCGGGCCGTTGAGGAAGGAATAGACCTGGTGAAGGGCCCACTGGGATCTGCAGCAGTGGGCTGGGACACTGGTGGGGAACCACTCATAATAAGGGAGTGCCTCAATGAAGGATACAGGCGAGGGAAGCAGCGCTAACTACTGGGGCACCACTGGACTGCGAAGTGGTAGATTTGGCATCCAGGGGACCGAGCTACAAAGGCCTTCCTTACAATGGGTAAAAGCCAGCAACGCATTGAGAAGTATACAGAGGCAAAGGATAAAACGCACAGACAAGAGGAACCGGATCGACATGTGGGGGGAGAACCCGCGGGGGAGGGGGCAGTTCTGTGACCCTGGACTCGCTGATGGAGGCGATACAGGTCTCCAGAGACGCCCTCCGGGAGAGTATTAAGGAGGTGGGGGTGGATGTCTCCTTTGTGAGAGCGGACCGCCGCAAAGTATGTGAGAGGGTAACAGAAGTTGAGCAGCGAGTCAGTACGGTGGAGGATGATGTTCGGAAGTTGCAGAACCAGGTGGCGGGCCTGGTGGGGGCGACCTGGGTACTGGAAATGAGAGCGGAGGATGCGGAGGGTTGCTCTAGGCGCTGTAATATCTGCTTCGTAGGTGTCCCGGAGAGGGAGGAGGGGCCTAGTGCAGAGCTCTACGTGGAAAATCTGATACTGAATGTGTTAGGGATTAAGGGCCTCTCCAATCTCTTCACGGTGGAGAGGGCTCACAGGGTGCCGGGACGGCCTCCTCCTCCGGGTGCCCCACCAAGAGTGATGGTGGCAAAAATCATGAATTTTAGGGATCGGGATGCGATTCTACAGGAGGCTCGTAGGGCGGGCTTCTATGAAATTGGAGGGGCAAGGCTGAGAATTTTTCCAGATTTCACATTGGAGGTGCAGCGTCAGAGGAGGTCATTCGATGCAGTGAGAAGCCGCCTACGGGAACTTAATTTGAAGTACATGATGATTTTTCCAGCAAAATTGAAGGTGTTGTCGGAGGGAAAGTCATGGTTTTTCACTTCCCCTAGGGAGGTGTGGGACTGGCTGGACACAAGAGGGCAGAAGGTGGGGGTCCATCCGGGGGAGCTGGAGGGGAAGGGAGGCCGTGGGGCGGAGGAGAATGGGCAGGGGTGAGGGTGAATGAGTTAGGGATGGAGCATTAGAACGTGGGACAGCTGGGGAGTTCAGGGTGGATAGAAGCTGGTGTTTAGTGTCGAAGAGGCGGCATGGGGGAAAGTAGTGGAGCCCCTAATCTATAAGACGCCACTGTTTACTAGCCCTATGGATGGGGAGGTAGGAGGGCTGAGTAGATCAGGGGGTCTATGGCTACGGGAAAGGGTAGGGGGGAGGGTGGGAGTTGGGGGAGGTAGGGGCACTCAGGGTAGGGGGGAGTGGGGGAGGTTAGAAGGGACGGTGGGAAGGGGTGAGGGGAAACGCACCAAGTTGGGGGTGGGTGCGAGGGAGGGAGGGGTGAAGTGTCCGGAGAGGGGTCAGGGCTCGACTCAGCAGGGAAAGAGCGGTGGGGGGAGTATGAGGGTGATGTTGGATGTCGGGGGTGGGATTGGGGAGAAGCGGGAGGGGGTTACTTGAACAGGGAAACGGCGGGGATATGGCTAAGAGAGAAGGGTTGAAAATTGGGACTTGGAATGTTCGGGGATTAGGGAGTTATCAGAAGAGGCGGAGGGTGGGGGAGTTTCTGAAACGACAGGGGATACAGGTGGCCTTGATACAGGAGACGCACGCGGGTACAGAGATGTTGGGGAAACTGAGGAAATTATGGGGGGGCAGATAGTGGGTACGACGTACTCCACCCAGGCTCGAGGGGTGCTTATCTGGTGGCGAGGGGGGTCCCGCTGGAAATGGAAGTGGTGACGAAGGATGAGGTGGGTAGAGCGGTGTTGGCACGGAGCTTGTGGGAAGGTAGAATAATCTGTCCGGTCAACTCGTATGCGCCAAATGTGGACGATAAGGAGTATTTCCCCTCGGTACTGCGTATGATTGGGGAGTATAGGGGAGAGATGATAATATGGGGAGGGGATTTCAATTGTTAGTTGGGTGACCGGTTGGATACATCGGGAAGTAGGGGGGTCCCTAAAAGATATGACGGGGTCCCTTCGAGAGATAATGCAGGAATTAGATTTGGTGGAGGTGTGGAGGGAGAAGCACGGGGAGGAGAGGGGTTTTTCCTACTACTCGGGGGGTGCATGGCTCGTATTCACACCTGGACTATGTGATAACGGGAAGGGAACATTGCCAGTTCTTTGGAGAGGCGACATACTTGGGTCGCACTTTATCAGACCACTCCCCTTTGGTAGTAACGCTGTGTGGAGCCAGTGAGGACTGTCAGCGGCGGTTATGGCGTTTACAGAGGGAGGCTCTGCGGGATAGGGCATTTGTGGAGGAACTCAGGGAAGGGATTAGATCGTATTTTGAACTAAACTAAGGCTCGGTGGCATCTAGGGGAGTGCTCTGGAATGCCTTTAAGGCGACAATGCGGGGGAAGTGCCTCTCTATGACGGTAGGAATGCGTAAAAGGCTTTCTGATACGCTACAGTGGACAGAGGCTCAGGTGGCGGAGTTGGATAGGAAGGCGGCAGAGGGGGGGGAGGTGTTGGCGCAGAAGCTGGTGTCCTATCAGGAGACTCTGGCGTAGCTGTCACATTTCGATTCCGGCAGGCGTGATGCTCGGTTGCACGGGGAGGGGGACAGAGCAGGTAAATTGTTGGCGTGGGTGATTGACAAGGAAAACCCTTGCCGGGTAATAACTCAGTTAAGGTCGAATACGGGGGAGGTAGTGGGAACTCAGAAAGAGATTAATAATATTTTTGCAGCATTCTATAGGGAATTGTACACAAGCGAAGGTGGGTATGTAGATGAGGAGGTGGAGGACCTTCTAGACTCGCTGCAGTTGCCAAAACTGGGGGATGATGGGCAGGAGGAATTGGAAGCCCCGATAGGGGAGGGGGACATCCGTTGGGCGATCCGTACGATGAGGAAGGGCACTGCGCCAGGTAGCGATGGGCTCCCAGTGGAGTTTTATTCTACGTTTGCCGACTTACTGGCACCGCAACTGCAGTTGGTCTATGAGGAGGCTTTCCAGAAGGGCTGCCTCCCGGAGTCGATGAGAGAAGCGGTGATAACAGTAATTTTGAAGGAGGGAAAAGACCCGAGAGACTGTGCAGCGTATTGGCCCATTTCCTTATTGACTGTAGATGGGAACATTCTGGGGAAAATTCTGGCGGCTAGGTTGGCGGTGGTGGCGCCGGACTTGGTCCATCCGGACAAATGTGGGTTTATTGGGGGCAGGAGCACGTCGGGCAATATTTCATGACTGCATCACATGATGGACTCCGTAAAATTGCGATGAAGGGCGATGGCGATAGCTTCGTTTGACGCCATGAAGGCGTTCGATTGTTTGGAGTGGAAGTGGCTGTTTCGGGTGCTGCGGGAATTTGGGTTTGGGGATAAGATGCGTCGGTGGTTGGCTCTGCTGTACAAAAAGCTGATGGCAATGGCGAGGACCAATAACTGGATGTCTGAAAGATGGGAGTTGGAAAGGGGGACGAGGCAGGGGTGCGCAGCCTCCCCAATTTTGTTTGCCCTAGCCCTAGAACCGCTGGCGGCGTTTTTGCGGCAGGAGATGGGGGAAGCTGGAATTGAGGTGGGGGGACAAAAACATGTAGTGTCCCTTTATGCGGACGATCTGTTGTTATATGTGACGAATCCCACAATCTACCTCCCAGAGCTGCTAGAGATTTTACGAAACTTCAGAAGGATGTCGTGCTTCCGTATAAATCCGGGGAAGTCGGTCCTCTTCCCACTGGGGGACATGAAGGGGGCGGCCGGTGGAGGAGCTACCAGAGCTGGGGATAAAATGGGACCCAGAATCATTTCAGTATCTGGGGATACGGGTGTTCCATGAGATTACGGAAACGTTTGTACATAATACAGGGCGAGCACTATCCAGAATAGGAGACTCCATTCAGGTATGGAAAGTATTGCCCCTTTCGCTGATGGGTAGGGTGGCACTTTGTAAAATGGTGGTCCTCCCACGACTGCTTTACTTCTTTACCAATATCCCGTATGAGGCTAAGAAAATATTCTTTAAAATGCTGGATGTCAAGATTAGGGCGCTATTGTGGGGTGTTGGGAGCAGAAGGGTGTCTTTGGGGATTCTGCGAAGGACTAGGGAGGAGGCGGGCCTAGGTCTCCCTCATTACGAGCGATACTTTGTGGTGGCACAATTGCAATCGGTGCTAGCATGGAATCAACTGGGAGGGAAAACCCTCAAGGCATTGATAGGGAATTGGCCGCCTACTATTAGGCCGGTGGAGTTACTATGGCGCCCAGTAGGCGCGATAGGGAGGACTGTAGTGTTTGAAGCGGTGAGGGAGACGTGGAGGAAATACATTGGTGGTAGGGGGTGCAGGGGAGGTATGAAGGTGGTCTTCCGTGGGGTGTGGACCAATCGCTTTATCAGGTGATTGGGAGGATGGGAATACGGAGACTTAGAGAGAAGGGTGGGGGATTTCTTTGAGGGGGGAAGGATGCTTCTTGCGAGGAATGGTGCCAGAAGTTTGATTTGCCGCAGGGTCTTTTTTTTAACGTATGGTGCAGTGGTCCGGAGAATGGCGGAATTATGAGAGGGAATTCCTAGAGAGGCCCCTGTCCGGTGCTTCGAGTGCTTTTAGACCCGACGGGGGGGTAGGGCGCGTGTTGCACGGGTTTATAGGGCACTCCGGCAGGAGAAAGCAGAGGAGGTATTAAAGGTTAAGGAGAGGTGGGAGATGGATATGGGGCGCCCAATACCAGACGAAGAATGGGCGCAGGTCTGGCAACTGGTTCGAAAAACATCCAGAAATGCCCGATTTCAGTTGGTCCAATTTAATATCTTACATAGGGAATATGTGACCCTGGTGATGCTCAACGCTATGAGTAGGGAGCGCTCAGATGCATGTCCTTGGTGTGGATCAGCGCAGGCGGGATTTTGGCATATGGTGTGGGAGTGCGAGGTAATAGCTGAGTACTGGGAGTAGGTTCTTAAAGGAGTTAATGAGGGGCTGGGAACCAGTTAGGACTGCAACCCGGAAATGTGCTTGTGGGGTAAGTTGCCGGGGGAAAGAAGCACAGACTGTGGAATAAAATGGGCCGGTTCTTGCTGGTTTTAGCTAAGCGCCGTATGGCGATAGCGTGGTAATCCCCGCAGGGCCCGGCGGCAAGTCAGTGGCGGAAGGATGTGCGGAGATGGGGAGTGGCAGAGTTAACATTGTTACAGAAGGCAGACTCGGGGGCGGAGCGGACAGATGTAACGATTCATTGGGCCCAACTGTTAGAGGATTTATCGAGAGACAATGATCTGCGACCTCCGTAAAATACTGGAGGCAGGAAGGAATAACAGGGAGGTCAGAAGTGCAAAGAGAATACGGTAATGGGTGTTGTTGGTTGGACCACCTAGTTGGTATTTGCTCACGGACAAGGGAGAGTTGCGGGCTGGGGTCGCGACGGGGAGTGAGAATTAACAGACTGCTATGGGCACTGAAAGGGGGGAGGGTTTTGGGGGTGGGAGGGGATCGGGTAGTTGTTGATATCGTTCGATTGGACATTTGGCAGAGGTTCACTGGGAAAATTGTTGAGGGGTGGGGGAGAGTGGAGGGTAGGCGGTGTTCTGAGGTTGTTATAATAAAATGGCAATAAAGAGTGTTAAAAAAAAAAAACATGTACAGATACCAATTATACTCTAAGCTGGTCCATAAAGCGATCCGCGCAAGTATTAATTCAACAGGAAGTATAGAGGAGGGCAAGCGGCAGATAGATGTAAAGCCACACTTTACCTAGAGCTCAGGATTTCTACTGTCGATGTAACCTGCATAGAATGAATTAATTGTATTAAAAGTAAATGAAGGTTTTACCTTTCTTTCAAACAATACATAAAAATAAAGGCATGGTCTATATTAAATGTACAAAACACGTGAGTAGTGTACATAAGAGTAAAAACACAGGAAAAAGGGATTGAGGAAGCGTTATGCACAAATTTGACTAAATGCTTAAATTGTACAGGAATTAAATGGAGGCTCCTTGTTTTTTTTTTAGAAATGTGCATAATCTATTTTCATCCTAAACTGAAAAAGTATCTTTTTCCCAGAAATTGACATAGGATATTTAAGCTTGGGAATCTTTTTTTAAACAGCATATTTGCCTCTTACAAGGGGCCAAAATGAGGGCGATTGAAACAAGATGCTGGAATGAAGGGGGCAACGTTCAGGGCCTAGAAAGAGTGAGCAGGCTTTGAAACCACAGGGGACACAGAAGACAGCATTATGTCAGAAGATTGGGATGTATGCTGAGGGTGGAATGTGTCCCGTACTGAGTGGTGGAGTGCATAGGTAAGGCTTATTTGGGTGTCTCTGGGAGTCCACTAGGCCCCCGGGCTCCTCCTGATTCAAATTTCCCTCCTTCCCATCCATATATAAAGGACTAAGCCCATCACAGCTACCTGCAAAGCCTCCAAGGCCAGGTTCATCTTCCATGCGAAGATGGTGCAGGAGGTTCACAAGGGATCCTGCAGGGATTTTTTACCTGGTAGAAGAATCACCAACTGCAAAGTGGTTGCAGCAATGCTCGAGTTGCAAAAAGGTGGGCACCTGGAGCTGCTGTAATAGAGCATATTAAACAAGATCCTGCAGGGAGGATTCTGGTTCTAACATATCTACTGGTATGGGCAAGAGAAAAGCTAAAGTATTCTCAATATTATTTTCAGGGATCTGTTTTGACTAAGCATAAAGTGCTTATTCCACTTGTGTTGCAGAAGGTTCCCAGTTAAAACGTTAGCTGATCAGATGGTCGATAGATTTTAACATAATGTGTGCACACAAAGAATTTTATATACAGAATATATAAGAGCCAGATATGGGCATTGGGTGTCATTTTAATAGATAATACCTCATCCACTTTGGTGCGGGCATAAAATGTTGAGACAACAGGACGAGAACGCACATGAGAAACAGAGGAGACTAAACCCTCACAGGCATAGCTCGGTACGGTAACATCAATGCCCATATTGGCATTGAGCAAAGCCATTGCAATGGCATGGAGGCGCTAGGATATCTGAACTTCCCACTTTGTTCTAAAAAAAACAAATCCCAGACAGGGCGCTTTCACAGAATGGCAGCTTGTCAGGGAACAACGCATGCGCTTACAGCGTAACCTGGAAACAGGGTCATGTGGTCGCGGCAGTGGTGCAGGCTGAAAGGTAAAAAGGGGTTTTGGGAGCAAGAAAGTAATGGGTGGAAGGTTTTGAATTGATCTGAACCACTGACACTGTCTGGGCAACCTTCCACACCACTGATTTTTAGCCTGTTTGCACTTTTGCAAAAGGGGTCCAGCCGTATGCAAATCAGTCAGGTTCCTAGAAGTCAGAACAGCAAGAAGCATCTTCCAGTCAGTCCAAACCCCCAAAAGACAGCAACTTGACAAAGGGTGTTGACCATTTTATTATATTATTATTGGGACTGTGTGACGCTGCCATTTCTATGGTCAGAGACAAAGGAACCGGTAATTGGAGGAGGACTTGTACAATCCCTTAAATCTAAAAATGTTATATCATACAATTTGTTTACTTATTCTAGGCAGCCATTTACTTGTAAATAACTTAATTTCAGTATAAACTAGGAGGAAGTCTTGCCCAGTGATGCCGCGCCCTGATTTGTATCAGCTATTAAGGTTTGTGAATATTACTGAGAAGGTGAATCATGGTGCCCAGTTTTCTATTGCATTATTATTTTCTTTTTTCAAGTGGAAAGGAATGACTACATGCTTGACACAGTGGTGAAGAAAATTGTGCGTTTGCCAATTTTGTGTTAACCTTTTGAACTATACTCAGCATTAATTTCCCTGGAGGAATACCATTAACATGAAAGGTCTCCAGCGACTGGCGATAGCGCTCACAATTGCCTATTCCTAGTCATTGCCTCCATTGTGGTCCTTTTATTTTTTTCTGAAGTTGTACACCTAAAAAATACTTAACAAAGTTGGCTTTTTTGTTGCATTCTTTGGCCGTTCAATATGGTTGTTATGGTTAGTAGCAAAACAGTTCAGATTTGTAAGACATATGAAGGAAATACACTGCTACACTATTTTAGGACTCCATTAACACTGTTATGTCCTAGGCATAACATGAAATTCTAACATAGAAAATACCCCACCTTTTCTCAATGCTACTTGAAACTCTTCCTGTGCATCATTGCATTGTTATGCCGTCTTATTTGCGTTTTTATTTCAATAAATGTGTTGTAATTCAAATACATTTACTGAACGTTTTTTTTTCTATGCCTAGCACTTCTTCAGCAGTATTAAGAGATAAACAAATGTATTGTCATTGCAGGAGCGGAAGAAACGTGGCGACACCAACAATGACCTCTTTCTGGCTGACGTGTATGCATACCAGGGAAAGTTCCATGAGGCCGCCAAACTGTACAAGAAGAGTGGACATGAGAGCCGTGCACTAGACATGTATACAGATCTGCGCATGTTTGAGTATGCTAAGGTATTGTACCAGAGTCGAGTGTCACACAAAACAGGAGCAGAGGGAAAAAGATACTGAGATCTCAAGTGAGTAGGTTAACAGTGGTAGAAACATATAGCAGATAGTAGAGTTAGAAGGGAGGAGTTAAAAAAGAATTGGAGTGCGATGATCCTAACACAAATGGAAAGAGAACAAATGGGAGGCGAGGAGGGAAAGAGAGCAAGATAACCTGGAGTAGGAGGATGTGGGTACAGCGGATGATTGATACTCTTGAGAGATCTGCAGCCTAATAGAAATTGAATGTTACTATTATCAAAATAAAAACGCTCAGTTGGGGGCTATCATCCATCCAGTTTTAACTTAAATAGGGTACACTGGGGGCCAGTGTGAGCCACCCACTCCATGATACTACCCTTCTAAGAAATATTTCCATTTCCCTCGGCTTCCCAGGTGCATGCATACAAGTGGGTGATTTTGCACTCAGCTGCATTAAATATTATTTTAGCACCTATGTGACAACTGAGTTAATTAGCTTTTGCCTCATTTTCCTACTCCATCTGGACCTATGATCTTTGTTGCAGATCTTAACGTCATCGTCAAAAAGCAGTGCCTTTCTTTCCACTGCTCATGGAATTTTGTTGATAAAGATATTGTAACAAAGTAGTAGTGCTCATGTTTGTGGCATTTCACCCATCACAAAACAGTCTTCCCAAAGTAATAAAACGTACTTTGCCTGCTGCTGCGTAGCCATTTTGACTGATGTCACCAGGTATTGTCACATTTTCCCAAGTGGGTAGCCCTTTCCTATGAGGCTAGGGAGGTGAGGCTGCTACCCAACATTCCCCCTAGGGGTGGTTGGACCTCATATGGAAGGACTCCCATCCTGGGGATAAGGACATTCACCTGGGGAAAAGCCTCACTAAATCCCTGTCACATAACCCCCTAACCTCATGGTCACCCTTTTCTCCCACCATTAATAATGGAACCATGTGTTAGTTTAAAGCCATTACTGTGACAAATGTAAACATACTGGGATGAAGAAGAAGAGGAGAAGAATATGGAATAACCATATGCAAAGCCAGTCAAGTAGTGTAATGAAGTGGCTCACTGGGGGCATGAAGAGTGCCACAGAGTCTTTCCATGATGGTGTGCGACGTTATGCCAGGGTGGAGTCAATAGAATGAAGTAGAAAGCAAGGATTGTTCTTGAGATGGCATATGCACATTTAACATCAGGACATTTAGGTGCAGTACAGACACAAAGCTAGATTATACCACGGTACTACTTGCTGGGAGTAAATACAGGCATTAAAAACCTGTCATTACTTGTGCCCTGTGCCAAAAGACAGCTGTCCATGTAATACCACCAGCACCATTACAACCTCTTCCTATCATAGAGGTACTCTTTTCCAGAATTGGGATGGACATTATAGGGCCATTAGAGCCTTCAAAACTGGGAAATAAGTACATCCTGTAAATCCTAGATTGCGCTTCCTGGTATCTGGAAGTGTTTCCTTTAAAGAACAACATGTCACAATAAATTCTGAAACATTTGATTCTTTTCTTATCCCGGGTGGGGTTTCTGAACGAATCTCTTGCAGACCAAGGCAGTATGCTTATGTCCAAGTTAATGGCAGAAGTTAAACAAATCCTACAGATTAAGAGTTTACTCACTTCGGTATGCCACCCAGAAAGCTGGTTCGGTGGTACGTTTAACCAAACATTGAAAAAGGTTCTCAAGAAGTTGGTTGAAGCAGATGGATTTAACTGGGATACCTTGTACGTGATCCAATAGATGTTCTGGACATCCTCAGAGAAACTTGTGAAGAAAGAAAAGAGGCTGTTCTCCCCATGTCACAAACAGCATGATGCCTAAAAGAACATATGGCTATTGAACGAGATTTGGTACAGAAACATCTGGGACGTGCACAAGAAAACCAATAGGCTCAATATCATCAGAAAGCAGTACATAGATCATTCTCTGTCGGTCAAAAAGTGCTGTACTTTTGTCCACCTCTGAGCACAAGATGCTCTCCATATGAAATATTAGAAAGAACTGGTCCGTGCAATTTTAAGGTGGCTTAACCTGCCTGAAAGTCCAACATCCAGATCTATCATGTGAACCTCTGGAAGGGGTGGAAGGATGACCCAGTGGAAACCTCTTACGCTCTAATGGCCGTATTATTATTAGAAGAAACATCCGAAAATGACCTAGTTCCCTTAGACTTGCCCTATCACCAATAACAAGACATCCCGGATTTATTAGATCAATACCTGGATGTCTTCACCAGTGAGCCTGGAAGGGTTCAAGGGTTTCTATACTATATCCGTACACCTCCCGGAAATGTAATTAATCTAAAGGTCTGTAGAGATGAGAAAAGAGGTGATCCTCTAGGAGGTGGAGAAGATGCTAGAAGGCGGACATAATAGAACCCCCAGAAAGTCCATGGTCCTCGCCAATAGGCCGTGTTTCCAAGCCACATCAGTCGTGGAATGTTGAACCAGGAGAAGGGAGTCAGTATCCTGGGGAAGGAAACACAAACTTTGCTTTAGTTAAAAGCCTATGTTTCTAGTGTTAGGGTTAGATTAGATGGTTTCTGATGGAGGATGGGAAGAACATTTATTTTGATGGACATTCTGACAGGTCACAACAGTTTTCCTAGGTTGAGGCAGGACAAGCCCCTAAGAAGTAGGCAGAGAAATGTTTCTTTATTTATTTAATACAAGGTTATAACCCACAACATGTCCCCTCATTGTTAGTTTTCTTCTTCTACACACCCTCACACCGACCATATGGAGTTCATACTGAGGTTTCTTAGCTAGCCCTTGTATGGTATCATGCATGAGACCTGGCTGAAATCCAACAGGATTGTTTTTCCACCACTCTTGCTTGATCTTTATCACATTACCAATAAAACCCATTTGATTTTTTGGGAATTAACTTTCTCTACTGAAAGCATTATGCTAAGTATCCTGGTGTTTCAAAACATTCCACCAATCTTGTTTTTAGATGAATTCCCCTTAATTTAACATCAACCAAAGTGTGGTGATGTTGCTGAACATTGTGAATGCAATAACGAATTACCAGAGGTTAGGTAGTTTACATATTTGTTTGGTTTTCTGACTCTAGCTGCTCTAGGCCTTGGCATGTTCATTTCACATGCCCCCCTCTTGCCTATCAGCTCCATTGGCAACCTGAGACACTGCTATCTTCACAGTTTCTTCCAAAGCTAACGACTCAAGGAAATACCCCGAACCAGAACAGCCCAAACAAACAGAGCCGATTTTAGGGAGATGTTTCTTAACATGTTTCATGTGTTAGTCTTTTAACTGAACAAGCCCTCTGCTGATCAAACTTACCAGCAAACTATTGCCCAGTTTCCCTCCTTTCCCATTCAAAGGCACTTGAGCACATGATCTTCAGCTGGATCACTAAGTAACGTGAAGATAATGGTTTTGGATATCCCCCTCAATTTGTCTTCCTTAGTAAACACTCCACAGAGACTGCACTAATGCACACTTTCTCCCTGATGCTCATCACTTTACATGATAGTCTCCTCACTCTCCGGAATTTTGAGTTTCGCAAATCTGCACTCACCTGGACACCCTCCTACCTGTAATATTCCTCATTTCTTATTTTTTTAAAATCTTTATTTAAAACGACAGCAGACATGTTACATACTTGACCAAGTTTGTACATAAAATCAAAACACAGAAGGTTAATTTACCAAGAACACTGAGTTGCGTTAGTAAATGTTATATTTATATATACCTAGGTGTCTATACATTGTCAACTCTTTCCCCTCGGGCACGTAGCAGATAGCACCGGAAAGGTCCCCAAATATCCTTCGGTTGGCTTTGGTGTATGACCATTGCTATGTAGCCATCCTCACTCTCATTAGCGTAGGTCAGCTCCTGGAGCTATTCAGGTGTACTAGGAGCTAAGCTTGATTTCCAATATTTTTAAATACATTTTCTGGCTATCATGCACCCCAAGTTAAAAAGCATGCGTATTTTCACATTTACCTTTCAGATATCTCCCAATTTAGGCGGAGAGAGCACCAGGGACACTTGAGTAATTTCGTGTAATATGGCCCCTCCTGCCAAAACTGTACAATCTTGGGGCAGTCCCAGTACATATGGAAGGAGTTCGCATTCGATTCACCACACTTCATACACTCATCACTCGCATCAGGTGCGAACCTTGCAACACAGTCAGGGGTGTAGTGTAGACGATTCAGTATCTTAAACTGTATCAGTCAAAATCTTACATTAATAGACCTTTTTCGTTAAGCGACACCATCATGTCCACTGGTCCTCCTGTATCAATACATTCAGGTCTTTTCCCATTTCTCTTTTGCCCTGTTTACTATCTTCTGGTTGGATTGGCACCTTCTATATAATCTAGAGACAACCCTCCTAGGATGCCCGCTTTGCATTATCATTTCCACCGGGACACACATGTCGGGCTCCTGAGGGAACAAGGGCCATTTCCGGGTGGCTGCAGCCTGCATCCTAAAATATTGCAAGGATCTTATTGGGTTATCCCCTAGCTTGGCTATAAAGCCCTCATGTGACACAAATAGAACATTTCTGAACATGTCTCCTAGAGTCCTCACTCCACCTGGGTCCCACATGTTCTTGATGGCATTGTCATAAGTCAGGGGAAGTTCCGGACAGTTCCATAAAGGAACAGCCTGTCAGATCCTTGCCGAGTCTTGCGCGGAGGGAGCACGAACGCCTGCCTCAACGTTCGGTCTTGGCACCTGGGAATGTAAGTTACCACAGGCCACTGCAGCCCTCCGGGGAAAGAGGGTTAGGGTCCGTTGAGTGGATAGGTAGGTGTAAGAGGATGACTGGAAAGAAGGTTAGGTAGAGGTTGTGAATGGGTACGGGAGTTTAGGGAAATCCATGCTCCTCGGCTCCTGAGTTCCCTCCTGGAGTTGTTGATCTCCGCCCATTCATACCATGCATACACACCAAACTGAGGGCCCCCAGGCCTGAAGTCCTCTGAAGTACTTTTTATTCCCTATTGGCCTTCGAGCTACAATGAGTGCCTAAAATATTAGCATAGCTTCACGCCAGGGTTCTACAACATTAGCATTTCAATCAACAGTTTAACATATTTCAGTATACATGCAATAAAGGATTGAGCATTTCCTCATGCTATTCCTAATGCTGAGGTCGTGTAACAGGCTTGCATCACTGTAATACTACACATTTAGTCATCAATTAAACACCACTTAGCTGCTCGCAACTGTCTTGAGAGTCCATCTCCAGCGTGGGTAATTCAGCTAGAAAACAAATGCATCAATGAGAGTGCGCAGCAGAAGCGGTCCCTAACATCTCACGAGTGGTGTGCCGCTTGTCAAACATTTGTTCAGTCGGGCGCGGCGCCAGTGGCTGTTATGGTCCCTAACTTATTATGCAGCCAGTAAATTGTGCCTGTGTTGTAATGTGGCCACAAATGGTCTTAGTGCGTCGAAATGCCTTTCCCAGGGTCTAGCGTTTTTGCGTTGTATAGTAGAGGCAGAAGCGCTAGAGCGTGTAATCAAGAAAGCATTCACTTATCTGTAAATTGGAGCGGGGCCTGCAGAGATTACATGCGGGATCCGGCTCTGTGGTGGCTTGCCTGCAGGAGCTCCTTTGTAACACATCCGTTCAGCTTGAAAGGCACACACAGGCTTTCTGGGAATTGCAGTCCAGGAACGTTTCTTTTGCTCCCCGACCTTCTTCTACAATGAAAACAAATAAGTCTTCTAGTATAACTAATTCTAGGCCCCTTTCTGCTATTACACAGTGCTTTAACCCTGCTTAAGCCTTCAGCCGCATGTTTTTTCTTGACACAGCCCCACAGTATGGGGCTGAGACGTCCAATCTTTTGAACATTCTGGACACGCATCCACCGTCGTGCGTACCGGGTCAAATGAACATGAGTCACTGTGGCAGCCCCCGAGAATTATAGATTTCAGATTCGATGGGGCGGCGCTGTAGGACTCTAAGGCCTTATGTACTAGGGTTAGGTCAGTGGAGTACCAGTGGCCGGCATATTGTGCCTGTGCGACAGCATAATAAAGTTCAAAGTTGGCCGCCGCGAGGTCCCCTCGATCATATGGTTCTGCCAGTCCTTCCCATTTCAGCCGTGGTGTACCCGCCCCCCCCCAACATGTAATCGGTTGCCATTGATCGTAGCCTATTAAAAAGCCCTGGTCCGGGTCAGATAGGGATATTACTGAAATAATAACACAGTTTCGGAGTCACAGGCATTTTAGGTAATGAAAGCATTCCGTGCAGGGATAGTGGCATCTTTGTCCATAATTGCAGCTTAACTGCTAGGGCCTCATAATTATCGATAAACAGGGAGCGATGTGAGCGTGAGACCATTAAGCCCACATATTTAAATCGAAGTGGAGCCCATCTGAATCCCAATAATTGTGTTGGCCTAGGAGTAGCGTCAGTCAACAGGAACAATTCCGACTCTGCCTCATTTATACGGTAACTCCGAAAATAAGGTGAACCTCTGGATCTCCTCCATCATTGGCGCTATATTTTGTTCTGAATCTCGGATGTATAGTAGTGTATCGTCCGCATATAGCGAGATAACCTGGAAGGGGGCCTGCAATACGGATTCCCCGATGACCTTGTCTGTCCCTCATTATGCTTGCCTATGGTTCTATTGTCAGGGCGAAAAGTAGGGGGAAAAACGGGCAGCCCTGCCTCCTCCCCCACTTCACGTGAAAGGCGGGTCACCGTATGCTATTGGTGCGCACCTTAGTGGTTGATTTGGTATACAATAATCGAACAAAGTCAATAAAGGGGGTACCAAGTTGCATCCACAGCAGGACTGCAAACAGGAGCCTCGAAGAGACAGAATCCAAGGCCTTGTCCGCTTTCAAAGAGGCCACCACTGCCTTGCCCTTCGGGTCTGTCTGGGAAATGACACAGAAAAGTCTGCGTAAATTGAATGCAGTTGATCGCTCCAGAATAAATTCTGATTGATCAGGGTCGAATAGTAATGACATGTATGGGAGCAGTCGGGTAGATAGGATTTGTGCAAAGAATTTTGCGTCAGTGTTAATGAGGGATTATGGTCTATATGAGGCCATTTCAGAAGCTGATCTATTTGGTTTGAGTAGTACCATTATGACCGCCTTAGACAAACAGGGCGGTAACCAGCCAGTCTGTAGGGATTCCTGCCCAACCCCTACTAATTTAGGGGCCAGCAGTTTTTGTATTTCCTTATATAATTCTATGCCAATACCGTCCAG
This sequence comes from Ambystoma mexicanum, assembly GCF_040938575.1. Classification (NCBI taxonomy): domain Eukaryota; kingdom Metazoa; phylum Chordata; class Amphibia; order Caudata; family Ambystomatidae; genus Ambystoma; species Ambystoma mexicanum. The sequence continues at coordinate 173,248,695 of NC_090923.1, read as the reverse complement.
GCCAGGTGCTTTCCCCGACGCTAGAGCCATGATTGCTTCTGTGATGTCCTCTAGTGTGACTGGTCGACCCAGAGCCAAATGAGCCTCATCTGGGGGGCCCGGGAGAGGAATGGTTTCCAGGTACTGGATTAGTTCTTCATCCGTACTCGCATCTATGTTGGTGTATAGATCCTGATAGAATTGCTGGAATTCCCGGTTAATCTGCTCGTATGTGGTTACCATGTTACCTGACTGTGTCCTGATCACAGTGATACATTGAGTAGCCTTTTTGCCCAAACCACCCTAGCTAAAAAGCTATCCGGCCTGTTTGCCTCTCCATTTCGCCGTGCCTGAATGGGCCGGGCTACAAAACGACCTTCCCTATCTGCCAGCTCCCCAAATTTTAATAAATTCCCTTTAATGAACCCCAAGAGCGCCCTATCAGGTGAGACTCCATAGTCATTTTCCATTTGTCGTTGGTCTATCTCAACCTCCCATAGCTTCATCCTAATCTCTCTGAGTCCCTGATGTTCTAGAGATAAATTCCCCCCTTTACCCATACTTTAAAGGTCTCCCATACAGTGGAGTAACAGGACACTGAGCCATCATTCCTCTCGAAAAAATCCTCTATCCCTTCCCCCAGTCTCATCACCAAGTCTGCATCAAGGAGGCATGATGTAGGCATTCTCCACAGCGGCCGAGGGACGTTGGATCCATCCCATTTTGTTCCCAATGATATTGGGGAGTGGTCCGATAAAGTTCTTGGGTAAATTGTGCAGCCCATCAACCGCAAAATCCAGCGCGCAGAAAGCAACCAGTAATCGATCCTTGACTGGGCATCATGAACTGATGAATAATAAATAAATTTGCGCTACCCAGTGTTGTGATCCCTCCACACATCCACCAACTCTTTGTGTCATGATCTGGTGCACCATTCATCCTGCCCTCGTCAATCCCTGTTGTGTGCCTCTCGAGTGTTAAAATCTCCTATCCAAATGATCAGGGGGGCAGTTTCTCCCATCAGGACCTCTGAAACACATCCATAGGATTCTTCCCTCAAAGTATCACGTATCGGCCCTGAGGGTCTATACAGCTTTTATACTCCTGGAAGCTCAGAGTGCGAAGTACCATGGTGATCACCCCCCATGGTCTGGGATGAATAATCAGTGTATCCCCGCTGATCTCCGCATTCCGGTGCAAACCCCCTACTGAGCGGCCCTGAAGCATGGGTTTCCTGCAACATCACTATCTTGGGGCTGTGTCAATTTAAATATGCAAGAACTTTCCGTGCCTTAATAGGATTATAGAGACCCGTAATATTCCATGTTAAAAAAAGTAATCTTCTCATCCATCTTCTACATCCTTGTAATGTAACATATGTAATGTTTCTACAGTGTTCGTATCAGTGTTTCCTCATGTGACATGTCTGCTTGTTTTCTGAACTTAAGAACTTTTGTTCGTAACCTCTAAACGTTTCCTTCACCTTACCACCTATACCCGAATGCAACCTCCCCCAACCCTCCCCATCTTCCCCAACTTGATTATGTAGACCCCCATCAACTGTGATAACTTCCTGGGGTACGTCATGAACAGCCATGGCATTCTGAAGATGGCAGTGCCGCCATGCTGCAGCCATTACTCTAATGGTTGTCCTGTGTGCTGATATTACATTGCATATCTGCTGTGTTGGGGCATCAGCATTTCTCCTCACTCGCTATCGTCCTGTGACACTTCCGGCCCCGAGTCAGGGATATTATGTTTCTTGCATTCCTGTGGTGGCAATTGGATTTTCGCCTCCACGTACGCAACCGCATCAGAGGGGTTTTAAAAAAAAGTTTGCTTGGCCCCCATGGTGAATTTCTCAATTTAGTTCGGAACATAAGGGCGTATAATTGAGGAGTTTCGCGATGATTGTGCGCGGGAGGCCCCGGCTCCAGAGCTGGCGCTAGTGTGCGTTGTGCTTGCTCCACCAGAAAGAACGAGGAGAACTTCTCTCTTCCAAACAATGTATTAAGTAAGTGTTTCACAAACAGCTCCATTGGCCCTTTATTCGCCGCCTCGGCGACCCCTACAATGCGTATATTATTCCATCTCGAGCGGGATTCCAAATCATTGCACTTCAATTCTGAATGCAGGGAGGCCATGGCACCGTCTTGTCCTCAATCTCCCGGACCATGTTTTCTGTTTCCGTGATGTGGCCGCTCTCCTTCTCCAGTTTAGCTTTCAAGGTACCAATGGTCTCCACCACTTCAACCAGTTTACCGTTTGCGGAGCGGTAGCCCGCCTGCATTACTACCATCAGTTGGTCTTCCCAGGCTTTGTAACAGTGGACACTCGGGCGATCCTGTTGCGCTGAGTCGTTTAGCCCATGGGGGTTGGCTGGCGCGTTGGTGAATGAATCCATAGGGCCCTTCTTCTTCCCAGCTCCCTTCATCATTCTGTCCTCAACGATTGTTGAACCGGGGTCCCGGCCTGCTATGGGCTTTTACTTTTATGTCCGCCCTATGCTACTAGTCTAAGTGTGGGGCACACATGTCAGGATATTCAGAAGGTAGCACCTTGTGCACACAGGACCACTTTGTTAATGTTCTGCTGCATTGTCACAGGCCCCCGTGATTGATCTCTCACTTGGGTGTGGCCCCTTATGTCTGGATCACTCCCCAGGGTTGGTACCTGTTTCAAATGCTGGCACTGTGGAGCTCCGTTCATCAGGTTCTCTCTGGTGTTTCCCCCAGGCTTCCCCAACTCGCCGCAATGCCGTGTTAATGTTCTGCTTGTCTGCAGGGAAGCGACATGCCCGCTCCTCAGCTCCGTCTAATGGTGAACACTCCGGAGCAATGCTGCCACTGTATGGGTCAGCCCAACGGTATGCCATTCTGCGCTGCCAGTATGGTGTCTACAGTGTCTTTTCGCCAGCAGCCGGATACGGCCAGTGCCCCACGACATCCAAGGCTGGGTACAGAGCAGCAGAGATGATCGTAGGGGGTGCAGGGGAATTCCAGTATCCGGATCGAATCCGCGGTCACCGGATCAGTGAACCGGTGTATGCTGCTCCCAGTCCAAACAAAGCAGGCAGTACCGCCTAGGTGCCACGGTTCCCGGTGGGTCCCTGGGGTCCAAGCAACCGCTCTGGAATGACTCTGCGGGCCGTTGCCTGCCCCCTCGCGGGCTAGGAAAGCCTCAGATGTTAGTTGCCGTGCTGCCTTAACAATGCAGCGACAAACATTGGGAGCAGCCTGCGGCAGCCACGACGCCTTCGCATGTAGTCCGATCAGGACACCGGAGGTTTAGCGCAGGCCGAAAACCGGTCAGTTGGTGCCTCACTGTTTATGCTACCGATTCCTCAGTTCTGTCTTCAGGTCTCAGCGCACAGCAGGATATTTTTAAGAAAATGGTTTGTCTAGAGCCAAAGCTCACATTTAGGCCATCATCTTCTTCAACTGCTCAACACTAAAGCCCCCCCCCCCAGGTCCCTCATTTAAAATCTTCTAACCCTCCGAAACATCTGACCCCACTCCTATCTTTTGGCGTCCCGCAAGGATTAGTCCTTGTACCACTTCTGTTTACCTGCTATATGCCCTGGGAAGACGCATCTCATTCTTAGGCTTTTACTATCGCCTCTTTGCTTATAGCATTCACATCTTGTTCTCCTTTTCCTCCTCCAAACCAGCCGACTCGAAACAAATGACCAATTGTCTCACTGAAATCTGTCATTGGATATCTCTTTGCTCCGCTATGCTGAACTCTTCAAATATGGAAGCCATCCTTCTCTTGGCTCCAACCACATTCTTACCCTCCCTTCTGATTTCCTTCCTGCCTGACCTTCTTGCCGACTTGCCTGAGGTTTGCAAACTGGAGGGCCTCTTTTAAAGCAATCTCCAACTGAAACAATTCATAACTGCAGTCACCTCTGCTTCTGATGTTCACCTTCTCAACAGTTGGAAGGTTTGTCCATTTCCTACTCACCACTCTTTGAAAATGTTATTCTCCACCATCATGCTTTCCATACCTGCTTACTTGCTTGTGCTTCTTCTTTGGCCTTCCTATCTCCTTAGACAAAGTCCTCAACTTTGCTATCTACACTATCTCAAGTCAAATAAAGGTTTCAGGTCTCAGGGTTCCCTTCCCTAAAACTTAATTTCAGCAGCACAAAAAATGTCCTTTGTCTTATAAAGTTCCTTGTCACTCTTGTGCTTTCTTTGATGGTGGTTTCTTCATGTATACATTGTACCTGTATTGGAATAACCTTCAAAGTTTTAATTAGTTCTGCTTTCAATGTGATGTCCTGTTATATGTAGTTTTGATGTAATTAGATATCCAATATTACTTTCTTTGTGTCAATGTTAAAGTTCCATTCATTTTAACATTCAGCTTGCACTGGATTTTCTTGAATTTAAAGTTTCATTCATTTTAGAATGCAGCATACACTGGTTTCACTAGTGTTTAATATTCCGTTTTACTTCTGAGCTTAATATGTCGTACACTGGTTTCACTTTAATTCAAAGTTCTGCTTTACTTCTGAGCTCTCTTTTGTAAAGTTTTCACTCAGTTTGGTATTCAATAGACATTGGTTACACTTGTTAAGGTTTTTGTTTAGTTCAGTATTTACTAGGCACGGGTTGCGCTCAGAGCACACTTTCCATTCAATCTGCTATGTATTATTTCTTTAATTCACTTCAAAAGGAATACCCAGCATTCAGAGACTTTTTGCATCGTGTTTCCTCACACGGGACCACTCCGATGCAAAGTATTCCTAGTATTTCAATGTTTGATAATGGTTTGAATCAGAGACCTTCGATAGCGTGCTTCCTCACATACGCGACCACTCCAATGCATAGTATTCCTCGAACAGCAAAGTTCAAATGGTCATGCATCGATTTCTCAATTGCTCGAAACTCACTGTTTACATTCACAGGCTTCCCAGCAGCGTGGATCATACAGCCTTCTGTTCTTCGTGTCATGAGTCCAACTCCTGAGCCTCAGGCACTCCTGTGGCAGCCTCCTGACACAGAATGTGATGGGCCCGTAGGAATGAATGGGTCAATGTTGATCAATAGAAGTAAATATATGGTCTGCACACATGCAATAATTACGAAAAGGAGACCTCCACATGGATGATTAACACCTAAAATAAGAAATCTAGTCCCATAATTTCACTCTCTAGGAAGAGGAATTGCAGAGGTGAGCAGTGACATCACCAGTAGGTACTCTTCAGCTTTGGTTTCGATGGGTAAGCTCAGCACAGAAGAATGGAACCAAACCTAGAGCCACACCATTGAGGAGCCTGTACAGCCCAATGCTGTGGGTGTCAAAACGTGATCTCCTGAGTGGACTAGATACCTCTGTTCCCAAGCACCAGCCAGAGAAGGGAAAACAACTCTCTGATCAGTTATTAGGGCCACAGGTGGACTGTAACTGCAGCACCAGATCCCCCGGCAGTTAGAAGGAAAGGAACAATATCAGGACACAATAATTTGTACTACCACAAAGTATGGAAACAGGTATTGTAACCTACCTATGTGGGAAAACCTCCCTCAGGGGTGAGTGCGCAAAAATGGAAATTGTTACAGTCAGTGTTCCAGTAGCAAGTTCTAGGGAAAAATTCAAAAGAAACAAAGCTCAAGTCCAAAGTACTTTTAGTATCCAGATCGCCAAAGCACAAGGGAAATCCAGAAGCAAACCAAAGGAAAAAAACAAAAGTATAAAAACCGGGAGTAATCACAGGTCAGCCAAAATCCAGGGACCAATCCAAAGGCAATCCAGTAGACAAAAACCAAGGTCAAAAGCCACAAAAACAGGAAACCAACAAACACCCAAAACGCCACTCACATGAACAGCTGAGAAGCACTGAGTGAAAGGTGGCTGGTGCTGTTATGGGCTTCTTCCTGGTTGTGTTTGTCACGTGACCTGGTGCATGTCACGTGAGCGGGAGAAAGCTGCGTAGGCTGTGCGTCCTGGAGTCGCCATGGCAACCGCAAACAACGCTGCAAAGAGCGCTGTGCAGAAGCGGCCCCAGACAAGCCACCGGAAGTGCCACAATGCCGGGGAGACCACGCGTGAGAACCGTGGCACCACAGCAACCCCCACCGACATGGTGGCTAGGGGACAGGGCGGCCCCGGAGTCGGCATGAAAGCGGGAGCCTGAGAGAGCCCGACTGCGGTACCGCAACAGCGGTAAGTGCATGACAGAGTCCCCCCCTCAAAGGCCCACAACCCTGTGGGGGTGAGGGAAAGTCCTGATGGAAGCGGGAAACCAGAACAGGGGCATGGATGTTAGCAGCAGGTTTCCAGGTCCTCTCTTCAGGCCAAAAACTCTCCCAGTCGATCAGATGTTGCAGGTGACCTCTGCAATAGCGGTAGTCAAGAACAGGGCAAACCTCATTATTTATTTGCACCGGGGGCATTGTGGCGCTGTTACAGGAATATGTCTTAGTTGCGTATTTATAACGCACTTAAAATACCCAGAGGTTTCTAAGCGCGGACGCGGGAATCGAACCTCTGTTGCTTTGTGCCGTCTTGTTTCCAAGGCGAGCACTTTGCCGCTGAGCTATCCTCCCAGAACTCATCCGAAGAGCTTTGGACGACTGGCAGAGGTGGCACTACTATGCGAGTAGAAGGAAGGCATGGTTTCAGAAGGGAGGTGTCAAAAACTGGATGGATATGCCAAGAAACGGGCACCGCTAGATGGAAAGAGACCGGGTTGATAACCTTGGTAATTCGATAGGACCCACAAAACGAGGAAGAAGTTTGCGGCAACCCGGGATACTGAGATGCCGTGTAGACAACCCGACCTTGTCACCGGTCTCATAAATCGGGTCCGGGTGTAGTCGCCTATCTGCCGAGCCACACATGATAGCCTGAGCATCCCGAAGATGACAGTGTCGCCCTGTGTATAGCCGTGAGATCACTTAAGCAGGAATATGCGGCAGGGGTGGAAGAAGGTGGCAGATCAGATACTGGTATAGTGCAGGGATGTTGACCATGCAAAGAAAAGAAAGGAGAGAAGCCAGTAGAAGAATGAGGTGCGTTGTTATAAGCAAACTCCACTGTACACAGGATGTTGAACCAGGATTCATGATGTTGTAAACATAGACAACGCAGATACTGTTCTAGCATCTGGTTGATGCGTTCAGTTTGGCCATCGGTTTCGGGGTGGTGAAAAACAGGAATCAATACCCAAGAGTGCCGTGAGTGCTCTCCAGAACCGAGACGTGAATTGAGAACCTCTGTCCAAGATGAGGATGGACGGGAGACCAAACAGACAGAAGACATGATGAAAAATGAGATCAGCCAGCACAGGGGCAGAAGGTATGCCAGAACAAGGGACAAAGCAAGCCATTTTCATAAAGCAATCAACCACAACACCTATAGTGTTGAAATTCTGGACCATGGGTAAATCAGTGATGAAGTCCATCGAGACCATGTGCCAGGGTTTATGGGGAATTGGCATAGGTTGGAGTAGGCCAAGGGGTTTACCCCTTCGGTTCTTGCCTTGAGCGCAGCTGGAACACCCGTCAACATAGTGAATGACGTCCCGACGCATGGAGGGCCACAAACACCAACGTTGGAGGAGAGCTAGAGTTCTTCTTTGGCCAGGATGTCCAATGATGAAAGCATCATGTGACCATTCAAGGGCAGTGTGGTGTGTCGGCAGGAACAGACGTCCTTGGACGAAGGGTAGGCCTTCAAAATACATAGCATTCCACTCCTACAGGCTAGCTGGATGTTGAGAGATCCAATCAAGGATCTCAGCGATCAGACTGGGAGGTGGCGTACATAGATAAATTAAATGTTTCTTCTCTAGGATGGTATTGGGGAAAATAGGCAGTGTATTTGTATTTGTATTTATTGTGTTTATATAGCGCTTTCATCCAAAGCGCTTTACATTATAACAGAATACCTAGAACATTATAACAGAAGAAGCAATTTACAATGAATCGAACCAATAAAAAACAGTAAGTAGAGCAATTAATCTGTGAGGGGGAAGGAGAGGGGTGAGGAAGGGAAGGAGGAGGGGAGAAACAGAAGGGATATAAGGGTGAAAGTGAGGGAGGATACGGGGAGGGGTTAGGGAGGAGAGGATCATAGGGAAGATTCGAGGGAAGGGGAGAGGATGAGAGGTGGGGAAGGTTTCAAGGCAGAGAATGGAGATGGAGAGATTTCAGGGAAGTGCGGAAGGAGGAAAAGGTAGGTATAGAGCAGATTGAGAGAGGTAAGGAGTTCCAGTGCAGGGGGGCTAGGAGCTGAAAGGAGCGGAAAAGTGTATTCCTCCCCCAGCAAAAAGAGACAAGGCATCCGCTTGCCATGGGCTGAACCCGGATGGTGTTTATGCGGAAGTCAAAAGCAGCAAAAAACAAATACCAGCGAACCTGCCGGCTGTTGATACACTTCTTGGAAGTTAGGTCCTGAATAGTGCGGTGGCAGGAGTACACTGTAACGGGCCACTTGGCTCCGAGTAAATGGTGTCTCCATACCTGAAAAGCATCTTTGACTGCCAGTAGCTCCTTCTCAGTGACTGTAATGAAGTTCAGATGGAGAAAGCTTTCGAGAGTGGTAAGCCAATGGATGAAACAGGCCGGAGTTTGGACATGCCTGGGACAAGACTGCACCTATGGCAAAAGACAAGGCATCAGCCTCCACCACGAATGGGAAATCTATGTTGGGGTGCTGTAATATTGGGGCGGTTGTATACACTGTCTTGAGCGTGTCGAATGCTTCTTGTTGAAGCATGGTCTAGACCAGGGGTCTCCAACCTTTACCTTAGCTAGAGCTACTTGTAGTGGAGGCCAACAGTGGAGAGCTACTAGCGGGTGATATCGGGATGGGGATATTTATAAACCTCTGAATTGTTACCAATATTTTTGGGCTCGATTATTTCCTCCTCTATAAACAGATGGAATAACATATGCCTTCACGATTATATTAAGAACTTCAAAAACCCCTTTGTTGCATTATTATTTATTAGTAGCTGTCTCAAAAAGACAGATATTTGTTGGACTACCACACAAATATCCTGTAATTTTTGTGCCCTTCCTTTGAGTTTTATGCAGTCTTTCTACATGCTAGGCACACTATTGTTTTCCAAATGTGCATTTCACACTTACATAAAAAAAAAAGTAATTTCCAAATTGAAAATTTTGCTTGCGTTCACAAGTTTTCTTTGAAATGTTTTTTTTTGTCAGACACCACACATACTCTGTTATTTGCCAGTAAGATAGCTCAGCGGGTTGAGCGCTCGCTGCTGCGATCTGAGCGTGATCTGCAGGTCGCAGGTTAAAATCCTGGCAAGGCGAACTCAGCCTTTCATCCTTCTGAGGTCGATACATGAGTACCAATTTCAGTTGGGTGACATTGCATGTAACTATGTGCTTTGTAAAGCGCTTTGGATTAAGGCGCTATATAAATAACACCTTATTATCATTATTTGTGTGCCCCTCTGTGTTTTAGCACATGTTATATTTATAAAGAAGTTATATGCTTGTCAAACTGGTCAATCACAAATAAATGTTTCTGTTATGCTGACAGCAGTTTTTAGGAAATTAAACTGTGGGTTCATGGGTGCCAACTTTTGATTTTCACAGGGGCAGAAATATCCCCACCTCAGCCCTGAAGATAAGCAAGCAACCAGCCCAACCCATACCCTGGCCAAACACATTGTATAGCACTTTTTTTTATAATGCATTGCAAAAAGTCATATGATTAACAACCTGTAGTTTTGAATATATAACATCTCAGCATCGGTCTGTCAACCTGCTGAACTACCCTGGTAGGCTTCTACTGTACAGCGTGTCTATGGATTGCTTAATGTACTAAAAGTGGGTGTACTTGTGTCATAGATGTGATTTAAAGTGGAAATGTACGGTGTGGAATTTGGAAAGAAACCACCTGAAAGAAATTGCACCATTTTTTAAAAATTATTTTGAACATTTCCAGGCGAGCGGCAGTGCTATTGTGATATTTTTATTGCGTGGTCACAATGATCCTGCCCCAGCCCCTCCAACATCTCTGGCTAACAAGAGCAGCTTGCTTAAGAAAGACTGTCGTGGGGGCGCACTAGGCCAACTGTGGTACTACAGGCGGCCTGCAGAAGCATAACGTGATATTGACATTTGTCAGTGGATTTACAAGCAGTTCCAAGTGGCACAGTAGCCAAGTTCTCTGCCTGCAATTGGGCTGACTAGGGTTCGGATCCTGAACACGGAACATGGCTACACAAACACCATTAAATAATATAACTTAGGAAACACCATTAAATAATATAACTTAGGATAAACGTTTATTTTTCGGTATCTTCAGCGCAGGCGACTGAAAAGGCTCAGGCGAGCTAATAGTCGCCCATGATCGACTGTTTGGCGACCTCTGGTATAGACAAATGGCACTTTAGGACTCATAGGTACGGTAAGGGAGAGACGATTGCAGAGAAACCAGAGATAAAACTTCGATGGAAATTAGCAAAACCCAGTAAGGCTTTTGTGGGAGTGGGACAGTTTATTATGGTCTGAATCTTGGCAGCATTCATGGACAACCTCTTGGCCGTAATGTGGAATCCGAAGAAGTCAATCTCGGTCACATAAAACATGCATTTTCCCGCCTTGGCATAAAGAGAATTCATCTTGAGGCATGAGAGAACTTCCCTCACATGTTGTACATGGGCTTGGATTTATGGGGAGAATATCAGTATGTGATCTAGGTAGACGATGATGTAATAGTCTATGACATTGTGGAATACATTGTTCATAAACCTCTGGAAAGTGGTGGGTGCATTGCACAGACCTAATAGCATGACTGTATATTCATAGAAACTGTGCAGAGTGCAGAAAGCAGTCTTCCACTCATCTCCTTCTCTTATACGGACCAGATTGTTGGCCCCTCAGAGGGCTAGTTTGGTAAATAGGGTTGCCTGCCTTAGTTCTAGCAACACTGAAATCAAGGGAATGGGATATCGATTCTTTATGATAATCTGATTCATCAGTCTATAGTTGACACATGAACGGAGAGCCCCTTCCCTCTTGGGTATGAAAAATATCGGACTGGCAGCATGAGACTGCGATGGTATAATATGTCTGAGAAAAAGAGCAGTGGCTATGTTCTCTTTCAAGGCTTCATCTTCGGTGGGGGATAGGGAGTATATACGCCCACATGGTATTTTAGCATCCAGAACCAGATCTATCGGGCAGTCATAGGGGCGATGAAGAGGCAAGACTTCTGCACTGCCTTTGTCGAAAACATCAGAAAAGTCTTGGTATTCCTGTGGAATGCTGGACGTGACCGTACCCACTAAATGAGTGGCTGCAACTAGAGCTTGGCAAGGGGAATGAAAAGACAATGCAGCCGAGAGGCAATGTTCCCGACAATAAGGAGATACAAAGTCTGTGGAACCCTGGGTCCAATCGACTGACGGATTGTGTTCCTTCAACCAAGGAATCCCCAATATGATTCTGAACTGGGGTGTTATAAGGTTGAAAGATAACATTTCTGAGTGCATGTCTTGGATCGTAAGAATGAGAGGGGTGGTCTGTTGTCTTATAGGACCATAAATCAAGAGAGAATTGTCAACTGCCTGTATTGGTTCAGGTTTTAATTTGTTCTGCAGGGGCAGATTGAGGGACGTAACCAGGGTGATGTCAATATAGTTGCCAGAAGCCCCGAAATCCAACACCAAGCGGACGGCGTGTTTAACAGAATCGGGCAACAATAATATGCCAATCGACCACAAAGGGGGCAACAGGGACGGATAGTAGCTTGTGAAAAGAGGGTGTTGAATCTGGGCTCATCCGTGCCCCCTTCTCCAAGGATGTGCCTTCTGAAAACTTGATGTTCTCTTGGGTCGTTTGGGGAATTCTTTCACGAAATGCCCCGATTGGCTGCAATAGAAACAGGCATTGGTCAAGCGGCGCTGTTCACGCTCATTGGGAGTTAATGGACCACACACCCCCAATCTGCATGGGTTCCCCAGGGGCTTCAGAAGATAGTGGAGGTCCGGTGAACGAAAAGCTAGGAGTTTTAAGTGTTTCAGACTTTCGTTCTGCCCTTTCGGGCATCCACATGTAGTGCCAAATCTACTAAATCAGGGTACTGAATGGGCAAAGCAGGGACTACAGCCAGAGTGTCTTGTTCTCAGGCCATGATATGAAAGGTTATTTATAACGCGCTTAATACCCAGAGGTTTCTAAGAGCGGACCCGGGGATCGAACTTGTGGAAATGTGTGTCAAACACTCTGGTAATTTCTGCAACCAGTAAGTCGAAATCATAGAGGATTGGGTTATTACCTTCTAGAAGCAGGTATGCCCTGGTGGTAGCCATACCACTTAAGTGGGAGAGGATAAATGCAGCCTTTGTGGTAGAATCAGGGAAAGCTTGAGGTCTGCATAAGAAGTGTAGTTTGTATTGGTTGAGGAAGGTACGGAATTTACGTGGGTCACCGTGGAATTTATCTGTTGGGGCCAAAGGAAACGGGGTAGGTACATAAACAGGAACCTGTGGGGGAAGGTTACCAGGCAGTGGCTGCTGAACCAACGGGTCCTCAAATTCCTCATCAGGAGGAAGGGAATAGTGCTCGCTTTGCATAGCGTCTGGATGTTGGTGAATGGCTGCAGTGGCGGCTGACATCTCAGCTCGCAGCACCGTGATAGCCTGCACTAAGGCGACTACCGGGTCACCGGCGTCGGTGTCCATATTCCACGCAGAGAAAGGCTTCTCAGTCTGTCAAGATGTGATCTCCCGAGTGGACTAAATACCTCTGTCCACAAGTACCAGTCAGAGAAGGGAAAACACAGGTGGATTGGAACTGCAGCACCGGATCCCCTGGCAGCTAGAAGTAAAGAAACAATATTAGGACACAATAATTTGTACTACCACAAAGTATGGAAACAGGTATTGTAACCTACCTACGAAGGTGCCAGAAGGAGGTAGAATGGAGGAAAAGAAAAAACCCAAACATGGCAAAACCTACTTCAGGGATGAGTGCGCAAAAATGGAGATTGTTACAGTCAATATTCCAGTAGCAACAAGAGTAAAAAAAAAAGTAAACAAAACAGGAGTAATCACAGGTCAGCCAAAATCCAGGGACAAATCCAAAGGCAATCCAGTAGGTCAAAAGCCGCAAAAACAGGAAACCCCCAAAATGTCACTCACATAAATAGCTGAGAAGCACTGAGTGAAAGTGAAAGGTGGTTGGGGCTGTTATGGGCTTCTTCCTGGTTGTGTTTGTCATGTGACCTGGTGCTGGTTACGTCAGCAGGAGAGTGTTGCATTCGCTATGCCGCAGCGCTGGGGAGGCAGTGTGGGAGAACTGCAGCGCCACAGCGACCCCCGCAGACATGGTGGCGAGGAGACAGGGCAGGTACTGGAAGCCTCAAAGGAGCCCGACTCCGGGACTGCAACAGCGGAAAGTGCATGAGAGGCGGTCAGCAGACAAAGACCCTGACCCATGAGCCCTGCTGAGTTTAGATGGACTCTTTGAAGACAGGCACGTGAAGTAACAGAGTCATTGTTAGATCAATAGTGTCCCTAGCCATCGGTCACTGGCTGTGGTTCAATTGAAGTACCTCAGCGCATGTGACTGGAGGTCTATACCATAGTCCTGCTGCACAGTCTGTCAAACAAAAGGTCCAGTAGAGGCAACAACCACTCTGAGAGGCCAGAAGAATGCACTGCTTAGATTCAGGGATCATACAGAAAAAGCAAGCTCTAGGAGATGGAAATACACAATAACGCCATCAGGCCAAAGGACCCAGCTGTCCTTATTGTTCACGGTTTACGGGACAGGTGTACTGGACACTGTTCCTTCTGGAATGAGGCAGTTTTACTAGGATTCTTGATTTCCAAAAGATGCTGGTTCACAGCCACTGCCGCCTCTACCTGGTCGCTTATCCCTTAATGCTTCAGAGGGTTCGCTTTTTTCCTGAAACCAGATGGTAGAGGGTGGCCCTAACCTCCAATTGCACACTCATGTAACTTTCAAGCATTTGGCAGCTACCCAATCAGTGCTGCCCATCACACACCAACCTTTGCAGGCATTCTCTTGGTCAAACAGAGAATGGGTATTCCCAAGAAGACCCAGGCAGCCCCGCTTTGAGCTTCTGGCATAGGTTTACCCTCTAAACAATCCTATATGGTTGTTCAAAGTCACACATAAGGGCAACAAAGTACAGTTGCATAGCTGCTGGATTTCACAACGACCAGAGAAACCATTTTGTGAGCCCCTAGGAAGAAAAATAATTCTTGCCAGCCAAAATGTCTACTTATCGGGTAGTAGCCAGTTCAGTCCCTAGTGGTTCGCTCCATCACATACTAAGATTGGAGTAAATCCTAAATTGTGCAGGTAATATTTTAAAGTACAACTGTTTAGATTTGTTTACTGACCATGGGAGACCATGAAGCACATCGGCCTTAGCCCCCACTTTGGGGGCCAAAAACATTTCCCAAATGGACACAAATACATCAAATATTCACGTCCTCAGTGAGATCTAGATTGAACTCACTGGGGTGAAAGTGGCCAGAGGATCACAGAACACAAGCAACACATTTATGGGACTCTAAAGCTGGCAAAAAGTGGACTTTCTATTATACAGCAGGTATTTGTTTTTTTATTTTCTCAGTTACCACTAACCTACCTTTGGCATTTAGGTCTAAGGAGTAATACCTTCTCAGAACCTATGTTATCTTCTACCATCTGATTATGTACAGATCTAAATGGGAGGAAAATGCTGAGATAATGTCATGCCCTTCTTTTCTCCAAGGTGTAGTCTGTGTCTTATTAATTGGGTCCACACAGATCCCCCAACTAAAGGGAAGGTGATAAAAACACCACATGTCATGCTGAGTCTTTTTGTCTTACTGGGTTTGTACTGGTTCTTTGGATTATGGTCTTAGATTTGTTTGGGGGTGTGAGGTTGCATTTGGCATGCAAAAAGGCTTTTTTGCATGCCAAGTATTATCAGAATTGGCCCCAACGGACTGTTGTGACTGAATGTTGAGGGAAGGCTTCCCTCATCTATGTTGCAGCTCCTTACCCCATTGTGGAAAAGGAACCAGCAGTGCATGGAACAATGTTGACACTGCAACTGCTCCTGTGCCACTACCAGCTTCCTGCAGCTCTCCCTATCTCTATGATGGCATTGGCATATTTTTGCAGCTGTTCACATCTTTTTGCTGTAGCCTGACATAGCAATTAATTGCCAATCCGCTACATCCATTTTCTCATTCCTTTGTGGGAAGTTTAATTAGGTCTGTTCTTCATCCGTTCTTCATTTTCATCCTTTGTCAGTTGTGAGCAGACAGGAATGAGACTCAGACACTAGGAGGTCATAGTTTTGGTCAAATTTATTTTTTACAATAAAAGGGGTTCCCGCTCTAAGAGGTGTTTCCCTACCTAAAACCAAAACTAATGTCAGAATGTCCAAAGCAAAACCATCCCCTTTCCAAAGTACTATTCTGACCTGCACATTCTAACAAACGACATTCTAAAGTGAAAAGGGTGATGTCTTTGGCCTTAACTGGTTCACAAATGTTCAAAAAGGAAAATGTGTTATTCCAACATAAAAGTTTCAACAGGATAGAGTTAGTTACTCCAGAAGTTGATTCCCTTCCCCTGGATTTCTCCTTCCATTGTTGCTTATTCTACAATGCCCGTTCCTTGGGTTTTCCATTAAGTAATAACACAATTAATGTACAAAACAACTTGGCTCTTTGTCTTTGTCGTGTAAGGATACCTGGTGTACTCTCCTGCCAAGTTTTCACTCCCCTTCTCGTGTTCAGCACAGGCTTTTTGCTAATCCACTAATCCAGGTCTACTTTTCTCAGGACCTCTTTAATGCATGTATTCCCTATATAATGTTCATCGTGTCCTTGCCTGGTGTACTTCCCTACCGGGGGCTTCTTTTTGTACACACACTTGCAACTGCCTAGATACTCTCCTGCCAGGGCTTTCTTAAATGCACACACTTGCAACTATCTGGTATTCTCTCCTGCCAGGGCTTTCTCGTATATTCTTTTTACACTTTCAGTTTGGCTGGTATACTTCCCTGCCAGGGAGATTCTCAGGTGGGCTCTGCGCACCTCTCCAAAATTGATAGTTTAGTGTTTCTGCTATTTCAGATGTTCTATCTGCCTGGTATTTTATCCTGCCAGGGCTTCCTTTACATGTGTATCGCCTACTCTTGCAAACGTGAATGGCTTGCTGTTTCCTTCCATTCCCTCTTTCAGAGAGATTTCTCTCTTATATGCTTTGGCCTGGCAGCCAATAGGCCCCAGCATCCCCGCTTCCTCTGAGTGGACTCACCAGCTTTGGCAGGTGTATTCTCTTCCTGCAGAAAGCGGGCAACAGTTGTTCAGCGTCCCCTCTTCGGTCGCCGTAGACACTTCTTGCTACACATCCCGTGGTCCCTGCTGGGCTCTTCTGCTTCGTTTCTTCAGGCTCCGGTAAGGCGAAGGCTGCCTCCAAACACCTGCGAACGCTGGGAAGCCCACTGTTGGCTTTGGGTGTTCCTGCAGCAGGTTTCTTCTCTCAGTCAACTTGTTTTTGATTCTCGAGCCGGTCGCCTCCACGTCCCTCTCTTCAGCCTCAGGGTCTCTAGGCCTGTTCCAAGAGAATCAGCTCTCTCTCTCTCCAGCAGCTCTCTCCAGTCAGCTGCTCCACTGGTTTAAATCTCCCAGGCACAGGTATGCGCTTGCAACAACTAGAGCACAGCCTGTGTTCCTGGCTTGTGATCTGCTTTCCTCCATTCATCTTCCTCGTTGCAGTTTTCCGTTAGTTATGGGAATGCATGTCCATTCTTGAATTTATATAGGTAAAGTTCTGAAGGTCTGGTTACTTGTTCTTTAAAGGAAAGTCAGTTGTAGTTGACTTCTAGGTAGAGGCTGATATTATTTTTAGAGGGTATGTCTGATCATGATTACTTACACACAGCTCTCATTAAAAGGTCTTCAGCATCTTTTCTAGGAGCATGAGGGGACGTCTTACAGTATGCCATTAAAGCATTAGGCACGGGTGGGGTATCCTCAAAAGAAGGGGGATACCATGTCCCATCCGATGGTGCCATGATATTCTCCCAGAGGTTGTCTTCCCTGCATGTGATCCTCCCTCATATAGCCGCCCCCAGAGTCATGATCAGGTAGCGGCTACCATCCCCTGGCCACATGGGGAGAGGGCACCGCCGGGAAAGGAGCGATGACATCATCGGATTCATCACACAATGTGAACATCTTTTTTTTAATTAAGAGTTTAAAATAACAATAAAGAATATTGCAGGTCTGGGGGGTTGAGGAAGGATTAGTGACCTTGATTGCCAGAACTTTATTAGTGGGCTTCACGGTATTACCCAAATTGACCTTTTACAATTGACCTTTTGCACAATTGACCTTTATATTATTTTAGTTATTTTATATATGTATTGGGTTGGTTTTGGATTATAAATAATATAAGGGGATTGGGTGGGGGGTTGCAAGGGTTTTTGGATTGTGTGGGGGGCAGCAGGAGGTTTCCCCCTGCATATATGTCCTAATTGACCTTCTAAATTATGTCAATATTCCCGAGGTCAATTCTCCTGAGGTCAATTGTGAAAAGGTCAATTAGTATACAACCGGCTTCACAACATGTGTCTGCAGGGTTTCTGGTTGGTGGATCCAGTACATCTTCAAGATAATTCCATTTACCATATTCCAGCTGTAAAGGGTAATGAGGGAAGACCTAGTTGGAGGCGTGGGGAGGGTGCTTTTGATTTGGCAGTCCCTCAATGTCAGAGTTGATACTGTTTCAATAGTAATTGATGTTCTAGGGTGGAGAATGTATCTGACTAAGCCCTGATGTTTGATACTCTATCTGTATGTAAGGTCCAAAGCAAAAATAATTATGTGAAGTAGTAAAGGCCAACTTTTCGATAGGTAAAATAGTGTCAAGGAATGATGATTTGATAAGGTTGTTGGTAGGCGATTTCCGTGCCCACACTGAGCTTTTTATCAAGAAGGTGTATTGATGGAGGTAAAGTGTGGGGTAATTCCACCTGTGGTTATGATAAACCCGCTCAATATTGCTAAAATGCTGCAGGTCTTGCCAACTGTTTGTTTGATGCATGTGTTTGGAGAGCAACCATGAATCTCTCCATTTAACACTTTTAATGCCCAAAAGTCCCCTTGTTTCTTTAATGGTAGTACCAGTGGTCCGTATTTCTGTTGGCAATAGCTGTCAGCATCTGCACTCGCCAAAGCTAAGAGTGAATTCTTCTATTTCTAGACCTTATATGGTTCTTCTCCACTTATACAGTCCTTTTTAGTTATCAAAATCATGGTTAATGTTGTTTGTCCGATAATTAGCATTATAAGGAATGTGCAAACAACTCTTTATTATCCTAAAATGAACCTGATTTGATCAAAATTGCAGAGATGCCAAATATAAGATGCTGCAATCTCTGAAGACAGGAAAGATATCCAGCAATGTGTTGATCACTACGTTAATGGAGGGGTATAAAGATACAATAGCCATTAAAAATCATGAAGATCAGAAAATGAAATGGACCTATTAAAGTGTGTGGTGGTGACTAGGAATTCCAGGGTGTTCTGACAAATAGTGATTAGGCGCGTCGAATTTGAAAATATTTCCCAAGAATGCTGGCTCTTATTTTAAATTCTTATATAAAAGACCTGAAATAGCCAATGATCTTGTGATGCTGGGAGATTATATTGATAAAGTTGATTCCTTGGTTTAAAGGGTAATTTCCTGGTTTTGTGTTTGTTTCTGAAACAGCAAAGCTCCTAGCTCCGATGTGGTCCTTATAGTTGTATTGTGTATAGTGAAATTTTTATCTGGGCTCAATTATTAATTAAGCTTTTTATAAGTTGTATATTGAACATACTTCCATGACTAGCAGGAATGGTGCATTAATCATACCAATGTTTTAAAGGGGGAATCTGATGGAAGTTTCAAACTACTGCCTGATATCCCTATTGGAAGCTCAGTGAAGATTTTGCAAAGATGTTAAAGAACCGCGTTGTGGATTGATCTCCACCTATCAAGCAGGGTTTAGAATTGGAGTGAACCAAGTTTGTCAAATTGATCTATTCATTCAGAAATGTGTTTCATTAAGGGGTAAACATTATATTTAGCATTTATGGACCTCAAAACAGGTTTGTTGAGAGACATTTGGCAGGGTGTGTAATGACCCTCCTACTCTTTTGTTTATTAATTCTGTGATAGTTTTATTCATTTATTTCAATTGGTTTTTTGTAACACGCTTATTACCCGAGTTCGATTTCTAAGCACGGATCTGCGTGATCTTGCTTCCAAGACCAGCACGTTGCCCCTGTGCTATCCTCCCTTCAGTGAATATTAATGATTTAGAAACAAATGTCCCAATGTTGGAAGAGAAAAGATGGGTCCACTAATGTTTACAGGTGATACAATTTTTCTTTCAAAGTCCTGAACTTCAAAGCAATAGCTGTTTTGCACCAATGAGCTAACAGTTAATAGCAACAAGAATAAATGTATGGTATGCTTGGGGGCAAGAAAACTGAAGCCGAATTTTAGTAGTAGTAGGTGTCATTTGCATAGCATCTTTTCCCATTTGTATGGCCTCAACACGCTTTGTGGTAGGAACGCCCTCAGGGATCAAAGTACAGGTATGGGAACATCCTCAGAAAAGGCTTAGGTGTGCATTTCTGCATTTCGTCAAGATTAGGATTTAGGTGGGCTGGCTAGGCTCCTGTAAGCAACCCAAGAGGTCAGGGATGTGGCTGGGTGCTGAGGGAGGTCAAGACAGAGAGCTAGTGCAAGAGACTCGATATGTGACCAGCTAGACCGAAAATTGTCGTAGGTTGTCTCTGTATTCTAATGGCAGAGTTCTAACTGCATTCTAAAGTGTGTGGATGGATAGCCATGCCTGCGGCAGATGTCCACCGAAGGGGTGTGTTTATACATACCTTAAGCTCATATGGAGTTTATCTGAGATCTCACTGTGTGATCTGATCGTCTGTGTGAAAAAGACAAGCTACCCTCCTATGCTCTTTTAGGCACTATAGACAGGCTACCCTCAAAGTCCTTTAAGCGCAAATAGACCAGCTATCTTATGCCGTTTTCTGGACGTGGTAGACAGGCTACCTTAAGATATACGGTCATAACATTGTCTAGCACAATAGACAGGATATCATTGTAGTCTTACTATATATCTTCTAAGTTCCATAATAAACTACCATAGGGTATCTTTTAGTGCAGAATCAAGCATACCTGCATATATCATTGTGTTACAATGGCTAACTTATAGATAAATAATAATAATAATTGAGCATTTATATAGCGCTACAAACACTCAGGTATCTGAGCACTGCTTATTATTACCCACAGTGTGAGGTGCTCATTTATCCACCTCAGAAGGATGAAAGGCTGAGTTTGGCCCTGGCGGGATTCAAACCTGTGTCACCAGGCTCTGCACAAATGTCAAAGCGAGCGCTCTACTCTCTGTGCTATCGGACTGGCTGATCTTCTAATTGCAATGGATAAGTTACCATCATATATCTTCGAGCACATTAGACAGGTTGCCATTATAAGGTGCCGCCCAAAGTGTGCACTCCTATGCGAAAAGCTCCAAAATGAGCTTCCAGGGGGAGCCCTTTGTTCATTCTATAATGACTTCAAAGGAAGGCGATTCAACTAGTTCTTCGGATCTCCAAAGTGAAGGCATTAAGTGCAGCACTACATGGAGCTGAAATGTGGGGGCATGAATATCTTTGCTCTTAGTAAGAGTTGAAAATCCGATTCTTCTGTCCCTTTTACAAGTACTACATCGTACCCCTGGTGTGCCCTTGAAACTGGAGTTATGTCTGTGGGGTGAAGTATGAGGCAAACATTAGGCTATTGTATATTGGATAAAGCTTTGACGTTCACCCTTTCTGACTACTTACAAAATAGCACTTATTAATTGTATGTACTCGCCAGGGATTTGCCATGGTTGTGATAAGATAGTGGTGCTTGATGTGCCAGTTATCTGGGACGGCCAGACTTGTATTACTAGCTCGAAGAGAACTAGTTTGAAGGAAGTCTATGAAGCTTGTAACATTAGAGAAATGATAGCTCTCTGTTGATCTAGTAGTATTTTACCCTATTACCTCACATTTAAGAAAGATTTGGGGTTTGAGCCACATCTTGATAGATTTCCTTTTGCATAAAAGTGCATTATGCCCAAAAGAGATTGGGAACTCTCCCAGTTGGTTTTTTCCGTTGTAAGTAGACTTAAAGTGACTTTGCTGATCCTTTTAGATCTGTCAGCCGCCTTCGACCTTCTCGACCATCAGCACTTACTGTACTCCTTGAGTACTATCGGTAAGAGGGGGCCAGAAACTGAAACAGTTCTTTCCTGCGGGATAGGAACTCCATGGGTATGCCGGGGGGGAGGCCTTCTCTGAAACTGAGTCAATATACAGTGGTGTTCCACAGGAGGCCTGTTTGTCACCCACTCTGTTCAATCTTTACATAAAGTACCTCTGTGATCTCT
Organism: Ambystoma mexicanum; assembly: GCF_040938575.1. Lineage (NCBI taxonomy): Eukaryota > Metazoa > Chordata > Amphibia > Caudata > Ambystomatidae > Ambystoma > Ambystoma mexicanum. The sequence goes on along the minus strand of NC_090923.1, from coordinate 173,227,233 downwards.
TTTTAGGGTCTCCACTTTACAAACTATTTAGGATGACACTCAATTCCGTGGACAGAGTGGCCAGTGGCGCAGTTTACCACCTAAAGGTGCTGAGGCACACCAAACCTCTCTTGCCTCTTAAAAATCGGCACACTCTGGTCAAAGCCAGTTTCATGCCACGGTTGGATTATTGCAATGCCCTCTTACTTGGGGCTAGCAAAAACGCCATTAATAGGCTGCATATAACCCAAAATGAAGCGGTCAGAATCATCTGCGACATTCCAAGGAGGGAGCACATCTCCCATGCTAGAAGAAACCTACATTGGCTGAATGTGTCGGCAAGAATAACATTCAAAGCTCTTTCTTTGATCCATAAATGTCTCAATGGCAGCGCACCTATCTATCTCGAGGATCGAGCGATCCTATACGCCCCCAAAGATCACTCAGCTCGAGTAATTGTGGATACTTTACCGTACCAAGAGGCTCGGGCGATCCTTTCTTCTCCTGGCAGCGCAAACTTAGAACAGGCTGCCTATGGACTTCCGACTGGAATCAGGGTATCTTGCATTCAGGAAGCATTTAAAAACTATTTGAATAATCTTTTCCACAGGCTGCTCCTCTGTCTAGCCTCCATTCTTGGTAATTGCTTTATGCAATGATTTATGTTCTGTCCTGTCGTTTGTCTTGGTCTTCTGTGTTCTTGTAAGCGCCCTGATGCTTGTGGGCATCTGCGATCTATAAATAAATAAATGTGTGACTAGACATAAAAACATTGTCCATTTTGTACGAAGACTGTTACAAATCTTTTGCACTTTCTTTTATTTTGTCATATTTATTTGAGGCTAGCAGATATACCCGGCATTGCCTGTGCTTACATTCCCTCATAGGTACAGGTAACTGCAAAATATGATGCAGATTGGTGAAACAGTGTGGAATTGTATAAGGAACAATGCTTCGCCAAACCACAAACACATTTTGAATTTTGGTGAAATCCGGGGAAAGGGGTGGGGTGTCCAAATGTCATCTAGCTAGGAATGTCCCAAGGGTCCTAACAGGTGACTGTGCAGAATGTGGTGCAGATTGGTGAAACAGTGTGTAATTGTATAGTGAACACACGCAAACCCACAAACCCAGAGACTTTTGCTGGAATCAGAGGAAAGGGGTGGGGTGTCCAAATGTCATGTAGCCAGTAATGTCATCATGGTCCTAACAGGTGACTGTGCAAAATGGCTGCAGATTGGTAAAACAGTGTGGAATTGTATAGGGAACATACGCGTAGCCACAAACCCGTAAACCCACACCCACATTTTCACTTTTGCTGAATTCTGGGGGAAGGGGTGGGCTGTCCAGATATCATGTAGCCAGTAAGGTCCAGAGGGTCCTAGCAGGTTACTGTGCAAAATTTGGTGCAGATTGGTGAAACGGTGTGGAATTGTATAGAGAACATACGTGAAGCCACACACCCACACATCTTCACTTTTGTATATATAGACCGATTGAGAAGAGTATGGTTGATACCACTCTAACTAGTATATGGTAGGTGTTAGCCTCATCACAAGTTAGACACTAATCCGGCGCAATTTCCGTCAAGCATCACAACCTGGTGTGAACGTGCCCGACTTCGTCGGTAACGCTGTTAGTGCCCAGCAGAAACTGCATCATCGCCGGAACAGGGAGCATTAGGGCGGCCATTTTGAAAAACACAATCCATTAAATATCTCCACTCCCTGCAGAGATCCGGTCCAAGAAAGAAGCCAGAATGTCCCAGCAGAGGATCAGAGGCAAGGTGGTAGAACATCATCTGTGCAAATCAGAATTCAGTGAGGGGGACCTGGTGATCCTCACAGATGAGGTAATTGCCCACTGTGACGAACTATATGGCAGTCGGCAGCGAAAGACCACTGGACAGCGCAGGACAGCCATCTGGCATGCATCAGCCAGAAGGTGACAGCAGTGGCAAGTGTACCCCGGGATGGAGAGGACTGCTCCAAGCGGTGGAACAATCTAATGGTCAATGTGCGGGGACAGCTGTACCAATACCCCTGGGAGTCCCTGTCGACTGGAGGAGGCACTGTGGAGCCACTGGTCATCACCGTCTGGGAGGAAAAGTGCAGTACAGTGTTGGACATAGAAGGAATTGAGGGAGTCGGCCTTGCCAGGCGGGTGCCAGCAGGCAGGAGGTGAGTAAAGCCCACCCCCTCACCCAATACAAGTGCATGCACAAATGACACACCAGCATAACTTACCCCTGTGGACAGGGACACATGTTGGCAGATCCAGAAGCTGGACATGCCAACAGGACGGTGTGACGTGCCCTCCACAGTAGCCATGCAGGAGGGCACCATCGGAACGCCTGAGTGTCACAGCAGCGGGAAGGGGTGGCAAGTGACCTTACCAAATGCCATGCACTCCACACCCCTACTGGCGCACCCTATGCCAGCTGGATTGAGGTGCGTGACCGACCACAACACCGTGAAGCAGTCACAGCAACATGTTGCGTGACCAGTTGACCTGCCCCATGTTGGCATGGTAGGCAAGCCACATGGTAGTACACGACCCTCACACTGACATGTGATTGGCCTGCCAATCACTGTGCACCACAGTGCAGCCTTGCTGGCTGTATAGCAGTGCCCCATAGAGCCATGCCATTGCCATGGACTAAGCCACCGCCCCTACCCCCACCATATGAGTGCCACCCAGGGAGGAGATGTGGGGGCATGGAGGACGCGAAGCATGCATGCCAGGCGTCAGCTGCCCCAGCATGGGAACACTGTCCTCCCTACGCACATGCCAAAGACCAACTGGCCATGTGTAGCACACTCACCGCTACAAGCAACCCCATGATGCTGGCCTCACAGGCAATCCCCCCGACCAACCATGCCCATTTGCCCATATGTGTGGGGTCCTACCCTGTACCATAGCAAATGTGTCTCCATGCCAGCACACGTGGAGGAGCCATACCTGACAACATTTCCTATATCCCCTACAGGCACCCACGCATCACCAGAGGCATCATAGGAGGAGGAGTTTGCAGGCCCATCTGGGAGCGGTCTGCCACCACCACCCTGCAAAGGCCCAGTCAGCCTACACCGAGGCAGATGTCCCGCCATGTAACACTGCAACACAGCAGGAGCATGCTAACTCCACACCACAGGCCACCAAGAGCAGCGCAAGGCAAACTGCACCCACTTCCACAGCTGGAGGCTCAGACACTGAGGCCACACCTGCTGGCAGTGTGACTGTGGAGTCACAGGGGGACACCTGTCCAGTGTCACTGCCTGCCAAAGGGCCACAGACCCCAGAGAGTCCTCCACGCTGCCGGCCACCACAGACCCCAGAGGGCCCCCATGCCGCCAGCATCCACAGACCCTAGAGAACCCCCCCACGCCTCCAGCGTCCACAGATCACAGAGAAAGCCACACGCCGCCAGCATCTACAGACCTCATAGAGCCCCCAACGCGACCAGTGTCCACAGACCCTGGAAAGCCCTCTACACTGCCAGCATCCACAGAACCCGGAGAGCCCTCCACAGAGCCGGACGTTGACACACCCTCTCATGGCACCCCTGATTACCGCCCAGGGTGAGTGCACAGCCCCTCTCCCACACAGCACACACCAACACACAGCACGTGGTTGTGGAGGCTCGAGGAGATGGAGAGGAGACAGCGGGAGATGGAGCCAATTGGCCACACGCACTCAAACACCTGCAGTCCATAAGGGACAGTATTGAAGGGGCCAGGATTGTGCGGGCCATCGCGTCGAACAGAACTGAGACAACTGCCAGTACGGCGGCCTTGACACTGTAAGGCCAGAGGGTCAGGGAGATGACTAAAGATGTCTTCCCACTGGCAGAGGCCATCTGGCAGAGCACGGAGGTGCAACACCAACAAAACCTGAGGACAGGCTCTGTCCACTTCCACTTCAACCACTCCCACAGATGGGCCACAGCAGGGCACGCCGAGGCATCAGTCACAGCACCTTCTGTGCCCAAACTCACCGGTGATGGCAGGGGGGACAGAGGCCATGGTTATAAGGGACTCTAAGCCATTGACAATGAATGGCATGAGTGACCATGCTGGGGAGGTGGTTGTGGAAGGGGATAGTGTGCTGGGGAGTTGGTGGTGGGAGGGGGAGGGGGAATACTGTGCTAGGGAGTTGGTGGTGGGAGGGTGTAAGGGGGATAGTGCGCACCATGCAGGTAAGTCTGACATGTGCATGCTCCCTGGCCTGTACTGTGACGTTGGTGCAGGAGGTGGTCAAGAACAGAATTTGCATTTGCTTTTCATGCCATCCTTCAGTGTAGTTATTGGCACTACCTCCCACCCCCCAGTTTGGGCATGTCCTTTACAGCGCATATATGTTGGCTTTTCTACTCACCCACTATCCAGGTCCGTTGCCCTCTGTGCCTCTCCATGTATTCTGGCAGTGTGCTGTTCCATAGGACAATGGCATCATGGGTGGAACCAGGGTAGCGGGCACAGCAGTGGGTGATGTACAGTTTGGGGTCGCAGGTCACCTGCCCATTCAGGGATGGTAGTGCTTGTGGTTACAGTAGACTGCTTCGTAGGCATGGGGGGGCCACCACTGCAGCATGGCTACAGTCCAGGGCAGCAATCACATTAGGCCTTTGGGCAACGGCATAGAACTGTGCCTTCGTGGCATTGACCTGGACTGGGGTGGTAGGCAGTGAGATGTGGCTTTGAATTTGCCACAGGAGGGCTTCAAGCACCTGGCCCAGCACTGCTCAGAATGTGGCCTGTGCCATGCCGTGCATCATTGCCACTGAGTGCTGGAAGATGTCAGTTCTGAGGAATTGTAGGACAGACACTAGGGGGCACAGCTGTCCGGATGTTGATCCTGCTCCCTATTTCCTGTGTTGTGTTGAGTAGCTCTGTTATATTCTCCCTTTTGAGGCTGTACATGGTGACCATCTGGCTGTCGGTGAGGGTCAAGGGTGAGGGCCTAACCCACGGGATCGGTGGACGGGTTGTCCTGCCTCTCTACTTCAACCGCAGCATGAGCAGCTGCCGGTCCCAGCTCACAGTGGCTAGTGGCAGCATGGTGTTGTAAACATTGTTTGGGGTGGGGGTGTGCCTTATTTTTTTATTTTTTTTATTTGTATCTGTTTATGCAAATTAAACCTTTACAAAATTTAAAGTAAAACTTTCACGGTATTAAAATGAACAATTACAACATTATTCCAATTATAAAATTCATCAGACACAGTGCACAATATAAAGTACAGTCCCTCTACAGTGTTTTCCATATTTCAAGACTTATACATATTGTTAGAGCGTGAGAGAGAGAAAGGCCCATAAGTGTCTTCAGTAGATAATTAGGGATCTTAACATAGGTTCTTTACAGTACTAGTTTGTTCTTTTCTAAGGTTGCCAGACCGCACACTTCTACTAAAAAGATGACCACTGCTACCTTTAGTGAGTTTGACTTTCCATGTAGCATGTACCACCATAGTAATTCAGTATGGACCCTATAGGGGTCATGAACAAATTTTCCAAACACATTGTTTGACTATTGTTGCGCAGTGTAAAAGATGTTGAAGTGATTCGGTCGTGTAAGCGGAGTGACAAAAGCGACAGGAATGTTTTTGGCCCGTAGCTGATCTAATCTCGAGAATTTCCCCAGTAGGGAGGACATTGAAACGGAAACGTAAGTAGATTGCTCTCCTTATAGGATCTGGAAATTTTACTAGATTGGACTCCAACGTACCTAGCTTTTTCCCCTCTGCGACCAGTTGTTTATAGATCTTAGAGGCAGCCACCTTTTCCATGGTGGTGACCCAGTCTGACCATTGCAACTGTTTTTTCACGCCCATTGGATTAACAAATAGCATTTCATATGAGACATCAGTGGTACTAAGGAGATCTACACAATCTTTCTGTAGTCTCAGCATCCATACTGATTCACTGATTCCCCTTCTCAGTCTATCTCCCAGTAGTGTATAAAGGAAGTTGTTTTTAGATACCATTAGATTCCAATATAGTGCAATTTTTTTCCATTTCACTCTTATATTTAGTGAGATAAGGCCTAATTCATAGCGAATTGCAGCTATAGGAACACGCTGGGGCAGGTAAAAAATAATTTTCCGGCAGATCTTAGATTCCATTTTTTGTACCAGACGAGATGTTTCAAACGGTAAAATGTCCATGCCGTATGTCAGTTTTGTTACAACTTTCAGGTTATAGAACCTAATGAGGGGAATGATAGAGAATTTACAATATTTGCCTGAGATCTTCCTCATTTGGAGAATGAGCTTATCTGTTTTCTCCAAATAAAAGTTCCAGTAAGAGTATCGATATAGTCCCAAATATAGGGAATCCCAAGTAGCACAATGATATTACTTTTACTAGAAGACATGTATTTATTCGCAATTTGTATTTTGGAATTCTCGTCCTGGAAGTAAAGGATATCATGACAGACTTCTTTTCATTTATCACCAATGCATTTTCTTGCGCATATATTGTTAGTGCCGTAAGTTTTCGCTGTAAACCAACCGGGGTATTATCAACCAAAAGCAGGTCGTCGGCATAGGCGTTCCACCATATCTTAGTTCCCTCAATCTTCGGAGAAACCAAGGAAAAGGTTGTTAGGGGGACATTCGCATCAGTAGTATAAAGATTAAAGAGAGTAGGGGCAAATAAACACCCTTGTCTGAGACCATTATTAGTTTGGATTATTTTTTGAAAGATCACCAGACATGTTTAGTCTCACCTGAATTGCCGAATCTTCATGGAGATTGATAAGGACTGTCAATAGATGAGACGGCAGCCCCATTTGGGCTAGTTTTATCCAAAGTCTCACCCTGTCCTCCTTATCAAAGGCAAGCGACAGATCTACTGATGCCAAGTATATAGGGGATGCAGTTTTTTTACATGCCTTTTCTAAGAGCAACCAAATAATCAGTCCTCCTATTTCAGTTCCCATCCCTTTACGAAAACCGAACTGCTGGGGGGGTAGGATGTGATTGTATTCCGCCCATTCCTCTATTCTCTGTAGTACTAACCCTGCAAAGATCTTGGAGTCAGTGTCCATAATTGAGATCGGACGGTAATTTGTCAGGCAAGTCCTATCCCCCTTTTTATATATGGGCACGACATATGATATCCTCCGGGACTGAGGACTTTTCTTGGACTGTATAATAGAGTTAAAGAGGATAAATAGCGATTTCGCCCAATATTCCGGAGTTTTCTTCAGGGTATTATTTGTTAGCCCGTTAGGGCCGGACGCTCTTGAATTATTTGCCCTCTTGATCTGGGATTCAATATTCTCAATCGTAAAGTCGAAGCCCCAAGACCCCTTTTTTATGAGCAAAAGTTCATGCGTCATAGCTGTTTTGCCCTTATAGAGAATTGCAAAGTGTTTTCCCCAGGTATCCGCCTATACATTAGCCGATTGAAGTATAACCTGTCTTTTTTATATTGAGGCAGATGGTAACGGAAATTTAGCATATGATGAAAATACTCTGTATGGTATAGTAGAACTCAATTGAGGGAGTGCATTAAATAGGTGCACTTGATCAATCCCATTTCTAGACGCATTTACAGGCGTAGAGGGGCCCCTTGAGAGCCGAGCTCGCTTTCCCAATTCCGTTCTTACTGCCTGTTCCATCATGGATACATCAATATTCATCTCTTCTGACCTATTTTCTGTCCCCTCAGTCGGCTTTTGACTGAGTGGATATCTTATACTCAGAAAACTTGATTGAATTGGAATTTGGAAATCAAATGACGGGCCCGCAGGCACAAAGGAAATATCCTCCTCCCACAAAGATTGAGCTCCCATTTTTGTTTGTTTTTGCGAGTGCATGTAGGAAAATTCCACTTACTGTTTAATGACGTCCATTTTTGCCCTTTCATCCTCCTCCACTTTTCCCCCCTCTAGGTTCTCCTCTTGAATAGTAGTAACCCGGGGGGGATCACAGATTTTTGATCTTTGTGTTCATCTCGCATTGGAGTGGTTTCGTATGGTACTTGCACATCCATACTAGATTTTATCTCTGTACCAACACTCTAAGAGGCCTGGCTATTTTCAACGGCCAATGTAGGCCCGGGAGTCTTTATAGCACATACGTTCCCATTGCGCAACACAGTTGCCATAATGTTCTATAGGGGGTAAATATATTTATTTTCCTTTTTATGTACACTTCTTACGCCAAAAACAAAATAGTAAAGCTGTCTCTCTCTGCCTCCGCTCCTCCGCACAGCCAAACAGCCCAACAGCCCACTTGCGTGCCACTTCCGGGTGCGCTAGTACCAGTGATTAAATGCTGTGTGGGGGAGGCGGGATCCAAACAATAGAGACAAAAAACGGACTCTACAAGGCAATAGAGAGAGAAAGAGGAGGTCCGTGTTGCAATCAATTCCCCTAGTCCCCTAATCCCAGTCCCAGTCCCCAAACAAGTCCCAGAACAAGATCCCAAGCACTGGGCTGCAATGTTCCACCAAGAGGCCGCGTGTTACGCAGCCAAAGTCCACTTGTGCTTCCTCTTGCCGACTGACTCACTTGATTGAGAAAAATCTGTGTGAAGGGCAACGTAGCAACAGAGTCTCCCAGCCCAACAGCCCACTTGCGTGCCACTTCCGGGTGCGCGCACGGGTGCGCTAGTACCAGTGATTAAATGCTTTGTGCGGGAGGCAGGATCCAAACAATAGAGACAAAAAACGGACTTTGATTGAGAAAAATCTGAATGAAGGGCAACGTAGCAACAGAGTCTCCCAGCCCAACAGCCCACTTGCGTGCCACTTCCGGGTGCGCCTTATGTAACGCTCTGGGGTGGATTGGGAACACCTGTGGCTTCATTTCAGGCACCTGTGTTTATTTAACCCCAGCTGAAAGCTGGAGGTAACTGCATTGTGTTTTCGGCGGTATTCATGCCAGTTTTTGGTGCTAATACCGCCCGGAAATGGACTTGTGATGCAGCTGTGTTTGCGCCTCGTGTGGCTGGCTGTAATAGCGCCGGCTGTAATAGTGCTGGTGATTTTACTGTCAGCGGTATTTGCATTGGCTCATGATCCGGCAGAGCGGTATTGGCGGTGCTAATTCCATTACCGCCACTTTTAAGGGTTAACGCCGGATTTATGATGAGGCCCTAACAGATGAGCCCACTAGGACAAGTCCTAAAGTCTTAACGTGATGCTTGCCTTTCTGTATGGTAATTTATGCCGATGGATTATAGAATAAGAGGGTTAGTTTGACTTTTAGATTTTGTATGTTTGTGATAATATCTTTATCTTTCTTACTATACAAATTGTGACAATGTACTTTATTCTATTGAGATCTTACTTGATGATGTATTGTTTATTATTTTATTCAATTTTACTACCAATATATTTTGTGTATTATTGTTTTAAATGAAATATGTTTTATGTTTTATTTTATCCAAAATCAACGTTAAAAAAAGATGTTATACAGCAGCAGTAGAGTTTTTAAATAAAACATAACTAAACATCACAAATCACTACAATGAACAGAGAATAACACCATTTGTTGGAATGCAGATCCTATTCTGTTAAATGTACCCAACCCCCCCTTACCCTTGGCCCTCATTGTAAGTTTGCAGGTTCAGGTAAAAGTGCCTGTAACAACGTTCAGGCCTGCCGGTAGTTCACTGCCCCTGCCGGCAGATTTTGTACTGAAGCACGGCCACCATTACAAACATTGCCAGTACTTCAGTGTTCCCATGGGAATGGGAACTTACCGTACCGCCACCGCCCGTAAAATCCCTGTATTACCAGGATATCAGGCGGTGGAAATGGTATGCCAAGGTTGCCGGTACTTACCGGCAAACTCGTAATGAGCGCCATAGCACAAGTGTTCTATACCTCAGCCCTCCAGTCGAAACATTGCTTTACGATCCAGCATAGCGACTTTGCTGACCCATACTCTATCGCAATATGGGAGCTGACTTAGGCCTCCAATATGAACCTCTCCCTACTTACCCTCTACTTGAGTTATCAAAGTCTCATTGTCCGCTCCTACATCTTACCATGCTGGCCTAGACTCCTCACAATGCCACACAATGAGAATCCGACACGCTTTAACACAGGACTAGCTAGTCGACGATGTAGCATCATTTAGGCCATACGTTTTTTAATGGAATTTTATAACTGGTAGATTAGTGACAGATTGAGGCAGCCTTGTTGAACACTGTCTTTTGCAAAACAAAGAAATACATGTAGGAAGGGAAGACAACCTTTAAACAGTGCTATGGTCTTGTTATTTAATTATGTTACTGGGTGCTGGTAACCTATTTATAATCGTATACTAGAAGGCTGAACTCCTTAGACCTAAATAGACCTAAATTCCTTAGCTCTGACTTTTTCCCCAGGAATACGTATTGCCCCAATTCTCTGCTCTATGGTTGTAGCCCGAGATAGTACAGACATAGTTCCACAGAACAGGGTGAGTTTGTACATAAGATAGCATTAGAATGTTGTCCCGGTCATGTGTCGACACAGTCCCTGATAGACACATTTATGACACTGTACCTCTGCGTTGTGTGGGTGGTCCCACTCTGTGCATGATTTCTTGTTGCAATCTCATGTGGTAGTAGGCAGTATAGATTTTTTCTGTGAGCAGTTATATCTTGCTAGGTTTTGCTGCAATCTGTTAGATTAATGGCAGATTCTTTTGCATGATATTGTTGATAATGTATTCATGTCTCTATAACTGCTATTGTTGTTTTATTTCCCAGGAGCACAATTTTGGAAATTTTATTTGCATGCAAGTGTTCGCCCAATAACTTTAATTTGTGTGCGTTTCAACAAGGTGTGGGTGCGAACTTTTGTTTCTCAAGAGTTCTAGATCGTGACTTTGGCTGTCTGCATGGATTTCTTCAGGCTTCCTCCTGGTTTCTCTGTGGGGGTTTCTATGAATACAAACATCTGAAAACTGAATGGCTCCATGGCCCCAGACTCTGGAATACGCAAAGTCGAAGCCTGAAAACTGAGTCGAACTACCTAAGATTCGAAAAGCTACTTAAAATATAGCTTATATCACCGGAGGCCTTGAAACTCAGTAATGTTGGCTATGGCTATCTGGATTGTAAATGCCCACAGAAAGTATTTGCTGTCTCAGCGCACCACTGTACTAACCTTTACACAATCTCTGAGCCTCCCTTCCTTTTCATTGCACATGAGCCACCTTCTTGTCCCTCGGTTCCATGTCTTTGACATGCTTGCCTTCCTACCAGCAGTCTCCACGTTGGCGCCAATGCAACGGTGCATCCAGTGCATTGTTCGCTCTTCTTGTTTTGCTTAAGATAGGGTGGTCTCCCCCTCACATCTTCCATTTCTTAACCTCCTGTAGGAGTGGGTTCTCTCCTCCGCCCCGTTCAATGCCCTGCATCCCTCTATTAGTCATCAACTCCTTTCCTCCACTTGTCCTTCCCTCTCACATTTAGCCATGCATCTTCTCACAGCCCTAATCTGCTACATCCTGTGGGTTTCCCCATGCCTCCATACCCCTATGTCACCTCCCGCTCAGCTTGTCCTTCCTGATATCACAGCTCTCTTGATGCATGCCCTCGCTGCAGCAGAAAACCCTGAAGCATTTGCATCTAAGCTTTTGTCACATAATAAATGTGTCTGTTGGTCTGATCACCTCAAGTGATGGTAAAGTGACATTTCAAATGGACTCCTTCATCCATGATGTCCATCTCCCAGCACCAACTGCATTTTGGAAACGTTTCCGCCGCCAGGGGGCACAGCTTGGCTCTACATCAGCGATGTCTGTACGTATCCCACACAGGACTTGATGTTGAGCCCAGTATATATAGAAGCGCTGTGACCTCAGTTCCTTTTTTCCACACACTCTGCTCGCTTTAGGAAAACTGCTCTTATTTCTTATTTGCTTTATGGAATATTTATTCAGAGTGAGGCAAAGTCATGATAGAGCTGGAGTGTCAGAGCAGATGGCGAAGCAGTGAGAAGTCCTAAAGGTTGTGCCGTCTAGCTGAGAGACTGATGTCGGACACAGCTTGTGGACAGCTGTGAGGATGAGTTGAAAACCAGCCTAGGAGAGAAGACAACAAGCTGTGGAAGAGAGTTGATGGGGGTGAACAGTGGGAGGGAGGAATGCTGGATGCGAAAATCACCCAGAGCAGGCAGAGAGTTCCCTAGTTGGGAGGGGTGTGCCAGTGATCTGACAGACTTAAGATAGTAAAAGGGTTTGCAGATGCCAGTCTCTGTGGATATGGAGAGCAGTGAAGGAGGACGCTGGATAGTCAATAGAGGTACAAGGCCATCCCAGATAGAGAAACACAGCCAGAAGGAAGCTTCAGAGGAGGGAGCTCGCTGAGCCGATGAAAAGGACACATCAACCCACAGGTTGATTTCTGGAACCAGATAGCAAAGTCCCTAGTGCCTTTGACTAAAGCAAATACTGTGAGAACATGGCGAAAGTGATTCTAGAATAACTATGCAAACTGGTGTGAAAAACACTGGACTTCTGGAACTAAGAGGCCATATTTATCGTGCAAGTAGAGAAATCAAGTGTGTGAGAAACAATAATTCCGGTAACCTGATGGTAAATTTTCTAACCCATCTAGGGAAAGCAACTAAAGGGGTTTGTGCTGAATTCTAGAACTTGGAGGCAAAGTTGCTAGTGGAACTCTATAAAGCAGATTTGAAAAACATTGAATTCTGGAACCTGGGGACAAAGTTACTAGTGACAGTTTCGAAACCAATGGATGTTAGGAACAGTGTGTCCTGACAATTGAAAGCAAAGTTCTTTGACAATCACATTCGGTGCACCCACTGCAGAGGTCATGAAGACTCTAGGGGGTGTGAGTGTCCACACGCATTGTAATTTGCTACTTGGTGGAGTTATGCAGGTGATTCTCCAGGGTCCCGATCCACTGCCAACTGCTTGTGTTTCTCAAACATCCAGGTAAGGGCCAACCTTCTGTAAACTAAATCCAGGGGTTTAGAACAAGGAATATTATTGTGTTGCCACTCTATTACATTCCAACACATTTCAGGCAAGATCATGCTTACCAATTCATAGCCAAAAACATGACATCTGTTTGCGGATATCTCATCGCAAGTCTCAAATCTAACCCTGCTCGCCACTCAGACACAGAGGGGTATAACGTATCCAAGGAGGTCTCTGACAGGATGGGGTTTGCTGCTAAAGAATGCTTACACCTTTACAGTGTATACAGATTGTCCTAGGCTCTGCCGACACCAACGCCCTGATTGTCTCACCTGACCCCATATCTGCAGCAAAGCATGCCGGAGCCTGGTGCCACTGCGCAGATAGACTCACTTTGCCTGACTTCAAAATGACAGACCAAGTCTTTAAACCCTTGGTCCCGGATAGGAAAGGAAGTCAGTCGGCCAGTCTGGCACGAGGGAAGGTAACGGTTGGCACCTGGAAATGGTAAGGAGGGAAACAGAACTACTGACAGAGATTAATGGGAAGCGGGACACAGCCTATCTTGGTACCCACAGTTAATGAGAGAAATGGACCAATCCAATCATGAGAGAGAGAGAGAGAGAACACGAGAGAGAGAGAGAGAGAGAGAGAACACGAGAGAGAGAGAGAGAACACGAGAGAGAGAACACCACAAGGCAACTGATTGCTATAACTCACCTGCTGGAAAAACCCCAGAACCAAGGAAGAAGACGATGCACCAGCCTGCTGCTGAGGATTCTAATTCTCCATCTGCCTGAGGCCAGAGGAAAAAGGGAACACGCTGCTCAACCTTTCTGAGGGCTGCATCCCACACACTGTGAAAGGAGCCAGCGACCGGGCACAAGGTAGGCTCTCACCCAGCAGGGCAACACCGGGTAGGTGGATAATAAGGTGTACACCCATTCCACATGATCCATTGCAGTGAAATTCCATCTCAATGGCCCTCTCTCTCAAAATGGACACATTGCTTTCAATTAAAATGTGAAAATAAAATGAAAAAGATGCATGTTGATGTTTTTGAGAATTGCAAATAGGTAAATGATAAACGGTAAGGGGAATAGGGCATAAAAAGAGGGTAAAGTATTAATGGAAAAATATGGGTAGTAAAGAAAAGAAAAGGGTGGTCGAGGTAGGGTGGTCGAGGAGTAGGGGCAGACGGTGGCTAATGGGGGGAAATCTGTCAGTTTTCAATAAAGTGATATAACTAAAAAGGAAAAATAATTTGATGGGATGGTTTAAGCCGTAATGGCCCTAAAAACACATTTCATTGAGTGAGCTTGCAATAAGATGGCCGGTGTGAGGGGAGAGGGCTTCCTTGGGATATCAAAGATCTCCAGAAATACTTGCTTGTACGATGGTACTGTAATACTTGCTGGTGAGCCGACTTGACAAGGTTCAGAAGGCGACTGACGGCCTGAGGATGAATATATTCGTCACAGGAAGGATACCCCAAATTGGTATCAAACATTATTGTACAGCCGAAACTGCAGAGGGCGAACATTTCGACGTTTATACTGTGAATTTCAACGCAGTTATATGTGGGGATGGGTAAGGGAAATTAATAATGTGAGGGGTGTATCATGTGCTGTTGTAGGAGGTGGAAGGGGGGGTGGCTGATCTCCCTCCTCATATAATTGCGTTGAAATGTGCGAAAAGAAAAAAAAGAAATTCGAGCAAAAAAATCGAGAAACATGCGGGTGCTTTATTACTGGGACTGAGAAGTCAAAGGGAGAGCTGGTTGCTATATCCTTGAGACTACGAGTTGAACCAAGACGGGAGGGGATGCTACAACACAGATACTGTATTTATTAGGTTAGGGGAATCCAGACTTGTCTGGGCGTCCTTTAGTTAGGGCCCCTACGCCGGTTTGGCTATCCATCCTGACCCTTTCAGTATGGCTGCCACGTTAACGATCTATTTAAAACAGGTCTGCGTTCAACCCAATCCTACCTGCTGAGTTTTTCAATATAGATGTTGATCTATATGTTCGTTGGCGGCTGTGTTCGGTTGATTATACGTTGTCACGGCTCTTAGTGTCTATTGATTGGAGAAACACTGAATACTGGAGCTCCGAGGCAAAGTGCCTGCAAATACAGCAAAGAGATTGGACGGAGACTCTGAGGCCAAATTTGGGTCTTGGCTGCCAAATCCTCACAAGCCTGAAGTGGGAAAGGTGAATTGTGGCTAAAAGACAGCGATTAGCTTTCCAGAACAGTCATTGTAAATAAGCGTTTTTGGGCACTCGCCACATTCATTTACTTTCGGAATTCTTGTTACATTCTTTTAAGTGTTAATGGTTACTATTAGCCAGTTACCTTTAACAGGCGTTGTCTGTTTAGGTGGTGTATGCATTGCTTCAGTTAGCTACTTTATGAACAATGATTTCTAACACTACACAACGGCAAGAAAATTCCAAAATCAGGAGCAAGGAAGTGAAAACCGTGTGTAATTCCTGTAGCTCACGTCACTTGTATTGTGTTTAAAAAGGCAATCGTCATGGACATACACTAGTACCTGTAGTGTGTGTAAAGTATCCTATGTAGTGCGTGCAGTATATAGTTTGTGTGTAAAAATATTTTGTAGTGTAGGCGCATATAACTCGTTGTGTGCGTCCAATACTACCGCCCTGTGGGTAACATTGCTGTTGTGTGGGTAAAATATCTCGTGCAGTGTGGCTACATCATCGTGTGTTGTTTGTGTGAAATCCCTTGTAGTGTGAGAACAAGATCACTGGGCGTGTATAAAATGTCGCTTGTACCGTTTGTAAAATGACGTCCGGTTGTAGAGTCTTCGATATAAACTGGATAGAGATTTTTCCATTTAGTATCAGACAGAGATGGTGTGTAATGTTTCTTATTTTCATATGTTAGCTCGTTGCTGTTCAGTTGGCGCATGATTCGTTCGTATGTTACTGGCTTTTTTCTTGAGAAGGGGGAAACATGGACGTTGTATTGTGCGCTAACCCGTGCTTTTTGGAATAATGAGGGTAGGACTAGCGGTTAAAGTGAGTATGGAGCTGCATTGGACGGTGTGGGACGGGGGCAAGAAGGAAGCTGGTAACGCTGCCAGGCACTGCTTTGTAACTGCTGAACCCATATGCATGCATTATTGTTGGCCTACCCCGAACCCTCACCCGAAATGATTAGGCTCACAACATTTTGTCAAGTGTTGGCAATAAAAGGCCGTAGGATTTTATTGTACAGATATGGTTATGGAGATAACAATAATCACATATCATAATAATATCATACTTTTGGGCACCGGGTCCTGAAGTTACCCCCTCTGGCCCATGCCGCCTTCTCATGTCCCACGACTTGTTGTGGACACCGTACAGTGCCCTGAACTTCTTTTCCTTTGTTCTTCTCCCTTATTTGTAGGGTGGGAGGGTTTTGTGGTAAAGAAGCAAAGTGTGGAAGACGCTGAGTGAACAGCAAACCTCCTGGTAGTTTGGGTTCCCGTTCAGGGTCCACAAACAAATTGTGTACTCTTAGAGCATTCTGCTCTTATTTATAAGACCCAGGGGAGCCCTGGCTCTTTGATGTGTATAGCAGTGGGGGCTGTGCGCCAGCCCCCGGCCGGATAGCCGACTTGTCTGGCCCCCCGAGGGGGGGGGGGCAGGTCTTTGAAGCTGGGCCCTGCTTGACTGTTGGTTTTCCTTCGGTGCTTAGCACCATGTTGCTTGGAGGAAGGGTGAGGTGATTGTTCACACCTCACCCTTCCACGGCTTTGTGTGACAGAGACTGCGTGTCTCTAGCTAGTGGAGGAGAGGAGCAGGCGTGGGGGTGGGGGCTGCCCCTCTCCTGGCCTGCTGAATGCTAACATCAGTTACCCTGCCTCGCCTTGGGCGGCCCTGCGTCATTGCCCATAACTGCTGAACCCATATGCATGCATTATTGTTGGCCGACCCCGAACCCTCACCCGAAATGATTAGGCTCACAACATTTTGTCAAGTGTTGCCAATAAAAGGCCATAGGATTTTATTGTACAGATATGGTTATGGAGATAACAATAATCACATATCATAATAATATACTTTTGGGCACCGGGTCCTGAGGTTACCCCCTCTGGCCCGTGCTGCCACACACGGACAGGTTACCGGCTGACCATGTTCCCCCGAAAGTATCACCTAGTAACAGCCCCTGGAGGCTAGAGTTGCCGAAATTTCTTGAAAGAAATGTTCCATGCCCTGGTTTGATAAATGAGTCCCGTCTTTGAGAAAAAGGTCCGGGTCACACAGGGTAATGGCCGGATGCTTTATGAAGCCCAGCTCTCTTGCTGTACAGAATTTCTCTAGCCCCCTGTTGAGTTTTTTTCTAGAATTGTCTACAGATTTGTGACAGTTGGCCCCCTGCCATTTCTTTCTGGGTAGGATGGCCGAGAAGTATATTTCTGTTTCCCTCCAGTTGTGCGAAATGCCCGCTAGGGAGGAGCAGATTTCCTCGAATAAATTTCTCCTTCCTGTGGTAACCACGTCATTGCCCCCTAGGTGTATTATCAGAAACTCTGGCGGGTCTCTGTAGGCGACCAGCTGTGCTAGTGTTTCGTGGATGTCTGCCCACCGTAGGCCTCTGTATCCCCACCATTAGGCAATGGTGTTTCTAAAGGGTGGCCCTTCTTTGGTTTCTTCCGCCCATTAGCCTCTCCTGAAGACGAATGAGTGGCCGACAATCCATGCTGATCTGAGTGAGGTCCTCCCTTCGCCTGTTGATTCTGCAGGGTGGGGGTGGAGAAAGACAAATTGAGAGGGGATGGCTATATTAGCTGTGGTCTGATGTATCTTTTGTAGCAATCTGACTTCCATCCCCCTATGTTTTTTAGCTGTTGTGGTGCCAGGCCTCCTTGCCATGCTCAGGTGGCGGCACCTATTCTAAAGGAGTGGGTGCCAAAGCCCTTGGGGTACCACCCTGCATTGCTGATTGCTTTCATCAGCACCCCTTTGAATTGGTAGCGGCTTAGTGCCGAGGCGTTTTGTTTATTAAACCCCCCCCCTACTTTAGGACTTTGTGCGTAATAAAGGTTGGTAATATATACTGGGCAGTTTGTTACCTCATCAATACAACAAATGTTGATGGTTCTTTTGGCCCCAGTTTTGACTGTTGGATTTCAATGTTGACGCTGTCCTGTCTGACCCTGACCTCCATAACGCCTAAACTGTTTGTGGCCTTGGTGCTGGAGGCGATGAGCTCTCCCACCCTGAAAGCCCCGAAATAGGCCAGGAAAAATGCTGTTTTGAATAATATGATCTCATATGGGTGCCAGCATATGGCTTCCAACTGGTCTGCTATTTTTACCAGTTTGCTGAAATCAAGGGGGCGGCGGGTGTCTACCTGTGGCCCCTCAACTCTGGCCATCCTTTTATAGCGTAGGAAATGGGGGCGTTCTGGGTGGGGTCTGAATCACCCCGTATTTTTGAGAAATATGAGATTGCTACTAGGTGTCTTTTTGCCCAATCTCTCTTAAAGCCCCGCTCATGCGCCCATTTTAAGAATGTTTCTATGTCTTTAATCGTTATTAACTCAACATGGTTTAACCCTGTGGCTCTAAATACTGTTTGCAAACACTTACTGTACTGAGCTGCAGTAGTGCTTGCCAGTGCTTTCTCTGCCATCTCTGTTAAGAACCCTGAGCCACGGTTCGTATTTTCTATGGCCAGCGAGTTGTTGGCACCCGTTTTAGAGGTGCCTGGTTCTTGTTGGGCATCCCGGCCTGGGCTCTCTGGCGCTAGCGTTGATGCCGTTATTTTGTTGGCAGCTGTTTTTGAGGTGCCTGATTCTTGTTGGGCACCCCGGCCATTGCTCTCTGGCTTTGGCGTTGATGCAGTTATTTTTGTATTCCCATTATTGCCCAGCATTCTGCTGGTATTGGCGTCATCTGTTCGTGGGCATACGGCGCTAGCTCCCGGAATCTTGGCCACTGAAAGCGAGATAACGCATCTGCAATATTATTGTCTGCTCCAGCGATGTGCTTTGACCACAATGTTTTCTTGTAGTGTGACCACTGTAATAGCTCGTAGGGCTTTCAGCACTAAAGGGCATTTAGTGGATCTTCTGTTTATGGAACCTACTTTGGCCATGTTGTCGCACCAGACCAAGAGTTCCGTGTTGGCTAGCTTCCTGCCCCAGATGTGTAAAGTCGGCCAGATGGGAAATATTTCTAGGAGGATCATATTTTTTGTCCACCCTGCAGATTGCCATGTTTTGGGCCAGTGTCCTGCCACCCATTCTGAGTCTAATATGGCTCCAAACCCCCCTGCTCCCAGCTGCATCGGTGAAAAGGACCCTTTTTGTCCATGTGTTCAATGGCGTACGCCAAAGTGATGTCCCGTTAAAATCTTTAAGGAAATTCCCCCAAATTTCCAGATCTTGTTTCACCTGTGTGCCTAGTCGGATGTGCAGGTGGGATTTGGTGTAAGATTTGATTTTTAGTACCAGACTTCTGGAGAATACCCTCCCCCGAGGGATGATTTTGGCTGCGAAGTTGAGGCTTCTAGCTAATGACTGAATTTCTTTTACTGTGCCTTTGTCTTTTGTTGTCCGGCTTTGTGTTTTATCCAGGAGTTCTGCTATTTTTGTTTTCAGAATTTTGCATAGGCCCCTTGAGGAGTCTATTTCAATGCCTAGAAAAATTATGTTGGTGGCTGGTTTGGTCATTTTTTCCACTGCCAGGGGGATGCCCCACTGTACGGCCATTCCTTCTAACTTCGCCAGGGCTCTGCTGCATTCTTCAGAATTTGCTGGCCCCATTACCATGAAATCATCGAGGTAGTGTACTATCCTGGTCCCTGGTCTCTGTTTTTGGAAAGCCCATTGCAAAAAGGAGCTGAATTGCTCGAATAGGGCGCTAGATACTGCGCATCCCATGGGGAGGCATCTGTCTACATAGAATTTGTTTTTGAAAGTAAAACCTAGCCATTGCTGGGAGTCTGGGTGAACTGGCAGTAATCTGAAGGCAGATTCAATGTCCAGTTTGGCCATCAGTGCTTTCGTGCCACATGCCTGTATGAGTCTTACCGCCTCTTGAAAATATGTGTAGGAGGGGGGTGTGGCCTACTAGCAGGCGATGAAGACGTGAGCCTTGGGAACTCCGCCAAGCGCCGAAAATATCCTTCATAATATCCTGGTTCCTTCATGGCAAAACAGACGAAAGTGACACAAATCGACTCCTGAGTGCCTGGTGCTGCAGCAAGCCGAGTTTGCTGTGTGGACTCGGCGGAACTCTGGCGAAAACTAAAGCCAGCAACAGAGGGCCAGGGCCCGCCGGCGCGAAACTCTAAAATGGCCGGCAGCGCCTAAGAACAGCAACAGAGCTGCGACCTGCAGTGCTCAGTGCGGGCGAGAGGCGCGGGCGGACCCGCCTGGCGGGGGCCCCTTCGCACGGGCGTGTTCATCCGGAGAAGCAGCCCGACCGGGGCGTTGTGGTGCGACCCATGCCCGACCGGGGCGTTGTGGTGCGACCCATGCCCGGCCCGATCCATACCCCCAGTGTACTTTGGCAGCTGGAGGTGAGTAGCGGCCGGAACAACACGGCACCCTCTTACCACACGCGACGCCTGTTAATAGGTGATCGAGGCGCCGCGCAGCTGGGGAACAAGATCCTGTGTAGCTGGGGAACAGCGGGGAGAACTGCGCTCTAGCCCAAGTCTCCTGATTGCCAGTGGAACGAGACCCAGCGGAGCTGGGAACAGCGGTGGGAACCGCGCTCCAGCCCAGGACTCCTCACTTGGAGAGACACGATTCCCAGACCAACAGATCCGCCTGACATTAACTGGCGAGGGGCCCTTGCACACCCTACGGCGAGAATACTGGGCGCAGTAGCTGGACAGGCAGGGAGACTCGGAAGGCCCGCCAGAGCCACCTAACCTCCCCCCCCCTGTGACCACATCATACGTACGAGGATCGAGTAAGGGGCTACTGCCCGATCGCCACCAACCCGATAAAAGAGGGGTGCTTCTCCCGAAAACACTACAGTAAAGCATTTGGAGGGGCCCTCCGGAGCCTGCTACTCTCGACCCACAATATTTATTGCGGACAGAGGATCTGCCTGACATCGGTGAGCAACATGCCACCAACCTTGAGAACCCTAACTAAAAGAAGGGGCCGGCGAAGAAAGGAACACTAAATAATAAACCAAGATCGGTGGGTGTGAAAGGGCGCTGCAGATACTGCGCCAAGCAGGCGGCCCCGGGTTTGGCCAACAGACGGCCGGCCACCGTGAACCAGCAAACTACTGTACAGGTACCCAGTCCCAACAAGGATTAAACCCACAACAGCGGAACGCAGGGCCTACACGACGCGCAAAATGGGTAAAGACAAACAGAAGAAAACATCCACGCAGAGTAGCATGGACCAGTATGCAGTCGCCACCACTCCAGCACCGATGGGTCAAGCAACGCGGCCGACCTCCCCCATGGGTGAGGACAATCTCTCGCTAAGGGACGTGATGGCCGCCATTGCTAGCTCACGCTCCTCCATGGAGATTAAAATGGATAGCATCGCGGGAGATGTCTCCTTTTTGCGCCATGTCCTCCAGAAACTCATCTCCCGAACTGGAGAAGCAGAACACCGCATCTCCGAAACAGAAGACCGCATTAGAGGAATCACCCAACAATTATCGCAAACCATGACCCGCCTGAAAACCTTAGAATCCCCAGTATATGAGGGAGAGGGAAGATCTCGCCGTAACAATGTACGCCTCCTCGGACTCCTGGAAGGAGAGGAAGGACACAGCATGGAGCTATTTCTCGAACAATGGCTGGCGGATATTTTTGCACCACACTCCTTCTCTAAATTCTTTTCAGTGGAAAGGGCCCACAGGATGCCCATAGGCACACCAACCCCGGGTGCGCCACCTCGCACAGTGATTGCTAAACTGCTCAATTACTGAGACAGGGATGCCCTTCTCAGATGTCATGCTCAAAAGGGACAATTACCCAAAATGGATCCCGAATCGCGTTCTTTCCTGATTACACCCGGGAGGTGCAACATGCACGACAGTCCTTTGAGCCACTTAAAAGACAACTGGCCCTCTTGAATGTAAAATACGGGCTGCTCTTCCCGGCACAGCTTAAAATTTACAGTACATTTCACCGACCCACAGGAGGCCTGGAAGTGGGCAGAAGCCCATATTGAAGGTGACTGGAGGGCGAAACCAACAAGACAAAGAGGGAGACTACGGCCTAGACCAGGTCACGCCTCCCCAGTGAGAGATCCCGGAAGGCTGGAACTGGATGCCCCAGGACAAGCAGCGAACCAAGATGAAGGATGAACGTCCCACGGTCCTACCACTAAGAAACACTGTGGATCATTGCGGTCCAACACCGCTGTATCCCTTGGACTCCGGTCTGAACTGTATAACCTAATTCTGCACAAAGAACACAAATAATCGGTGCAGGAAACGGAGATCCAGGAGAGGCCCTTTTCTCCCCCCCGGTAGTACATTAGGTTTTGTTAGTGTTGGGGTGTTAAGTTGATGCCTTAAATTTCAGCGATGTTTGGGCGACAGGTACTTCGTGTTGGGGTGGAGTATGGGGAGGGGGAGGGAGAGGTAAGTCGGAGGGGTTTTTTGTAGCCTTAGAACCATTGTACCCATGTAGGTTTCAAGGATTTCTATGGCTTTTGGTTAGTTGGGGCCACAGCATGTTCAGACAGCAATCCAATCACCACTCTCGGCACGAGTTATATTACACCACCACACATGGGGGCCCTACCCCCACAAGACATCCGCCTAACCTTCTACCACGCACATTAGATGGCTCCAGCACGATCACAGTCGCTACCGACTGAACGCCCCAAATCCCTCAAAGTGCTCACCTGGAACGTAAATGGGATGGGCTACGTGATCAAAAGACGCCTGGTCAAGCAGTTACTTAGCAGACACTCCCCCAACGTGGCCCTGCTAACTGAAGCGCATCTAGCGGGATCACACTGCACTCTCTTCCAGAGAACCAATTATAGGACTGCCTTTCATGCGGGATACACAATGGGATCCAGGGATACCCTTATTCTTATACATAAACGCATCCCATTTGCCTTAGAGTCTTTAGAACAAGACCTTCGGTGTCGCTATGTCTTAATTCTAGGAACGCTCTGGGGTGAGAAAGTTGCTTTTGTCTCAATATATTCCCCACCCGGACTGGGGCAGGAACTGTTAGACGACCTGACTACTCTGATGGGTAAATATATACCTGATAAGTGGTTTCTGGGAGGAGACTTTAACGATGTCATGTGCAACGCCATGGATCGTACCCACATCAGGCAGGGCAACCCGAACACCCCCACAAAGCTATTTAATTTTGTATCTGCCTTGGGCCTTTGAGATGTGTGGCGGGAATTACACCCGGGAACTAGGGGTTACTCATTCCACTCGGGAGCCCACGGGTCCCTCTCCAGGCTTGACTACCTCTTTCTCCCGCGCATAGACCTCTTTAGAGTATTGTTGGCAGACTTCCTCCCTCATGGAGTCTCAGATCACTCGCCTCTGTTGGTGGAAATACGGGTGCAGGGCATAATCCCCCCTAAAACGTGGAGACTGAATAATTACTATCTTGGCTTCCCAGAACTGGTGGACCGCCTTACCGAAGTCTCCACCGAATACTTCGAAATCAACGATATTGGGGGAAAACAACCCAGTAATAATATGGGAGGCCCACAAAACCGTGCTGCGGGGAGAGATAATCTCCTGGATAGCAAATAAAAGGAAAGAAAGACTCCGGAAATAACAGAGGCAGAGGAGGAGATGACCCAGTGGGAGAACAAACAAACCCTAGATCCAACCCCTCAGACCCAAATGTCCCTCAAACGAGCCACGGAGCGCCACCGCAACCTAATGTTAGATAATGGCAAACAAGCCATTGGGATTCTAAAGCGAGAATATACGAGCTTGGGGACAAAGCTGGCAAAATGTTAGCTTGGCTGGAGAGGAGGGATGAGGGACAACGCTGTGTCCGGGAGATCGTCACCTCAAGGGGTGAGAAGTGCCAGTCGGACGAAGAGATAGCCAAAGCCTTTGCTCAATTCTACGTGGCACTATATAAGGCCCCAACCTCGCCACTGGACCCAACCCTTCTAGACGATATAACACTCCCAAAGTTGTCAGCACAACAGACAGCAGAACTAGACTCCGACCTCTCAGAAGCTGAAATAGCTGACGCTTTAGCACAACTCCAAACAGGGAAATCACCGGGCCCCAACGGGTTCCCGGTCGAAACCTGGCAAAAACTAGGCAGGAATAATATAGCGCCCCCCCTCCACAAAATGCTCAAAAGCGCTCGTGAACAGGGTACCTTCCCACCGGATCTGTGCAAAGCTACTATTGTGGTTATGCCTAAGCCTGATAAACCCCAGGAATGATGTGCCTCTTATAGGCCGATCTCGCTAATTAATGACAAAGCCAAGGTCCTCACTAAACTGTTAGCTAATCGGCTGCAATCGGTGGCCGACACTCTGATACAACCGGACCAATGTGGCTTCATGCCACACAAGTCAACTCGAATGAATCTGCATCGGCTTCACCTTGCACTAGAACTGGCCCCGATCATTGACACTCCACTTGCCCTTCTGGCAATCGATTTTGAAATGGCCTTCGACTCGATCCGGTGAGGAAGTCTTTGGGAGATTATGAGACGCATGGGGTTTGGAGACGGTTTCCTAGGATGGGTAAAACTACTCTATATGAACATCCAGGCGGAGGTCAGGGTAAACGGGTGGACCTCCCGGTCCTTTCAGCTGGGTAGGGGTACGCGACAAGGATGCCCCCTCCCCTCCCTCCTCTTCGCCCTGGATGGGATTTAGATGGCCAGAGGGACACGAAGATCGAACCTCCCTATATGCAGACGATCTCCTGATATACCTAGGGGACCCAGCCCGGACCTGCCCTATAGTAATCCAGATTCTCGTCCGTTATGGAGTGTTTAGCGGTCTAAGAATAAACTGGAGGAAATCCGCTTTCTTCCCGGTGAAGGGTAGAGGGCTGGCTAACCCACAGGATTGCCCGGACTGAATGGAGCAAGACTGCTTCCGATACCTAGGAATCTGGATAACAGCAGACCTTACCAACTATGCAACACACAATCTCCAACTGGTCATAGACCGATTCATTACTGATGTTCACCACTGGAAAGTTCTCCCTCTGACCCTCATGGGTAGAGCTGCACTTTTTAAGATGATGACCCTTCCAAGATTTCTCTATGTCCTGCAGAATGCCCCACTTAAGATTCTAAACTCTGAATTTGACCGGGTGGAGACCCTTCTTGGGGAACTCATATGGGCTGGTGGCCAATCACGTATAGCACTAACCACGCTCCAAAGGTCGGTCTGGGAGGACGGGATAGGGGTGCCCCGCCCCCAAACCTATTACTGGGCCTCTACCCCACATCAGGGCTGAGGTAGCGGCCATGCAGAACACTGACCCACTACACTTCCTATACCAATTTCCCCAGACACCCCCTCTGCCTACAACAAGGACACACACTACTACCATCTGGAGACAAGCACACGTGTTTGTGGGGTGGGAAGACAAAATAACCGCGGCACAACCCCTATGGCAAAACAGTAGCTTAAAGGAAATCGAGAATCTTGAGCCATGGCCACGCTGGGTGAGGGCTGGGATCCTGAGAGTAGGAGACATCCTGAGAGACGGGAAACTAATATCATTCGAGGACATGCAACTTAAATTCCAACATCCGGGCACCGAACGGTACCACTATATGCAATTGACCCATGCCCTGAAAGCTCACATACCAGCAGATGCCACGGTCCCGGACTATACACAGATAGAACGCAACATGTTACCAGCATACATCCCCACCAAATGCACATCCATCCTCTTCAACACCATCACATCCTTCGCTACTCCGGAGCTGACGAGTCTAAAAACGAAATGGGAAATAGACGTAGGAGAGATAGAACCAGATGTCTGGATCCAGGTACTAATGCACCCACGGGAGGTGGCTATCTCCTCCAGGCTCCGGCTAGTGCAACTCAAAATCTTGCACAGAGTGTACTACCCCAGGACTTCGCTATATAGCTGGAAAAGAGCATCGAACCCGAACTGTCTCCGCTGCAGAGAGGAAGAGGGTTCTTTCTTCCATATCCTATGGACATGCCCCCAAATCCGCACCTTTTGGAATGCTTGCTGTGGCGAACTGACTAGGATACTCACTCGCACTATACAACTGGACCCAAGGGTTCTTATCCTGGGGGTACCAGACGAGAGTGACTTTTAACAAGTGGGAAAGGCTGCTACTGAACACAGCAGCGGGCCTGATGAAACGCAACATTGCGCAAAAATGGGAAACTCCAGAGTCTCCGACACTGGAACAATGGGCAATGGACATGGACATGGACACGTGTGCTATGATTGAAAGCCGAATATACAACGCAAGAGGCTGTCCTACCAAAGCCTCTAAAATATGGGGGAGGTGGGAAGAAGGTGGACCCTAATGTTTGTAGACAATGGTGATGAAAGACTGAACTAATGCACAGAAGGTCATGTGAAAGGGCCTTTGTAACTGGTGATACAGATACAAAAGTTAATTTATGATTGGACATGCTGGTCCTTGATTGCTTTGGCATTTTTCTTTTTGTGGTTTTGAATATGTTATAAAACAATAAAAAATGTTTTATTAAAAAAGAAAATGTGTGTAGGATACCGCTGATTCCGTGTGTGGAATGCTGTTTAGCGATTGGCCTTTGGGATAGGATAGTTGATGAATTAGCCTCTTTTTCCGGGTTCTTTTTTGGGGACCAGTCCTAGGGGCGATATTATGTACTCTTTGAGAGGCATGTGGTCCAAAGGTCCCGTAATCCTGCCTAGTAGTAATCCCTTCTTAATTTTGCTTTCCACCATGTGCGGGTTGTCCCTGGCTGATTTCAGGTTATTTGGAACATTCTGAGACTCGATGCCCTTGAACGGGATGACAAAACCCTTGGTGAAACCCTGCCGGATTGCTTCGCTGGTTTCTCTGTCTGGGTAATTCATGAGAGCCTCTCTAAAATTGTTTGGATTGATGGGGGTGCAGCCTGGTACCAAACATGGGGTTGGCGGGGTGCTTTTGGCGCTACTCTTTTGTATTTTTGGCTGGCAGTCTGGTGCAGTTGCTTGCTGCGTGGTCACCCTTGCAGTTTGTGCACGTATGTTTGTACCAGCATTCTTTTCCCCATGTGCACAGGTTTTTTCCAAAGTTCTTACATGGGATGTTGGCTTTTTGAGAGTGGTTTTTGTTCTGCCTGTGGGTATTAGACTTAGCCGCCCATGGCTGATTCTTCCAAAAGGGCTGTTCCCCTTTTTTGTGGTTTTCATTGTCGGAGAATCTGGGGCCTTGTGAGTTTTAGCTATTTTTGGGGGTTGTTTGTGCGGTCTCTTCTTCTGAAGGAGGCTCTGCGTTTAACATGTATAAATCGTTCTGGACCTCGTCCCATTCTATGGCTGGCCTCTCTGACTTGCTTCTCCTGAATCTAATATCATATGCTAGCCAAGTCTTCCCTTTTTGAGCCATTTTTACTTCTCTGATTTTATCCACGTATGCCCATAATTTTCTGCCATCATTGGGGAATTTTTCTTCATAAATAGTTGCAAAGATGGCAAAGGCTTGTAGCCAGTTGTCCCAATTCTGTTCCACCTGCGCGTTTCTGGCTATGGTTTTCTCCTCTATCTTTTTTGGATCCCTAAAAGCATCTTTCCCTTTGCGTTGGGCTTCTATAAGTGAAAAGATTTCGATGAACTCTTTCGCCCATATGGCTTCTTTGATTGTAATGTCAATGTTCCATGGTAAACACCTTTTGTATCTGTTCAATATTTCTGTTTGAAAAGATTTAAGTTTTAGGTCCAATTGTGTACTACTAATCATTACCGTGTCTGGTGGGTTGTTGTTGCTCGCTCCTGTCTGTCCTGGTGTATTTGTATTGGGGATTGTCCATGCTTTTAAAGCACCCGTTGTGTCAGGAGATGCCGTTGTTGGCGTAGGTAAAACTGTGGTGGCTGCTGTTGGTGTTGTTGGCACCTGTGTTATTGGTGTTGCTGGGACTGGTGCTGCTGTAGCTGTTGCTGGTAGGGGGGGTGGTAACCAGGATGTCTGGTATTAGTGGTATGGTGGGGTTTGCGTGCCTGGACTCGGCTATGCGAAGTGTTTGTTTGCCCCTAATTTCTAGCAATAATTGCTGCATCTCACTCATATTCTCGTATAATTTAGACCGTTTTTTGTTACCTTTTCCCATGCCTTCTGTAGACTTCCTTTTCTTTAATGGTGTTGTCTCGTCCTCTTGACTGGTTGGTATGGGGACCCCTTCTTTTGGAAAGCTGTACATATTTTCTCTGACCCAGGCCCACTCGTAATACTCCGCTGCCTCCATGGCTGCCAGCAAGTGGGGTGATTTGGGCTTCTGGGAAGGTGTTGGAGGTTCCCGTGATTTTCGTTTGGGACCCATGATTTTTGGCCTGAAAAGCTGAAAATGACACAGCCGCCTGCGCCCGGGCGCTTTGTTTTTCCCCCACGTTCGCTTGTGCCGGCCTGCTTCTGCACGCGTACTTCCCGGGGATTCTCCTGTTTAAGCGAGGTTTTCGCCGCTCGCCTGTAGTGGAAAATTCTGAACAGTGACAATGTTCATAGAGGGGAGAAAAGACGCTGGGTACGCAGTGAACTTTTGAAGTCTGCTAAAGAAGCAAAGTGTGGAAGACGCTGAGTGAACAGCGAACCTCCTGTTAGTTTGGGTCCCCATTCAGGGTCCACAAACAAATTGTGTTGTCTTAGAGCATTCTGTTCTTATTTATAAGACCCAGGGGAGCCCTGGGTCTTTGATGTGTAAACGGGGGGGCAGGTCTTTTAACCTGGGCCCTGCCTGACTGTTGGTTTTCCTTCGGTGCTTAGCCCCTTGTTGCTTGGAGGAAGGGTGAGGTGATTGTTCACACCTCTCCCTTCCACGGCTTTGTGCGACAGAGACTACGTGTCTCTGTAGCTAGTGGAGGAGAGGAGCAGGCGTGGGGGCGGGGGCTGCCCCTCTCCTGGCCTGCTGAATGGTAACATCAGTTACTCTGCCTCGCCTTGGGCGGCCCTGCGGCTTTGCCCAAAAGTGAGTGGCAGAAAGCTTGGGGGAGCTTGTGGTTGGCATGTCGCATATAGGCACTCTGCTTTCCATTCATGCCCATGCCACATGGAAATTGTTGTACTGTGGTGCATTAAACCCTGAAATAGTGCTGCATATGCAATGCATCTAGAGGACAGTTCAGAGATCGCTGCATGCGACCTGTTAGTGTCACGAATATAGCTGTTTGTAGGCTCTACTGCATGCATAACTAGTGCTTGTACTTGTGTACTTGTGCCTTAGTAAACTTTCTTAGCTAGTCTCATATGTGTTGGATGTTTCTATCTTTGCTGGTGTTTTTAAAGACCTACCCTCCCACCCCCGACTCCCTCCCTCTAAAACGATTATTAAAAAGAGAAGCATCAGGGACATTTCAAACACCCCTTAACCCCAAAACAATTGTTAGAAAGTTTCACTGGTTAGTTGTAATCCACACACTCCGTATCTCCCATTCACTACGCTCTGAAATTGTCTCAAAAACAGCATTTTGTCTTTACAGTCTTCATCTAAATCGCTTGAGAGTTTAATGTCAGATCAACACACTTAGCTGACACATGTTTCGACCTCCACGGGCTCTTCATCAGGGCAACAAAAAAAACGCTCCCTGCTCATACAAATTGTCAGTGTTCAGTTGCTCTTCCTACAGCCTGTTACTGTTCTATTTGCTCTTAGCTTCATATACAGTTTCCAAATCAGTAAATATTCCTCTCACGGTAGGTGCTTCACTATCAATCATGTCATCTGGTATTCAATGTCTTTTCTATATGTTGTTATATTACGATTGTTTTACAGGAAAGAGGTGAATCTTCCTGCTTTAAAAACATGCTAGTGTTCCCATTCCCTATTAAACTGTGTGTCTGTTGTGCGCACAGTATCTGTTTTCAGAAAAGCAGGGATTTTCGTGGCGTCTAATGCCTTATTATAAGAAAAAGAAGTAGTAGCAACGTTTTAAAGACAACCGACAACCTACTGCAAAGGAAAACATTTTAAATAGGTATTGGTAACTGCACAGTGCACCTTCCGTTGGCACACATTTACAGAGCCACTCGGCCCCCCTGAGTCCCTGTTTCCTGCCAGACAATTATAGCTGTAACTGCGGGAGGTTAAGCATTTTTTGCATTGTTGTATATGACTCCTATTAGTTGCCCCTTGTGAGAGGATTGTGAAATTCATAATCAACCGGCATGAGGCCACATGAGTGACATCATAGATAACTCCAGCCTGAAGGCCCTACTGGGAGTTATGGGCGACAAAGACCGGGTGAAAGGCCTGAATGCAGCAAGGGCTTTTAACAAGGTTAACGAGCCCATAACTCCTGGTATAGCCTAGAGACGGGATCTATGAAGCTATTAAGTTCTTGTTCAAAAAGGTAGGTTCCCCCTGGCAACCCAGCTAGTCGCCACAACCACCACAGGCAGATTACCCCCAACTTTTTTTTTAAGAATACACATCCTTTTCAACAGGAACGTAACAGTTTTACCGACCTAGCTCTGAGGCAGTACGGGGAGCTACTTTATTCCAGTCCAAATAAGACTTCG
Source organism: Ambystoma mexicanum (assembly GCF_040938575.1). Classification (NCBI taxonomy): domain Eukaryota; kingdom Metazoa; phylum Chordata; class Amphibia; order Caudata; family Ambystomatidae; genus Ambystoma; species Ambystoma mexicanum. The sequence continues at coordinate 173,196,707 of NC_090923.1, read as the reverse complement.
TTTTTATTGTAATATTTTTATTATTATTTTTTTTTTTTAAAGGGGTGGGGCAATCTGCCGGGGTATGGCACATAGCACCGTTCTGAGGGGCATGGGTGAGCTGAGTCAGCCAGGTGTGGGCTGCCGAAGAAACAGAGTGGCGGCCCGGGGTGGAGTTGGTGCAGAGTTCAGGCTGGGCCGTGTCTGCCAGGTGCAGATCGGACAGGATTGAGTGCGGTGGCTATGGGGCGGAACCATGAACTCTGGTCCTGTAAACCAGGAGCGACCCTGGTTTAAGGTGAAGGAAGGGGATGGGGGAATTTTGGAGTGCCTGGTCCACGTCTGTCTGGGGCAGCCCAAAGGAGGAGGGCAGTGGTACTGGCTGTGGGGCTCTAAGTGGCTCCTGGATGAGAAGAGACAGGGATGGCATCAGGGCATTTGAACCTTTTCAAATGAAAGGGGCATCGAGCCTCAGTGGGGCCCCCCCAACAACTGCTCCCATATTGCCAGTCAGCAATTGAATAGCATGACAATATATTCCTTTATATATTACTTACATTTTGGGGCTTACAGTGTGCGCTTTCCAGCACTCTCCTTAGAAGCTGCGTTTGCTGAAGCCCGTCAGTCTGCCACTTCCATGGGGGGAAAACAGAAGTGTTATCACCTTGTTTCCTTTCAACACTGGCTCCTCCCCGTCAGCCTCTTGCTTGCAAAGAAGGATTCATAGCTATTCAGCATGCATTCAGTGTTTCAGCTCCCAGCTGACTCGCATGATAATTGGCGGCTATTAACCATAGCCCCCCATAGGTGCCTCAGACGGCTTTTCTTTAAGTAAAGGTGAGCCTCCAACCATCATGTTGAAATGGGCCCCCTCCAATGCTCAGCCCGGCCTGAGAATAGCACTGCACTCTGAGGGACTGATGCAGCATTCCTACATTGGCTCATTTATGGGCTATCTGGGATTTGCCAGCCATATCGGCTCATAGAGCCCCGGACATTAGCCAATGAGGAGATGTCAAGTCACTCCTTTTGAAAGTCATGTTCTATGACTGGACAGGCACTGCTCTTGACATTCCCGATTCCCTCTTCAGTGCAAGCCCTTCCCGTGACGGACAGCAGTACGAAGTAGATCGCTCTCTAAAGAAACGTATGAATCCACCGCTATTACCTGGATCCCTTTGAGCTTTAAATTCAGGTGCTTGTTTGCCTCAGACACGGTGGTTTTGTTCGCTTTGTGCCCTACACATTATGGTGATTTTAAGTAGCAGATGTTTGTGCTGGTGTGCTTCTTTTTAGAGGGGTGCCGTTGAACCCGTTTGTGAAATTCGTGTGGTGGGGGTACTGTGAAGAGAAAGGGGCGTCATCTTTTTTCTGCCCCCTGCAGATGCTTCGACCCCCCACCCACTTTGTGTCTGTGATCACAAGCCGCCTTTCCCCTGACACTACTGTGGCTGACCCTTGCCCCCCATGAAGTCATGCTCGCCGCATACGGTGCATACATCCGGGCTGAACCCATTGAGGGTGGTGGGATTAAAAGGCATCCAAAGTGTCTCCCCGATAACCCACGCCCTTTACAATAAAACACTTATGCTGAGGGGAAGCACCTGCGCCTTTCATGACCAGCAGCGCCGTCCTCGTGCCTCCTGGAATAGCAGGAAGCAAGCCCCAGCGCTGACCTCTGCTCTTTCCTTTGCTTCCCCAGGATTTCCTCAAGTCCGGAGACCCCAAGGACACCAAGCTGCTGATCACCAAGCAGGCCGACTGGGCCAAGAACATCAAGGAGCCGAAGGCGGCGGCCGAGATGTACCTCTCCGCCGGCGAGAACCTGAAAGCCATCGAGCTCAGCGGCGACCACGGATGGGTGGATATGTAGGTTCCCTTCCTCGCTCTGAACTCTAGTGATGTTCTGCCTGGTTCTGTTTTGGTCTAAGACTGTATGTGGGAGCCTGCACCACTGGTAAAACCAAGATCTTAAAAAAGTACAATACAGTATCAATGGTATGTGCGGCCCAACAGTAGCCGAAATGCGCCTTTTCTTGAAAATAGAAACTGTAGGATAAATCTGATATCAACCACCAGACCTGGAACCAAAGTATGTAGTAAAAAACGACTGCATTCATGATAGTATACTAAAATCACACAATCATGGCTTTGTCTTCTTGCGACGATGGGCCATCATTCACACTGAAGCGGCAGAGTGAGTATCCGATGCATTTCAGACTAGAAGTCCATCATCCGGGCTTATTCTGTCCTTCTAGTCACTAATGTCACCAGTGTTACGAAATCCATGGCCTGTCAATGTGGAGTACTTCCAGTTGTGAACATCTATTCACAGCTCGGCCAGAGGACCCCTAGAGAGGAGTCTTCAGACCCAATGCCTTAGTCCACGGTACTCTCATCATCTGAGCTGGGACACATAGGGGCTAATTCACAGAGAGTTATCCAATGGGGGTTTGCCATTATAAAATGTCAAGTTCATATAATATCACCGAGCCAAGGGCTCCATGATATTAGCCATGATATCCATCCCAACTCCTGCACCTCTCACATCGACACAAAACCCGTTGTTTAACTCAACTATTCCCCCTGCGACCACTGGGAGTATCAGAAACTAGACAAAAAGCTAGGAGGACTCCTCCAAGTCCAATCACGCGTCTTGGCATTTTGTTTGGTTCTGCTCTCCCATATGATATGGTATGATAGATTATTTATAACGCACTTAATACCCAGAGGTTTCTAAGCGCGGACCTTGGGATCGAACCTGTTTTTGCCCTGTGTCGTCTTGCTTCAAAGGTGAGCATGTTGCCACCTGAGCTAACCTCCCGAGGCACACCTTCCACCATGCCTCAAAGCATTTAGTTATTTTCCCTTAGAATGATCCAAGCTCAATTTATTCCATTATTTGTATTACTTTTATTTCTTTTTTTTTTATTGGGCATTTGTAATGTGCTTATACATCAAGAAAATTGTGTTTCAAAGCGCTCACAGGGCAGAGGGAAGGGAAAACCAGCAAGACAAGGAAAATGCAAAATACAAAGACAGCGGCCGTACTATGTAGGCCTTGTGAACATTTGGATCGTGCAAGTGCAGAGAGGGAGAAGGGGCATGGGAATGGGGTAAGTGCTAGGGAATCTACAGAGGTCAAGGGCTAGGGAGACAGTTGCACAGCAACAGGTATGTGCCAGGCTGTGACCACCAGATGGGGGAGGGGTGATCAACCCCATACATTAAGTGCAGGCCTATGAGCCAGCACAGATCTGGATGCTTGAATGTTACTCACACAAATCCTTCCCTATGCGGAGATCGCCCACACTAGGGTACAAACCTGCTCACTACAACTCAGCAGCAAAACATACGACTGTGTATCTCTTTATTTTGACACTCTCCTCCCTCAATCAAGCACTCTGCCACACTCTAGAGGATGGCTATATCCCGAAACATGCTGCGGTCGTGTGGCTGGGCCTCTCTACTGGGAGAGATTTGTGTGACGTCAAAACTTATGAAGATAATGGAATAAAGTGCATTTGTGGTTTTTTTTTTAGGCAAGAGTGAAGTGTTTCGATGCACGGTGGAAACTGTCTATAATGTAACAGGCATTGAGTGAGAATACTCTGTGATTTTGTGTTCAATTTTCCCATCGCCTCACAAGGCCCCCTAGAGCCCTCCTTCGTGTAAGCTGCCTCTGAAGGGCATTTTAAAGCACTGCACTGAAGGTTGGGTCAAGAAAAAGAGAGTTGGCAAGTTGAATACAGTAAACCTCGCTCAAGGCCATATAGTTTGAAGCTTGGGGTCTTGGTTCCCCAGCCCGCGACATACCAGCCCTGCAGGGTCACACGTCGTGTATTGTTGTGCTTTCTAGATAAAGTAAATGTCATGTTCAGTCCGAGTACAAAACCACAGCTAGCGATGGCCCTGTGTGTTCAGCAGAGAGAGGTTTTGGGTATATGATTTATTCATAAAACACCTTGATCCATATTAACCCTGCCTCCTTCTGTTCATGTCAGCCATTGTGAACTGTGGGGAGCAGAAAAGGCGCTCTGCTCCGTAGTGGCAGGGTTAATTCAGGTCAGGATTAAGGTCTCCTGTGATTAAGAAGGAGGGCGCTGGGCTGGAGCCGCAGAGGCTAATACAGGTCAGGATCCCACCATAGATGGTGGAGGATGGGGAGGGAGGTGTCCTCCTTGCAGGAATTGCACTGGTGATCCCGTTCAGTCGAGAGTGCTTATGCAGTGCTGAAATGTGGGCGTGTTTTAGTTTTCGGAGAACAGGCTAGATGTTTTGTGCCTTTGCAGGGTTGGTGCTTGTAGGTATCAGTACCCCGAACAAGGCTTGCAGTATGCTAGAATTGAGGTGCTTTACTAGAGAGGAGCTCCCAGATTCCAGTACTGGGGTTGGCTGGTCAGCTACTGGCCAACATTGCTGCATGTTTGATGAAAGGTCGCAATGTATGTTGCGCTACCAGTACAGTAATAAACCAAGGATACTACAACCTAGGTTTGAGATGCATATCACAGAGCATTTGGAATATTGTGGTTCCAGTTAAGGCACATTGGCTGTGCTACACGCGGGCCTCAGTGTTGGAAAAGCAATGGATGCGAGTGGGCTACTTGAGAAAGATGCCCATAAAATGCATACTTTTGGCCTTGGCTCAAATAAGCTCATTGTGCTGAGACCACAAAACGTCCACCTGGCACCCAAACTCATTTCAGATCCAAAGGATTCCTCTGGGTGTACAACTGAAACCCTGTATCCAGTTGATGCCCTAGTATCCAGGCCACGTTGAGACCCCGAGTTCCTCAATAATCTCAGAAAGCATTTTGACTCTGTTTAAATCCTTTTATACCATGTGAAATGACTTGACAACCTCCCTGTGTAAGATATGTTTATGTCATCTTGAAAGCCAGCTGTGAGAGGTGACCCTTGCAAACTAGTTCCTGTGGGCTATACACTTCTTCCTACATGTTGCGAGGACGTGGCGTAACTTCAATCCAAGTCATCTTTCATTCACACAGTTGGATTGCTTGCAAGTGGGCTCTGCATATCCACTTTGCCGCAGGAGGTGTTTGGAATGCCGCAACTATAGGTTTCTTATTAATGGACTGTACGCAAATTGCAAATTTAGACTTGATATATTATGAGAGAAGCAATCCCAGCAATGACGCTGAGTGATCATCATTTCTTGTGATAGTAGGTGATCCGGATGTATGCTTTGCCATACCAAACTAGACTCCTATATGAAATCTGAGTAACAGCCAATCCGCATATCTTGTTCCGTTAGTGGCGGAAGCCCCTCAGGTATATGGCCATTGGTTCAATGCTTTCTAATTGTCAAGCACTTGCACTTGTTAACAGAGTTCTCCATTACACAACTGTTTTAATATTAGTACTGTCATTTAGGAGGGCCTTAAGGCAACCGCCTGCCCGTAATAGCTGGTGAACATTACATCTGTAAGGCCAAGCATATGAAAATGTTCTGCCAGTACTGCAAGCGGATCCATCAGAAGTCGTAGCTACCTTTTGCAAAAATATGGAAACCACTTTCGTCCAGGTGGTTCCCTTAAAGCCAGTGGCTAGTAAATAAATAAATAGAAAATTACTACCAATAAATGCTTAACTGTAGAGTTGGATGAGTGCAAAGTCCCTCTCGCACTTCAGGAGAGAAGAGAGCAGCACCATAACTCCATAGAGAAAGCCTTTTACATTCAGCAGCTTAAGGAATATAAATTGACTATCCGAGAGGCCAAATGCTATTCTTTTACTCAAAGGAAATCTTTAAAGTTCTCCATGACAGTCACACCTCCAAAAGGTCAATTCTAACGTCAATTGCATTATGCAATTCTCTTTGCAAAAAATTAGTAACTTACATGAGACCACAGACAATATGCCTATGGTTCCCAATCTGTGAACATAAGAAAATTATTAGGAATTATTTCTAAGTGCTATTGAAGGACCAGTTTGCTTATTCGATCAAGCCAGCCAAGCTAGGTCCGTAACCAGTGAGAAAATTCAAGTCACTCAATTCCCTATTTCAGACAAACCTGCAATAGGTATTACAGTTGTCCTTGGAGGGTGCTATGGTTCCAGAAGAGCTTAAAATTGCAGTAGTCAGATCTTTGCTTAGAAAACCGACCTTAATGGAAGGACCTATTCCCATTTCCAGCCTATTTAACAGCTCCCCTATGTGGGTAAACTGCTGGAACGTGTGGTAGGTCCCCAAATGTACAGCTTTACTGAAGCTCAATTATTAATGGACAACAGGCAGGTGTTTCCCCTGGATCAACCACTGCAAATGCATTGGTCAGTGTATTGGACGACCTACGAGGAATGACGGATAGGGCAGTGTGACTGTGCAGGTGGTTGCTTGACCTCTTGGCATCATTTGATCAAGTGAACTGTCAGTTGGTCCTCTGTCACCTCTACCATTGATGCATCCAGGGCACGGTCAAGGACTGGTCCAAGTTAGATGCTAGCTGTCATGGCTCTATTACTTTACGCATCATCTACAACATCTTTTACATGCAGTTCCTCAGGGCTTAGCACGTTCACCTCCATTGTTTTATCTTTATGTGATGCCTTTTGACGAAGATGGTTCTGTATGCATGGCTACAATACCCAGGTCTTTGTCTAGTTAGAGGTGGGATTAGAGGCCAGAGCTATACATATTCCAGCATGTTTGGAGACTATGGCCAAGTGGATGTGTAGCCAAGGACAGGTTCTTTCAACTAAAACTTCATAAGATCCTTTTCACCAGAGGCCCAAATCACAGTAATAAATAGTCTTATGTCAAAAACGATATCACTATTGTACTTATGTAAGGCTGCGGGAGTGTCGGGGATGGATTAAGTCATCCTTTTGAACTTGGGAACCTCAGAAAAGCTTATCAATGGGCTTCTTTCTTCCCATCTATTTGTAACCTGTCAGTCACAGATGGAAGCTCGGTCTTCCATCCTTCTCAGAGTAAGTGGAGTTGGCTAATAGAAATCACCCTACCTGTCTTCACCAAACAAATATCAAATGTGTAGCAAGTGCCCTGTCCATCATCACACCACTTTCTGCAAAAAAAAGTGCACTGAACAAATCTTGATGCTCATCAAACTGATCTATTTCTCTATAGCTGCACCAAATAGCTTTGTCACTGCGTGTCTCCTGTGCAGTTGCTCTATTGACTTTGTTTGTCACTGCTATTGTTCCCTTGCTTTAGGCTGATCGATGTAGCTCGGAAGCTGGACAAGGCAGAACGGGAACCCTTGTCCAAATGCGCTCATTACTTTAAGAAGTTGGGTCATCATGGTTATGCGGCTGAGACCTACATGAAGATTGGGGATTTGAAAGCTCTGGTGCAACTGCATGTGGAAACCCAGCACTGGGACGAGGTGAGCATGGACTATTAGGCCAGTGCTAGTTTCCCTCTCTGCATATATTCCATTGCAGGGTTCAGAATTAGCATGCATGCATTGGTGGAAAGACATTTGTAGTATGAAAAGGATAAACATGGAGATAATTGGTTTGTGAAATAGCATGCATTAGCAATATATTTCTCCAGTTTTAAAGAACCTTCCCAGAATCAGCCATAAGGTGGAAGAATAATACTCAACATTTGCACAATGACAAGTTGCAAAATCACTGTTAGTAACATTTTCTCTGTAGTTTTTCTTGTACGACTGTACCAACCCCTTTCCTAGCATTTGGGTGCATTGTAAATTCTTACATTTTTATGTTTCTCCCAGTTAAAGAACTAAACACAAATTTGCATGTAAGACCACCATATGTATTCACAGTACACATGACCACAGCACATCCGAATGCTCAAACTGTACATGCTTCTTTATTTGTGTGAACTGCACACATCGGGGCCCGTAGCAGTACACATTGGATTTGTTTGATACATCATCTGTTGTATGTAAATTACTTACGCTGACTGGGAAAGTATGCACTTGTGCTTTTCTCAAGGGTGCTTGGTGAATGAGGGGAGAGGGAGCACTGGAGAGCATACATATACTAACATTGAAGTTTCTTACTTTTTTTCAAAAATACTTTTTTAGTTTTAGCCCAAAGTTGGCAAATTCACCTTGGCAAAAATAATGGTGCATTGTGACGTGTCTCTATTTGTGTAACGATACAGTACTTAGTCTTGCTGTTTCCTGCTGGTTGTTCATCCACCCAATTAGTATTGGCTCTTCATGCCTTGGCCTGCAGTGTTTCCTCGGCTTTGCTCCAGTGCAGATGACAGTTGCTGCTGTAAATCAACATCATGCACTTATTGTGCTTGGACACTTGCTCAGCTTTCTTTAGTCTAAGAAACAACAGGGAAAGCTTATGTAGCTAAAGTGCATTGGTGCACCGTATTCATCCTAAACCGTTAACAAGATAACGTCTGGTAACACAACAAAAGCGGTTTTTTAGGAAGGTAGGTATTCAAAAATGCATCAAAGGATTGCAAAACAAATGAGTCAATTAGAGTGCTCACACTCAACACACATGAAAAAGGGGGGAGGACCACCCGACTCGGCGTACCTGACCCTGAGGAAGAACACCCTAAACCTAGCGGGGGTGCCTATCCCTGGGTGGAGTGTGGTGTATCGCCTACTAAAAAGATATAGAGGAGAGTGCTGTCCCTCAACCTTCTATACTAATGACAATGTCTGGAAACAGACACGGGTCGTCCAAAACAACAAGGGGCATTTTAAAACAGTGGTAGACTCCAGAGGGTTAAGCAGCGTACAACAAGACAGTGAATTGGGTCTTGAGGCTGCTTGATCTTGAGCGTGGATCCAACCTGTAAAACAGGTCAACTGCTTATATTCCATCCAGAGTGTGCAACTTTATTGATACCCGTAGGTCACTGTGGTTGGGGTATGTAAGAGTACTGGTGGAGTAACCACTGGTAGGTCAGTAAAAAGGTCCAGCCGGAGGGCTGGGGGGCTAGAGAAGGCTCTTATAAAAATGTGTGGCTCACTCAGTGATTATGAGTGTGCTCCAGTAGATAGTAATTCAAGGGTTGTGTCTCTTAAGTAAATGTATAAGAGATCAAGCGTTGGTCATGAGAGCCCTCATGACCGAAAGGGGTCGACCGGTTTCAATGGCGTAGGAGATTCAGGCCATCTTCTTCAGGACCGTGATTTGGAATGCAAACGGGTTTGCCAGGTGTTCAGTAAATTGCTGAACCGGAATGAAGATACTGATGTCTCCTGGAGGGAGACAAAAGAGGGAAGGGGGAGAGAGATAGAGAGCATTCAATGACAGGGGTAGAGAAAAGAACGGGGGTTTAGGGGCACCATGAGGTTGGTGCCAAATGCTACGGGGTGGTGCTTTTAACATGCCTGGAGTGAAGCGTGTGGGAACAAGGCCATTGAATGGTCAATAAATTACAGGAGTAGTCGGGTGCCTGTGCACCAGTGGTTGAACTAGTCGCCAAGGTGGGGGAGAGGAAGGGGGTGCCAGACAAGGTCTCTAGAGGTGACTGTAAGGCTGCTGCCAGGAGGTGAGAGGCGCTGGTGTGCACTTATTGGGATGCAAATTGTGCACTACAGGGTGGAGATGGTGAGCCCCTACCTTATAAGCCAGTTGGGTGTTGTGGGGACAGCCCGCGCCCGGCTTGGTGCAAGGGGGGTGCCTATGGGGTGGGGAAGCAGGCTGAACTACTATAGTTCCACTGGGGAATCCTCACTTACTATAGAATAAACAGAGACTTCTAATGGATGCCATCACCTGTCCAGATTATTTCTCTTTGAAATGTCCAGCTACCAGTCTTGGATTTCAAAATGTTTTAAATCACACTTTCTTCATGCTTTTTACACACTGCACTGCATGGCGACTTGTGACACCCACTGGAGGTGGCAGTGCCCTGGATATAAGTGGCCTCACCCACTCCAAGCACAACAGTTTATTTTCCAGCGCCACAGATGGGGGTACTTCAGAACATGCTCAAAGGCTGTGCCACCAAATAAAAAGTATATTTTTACATTTCTATGTGTGAATTGTGAGAAACATGTAGGTGTCTCCCTGGCTAAACCCCGGGAATCTGTCATCCAGGTGTCGTGGACATCGCCATCGCTATTGGATCCAGTTCCTGAGGGTGGACTAGTGAGGGAGGATCACCTGTATGGGGGGTCCTTGGGGAGTGGGACACTGACGGGTGAGACGCGGTATCCCCCTTCTTTCAACACCTTTGCCCCATCCTACCACTTAGAACATTCAAATCCACTGCCTCTTCCCCCCCCTTTCCGACACACACATTTTTGTACGACACACCAGAGAACGGACTAATACCAGAGCCGTTTACCTGACATGTCCCAATACAAGGGTCAGGCAAAGTAAGGCAATTGATCAGAAGCACACACACCTGACAGCCCTTTTCCTTTCCCATAGGGATAAAAGGTGGAGCAAGAGAGCACAGTACGAGCAAGGCAGACCGCACAACGAGACAGGTGTCCGGACCAGGTAGTTCAAAAGAAGGAGAAAGGTGGCGAATATCGAAAGGCTGATGAGGAAAGACGCAACCTTGCCCTTTTCGAAAAAACCCTGCGAACCCTCAGCTGAAAGAATTGTAAGGCCAAGGACAATAGCCCAACTGTGCTGCGGCAGACATCAAGGGCACACGGACCGTATCGCCGCAGATAAGCCGGAGCGAGGGAGACTCCTGCTTCCGTGGTACCGGCCTTGCCGGTGAGTCGAGGGAAGAGCCGATAAGAGCCGGGCTGTGTTGAATGAAGATCACAAAATGGCACAGTGAGAACTGTAACATTGTAAAAGGGAGACCAGCTGCAAAAGAGAGCCGGCACCTCAGAGAAACCCTGGTCAATCCCTGTCTTAATGAACAGTTACCAGAAGGCCATAGGAGAGCGTCAAGATAGGTCAAAGTGGTCATACAGGAGGTCAAGCAAAATCCCCATACAGACAAGCCTTTGACCTAAGAACTGTGGGAAAGCAAGAGAAGTGAATCCTGCAAGCATTGAAAGCAAATGTGAAGTTGGCAAGAGTGAAACCGGTGGAGGGAGGCTGAAAGTAAAAAAGGGTCGGCGCCCGGAAGAGGGGGACCCAGGGGTCAACCCATCACCCGAGAAAAGCCACAGTGAACCCGGTGGAGGGAGGCTGAAAGTAAAAGAAGGGTCAGCGCCCGGAAAAGGGGGACCCTGAGGTGAAGAACTGTCACCCAACTAAAGAGATGAACGCTGTGAACTTTTGTTTCGATATTACGGAACTTGATAGGCCATCTAAAGCGAGAGAGCATAGCTATCCTAGGTCCTGACATTACCAAAGAATGTTTTACGCCCAGAAGAGGGGGACCCCAGGGTGTAAGTCATCACCTAAAACCCACAAAAGGGAACTGATTATTTTGATTTGTGGAACTTTATTTGTGAAAGGACATCGCGCTGAAGAGGGGGATCTAGGGGTGAATCCATCACCCAAAGAATACATGAAAAGGAACTTTGTGTTTGTTTGTTATTTTATTGATCCTCGAAGGAAAGGGACTTTTATTGAAAAGAGACTTGGCTGTTAAGACTTCTGAGATGTTGAAACCGGAACTGTCTCGTGCTTGGGAAAACTCGAGAGGTGTGCTGTTCTCAGAAGCCCCACCTTATCCTGTGCTCAAAACGTGGGGAAGGCAGTCCCAAGCTACCGCATCCTGACATATTGTTCATGAACACTTCTAACGTTTCTTGATAACTATCCGACACCCTTTTTGTATTAGTTGTAAGGTTTGGCAATAGATTTTTTTAGTATAGGCCCTTCTTATTTGACACAAAGCCTCTATGACTGCTTTATATTCATTTGATGGTCGACGCTTGCTCCCATCTTAGATTTAGGTTCAGATTAGGTGTTTTTCAAACCTGAATACAGTTTAACAAATTGCCCTTGAACTGTGATCACTTGTGTCTGTCTTTAATGTTGCCATCATGAGTTCCTTACAGAAAACAATCCTACATTTAAAATTAGTTATATAGTTTGTTATATTCTTATCTGCCCTGCTTCCCTCCTAAGAGCTAGCCTTGATTGCTGGGCCACTTTATCAGCCTTTTCACCTAGGTTTGCAAAGGTAATGCTGGCCCCTAACCATTAGGTTACCCCTTATGTCATAGATGACAACACACTTGGAACTATCAGATTACATATGGCTTCACCAATTTGTGCACTCCCGGTCGGAACAGAGGATAGCAGATCCAGGGTGTGCAGCACATACCAGGCATGTCCTCTGGTGAAATGAGTACTGTGAGGAATTGCTATCTGGCAAGGGTGTGGAAGCACTGGCTTTTTTTGTTTAAATAATAAAATGATGCAGGTAATTCCATCTCCCCTTTTCCATAAGCATAGTGTGTACTTGTGCCTTGCTGCATCAGTATCCTGATTCACAGCACCTGCTCTATACTAGTGCCACAGAGCAGGTTCAGCGGCCACAGGGGCCCTCTTTACAGCTGCAGTGACACCCAAGGCACTGCAGCGCAGGGGCTGTGCTCAAAATATGCACCCCTGTTCCAAAAACGACACAACTCTGAAGGTGTTGTCCATGTCGCACATACAACTGTAAATACAAGCCATACCTGAGTTAGGGAATGGTGGCCAGCATCCCAGCCACATTAAATCGATTGTTTTGTTTGTTTTATTCATATTTATATAGCGCACAACAGCCCAAGGACATCGTGGAGCTTAGTTACATAGTCATGAGCAATATCTATACAAGGTTACAATATAGTTATATTCCTTTTGTGTTTATATTACAATATACATGACAGGAGTACAGGAGGAAGTCGCAGTGCTAGTTGAAGAAAGTGGTCTTGAGGTTGTTGCGGAAGACAGAGATGGATGTATCAGCTCTAAGGGTGGCAGGGAGTGAGTTCCAAAGTTTCGGTGCAATATAGGAGAAGCCTAGACCTCCAGCTGTGGTTCTCTTGATGCGTGGTATGTGTAGCTGGTTGGTGTACTGAGTTCTGGTGGGGCGAGTGGAAGGGGTTCTTGATATTGCTTCAGATAGGTATGTGGGAGCAGTGTTGTTGATGCATCTGTGTGTGATGGTGAGGATTTTCAGAGTAATTCGGTCTTTGACCTGAAGCTACCTTGCTGCACGTCTGGCATGAGATATATGGTCTCTTCTACGGATGCTCATAGCGGCTCTGAGGGCATTGTTTTGTTTGGTTTGCAGTTTGTGAATGTTCTTGGCAGAGGTGCCAGCTAAGAGAGCGTTGCAATAATCGAGTTTAGCGCCTATAGTTGCTCTAGCTATGGCCAAGCGGTTGGGGGCGGATAGGTAGGATTTAATGGCATTGATGAGTTTGGTGTTGAACGCTGATGCAGAGGCTATGGCGCTGACCTGTTTGTTCATCGATAGATTAGCGTCAATGTGGACACCTAGAGTCTTGACGGGGGATGATACAGAAATGGTTGAGTTGTCTGTGTTGAAGTTGGCGTATTGGGGGCTTAGCTTCGTTATTGTGTTTTTCTGCCCAAGGATGAGAATTTTATCCCCGTTAAGGCAGAGGCCATTGATTGCCATCCATGCTTGGATAGTAGAATAGATGTTGTGAAGGGCAGTGGCGTCTTGGTGATAGAGTCCAGATAGAGGTAAAAGTACTTGGGTGTCGTCTGCATAGTTGGTATATTCAACACCCATGGAGTCGAGTAGGTCGAAGAGAGGTTTTGTGAAGAGGTTGTAGATGGTGGGGGCTGTACATGAACATTGGGGGACACCGTAGTTTATAGTAGTAGGATCTGCATTTGCTGTGTCGGAGTAGATCTTCATGGCTCTTCCTTTGAGGAAGGATTTGATCCAGGATGCTGCTTGTTTAGAAAAATGGGCTGCATTAGTGAGGTGAGTGTTTGGTGATCTACCAGGTCAAAAGCTGTTGATAGATTGAGAAGGAGGAGAAGGGCAGGTTTGCCTTTGTCCATGATCTGTGAGATTTTTAGGTCTAATAAGGCCGATTCTGTTCCATGCCGGACACGGAAGCCAGATTGCCTTTTGCCTAGTATGGAATTAGCTTCTATGTATGATTGGATCTGGTTGTGAGCTGCTTTGTCCAGGATTTTCAAGAGGAACGGGACTGTTGTGACCGGTTTGTAGTTGTTGGGTTGCGCTGGGTCAAGTGTGGCCTTTTTTAGAAGTGGCCGCACCCAGGCTTCCTTGAGATTGTTTGGGACAGTTCCTGTTTGGAATGATGCGTTAATGAAGGCAGTAATCATGGGTGCTAGGTCGTTAGCGCATTCCTTGATGATTTTGGGGGAACAAATGTCTGCTTTGCAGAGAGATGGTTTGAGGTTTTTGATGAGATTAAGGACCTTAGGTTCAGTGACGTCTCTGAAGGCGAATTGAGCGTGATTTAAATTGCTACACTTGTCTTGTGTAGGGCGGTTAGCTTTTTGGTTTGGGAGGGCTTTGCAGTGGTTTTGGATTTTATTCTGGAGAACTGTTATTTTGTTGAGCATGGCGGACTGAATGCTAGCACACCAGGCTTTGTCTTTAGTTATCTTGTCTGCGGTAGCCGGGGGTGTGACTAGTTCATTAAAGATTGCGAATAATTCTTTAGCTTGGGAATTGGCCTTTGAAATCCTATCATTGAAGGAGTTCGATTTTGCTGCTAAGATGGCTTTTTTATATTGGATGGCTATCTGTTTGAAAAGGCTCTTATTTAGGTCACTGGGATTCGTTTGCCAGTTTTTTAGTGACTGACACGTTTGTGCTCGGAGGGTTCGGAGTTCGTCCGAGAACCAAGAGTTGCAGTGAAATAATTTTTTTTCTTTCTTGCTTTCAAGTGGGGCTATAGAATTTATGGCATTGGTGAGCGTGTCATTAAAGATAGCTGATAGTGTATTTGGGTCCTGAGAGAAAGGTAGTGCTAGGCAGGGTTTTTTGAGGTAGGGCTGCAAGTTGCCTGCGTTGAGTTTTTTAGAACTTCTTGTAATGGCAGGTGGTCGTGGGTGAGAGTCTTGGGTCTGGGGTTAGTGGGGATAAGGAATTCAATGCACCTGTGGTCCGTCCATGGAAGGGCGTTGTTTGAGATAATGTTGGATGCGCAGTTGTGATCCATAACCCAGTCAAGGGTGCAGCCTTTGGAGTAAGTGGGGGTGAGGACTCCTTGGGAGAATCCTAGGTCTGCGAGTTCTTTTGCTAGGGTTGTGGCGGGTGTATCCTTAGGATCATTGTATCTTAAATTTAAGTCTCCTAGTAGGAGGATTTTGGAGGATTTGTTAATGCTGTTACTGAGCCGGTGGGAGAGGTGCTCTTGGAAATCTGCTGGGAGTCCAGGGGGTCTATATAGGATGTGGATATTGATTAACTTATTGGGGGAGAGCGTAAGCTTGGCTGATAGGATATCGGCATTTCCACCCCATGTACTATGGTCTGCTAGTCTAATGGGCAGTGAGTCTTTGTGGATAAGGGCGACTCCCCCTCCAATCTTATCAGGTCTGTCTTGCCGAAGGATGGTGTAGCCTGGGGGTCGGGCTAGTGCGATGGCTGGGGAGGAGGCCTCATTGAGCCAGGTTTCGGTGATGCATAGTAGATCCCAATTATGTGTGGATAGCAGATCATTTATCTCTAAGGCATGTGCAGGTAGGGAGCGTACGTTCAGTAGTGCACATTGAAAGGTGGGTATTGTGTGCCTTTGAGATTTTTGTTTATACTAGTATGGGGTGAAGTGTGCTTGTTGAGGTGTGTAGAAATGAAGGACTTGCGAGGTAGAGGTAGAGTAGAGGCAAGTTGGTGTTGTGGGGAGGGAGGGGCAGTGCATTTGCTCATCTTAGTGTGGGGTAGTGGTGCAGTGCGGGTGCCTAATCTGTTATTTCTAGTCGTGATGGGTGTGGGTGAGCAGAGTAAATACCTCGGAAGTGATCGATTTCTGAGATTGCGGAGTCTGATAGCTAGGCTAGGCGGCTGAGACTGTGTGATGTTATAGTCTGGTGCTGTGGCATGTAAATTTAGTGACGGGTGTTGAGTGAGGTGTGCTGGGTGTATGTGAGGAGGCGTAGGGGCCATTATAGTGATGACTATAAGGAGGACTGTTAGGCTGGTTGTGCGGAGTGTGGCAGGGAGAGTGCAGGAGTGTGAGTGTATGCTGTGATAGGGGGCGAACAGTAGATGTGCCGCTACGGCGCACACGCAGAGGATCTGTGTAAGAGCACTAGTGGGCACAAGCAGCGTGAACCTCCGAGAATGAATGGGACAGTGTTTACACACTGCTGGGGGGAGCGGAAGGCTTATATTTAGCTGAATGTGGGAGAATAGCAAAATAATGAGGATATATTGCAGTCGTTATATCTTAATCACGCTTAGACTGAGATTGCAGAGTAGAGAGAAGTCCAATATGTTCTATCATTCCTATCGGCTCCAACAGGCTCGGGACAGGAGCCTTTTTTTCTCCTGCCTTCTTTCGCGGGCCGGCGTTCGCCTGCCGGCGCAATCTGATTGGCTCTGGTTAAAGCAAACACAGCCAATCCGGTTGCTTCTATCCATATGGCTCAGGGTGCTGCTGGTCGGATTTCGATGGTGGCCATGATGGAAAAGACAAACCTCATGGCTGTTAATGACGGATGGTGCTGGATTCTGCGAAAATGCGCGATTTAGACACTTTTTCGGGGATCTGGCACTTTTCTTGATGATGCAAATGCATAAAAATAAATTTAGCTACTGGTTGATCGCGGGTGTAGCGCATCCGCAAATAAAGCTCAGGGTGCTGGTACTAATTACCCAAAGCTTACCTTAACACCTAGGAGGGTGAAGGTTATGTGGATGTTTCTCCTGCAACTCCAGGGGATGCAACCAGAGCTCCAGCTCTGGTGGATGGGAAATAAGACTGGTGCTCGGGACAGGAGCCTTTCTCTCCTGCCTTCTTTCGCGGGCCAGCGTTCTCCTGCTGGCACAATATGATTGGCTCTGGTTAAAGCAAACACAGCCAATCCAGTCATATTGCACATTTGTCAGTTAGGTGGGCCCAGTTCAGCTGTGGAAGGGGTATGTGTATTCCAGCTGGACTCTGCCTTACTGGCAGGAAGGTAGCCTGGTGGGGTGCCTCTTTGTTCCTTTGTAAGGACAGGTAACACCCTTCTCCTTGGGACAGCCACTCCACAGAACGCTGTCCGGGGAGCAGAAAACAAGAAGCCCATCTATTCACGGAAAGCCAGGGCCCAAACCAGGGGGATGCATTTCTAAAGACAATTGATCTTATTGAGAAGGACAGGGGTGGTGTAAGTAGCCAGAGGGGGATCCATACAGTTTTGGGAGGGTGTTGCCATCTTGATTATTTCTGCCTCTTTCTATTTCCTGTCCCTTCTACTTCCTCAGGAGCAAGGCACTCTGGGTGTGACATCATATGGGGAAAGTCCACACATTTCAAGAGCAGGAATTGAACCCCCGAAAGCATTCTAGCTTTAGTCCAATCACCTGGGGACCTTTGCCTATAAAAGAAGGGATCTCCCACCACTTCTTTGAATCATCTTGATGCATCACCTGAGAAGAATTTCACTGTACCCTGCTGAGAGAGCAGTCCTTTCTGAAGTCCTCCACTTGTGAAGTGATATGGTATGATATGGCATTTGTAACACGCCTATACACAAGTGTTTCAAGGCGCGACGAGGCAGGGAGGGGGGAACAAAGGGAAGACAGACACCAATCCTACTAGGCCAGGTGTCATTCAGATCGCGCAAGTGCATGGGTAGAGGGTAAGGGGAAAGTGCAGTACAGGGTTAGTAGAATAACAAGATAAATAATAAAGGCCATTTGGTGGCAAGTGCAAGGTAAGTGCAGACAAGTGCTGGGAAGGGGGGCTGTAGGGATACAGGGACAGTCCCGCAGTGCATGGGTTGCCAGGGAGGCAGTGCAAGGGGAGAGTGGCTGGGCCAAGGACCGAGATCGGTGAGAGTGGCCCAGTTGCAGATTCAGTGCAGTTTCAGTCAGGAATTTAGCAGGGGAGAGGGGGAGAGAAAGCAGAAGCGAAGAGGAAGGTTTTCAAGTGCTTCCGGAACCGGAGATGCTTCTCCTCAAGTTTCAGGGAGGCAGGAAGGCTGTTCCAGAGGGAGGCCCCTGCCGCGGAGAGAGATCTACCCCCAACTCGTTGCTTGGAGAAGTGGCTGACCCTGAGGGAGTTGAAGGCGGATGAGCGAAGAGCTCGGGAAGGTAGATATTTAGGAAGAGAGAGTTGAAGGTATTTAGGCCCCAGGCCCCAGAAGGCCTTGTTGACAATGCAGAGGATTTTGAACTTAATCCTCGCAGCCACTGGGAGCCAGTGTAGAGATTTCAGTCCTGGAGAGATACAGTCCCTGGGCTTGAGGCCAAGTACAAGTCTCACAGTCCTGTTCTGGATGAGTTGCAGAGGGCGGAGAGTAGAGGCAGGCAGATTTAGATAGAGGCTGTTACAGTAGTCCAGCATCGAGAGAACCACGTCTCTGGAGACAGTGAGCTTCTGGGGGAAGGAGAGGAAAGGAAGAATACCTCTGAGGAGGTGCAGCTGGTAGTGTGACTTCTTAGAGACATCAGATATGTGAGGAGAGAAGGAGAGTGTGGAGTCAAAGATGACCCCGAGGTTTTTTGCCTTGTAGGTAGGAGCAGGAAGAGGGCCAAGAGAGGCCAGCCAGAGAGCTGCGGGGAAGGAGGGAGTGGGTGTGTCGATGAGTAGAATCTCAGTCTTACTGGCATTAAGGCAAAGGTCATTGGCGGCACAGTGAAGTCAAGGTTCCAGGGCAGAGGCCAGCTCTGTCCCCTAACAATCCCAGGGAACATTGGGGATGATATGCTGCTGGAACAGGACCTGCCTCTCAGCCACCCACATTGGTAACCAGGACCTCACCCTGTTGGAGGATCCCAGCAGTTGCGTGCCGCCTCCCCTGAGTTTAGGAGCCCAAGAACAGGGACTCATCTTGTCCACGAGTCCCTAGAGTAGAACTTGCAGCAACCTAAGAATTGACCTGCTGGTGGAGCAAGACCGCCTCTCTGAAGTTTTATGCCAGCCTCCCCCTTGTTTGGGAGCACGAGAAAGGGACTCCACTTGCTCCAGAGGCCCTGGAACTGGTCTCAAGGCACCCTAAGAGCCAAGACATTCGGTATCCTAGTGTTTCTTGCCATTGGACTGCTTGGAACATATTTCAAGAACTGTTCGGCACATTTGATCAGATGGACCCTCTGTAGCTGCCTTTTGCTCCCACCCGATCTTTGCACAGCGCTAACAAGTCTGGTCTGGCGCTGCCAAAGCACCAAGAACTGCAAAGAAGGTACTATTGACTGCTAACTGCCCCCTTTGCCCATTTCTAGACCTTAGAGACTGGTTAGGTCAGTTAAAACCCTTTTTGCTCATAAGTAAATACCCTTTTCAAGAACATTGTTGCTTTTGCTTGCCTTTCATTCCTGATTTATTACCCGGAGTGCTGCATCTATCATCTTTGCTTATTATATGTTCTGTCCTCAGGGGTGGGTTTTGTGCAGTGTTTTTCTAGTTGGTTATCATTGTACATGTTGTGTTTCATTAAAGTGTACATATTCTTATAGAACCTTGATTGACATTCCTTTATTTTGGGCTGTAATACTTTGCTATTTGGGTTGCTACTGAACCACATTTACACCTCTCTGAGTGTAGCCTTTCGTCGACCCAAGTTACCACAAAAGGCAAAGGAGGTATTTCTCTCGACTGGAACTGTTTTACCTTTATGATTGTGTTAGCTGTGCTATTGTAGAAGTGAGAGGGCTGAGTGGGCGTTATTTGTCACATGTACAAAGTAAAAACAAAAGGGTGGTGAGGCGCGCACTCCAAGTCCTGGCCAAAATACTACCTGGTAAATCCCAAAGGGTCCAATTCAATGGCTTAGATCACAAATGTTGCAATAAATGTTCACAGGGTTGGATCCCTTCTGCTGCATTTATACTGCTGTTCTCCTCCTAGCGCTTTCGTGTCCCAACACTCTTCAGGGAGGCTGTGTTGACTTTCTTTTCAGGTGAATCCAATGAAGTTGCTAATGCAGTCTCTGAGGATCATGGAAGCAGGTAATATATTGGCTGGGAACTGGAGTGTGCGCCTCGCTCCCTCTTGTTTTTCATGTATTTTTGTGGAGTCCGGCCTCCAGAGGCTGCAGCACCGGGGTTATTATGCCCCACATTGGAGAGCCATAATTATGGTTTTCCCCCACCCCCTATTAAGGGTAAGATGTGTGCTTCTGGAGGGGAGTCATCTCCTGGTCACCTGAATTGTTAAAATGTTTTCACTACAGCTACCATAATCCTTAGAGACTGCAATAGCAATTATATTGGAATCACCTGGAAAGATAGGCAACACAGCCTCCCTGATGAGTTATGGAGACACGAAAGCGCTAGGAGGATAACAGCAGTGCAAATACAGCTAAAGGAATTCAACCCGGTGAAAATGGAGAACAGCATTACAAATGCCGCTGAAGGGATTCAACCCAATGAACATTTTGGCAGCAGTTGGGATTTAACCCTGTGAATGTACTGGACACTTTTGGGATTCAACCCAATAGTTTTTGTTTCAGGTAGTATATTGGCTGGGAACTAGAGTGCGCACCTCGCCCCCTCTTGTTTTTCATATGTAAAAGTAGTCAATGACTAAAAAAAACAGTACTCGAAGGGCATGTTCAAAAGCCATTCCCTGTGGTCACTGTGGAGGCTTGCCTGCCTTGGCCCTATTTACTGCCCTGTGGAGGCTTGTCTACACACCGATATGCTATGCCTTCTAGGTACTCTGGCGGTGGCTACTGTGCTTGGTGTATTAGAATAAGAACTACCACTGATGACAAACGCACATGGCATGGAATAGTTTCATTCGCTCTTTACTTTTTGTATGTACATAGTGTTAGGAAAGATTTTTAGTTTTGCATCTTTTTCATGTACCTGCGGGAGTGGGCAGAGCCTACAATGATTTCTAATGGGAATTCAGGAGGAACATAGACACTCTTAGCACTTAAGGGGTTAATGTAACCCCTAAAGTATCTGCTGACTGTTTTGAGACCTGACTTAGATTTTTAAAACCTCGCTCCCTGGCATGACCCATTTTGGTTTGGGGGCACCAGTCTTTCCTTAAAGCTACCAGGTCACGTAGAACCTGCCTCTTATTGTAGCAGTAATCCCTCACTTGAGGAAGATGTGCAGGGAAAACTTGTTTTTCCATTTCTTTTGGACAGTTGATATTTTCTCCAAAAGAGAAGCCCAGACAGGCTTGTGGCAGTAGTACCTTTATTTTACCTAATTTGGTGTACTCCTGTACACCTTATTATTTTGTACCTCATGGTTGCCATTTGCGCACTACCATAATCAGAATGGCTGACCATGTTTGAGCCCCGACCTTGTACCATTCTGTCCTATTGGCGGTCTCCCTAATGGGCAGGGCTAAAATGTGGCCGTGTATGGACATCTGTTTCCCTGGCTGTAACCAAAACCCGCTTTGGTGGTGAAATCTGGACCTAAGACTCCTGTCTATGTTCTCTTTGGATAATTGGGATTGGTAGCTCCTTCCTGCCTTTGCAGAAAACCTACTGTGAAAATGATATGAGTTGGCCACCCGACTCTAGTACAATCCACCACATTGAGCCTTTCTAATTCCTATAGAAGAACTGTGAATGACCTTGTAAACTCTTCCAAAGTAGCCGAAGCTTGGTTATTTTGGTTGAACATTGTATAACACTTGTTCTTTTGGTTAAAGATTAGCTACTGAGAACAAGTACTGCGTATGAATTATAAATGTGACAATTTGTGGTGTCTCCCATTTTGGACAACTAACTATAATTGTATATGCATATATATTTTAGCTTTTATTAACTTGAGTTAAGTCATCTGTGTTGATGAATACAAAAAGTGTATTCTTATACTTTTCTGGAAAATCTTTTGCATGACAATCTTCTGTGTTTGTTACTTATATTTAACACCGTACTCCTGATTTCCTTAGTTCAGGCGTTACTACTCAGTATTGTTACCAAGTGAAAGCTTGGTTAGACCTTTGTGCAAATCTTTTCCAGTTAAGCTAGGTTGGCTTTTCAAACCTCTTCCTCAGTAGAAGTTCTG
Organism: Ambystoma mexicanum; assembly: GCF_040938575.1. NCBI lineage: Eukaryota > Metazoa > Chordata > Amphibia > Caudata > Ambystomatidae > Ambystoma > Ambystoma mexicanum. The sequence goes on along the minus strand of NC_090923.1, from coordinate 173,174,740 downwards.
AAAACCTCCTTCAACATATACACATATTATATCCTATGTACGTAATTCAAGAAGGATGTCACTGAATTTCTTCCTTACTTTGAGACCCAGTTTCCCCTTTGAGCCCCTGCTCTTTGCGACAAATTGAGGGAATGCGTCCCTTCTTTCCAAGAGGGAGCCTACCCCTTTGAGGCTAGAGGGGTGAGCCCGCTCTGCAAGACCCTCCCTAGGAGTCTTGGGAAGTGAACCTCACTGGGAGAGACTCCCTCTTAGGGGACAAGGACTACCGTTCCTTTCAGGAGCTCCCTAAGCCATTCCCCATGATGGCATACATGGTACTATATGAGAGGCAAAACATTCCAGAGATTGGTCTGAGGGCAAAGTTAACATATGCCATGATCATCTAGGAACAAAATCTGTCTTTTTTAAAATCAAACTTCTAATGAACTGTGATTAGGAGGTTGAATATAGAGGACACGTTAAATCAAAGGAAGGGCGAGAAATGCATACATCAGGGGCCCCCTGACAGCGTAACACTGGCGAGGTGCAGAGCTGTGAGGAGCCACGGAGCCCGCAAAGTTCTGAACTGCTCTAAACGAGAAGAGCATCCGCTGGAGACCCAGACCCAGCATGTACAGTCAGTGCGGAACCGAGAAAATGGGAGAACGAATCCTGGTGGTGACGTGTTCAGGGAAGTTCCCTGGTGGGCAATCTGCCTGATTGACTATGCGAACACCACCACCAGAAGGGTCACCGGAACGCTGGACATGAGAAGAGCGAAATTCCGATGCCTGTGTGAGCAAGCTGACAGAGAAACGAAGGGAGAGGGAGAGGGAGAGAGGGAGAAAAAAAAACCACTGCAAGCCCCAGAGACGTTCCCATATGATAGTAAAGGGAACGGGAGACCAAATGGGACTCGTTAAGAAATCGGAGCAACTCATCCCAGTGGAAGGGATGAAACCCTAAATACCAATTTGAGGAATTTGAATCGTCATAAATGAGGATAGCAGAGTAAGAGAAACATTGAGCAAGAGATTATTAAAAATTGAGTAACACCCTGGAAAGAGGGGAGTATTTGTTTGTGTTCGAAAAGCACAACATGGAGTAGATTGGAGAGAGAACACTATGAAAAAAAGACAAGAGAAGCCATTAAGATAAAAGATACCCTGGATAAACAAAAAGAGAGAATGTTAATCACCCAGAAAAGATATCCCAACTAAGTCAATAAACCTGAGAAGTATATACCGGACCAAACAGCCTGGATCAAAAGACAAAACAAAGTGCAGGAAAAAACACTTGGAGAGCACTCCCTAAGGATAAGGGAAAACCCAAAGACATTATTGAGGAGTTACAAGATTTGATATGAAAGGTGACCAGAGACTATCTAAAGATTGGATATTAAGAAGATAGTCTGCAAATACAAGCTGACCACTGCATCATCAGGAGAAGGGAGTCATTATCCTGACCTTACTTTGATTTGAAAGGTGATAGGGTCAGATAGGATTTGTTTGTTTTTTGGACAGCGGACTCTTTAATTTGGACACTTCCCGATGACTGACTAGCACCTTAGTTGTTTATATAGGTAGGGAACACCCCATAGCAATAGGGAAAGATAGGCCTTATATTTATTAGTTAATAAATCATTCTTGGATATGTCATCACAATGTCTGCGTCCTTCTGACCCTCCACATCTTCTAATACTCTTCAAGGCTCCTGGTTTTGGGGTGAGGAAATATTACCCCCAGAAATATAATCACTGGAAACTAGAAGCAGGATGTCATAACATTTTTATCCTCGCATCCAAATCTCTGACTGCCCTAATTAGTATTTATTTGCAATGGTTACAAACAATTTAATGTTAGGATGAGTGTTTTGAAAAATGAAATGAGCACCAAGCCCGGCGTGCATTATGTACTTTGTGATTCTAGCCTAGTTCCATTTTATCACAGACATTTGTCAATTCTAAAGATCCTTGGTCATTCTTATGTTCCCAAAATGCTCTTTGACTATATGCAAATCAACCAATAACCCACATTTAAGCTATGTGTCTTCTTCCCCTTTCTCATAGGGGTATTTTGAAAGAGTACAGTAGGCGTGTACCAGATTATCCATCTTGGAATGATAACTTTCTATCGGAGAATAATTGATATGGTTAGTCTGGATTTTGGTAATGTGGTTTCATCATTAAGAAAAGTGCACCATTCATAGTAGGACTACAATATATACTGGAATTGATCATTAGAAAGTAACATTGCAACATTTTAAAAAGAAACAGTTCAGTAAAAAGAAGCTATTGAAAAAGGAAATTGTTTTATTACTGAGATTAAACATGTTTGTCCCTTAAAATGTAATTCCTTCTTGGAAAGAGTGCCACCCATATTAAACCAAAATGTCTGTTTCTTCTGTGAGCTCCAAGCCAATGTTTCATTTTGCTTCTGGGTTATACTGACATTCCTGCAGGAGGGTGTGACTGCGATCGAGAGAAACAGTGAGAGGCAATCAAAGAATGAGACAGAGTGCAAAGAGAGATATGTTACGCTGCATAAAGCTAGTCTATATATATATATATGAATTTTTCTAATTTGCTGCCACACATTCCTCATCTTTGAAATGGCCCTAACGCAGACTGAAAATCTGCAAACAGCCATCACGTGCTCCATGATTGGTGTTGCCATGACTTAATGGGCACTGCTAATGCTATTTGTGATATAACTGCTATATTGGTCTCACATACCTTTTCCTCCAATGCTACTCCTTGAAAACGTTTTGACCTTGGTTTTTCACAAAATAAGTCTGACCTCTCCAATGGTTTTGAGGTTCAACCCCTGCCAGAGAGGAAAGTGCTTGATGTTGGAAATGCACTGTGTCTGGTGCTTTGTGGTGCATCATCATGCTGAAGCCAACAAGTCTTTCCAGAGAATGCATTTTGAATGGATTGTGTCCTCCAACGTATTCCACATCTTTCACATGTAATGTCCACAGCTGTGCTGCTTCGGATATTTTTCGGCAGAGGGCGTCCTGCGTCGATGGGGTCTGGTCGATGTCCCTCGAAGGCATCGTCGAGGGTGACGTAATCGGATGTTATAAGTAGGATGCCAGCGCCTGTAGCCTCAGTTCCGCTTTTTCCACAAACAGGTTTGCCGCGAGAACTCGGCGCGCGCCCCGTTTTATCAGCTTCAATAATGTCGTCTTCGTCTACTCCGACCCCGCGGTCGGGCTTTAAAACGTGCATGGACTGTAAGCGCAAGATGTCCATCACGTACCCGCACCGTATCTGCTTGTGGTGCCAAAGAGGTGCCAAAGCCGCTCCGAAACAGCTATGAGGCCAGGTCCCATTGTTCGCCGGTTGGGGGCAAACTGTCGCAGCATCTCGAAGAGGGGCGAGCCATTACTTCAGATGCGTGGGTTCTAGAAAAAATAGCCCACGGCTACTGCCTACCCTTCCTAAATCGACCTCACGACAATCCACCGGGGAAACTGTCCTTGAAGATTCTGTATCTGCTCCTGGGTGTCTGGGTGAGAGCCATGACACTGACCACTGCTCGAAGTGCCATTCGTTGACTGCCAAGGCCTTGCGGGAGCATAAGGGGAAGTTGCAGATAGGTCAGGTATCCAAACCCCGTAAATCCAAGAAATCAACCGACTCGAAGGGTGACTCTCCCCGTCGGAAGGAGTCCAGGGGATCTCAGTCCCGGAGTGGTTCTCGCCACTCATCCTCCTCGTCGAGGCACTTCCAGAAGTAGCATCACAGTTTGCCTTCCCCATCCTCATCGGATGATGACTCAGCGAGGAAAGTGGCTTGCCCCACTAAATCCTCTACTCCGGAGGAGTGGGAGCATTCAGGGAGAAAATGTTGGAGATTTTTCAATCTCAGGGCACTGCCCCGTCCGCGACCTTCGATTGAAGCCGGCGGGGAGAGGTCTCGGTCCGACATTTGCGCGCCTTCTGGTCAGCGCGATAAGCATCGGGAACCATCGAGGTCCCGTTCGGACAAGGCTCCAGTAGATCGCCAGAGACGTGCCAGATCCAGGTCGGGGTCCTCGTCCCCGGCGAGAGCGTCCAAGCCTGGGAAGGTGTTGAGGAAGGTGCCGACCCAGTCGGCAACGTACCCATAGAGTGCGGCTTGTCGGGGCTTTTCCCTTGACCCAGACCCTTGCAGCCCTCAGCGCCATTGTCGATGTCGAAGCCGTCGGCGCCCTCGATGCCATTGCGGCCTACAGGTCTGAATTTGACGGTGGAGGCCCCTAGAGCTGTGGATCCTCTGTGAAAGTCTTTGGCTAAGACTGTGAGGGCCTCTGTTGAGTTCAGGTCTGCTCCTGTCCCTAGGAGGGAGTTATTTCACTCTCTACAAGATATTTATGAGGATGATGTGGAGTTGGAGCCTTTTGGTGCTCTGTTACGCTCACCTGGTCTCTGCGGAGGCGTTGGGGCATGGTTGCAGCCCTCCCAAGAGTTAGATCACCGCTGTCAGGTCTCTTTCCCCTGCGGATAAACTGTGGGTGGCAACAATTGGTGTCACTGCTCCTGCGTGGATATGAGAAAACCTGAGTGCGCTGATCGGTGACTGTTGTACCTCTCAAACCCTTCTACCCAAGGTGAGATTTCTGTGGGCATGTATCGGCACATAAGGCTCACCTGTTAATTATTTATGATGAGCTCTCCGTCCTGCTACTTCTGGCAGGGGCGCTTGTTGATGGGATCTAGTTCCATCACTGATCCCTGGTAAGTAATAGTCCAGTCCAGCTGCGACTATGCTTCCCTTGGTTGATTGTAAATGTCTCTCAATGTCTCTTGTCTTTTCCCCTTTCTATTTTTCTGTCGTGGTATTATTGCTCTCAATATTGTTGTTAATTCCTGAATAATGTTTTCTCTTCTGTTTTCTTCCCATTGGATGGAAATGCGTCCCAAAAGCAGTTGTGGAGGCGCGTAACGCGGCCGGGAGAAAGATGGATGAGACCGCAATGTCCGACAACATGTGAGTGATGGTTTAAGGAAAAGCGGGAGATTTGATGGTAGTGCAGCCTTAAACTTAATGTCTGTTAAGTGTCTAACCTTGCCTTTCGTTTTTACTTGCAGGTGCTGCGGTCGCTGGTGGAGCACGTCGTGCTGCGGTGTCAAGATGAAGATTTCAGCGTCCTGGAAGATTTGATTATGGGCTGCATTGCGAATGAAGACCGGCACAGGTAAGAGCAGATTCCCCAGGTGGTAAGTATGGAGGCAGGAAACAGTATTGGCTGCCACACCCTGCCACTCCCATAGAGTCAGCATGTGTAAGGCAACCCAATAGCAGCAGCCCCACCCAAAAGTACACCTGGGGCTGCTTTAGTGATGGAAGTTCCCATGTCAAATACACTTTGCACCCGAAATGAGGTGCTATGTTCCTAATAAAAGTATTCTTGACCTAAATAAATGTCCTTGCTTATTGTTTTTTATGAGGCGCCAGGACTGTGTCCAACTGGGCCCGCTGTGTATGTGGCCCTGTGATGTTTATGTCCTTGGCCGATGACCATGACATGCTCCTGGTGACACTCCTGCAGCTCCTGACATGGTCTTTGCGGAGGATAGTCCGCTGGAGGATCTGCAGCAATCTTTGCATGATGCCATTGGCCTGGATACATCTCCTGAGATGGAGTTTGGTAGGCCAGAGATTGGGGCTCATGCTGAATCCTCCTATAGGAGGTTGATGTCAAGGGTTACGAAGTACCTGGAGTGGTCCGGCCCTCAAGTTGAATTCGATCAGGATGACCTGAATGACATTTTAGATCAGGGTCCGTCCACTGTCCCAGTGTTGCCTTTTCACATGGTATTACAGAAAAGAGTGGCTGCTACTTGAAACAGCCCAGAGTCTCTTCCGGTGGTCAACAAGTCGCTGACTAAGAAATACCGCCCATCCAGTAGCGACCCGAGCTACCTATCCACACTCTGGAGAGTTTGGTGGTTCAGAGGGCCACAGCCGCCTCGAGGCAGGTGGCGTACCCTACCATCCCTCCATACAGAGACGCCAAGCGCTTCAATGGATGGGCACACAAGGTATTTTCGGCTGGGAGTATGGCCCTTAAATCGGCCAACTCCACCTGTGCCTTAGCCAAATTTTTGCACACTTTGTGGAATTGTCTCTCTCTGGCGGCTGAGCTTATTCCCGAAGGGGAAGAAAGGGATGGGTTCCTTGCAATTGTGCAGGATGGCAAGGATGCCATGTGTGAATCACTTCAGTCGGTTGGACACGGCAGATAGTGTCAGCCGGTCCATGGCTGCGAGCACCGTGATACGCAGGCTTGTTTGGCAGCAAGGCTGACGAGACCCTTGAGAGGTTGCAGACCTCCAAAGCAGCTGCAAAGTCTTTAGGTGCAGATGTGCGTCAACCTCCGCCTTTTCGTCCTAAGGGACAGCAGTGGAGGGGTTCCATTTGTTACTACTCCTCTTTTGGTAGAGCGAGGGTAGCAGCCAGTCAAAGTGACGCTGTAAAACTACCTGTGGTGGACGGGGAAGAGGTGCCAAAGCCGCTCCGAAACAGCTATGAGGCCAGGTCCCATTGTTCGCTGGTTGGGGGCAAACTGTCGCAGCATCTCGAAGAGGGGCGAGCCATTACTTCAGATGCGTGGGTTCTAGAAAAAATAGCCCACGGCTACTGCCTACCCTTCCTAAATCGACCTCACGACAATCCACCGGGGAAACTGTCCTTGAAGATTCTGTATCTGCTCCTTTGGCCGGAAATCTTGACCCTGCTGGAGAAAGGCGCTATAGAACTAGTGTCTGTCGTGGAGAGGAACAAGGGCTGCTATTCCCCATATTTGTTGATTCCCAAGAAAGATGGAGGACTGAGACCCATCTTGGACTTGCGTTGCTTGAACAAGTTCCTCAGGAATGACATGTTCAAGATGGTCACTCTTTCACAGGTCCTTCAGGCCCTTCGACTTCAGGATTGGTTGGTGTTATTGGACCTACAGGATGCTTATTTTCATGTGCCGATCCATCCGAAGCACAGAAAATACCTGATGTTCACTGTTGGCAGCTCGCACTTTCAGTTTCTGGTCCTGCCATTCGGTTTGACCTCCGCCCGAGCGTCTTCAACAAGCTCATAGTGCTGGTGGCAGCGTATCTCAGGAGAGGGTGGGTTCACGTCTACCCCTACCTGGACGACTGGCTGATCAAGGCGCGTTCTCCCGAACAAGCCTTGGATCATCTCAATCTCACCTGCCACTCCCTTCACAAGCTGGGCCTCCCTCTCAATTTCAAGAAGTCGCATATGACACCTTCCCAGCAGCTCCAGTACATCAGGGATGTGTTGGACACATCCTTGGGGAAGTGCTCACCTCCCAAGGTCAGGGCTCATCACATTGTCCAGATGGTCGACAAATTTCAACACGCCCAGAGACTCCCGGCTTTCGAATTCTTAAGGTTGCTCAGCGTCATGGCATCCTTCATTTTCCTTGTGCCGGAGGCCAGACTGCGGATGAGATCCCTTCATTTGGGCCCTCAGGATGCAGTGGTCCCAGTTCTCGGGCAAGATGTCGGATCTCCTTCAGATTCCGCTCACGGTCTCACAAGATCTTCTGAGGTAGGCCAGCAAAGGGAATCTGATGAAGGGAGAGCCGTTTTGGCAACCGTGGCCAGAGGTGACGGATGCTTCCCTCACAGGATGGGGGGTTTACACCAACGAGCTGACCGACAGCGGTCGTTGGTCTCCGTCAGAGTCCAGACTTCACATAAATCTTTTGGAGCTGAGAGCCATCAGGCTAGCCCTGAAGGCTTTTTGTTACGCTCACCTGGACCCCACAGGGGGTTCGATCGGACCCGGACAGCTGCAGTCTCCGTCAACGTGATGCGTAGTGCAGAGAGGACTGTCTGGACTGGCCCGCCTAGTCTTGTCTGCTGGACCCGAAGAAGTATTTTCCTGCAAGTGGAGACAGGGATTAGCCACCTGTGGGGTTTAGTGATGGTCTCCCAACTGTTCTCGGTCTCCCCCACTAATCACCTCCGATATCCCCTTAGTAACCTCACCTTATGTTTGTAAAAGATGAGCTCTCCATCCTGCATGTCTTGCAGGGGCGCGTAGATACCAGTTACTTCACTGGTTTGAAGGCGTTGGGAGAGTTCCGGTAAGCATTGACTCTGAAGTCCCAGGCGGGATTGGTAAGTATCAAGTTCAAAGAGTTCAATGTGCCCGATGTTCACTCTTGTCCCCTTCCTTCCTTAAATTGCAACTGAGTTCGTGAGAAGAAGGTCTTGTAGCTGCTGCTGGCGTTCAGGTAAGAGTCTGTGTTACCCAACGCTGTCCGGTAACTATTGCATGCGTTAACGTGTTGTTTTTCTCCCTCTTTACAGATGCGGCATATGAAGATATGGAGAATAATACCGCCGGTGGTAAATCGGTAAGTCTATGGTGGTAAGAGGTATTTGTTGATTCCCTTGGCTCACCTTGTTATTCGTGTGCCCCTAGGTGCCGGAGTACGGCGAAGAAATTGAGACAGTGCCGGATCGAAAGATGCTGTGAGAACTGGTGAGTATGGCGCTGTGCTGGAGCTGGCGAAGCGACGCGTGCAGTACTGATGTACTTTCCAGGTCAGGAGATGAAATGGATCCGGAATCGGGTGAGGAATTTGAAATAAGTTTGTTTTCTAACCTTGTCCTTTTCTTCCTCTTTATTCTAGGAGCTTCGGATACGAGGCGGGCGTGGCAGAAGACTGGATGCTGGATGCAGGCACGGTGAGAGTCACGCTGCTGGATGCAGAATAACACGAAGCATGTGCTGCTGTTCGGGTGTGGTTTAAATAGCCTCCAAAGTAGTCCCTGCAAAGAAGTTCCCCAGGACCACACCCGAGTAAAAAATAGTCCCTGTAGTAAAATAGTCCCATCCAGGCCTCACGTTGGCTTGGATTTATTTGCAGCATGGTCTGCATGAGGTAAGTAATGTCTATGAGCCCGGCTCCTATGGCGCCAGGACCGATTTTTATTATGAGCATGGCGCCTACGCCGCCAGGACTGAGCCCAGACAGCCCCTAGCTTGGGCTGCTGGGGTTTTTGTAAATGTCTGGATGTCTGCTCCCGGGGCTGATGGGCTTGATCCGGATGCCCGGGGATAGGCATCAGAGGACACATTGTCGATCCTTTTCAGTGTTCCGTTCCGATGGTTCTTTCTTTCTTGCTTTCTTTGGCCCACAAGGGTCTTCAAGTGGGTACCATTAAAGATTACCTGGCAGCACTGTCTATTTTCAAGCACTTGTCTGAAGAATGATCTTATTTTAAGATTCCTTTGATTACCCAGTTTCTAAAAGGAATCACAAATGTGTTCCCACCGTCCCCTTTTCAGGTGCCGGTTTGGGACCTGAATCTAGTCTTGAAATACTTGATTTCATTTGAACCTTAGCACTCTTGTACTTTGAGACTGTTGACCTTCAAGACAGTTTTCTTGGTTGCAGTTACATCTGCTCGCAGAGTGAGCGAGTTGCAGGCACTTGCAGCTAAGCCACCCTTCAATGTGTTCCACAGGGATAGGGTTGTACTGAGGGTACGTCCTTCCTTTCTACCTAAGGTAGTGTCTGAGTTTAATTTGAGCCAGAAGGTGATACTTCTTGCTTTCTATCCTCCTCCTCATCCTAGTAAGGAAGAGGAGAGACTCTATAGGTTGGACCCTAGGAGAGCTTTGAGCTTTTACATTTCTAAGATGTCCAGGGTCAGAGTGGACAACCAACTTTTTGTGGGATACACTGGACACCGATTGGGCCAGGCTGTTACCAACAGACCTTGCTGCTGGATTATCCTCACCATTGCTGAATGTTACAGATTGGCTGGCAAGGACCCTCCTGAGGGTTTGCGAGCTCACTCCACCAGGGGAGTGGCTACATCCACAGCCCTACAACAGGGAGTTCCTGTTAAAAATATCTGTGATGCTGCAACATGGTCTTCCGTCTTCGTCAAGCATTACTCCATGGATAATTTCCATGGTCAAGATATGGCCTTTGGTAAAGCAGTTCTCTATTCTGCATTCTTCTCCCTCCTCTGTTCACGGATACTGCTTTGGGAGTTTGTCAAAGATGTGGAATACGTTGGAGGACACAATCCATTCGAAGAACAAGTTACTTACCAACTGGTAATGTTCTTTCGACTGGATGTTCTTCCAACGTATTCCCCATCGTCCTCCCAGCCCTAAACCTCTGAAGAATTGACCATGCTATTGCAGCTTACGTTCCCACAAGGCTATGTGCCATCATGGAGGCTTGGTGTGCGGTTATGGCACACGTTGTGGAGGGAAAAAACATATAATGAGGCTACGGGCCTACTTATTACATCCGATGACGTCACCCTCGACAGAAGCCTTCGAGGGACATCGACACGACGCCAACGACGCAGCACCCCCTCTGCCGAAAAATTTCTGAAGCAGCACAGCTGTGGACATTACATGTCAAAGATGTGAAATACGTTGGAGGAACATCCAGTTAAAAGAACGTTACCAGTTGGTAAGTAACTTGTTCATTTAGACCACTCAGAGAGGTTGCCAAGATATTCACTGAGCTTCATAAAGGTGGTGGGGTGAGCTGCTCTACAGAATGTACCAAGGAGGACAAAAAGTAGGAGGTTCTAAAAGTGAGCCTTCATCCACTCAAATACCACCTAACTGTATTACCATTACTGCCACTTGGTCCAGCAGTATAACCGCCGCATTGCAAGTGGCGATGATGTTGTTGGTGTAGGTCCTCATTTCCTTTGAGTCCATAGGACTCTATGGGGGATGTTTGGCAGAATTACTGTGGTGGTAATTCTGCTGTGGTAATTCCACAGAATTTTGGCAGAAAGCTGGCGGATTTACCTTCCGCTCATAGCGGGAGGTGAAATCACCAACTTCAGACCAAACTCATAGTTGGGCGGTGCAGTAATGCGGCGGTATATGGTAATACTGCTGAATTTTACTCGCACCACCCTTCTCGTAATGATGCCGACAATTTGTCTCCTAAACCCAGTAAAAATATGTATGATTCTTATCTTCAAAGCTGCAAGTATATTCTTATCCATGCCCCGTCGCTGTTAAACAATTTCATTGTCTGCCGTGCGGGTCATGCAACATTTTCAATCGAGGCACAGTTTCGAAATGGCACAAGAAGTGTTTTTAGTTTTGTTGTCTGTAGACTCACGGGTTGGGCGGAGCGACAAAAATGCAGCGGTAACGCTATGCTCCGCCCAATCCTGAATTTGAGTGGAAAGTGGGAGATTTACCTCCAGCTTTTTTCTGGAGGTAAATCGTGGTACTTTCCACCCATTTGCGGTGCTATTAACACAACGCTAATAGCGCTGCGGTAATAGCTCCCAGTATGTCTCATTGGGCCCAATGGACCCAATGAAAATGGGGACTTACCCCCGCCATCCCCCACAACTCTGGATCTTGTGCTAATAGCGCCAGACCGAGTTGTGGTAACGCATTTTGCATTGGCGGTATCGCAGTGTATTTACCACCGGGATACCTCCAAGGTTGAGATAGAGCCCTGTATATTGAGAGTTCCCTCTGTAATATCTCCTTGCAGGGTCATGCCGGCTCAATACAAGCATGGGCTACCTGGACAAGCATCTTCTGAAAAATGAATGGTGGGTAAAAAGCAGAAAAATTGAAACACTAGGAAATCAGTAATCAATGAGAATCTCAGAGGGACATTCAGACTGATTAGCATTAAATTATGTCTCCCATTGTAGGTCCAAAAGTCGAGCTAATGAAAAGCAGCCCGACAAAATATATTGAAAGTCCTACTGTCTTGTACATACTAAATAAAATTATGTCTTCTGAATAAGTCTCTGAAGAAAGCGAATTGAACAAGACTCTACCCGCTGAAACCAGTCGACGACTTGAGCTCAAGGACATCCTTGAACTCTCATGACATTCAACAATAAGTGAATGCAAAAAAAAAAAGAAATACATTTTAATTAGCCACAGAGAATCCGTTGTGTTTTAGTGAAGCACATAAGAGGGAGTAAGTGTTTGTTGTGTTGGCCTAGACACCGTGTGGCTAAGGTTGTTTCAGTTGTCATCTGTGACATGTAGATTATCAACAGATAGGGTTCTGTTCACTATTGGAACATGATACCAACAATTGAAGAGTTTGACTAGGGCTAGGCTCTTCTTTATCCCTTTTAACAAGTTAGGCGGTGCTCCAGCGCTACCCAGGGAGAGACGAATTTCGAAAGGGATAGTTAGACTTGTTCTGTGAGGGAGATATAGTGAGCCATAGTAATTAATTAAATCTTAAACATTTCCATCTTTTTTGGGCTATCTCTGCTCCTTTATTAGACAGGTATCTGAATGCAGATGCCTGTTGACATTTTCCCATTCCATCATCTGATAGGGTTGATAGGCAAGCTGCCTAACACTGTAGGGCTTGCATATCAGTCTTTGGACCACCTTCTCCATCTCTGGGTTCCTACTCCGACACCCAGTCCATTGCAGCAATTGAGAACATTTTCCCAGTGTGTATGGTTTCCATACATCAGGAATTGGCCTAGTTTGAGAGTATTGAATATTAGCATTTTGACCCAATCCTCTGTAAGGTTCAACGTTTATAGTAGACAACTTTTTAAACACGCACAAAGGGTCAATACAAGTTATTTTTTTTAATGGGCGGTCTCCCACCTAACTCACCCTCTAAACCCAACCCCCGCCTCCCACTACCCTACCTACACATACACATTTACATATACACGTAGATGTATATGTAATCGATTTTGATTAAAAGTGCACAAACAAAGTACACACGTTTAAACAGCTGCCTACAAATAAACGTATTGCGCCGTGTGGATTACTGCATTTGCTCAAGACAACATGTTGCTCTCCCGTACAGACCATTTGGAAGAAATTTGCTTTGTTTCCTTCAGTGGTCTGAGACCTTTCTAAAAACTCCCTTGGATCCAGGTTTTCTGTCCACACAGCCATCACCTTCGAGCTTAAGCTGCAGGCCGCAACAGCCCGTCTGTAGACACCTACCTTTGCCACTTCCGCCTCCCCCCACCTCCCTGACAGGGAGAGCTAAACGCTGGATGCTGTTGGCCTCAAGGTTTTGCATCTGGCAATCTAGCCTTAAGGGCTATTAATTCTGCCGGTCATCTAGCACAGTACTCACACTCTCTGTGGAATATGATCTCTGAAGCTTCCTAGCAAGCAGATGCTGTCCTTCAACTCTTTGGTGACATATGGTAAATAAAACGTGCAGATGTTACAGTCTCTGCTGTGTCCTGCATATGATGGGCACTGCATCTGTCCTGCGGATACACTACGGGATGAGTACTTCAGGTTTGGCACCGGATGTGCAGGCAAGCTTCTGGACATGTCGTTCGATGGAAAGTCCCTAGATTTCGCTGTCCAGCAACTATTTGTGTCTGCTTTGAGGGCCCTTCGCTCCTTTGCCCACCATAGCTGGGGTCAGGCGCTACACGTCAAACAGTTGCAGTGTTGTCCCCCTCTTTACCGGATCAGAGTAGAGGTAGAAGGACTGAGAGGGAAGGGTTAGCCGCCTTCACTCTCCCCTCTTCAATACCTGCTACAAAACTGTTGTGAATTGGACTTCATCTACGTCCACAAGATGCAAGGTTGTCAAGGAGTGCCAGTACACTGCTTCAGATGCTTGGGACTTAAAGGTTTTATCACAGGGCTACTTCCTCCCTTTTCTCCAACCCTCATCTGACCACCACCGTGCATGCCTGTCTATCCCTACCCACGCTTTCCGATTGGAAGAGATCTGTCATATTGTGGCAAAGAGCGTTTGTGCCTACTTCAAAATGGGTGAAGGGATGGTACTACCTATTCTGTCTTGTACCTAAGACAAACTAGGGCCTGTGCTCCATCATGAATCTACATTTATTGAACTTGTGCCTGCTTTGACGAATCTGCAGGTTTTGTCCCTTCTTCTTTGGGGGGGGGGCGACCCCTGTTGAGGCTAGGGAGGTGAGCCCGCTAAGCAAAACACTCTTTAGGGGTTTGGAAAAGCGGGGACCTCACTGGGATTGACTCCCCCACCCAGGGACAGGGACTCCAATTCCGTTAAGAAACTCCCTACAATTGAGACATTGTCGCCATACATGGGAATACCAGAAGTGGATCTGTCAACTGCAATGCTGGCCTCTCAATGAGCCTGACAGTTAAACACACCCCTTTGGGATCTGTTAACAAGAAAAAAGGACTGTCCCCCTTGAATGGAGGAAGAGCAGCGATATGCAGAGGCGAGCCTCCAACGTGCCAACGTCATTGGGAGGCTGAGCCACGCTGCCGAGAGAAGCATGTTGTGTCGCAGAGATTGACACGGAACGGGCCCTGGAGAGTGACCTGGAGAGAAACCAGAGGAAATGCCAGAGAGCACAAGAAACGTGGCTGACTTGGCACATGGTTGTGTTGAGTCTGCACAGAGGAAAGACGTGACCATGCGGAGGACGTGGTGGGCCTGGAGCCCAGGAACCTATGCTGAACCCGGCAAGTGAGTGAGGAATGAGTCCCCCACTTGCACTACGTGAAACCAGAGAGAGCAACATAGCGTCGATCGAAGAAACATTCCTGCTTGTGTTCGGTAGAGGCGACCAAGAGCTGGGGGGGATCAACAGCATCACTGGCTGGAAGTCCCCTCGCTGCAGCAGGACCTGCCACGTAGAAGGTATGCGGGTTGCTCACAGTCGAGGGAGGCAAGGAAACCAGACCCTGAGAAGGAACAAAGAGAATATATCCCTTGGAGGGGCAAGTAGGTCCAAAGAGCGAGACAGACATAAATGGAGTGGTTACGGGAACCCTGAAAACCTCAGCCGTAGAACCAGCCAAACGGTTCAAAGCCACACTCAAAAGCCAAGAGAAAGAGATATTAAGAGGGGATACACATACCCTTAGGAATCAAGTGAGTAAATGGGAACAAGAGAACTAAGGGAGCCAGGATGGCCCTATAAAGCAAGTAAGAAAACATCCCAAGGGGAACCTAGAATCAAACAAGAGTGGAATCTTTTTTTTTTTTTAACATTTATTTACAAGTTAACAAAATACAGAATAATACATAGTAAGTTACTAAATGGTCAGAAAATCATTGCATAAACCAGATAAACAATACAACAATTTACATTGAAGGATACAACTACTACATCATCTCACAACTGATTCCATACCACCTCCCCCATCGCCCCACCCACCCATTTCATATACATTTCTTATTATATACAGTTTAGTGCAATGACAAAGTTTTACCCCAAATGTTTTCAAATAATCCTTTCTTTCCCTCCCTCTTATATAATACCTTCCCAACTCCTGCTAATACATGCATGTCCGAAGTCCAAGCCTCCATTTTCAGGTCCAATGCACATTTCCAATTGCTTACATTTTTTTTTTTCCCCAATCATAGCCCCTCTCGAACAACCACTTTTTCTGACACTGTGAGTAAGGTCATCCAGAGTTTCATCACTCCCCAACATCATTGTTTTAAAGTCTAAAACCGGTAACCCCTCGATCACCTTTTCACAAACTGCACCTATCTCTCTCCAAAACACTCTCACCATTCTGCAATCCCACAACATGTGTTCCAAGGTACCCGATTCATGTGGGCAAGTCCAACAATCTGAATTCTCCAACATACCTCGCTTCCACATTCTTTCAGGTGTCCAATAAACCCGATTTAAGATCTTAATCTGTCTAGAACTTTCTGTAAGCCCCAAAGAACATAGCCGGACATTCCCACAAATTTGCTTCCATAACTCTTCGAAATATCCAAACTGATTCTTCTACTCCACTCTTCTATTAATGACTCATTACCCTTATACTCAGATACAATCATATTGTAAACTCGGCTGGCCAGTCCACTTTCCACTCCTACTAAACAAGTCTAAATTAAGCCTTTTTTCGAAGTCTATAACTCCAATCGCATTTCTGAGTTTCCTGTAGTCAGAAACTTTGACATTTTCAATGTTACAGCTAATCTGTATTTCTCTTGCTGTCATCCAACGCCCATCCTTAATCAGATCAGCTATCCACTGAACACCACCCAAATACCAAACAGCCCAGAACACCACTCTGACATCAATTTTAATAGACAGATTCATCCAGACTGACGCTCCAGGATCCTTCAACGCATCCACTCCTATCATGCCACACAGTTTCTTCCATGAGCCTCTCAAACAAGCAATCAATGGATCTTTCCCTCAACTTCGTCGTGAGTTTGTGGTCAAGATAGCTCCCGGCATCAGAGGACCATTGTAGCTAGTTTCTGCCAATACCCAATCATCATTCGAATCTTCCAAAAAGAGAACAAAAAAATTAGACATATACGCCTAATGGTAGGCTCTGAAATTAGGAACCCCTAATCCACCTTTTATTAGTGGCAGTTGCAGCTTCCATAACTTTAACCTTGGGGGTTTCTTATCCCACAAGAAAGCCTGAAGTAATCCATCCATTTCATTCCAATATATGGAAGTTAGTGTCAGAGGAATTATACTCCGTACATAGTTAACCTTCGCAGCAGATGCCATTTTCAAAGCGTTCACCTTGCACCAAAGTGACAGATTCAGCAGACTCCATCCTTCCAGATCATCCCTTAATTTGTAGCATTCTATCCTCATGTTTACACGTATCATGTCTGAGATCCTAGGTGTCAACCAAATCCCCAAATATAACAATTTGTCCATTCACCATTTGAATCCTAACTCTGTTACACATTTTTTATCACAAAAGTGCACCAGCGGCATTACTTCAGACTTTGTCCAATTTATTTTGTATCCGGAACACATATGAAACTCTGTCAAGATGTCCATAAGTGCCAGAATCGAATGCTGCAAGTCTCTGAGGACTAATAACATATCATCTGCATATAAACATAACTTTTGCTCAAGTCCCCAGCATGATAAACCCATTATCCTACATTCTTCCCTGATGGCCATAGCCAATGGTTCTATGGCAATAACAAACAACAAGGGCGACAAAGGGCAACCCTGTCTAGTTCCTCTTTTAAGCGTGAAACTGTTGGATTGTATTCCGTTGGTGTTTACCTCGGCTGTTGGCTCATTATAAAGTAGTCTGATCCATGACACAAACTTTCCCCCAAATCCCATCCCATCAAGAACCGAGAAGAGAAAATCCCAATTGACTCTGTCAAAAGCTTTCTCGGCGTCGAGGGATAGAACAGCAATGTCCTCCTGCTGCTCATCTGCCCTGGAAATTGTATGCAATAGACTCCTGATATTGCTCGAGGTTTTCCTCCTTTTCACAAAACCTGATTGATTTCTGTGAATTAGTGATGGAAGTAAATTTTGTCATCTTAATGCCAAAATGTTTGCCAGGATCCTGTTGTCTGTATTGATAACTTATTGGCCTACAGCTAGTTGGTAGGGTATCATCCTTTCCTTTCTTTGGGAAGACAGATATCATCGCACGTCTCGTAGTGTCTGGTAGCAAACCATCCGCCAATGATGCAGTATACATATCTTTCAATAGAAGCAGTGCAGGATTCAGTAATAACCTATAAAATTCCATCATAAACCATCAGGGTCAGGGGATTTCCCTGTGTTCTTTAGTAATTGCCCGTTTAATTTCATCCACCGTAATATCTTCTTCCAAAAGTTGCGAATCACATTTAGTAATCCTTGAAAGATTCAACTTTTCCAGAAAGTTATTCTCTTTGCCTGTCATGTCTAACTCATTTTGATACAGTTCCACGTAGCTATCCCGAAAAATGTTGTTAATCTCTTTCGGGTGATTTGTAATCTTATTGTTTTTGTCTCAAATAGATGGAATAGATCTCTCAGCCTCCCTCTTCCATAAGCCAACCATCTGTCGCACTTTTCCCCCTTCTCAAAATATGCACATTTTAGATACATTTTTCCGTTCAGCATGTTCATCTATCAGCTTTTTCAAATCTTTCTTCATTCTCATCAACTCTGATATTGAGTCTACACTAGTTGGATTAGCCATTACTCTTCTTGACAATTCACTTATTTTCTCCACAAGTTCAGCTTCTTTATTGTTGGATGGCTTCCTTTGTACACTAGTCACACTAATTAGATGTCCACGTATTGTACATTTAAAAGCTTCCCATACAATATTTGGGCTCAAGTCCCCAGGTGGTTATCAGACACAGAAAACTCCATTTCCTTCACCAGTTTCTCAACTTCATCATTTTCAAGCGCAAGTTCATAAGTACATGAGCATGGTCCGTCAAAAGAATATTCCCAATTTCGCTTGTTCTATAATTCTGTCATTTTCCCAGCTGTTAAAAACATATCAAGTCTTTAATAAACAGAATTTGCGCCAGAAAAGAAACTATATTCCCTATTGGAAGGGTGTTCTAGCCTCCAACAATCTTTTAAATTATGCTCAAAAAGTATATTATTCAACGCCACATAATGCCTATCAGTATGTTTACTAGCTGTCAATTTACTTCTGTCTATATTTTTGTTAAGTATAATATTGAAATCACCACCTAGGATAATATCCCTAGCTCCTAAATCTTGTAATGTCTGTGCCATTTTCCTGAAAAAGGACCCGTCATTCACTGAAGGTGCATAAATATTACAAAAAGACACCACCTGACCTTGAATATCCACTAACAGTGCAATTATCCGCCCCTCTTTATCTGAAATGTCCTTTAGTACCTTAATAGGAGTGTTCTTCCTAATCAGGATTGCAACCCCTCTGGACTGTGAATTGAAAGATGAGCCATAAACTTTCTCCACCCAACTCTTCCTCAGCTTCTCAATATTTTTTTTCTCAAGGTGCGGTTCCTGTATGAAATCCCCTTCAACTCATGCAAGAAATCCAAAATGTTCATCCTCTCATTTACATTATTCAATCCATTACATTCCAAGTTATCATTCGCAAGTCTTCAGCCATCTTCTCCACTCTACCCAACTCCAAACGTACAGCAGAGAAAATATCAATCAATTGCACTAAATTCAACAATATAATCAAACACACAAAAAAAAACGAACCCACCCCCTCTGAAACAGAAGCATTTAGCCAACCACAGATTAATGTAATAGGTTGAATAAAACATTCTAAACTTCCTAGTGCCCCGGCTACCTCTCCTAAATGAAAACAAACTAACTATATGTACTTTAATTTCAGAAAACCCTGTCACTAACTCACTCCCCACACATAATACCCCATTTCAGCTGTCCAACACTTAGTAGGTCCTATAATAAAATAAATGCTGTAAATAATTCCCATCATCTTCTTCATTAGAAATGTTAATGTCGCCACATTCTCAACCAACATTACCTATCATTATCATTCCATACATTCTTCAGCACATGTCAAATTGTAGAGTCCCTCAACTAGAATTAATCTGCCATGCATTAATATGTAATATCCAGAATGTATCAGAACTCATTCTCTTCATGGTGTCAAACAGGTACCATCCTATTCCAGAGACAAGGTGCATAAAATCCAAACTATCTATCACACCACCTAGATGGAATAATGAAGGACTACATTGAACCTAATCTCTCACATACTAACCAATATATTGTATCATCATCTAAAAACCCATAAATAAACTAATGATAACGGCCTGTAGCCATTTTAGTAAGTATTATATATATTATTAGTAATATGAGGCAAAGCTACACAGGCCACTAAACGTTATAACCACGTCATAACCATAAATAGCAATAGAAAAATTCCCAGATATCCTTGTGTAAATAGGTTCATTAGCCACCTGAGTTCAAATCATATCTACAAGTTCCGGCATTTGTTGCAGCCGTAATTCTGATCGTAGAAAGCATGACCTTGATCCCAGAGAGAGCAGCCTCTAATGTCCTAACCCGCCACTTTGTACAGACATGTACAGACATGTTCGTACTATTAACCATACTATGCAGAGTGAAACCAATGCTCCTTGTGTGGTTCCAGTTCCATATAAAACTGGTTCGAAAGCATTGCCCCCTATTCTGGAATGACTAACATACTAATAACTGAGAAAAGAGGAGAAAATCGCTATCCGGAATCATGGTATTGTCTCCTTGCCATCCACCTGACCCACCCCACAATGTGGTATCTTGTGGGCAAAGATCCACATAGTTGGTGGAGGAGGGTTAAGGAAATATCCCTGCATCTATGATCCTACAGAATGTACTTTTTTGGGAACTGTTATATATCTGAGGAAAACATTTCTTCATTTGGAACTTTGATGAGATGGACACGAACTGGTAAAGTCAGGAGACCTGCGTTCTATTGAATACAACTGGGAACTGAAACTAGGAGAGATTCCTGGAAATATTAATAGATAGCAGAGTAAAGAACACTGAGGGCAACCTGTATTGCCCGCTTTCCCTTTTAATTTGCCTTTCTAATTGATGGGGCGAGTTTCAAAGTTAGGATTTGGACAGAGGACAAGATTAATTATTTTTACTTACATTGATGAGCACCCTTAGTCTTAGTTTGTTAGGTAGGTAACTTCTCTATTAGCAATAGGGTCAGTAACGCGTTTTCTTTGAGTTAGTCCTTTGGTAAAAGTATGTCTTCTGGTCCGAGTCTTTCTTCTGGTACGCCACACTGCACAAGGACAAATTTAAGACTGTTACCTTAGCCAAGATCCTTGAGGCACTCAAGCTGCAGGGCTGACTGATGTCCCTGGGCCTGATGTCTATGTCCATGTGCCAATCCATCTCAACCATACTAAATATCTGAGGTTTTTGGTTTGGAACATCTGCTACCAGTTCTGGATTTTGTCGTTTGGACTTTCCTCGGCACTGAGGGTCTTCACCAAGCTGTTGGCAGTGGTGGTAGCTGAATAATTGTTTTGTATGTCCTGGCTGAGTGAGGGATGGGTTCTGTTAGTCTGAGACTGCTCGGGTGAATGAACAGAGAGAATATCACTGAGATACAAGTTATTTGTTGATCTCTTACTAGAACACAGAGGTTTCTAAAAAAAAATAGTTGGTGCCATAAGTGCTGAGGGCGCAACCTATATAATAAAGAATAATTCTTCCAAAAGAACATGAGTAATTCGTTAATAATTGTAAATATACATTGATTTATTTCATTGCAAGTGAAATATGTGCTTGCATGTCTAAGGAATTGCTCAGTTGCTCTATAAATAAGAGGCAATCACATATCCATGCATCCTGTATGCGCATAAAATAAGGATTTCTGTAAATTTTTTACAGCTGGAGACAGCAGCAGCATTTTGCAATTTTGCATGATGTGGCTTTAGGAACAGTCATGCTAGGTTGCGCCCTCAGCACTTATGGGGAAGCTGGCAGTCATTAGTTAAACAGGGTTCAGATGCAGTTATGGTTGTGCTTCCGCTTGCCTTCCTTTAATGCACAGGTAACCTATGTGATATAGCAACTAGCATTTAGCTCATAGACATCTCAGGAAGGTGCATCATCTGTTCTTGTGTGAAATTCCTCATTCTTTGTGAGTATGTCCTATGGTGTAATGCTCTATTAGTACTCAGTAAGGGGACGGTGGGGTAGCCTCCCAGCCAATTAGTAGTCTCGGAACGGGGTCTTTACCACACAGGGAAAGACCCTGCTCTGAGCCTTCTCAGAGTGGGAGGCCACCTTATTCCCTCACCTTGAACGAAGGTAAGTGCGTTCCTGGTGTCCCCTGCCCCTTCCCTAAAAAAACCTTTTTCCACATATCTTCTCCCTACCCTACCCCCAATTACCTGCGCTGCTCTGTCCCTCGCTGGCACCGGGAACAGTACTAGTCCTAGTCCATCTCCACCGCACAATTAGCCAGAATGGAAAGGGAGAAGGGACTACATGTTGCCCCTTCTCACTGATCCATGTTGGCCCTTTTGTTTGCTTTTCTTTCTCAAGTTGAGAACCAGCTTTCATCTGATATTGAATGGATGAAACTTTCATGCATCAATAACAATAGGATGTTGTGTAAAATTAATTCTTTGGTAATTACGAAAATGCTGTGGGAGCAAAGAGATAATTTAAATTTGTGGGCTATGAATTGTATGCATTCCAGAACTTGCAAGAATCTTCTGCCTTCATGAACTACAAACCGGAGAAGGTAGAAGCTAACGTAGCAGATGGGATACATGATATAGCAAATTTAGCTTTAAATAAAGACATGCTCGCCCAATTAGTTTCAGTTTTGAATGCATTGAAAGGGTTAGCTTGTCTGGAATCCCTCACAAAAAATGCAAATACCATCAATACTGCTCAAACTAATTCATAACTTTCATCCTTATCTCTCGCTTGTTAGAATTGTTGCGGGTTTACTGACTTTAAATGCCATGCGCACAACCCACCACTCCAGAATTCCGATATTGTTCTTATACAAGAATCTATGGCCCTGAAAAAATTTAATTTGGATGGTTTTACCTCCTATATTTATCCTGCCACTCGTGGTTTACAGGATCGTCCTCAGGCGGTCTCATGACCTTAATTCATAATAATATAAAGACTTCTAATTTCATATCCTCAACGAATGAATAATTGGTTATTGAGATGATTATTAACCATTACCATATTCTTGTTATAAACACATTGGAATCCTAGGAATAGCTCTAGTTTAAAAATCATCTATGACTTAGATGTTATTTTACAAAAAGCTTTTGTTCAAAACAAGCTGTATGAGATCATCCTGGGAGGAGACTTCAATGCCATCCTAAATGATTATATGCCAAATCTGGTCTATTTCAACATTCTTCCCCCTCGTCATGTGAGCATGGAAGATGCTGGAGGGATTTTCTAACGGAATGGAATCTGCACCTGGTCCCCCCTTGCACGAGACCAAAGCGGTTTCACTTGGAGGAGAGGGAACTTAAGCTCAATGATTGGATATATAGCTGTCTCAAAAAATCTATTTGAACTATGTGAACCACTGGTGATTTGTGATCTAGGTCTGGGGGACCACATGGTGTTAAATCTTACACTTAATATCCCAATGAAATCACACACATATATTACCTAAATTGGTCTTGATAGAGGGTGAGAGACATAAACTTTCAATCCAATGGAATCCGCGGATGTGTAGAAAATTGGCATATTTGGTAAACCAGGATATATGGAAATTTGATAGGTGTGTTGAGGAACCTGACAAATTATTCATGGCAGAGTATAACACCTCAGTGATTAAATAACATCTAGACCAACTACTGAAACAACACATTCTTAATACAGCTAGCATGTATCCCAATTTTTACAATAGACATATTGCTGCATTAAAAAATATTCGAAATTAGGATATTAGATCAATAAAAAATGTGAGTGTCGATTACAAAACCGAGAATAAAAAATTGAAGATGGCTAAATAACTTGCTGAGAACCAGAAAATGATTCAGCTATTATGTAAGCGTGATACAAAGGAGGTCTGGTCTATACTCCTTAATCCAACTGGTAAGCTAGTCTCTGCGTTTAGTTAGGCCATTTCGGGACCACAGTGGAGTACATTCATTAGAAATAGATACAAAGTACCTAATACCCTTTACTCTGTTTATATTGATTGTTATACCCGCAAAATTCTCAATAATTTTACGTGGCACCTCGAAGATGTGATATGGACGTTCAATAAGTTAAAATATTCAAAAGCTTCTGGCCCTGATGGGTTGCCCCCCTGTCTCCTAAAAGATTCATATTTTTGGGCTAAGACAATCCAACCTATATTTGACTTTATTTTTGTTACCAAAAGCATACCACCTTCATGGCTTTCAGCGATAATTGTACCGCTCCATAAAAAAGGCTTGATCGATGATCCATCTAACTTTCGCCCTATTTCGCTGATCGACGTATCGGCCAAGGTGCTTGCAACCCTTATTCTAAAAAACCTCGAAAAGCAGGTAGCTGAGTAACATCTTCTATCTCGATATCAAGTGGGATTTAGGAAATCGATGGGCACCTCACTAAATGCCATGATCTTAGCCCATCTTCTTGATGCATCACTTCATACTTCTTCAGGTGCAATTTATATGGCATCAGTGGAGCTATACGCAGCTTTTGATAGTGTAATTTGCTCATTGCTGTGGGAAACAATTATCCAATATGGGATACCTGAATATCTGGTAGGATTGATAGCTCTACTTCACCATCAGACTTCCTACCAGGTACAAATAAGTCGCGCTGGGTACGTCACAGACCCCATCAAAACTGACATTGGAGTTAAACAAGGGTGTATGCAGCAATATTGTTTAATCTTTATATTTCTGATATTGACAAAATCTGGGATAATCTGGTGACCTTTCCAGTAAAACTTGGAGAGGCTAAAATACACTGGTTAGCCTTTGCAGATGGGTGCGACTATAAAAAGGGCACTTCTGACGAGATACCTGGGATATAATCTGACGGATGCCAGTTCACTTGCTATGTGGAACAGAACCCTTAACTTAAAAATAATTCATCTGATATCCCAGATGAACATTACATACCATAGGCATGCAAAATTCTCCCATTCTTGATTTCTATACTCTAAAGATAGAACCCATTATTCTATATGGACTAAGTCCTTAATAAAATTCAAGGAAGAATCTGGAAAGAGGTTCTAGGCCTACCAAAGTCATTACCGAATACTATCATCTTGCATGAACTTGGGTTAAATTCATTGGCAGCTAAATTTGCATGGAGAACGTTGGTTAATTATGGGAAAATGCTCTTTCCACCAGCAAATTCATTTAATGAAGACCTGGCAGCAATGATTGTGAAAGCCAATCCAGCTTCAATAAATAGATATGTTCAGAAGATGAAAACAAACTTGGAGTATATCGTCACTGATCAAAATGACCTCCATGAACGTATAAATACTGTAAAAAAGAGATGGTTTCATTATGATTGGTTTAAAATTATGGAGCAAAATTCCTCCTATAAATCATACTCTGAGTATACTTGCTTTATCCACAAACAGACTCTTAGGCTGAAATATCTGTTGGTTTTTCCCTGTAATATAGCAAGAAATGTATACTTGAAGTTTAATCTCTTTCATACTAATGAAAAAATGAAATATCAGTCTAAAAATAAAAATGTGGTTCGAACTGCGGGTTGTAGATTCTGTAAAAGACTGGACGATCCTGAAACGTTGAAACATCTAGTCATCTAATATGCATTCTTTGATGGTATCCGTAGCATGTACCTAGGAATGTTGTTTAATGCAGATTGTGCACTCTCTAGAGAACTACTATGGGCACAGTGTATGTGGGGGGCAAGGTTGTCCGTGATTCTGGCTTTAACACGCCTCGTAACTGCTTTGTAGTTTCATCTAAATGAAATGGAACAAAAGGAAAAAGAAGAGATATGCAGGGTTATTCATAGAATTCAGCGTACAAGTAGCGCACGCGGCTGGCGCACATTGTGCGCATGCGACTTTCTGCGCCAGCCGTGTGCGCTAAAATCCATTTCCGCAGCACAGCGTATTCATGGATTTTAGCATCCAAAACCAGCTGTGGTGCAGAGTGGCGCAGCGACCCTGCAGCAGCGCCAGTTACGCCCCAACCCCTTCCCCGTGCGCCATGCACAGCGCACAAATCCCGTACATGGCGCACAGGCCCTGAACCACGAAAACGCCAGTAAAACTCCCAGCGCACCCCTCCGAATACATGTACATCCCGGCGCGGGGAGTTTCCCACGCGATTGGCCCTGTGTGAGCGGGGTACGTGTGTTACTGGGGTGCGCGGGAACTTTCACGCGCGATTGGCCCTGTGCGAGCGGGCTACGTGTATTACTGGGGTGCGCGGGAACTTTCACATGCGATTGGCCATGTGCGAGCGGGGTACGTGTGTTACTGGGGTGCGCAGGAACTTTTACACGCGATTGCCCCTGTGCGAGCGGGGTACGTGTGTTACTGGGGTGCACAGGAACTTTCACACGCGATTGACCCTGTGCGAGCGGGGTACGTGTGTTACTGGGGTGCGTGGGAGGTTTCACACACATATTTGCTGTCAGAGCGAGTTACGTGTATCCAGTGTGGTGCGCGGGGAGACCTACACGTGAATTGGCAGTGTGGGTCCTCCCAGGTGTCCTGCAGGCAGCCCGTCCACCATGGCCATGCCCCCCAGCCAGGCCACGTGTCACGTTGCACTAGTGATCACCAACTCATCTCCCCATGCACACCCACCCCCCATCAGTGAGGGGCACCTGCCAGCAGGCCCCCACACATGCCCCCTGCACCCCCACCCCCATCAGTGAGGGGCACCTGCCAGCAGGCCCCCACTCATGTCCCACACATGTCCCCCTGCACTCCCACCCCCCATCAGTGAGGGGCACCTGCCAGCAGGCCCCCACACATGTCCCCCTGCACCCCCCACCCCCCATCAGTGAGGGGCACCTGCCAGCAGGCCCCCACTCATGTCCCACCCATGTCCCCCTGCACCCCCCACCCCCTATCAGTGAGGGGAACCTGCCAGCAGGCCCCCACACATGCCCCCCTGCACCCCCACCCCCCATCAGTGAGGGGCACCTGCCAGCAGGCCCCTACTCATGTCCCACATATGTCCCCCTGCACCCCCACCCCCCATCATTGAGGGGCACCTGCCAGCAGGCCCCCACACATGTTCCCCTGTACCCCCACCCCCCACCAGTGAGGGGCACCTGCCAGCAGGCCCCACACATGTCCCCCTGCACCCCCACCTCCCCATCAGTGAGGGGTACCTGCCAGCAGGCCCCCACTCATGTCCCACACATGTCCCCCTGCACCCCCACCCCCCATCAGTGAGGGGCACCTGCCAGAAGGCCCCCAATCATGTCCCACGCATGTCCCCCTGCACCCCCACCCCCCATCAGTGAGGGGCACCTGCCAGCAGGCCCCCACACATGTCCCCCTGCACCCCCCACCCCCCATCAGTGAGGGGCACCTGCCAGCAGGCCCCCACTCATGTCCCACACATGTCCCCCTGCACCCCAACCCCCCATCAGTGAGGGGCACCTGCCAGCAGGCCCCCACTCATGTCCCACCCATGTCCCCCTGCACCCCCCACCCCCCATCAGTGAGGGGAACCTGCCAGCAGGCCCCCACACATGCCCCCCTGCACCCCCACCCCCCATCAGTGAGGGGCACCTGCCAGCAGGCCCCTACTCATGTCCCACATATGTCCCCCTGCACCCCCACCCCCCATCATTGAGGGGCACCTGCCAGCAGGCCCCCACACATGTTCCCCTGTACCCCCACCCCCCACCAGTGAGGGGCACCTGCCAGCAGGCCCCACACATGTCCCCCTGCACCCCCACCTCCCCATCAGTGAGGGGTACCTGCCAGCAGGCCCCCACTCATGTCCCACACATGTCCCCCTGCACCCCCACCCCCCATCAGTGAGGGGCACCTGCCAGAAGGCCCCCACTCATGTCCCACGCATGTCCCCCTGCACCCCCACCCCCCATCAGTGAGGTGAACCTGCCAGCAGGCCCCCACACATGTCCCCCTGCACCCCACCCCCCATCAGTGAAGGGCACCTGCCAGCAGGCCCCCACTCATGTCCCACACATGTCCCCCTGCACCCCCACCCCCCATCATTGAGGGGCACCTGCCAGCAGGCCCCCACACATGTTCCCCTCTACCCCCACCCCCCACCAGTGAGGGGCACCTGCCAGCAGGCCCCACACATGTCCCCCTGCACCCCCATCCCCCCATCAGTGAGGGGCACCTGCCAGCAGGCCCCCACTCATGTCCCATACATTTTCCCCTGCACACCCACCCCCCATCAGTGAGGGGCACCTGCCAGCAGGCCCCCACTAATGTCCCACCCATGTCCCTCTGCACCCCCACCCCACATCAGTGAGGGGCACCTGCCAGCAGGCCCCCACTCATGTCCCCCCCTACATGAAATAAAGATGCACAATCATGGCCCACTTCTACACCAAAATACCACAGCACGCCACCCCATTTCTGAGATGCAATGATTTCCCAATCAAACCCACACTGACATGCCCATCTCAAGACACAAACAAAAAGTCAACTATGTACATCAACATATGTCCGTCACACACACACACACTCGTTGGCATTGATTGTGTAAACCCACATTTTCACATGCATTAACCCAATGAGCAAATCCCACACATGGAACTAAAATATGAAAATGTATTATGTACAAAAATAAATCAATAAAATGAAAGCATAACAAAATAGCAATCATGAAATGAAAAGCATGTGCAAACGAAGTGTAAATGAAAAGTATAACCAATACAAAGAAATCCAAAATAAAAATAGTCCAAACTCTCCCTCCACCAACGCAAATCCAAAGGAAACGTAAAAAAAAATCCATTGATCCATGGTGAAATCAAAAGAAAAAGTTCAAAATAATCCATTGTCCAACTATGTACAATCCATTATCCAAAAGAAAAATCCATTAATCCATGTACAAAATCAAAATCAATCCAACGTCCAAATATGTACAATCAAATTTCCAAGGTTGCATGAGCCCAACGAAACAAATGAAACCTATCTAATAACCTACCTAACAAAAAACTATTTACAAAAGTGTGGGGCATAGTCCAAAAGCCACAAAATAAAGAAAAAAAAGGAAACCTAACACTATAAACTATTTACAATGGCGACAGGCAAGTCCTGCGGCTCACTCCGTGATGTTTTCGGCCAGGGCATTATCAAACTCCTTGTCTATTTGCTGGAGGCGGGCCTCTGTCCTGGCTCCGAGGTCTCGCAGGGAGGCACTCATGGCCTGTTCCAACTCCCTGCGAGGCGTCTCGAGGCACTCTGCCCGCCTCAACGGCCGACGCATGGAGAACTCCGCCCTGACCATGGTGAGCCGCGCCTCTTCCGCCAGCCGCAGCTCCGCACCTATACGCTGGCCCAACCGCAGCCACATGGAAGACACATCCATTCCAGGGTTCTCCTGCCCTCTGGCCGATGCCTGCCCCCCTGATGTCGATGGCCCGAGCCATCATTGCTCCCACCTAGAGCCTGCTCCTGCTGCTGCTGTCCATGTGCCCTGTCCGATGATGCCTGCACATCCCCCATCAGCTGGTCTCCAGTTGTGGTGTCCACCCCTGCTGGACCACAGACTCCCGACTGTGGCAGGGATGGGATCTCCACCAAGCTGGCTGTCTTGGTCAGGCCAGGTCCATAGGGGGCCCTGGTGGAATCTGGGCCGGAAGACGGCAGGGAGAACGACTGGCTCATAGTCTCCACAGAGGAGGAGAGGTCTGCCAGAGTGCGCGTCACATGTAGGAACCCACCAACCAGGGCCCCTCCCAACAGTGCCACGTCGCAACGCTGCTGTTCGTGATGGCGTGCATTCTCTGCCCAGGAAGAACGCACGTCATCACGAATGTCACGCGTGCGCAACGCGACACCAATCAGGACAGAGGCCTTACGTTCATTGGACCCCTCGTCCACAGGTAGTGGAGAGGCAGATGACATGGCACTTTCCCCTACCTGCGGACAGGCCTGCGACGGGGCATCCCTGCTGGTGCATGGTGGTGCAGTCACAGGGTCAAGGACAGGGACATGCACAGGCCCCTCCGCGGTGACCTGTGCTGCCTCCTGACCCTGGCCCTGGACTGCACCACTTGCACCAGTGGTACTACCCCCACCAGGCCCCATGTGCGGCTCAGTAGCGGGCTCCTCCTCCTCTGTGGAGACCACCAACCTGGATGTCTTCGTACCATCTTCCGCCATTGCAAGCCCCTGTGGGGGCTCACCCGGCCCTTCCGTCACAGCCGTAGTGGCAGACGCGGCACCAGCCCCCTCGCTCCCGGATGATGGCAAGTCCTGGGAGGGTGGCTGGGCCTTGCGTCGCCGCCGAGTGGAGGCATCCCTTCACAGCTTGGCTCCACAGCGCCGTCTCCGCCCTCTTCTTCACTTGACACTGCGTAGAGGGAGACATAGAACACAAGCATCAGGGTACAGTACAATATTCGCCTAGACAGGAAGCAATAACACATGAGTGGCAGTGTCTAACGTCACTTCCATCCTGTCCCTCCACAACACATGGGTGAATGCACGCAACACACATGCATAAACAGGCACGGCGCCTGCAATCAACATCAGCATCCATGTACAAGGGCCTCTATTAATCAAAAGGTTGCCTTCAAACTCACATGCATCATGGCTCACACTGATCCCCCATGCACACACATCACCGGAGGCTCATGCATCATGCCTTGTATACCACAGACACATTGGATAGACGCACTGCATACAACGGTGACCGCACTGCATGAGTGAATGTACACATCATCACGGACATGTGTCATGAATCCATGGCATATCAAAGTCACAGACACACTTCTCAGACACACACACACATGTGCACCATACATGTACATGACAGCAGCACCCATCCCTCACACCCCCACCATTTGCAAGAACAGACACTGGCATGCTTTCATGTGTGCATTTGCCATACAGCTCCCCATGTTGCATTGGAACCCATGCACCAACCATGTGGTTCGCACATTACTGGTCTCGCATGCATGAACATGATGTCCCTGCACACACACATCCATACATGGCCCATGTCACACATACAGGCAAGTATCAGACTACCAGCACACTGCAACATGCCCTGTCTCACACAACAATGCTTGGCCACTTACCGCTCAACTCCAGACGGGTCTTCCTCCAAAGGATCTGGGCGTGGAGCGCTGGGCATACGTGTTCCAGGACCCTCATCTGGATGTCACTCATGCTGACCCGGCCCCCCTCTGCGAGGTGCTGGGCCTTGTGGAGGGTCCTGGACCTGAAGTCCTCCCAGCACTTCTTGATGTGCTTGATGTCGCGGGTTGCCACCCCCTCCGCGTTGATGGCAACCACTACGTCATCCCAGATCCTCTCCCGTCCTTCCTTGTTGGTGCGTGATGTCCCGAAGAGGGCATCATACTGCCCCAGGACATGCTCCTCCAGGACACCAACTTCCTTCAGACTGAAGCTGGTGGCCCTCTGCCTCTCTGGCTGGGGGTCGCCAGTGGTCACAGATGGTGTTTGCCCTGACATGGCGACCCCCGAGGCAGGCGTGGGTGGGCAATTGGGTCCTGGGGCTGGGCTGTGGAGCGATGGTATCCCAGTCGGGAGTCTTCTGTTCCAGCAGGGGTGGACACAGCAACTGGAACCCTGGCTGATGTGCAGGCACCAAATACCAGGGCACGTGGGCAGCAGGCAGGCAGCAGCAGATGGCAGGTGGGAGCGTGCTCAGGGTTCTGGGGGGGCAGTAATTCGGCCTTCTGGGCAGGAGCGTGGTCTTCCGTGTGTTGTTGCGTGGCCAGCTTGATACGGAGTGATTTGGCACGTGAAAATCTTGCACGTCAGCGTGTAATTCGAGGAAAGACCCTTCGCGTGTAAGCGCGTCAGCACACGTACGCGGTTTCATTGGACCAAAGGCCCTTAACACGTAAGCGCGTCTGTGACGTGACGCGCGCAGGCTTTTCCCTCGTGACTTGGGCATAGTGGCTCATGGCACGTGAAAAACTGCACATCCGCGCATGAATGTGTGTAATACGAGGAAAGGGCCTACGCGTCTGTGACGTGACGCGCGGGCGTTTCCCTCCGCACGGGTGCATGTGTACACGTCCAAGAATTGCACGTCCGAGTGTCAGCTGTGTAATTGGAGGAAAGGGCCTTAGCGCGTACACGCGTAAGTGATGTTGTACATGTGGGCCGGTTTAAAAGGTACGTGTAGGACCCCATTTCCTTGTACGTGCTTTTCGTGGAGAGCGAGTGGGTGAATTCTGTACTACTTGTCGGTTCACACGCGATTACTTCACAGCGTTTCAAGTTCGTACTCCCTGTTACCTCTGACAGCGTTCATTTTTTTTGTTGGGCCTGTTTCCTCAAACAGCGTTCACTACTTCTTTTGTCCTGTCTCCTCAGACAGCGTACAATTCTTTTGGCGGGGGTGTTGCGCGTCTTTTTCACGTTCTTTTTCCAGGCAGACGGTGAGTCGCGCACGTATTTACCAACTGTGCTTGCCCCGTGTGTCGCATACCCCTTCAGAAGTCATTGTAGGCTGCGTGTAACACGCTTACGCTTATTTTTGTGTTTCTGGGTGCCACAGCGTAGTGCGGGTTAATTTTTTCACGCACGTGGTCTACGAGGGGTTGCATGCATGTTACTTTTTGTTTTCAGGGTGCCTGTGCGTTGCGTGACCTGTCATCTTCCCCCAGGGGTCACAGACAGCCTTGCTAGACCACTAGGGTACGAATTCCATCTAGTACACTTCCCCTTTCAACCCAATTGCCCAGGACAATTGTTTACTGCAACTCCCATACGCACAACATCATCAGTGCCATGGTTGGAGGCGACCAAGCGGTAAGGGAGGCAAAGGTGGCCGACCTCCAAAAGTTGGGCGTGGTGGGCGCGGTAGGGGACGTGGCCAGGATTTGCAGGGTGCCCCTAGACCCCCATGTGTGGAGGACCAATCAGGGACACACATGCCCCCTCCCCCATGGTTGAGGGAAACGTGGCTGATACCATCCTAGGTCAGCCCTTGTTGGATCAGCCCATTGTGGCACCTGATCCGGCACAGGATGACTCCCAGGCTGACTTCCAGGTCAGCAAGTCTAAGCCACGTGTGGCGGTGCAAGTTGGTGTCACCAGGCCACGTGGATCTGGGGCAGCGATGTCATCTGCTGCCCCAAGTAGGCACGGTGGGGAGGCTGCAGGGGCAGCTGCAGCTCTATCCACCCCAGCTCCGAGTCTCCCAGCCGGGACAGTGTCGGTCCTGGTCCATCAAACCGACGTTGCCCCTGCCAACATCACACTTCAGCCAATGCCTGCACCAAGACCTATGGTCATTGTGCCTTTGCACACTACCAGTACCCAGTCCACCGGAGCTTTGGCGCAAGCCACTCAGCCTCCGCTCCACCTTTGAAAAAGAGGAAGAAGGGTGCTCTGGCACTACAGGCTGTGACCCCAGACACGGCTACACAGTCCGGCACGTCAAGGAAGCCTAGCTTTAATGACGCCAAACTTGATGCACTTTTGACCTATGTGTCGGCACATAGCCGCGAAATGGTGGTGACTGCAGGGTGCAAGACCACACCTGGTCAATGTAGGGCACACTGGCAGACCATCACGGACCGCATAAGTGCCCTTGGATTTGTGAGGCGCACAGCTGATGATTGCTACAAGCGGTGGAATGACCTGAAACGCAGAGCAAAGAACAAGCTGGCCTCAAATCATGCCGCTACTCTGGTGACTGGCGGTGGGTCTCCACCAGAGGACAACAAACTCACTGAACATGAGTCTTTTGCTGGGACCTTTGTCACAGAGGAACATATCCAAGGCGTGGGAGACCTACCCGATTACGACGCATTGTCCGGTGAGTGCCCAAGCATGTGTATGTAATCCATGTGTATGTTGTTTGGGTGACGGGTTCTGATTGAGTGCCAGGTGAGGGTGTGTACTCCTGAGCGTTAGGGGTCACCCATGTGCTTCCTCCAATACATTCACGTGCCTTTGATTTGGGTATGACAGTATCCCTTCTGCCCACAGTAGCCAATTAGCCCCACATTACTGCTGTTGCACTTGAACTATCATCTTGCAACCACATTGTTCTGATTTTTTTCTGTGTTCATTCAGGCTGATTGTTTAGATTATCCCATTTTTCATATGCTTTTTTCATCCCTAATGCCACATATGTGACATGCTTCTGTCATTGTTTACACCCCACATTGTGCCACTTAAGTTACCTGGTTATGTGAATGATTAGACCATTCAGGGCGAGGGAGTATTGGCCTGCTGAAATTTATTTTTAGGGCCTGTTTGCATGTGGAACATGATAGTTGTTTCCTGTCATGTTGAAGTGACCAACCATTGATGTGTACATCTGCCTACAATCACTGTCTTATTGTACACTGGATGTGTTGCAGTGTGTGGCACATGCATATTTTGAAACACTATTCTGCATTAATCTTCTCATCATGTCAATGTGACATGGATGTGTGACAGTATTCATTCACTGACATATCACTGTAGTTGTCTAATTTACCATGGCTATGCTACATGACATCTGTGTGCTGGCATGTGTCATGTATGTGTATTGGACATGCCACTCACAGGCTGATGTGTGATGCCAGTGCTACACAACATGCTGCAAATGTGTTGCTTTTCCATCTTGGTGTCCTCATTGTCTGCCTTTTTGACCCCCCTTCAAACTCATTGACAGTGCATGCATGCCAGGGTTATAGTCATGTGGGACATGTGTAAACCATGTACAGGAGCTCTATCTTGTCAGGCCTATGTGTGTGCTATGGTGCTCATACCTGTTTCCATTTCTTGTATTTCATGTTTTTGCAGGCGACGACGCACTTGATGCTGGTGAGGTTCAAGAGAAGGTACAGACCCAGGAGGATTCTCAGCCACGACTAGGCAACAGTGGGGGACGTGGTGTGGTGGTGGGTGAAAACACTTTGGTACTGCAGACCATACTGTCGAGGGGTGTCTCTGGGTGCAGCTCCCGAGACCTCTATTCAAGTGCTGAGTTGGATGATGAGACTTAGGTACTGTCGCAGGTCAGTGCTTCTGGCAGGGATTCTGTCCAACCCACCTGCACCAGGGGTAGAACCCTCTATGGGGATGTCAGTGTTGGTAGGTCCGCCTTTGGCGGTTACGGATGCAGGGTCACACTCCACAGCATCTGATCCTGCTCCTGGGGCAGCAGATCAGAGGTGGAATGCAGTCCTGCAGTGCCAGCACAGCAAGGTGCAGATCGCCTTGCCCCGAACAGGTGTGGTGCCCGCCGACGCGGCCGTGCGCCACCAGGCAATACTGTATGGGAAAACTCCATGTACAGTATGGCAACCCAACAGGCAGCATCAGTAGAAATGATGGCTCAGGCAATGGAGAGGGTGGCCACTTCCATTATCCCCCCTGAAAGACAGATGGAGCAACAACAGCAGGCAACAGACTCCATTTGCCAATCACACAGGGAAGACATGTTGGCGTCCAGCAGGGACCGACGGGCGGCACTGGAGACTCTGCGCGAATCTTTATCAATAGAGTCACAGGGCCACAGGGAAGCCCTGAGGGTAGAGCTCCATAACCTCAGGCAGAGTCTGCTTGAACTTGAGGCTTCCCGAAATGTTAGGGCAGATAGCAGCTGGAGCAGCTCACACGTTCGCTCTCAGCTGAGCTGCAGGCAACACGTGAGGAGATCCGGGCATCCCGCGAGGCCATGCATGCAGAAGTGCAGGCAACCCGTGAGGTGCTGCATGGGGATCTCCACACTTTAATCCTCCAGAATCAGACCTTCCAGACCTGCATGCTTGGTGCCATGGAGGACTATACCAGGGCTTTGCGTGGGCTGCCTCCCATAGTGCCACCACCTCCTGATGCAGCAGCAGAGGGTGAAGAGAGCGACAGCAGTTCTCCCACAATGGCATAGCCGTGCAGGCCATGAGCCCATGGAGGTATTTCTTTTTTTTTTTTGCAACATCCATGCAGGTGGGTGTTGGTGTGCACCCTGTCCTCGAACCTCCTGGGTGGCTTGTACCCCCCCACCCCCTGGCCAACACATGGCAATTTTTTTTTTTTTATTTTTTTTTTTTACAGTGTGTTACCTTGTGTGGCTCCTGTGGGCATCCACTGTATTCCGGCTTGGCACATGCAGGCTTGTCCTTAGCTTGGGTTAGATGCTTGCATTCGTGACACACACACCCCTCCTGCTTCCCGTTTCCTTGGGCTTGCAAAGGGTGTGACCAAGTGACAGTGACTTACACAGTGACATTGGGCTCCCATGAGCTGTGTGGGCAGTCTGTAGTCAATACTGTGTGTACATCCCTAGTGGGTATTGTTGTTGTATTGTACACTGCATGGTGTATTAATCTGTGCTTGTGCATCCATGTCTTCCTCCTAATTTGCAGGTTCCTTCCTCATGTCTTCACAAGGCCGTCTCCTTTGCAGATGGAGTTCATGTTGTATGCAGTACACTGACACATTTGCGTGGCAGCAATACTCTACAGTTGGAAGGGGTCGATGTGCTGGCTTATTCAGGTTGTAAGACTACCACTACTTTGACTTAGTAATTTCATGTTTTTGCAATGTTTCATGGTGTGTTGCTGTATTGTGTTGGTGGTAAGTATTTGTTCATGTGTGCTGTTTATTGATTACTGGGAGCATATTGTCTGTGGGCAGTTTCCATTTGGGACAGTGCACTTTGTGACACTTGTGTCAGGTCTTGTGCATTGCTTTGTTTGCTTTCACATTGCATGACATGCCATGGTGTGTTGGGTGGCGTAGCTCGGGAGGGGTTAGGTGACATGGCGCTATTTTCATGTTGTATTTTGCAAGGGGGTAGTCATTCATGCAGCATAAATGTGTTTTTTGTGACACAGCATTGGTTGTCTTTCGGCAGGTAGGGATGCACACAATGTAACAATTCCAGGTGACCAATCTCAGGCTGGTATGGTTGTGACAGTTGACTGTCCCTTATGTCATCATCATTGTTTGTCAGCTGGTATGTGCCAGGGCTGTGTGCACTCCTCAGGGGTGAGATTGTAGGTGAAGTAATTAGCCACCAGCTGCGTACGGGCTGCCTCACCACGTGCCTTTTCCCCTCCCATGCGCAGCGGCCGGGCTTGTGGTTGGGGATATGGGGGCACCACCATGTCCACCGGCAGTTACCCGGCGTGTTGCAACGTTGTGCAGGACACATGCTGCCACTATGATCCTGCACACTACTGGGGGCACGTATAGCAGCTGCCCACCAGAGCGGTCAAGGGAGTGAAAGTGTGACTTGAGCACTCCGAATGTGCGCTCCACTATGCCCCGAGTTGCAATATGGGCTGTGTTGTATCTTACCTCGGGTGGTGTGGTGGGGTTCCGAATTGGTGTCATCATGTGGGTGCTCAGTGGGTAGGCACTGTCCCCTGGGGAGGGTGATGATGGGTATCATTAGTGGGGTTGTGACATTACTCGGTATCTAACATGCATGCATGTGCAGGGGCATTTATACTCACCAAGCAGCCATGTATCACCATGCCGCCCAGCTTTTAGGTCCGGGTTTAGGGTTGACAATCTGTAAATGAAACTGTCATGGGTGGACCCTGGATAGTTGGCATATACTGAGGTGATGATTCCCTTGGCATCACATACTACCTGCACGTTGATGGAATGCCAGTGCTTGCGGTTTCTGTAGATGTGCTCAGTTGCCCTGGGAGGACGTAGAGCCACATGGGTGCAGTCAATGGCACCTAGCACTTTGGGGAAGTGTGCCACCCTGTAAAAATCCTGGACGACAGCCTGCCTTTCTGCAGGTGTTCTGGGCACGTATATGTGCCTGCGGACTGATGGGCGTGCAGTCATGATGGCCAACACCTGGTGTAGGCAGCGTGACTGCGTGGCCTGTGACATCCCCCCCCACTATGGCACTTGTTCGCTGAAATGAACCAGTGGCCAAGAAGTGCAGTACATTGAGCACCTTTTCCAAGGGGCTCAGTGCTTGGGAGCACAGGGTGGGTGATGTGAGGTCATCCTCCCACTCACTCACCAGGTAGAGTATTATGTGAGGTGGAATCCTGTACCTTCCATACACCTGGTCATCAGGCAATCCAAAAAGGTTGGTTCTGGGTGTAAAAATTCTGGCCCTGACTATCCTCCTCCTCCTCCTGCGGTATCCCACGACCACTGCTGCGAGGAACGGTATATTCATCTTGGCGTCTGAGCTTGTTTGTTGTTTGCACACACTTTTATGCTGCGCGAGTCCACGTACGCTTTCTTCCTGCTGGCGCACGTGTTTCCGGATTAGCGCGTCTTTTTTGGCGCACGCGTTAGCCCCGTTCGATTCCATGAATACGTGTTGTAGGCGCGCGTGTGGGCGTTCCGCGCATTTGCCTCCTGTACTTCCCCTGTGACGCCAACATTTTCACGCGTTGTTCCCCATTCCGCGTGTTACGCCCCGTGTTACGCCTACTTTTGTTGTGAGCGCTTCGCTATGTGCGCTTTCGCTGTGCGTGTAGCGCACGCTGTTTAAAGACGTGTGCGCCAGCGTGCGCCACGCAGGATTTTAACGCACATCCATGGATTTACACGTGCATTAATCGATGTGCGCTGGTTTCGCTGCGATTTGCGCGCTTTCGCTGTGATTTGCGCGCTTTTGCATGCTTGCGCGGGAATTTTCAGCGCACATTAATACCATGAATCAGCCTCATAAATGTGGCAAATGTAGATTTTACGATATTTGAAAGAACTAATAGAGACATTACCCTTTGCACTTTGGTGCTCAATAATATGTAATGTATGTAAAATGATGTAATAAGATCTAGCATGTACTACTTTAAGTAGTAGACAAATGGTTTCTTTTCATGTAAATATGTAAATATGCAAACTGTTTTAGATGATGTTTATGTTGGGTATTTTTTTTTGTACATATTATATATTTTGTTGAAGAAAGGTTTGTAAAGGCACTTGTGCCAAACACAAATAAATAAAAAAATTAAAATAAAAAGAACCAGCTTTCATGCCGTTTTGCAACTCGAGAAAAGTTACTATTAGTAATAGCAGTAGAACCCGAGGGAGCGGCGGGGCATTACAAGTCTGGTAATGCCCGGTGGCTTATGTTAAAGCCCTTGCTTCGCTTGGGCCTGTAACTGATGCCCCGGGGTATTACCAGACTGGTAATGCCCTCCCTCCTCGGGTTCTATTGCTTTAATAGCTGCTCAGCTCTGATTTGCAGTGCTAATTAATAATTGAGCACTGAGTTGGCCAGTCCATCTTATATGTTAATGTTGCCTATATCCTGGGCCTGTACTATAGCATGCTGGAATGTGTCTGGGGTTCAGTTAAGTACATTGCACAAAAGTACTTATTTACACTACGGAACATTGAATTTGGTGAAAGGATAATGCCAGGGTTTGGGAAGCTTGGCTTGAAAAAGTTATCATCACACTTCCATGTAGGGTTTTAAAAGCAAACCCCCTGCTTCCTCTGGTGCAACATAAATCTTTCCTATAGCTATGCATTTGAGATCTTGGAAAACATAATTTACTTTTCACAAAACTTTAGCAATTGGTGCTGAGCATTTTAGCTAAGTTATTGGTCCGCAAATATCGTATTGAAGCCTATCATCAATGTTTTAAAGTCATCCGTATATATATCTCTGTATCTTCATACTCTAGCTACCTTTAAGGACCACTAACATCAGATCTATGATGTTGGATCCAGACTCTACCTTATCTGGTTCTTTATACCATAGCAGTAGTTTGTCATATGAAGTCTATAGACATGGTCTATAACATAATGGTTTGATGGATCATTTATTTAATTTATTTTTTATAATGCACCTAATACCATACCTGAGTTTGGTATCTAAGCACGGAACCAGGATTCAAACCTCTGTTGCTCTTGTGGTCTTGCTTCCAAGACCAGCGCGTTGCCCCTGTGCTATTCTCTGTTCATTGAGCATGTTCATCATTAATACAGATTGCCGGATCGAGGTAGTCTTTCTGTGGAATAGCTGGAGTCAACCTTCTTTAAAACTATGGATAATCTGTAAATAGAAACTCATGGAAGATATTAATGTATTGTTTTGTTTTAATGCAGGTTAATTAAAAAAGTTATTTGTGTAATTTTTGCACACCCACTAAATATACCTGCATTTTGCTTCTATTCATTCACTGCCCATCTATGCTGGTTTTGTTACCTCAGTTTGAACCTGAAGGCCCTGAGAAACCCAAACAGTGATTGTGTCTTTCTCTGTTGTACACAGTGAGGTCCTCAGTTCCACCATGGTGGGCAATAATGACCCTACATAATGGCTAACGTGTGGTGGCTTTTGGTAAAGCTTTCGGTAAAGCTGCATTTTATTCAATCGATTTTCAAAAGCTTAGCACATAATTGAAGTTTACCAGTGCACTGATGAACATGGTGCTAAGATAAGAGTAATGATGTGCAGTCAAATCCTGAAAGTCTAGAGCAAAATAAGGCAGAAATAGGCGTTGACTGCATGCATGTGTATTATACTTGTTTGGTTCTATGAATAACAGTACTTCTCCCTTAATAGGCATTTTCTTTGGTGGAGAAGCATCCAGAATTTAAGGACGATGTATATGTGCCCTACGCACAGTGGTTAGCAGAGAACGATCGCTTTGAGGAAGCCCAGAAAGGTAGAGTGATATCTTTCATGGCAACCTGTCTGTGCGGACATGATGAGTTTGAAGAGACCTAAATGGCATTGTAAACCTTAAAATACTGTGAATGATCTAGTGAAAAAAAAGGTGCAGCAAGGGCATATCTCCTTTGATGTACACTTAAGCCTGCAAAACCTTAGTCCAAGTTTCAAACCCTTTCTTATTCTTGATCCAATCTGGTTGTTGTAGGTTTTGCAGATCTGATTTTATTTATATATTTGTTTTGTATGTTATAAAACCTGTTAGCATGCAACCACTTCGAAGCAATGTTATAGAAAGCATGTGCATTAGGTCATACAGTCCATTCGAATTATGTTAAATATGACCTTGATTAGGGGTGTCCCTTTGTGTGGCCAAGGAATAAGATCTTCTTCTGACAAGCAGACCCATCCTTTTGTTCCTGTGTATGATGTTGGTTTGATCTTGAGATCTAGTTAGAAATAATGGGCTGAAAGGGTGAGTGTGGTGGAGGGAAAGCCTGAAGGATAGCTTAAAGCCAAGTGAGGTTTGTGCACTTGCAGGAGAAAGAGATGATGAGATGGCCAGCCAGAGACAAAGAAGTTCTTCTCTGGAAAGGGCTAGATCATGGTCTTTAATTACCTGACTGTAGAGCTTGTGGAGAAGAGGAAGGCAGCTAGGGGATGGTGACTAGATTACTCTATTTCCTATTCTGTGACCTTGAACATTGGAGACACAATCAACACTTGCGATGTTATTGTGCAACCCTGAAAAAGTATAATCTCCATCTGATTGAATTTCCTAATGAAAGAGGCCACCACTACTGCCCTGCCGGTTTTACTGCCCTTCAGACTCAGAGCAAGGTCCTTTCCTTGCCAAGATACCTTGGTGTTCCAGATTGGACAGTGAACCTGCATTACGGGTCTTATCCGCACTGCACAGTGTGATGAAGCAGGAATGAGACGCGGACACAGATGAGTCATGTTGGTTGTTATAGACTTTTATTCAAATAATAAGTGGTGTGGAAAATGCCTCACTGTCCCTACCTCAATCAAAACTAACGGCCTGTCTAGTGTCAAGATGTCCAATGCAAATTGTTTTGTGCCTGAAATCCTATTCTGCTCCTCACATTCTAAAAGTAACTCTAAGTTGCTAAGGGTAATGTCCTTGGCTTTAAAAGTGCACAAATGTTCACAAATGTTCACAAATGTTCAACAAAAAGGCTTCCACTTGGATGGT
The DNA here is from genome assembly GCF_040938575.1 of Ambystoma mexicanum. Taxonomy (NCBI): domain Eukaryota; kingdom Metazoa; phylum Chordata; class Amphibia; order Caudata; family Ambystomatidae; genus Ambystoma; species Ambystoma mexicanum. The sequence continues at coordinate 173,133,604 of NC_090923.1, read as the reverse complement.
ATTCACAGTTCCTGGGAATGTGTCCCTTCCCCAGGTTTATTTCCACCAAAACAAACGTTCCAAAAGAATAACCAAGTTCTTTGTAGCCCAAGATGATAACTCCCTCCTCCTGATATTTGCAATTCACTTCATAGACTTGGCTCTGCCTGGTATACTCTCCTGCCAGAGCTTTCTTACACAGTTCACACACAATTGGTTTTGACTGGTATACTCCCTGCCAGGACTTTCTTACACAGTTCTCAATTCACAATCCCATGGGAATGGGTCTTCCTTAGGATTCTTTGTCTCACGTAACACCTGGTGTACTTGCCTGCCAGGTTCTTAAGTCTCACAATTCGGGGGCGAGTCCCAGACTCACAAATATCTGGTATTCCCTTCTGGCAGGACTTTGTTCCAAAGGATTCACAAGTCTCTTAATTTCAGGTGTGGGTCTTAGACTCATATTAAATTGCAGATTTCAGCCTTTTCATTTTTTTTAAAATTCAATTTGTCAGTGACCCTCTCTTTGCCAGTTCACTTAGAAGTCCAATGCGCTATCCATTGCGCCACAGAGCCAGTAGTGACCCTCTCTTAATCACTTCTACAGGGATTGCCACCTTCTCCACTGTGTGCAGCACTTGCCGTGAAGTTCCCCGGCATCTCACTTCCCCCAGCTGTGCTCACAGATTATGTGCAGCTGCTTTGATGTCCGTTGCAAGCTTCCGTGGTTGCTGCAACACTCTGGTAGGTTGGGAACACACCCCGTCCTTTCTCTGCTCTTCTCGGCGGGACCAGCAGACCTTCCTCATCACGTAGCACTCGGTCTGCTCCTCTCTCTTCTGCGGGCCTCGCATGCAGCTGGGCTCTTGCAGAGCCGGTTCTCCTTCCAATGAGAGCCGGCTGCACCTGTCATATTCCTCCTTGCCATTAGCTGTTTGGGATTTAAAGATCCTGCCACAGTGCCACTCCTTCCATCAACTAGAGCGTGTTATAGGGCCTCCGGGTTCTAGTAATCTTCATAACGCCATTCCTTCCTCATCCCAGTATCTTCAAAGGACTTACATATATGGGATTAATAGTTAGTCTTTATCCTTGCAGGATATTGTGGGATATCACCAGCAAGTCTTGAGGGTTGTTGAAGGGTGTTACCATAGTATGCCATTAAGGCATGAGGAGTGGAGGGGACATCCCTAAAAGGGGCAGAGGAATACCATGTCTCATCTGATGATGCCAATCACTCCCCTCATGAGGGTCACCACCCCTTATGTGATCCTCCCTCGCATAGCCACCCCCAGGGACAGGATCAGGTAGTGGCTGCCGTCCCCTGGCTACATGAGGAGAGGCTACCTCCGGGAAAGGTGTGATGACATTGAGATTCATCACATACTCTTCCCCTAATGCTGCTTGTTCTTTCAGTCTCTATTGGGAAACGGGAAAGGAAGTCTACATCCCCCTAATCTCTTCCTTCTTCGGTGCTATACAACGAAACAATAGTGCTGCATATCTCAGAACCAGCACGTGACTCACTCAGCAGTGTCTTTACAGAGGCTCATCCACGTTAATGGAGAATGATGGGTGGCCAGCCTAAAATTTCTGCCAGTAAGTGGTAGTATTTTAGGTATGAGATTGCTCACTTTATGGCTAGGGCCTCAAGCTCAGTTGTGGTATAGTTATTTTCCTGGGATGTAACTTGTGACTGATAAAGAATCGGATGTTCATTGCCATCGTGATCTTGGGAAAGAACAGGCCCCAACCCAATATGTGAAGCATCTGTTTGTAAGATAAACTCTTTATTAAAATCAGCCACTTTTAACATTGGTTCGCTGCATTAAACATTCTTGAGTTGTGGGCGCTTTGAAAACGTTTTGCTAATTGTATACGCGCCTAGTAAGTGACCAATAAATAAATAAATATCAAAACAGTTTTGGTCTTCCGGGCTCCATTTTATCTTTTGGGGTTATGCGTTTTTAAGCTTATCAGTGAGGTAAGAGGTGATAGAATAATAACTGGGAATGAATAGTCTATAATACCCCACTAACCTTAATAAAGCTCTCAGATCTTTCTTAGTTTTGGGTACTGAGGTTTCCTGAACAGCTTTTACCTTTTCACTTTGGAGTAGGACTAGCCCATTTTACACAAAACCAGAAATACTGGAATGCTGATTGTGCCAAGTGACTTTATTTTGGGTTTGCAGTAAGGCCGACCTTCCTCAAGGCTCTTATAACTAAATAAGATGGTGCATGTGTTCTTCCCATGTCCTCCTTTGAAATGTGACTGATGCCCTGTGAAGTCCAAAAGGTAACAGATTGCACTAGAATAGTCCAATAGGGGTGGAGAATGCTGTTTTTTCCTTGTACTCCGGATTAACGGTTACTTTCCAGTATCCTTTTGTCAGTTCAATTGTGGAGGAAAAAAAGCAGCGGCTCCCAGTCTATCAATCAGATATCTATACTTGCCATAGGATAACTGTTCAATTGAGACACTACGTTCATCTTTCTGAAATCGATATAGAACCTCCATGATTGATCTGGCTTGGCAACAAGTACTATTGGAGAGTACCAAGCACTCTGGGGTGGTTCAATGATATCGGAGTTTAACATTTTCTCCACTTCCTCTCGAACTGCTCCTTTACTTACTTCAGGGATTCAATATGGTTTTAAATGGACAACCTTCCCTGGGGGAGTACGGATGTAGTGAAAAAACCCTTTTACTATTCCTGGTTAATTTTTAAAGACTGTGAGAACCTTGAGTTTATTCTCACTCCTACTCCCCCTGGATTCTCTTCTCAGGTGGTCAGGGGAAGGCCATCGCTTTTGGATCCTGACCCTGGCGGCAGAGAAGCGGAGGAGGATCGCCTGGGTGGAGGGTCAGTCAATCAATTTATTTATATAGCACTCTATCACTCAAGGCATCATGGCGCTCAAACAACTGATAGTCGGGATAGATGTAAACGAAACCCAGGTTTCAAAGGGGGTAAGTATCTCTGAGCTTTATCTAAAGAGAAACATTTTTATATGCTTTTTGAAGGATAAGAAATCCTCAATTTTTCTCAAATTTTCAGGCAACGAGTTCCAAAGCCTGGGGCCGGCCACTGAGAAGGCCTGGTCACCCAAACGTTCTTTTCTGTACTTAGGTATCTGAAGGAATGTTGCATTTGAGGATCTCAAAGAAAGCACCGGGCTATATCTAACCAGATTCCCCTGGAAGGTTAAACATCCATTTCCACCTAGTGCACGGTGCATAATGCAAAGCACCTTAAACTGTACCCAAGCTTCTATCGGGAGCCAATGGAGAGATTGTCTAGCCTTAGTTACTCCTGCTCTTGCTGGCAAGTGGGTAACCAAACCCTCTTCTGCATTTTGTAGCACCTACAGGCGCTGCATAAGAAAGGCAAGCCGTTGCCAGGTAAACAGCATTACAATAATCCAGGAGGACTTTCTTTAGCTGTTTGAGTTTACCAAAGCCTGTACCATACACCGAGTTAACCTTTGCCTCCATAGACAGGGATTTCGAAAGCTTTACACCTAAATTACGAAGTTTCTTGAAAGGCTTAGGTAACGGGTCCAATGATGCAGGCCAAAAAGCATCGGACCATCCATCAGCGGCCCCTGGCGTGCCCGAGATCAGAATCTCTGTCTTCCCGCTATTCATCTTGAGCCAATTTGACTCCATCCAGACTCGGACGTCTTCCAGGCAGTTTTTTAGCTTATCTGTTACATTGCCCCTGCTTAGTGTCTAGTCTAAACAGCATCTGTTTGTCATCTGCATATGAGAAGACGCTAAAGCCAAACAGATGAATCAAGATTAGCAAATGGCGAATAAACAAATTGAAAAGCAGGGGAGAAAGAGCCGAACCCTGCGGAAACACCGTAGGAGACCGAAACCGGTGAGGAGCAGTATGGGTGAAGGGAAACTATCTGCGAGCGAGTGGTCAAGAAAGCATGAAACCAATCCAGTGCTGCCCCAGCAAATCCTACCTCCTCTAGCCTCGCCTCAATATTCCATGATCAATGGTATCGGAAAATGGCCTTGGGGATTGGGAGTAGGGTGCCCACAGGTGAGAAACAGGTGCCCTTTCCCTATTTATGAGCAACCTACCACTGCCTTTATAGGCTCTTGTAAATCAGCTTCCCTAATTTCCCCACATTTGAACCCTGAAAGTACTGGGACGAGGAAGAGGCGACTTAGAGCACTCAACACTCAAACTCCATTTCACCACTTTGGTACTGGACAAAGAAAATTCCTGCAAAGAGCTTTGAGGGTCAGGCATGTCCCTTTAACTATGTTCAGGCGACTCTAATTACGAACCCACACCTGCAACCTGTCAAGTGGTTGCAGGTGTATAAATCAACCAGAGAACAGCTGAGAGCGCAACTGGGAGACCTGTGGGGAGAATCCAGCAGGAGGCCTGTGATGCGACGAGAAGGCCGTGGTGGGGCCTGTGAGGAAGCCAGGATGCCGGCCGATGCTCCAAGGAGCTGTGGAGCCCAAGGCCAGTGTAGCCGTGGGCTCCCACAGATGTGGGAGCCTCAGTATTGGGAAGCATGTTGCAAATCCTTCTGACATGCAGGAAAGAAGGGACGTCATCCGTGTCTGGGAAGCAGAGGCCCGTGCAGGCGAGCACATGGAGTGCGAGCGGGGCTTGCAGTAGGTGTTCCTCCGGCAAGAGAAGAAGACCGAAGGAGCTGCTGGAGAGAACGCCAAAAGCTGGTGAGTGTCGGGGGTGTCACTTGAAGCCGGGGCGCTTCGGGAAGGCTGCGCACAGAGAATGATATGCCGTACAATGTTTATTGAATACCAAAATGAATCAAAACATGAAACAAAGCTGCAATATACATGTTGAATACTGAACTAAATGAAAACTCGAACCAAAGATAAAAGATGCATCTTAAACACCTAGCTGAATGAAAACTTGAACCAACACTGAACTATATCTATATTGAATACCGAAATGAATGAAAACGTGACACAAGAACAAGTTATGCATATTGAATATGGGCAAAACGTATAATGGATGAAAGATAAAAGGGAAGAGTTGGGAGAGTCAATAGTTGTATGGCCCAGTTTTGTTCGATTACCTCATAGGGTCCTTGACATTTAGACAACATCTTGTTCTCAGATGTTGGCAAGAGGACAAGCACTTTTTATGCAGTAGTAAAATATCTTAGTAAAGCCTTCTTATCATGAGGTCTTTTTCGTTTTCTTGGGCTTTGACCATGTGGGCCTGAACTATTGCTCTTACAGTAACCATGTGTTCTTTCAAACGATGGAACGTTTGTGAGAGTGGTAAAAGGACTTCCGCCCTCTCCTCCCAGGTTTCCTGTAGCACGTCAAGGACATCCCATGACACCCTACCATATAATAACTCAAATGGTGAAAACCCGGGTGAGGATTGTGGTGTTTTCCAGAGGGCAAAAAGGGCCCATGGTATCATAATATCCCAATTATTGCTGTCAGCCTCCAGCAATTTCCTAATGACATTCTTAAGGGTTTTATTGAAACCTTCCACTAATCTGTCAGTATATGGGTGGTAGACAGAGGTCCTAAGAGTTTTAATGTGTAGGATGTTCTTCACCTCTGCCATTAACCTGCTCATGAAGGTGGTCCCTTAATCTGTTAAGAGCTCCTTTGAAAAACCAACCTGTGAAATAAATGGGATCAGGTGTTTCAATATTTGCTGGGCTGCTTTATTGCGTAATGGGAAGGCCTGTGGGTATCGCGTAGAATAATCTACAATTACCAATATGTAACAATTTCCCAGTATAGAGGACTCGAGGGGTCCTATCATGCCTATGCGGCAAAAAGGGCACATAAATAATTGGATAAGGCTGTAGTGGAGTTGGAGGAGGTATTTGGGAACTAGTCTTTTGACTTGGGGCACAAGTAAGCCCAAAGCTTTTCACATCAGCATAGATTCCCGGCCAATAGAAGCAGCTTGTTATCTGTGCCTGTGTTGTAGCTGGTCCCAAGTGACCACCTATTAAGTGGAAGTGGGCAATTTCTAGCACCATCCTTTTGTGGCTTTTAGGCACCATAATCTGAGATCAGGGATTACCTTTGGGGTAAGATTGCCTCTATAAAGTAGCCCATGCCTTAGAAAGAAGAATGGCTTCCCTTTTAGTCTTCCCTCTTCTTCAGATACTGTGTGTAGAAAAGCCTCTGCTAGCAAGGGATCATTCCTTTGGACAAATGCTAAGTCGGGAATGATTTCAAATTCCTGGCCCAGGGTTTGTGGCGGTATTGCCTCAGAAGTTGTTTGGGAAGCTTTAGCTGCTCTCCAAAGCCTTTTCCCCCACTCTCGGTTTTATAGCCTTTCCTGACTTTTTCCATTTTGGGAAATAATGCTCTGCTCTCTCCAAGATCCCCTGAGATATTTTCTCCCCCACCTTTATTTGATATGCCTCTTTTCCACTGTTTTGGATTACGATCTTCACATCCCCTCTAAAGTCAGGGTCTATGACTCCCGCTAAGACGTCTAGGCCATATTGCCAGCCCTGACTTAGAGGCTAACCTAATGTAAGTGCATGGAGTGGGTATTAAAACCAGGTCAGTGGGCGTTAACATTCTGCCTCCGGGTTATACACATTCTCCCGTGCTACTGCATAGGTCGAATCCAATAGAATTTTCTGTAGCTACTGATGGATTGGCTGCTCGGTTATGAAGTTTTTCAAATCTGAGGGTTACCTAGCTTGTCAGCTGAGCCCGATCTCACTTCTGACACAATATGTGATGAACCAGGAATGAAAGGCGGACACGTTGGTTGTTATAGACTTTTATTCAAATGATAAGAGGGGTGGAAAATGCCTTGCTGTCCATGCTCTGCGGTATTTCCCTACTTCAACCAAACCTAAGCGTCTGTCCAGTGTCAAGATGTCCAAAGCAAAATGTTGTGTGTCGAAATCCTATTCTGGCCCTCACATTCTGAAAGTAACTCTAAGGTGCTAAGAGTAATGTCTTGGGCTTGAAAAGTGCACAAATGTTCAAGTTCAACAAAACGTACAACTCCAATAAAAAGGCTTCCACTTGGATGGTGTTCACAGTTCCTGGGAATGCCTCCCTTCCCCAGGTTTCTTTCCAGCAAAACAAAAGTAAAATAAATAAATAACCAAGTTCCCTGTAGACCAAGAAGATAACTCTCCTGTTGATATTTGCAATTAACCTAACAGACTTGGTTCCGCTTGGTATACTCTCCTGCCAGGACGTTCTTACACAGTTCTGAATTCTCAATCCCAAGGGTATGGGTCTTCCTTGGGATTCTTTACCAAACGTAACACCTGGTGTACTCTCCTTGCAGGCTCTTTAGTCAAACAATTTAGGTGCGAGTCCCACTTTCCCCAACTGGGCTCACCGGTTATGTGCAGCTGATTCAACGTCCTTCGTGAGTTTACTTGGTTGCTGCAACATTCCGGTAGGTCGGGAAAGCGCCCCGTTCTTTCTCTGCTCTTTGCCAGGCTTCCACGGTCTGGAGGCAATGTTCCGCTATCACTGCCCATGTAGCGCAAGGGCTCTGGTTCTCCTGCTTCTCCATCAGCGGGACTGGCAGGACTTCCGCCTTGCACAGCACTCAGTCTGCTCCTATCTCTTCTGCGGGCCTCGCATGCAGCTGTGCTTTCGCCGAGCCGGTTTTCCTTCCAATGGGAGCTGTCGTCCCCTGTCAGATCCCACCACTGTGCCATTCCTTCCAACAACTAGAGTGTGGTGTGGGTTCCCGTGCTCTAGTAATTTTCATAACCATAACTAGCGAAGGAATCCATGTAGTAAAGAAATTAAATCCCTTTGCCACCGGTATCATATGCCCACTCATGCATCAGTTTTTCTTATGGCACCCAGACAGTGAACCGCATTCAAGCTTTAGACAAACAGCGCACTTTCCAATAACAACCACACTATGCATCTGCTACAGAAATAAAGGTTGCATTCATTTCCCTGAAATCTGTGCAAAAAGAACGTACGCAGGGAAATGGTGCCACCCTCAAAAAATGTTGAGTCGACTGAGGAGGGCAAGCACAGGCCATTGGTCAATGGCAAACAGTGGGAATGCACTGGATGTTCAAGATCAGCCACAGTCCCACCATTAGCAAATGTAAAACCTAAATTGCCATATCAGCTTTTTAAATACTTGATATGCTACCAAATTCTAAAGTAAACATGTATTCATCGATTTGGTACACAAAGTTACAAGCATTCACTTATTCCCATCCACAGGTGCAGACCCTGATGGGGAGCCCAACCCAAACAAGTGGTCACAAAGCTATAAAAGCACAGAATTCCAGTCCAGAAGTGTGGGAATTTGGAGTAAGAGCTGGAGGCAGGAGTTTGGAATGAGTTGGAGAGCAACGAGTTTGGATAAGGAGGATAGAGAGGGTGAGGCTGGTGACAACAGGGGAACTAAGATAGGAGTAAGTTGGTAGGATACATCAGAGGAAAGTCTCTGCAGGATAGCAAGGGCATTGTCATGATTCCTGCACCTCATATCTCCAGCCCTCCAAGATGTCAGGCTGGAGCCAGGCCACGATCACCTTGTGGCACCAGACTCACTCACTTCCAAAGGATAACATTGGGGATTGGACTTGTAGTGCATTGATGGAGACAAGATGGATGCCCCCACATATTTTGTTTCCCTGAACTGCATGTGCAGTCTGGTCTTTTGGGTGTGGTTCAGCCCAGAGACACCTGGGATACCCAGAGACTATTTAAGCCACGCCCAGGCTGAGAAACGTGCTTTGTGTTTTCTGCACCTGCAGCGTGACACTCACCGTGTTCGGATCGGTCTCCAGTAGGCCTGCATCTTTCTTCTGCACTCAGCTCCTGCAAGATCAAGAACACTGTTAGGAACAGCCTTACCTTGCGGCGCTTCTGCCCATCATTCATCGCTCCTTCTGTTCTGCGGGCATCTTCGGCGGTGTCATTCCCATCCCGGCACGCTGCTTCCTAAGGAAAAGGGAAAAGAACTGAAAAAAGGCATTAGTAAGCATTCAGCAAATCTTCGCTTATTTTTAAAGACTGTACGAGCTTCAAACGCTTACCTGAATCCCAGCCGCTCTGGGGGAACTCTGTCTCCGGAACTTCTCATCCATCTGCAAGAGGGAAAAGACACTCCAGGTTAGCGTGGAAACATCTAGAGGTGCCGCATACCGTGCTTACTCACTGCATTTCTTCTTCATAACCGGCATCCACGCTGAAAACGTTGCGGCACCTAAAAGACACAGAAAAAGAACTCAGTTCAATATAAATACGAAAGGGTCGCATCGCGCATCGCGCTCTCACTCGCTTTCAGCGCTACTCGTCTCAGCAGCACGTCGTCATCCCCGGACGCCGGCCAACATCTAAGGAAGGAAAGGAACGAAGTTAGAGAACTGTTCAAAAGACTTGTTATACTTACCTGTCGGACTCTTGCCAGTGAAGTAACTAGGCAACAACGAGCCAGCATCAATCAACACGCCCCTGTGCTGAAAGCAGGACGGAGAGCACACTATCCAAGAAAACAAGGTGAGCTGTGGATCAAAGGGAAGGGTTGGACCCCGGGGAAGAAGGGGTTCAAGCACACAGAGACAATAGGGAGTTAAACTCTACCGATCCTGCGTTTCAGGCCCAATTTCCAGTCAAGTAGACTCCAGGGAAGGGTTCGACGTCGTAAGGGGTCAGAACAGGCTGAGTGATGTGTCCGTGGATACCAGGTGAGCGTTACAGGCATAGCTGGCATGATCAGGAAAGTATGATAGGGTACACTTGGCCCAAGGCAAGGAGGTAGTGGTGAGATCCCGATCGGAAGGGGGATCAAGATGTACGCTGTGATGAGGAATGAGCATATGGCCATGAGTTGAAAAGAAGCATGAACAGAGCTGGTGTAACATTTTCCTTGCATCAAAGAGCAATAGATTAATATTCTGGCAATCCCAGAATCCTGGTTTGGTGGAATAACTGCACAGTAAATCCGCTGATTTCCAGAGGTAAAGTGGCAGATTCATCTCCAGCTTGATGCTGGAGGTAAATTCTCCACTTTACCCCCACAAATCGGTGGAGTTACTGTGCAGTAATTCTAGCAGTGATAAATCTACCAAAACAATCTTTCAACAATTCCCATTGATTCCTATGGACTCCACAAATGGGGAATTACCACCACTTGTAATCCTGTGGTAACTTCATGGGATCAAGTGGCAGTAACAGTAATTCAGTTTAGTGGTAATTGGTCAGATTTACGGCAAAACTACCACCAAACACGTAATGAGGCCCTTAAAGCTACATAAAATGTAGGATTTACCAACAGTGTAATTTCTACCGATGGTAAATCCTCCAGATTTGCAATGGGGTCTTATGGACTTCAGGAATGGGAATCAACACTGCCATTCTGGCAATCAAAATCAGGTGTATGTGCTGTAATTGGGAGTAGCAGAAAAGGTAAAAGTGTTTGGAAGTATTGTGACAGGAAATTCTCATCTGATAACACCAATCTCTACTCATAAGGGTAGCCTCCCCTCATGTGATCCAACCTCACATGGCCACCCCCATGGTCAGCATCAGGTAGCAACAGCGGTCCCCTGACCACATGAGGATTCATCACAACAGCCAGGGAATTGCTAGGTCTGGAAGATGGCCTGCGCTGTCATGGAACCTAGAAACCTAGAGAAGGGGCTGGCAAAGGGGAAAAGGGATCCCCATGGGAGGAGCGCACATTGGCGTGGACCTCTGGGATCTGCGTGGCAATATCTATTCAAGCTTGGACGCCCACCTTTGTGGGCGGGGAGCACCTGGCTACGCTGGATGTTGTGGCCTCAGATAACTGTTGGCGGAATGCAAGGAGGTGGTGACATGGAGATACCAGCACTGACATACTAACTTTATGAAGGAATAAGTATGAAGAGTCCTGACTCCGTTTTATGAGGTTGTGGCATGGAGGGGGGGAGCTGGAGTTGACGACCTGTATGATACACTGGAGCAGGTTATAAAACATAAAGGTGAACAACCTATGTGATCGTGTGGGCAGGATGGATGAATGGTGGAAGGGATAGGGATGGCTCCCACACAGGGTCAGAGTGGGAAACCAAAGGCAGGATGATAGATGCAGTGTGCTGCTCAACATTGCGTTGATGGGTTTTCAAGGCCATTACATTCCCTGACACCGCATACAGCATTGGCAAAAAGGATCTGGAAATGCAGTAAAGGTGGGCATGGGCATGTCACAGCATACTGCACGTCTCAACAGAATGTGTAGTCTGGTTTATAGTCATAATATCAAAAAAATAATACCGAAATACAAAAATGTTAAAAAAAAATGTTGAAAACAAATACATCGAAAATATATACATATAACAGAAAAAGTCAATTATTCAAAAAAAATGTTAAAAAAAAAGTCCACCAACAATGCTAATATACCAATGTAAAGTGTCATCAATAGTACCGTTTAAATGGAGGGGTTCCCCTCACCCCCCCTCGTCCGCAACACATACCCATTTGTTTTTTTGTAAATGAAATACTTTATACCTTGCCTCCATTGTCACTAACGGTTTATAGTCATAATATCTGCATGTAATTTTTTTGAAAAAAAGTAGAAAAAAATGCGATTTTTTTTTTTTTTTTTTTTTTTTTTTTTTTTTTTTTCTTCAAATAAATATTTTCGACATTATGACTTTCAAAAATATTACATTCGAAAAAATGACTGCACACCATGTAGTCTATTATCTCCTGCCTTCCCTTAAAGAGACTCGTTGGGACCCAAGACGATACTGGCTATCGGGATCTTTGCTCTTCCTTGACTTTGTTTAGACCATTTAAGCACATGACATCTTACAATTTAAAGCTATGTGGAGTTGATCAAGTGGATCCATAGGGCATTTGTGAGGTCCTTCTAGAGCCAGTAGGAGCCTGCACTGTGGTTTGGGCCTGGTGACAGATAGGCCACCAATGCAAGGCGGGGAGGAGGGTGGATGGGCTCTTGGCTTGATACTGCTCAGAGAAAGGGGAGACCAGTGAGCTTAGGAGTTGATGTATGCAATTTCACTGAGGAGGGACTAGAAAGGCAGGGGTGCACCATCTGGTCTGGGGGAAAGTTTTGAACCATGTATAATTTTTAGAGATTTTCTACTAATAGGATGTCTGAAAAATGATGGGTGAAGGAGACTCGGGTCTGGTCTCTCTCTGTGTCTGCCCTTTGACCTTTATGATTCTTTTTTCTTCCAGTGTTGATTCTTGGACGGAAAGAAGATTGCAGTATATGGAAGAGTTTGGTTTCCATCTATGGCAACCTGATGGTTGTGAGGGGACATGAGGGTGACACTAAAAGTTGCAATGTGAAAAGGCATCATTCTCCTGTTGGGGAAGAAAAGTTGCATTGTCTGAATAAATTAATTTAAGAGAACTGCCAAAATGTAGAAATGCCCTGACTGAGTACCTATCGATGAAGACAGAGTACCTGCTTTGTCAGTCTAGGCAATTCTTTTGGAATTATGGAGAAAAGGGTAGTCAACTGTTGGTACACAGACTAAAGAAAATTGAGAAATCACGACTGATGACTGTTTTTAGGGATGACAATGATGAGGTTATCATGAAGATTAAAGATCTACTTAAAAGGTTTAGTGAACTTTATAGGTAACGCTACAGTGAGAACTCTCCCAGGTCCAAGAAGGCATAAGGAAGGACTTGAACAGTATTGCTATGAAGGTGTTGACAGATGGAAAGTCTGATGGGACAGTTCTTTCAGAAAAAAATGAAGGATGTAATAAAAAGGAGTGCCAAGATCCGTTGGGCTTCTGACAGCCTTGTTGAGTGAGGTTTATAACAACATTTTGGAGGAAGGGGTGAAGCCAGCCTCAATGGAACAGGTGGTTATAACTGTGATACTAAAGGAGTGTAAGAAGAAACTGTTGTGTACAAGTTACTGCCCAAGCTCACTTTTGAATTGTGATCTTAATATTTTTATGAAAATCATTGCGGCTCGAGTAGCGGCCTGATGCAGAAGTGGCCATCCAAAATTAGGGCTTTAATTGACCTCATTGAACCAAAGGAGAGCACATGCATGCCTATGGTTGGGTTGTGTTTAGATAGAGGAAAAAGCTTTTGATAGGATGAATTGGAAATTCCTTTGGGTCTCTAGAGAGGTTCAAGACAGTTTGGGTACAATCTACGCTGATGCAAGGGCAAAAGTCATCCTGGTGAATGACCGTATAACAGAGGAATTCTCCCTGGAGTAGTGGACTGGACATGGTGGCACCCTTTGTTGTGTGACCTATTGCTAAAAGCGCTTTTGAGACTTTTACATCAAAAAACCTATTAACGAGGTTCCCTTTGGGGATGGTTCCTGCTAAAAACTGACATATGCTTACAATGTCTTGCTCCTGGTGTCAGACCCAGATAGTTTGTTTATATCTTTATTAGGACCCTTATGAAAATACAGTGAGGTTTCCGGTAAAAAAGCTAAGTAAAATGGAGCTTTTGATAATAATAATAATAATAATAATAAAAAATAGCTCTACTTGCAGCCTTGTAAAAGTTCTGAAACGGGTGTGAAACAAGTGTCTACAACAGACTATTTAAAAATTTTAAAAAAAGCATTATTCAAGCAATAAGACGTAGAGTATTCAATATAAAGAGTATGAAAGGTTAGTATGAACAAGCTTATTTAACTATACTATAGGGATTTTATTTAAGAGCTAATAGCATGCATAACTGCCTAAACCTTTAGTGCAAGAGTTTTGACTAACTGATGTGTGTATTGATTCTCTTTTTAGCCTTCCACAAGGCTGGGAGACAGGATGAAGCTGTGAAGGTTCTGGAGCAGCTCACTCACAATGCTGTTGTGGAAAGCAGATTCAACGATGCAGCCTATTATTACTGGATGCTTTCAATGCAGTGTTTAGACATTGCCCAAGGTAGGCCCATCCAGAGCATGCACCTGAACTTACAAAGAATGGATGTCACTGGCCATTCTCTCAACATACCCCCAAACAAGTTTGTATAATGTATTATGATGGCTAGTGTCAGGAAGAATCCATGCTCTTGATATGTGTGTGCGACATATATGACTTGAAGGTATTTCTGGGATTTTCCAGCTCAGTTTGTCTGTTTGAAACAGCTTGGAGCCTGGATAGACTATACGAGTTAGGCAGTCTAGTGTCTGTGGATGGTACCAGCTTCCTGATGATCTTGAACAACTGGGCATTGCCAGTATTAAGAATGTGTGTGTGACTCCATTAGTGCTTATAGGGTTGGAACGGTCTGTCGTAAGCAGTATCAAGAGTTATTAGGACATCCCCCTAAATGTATATCATGGAGATATGGATCGGCACAGGATCGGTACACGACAGGAGCGTTCCGTATTAAGGCTAAGGTCATTTATCATCAGTATGCAGGGTTGTATCTTACTTGTGGTTTCTACTGGAGTCACTGTGTGGGAATTTGCAATATTACTTGGGTCTTATGGTTCACAATTATGTATTCATTAAAGTGCTGAAGGATGTGGATACATGTACCCTTAGAGTATGCTATAGATGTGTCCTTTGTGAAATGCAGTCTGCAGGCTATCTGTCTTGAAAAATTGATGTAGGTCAGAAGGCTGGCTGTACTGGCCACTGGCGCCAGCTGGCATAAATAATCATGAGGTATAACAGACTGATGGCTCTATTTTCTTTCCCAGATAAGGAGGAAAAGAAGGTGGAAATGCTACAGAAGTTTCACCACTTCCAGCATCTTGCAGAGCTCTATTATGTCTACCATTCAATCCAGAGATACACGGTAAGGTCTGCACTAAGGCACTAGCAGCCTTGAGATATACCTATTTTGTGTAAATCATCATGCTTTGTCACCCATGGCAGTATTTTTCCTCACTTTAAAAATGCAACTGTCTTTTCGCAATAAAACATATGTTCTAGTGGATCCTTCCTCCAACAGACTGCACATGTTTGATATTCTACTTCCAGCACCAGCTGGTCGCGACATCAGGCACCGAATATACGGAGCTGCCATGCTCCATGACCTCATTGCCTTTTTTTCACACATTCAGTATGCTTCGGGAACACCACTTACCTTTTGCTTGTCTGTATGTCATGCATAACCATGCAAAGGCGCTGGGCTTCAAGTCCTGTTTGAATTGTGGGCGGTAGGCATCTTACAGTATTGGACTTTATTTCTTGGGGGAGATCTATGATCTGCAGGATTGAGGATCGTGCCACTCTATGCTTCTTAAGGCTCTTCAGGAGCATGTAGCTACACTGGACACCTACTGCCACTAATAATGTACGAGGAGCCCATCTTAGTTTTCGGGTGTGGAACCCAAGAAAGCATTGGTGGAAGAACAGACAGATTAATGTTCCCCTGTCAGAAAAGACAAGAAGCAGTAGCAGCACAGGAAAAGGTCCTGTTCACTGAGCAACTCCTATAAGCATCACTCTAAGAAGCTGAATCAGCATTCCCCCTTTCTGGATTTTCCGCCCTTTTTGGTCCAGCTGATCCGGACGATTGGCATCTTGGAGGGTACGTAGCAGCAATTTTGAATGTTAATAGGATCTTTGATCAAGGATTCTTTGTTACAATCCCTGTTTTCATGCTGTTTTTGCAACCATTTTCTCCCATGCTAGTTTGTAGTTACTGCGTGGCACTTCGAATTCGTATTGACTTTTCTCATGGGAGCTCTGTTTGATCACCTGCATTCATGTTTGTTAAAGTTGTAAACCCTTAAGGTGATTTTCCAGGTGGCCATAACTTCGGTGAGATGGGTGAGTGATCTCCAGGAATAGTCTGTTAAACCTCCCTACTTGGTGTTTTCCAGGGAGAGTGAGACTGTCCATCCTTCCCAAAGTTGTGTCGGATTTTCATTTTTTTTAAAAAGTCTACTTCCTGTTTTCTTTTCTCCGCCTCACCCTTCTAAAACAGAGGAGCGATTCCATCATTTGGGCCGCATTACGAATCTGGTGGTCCGGAAATAAGGGTGCTGGTAGGGACATACCAGCACCCTTTCCGGACCGGCAGACTACAACTCTGCTTTCCTGGGCCTCTGAGCGCAGCAGGTCTGACCCGCAAGGCGCAATTGCCACGGAAAGCAGACGTGTCATGGAAGCACCGGCACCGTTCGCAAGGGTGCTGGTGCTTCAGTGTCCCTACTCCCATGGAGTCCTATGGAGTCCCATGGCAATGGGGACTAACATTTTCCGCCGCCTGACCTCCCGATCCGCTGTGTAGCACTGGGAAGTCAGGCGGTGGAAACCCTATGTCTCTTGGATGAGGGATTTCAGGAAGGATGACCAGCTCTTTGTGGGTTATGCTGGGAGGGCTGTGACTAAACAGACCTTGTCAGGATGGAGCAATCTCTGCATCTCAGAATGCTATGATGGGGCAGGAAAGGATGTGCCTGATGGTCTCAGTGCTCGTTCAGCCAAAGGCCTGGCTGCCACCTCCGCTCTACACAGAGGGATCCCTGTCTTGACACATGTTAAACTGCACGTTTGCCAAGAAGGACTGCCTGGATTCACTGTCAGGACAGGGCACAAGCTACCTCCAGAGTTTCCCAGCTTAACCAGTGTCTTCTTGTGCTCCCTTGTCTAGATATACTGACTGCTTTGGGAGCCTATCAAAGATGAGTAATCTGTGGGAGGAAGGAATCTACTAGCAGAACAAATTACTTACTTCTTGGTAATGTTCTTTCTGATGGATGTTCCTCCCTCAGAGCAGTGCTTCAAGACAACTTAAGAAGTATGGGACTCTCAGAAATATTAGTGTGTCTAAATATAAAGCACTATCATTCCAGGGCTGGCTCCCCTGGTGTAGGTGTCATAGATAGCCACAAGAATCCAACCACCACATAAGCAGTTTCAAGGTTTTTTTTCTCTTAACATTTTCAATAACAGTTTCCGAAACATGGTGGGTGACCACATTAAGAGGGTCCCTGCTTATTTCCTCAACCTCCATGTGGGCTCCCTCTACTTAGCCCCAGGCTTCCCCATTCCTTAGTACGATCACAAAAGATTTTTCAGCTATAGATCAGGGATTCCTACTGCATACTCTAAGCTCCTCTCTGAGGGCGATCCTAAATATTGTGGCCTTATCTTATTATCTGTAAAAAAAGAGAGGGGTGAGGCGTGCACTCCAATTCCTGGCCAATAAACTACCTGAAAAAAGAAAAAGAAGAAATGGGTTAAATCCCAAAGCGTCCAATTCACTGGGTTAGATCCCAATTGTTGCAAACATATTCGTACTGGTCTCTCAACTGTCCCCCTTCCCTTTCTCTCCTTACTCCACTCTTCTGTTGTTCTTCACTTCTCTCCCTCTGTGTCCTGGTCTCACCTCCCTCCGTATTTCCCCCTCTACTTCTCTGTCTCCATGGCCTGGTCTGACCACATTCACTACTCTCTCCCTCTGTTTCCTTGTCTCACCACTAACCCTACTTCGAATGGATTGATTCCTCCCATCTTTTCCTCATCTTGATATATTCCCATCCAGCATCAGCTGCTTTGGAATATATTTTTTTTTACAGCAGTGGGTGCTGTGCAACGTCAAACCCGTGTCCCTCGGCGGTCTCCGCCAGCTCTCTAGTATGACGTTGACATTGGTATATATAGCATGCACTGCCCTGTTGCCTCATTTTCGTTTTTCCGCATGCACAGAATGCTTTGTACTGTACATTTCCACTGCATAGTAACGGGTTTCTTCAAAAATGTCTACTCCTAAAACAGGCTTCAAAAGGTATGCGGATTGTGTGTCGACTATGTCCATCACTGACCCACAACGTATTTGACTGCGGTTCCTGTCAGTCTATGACAGAAAAGGCCTTCAAGGAGAGGGAGGGGCACCTCGTCCTGGGTAGGTCCCTTTCCAAATCCCCTTCGACCACTCCTTGCAAGAGGTCTTCGGGTGAGAGAAGCTCGAGGTGCGTTTTACCTCTTTGTAAGTGCTCAAAATACTCCAAGCACTCATGTAGTTCCCACCATTCATAATCTTCGGCCTCCTGCAGGAAAGCGAAAAAGAGTACATCATTCGAGCTGTTCATCTTCAAACTCCTTGTTCGACCGCAGAGTGACATTCCCAGGTAAATCGGCTACCAAAGCCGAATGGGAAGGACTTTCGCCTCCAGATGATGCAAGGTTTTGAGAAGGCACCCCTTCAAATAAGTTGAAGGCTTCCGACCCTTTTGAGCCTTGTAAATCCGATAAGGAGTCCACAAAAGTTGCTGCTTGCGCACCCTCAAGCTCGAGCAAGAAACCTTTGAAGCTCCCTCAAGAAGATTTGGAGGCTTCAAAGTCTTGAGATAAGCCCAAGGTTAAGCCTCATACCTCCACACTTTCGACGCTGTCTAAGCCGCTGACGTCTTCGACAGAGGTGTCCAAGGTTTTCAAACCTCTACCTAAAACAGACTTTCAAGTCTATGCGGCTCATTATGAGTTTCCCGGTATCCCGCTGCTAATTCTGGTGGGATACTGGGAAACTGCCCCTACCATCTCCACCACCTGATATCCTGGGTATCACGGGCGCCCCTGCCGTCTCCACCAGCTGATATTCCGGTATTACCTGGATATTACGGGTGGCTGAGACGGCAGTTAGTTCCCATTATATGGAGTCCCATAGGACTCCATGGGATGGGATTGCCAGTGATTCCGGCATTTATTTGCCAGTAGGGGCCTGAAATACTGGCAGGTCAGGCCTGCCGGTACATCACAGCCCCCGCCGGCAAAATCGCATTTCCCCCGTCTGGAAACAATGCTGGTGCCAGAATTACCACCATTTTTTGCAGCATTTTATTCCAGGCTGTGGAAGTCGTAATGAACCTGTATGTCTTCTATTTTAGAGAAGGAGGAGGTCACTGATCAGGACACACCTCCCTTTTGGCCTGGAATTTTGAACTTCCAATGTTCCTGAGGCCTTGATTTCTGAGGAGTCCAGGATGCTGCATCTGGTGGACTCATTAAGAGATGATAGTGGGCTAGATAGCTCCCCAGAGGTGGAATATGCCAACCCAGAGCCTTCTGCACATGCAGATGCTTCCTATAGGGCAGTTATGAGCAAAGTTACTGCATATCTGTGCTGCGAAAAGCCGGCTGCGGTCTACGAACAGTATGACCTCACAGATAGTGTCGACAAGAGCCCTCCTAATGGCCCTGTTCCCCCTTTCTATATTGCTCTGAAGAGCAGAGTCATGGCAAATTGTCAAATTTCTGATCAAATCCTGCAGTTAATAAAGATTTTACCAAGAAATATAGGCCTTAGAGTATAGATCTGCAGTTCTTATCAAAACAGATGTCGCAGGAGAGTCTAATGGTGCAGGCTGCCACTTCATCAAGAACAGCCACCTGTGTGTGTGTGTGTGTGTGTGTGTGTGTTTTTTTTTTGGATATGGGGGAAATGGAGAAGGGCTGGGGCTATGGGTGAAATCCTGAGGGTGAGGAAGAAAAATAGTGGACTCTGGGGGTGAAACACCTTGAATATTAAAAAGAAATAGGGGGGAAACCGCATTTTAAAGGTCTCAAGAGAAAAAGACCTTTACCAATGCCGGTTTTGCAATCAAAACAAAACAGTCAAAGAAAATCTGTCTTTTTCTCTTGAGACCTTTAAAAAAAGGTCTTTTCACCTGCCACTCTCTCCACAAACTGGGCTTCACCGCCAATTTCCCACGTGGTACCATCTCAGAAGCTTCAATCCACTGTATCTGTCCTTTATGCTTCCTCTGGGAAAGTCTTACCACCCGAGGTGAGGTGTCTGCATATTCCTCGGATGGTCAAGAAGTTTCAAAATGTCCAACGTCTTCCGGCCTTCAATTTTGTAAGGTTGCTCGCTCTCATGGCATATTGCATTTTTCTGATAAGGAGGTTTCTTTAGTGGGCCAGGAGAACTTGCCACTCGGACCTTCTGATCATGTTCTTCTGCCCTCCAATTAGTCTTCCCCAAAGAGGATCTGCTCTCTCAAGAGGGAGGTTGCATTCTTCACCCAGAAATCAGATCCTGAACCTTCACGCCTGGTTTCTGAGAGGTTAAGATACAAGGATTGGGACCTCCCGGAAGACG
Source organism: Ambystoma mexicanum (assembly GCF_040938575.1). NCBI lineage: Eukaryota > Metazoa > Chordata > Amphibia > Caudata > Ambystomatidae > Ambystoma > Ambystoma mexicanum. The sequence goes on along the minus strand of NC_090923.1, from coordinate 173,113,642 downwards.
TAATGGATGTGTTGCTTTCGGCCAGAAGACCAGCAGCAAAGACTCTGTGCCGCTTCCATTGGAACATTTTTTGCATCTGGAGCAGAGATAAGAATATTGACCCTTTCTCTTGTGACACACTGATGGAATGTCATTCTTGCTTCATGTAACCCATTAGGGGTTGCAAGTTGTGACTGCAAAGGGATATTTGGCAGCGTTGTCTATTTGTAAGCGCTCACCAGAGTAGTGAACCTATTTTAAGGTTCCTATCGTGATCTAGTTTCTGAAGGGGTTAACGTCCCCCCCCCTGTTCCATTCATTGTACAAGCCTGGTATTGAACTCTGATGCTAAAGTTTTTCATTGGAACACCATTTTGACCCTCTCCATTTATGTCCTTTAAGGAATATGACCCTTAAAAGTGTCTTTTTAATGGCTATTACCTCGGCTCGTAGAGTCAGCGAGTTGAAAGCCTTATTTTGTAATCCTCTGTTTACTATCTTTTACAGGGAAAAGGTGGTGTTGAGGGTCCGCCCTTCCTTTGTACCAAAGATGGTTATTGTGCTTCCTATTTTTTACCCATCTCCGCATCCTTCCAAAGAGGAGGAGAGGCTTCATCTCTTAGATCCAAAAAGGGCGTTGAATTTCTATGTTCATAGGCTAGCAAAACGATCACCTTTTTATGGGATATGCTGGTCACAAGCTGGGTCAATTTTTCTGAATGCTATAACTTGGCAGCCGGCCAAGGATGTCCCTTCCTGCTTACAAGCTCATTCTACCAGAGGTGTAGCTACTTCTTTGGCTTTGCAACAGAGGGTTACCAGTATACATCTGTAGTGCTGCAACTCGGTGTCCTCTTCATACCTTCACAAGGCATTATTGCTGGATTCTGCACCATGTCAGTAGGCAAAGTTTGGGAAAGCTGTTTTGCGCAGCATTAATGAAAAGTAAATGTTCTGTTCCCTCCTCCTGCAAGATATGGCTATGGGAGTCTATCAAATATGAGGAATACGTGGGAGGGCTTTTGAATCCTGTAATGGAAAGAAAAAAGGGGGTTGGTTTGGGGGTAAGTGCTATTAGTGTCCCCAGGGGGAGTGCCAGAGGTGCCTATTGGGAGGCAACTGGTAAGTGCAAGGGCGTAGAAGTACCAGCGAAGGGGGAGGTCTACCACCCAATAGGTAAGTGCAGGGCAGTGGCAAACCACCCGACAGGCGGGTGTTGACCCAGAAGGCAATACGAGGGGGGTGCGATTGGGCAGAAAGCCAGGATCCTATTGGTCTCATGAGGGACCAGGCCGCCACTCTCAGCGACAGAGGTTGCTTAGCACGGGAGGGAGAGAGGGAAGGAGGAGGAGAAAGAGTTTTTTTGCGGAACTTAAGGCGGTCTGGTTCAAGATGGAGAGAGAGGGAGACTGTTCCATAGGAAGGAGCCAGCTTAGGAGAGGGATCTTCCCCCAGCTCTCTGCTTGGAGAAACGTTTGACCAGCAGAGAGTTGGAGTGATAAGATCGAAGGGATCTAGAAGGAGAGTATTTAGTGTGAGAGCTGTAGGTAGTGTGGTCCCAGGTCCCAGACAGCCTTTTGGATTATGCAAAGGGTCTTTAATTTGATCCTTGCAGCAACCAGGAGCCAGTGGAGAGATGCAGTCTCTGGGCTTGAGGCCAAGGATAAGTTTATTCTGGATTAGTTGAAGAGGACAGAATGAAGAAAGAGGCATGTTAAGGAAGAGGCTGTTGCAGTAATCCAGCTTTGAGAGGACCAGAGCACTAGAGCCATTGAGCTTCTGTGGGAAGGTGAGGAAAGGGATAATGCTTCTAAAGAGGTAACGGCCACGATGTGAGGAGTAAAGGAGAGAGAGAGCAGTCGAAGATAACCCTGAGGTTTCTGGCTTCAGTGGAAGGATAGGGAGGTGAGCCCATAGAGGGCGTCCAGAGTACAGGAGGGAAACGGGGAACAGGTGTCCTGAATAGCAGACAGGCAGTCAGGGAGGATAGAGGAGGAGGAGGAGGAGGAAGAAGAGGAGGAAGAGGGGAGCTTGTGTGTCATCTGCGTAACACTAGAAATGAGAAGAGAAGGTAGAGATCAGGTGTGCAAGAGGGGCAAGGTAGATATTGAAAAGCCAAGGCGAGAGGATGGAGCCCCAGAAAACACCACATGTATAGTGTGAAGTGGTGGAGGAGAAGGCGCCCAGGATCAGCTGGGAAGGGCGATCAGTGAAGGTCAACCAATCCAGTACCCGGTCTGAGATACCGAGAGTATCATGGAGCTGCTTTGTGAGAATCGAATGATTGACCGTATCAAAGGCGGAAGAGAGGTCAAGGAGAATAAGAACATCTGGAGAGTTAGATTCAAGATTTGCGAGCAGCTCTTCACGGGTGTTCAGGAGAGCAGTTTCCGTGCCTCTGGATGCTGGGAATCCAGATTGATGGTCATGTAAATAACCAGCAAGCTCAGTGTATTGGGTCAGTTAGGGGAAGACCAACCTCTCCAGGAGTTTCCCAAGGAACGATGTAGTAGAGATAGGGCGGTAGTTGGCCGGACACGCGGGGTCAAATGAAGGCTTTTTTAGGAGGAGGTGCACAAGGGTGCTTGAGAGGGGAAGGAAGAAAATGAGCCAGAGTCCAAGGAGTGGTTGCAGAAGTCCGCAAGAGTCAGATCGAGTGAGGATATATTGGCTTTAATGGTTCTGGAGGAGCACGGCTACCTATTTGGAAGAGACTTTCATGGAGTGGACTACTCTAGAGACCTCAGCCATTATGATAGGTGAGAAGGATGAGAAAGTAGGTGGGGGTCTTGAAAAGGCCAAGGGAGGCAGGCGATAGGGGGTAGGGGTGGAGGAAGGGGAAGAGGATAGAGAGAGAGGTCAGAATGTCCTGGGGTAAAGTGGGGGACCAGTGCAGTACAGTGGGCCTGAGAAGGAAGCAGTGAGGTGTAAACTGCAGATAGATCAGCTAGTTCCTTGCAGATTTTGAAGAGTTCAGCATGTTGTTAGACACTCTGGAGTTACTGGTCTGGATGTGGACCCTCTTCTTAAAATGGATTGGGAGATGATATTGCGTTTGGAGTAGGCGGCAGGCCAATTTGTCAGAGGATGAGCCAGAGGTCTGCCACTTCCGTTCTGCAACTCCTGCGTTTGCGGTTCATAGCGGCTAGATCAGAGTGATACCAGCTGTTACTCTTGGAGGCAGGTTTCAGGCAGATCCTCATGACGGGGTCAAGAATGTCAAGAATGTTAGTGATAGCAAGATGAAGATTGGCAAGAACAGAGTCAGTGGGAGAGTCGAGGGGAAGGAGGAGGGATGAAGGTGGAGGCAGCAGCTGCCACTCATTTAATCGGACGGATGACCGCGAAGGAGGCTGGCAGTGCTGGTGGAAGCTCGGTCATGGGGCCAGAGCTCCCAGATGAACGCAGAGGAGAGCTTGCTCGGACCAGGTGAGAGGGGGTAGTGAGATGGTTTGAGAAGGGGAGATCAGCGGCTATTAAGGCATCAAGAGTGTGTCCGGCAGAATGGGTAGGGCCGGAAGGAAGAATAGTGAGGGAGAGAAAGGTACAGAAATCACGTTAGAGTGTAGAGGCAGGAACAGTGGAGTCAAGGTGGATGTTGAAGTCACCAAAGAGGAGGAGTTTAGTGGTAGGAGTCAGAAGAGAGGAGGTAAAGTTTGCCCATTCAGAAAGGTAGATGGACACAGGCCCAGGGGGTTCTGTAGATGGTGGTGAGGGTGAGCGAGAGTTGGAGAGACACCAAGCTTACAGACAAGACTCACAAAGGAGGAATAGGGCTGAGTGGGTATGAGAGGGGAAGGGACCCACTCAGGGAAGATCATGGCTACTCCACCACCAGGAGGTGCAGAGAGAGAGGAAGGAGGAGTAGAAGGAGAAGGTAGGAAGTTGATGAGGGCCCAACAGGCGCTGGTCAAAGGGAAAGAGATTGTGTTGAGGACCCTGGGACATGGCAGTGCTATTGTGATAGACGTTAATGATGCACCTAGAGGATGAGAAGTGCGCCAATAGTACTTCCCATCTGGTGCCACCATTAATGGGTAAAGAGGAAAAAGGGGAGAGGGAAGCGATCAGATGAGAGGTCGATAGGTCTGGAAGTAGAGAAGAGGATATCAGTGATAGTCTCTCTGGAAGTAGCACTAGTGTAGGTGTCAGTAATAGGTAGGCCAGGGTTAGAGGCCAAGAGATCTTTTTTTCAACTTTTTTCTTCCAGTCTTCATGAGAGACCGGGGATAGGTGATAGAGTAGCAGTTAGAATAGATAGGGGGGTGTGGAGAGTGCCATTGTGGTGGGTGAAAGAGGGACAGGTGAAGAGACTGCACAATACAAAAGGAAATTAACCAGGCAGCCTAGCAGCCGAGGGAGACAGGAGGATGCCCAGATGTAGGCACTCCTAAATTCGAATTTTCCCGAAAGCATTAAAAAACAACACAAAATGGAGGTTGCACATATGTGAGGCAAACCTTCAAGAGAGAGCATACAGTAGGTAGCAATGTAATGCAGTAGAAATGCATCTACATTTCAGTAACAGGCCCGCAGTAATAAATGGAAAAAAAGCAGTGAGGTTCGAAGATAGCATGGCTTGGTGTCATCTGATGAGGGATGGCATGGCACGCGCGGTCACTATAGAGGGGGGGAGGACCGTCAATCAAGTCCCTCATAGATGTGTGCCATGTGGTGGAGGGCCGCAATGGGGGCATACATTTGTGGAAAGAGGCGATGTACGCAAGACAAGTTATCCCATATAGGAGTTGATAGTTGGCGGGCAGCTTGTGCAAAAGTAGCAGGTCTGAGAAACCAAAGGGCGTCTCACTTACTAGTCCCCAGGGTCTCTCTCTCAGGTGGCCAGGGCACGGCCATCGCCTTTGGATCCAGACCCTGGGGGTGGACTAGTGTGGGAGGATCACCTGGGTGGGGGGGATCATTGGGAGGGTGGGGTGAGACAACCGATGGCGAGACACGATGTTCCTCCCCTTTCCCGTACCCATACCCCATCCTCTTTTGTGGGATTCTCCAACATCCCAACTCCCCCGCGCCCCTAACCCCCTGCTTTCTTCACAAACACTGGGCCAAGAAAGAGGCTAATACTTGCATATCTCATTGGACATGTTCTGTTAATCAGGTCAGGAAAAGTCTGGCCCTTGACCGTAATCACATTCATTTGATACCCATCAGCTCCCCCTACACGAATAAAAGGCGGAACATGGACACACTCTGAGCAAGGTGAGACATGAGAAGGAGCATTTTTTCCGGTGCGAAGGCAAACCCACTGGAGCAGGATGACCGATCGAGGGACCAGAGCAAGGGATAGAGGAACCCTGAAGTTCCCTGCAGGAGGTCGTTGCCTCTGGGAAGCCATGAGGGAGATGCAGAAAGAGCCAAATTGCAGACAAAAATAAACCTGCATTGTTTTTCAAGAACGCCAGTGATCCTCCTGGGTGAACAATAGTGTTTGGGAGGCGAGGCCTGTGGTAGCAACCTTGCCTCGTGAGTCAAAGCCACAGAAACAAGAAAGGAGTGCACACAACCAGTGAGTTAGTGAAAGACATAAATGGCTGGTTAATGTCAAGGTATGATTGAAGCCACAACAGTGTATCGCAATATTGAAGGTTGCGCACATGCTAATAAGACACGAAAGAAAGCAAACCAGTAATGAACTTTTAAGTTGCTGGTAACAGTGAAGCCAGTTATCCAGAGTAGGGGAGTGGTCCGGCGAAAGGAAGCAGGCCATTTGAAACTCTCCACGAAATGTTTGTTGTCTTCTTATAAAGCGGCAAAGTGAACAAACTCTGAAATGCGCAAAGGTCACGATTAACCCCGACTAAGCAGAGTTCCCTTCCCCTAACACAGGGAAGGGAACCCCTAAAGTATGTGACTGAAGTTTGGGGAAGGGAACCCCTGCAAGTTCTGTGATTACGAGGTACCACCTGACTGAGGGAGTCCTACGTGAACTATTGATGCTTTGAGATGCCTGCGCCGACAGAGGGAGACCTACATGAACTTTTGTTGAACTGTGAAAGAACTTTTGGAAAGCTGGAATAAGTGACTTTAATGTGGAAGGCCAAGCGGGCCTCCACCCACGTTTTGAACTGCCTTTCATTTATAACCTGAGCCAGAGTGTGTCATCCTGTTTAAGGGGACCGCCTTACTCCGTGCTGTCCAATGTGGGGAGGAGAGCTGACTCAGCCACATAGATCCTTTATGTTATTACACTGACTTTTTTTGCATACACATTCCCCTTTACCCATTTTTTGTATAAGAGATAGGGCAGGCATTAGGTTTTGTTAATATAGGCCATTTTGATTTGACATAGACCGGCTAGGACTGTGTTTTCTGTATTATTTAATGGTAGAGACCACTCCCATCTTAGCTCTAAGGTAAAGTTGGAGTTTTTCCAAACCCCACAAATTGAATAAAGGTTTTGAAACTTGTAAATCTTGTGTCAGTGTCATACTTAGGATACCATGCCTCCCTTACACAGGTTAAAGGTGAGGTACGCTTGCCTGTAGTTGCGGCTCAGTTGCATAGTGGGGCAGCCTCTGCCTCTACCAGACCCATACAGGGCCAGACAGGGGAGCGCAAGATCCTTTCAGGGGGCCCTTTGAAGGGGCCGGCAATCGACTGCCGGCTCCGTTTTAGGCCGCAATGTTGTAATGGAGGGCATCCAATCACAGCAAGCCTCCTCCGGCAGCCCGCGAAGGAACAGCTGATTTCAAATGTGGTGCAGGGTGGCCATATTGAAAAAGGTGCCTCGCCGGCAATTCAGTACTGGGCAGCACCGCGGGGATCAGGAAGAAGCAGAAGGGCAGCCTCTGCGGGCGATGAAAGAAAGGAGGATCAACCTCACCCTCCCCCAGCCTTTTTATGGGGTAATGTAGAATCTCTCCCCTCATTCCCCACATCAAACTTTTGATAGTACTGGGACTAGGAAGAGGCGACTAAGAGTAATGAACACTAAAACTTCCTTTTACCACTCTAGTACTGGAACGAAGAAGATGCCTGCAGAGTACTTGAAGGAGCCAGGACGCCAGCGGGCATCACAGAGAGCTTGTGCAGCCCAAGACAAGTGGGTCGTGCAGTTTCCACATGTGTGGGAGCCTCAAAATTGGAAAGTGAGCAGCCGGAGCTGCGGGCGAGTAAGAAGAAAGAGGACGCCGTCCACGTCCGTGCAGGAGCACTGGAATTAACAGCGTGCAGAAGACATAATCCGACATGCGAGCAGGGCTTGCGGGGAAGCAGAAAGCAGCAGGACACGCCGAAAGGAACACAGAGGACCGGCGGGTGTCAGAGGAAGACACTCACAAGCCAGAGTGTCCTAGCGGACCGCATGGGGGTAAAGTAATACCGAACCGAATACAAACTTGAAACTAAGTTGAATTATACATATTGCGTACCAAACTGAATGAAAATAAGAAACTAAATGGGATTACGCATATTGAATATCAAACTGAATGAAACCTTGAAATCAAGCATTATGAACATTAAAGGGAAATAAAACATAATGGGCAAAGCAAATAACCGATGAAAGCTAAAACAGGAAAGTGCCCAAGTGAGAGTAGCCTACGATAAAGAGCACACCTGTGAAAGAGTGTAACAGAAAGGTGAGGCATGAATCAGACCAACATAAAGTGAACTTTTAGGAATGGCTACAGCGCAGCAAGGCCAAAGTCTGGTGAGAGGTGTGTGACACGGTACGGCAAGGCCAAGAAGCGAATCGAGAGAAGCCAAGAAAGTGTGAAACCACCAATAAAGCCAAGAGGCAGACAAAGAGAAACTAAATTAATGTAAACCTGTGCACAGGACAGGTACAGAAGAACCTGTGCGAGCTGATGAGCCTAGGGATCCTGGTTGCGTCAGCTGTGATGGTTGGACCCTGTGGTCTCACAACTGCACCCAGACCAGTGATCCCTAAATTGTGCAAGCAAAAGACATTGTGAAAGACAACCAAAGAAAAGCACTGTAAGCATATGGTAATGCCATTCAGAAGGACGGTCTGGTAGATGTAAAAATGATGTTGAACTTTGAGAAGCAAATACTGGTTGTTAAATTAAAGTGTTGGCGAAGGGAACCCTGAGACTTGAGGAGCTGCAAGTACTGTCTAAATGCCTCAATATCCCTACTCTGATGAGGATTTCCATGCCTAACCAAAGCTAAGGAGAAACACTCTTAAGAGAGGATAACTGGCCCTCACACTAAGCAACAAATACACAAAGCATATATATATATGACAATACAATAAAACATGAACAACATTCACAGTTTCTAAATAACCTTCTTATGTCCTGGATTCTTCCAATGTTCAACCAAAGAAAGAATGTCTCAGATCAGTTCTTGATGTTTCAAAATCAATGTAAAAATGTGTTAAATAAAGTTCCAAAGATAGCAAATCTGTTCTCCTTGGTGAAATATCCACTTTCCTACTTTGACCAAATAGCACAAATGGTAATCCCAACCACGATGCTTGCCATCTCTTCAAGAAGACTTGCCACAGTTCAGGAGAAATGCATTATCCACAACTATCAGTGATACACAGTTCTTGGTAACGGTTAGTATTTTCTTAGTTACAGTTGTGAACGAGGAGAGGAAATTACTGACGGGCCCATTGGTCAGTACTCATCCTCAAACACTAGTAATACAAGATAGCTGCACCATGCAAGGACAGAGTGCAGGATTCACATGCTCCAGCAAGGTTCAATAATCAGGACTCAGTAAATTGGCAAAGGGAAGTCCGTTTAATGATACATACATCAGCTTATGGAAGTCAGCAGCATCACGAACACCTGCCTCACCCTGACTTCCTCGAACATTAGTCAAACAGCCTCTTTTATGGGCAAAATCAGTCATCATTGATGTCTAATTCTACAAGAAATCATCATGCAATACAATTGGTTGGGAAAGGTAACTTAAGTATAGGTGCTATATCTGTATATGGAAATAATGTAAGTGGATTGGATAACTCTTATCGGGTGGGCGTCTACGCCCTTCCCTCTACACCACACGTGATTGACGTCACTACAAGTACGACGTCTCATTGGTTACAGTGTCTATAGGACCCTAGATTACATGGTCCCTTGTGATTGGGCAAGTTACACTCCTAAACATAAATCTCCATTTTAATTAGCAGCTTTAGAGTAGACACCCAGGTGCCTAGTGTCCCAAGATTCACCCTTCCTCCCATCAGTGTTTTAGGGCTGTGTCAATTAGTTGGCTGGGTATGGCCTCAGATCTGTAGTCTCTTATCAGGAAAAGTTATGGCACCCCCTGGTTCTGGATGACATCAGGCGGTGGTACATCTTCGCGCCTGTCTGGTCACGTGTTGGTTCACCGTGAATCTACTTCAGTTTCCAACCTTTTGTGCATTTAATTCTGTGTGCGCCTGGCCACCTGCATGGGCCTCTCTTATCTTGACCTTCACGGGCGGGTTGGTATTCTCTGTAGTTGGAGTCTCGTGAGCTCATGCGCACCTCCCCTTCTCTGGTTGACCTCGACCACCCTGGCATAAGCCTCTTTGTTGAGTTTCGATTCCGCTCCTTCTCTGGTCTATGCTGGGTTTCTAAACTCGGCCTGTCAGGCCTTTGGCCGCCTGGGTACCTTTCTGCTTTCACAAAATGGAGTCGCACGTGTACATTGTGCAGTATTGAGGTAGATATATGGTTGGCGCTTGCCGCTCTACTCTTCTACTAGGCATTGCAAGCAGTATCGATTTCTTAGCCTCTTTCATTTCAAGCTTATTTACACACATTCAGCAGGGCGGTTGCTTCCATCTTGTCTTATGGCACCATTCTCTTACGTTTTAACAGTCTCTCCCCTGCATCCATTATCATTATCCTTGCAGTTACTAGTACTGGCATTCGTGCTTTCAGTAGCCAAGTCGGTTTTTTCTCAGGGCTGCTCGGGCCCTTGGTTTATTTTCATTGGCCTTCCATTAAGGCTTTAGGGGTCTCCTCATGGACCGTGTGCAGGTATTCCTCATTTCGTATCAGTGGCTGGTATGGCTGTCTGATAGGGTATCGTGCTGCCCAGGGTTGTCGCTTTATGGCTGCTTCAACCGGTATTGATCTCCTTACGTACAAGGGGCAGAGTCCCAGTGCGGCTCTTTGTTGGTTCATTTGCTCCTCATACGTCACGTACCATGGCGAGTACCTTACTGGCAACTTGCAATGGGGGGCAGAGGTGCAGGTCATATCTGGGACCTCCTCTACACTCCCCCCTCTGGCCGGTTCATCGACCACTCCAGCTTCCTCCTTTATATTCAGTTTCATTCTTTTGTTGACCTCCTCCCACCGCATGAGATTTATCATCCTTCCAACACGTGGCTGTGTCGTAGGCTCGGTAGTTACTTCTGGCGTTGGAGCTGGCGTGCTCGCTATCACAGTTGTGATGGTTGTCTTGCTCAGCTCCTCTTGTAGCTTCTTTGCTCTAAGTATGAGTGGAATCACATACTCAACTACCGCATGTGTTTTCTCAGTGAGTTCTTTCGTTGCTTCCTCTGTTCTATTGAGTGATTTTGCTATTTCACTTCGATTAGGTTTCTCGTGTTGCTCCCTGCTTTCTGGAGCTGATTGTTCCACAGGTGATTTCTCTCTTTCAGTTGGTTTGGCCTGTGGATTCGTAGCCATTGACACTTGCCCTTGTTCATGTGCACTCAGTGAATGGGTGCGTGCCATGGACAGTGCTTTGCTATCATTCATTCCGTGCTGACCCTGTCTCCAGCCTTTCTCACCATTCGTTACTTCAAGTGTATGCGTGTTACTGCTAATTACATTCAACTGTAAATCGTTTGATTTATCATCAGTTTTTCTTGGAACAGGGATGACAATATAAGGTCTGGGTGCTTTTGTGGGCCCCAGATGTTCATTACCTGGTGGATGCACAGACATTGGGACACTTCGTGCACTAATAAAAAAATGCAGTTCTGATAGTTAGAGACAAAAATACTACAATAATCATTATGCATATACATATAATGGCCTTGAAGGACAGTTTACAGCATCTCCTTCCGGGAAACCAGGGGGCGCCCTTCCGCTGGTGGCACGACTAGGTTACTGTTTTGGGCCCCCATTTCAATCAAGTCCATAGTCCACTATTTATTTCTTCTTTCTGATCTCGTTGTTCAAAGTTCAGCAAATACTAAAGTGACATGTGCTGTTCAATGTCCCCCCTCCTGCGAGTGATGATGATAGTCTCTGAGTATGGAGTACAGTTCCTTTGCTATACTATGGGAAAAGGTTAGACTACCGTTTTCAGCACATCACATTCATCCTGCATTTGTTTATTTATTTATTAAATTTATATAGCGCGCAGGCAGCCCAGGGGCATTGTGGCACTGTTACTTGCAAGGAAGACTTAGTTACAATGTGTGCAGGTTGTGCCTTGGGTTACAGTGAGGCAATGACCTGTGATCAGATATACCACATAATACATCATACAATACAATTATGAGGGCTAGGCCATGTAATTGTTAGATGAACAGGGTCGTTTTCAGGGTTTTCCGAAAGGCGGTCAGTGAGGGTTCAGAGCGCAGGGAGCTAGGGAGGGTGTTCCAGTGTACGGCAGCGAGGTACGGGAAACTGGAGCCCCCTGCTCTGGTCCTTTTTACCCTGGGTACTGAGAGCATGCTGGCATAGGGTGATCTAGTGGGTCTTGTGGAGGAGACCAGGTGGATCCTCTGGGAAAGGTACATTGGGGCGGCAAGATGGACACATTTGTGGGTGATGCTTAGAGCCTTGAATAAGATCCTCTCCTTTATGGGGAGCCAGTGGGAAGCTTTTCTGGCAGCGGTGATGTGCTCTCTCTTGGCGATGCCTTGTGCAGCGCGTAGGGCACTGTTCTGTATTACTTGGAGCTTCTCAAGATTTTTGTTGGAGGTCCCAAGGAAAAGAATATTGCAGTAATCAAGTCGCGAGCCGGTTATGGCCCTGGCTATGTTAGTGCAAGTGTCTTTTGACAGATAAGGTCTGATTGCGTTAAGGAGTTTTGCATGGTAAGCGGCCGAGGAGGCAATGGCGTTTACTTGTCTGGTCATGGATAGATTGGAGTCTAGGTTAGACGCCTAGTGTTTTTACCGTGTCAAGTACTGGGATCGTGATTGAGTCAATGGTGAAATGGCTGAACTGAGCATCAAGTTTCTTGATGGTGTCAGGGGAGCCTACGAGTAGGAGCTCAGTTTTGTCGGAGTTCAGGCAGAGGCCGTTGATAGCCATCCACATTTGAATTGTGTTGTAGATGTTGTTGAGGGTAGCAGAGTCCGTGTCATAGTCGCCTGTCAGAGTGAGAAGGATCTGTGTGTCGTCGGCGTAGTTGGTGTAAGAGATGCCCATGGCGTCAAGGATGAGGAAGAGGGGGCGGGTGAAGATGTTGTAGAGGGTGGGGGAGAGGCAGGAGCCTTGGGGCACCCCACATAGCATGATAGAGGGTGATGCAGTGGCTAGGTCAGAGAAGACCTGCATGGTCCTGCCTTGGAGGAAGGAGGTGATCCATGTAATGGCTTCTTGAGAGAAGTTGGCTGTGGAGGAGAGGTGGTGGCAGAGGATGTCGTGGTCTACAAGATCAAAAGCTGCCGACAGATCCAGGAGTAGGAGCAAGACAGGTTTGCCTTGGTCCCTTGCGTCGTCCATTTGGTTTTTTAGGTCGAGTAGGGCGGTCTCTGTCCCATGCCTAGGGCGAAAGCCGGATTGTCTCAGTCCAAGGAGGTTCTGTTCTTCGAGGAAGTGCTGGACTTGCAGGTAGGCTGCTTTGTCTAGAATCTTGAGGAGGAAAGGGACAGTGGTGATGGGGCGGTAGTTATTAGGGGAGGTGGGGTCAAGTGTGGGTTTCTTTATGAGGGGTCGGACCCATGCTTCCTTTAGGCAGGCGGGGACTCTCCCTGTGGTGAGAGAGGCGTTGACGAAGGCTGTTAGAAAAGGGGCCAAGGTGTCTGCGCAGTCTTTGATGATGGAGGCAGGACAGGGGTCGCCTTTGCAATTGGAGGGTTTTATGTTTTTCATAATGTTGATCATGTCGTTTTCTTGGATGGTTTTAAACGAGAAGGTGGGTGGGGCCTCAGTGGGTGATGGGGGCAGTGGTGGTTGGGAGGGTGTAGTGTGGGTGGAGAGTGTTAGTTTGGTGTTCAAGATTTTGGCTTGGAGAGAGCTGATCTTGTTGCGCATGGCTGTTTGGATGTTGTCACACCATTCTTTGTCCTTAGTGAAGTTTTGGGGGGTGGGTGTGGGGTTCTCAAGTTCCCTGAAAATGGCGAACATTTCCTTGGTGTTCGACTTGGCCTCAGTAATTCTCTCTTCGAAGGATTTGGCTTTGGCTTTAATGATGGCTTTCTTGTAATTAATTGCAAGGGATTTGAAGTTGAGTTTGTCTTTCTCATCCCGTGATGTTTGCCAAAGAGCTAATGCTGCCCGTTTGTCGGAGCGTAGTTTTAGAAGGTCTTGGGTGAACCACGCATTAGCGTGTCTAGTGGGTTTGGATTTCCGAGGTTTAAGTGGGGCGATGGTATTGATTGCTGCTGTGATGGCCGTATCATAATTTTTTGCCAGAGTTTCTGGGTCGTTGGAGAATGGGGCTGTGAAGGCAGGTCCCTGTAAGAAGGGTAGGAGTCTTTCTTTGGTCAGTTGACGGGCACTCCTTGTAAGGGCAGGAGGCAAGGGAGGAGGGGGGTGGGATGTGGTTGTAGTGGTGGGGATGTTAAAGGTGATGGTGTGGTGGTCGGACCATGGGGTGGGGGTGTTGCCCGTGACTGTGATGGGGCAATTGTGGTGGGCGATCCAGTCTAGTGATCTGCCTAGGGCGTGTGTAGGGTTATTGATGGTGTTGACGAATCCTAGGGTGGCTAGAGCTGTGTCAAGTGCTTTGGCTGTAGGGTCTTTGGCGTCATTCAGGCCAAGGTTGATGTCTCCAAGGAGAATGGCTTTGGATGACTTTTTGAGGTTGTCCGCCAGGAGGTGGGTGATGGAGGCCTGGAAGTCTCCTAGGGGGCCTGGTGGTCGATAGATGAGGTGTAGGGTGATGGTGCTTTGGTGCGAGATGGTGAGTTTTAATTGAAGGTAGTCGCTGTTATTGTTGATAGTTTTGTCAGCCTTTCTGATGGTGATTGAGTCTTTGGCTATGAGTGCGACACCGCCTCCAGTGGTCATGCGATCTTGTCTCGTGATGGCATAGCCAGGTGGGAGAGCGAGGGATAGGGCGGGGCCTGAGGCTTCATGTAGCCAAGTTTCGGTGACCATTAGAAGATCTAGATCTAGGGTGGTAATAAGGTCGTGGATGTCTAGTGCATGCGCATTGATGGAGCGGGCGTTGATGAGGGCACATTTGAGGTGCGGTTCAGGGGTGACATTGATGGTCGAGGGTGGCATATCCGAACCGGTGGGAGGCATTGTTGTGGGAACTGCATTCCCAGGGCACTCTTTCAACTCGTCATGGCCCTCAGGATATGCAGGACAATGTTTGCAGTGACACCATGAAAAGATGGATTCGCTACAAATCACGCAAAAATAAAATATTGAAAAAATAAAAATAAAAATGAACATATGAAAAGGTAGGAAAAAATAAGAAAAAGGTTAAAAAAGGTAAACACAGCAGTGAAGTTCGTGTCTCTGTTCCTTTCACTTGGTCGTTCGAGGTCCAGTTGATGAACAGTCTCTCTCTCACCCATTTATTCTCTTGCGCGATAATTTTGTATTTGTATTTGTTTTATTTGTAACGCGCACCTTCAGGCCCGGAGGCATCAGGGCCCAACTTTAGATATGGTTACATAAGCATACATATATTCAAAACTTTAAAAGACAGTGCATAGTATTCAGGGCAGGGAAAAGGGGGTGTTGAAGATTAGATTAGAGAATAAGGCAGGCGTTTTCCTGGGACAAGCTCCCAGGAGCAAAGCGGTCCAGATATCAAGGCTGGTTGAAGAGCCAGGATTTTGTTTTGGATTTGAAGGCACTAAAGCATTCTTCAGATCTGATGGTGAGGGGGAGGGCATTCCAAAGCTTGGAAGCTATGACGGGGAAGCTAGATCCACCCGCTTTTTGTAGTTTGAACCTAGGGATGGTTAGGCAATGGGTCTGGGCAGTTCTTTGCGGGCAGGTAGGCGCGTGACGGGATAGCCGGCTGCAGAGATACGGGGGGGCTTGGTTAGCTAGGCATTTGTGGGTAAGGCCTAAAACTTTCAAAGAAATTCTCTGTTGGACCGGTAGCCAGTGTAAGTTGGATCTAGATTCCGAGATGTGGTGGTTTCGTGGGATGCTTAATGCCACTCTAATGGCGTTATTTTGGGTGATTTACAGTTTGTTCAGATTCTTTTGGCTAGTTCCTAGGTAGAGGGCACTCCCATAGTCGATTTTGGCCATGATGAGAGTTCTGGCCAATGTGACCATGTTTGGGGTGGTCAGAAATGGCCTGCAAGCTGCAGTGAGTTTGCAGGTGTATGCTGAGGCAGATCTGACTGCATTTGTTTGTCGGGATAGGGATAAGATGGCGTCAAGGTAGACGCCTAAAGTTTTGGTGTCTTTCAAAACTTGGATGGTGTTGCCGTCAATGATAAACGATTGGTAGGACGGCTCAAGTTTACTAAGACATTGCGTAGTGCCCAAGATGAGGATCTCAGTCTTGTCATTGTTGAGGCATAGCTGGTGTTGTGCCATCCAAGCTTGGATGACCAGGTAGACATCGTTCAGGGCCTTAGTGTCAGCCAAGTAGTCTCCAGTGATGGGAATGAGTATCTGGGTGTCATCAGCGTAATTGGTGTAGGAGACACCCAGATAGTCAAGTACACCGAAGAGCGGTTTTGTAAAGACATTATAAAGTGCTGGCGACACACAAGAGCCCTGGGGGACGCCGCAGTGAATACGGGACCGAGCTGCAGCTGCAGATTGAGAAAAGACACGCTTAGATCTATTACTCAAGAATGATTTGATCCAGATCGTAGCTGATCGTGAGAAATGGGCGGCAGAGTGAAGATACTTGCATAGGATTTAGGAGATCGAAAGCCGCAGAGAGGTCAAGTAGAAGTAACAAGGCAAGTTTGCCGTTGTCCTTCAGAACTTCAATTTGAGTTTTTAAGTCTAGTAGAGCTGTCTCTGTTCCATGTCTGTGGCGGAAACCAGATTGTCTAAGACCTAGAAGATTATTGGCTTCCAAGTACTCTTGGATTTGCAGGTATGCTGCACGGTCGAGAATTTTTAACAGGAACGGGACAGTAGTAATGGGTCGGTAGTTAGTGGGTATTCTAGGGTCGAGGGAGGGTTTTATGAGCAGGGGGATCACCCAGGCATCCTTAAGGTTGTCGGGGACAATTCCTATTTTGAAGGAGGCATTGATAAAGGATGTTTTAAATGGGGCCAGATCCTTTAATAATTGGGGCAGGGATCGCCCTGGCAGTTGGACGGTTTGATCCTCAGGATAATGTTTTCCACCTCCACAGTGGTGAGCGGTGAGAAGGCTAATCGTTTGAGGTTGGGCAAGTCGGGAGAGGGCCCCCGCTGAGGTAGGAGGGCGATTGTCCAGTTTCAAGCTGTCTTGTTTGGCTGTGATTTTGGATTGAAGCATGGTGATTTTATTCAATAACGCTGCCTGAATGTTAGCACACCATTTGCTATCTTTAATGCAAGTGTCGGGGGAGGGGCTAACGGGGGTTTCAAGCTCTTTTAAGATCTTAAAGATTTCCTTAGAGTTGGAGTCGGCTTGCAAGATGCGGTTATTAAGGGACTCTTTTTTCGCCTCTATAATGGCTGCTTTGTAGTTGAGCGATGCCAGGAAGAAGCCATCCTTGTGCACGTCAGTGAATTGATGAACAAATAGAAAACACAAAACAGGAAAAATAAGAATGGATGTAGTTATCCTTGTTTCTCCTCTTTTCGATCTGTCCTATGTTGGAAGCATGAAGAGCTGTGTCTTTTGTTTTCTTGCCTTGTCCCCGGCTGGGGATGATGAAAATGTTTATTTTGGAACGCCCCCTTCTAAGGCTCTTCTTAGATGTGGATGTCCATAGTTGCTTCTGAGTTGTGATGCAATAGCTCTTAGGAGCCTGTTCAATTGGGCATTCTTTGCTGGATCATTAAGAAAGGCAGGCACATCAATGTTGCGGGGTCTGCCCACTAGTTCTTGAAAGTTTTCAATGAGATGAAAGAAAACACGAAAAGCATAACAACTGTCTTCAGGTGTTAATGACATTTGTTCTGGTTCTTTGGCTCTAAAGTAACAGGCCTTTTCTTGCAGTGTGATCAGTTTTTTTTTTTTTTTTTTGATCTGTCCCTCGTCGGCTAGTCTCACTGAAATTTCCTCAGGAATTCTCACTGGAAATTGGACAGCTCCACCTGGAGCATGATGCCTTGGAGGAGTGCGCCCATGTGTGGGGTGTTGGCCGGATTCCTAAGAAAGGTGATGACGTCAACATCTGCAGGTCTCCCCACCATTTCCGGATAGTCTGTGACTAATCGAAATGAAACATTGTGTGCCAGCCGTGTATCCTCAGGTAATAGGGACATTTGCCTCGTTTGCTGGGTCTTAATCACAGTCCCTTCTTTTGATGCGAACAAGTTTTGCACTTTCCTGCTGCGTGAGTTGCAACCACGTGGTTCAGCTTGTACCACACTCAGTTGAGAAAGTAATTGTTTTTTGGATCTCTAATGAATCTCAATGTATCTGTAGTTCTCCTGATAAGTCCTGGACATTCTTCGATGATGCGGAAGAACAAAGTATATGTGATCTCGTCAATGATTACTTGTGGTGGAAGCATCTGTGTCTTTTCTGCTGTGTTCGGGTAGTTTAATGAAAGTTTCTGTTATGACAGTCAGTAGTTGTCGGATTATTTTCTTGATTGCAGGGTCTTGAATGAATTCAGTAACGCTGGCTTCTCTGCCTATAAGTGAAGGATAGGACAGTACTACCAGCTGAAAATATGTGAGCACATCCCACTTGAGACTTCTGCTGGGATGAACCATATGTCCATGAACAAAGTCTTGATCTTACTTTTACTTCTTATCAGAGTCTTGGGCTTTAAATGCTTTGTGTGGCTTTCAATGTTCATGAGATTAGCGCTTCTGTTGATTTGAGAGTGCGATTTTCTTCTTTTACCCTGCACCTTTGGCTGCATAGGGTGGTTGCGTGCTTCTTATTATCTTTTTTATGCCTAAAGTAAAGGTTCAGCATGGACAAGATTTTCACAAAAGTTCTTTTGTTGGCTACATTGAATGTTCATTTAGTTGTCCTTTTGTCACCTTTCACTTGGTTTGAAGAACTGTCTTGTTTTGAAAGTCTCACTTTTATATTTTTTTTCCTCATTCTTGTAACTTGTCTGCTCATGCGTCTTTCTTCCTTGCCATAGATCTTGTCTGCACGTGCTGCGGTCCTTCCCCGTTGTATGTGGATTCCTCGGCAGTAGATGTAGTAGGAGTGCTCTCTCCTATAAAGAGTTTTATATCATTCAGGAAGATCCAGGCTTTCTGCCTTTGAGCTTGACAGCTGACGGGGTGCAGTCTTCTACGATGAACGGGCCATTAAACCTCGGCTCGTCCCATCTTTTTCTTGTGAAATTCTTCACAAGGACGTGATCTCCAGGGAAGACAAGAGGCGCGAATAGGCTATGAGCTGTGCCGGCATCAGCACTGTCTGTTGTGGTTTATCCTGTGTCGTCTTTTTTCTGCCGTTGCTGCAGCTGGCCTGAAATGACAGTGGAACTGGATGTGAGACAATCCAGATAGGCCTTCATCTCCTCTCCCAGAACCTCCCTAGTTGACTGGGCATCACATCTAGCTCTGTCTCGGGGGGTATGAGGGGTCCTCATCCTTCTCCCAGTGACTATTTTGTGAAGCGTTAATTGATGGTCGGAGCCTGGCTGGTTCCGAAGAGCATACAATGCCAGTGGTAGGCAGTGCATCCATCCCTTTCTTAATGTGAGCTTCAACTTGGCTATCCTTTCCTTAAGCAAGCCGTTGATCCGGTCACATATCCCGTTTCCCTCTGGGTGATACGCCAACGAGAATTTGTGCTTTATACCAAGCAGCAAGCTAATCTGCTCAAATACTGCATTTACAAAATGTGCCCCATTATCAGATCTCATTACCTCGCACCCCCCCCCCCATCTAGGGAAAACCTCCCTCACCAGGAATTTAGCAGCACAGGCAGCGTCAGGGTGTGTACAGGGGCCTGCTTCTACCCATCTGGAGAAGGGACACACCACCACAAGTAGATACCTGTACCCATTACACACCTGAATCATATCGACATAATCAATATGTAGGTGCTGGAAAGGTCCATTTTGTCTGAGGATGACTGCTCTCACTACTTTTAATGTGTTCCCAGAAGTGAATTGCTGGCAGACAATGCAGTTTACCATAAAGAATGCAACATGCTCGGCTAAATTCGGTATAAACCAGTCTTCCGCGAGCGTTGCAGCAAGATTTTTTTTGGACATATGAATGGGGTAGTAAAGCTGTTCTAGCGCTACTTTTAGAAGGGCGATAGGCATTACTGGTTTACCAGTGCTGTCTTGCCTCCACAATCCGTCAGAGGGGTTTAAAGAACACCCTCGACGCTTCCATAAATTGTTCTCCTCCTGAGGTGCCTCCCCCTGGAGCTCCATCAATTGAGACTACCCCATATTGCTATAGGCTTCTGGAGTGGCTCGTGCTACCATCATTCGTTCATGGGTACGTGCCACCTCCACGTCCATGATTGTTTCAGTTTTGGATGCTATACGTTTGGCTTCTGTGTCCGCTTCATGATTTCCACGTGACACAAAATCTATCCCTTTGGTATGAGCGGCGCATTTTACGACCGCTATGCCCACTGGGAGCTGTAGTGCTTTTATCAGCCTGTCCAACAAGGCTGCGTGTTGCACTGGCGTGGCGTCTGCTCAGAGGTAGCCCCTCCTTTTCCAGCGCGCTAATCCTGCGTGCACTGTTGACGTCACATAGGCAGAGTCGCTGTACACTGTTACTTCCTGGTCTGCATGGTTCTCAATGGTGAGTATCAGTGCCACTAGTTCTGCAGCCTGTGCCGAATAGTGAGATGGTATTCGCGCACTGACAAGTACTCGGAACTCTCCATTCGCCATGTGTTTGATCACGGCCACGCCTGTATGCCTTTGCCCGTCTTCTTGGTCGATTCTAGAAGACCTGTCAATAAAGACGATCTCTCCACCTACCAGGGCATTTTCCTTTAACCGGGGGATCTCGTCATGGAATTCCTCATAATTTGCACAGTCATGCACAGGTTCTCCCTCTGTGACTGGCTCGGCTATAAACATAGCAGGGTTCACAGTTTTTTATCGCACTATTTTGATCGATGGATTAGAGATAATCACCTCGTAGGCTGATGATCTTTTGCAAAGTCAGCATGCCCTTTGGCTTTTCTAGTATGGCGAATAGCGAGTGCTCAACATATAATGTCATGGAGCATCCCATCACAATGGATGACGCCTTCTCAATGGCGAACGCAGCAGCAGCTAGGTTTTGTTCGCATGGGAAGTGGCCCTTCATGACGGGTCCAGACTCCCGCTGTAATATACTAGGGGTTTATATCCCAATGAGGTTTGCTGCGCGAGCACTGCTGTCATAGAACTGCCATCGGTATGAGAGAACAGATAGAATTCCTCTGCATAATTAGGAATCGCGAGAACTGGGGCCTTACAAATTGCCCCCTTGAGTTCTGTAAACCCCTTCTCTTGTAACAAGGGCTTGGTATATGAGCTGTAGTCAAAGACCCATGCTCTGACATAATTGCACAAGCCTACGAAGCTTTGCATTTGCTTTATTGAGCGCGGCTTGGCCGTGTGCATGATAGCCTCGGCCCTTTTTGGGGGTTACCTTTTTCCCCTCATGTGAGATTAGTTGCCCTATGTACAACACCTCCTGTTTGCAGTACTGCAGCTTGTCCTTGTCTACCTTGTATCCTTTCTCGCACAATATAGTCAATAGCTGGACAGAGTCCTGTTGGCATTGCTTTTCAGTGATGCTGCAGATTAGAATGTCATCTACATACTGCAAAACAACACTGTCCACCGCAATATTGCTTAGGTCCATTTGCAGGACTCTGTTGAAAATGGATGGAGACTCGCAATACCCCTGTGGAAGCCTTGTACTTTTCAGGGGCATTTGTCTGAAAGTAAATGACGTCAGGTCTTGTGAGTCACGGTGCAATGGAATCGAGAAAAATGCATTTTTCAAATCGATCACCGTGAAGTATTTTGACTCAGTGGGTATGCTGCACAAAATTGTGGATGGATTAGGGAATTCGGCTTAGACTATGTCGTTCATTGCTCGTAAATCCTGGATTAAACGCCAAGACCCTCCCTTTGATTTCTTGACAGGATAAATCACTGTGTTGCACGGCGATTCTGACGTCACAAGGATGCCCTGCTCCATCATGGCAGAGATTGTCTTTATAATCCCTTCATCCGCTTCTCTGGACATGGGATACTGTCGTGCCCATGGCAGAATTGCTCCTGGTTTCAATTTAATTTTTACTTCGCCGGCCCCCTTCAGGAGACCTACATCATAGGGCCCTGTAGTCCATACTTTGGCCAGCACCAGGGCCATGTCGTTATCAAAGTATTCTGGACGTACTAAAGCTAACATCATCCTCTGCGGTACCTCCCGCCTGATCATTTTGACCCAAAATATTAGACTCACTTCCACCCGCATCTCTTCTAGGTCGGGGTGTTCTTCGAACAGATCGTCATCAGTGACGTCAGTCACTCGATACCCTTCTTCGATGGCGACAATCGCACACCATGGTCTGCCCTCATCGTCACATCCCTCAACCAATACCACTTTTCCTCGCACTGCGGCGGAGTGCATCATTAAGGGAAATACTTGTCCCTCCTCGTCGTGCATGGGTATTCTTGGTCTGAATAGAAACTCATCCGGAGTTCTCATAGTTTTGTCTGCGAGGCCTGGCAACCCCGCCATAAGCACTCGTCACATCCCTCAACCAATACCACTTTTCCTCGCACTGCGGCAGAGTGTATCATTAAGGGAAATACTTGTCCCTCCTCTTCGTGCATGGGTATTCTTGGTCTGAATAGAAACTCATCCGGAGTTCTCATAGTTTTGTCTGCGAGGCCTGGCAACCCCGCCATAAGCACTCGTACGCCATATGAGAACACTTCTGGTTCCAGTGTTATGGCTCTCATGGCTGCACGTCCGGAGTATGCTCTAATCATTTCGCACACATTTGAATAATGCATTCCTGGGGGGGGAGCACACTATGCCATCCTCAGTGAATGAGATGGTCATATTCAACTTTGTCATCAAGTCCCGACCCATGATATTTACTGGGGACTGACGCGAATACAATAAAGGTACATTCATGTTGCACCCTCCCACGGAGACTGGGAGTGCATCAGTAAAGGGAACTCTGCTATGAGCTCCAGTAAAACTCTGGGTATTGAAAGCAAGCGTCCCCAAACAGCACGATCCTCCCCGCAATGAGAGACAATGAAGGACTCTCCCAAAATGGGAATAAGGCCAAGACAGAGTGCGGGTGAGCGTAAATGGGAGTTTATCAATCAGAATAGGGCATGCAAAGAACTCTGCAAACTCCGAGAGCGCTCTGTCTGACAATAGCAAAGACAGGCGTATATATTTACAAAAAACGTCATAAGAACCTACACACTATAGGGGGCACAAGTTCAAGGGGATTGGGTGGCGATGACTAACTATAGGTGCTGCTGCGATGTGGTTGGCTTTGGCTGGAAGACGTCACTGGTCAGCCTCGTGGGTTGGGCTGGGCCTGGCAGGGTGGCAGAGTTCATCCGGGCGGTGTTGTTGTGCCATCGCGGCCAGTGTCAGAGATGAATGTCTTTTCCTGACTTCTTTGCCCTCCGCAGTCATTCAGTCATTTCAATATTATTTTCTTTAGTAAATCTTTCAATAGGTTATACCACAGGTTAATGCAACACAGGAGGAATGCACCTTGTGAGGGGTCTGGAGGTAATACGTCAAGACATGGGTACCAGTGTCCTGTTGACCGGGGCCTTAGGTCAAGGGGCTAAGCTTCAGGGCCTGGGACGGACGGTACAGGTCTTTCTGCCTTGTTAGAAGTTGTTATGGATGTTCCGCTGTGTGTTGTCAAAGTGTTGGGTGTCCTGATTGCACAGGGCCATAAGTCTGAGATGGTCCGGTGGGTTGTGAGGTTTACGAGGGGGCGCGTGTGTTCAGGCAGAGGTTTACTGCTGTGCTGTAAATAATGCAGGTGGCGGGCGGCGGCCTTGGGTGCTACAGAGGGGGTTACAAATCTTTGAAGCGGCTCCAGTCTGGTTGGGGGAGGTAAAGCGGCGCGGCCTCTGCTCTCATGCCTTGGCAGCCTTCGCAGGGTGGGAGGGGGAATGGCCTTGCACGTATTTCACAAAGGTATCTCCCTCGTGTGTTGCCGATTTAGGTAAAGACATCACAAACATTTGAACACTCTATAATACTTATTCAAAGCAATACAAAACATACATTTAAACTTTGCTGGATGTGTCTCGATTATACCCAGTCTGAGCACCTTGTTCATACATTATGTTTTAGCAAGTACAGTATTTAGTTATATGCATATATATTTGCAGTAAGTGAGGTAGATTTAGGATTGGTGGAGAACATAGAAAGTAACCCGCCACTGTTCGTGACGGTGGTGGCACATGTGGGGCCTAGACATGCACACATAACATGCGTCTTCTCGTGCATCTTTCACATGGGCCCTCTGTATGGTTACATTCGTCGTCTTGTGTCCTCTAGCAGCATTAGTTCAGTTATGGCGCAAGCCCATGGGGTGTAAGTTTCCCAGTGATACACGTAACAAATAGATTCCTGGTGCGTTCCTTTTATTATTAGCACCCAACTGCAATGATGTGGGCTCGCCATTGCTTATATCATGGAAGCATGCTTTCTTATGTTTATACATTTTACAGGTTTTTGTAATATAAGGGATTTTGTGGAAGAAAGCATACTTTGCGAGTGGTCTCAACATTAATATATAAAGACTGTCTGCCACCTGGTGACTATTTTACTGTTCTTTTCATTGCCCAGGCCTGCTGGCCGGGTCATGCTGGGAGCGATGATACACTGCGGGAGGTGAACTGTTACAATGTTAGTGTATTACGCTAGCTCATGTCCGTCTTGTTCGTGGGAACGTGCTCGCAGCGGATCTGCCAGGGTGCTGTGGCAACAAGGATGGCTGAAACCCTCCAAGGGTGGGGGCCGCACTACAGTGCGCTGAGCTCACACCATCTTTACCAGACAAAATGGTTTCTGGCCTAGCTAAATTTTAATACATGTGGGCAATTAATACGTGCGGGCAATGTCTCCAGTGGGTGAACCCTCCACCACCTGGGCCCGGGTGGCACGAGGGGACGCCCAAAGAGCCATAGCCCTCACCTGGGGAGAAAGCGCAGGCGAGGGGGGTCTCCTGGACCAGTCCTCCCCTACAGTATCTATTGCCTCACCGGACAAGGAGAACTTGCCTTCTCGTATGCATGAGCGCGTTGCACCCGTGTCAACTAAGAAGGAATATTCTTTCCCCCCTATGGTGACATTTACCCTAGGTTCCCTGTTAGGGTCTGGTGTCACTGATAGGATAGAACACATCAGAGTTCCCTGTGAGCCGTCCTATTTCATATACAGGTTCGGTCCATTGTATACCTGTGGGTGTCCCCCACCTGAATTAGTGCCCTGAGACACTTGCGGCGGGGTCTGCTGGGGTTGCCCTTGTGGTACATTCCCCATGTTCAGTGGTTGGACCACTTGCTGTGCACCTTGCTGCAAGCCAGCTGCCTGCTGCTGCACGGTATAGTTTTGTGCATTGCCCTGTTGTGGGGTAGCAGGTTGATTCACCATGCCTGCCCCATCCCTTGGTTGTTCTGCCACATGCCTTGGCTTCTGCACATGCGCGCCACATGTCCTGTTACTCCACATAGCCAGCACACTGGCGGTGGTCGGGCCATCTGTCCATCTGACATAGTTGGGCTGCCCAATCGTGCGCTTTGGATACCACCTTGAACATTTTGAAAACCTCCTTGGTTACCTTTAAAGCCTCCCTGATTGCTCTGCCACCCTCTTCCTCCAAATCCCCTTCCTCTCGGGTAATATCCCGCGTTACCCTGATTGGTCTGAGGCGGGTTAGTTGCACATTGTGCACTTGATTCGGCTGGGCTTGTTAGCATGGCTCCCTCGAGAGCATACTTTGAGAGCTTCCTTTGCACTAGTTTCGCCTCCTCTCCCTTACGTGTTGCCTCTTTCTTCCGATTCTTTTCTTGCAACAATCTACAGTAATGGGCAATCGTCAACTGGATTTCGGCCCATGGTTTAGCTTCTACTCCTACCAATTTTTTGAGCTGTTTCTGCACTGGTTCAGGCAACCCTTGGCACAATATATGGTAGAATACAGGGATAGATTTTGTCCAAGACTCATGCGTTTCGAGCACCCACGCGTCTTGAAAATTCTGGATATAAAGCAAAGGATCCTCTGACTCCTTCATTTTTCGAGTCATTATAGCTCCCATATCAGATGTGTCTGGATATAGCGTACGCAGCGCTTTCTACACTGCTGCTCTACAGTTGTTAAATGGCGCTCCGTCATGGGAGGTGTTAGTTATGGTTACCCTGGGGTATACTGCCCTTTTCCACACGTCGTCTGCTCTTTCACCAGGTATAGCAATTAGAAGACCCTTAATGTCCCCTATGGCTAGAGTGACGCCCCCCGTCATTTTCTCTAGCTCATGTATCCACTTCCCGGCTCCCGAGGTCAGCATTGGAAGCTTATTTTTAAGATTCTCTCAGTCCATGTGTAGCCATGGAATATACTGCGGTCTTGCTCCCCCCTTTTCTAACAGTGGGAATTGGAATGTGCAATCCTCCTTTTCCTTCTCTATGCCTCCTCGGTCTCTTGCCTGGACGGCGTTCCCGCCTTGCCTTCTTCCTGGCAATGCCCTTAGCATATCTCTATAGGCAGGTACCGACGCCCCCCCTCCGTGGGGTGTCTCTTCATGTCGGCTGGACTGTCCAGCGGACTTCGGTGTGCTATCTATGGACCCGCTTGCATCTGACCATCGTATCTCTCGGTTCCCTGGGTGCTGCTTTTCGCACCGCCTCCCTTCGTCATACGACACTTCCTCTGCTTCTCCATCGGAGTCTGACTCTGAATACTCCCAGTTTACACAGCTTCTTGCATCAACTTCATTCTGCCCAACTTCTAGTCTATCTAGGGAACGTCCCCTACTCCCACTACTTTGGGTGACATACTCAGTGTCATATAGCTGAGTGCTCTCTAAGCGCTCATCTTCCCTTCCCTCTTGGGAGATTCGTTCTAGTCCCATCTCATCATATATTTTATCACATGCTTCCCCGATGCTTCTGGTGTCAAAGTCATCATCAATAATTGTCCCGCTTGTACCTGGTACTGCATCGCTTGCAGGGAAGAACTCTTCTATGTCTTCCCAGTCTACAACAGGATTGGGTTTTTTCACTTCCCGTTGCAAATATTCTAAATCTCACACCCTTTGCCTGCGTTTACGTTCTGCTTCCTCATCCATTTCGCTTCGCTTCTTCGCTTCCTTTCTAGCCTTATCAACTTCCCTCATCCGTTCATCTCTACGTTCCTTTGTCCTTCTATTTTACTCGTCTTCTTGCTTTTTTACCTTTCTTTCGTGCACTCTCTTCTCTTCCTCTAACCTAAGCATGTCCTGCCTGTACTTTTCATAGGCTGCATATTGCGGGCGACTGAGCGGTATAACTTGCTCTTTGCAATATAGTTGTTCTTGCCGCAACCTATCCTTTCTTGCCCGTTCGTTTCTTATGTCCACTTCTTTTTCCCTTTCCTTTCTTTGCGCCTCATCAGATCGTTCACTCGGCCTTGCACCATCACTTCCTTTTCCATCTAACTTCAACAGTATCTGCCCTCCCATCCATTCGTCCTTTGTACATGTTAACTCATCGGTTCCTTTCTGCTTCTTTCCCCCTCTCTCTCCCTATCTAGAGGTGCACTCGTTTGTGCGTGGTCCTTCCTTTCCTCTCCTCACCTCTCTTTTCCCTATGGGACTGTGGAGGCCGAGTCAATTTCCTGTTCCTTCTCTTTCGTCTCGTCACTGCTACACACAGGTGACTCATATGCAGGGTTGCTATAACCTGTGGCTGCCTTAAGCTCTCTTTGTGGGTAAAGACCCTCCGACTTACTTCCCTCAACAAATGGTTCCGGAGGGACAGGTGGCGCGGTAGGCGTCTCACCCCCCTCCGTACATACATTTAATATCCAGTCTGCGGGGGGGGTTCTTCTTCTTTTGCTTGTTCAAACATTTTCCAAAGCTCGAGAAGAGCAAGGCGTTTTTCGAGCTTCTTCCCGCTATATGTGGCATGTTGGAAGGTCATGTGCTGTAAAACAGCCTTTGACAATGACTCTTTTTGGGGCCACTGCATAAATATTTTATTTGCGGTGCCCTTAACCCACTCATGGCTATATTTCTTCAATTTTGTTGCATGCTTTGGCAACTGCTTGCATAAGTGTGCAAGCGGGGTAACTTCCTCCATTCTTAGAATATTCACACAGTTTTTAACTTTTTAGTACTATGAGCGAGCACCACATATGCAAGCTCCAATCCAACTTTTCTGCAAAATTTTATACCAACAGTTTTACTCAAAACACATCAATTCAGTCGCGATTCCCTCTCATTTACAGAATCGCGTAAAGCAAAAATTCATTGCCATCAATTAATAACACAATAATTCCATATTCAGCATACACAGGACATCTAGGACAGACGCTTGACAGACTAGACGGACACCAGCTGGTCATACGTATACCTGCCTTCTAATTGGTACCCCGTCATGGGATTTGAACTAACCCCTTTATGACGTCTTTAAACGTCATCGTAGCCTAAAGTCCCCCCTCTATGGGCTCTGGGTTCAAGTTCCTTCTGACCACTCTTTAAAGCGCAGGAACAAGGTCGAATTTTACAGTTTTTCTCTCAGGTGCCCCCCCGGTATCCTTTACGTTTACTTTCAGGTACCCCCCTGGTTTACAGTTTTTCTCTGCTTTTAGCTGCTTTATTTTTTCTCTGCTACCCTCCGTTACCTTTCCCCTTCTTACTCTAAGGCCTATAAGACCTTTGCCAGGATAACGAGTTTTTGTTGTTGTTTCACTCACTGATCGCCTCTTTTCCTCTCTGGAGCTTCAGTATCACCGCCCCTTTCTCTTCCTGCTTTTAGGGTTTTCGTCCGATCTGCTGCCCGTGGGAATGAGAAGGATTGTGCTTGGAAAGGTGGGTTCCTTCAGACCCACTGCAGATTTTTATGAGTTTTACACTATCATTGTCCACGGGGAGCTTCTCAGCTTACTCAGCCGGAATGGCAAAAGGACTCGTGATGTAACCGAAGGCCCAGAGTTACTTTGTGCCGTCGGTTTAACGGTGTTTTATAACTATATTAATCGATTATCACTAATCGATGGCCATAACCATCCTCACGCTTCCAAGTGTTGACGAGGAGAGGAAATTACTGACGGGCCCATTGGTCAGTACTCTTCCTCGAAAACTAGTAATACAAGATAGCTGCACCATGCAAGGACAGAGTGCAGGATTCACATACTCCAGCAAGGTTCAATAATCAGGACTCAGTAAATTGGCAAAGGGAAGTCCGTTTAATGATACATACATCAGCTTATGGAAATCAGCAGCATCACGAACACCTGCCTCACCCCGACTTCCTCGAACATTAGTCAAACAGCCTCTTTATGGGCAAATTCCGTCATCATTGACGTCTAATTTTACAAAAAATCATCATGCAATACAATTGGTTGGGAAAGGTAACTTAAGTATAGGTGCTATATCTGTATATGGAAATAATGCAAGTGGATTGGATAACTCTTATAGGGTGGCCGTCTACGCCCTTCCCTCTACACCACACGTGATTGACGTCACTACACGTATGACGTCTCATTGGTTACAGTGTCTATAGGACCCTAGATTACATGGTCCCTTGTGATTGGGCAAGTTACACCCCTGAACATAAATCTCCATTTTAATTAGCAGCTTTAGAGTAGACACCCAGGTGCATAGTGTCACAAGATTCACCCTTCCGCCCTTCCATCAATCAGTGTTTTAGGGCTGTGTGTCAATTAGTTGGCTGGGTATGGCCTCGGAGATGTATTCTCTTATCAGGAAAAGTTATGGCACCCCCTGGTTCTGGATGACATCAGGCGGTGGTACATCTTCGCGCCTGTCTGGTCACGTGTTGGTTCACCGTCAATCTGCTTCAGTTTCCAACCTTTTGAGCATTTAATTCTGTGCGCGCCTGGCCACCTGCATGGGCCTCTCTTATCTTGACCTTCACGGGCGGGCTGGTATTCTCTGTAGTTGGAGTCTCGTGAGCTCATGCTCACCTCCCCTTCTCTGGTTGACCTCGATCTCCCTGGCATAAGCCTCTCTTTGTTGAGTTTCGATTCCGCTCCTTCTCTGGTCTATGCTGGGTTTCTAAACTCAGCCTCTCAGGCCTTTGGCCGCCTAGGTACCTTTCTGCTTTCACAAAATGGAGTCGCATGTGTACATTGTGCAATATTGAGGTAGATATATGGTTGGCGCTTGCCGCTCTACTCTTCTACTAGGCATTGCAAGCAGTATCGAATTCTTAGCCTCTTGCATTTCAAGCTTATTTACACACATTCAGCAGGGCGGTTGCTTCCATCTTGCTTTATGGCACCATTTTCTTACGTTTTAACAGTGTCTCTCCCCTGCATCCATTATCATTATCCTTGCAGTTACTAGTACTGGCATTCGTGCTTTCAGTAGCCAAGTCTGTTTGTTCTCGGGGCTGCTCGGGCCCTTGGTTTATTTTTATTGGCCTTCCATTAAGGCTTTAGGGGTCTCCTCGTGGACCGTGTGTAGGTATTCCTCATTTCGTATCAGTGGCTGGTATGGCTGTCTGATAGGGTATCGTGCTGCCCAAGGTTGTTGCTTTATGGCTACTTCAACCGGTATTGATCTCCTTACGTACAAGGGGCAGGGTCCCAGTGCGGCTCTCTGTTGGTTCATTTGCTCCTCATACGTCACGTACCACGGCGAGTACCTTACTGGCAAGTCGCAATGGGGGGCAGGGGTGCAGGTCATATCTGGGACCTCCTCTACACAGTTTTAAATTTCACAATGGTATATTTGTCAGGATGACCTCTTAGTGCTGCTGCTTCCCCTTCAACAACTTAACTTCTAGTTGATTCACCATGACAACAGTTACCTTTGTCTCACAGTACTCCACTTTGTTTAGACTACTACAATGTTGCATCTACTGACATCCAGATATACCACCACAGCTTCAGTACTTTGGACTACTACCATAGCATCAGTGATCCATACTTTTGGACAGGCTTTGACAAGATATGCTTTAAAGTACTTCAACACCTTCAAGTAAGTAAGGTACTCCTCCACTGAACAACTCTCTTCAAAAGGGCCATCCCTTTTGCCTATCTTGTCTGTCTGCCATATTAACAACCTGTGTGTGCCTTTAAGACTCACTTCTTTCTGTCCTCCACAGTCTCTGGCACATAGGTTCAAGGTGTCAACTTCAAAATAGTCTTTACAAGCAGCCAGTTTCCCTTCCCTGACTTTACCTGCACCTTTCTGCCAGGTATCAGCCAAAGTAATTACCCAGAAGCCTTGGTACAACTCTTAGCTTCAGGTAACTTGCACACTTGCATCTCAGGCCAATTGAATTGTTATTAACTTCACAGTAACAAGTGGATTGCTTTTTAACTCTCAGAAAGGCTGGTTTCACTGTTAATAGGCAGAGACTCTTGTCTTTGGCCATGCTAGTTCTCTTATTCAATATTATTTACACTTTGATTTCTTAAATAGGAAAGGTATGCCATGTTGGAGTAAAGAATAGAGTTCAGTCTTTCTTTAGGAATCACAACTAGGCACAAGCGACCACTCTTTGATGTTGTTTTTGAAGTTTAAAGATTGGTATTGAATTGTATTCTCATGTGAAAGGGAAGGATAGAGTTCAGTCCTTCTCTGGGAATCACAATTAGGCACACAAGACCATTCCTTGATGTAGTTGTCACAAGGTAAAAGTTTCAACAATGGTGTAATCAAGGTTAGGTATCCGATAATGGTCTTTTCAACGTTCACTACTTTTAATTAGTGAAACGCAACCTCTTCTTCAGATAACCGTTTGTAAAGGTTGAACAAACGGATTTAAGCAGCGTTTGCTTGCTACGCGAATAAAAGGACTTTCATATTGTACGTAAGTGTTACATTTCTATTTTTCAGGTATTTAGATTTCAATGAACAACTACTTGCTTTAAACCATATGCAAGTGAATAGGGAGCTGGATACTGTTGCTGGCAATGCTCGTGCAAGGTATTAGAACACTCTACTTCACTCACCGGCTTCTTTAACTCTTGGTTTGCGGGTCGCACTGATTTCCAGACTTCTGCCACAACTTCTACCGCTTCTGGCTTCTTGGGGACCTACACCCTTCCTCTGTGAATGTGTCTCCGGTTTGTGGCCACGCATTTTTGGAGCCCCTCTCGCTCCTGAGACCCACGGTTTGATAACTGCTCCTCGCCTCGGTCTCCAGCACGGTCACTGCACGGCAACCAAATCAATCAGGTTCACATGGGGATAGACAACTCTCCTGAACGTCTTCCTGTGCACAGCCTCTGCACTTCAGAGTTTGGGGAACATGACCCTTTCAGAAAAAGCAGGTGCAATTGGCTGTCTCAAATTACGGCATCCTTCTTGTCCCCCTTCTTCTGCTTGGTTTGCCAGCCTCATGCTTTATTCCTTATGCTACTACAGCTCGCGTTCCAGTCACAGTTACAGCTCCTTTCTCTCCTTCCTGTGCCTTTTATGCCTCCCAGTTTCTCTCAAATGTGAGCTGTTAGGCTTAATTGCCTGACTGCTGCATGCCTCTTCATCCCTCTTCCTCATCCCAGTACTTATGAGAATATGGGACTTGTAGTCCCCTTCAACAATTGAGTTATTTTTAAGGGTAGCTTCACTTCCGTTCACCTCGGAGGAAGATATCAGATTTAAGGCATTTTCTCTAGACCCTTTTGCGTTATACCTTTGGGAGTAAGGAGTGTGTTTATTCTGTGATACCTTGAAAGATCTTTTCATTAATACAGCTTGCTCGGATTTAACAGTACCCCGGGTCACAGATAATATATGTGGGTCAGGCACATCCTAATGACAATATGCCATGACCTGTTTTGGGAACTCAGAAAGACACTTTCTTTCAGAGGACAAATACTGTATCTCCTCCCACAGGAACTCCTCACCAGGATCTGGAAGTGTCTGCCTTTGCCTGATACGATATGATATGGCATTTGTAACGCGCCTATACACAAGTGTTTCAAGGCGCGACGAGGCAGGGGGGAGGGAACAAGGGGAGACAGACAACGATCTTACTAGGCCAGGTGTCATTCAGATCGCGCAAGTGCAAGGGTAGAGGGGAAAGGGAAAAGTGCATGGGGGAAAGGGAGAGGGGAAAGTGCAGTACAGGGTTATAAGCATACAGCATACAGGATAAATAACAAGGGCCAGCTGGTGGCAAGTGCGAGGTAAGTGCAAACAAGTGCTGGGAAGGGGGGCTGTATGGATACAGACACAGTCCCGTAGTGCAGGGGTTGCCGTGGAGGCAGTGCAGGGGAGAGTGGCTGGGCCGAGAACGGTGAATGGCCCAGTTGCAGATTCAGTGCAGTTTCAGTAGTATTAGCAGGGGAGAGGGGGAGAGAAAGCGGAGGCAAAGAGGAAGGTTTTGAGGTGCTTCCGGAACCGGAGGTGGTTCTCCTCAAGTTTCAGGGAGGTAGGAAGGCTGTTCCAGAGGGAGGCCCCTGCAGTGGAAAGAGATCTGCCCCCAACTCGTTGTTTGGAGAAGCGGCTGACCCTGAGGGAGTTGGAGGCGGATGAGCGAAGAGCTCGAGAAGGAAGATATTTAGGAAGAGAGAGTTGAAGGTATTTTGGCCCAAGGCCCCAGACGGCCTTGTGGACAATGCAGAGGGTTTTGAACTTGATCCTCGCAGTCACTGGGAGCCAGTGTAGTGATTTCAGTCCTGGAGAGATACGGTCCCTGGGCTTGAGGCCAAGGACAAGTCTTGCAGTCCTGTTCTGGATGAGTTGCAAAGGGCGGAGAGTAGAGGCGGGCAGATTAAGATAGAGGCTGTTACAGTAGTCCAGCTTAGAGAGAACCAGGGCTCTAGAGACAGTGAGCTTCTGGGGGAAGGAGAGGAAAGGAAGGATACCTCTGAGGAGGTGTAGCTGGTAGTGTGACTTCTTAGATACGTTGGATATGTGAGGAAAGAAGGAGAGTGTGGAGTCGAAGATGACCCCAAGGTTTTTTGCCATGCAGGTAGGAGTAGGAAGAGGGCCCAGAGAGGCCAGCCAGAGAGCAGCAGGGAAGGAGGGAGTGGGAGTGCCGATGAGTAGAATCTCAGTCTTACTGGCATTAAGGCAGAGGTCGTTGGCGGCACACCATTCCTGGATAGCAGAAAGACAGTCAGAGATGAGGGAAGGAGAAGAGGAGGCCGAGGGTAGCCTGAAAATGAGTTGGGTATCATCCGCATAGCACTGAAAGTAGGGGCAGAGAGCGGCGATGTGGTGGGCGAGAAGTGCCAGATACTGGTTGAACAGCCAGGGAGAGAGGTTAGATCCCTGGTGGACACCACAGGTAGAGAAGAAGATGTCAGAGAGGAAAGACCCCAGTTGGACCTGGGAGGGTCGATTTGAGAGGAAAGAGGTCAGCCACGCCAGAGCCTGACCAGTGATACCGAGGTTATCACGGAGACGGTTGAGCAGGATGGTATGGTTGACAGTATCAAAGGCAGAAGAGAGATCAAGCAAAATGAGAACACATGGAATGTTAGAGTCAAGGTTCGAGAGCAGACCTGGAAGGAGACTTTAGGCAGGGTTTCAGTGAGGGATCCATAGGATTCTTCACACACTCCACCCCAAACCCTTCACTAGCCCCCTTTTACTCCTTACCCCAGAAATATTTCTACAAAGTAAATGACATTGAAATGGAAACAACGGGATACACTCTGCATCTTCACACATTCTGGGGTGTCAGGGGCTGGAGTCGCTTTCAGCTCCTCACACTGCCTCTGGGCTAGGACAGGCTCTGGTAAGGCCCTAAGTCGGCTGCCTATCCCAGTTTCAGATGGGTTCCTGTTCCCCTCTGACTTGGTCAGGACGCTGACCCTGTCACACAGGATAACATAATAACCATTGCGTATAGCTTGGTTCCTGCACCCATCTTCTATGTTCTACTTGGGGAGCTTTCTGCGTGATTCTCAGGTTTAAGGGTTTCTCACATCTCCCTTCTAGGGCCATCTTGGATTCTCTCTCTGCTTGTTTCTGCTTGGGTTGTTAGTGGGCTATGTTGGTGTCACAGGGGAGCTGGCCTTCAGCAAAGCCTGGAGCCGCACGGGAACTGGAGGCCTCCATCATGTCTTGTCTGGGTATTTCCTAAGCCTCTAATCCCTGCCCCCCTTCCAGATCCAGTGGCTCCAGCATCTTTCTCATGTAAGGGAACTACACCATGTTTACTTTGGAAGCTGGGGTGGAGATTGTCTTACAGGACCTGCAGGCGTTCTCCTCGTCACTCACAGCAACGGGCTCCATGGCTCCACACTCCTTCTTCCCTCCCTAGACATAGCTACTTCAGAGGACTTCCCGTGCGTATGGCTCTCCCTCTCTCTTCTCGATCGGTTCGTCCCAGTGACATACGCCTTCCTGTTCAAAGGGTTGTTCCGTTTGTCTTCATGTGATGTATTCGCTCCAGCGTTACCTGAAGCCAAACAAGACGGAGACACTTCATTTCTGATCGAAAGCAATCCCATATAGGCAGATAGTGTGGCTTGCATAGGGAGTTCCTGTGGGAATGAAAGCGCGTGTCCCCTAGAGGGGAGTCACTTCCAGTGAGGTCTCACTTTATCAGACTCTCCTAGGGAGGGTCTTGCGCAGCGGACTCACCTCCCTATCCTCAAAGGGGGTGGCTACCCCCTGGGGGGAAGAGGCGAATACTCGCGATTCGCCACACCATATACAAATCCTGTATCACACAACAGACTCCTACCTGTGTTCAAGGTAAGCTGGTCTTATCCTGACAGTTTCTATCTTCCATACGTATTGTATGAAGACAAGATGTGCAAGACCTCCATCCTTACTGCATGCTTCTTGAAATTGATGAAAGTGGGACTTGCACCATGCCATATCGGTCACCGTGCATCACCTAATTGGTTGTCACAATGAAAGGGCAGATTATTTAAGACAATGACTCATAGCATGGCACAAGTGGGGATATAAAAAGAATTAGCGTTAACCTCTTTCCTGTGTGGATAAGATATGGGGTGGGTAACACTGGACGTTTGGGCATTGTGTTTCCTCTGATGAAATGGTTTAAGATTTGTAGGTTTTTCCATCAATACTGTCATGATCTCTGCTTCCAAAAGATCAGGACTTGCCCGACTCCCTTGGAAGCAGAGCCATAACCCCGGTTCCGAGTGCCAGCCAGTCCCAATTGGGACCTTTTGGACCCTGTCCTGGCGCCAGTGGCACCAGGCTCATAAAGATGCCCAGTCCCAGCGCTGGAAGCGCCGGGCTCATAATGCTTGGGTGGACTTACCTGCAGCAGACCATGCTGCTTACTTACCTGCCAGTTGAACCCCTGATCCTCTTCTGTTTGGGACTACTTTTCCTGTTGGGTGGGGCAGGAGGCACTCCCTAGGTTCAGAACACTGGAACTCTTCTGGAAAGCAGGAACTCTTTTCTTACCTAGGCGTGGCTGTGGAAGGAGACACCTAAGCACTACAGGAGGCTATTTAAACCACACCCGATGGATGAATCTTGCTTTGCGTTATTCTGCATTCTCTGCAGCAGAACGCTCATCGTGTCTTCTGCTTCTGATCCTGGGCCTAAGGGAACAAAGGCTTACCATCCTGGAATCCAGTCTTCAGCAGCACCTGTAAAGACAAAGAAAGAACAGGTTAGCACTACGGTCTTCAGTGGCAGCGCATCTCTTACCTGGTCCATCGGCTGTCACCAACGCCTCGCGCTGCATTCCGGCATCTGAAAGACAAAAGCTTACCAGCTCTTCGCACGCTCCGGAGGCCTTCGGCGCTGCATCCCGCATCTGAAAGACAAAAGAAGGTGCGTTTAAAGACATTGGGCAACTTTATTACTCACGTGCCATTACTCCTTCCCACGCCGAATCCAGTGGGTATTCCAGCACCCTTCAGCTTCTCTAAAGCTCCGAACTTGTACCTGCAAGATAAAAGGAACAGTTAGTGCGCATCGTGAAGCAGGCTACAAGCGCTTACTTACGTGCTTCCAGGCGCTGCGATTCCTCACGCGGGTTCGATCCTCAACTCTCACCTCCCCGCCATCCGCCATCGCCGGAACCCTGCAAAACAAGAGATATCATTACAAAAGACTTTTAAGACATTTGAAGTGCCCAGAACTTACCGTTCGTGCAGTTAACGACGGACAGCAGTCCTCTGAGGTCAAGAGGCCTGCACCCTTATCCAGTGAAGAAACTGGTTACGGCACCCTGCCCCGAGGCAGATGGAGAGCTCGACGTTCACTTACCTAAGGTGAGGGTGTTAACCTTTGGGGTTCTACAGGAGAAGAGAAAGGGAAGAGGAGAGAGGCACCCAATAACCCCAGTTCATTAATCCCATATTTTCTATCTGCAGACACCTTACTCTTCGAGTCAGACATACAGTGCACAGAGGTCCAGCCCAAAGAGCCAACCGTGTGTTACACATCACCTTTGAAGATACGGCATTCACCCAGTCAAGACCGGCGCCTCTGCGGGAATCAGGTGAGCGTTACAGAAGGCAAAGCCAATCGCAAAACTCCCACCCAGGCGCTATGGAAACCTCGGATACCGACCAGCTAGCCCAGTTACTTGGGGAACTAAGAGCAGAAGTGCATGCAGCCCGTCAGGAAACGAATGCTCTAAGAAGGGAACTGATTATTTCCAAGGAGCGAACAGACGATCTTGCTAGACAATTGCTACAGTCACAAGCCGGACAAACTCCGTTACCCGCATCAGGGGCAAATCTTCCTTCAACATCCTCTACGAACCCAGTGCAGATCAACCTACCTGGGAATGTACCTCTGGCTCCGCCCGAACGATTTTCTGGTGACCCAAAGAGGTTTGCAGTATTTATTAATCAGTGCCGGTTGCACTTCTTATGCCGGCCAGCAGCCTTTCCAACTGATCAAGCTAAGGTAGCTTTCGTGCTTTCGTACCTTAGTGGCAATGCGGCAGACCGGTCGATCCCTCTAGTTAATCAAGATGATCCGGTTCTCCATGATTTTCAAGCTTTTCAGCTCAGTATGGAAAAACTGTTTGCAAGACATTCACAGGGGCAGGCCTTGGACAATGAGCTCCTTTCATTGCGACAGGGTAATCAAGACCTTTTGGCTTATATTGCGTCTTTCAACAGACTGATAGTGGAAACTCGATGGCCTGAGGACAAAAGGATTACGCTGTTTTATAGAGGTCTACGTGGAGAGCTCAAAGATGTGTTAGCCCAAGTAGTGAATCCCCCGCAAGACTGTTCGGACTATATTGACTTAGTCGTTCAAATTGACCACAGACTGCAGAACAGGAAGGCCGATCGTTCCAAGTTTGATGCTCGAGTATTTTCCAAACCACCAACTCCTACCAAAGGAGTAGACTCCGGGGAACCCATGCAAATAGGGGGCCTGAAAGGACCACTAACACAAAAGGAGCGGGAAAGGAGAAAACAGCTGCAATTATGCCTCTATTGCGGAAACTCGGGGCACTTTCTTCGAGACTGTCCGGTGAAACCAGCCAAGAAGGCAGTAGGAGCTGCAGTTACCAGGGTCACAAACTCTGAGCAGGGAAACGACCTCGCCCGACAAGAATAGAGGTCCTCTTGCCGAGCGTTAAAACCAGTTCCGTGACCTCGCATTTCGTGATACCTATGGTCCTCATTAGCCCTGAACATCCGGATCGATTACATGCGATTGAAGCTTACGTCGACAGCGGTGCCATCGGCAATTATGTGGATCATGAAATGGTTTTGAGGATGAATCTGACTCTTTGTCCAAAGGCTGTAAAGGACGTCATTACTACGGTGGATGGTACGGAGATAGCCTCCGGACCAGTAACGCATACCACCCAAGAAGTGACGCTAGTAAGTCAAGATGGACACCATGAGAAGATCGTGTTCGATGTGATCAAGGCCCCTCAGTTCCAGATTATTCTAGGAATTCCTTGGTTAGAGAAGCACAATCCTCAGATCGATTGGCGAGCAAGAACGGTTCAGTTTCCAGAATGTGTCTCTACTTGTCACCCTCGACCTGGTGTTGCACTGGCAGCAATTTCCTCGGAGGCTCCCCAGTTACCTCCTGAATACCTAGAATTCCAAGATGTTTTCCGGAAGGATCAGGCTAACTCTCTACCTCCTCATAGGTCTTATGACTGCCAGATAGACCTGATACCTGGATCTACTCCTCCTTGTAGTAGAATTTATGCCCTCACCGAGCCTGAGAATCTTCACCTCCGACAATACCTGGATCAATACCTAGCGAATGGGTTTATTCGTCCTTCCAAGTCCCCTGCTTCCTCAGCTTTGTTCTTCGTTCCAAAAAAAGAAGGGGACCTTAGAACTTGTATAGATTATCGCGCCCTGAACCAGATCACCGTTAAGAATAGATATCCGTTACCTTTGATCCCTGAACTCCTGGACCAAGTCAGAAAAGCATGCATATATACAAAGCTGGATCTTAGAGGAGCCTACCACTTGGTACGAGTAAAAGAGGGCGATGAATGGAAGACGGCCTTCCGCACCAAGTATGGGCT
Organism: Ambystoma mexicanum; assembly: GCF_040938575.1. Classification (NCBI taxonomy): domain Eukaryota; kingdom Metazoa; phylum Chordata; class Amphibia; order Caudata; family Ambystomatidae; genus Ambystoma; species Ambystoma mexicanum. The sequence continues at coordinate 173,074,877 of NC_090923.1, read as the reverse complement.
ATTTGAATATCAGGTCATGCCCTTCGGACTTTGCAATGCCCCGGCCGCCTTTCAATATTTTATGAACGATGTCCTCAGAGAGCTCATAGATGTGTGTGTTGTTGTTTACATTGACGACATCCTCGTTTATTCTTCATCGGAAACTGAACATCGGAAACACGTGAAAATGGTCCTCGAGAGATTGCGTCAACACAAACTTTTCGCTAAGTTGGAAAAATGTGTTTTCAACGTGACTGAAGTTGAATTCTTGGGATTCATATTATCACCTAGCGGAGTGCGTATGGATTCAAAGAAGGTCGATGCAATTCTCAAATGGCCATCGCCATCCTCCGTAAAAGGTGTTCAAAGCATGTTAGGCTTCGCTAACTTTTACCGCAGGTTTAGCCCCGAATTCTCTCGAATAGTCCAGCCCATCACCGCCTTGTTAAAGAAAAACAAACGTTTTGAATGGTCTACCGAGGCGGAACAAGCTTTCCAGAATTTGAAGACTAGATTTATCTTTGCACCGATCTTAAAACATCCTCGCCCAGAACTCCCCTACATCGTTGAAACTGATGCTTCGAGCTTGCCATGGGGGCAGTTCTATCACAAAAGGACCCAGTAACCAATCAGTTGCATCCCGTGGCATTTTGGTCCCGCAAATTCTCGCCTCCTGAAATCAATTACACTATTACTGATAAGGAACTTCTAGCTATCAAGTCCGCCTTTAAGGCTTGGCGGCATTATCTTCTGGGGGCCCGACACACCGTTACTGTGATTTCTGATCACCGAAACCTGCAATATTTGAAAACCGCAAAAGCTCAATCCTCTAGGCAACTCCGTTGGGCACTATTCTTTGCCGAGTTTGACTTCATAATTACCTATCGATCTGGTACAAAAAACGGTAAAGCTGATGCCCTTTCTCAGATGGGAGTGGAAGAACATTTGATCAATCCTAAACCTGTACCTATCATTCCCGAACAAAGAATTCTAGGTGTAATCGCCACACAATCCATAGAGGAAGTTAAGGATAAAGCCAGGCTACTGGTAACTCCAGCAGACATACAGAATTGGCATCTGCAGGGAAAGGACTTTACGGTGAAGGACAACCTATTATATTTCCAAGAACGGTTATACCTGCCCATCACAGATTTACAGAAAAAGGTAATCTCTTGTTATCACGATTCTTTAATGGAAGGACATCCCGGTATGACCAAGACCTCGGAAAAGATCAAGCGCTACTTCTGGTGGCCGTCTTGGAAAAAAGATATCAGAGACTTTATAATGTCCTGTGGAGTATGCGCCCAAAACAAGAGTCAAAAGGAAAAACCAGCCGGGCTCTTACGCCCTATTGACATCGCGCCTCGCCCTTGGCATACGCTTTCTATGGACTTCATCACCGATCTACTTCCATGTTCCGGATACAATACGATCCTAGTAATCGTGGACCTATTCTCTAAGATGGCGCATTTCATTCCACTCAAAGGCTTACCAACAGCAGCAACTCTGGCCCGAGAATTTCTCGAAAACATCGTCCGACTGCACGGTTTTCCTTCAGTTCTAATTTCGGATCGAGGTAGTCAATTTATTTCTCATTTTTGGCGAAGTTGCTGTCGGTCGGCTCAAATTGATGTGAGACTTTCGACCAGCCACCACCCTCAAACCGACGGACAAACCGAGAGGACCAATCAAACTCTGGAACAGTATTTGCGCTGCATGCTACAACAAACTGAAAAAACTTGGAAAGATATCCTTTGGATAGCCGAATATGCCTACAATAACTCTGTCCACCCGGGAACTGGGAAGACCCCATTTTTTCTTTTATACGGTAGTCACCCTCGAACCTCGGAGTTGGATCCACTCCAAGATCTTGGAACACCAGCAGTAGACCACCTGCATTCTACAATCACCCAAGCCTTTAAGGAAGCCGTTTCTCACCTTCAAAGGGCTAAAGAACAATACAAGAAAGGAGCAGACCAACATCGGAAGGAAGCCCCCCAATATCAAGTAGGAGATCAAGTCTGGTTATCCACCAAATATCTACCTCTAAAAGGACCACGCACATTCAACCCAAGATACCTTGGTCCCTATTCCATCACTACCATAGTAAATCCAGTAGCGGTCAAGTTGGACTTGCCCCCCTCACATGAAGATACATCCGGTCTTCCACGTCTCTCTAATAAAACCCGTGCAACCTCAAACCCGACAAACTACATCTCCAAAACCTATTCTAGTTGATGGAGAACTCGAGTTTGAAGTCAAAAGCATCCTGGATTCCAAGATCTCCAAATCTAAACTATTTTACCTGATTGACTGGAAAGGCTACGGTCCCCAAGAAAGATCCTGGGAACCTGCAGAATATGTCCACGCCCCTCGTCTAATCAAAAGATTTCATCGAACATTTCCTAACAAGCCCAAACCCCCGGAGAAGCCCGGTTTGGGAGGGGCCTTGAGGGGGGGTGCTGTCATGATCTCTGCTTCCAAAAGATCAGGACTTGCCCGACTCCCTTGGAAGCAGAGCCATAACCCCGGTTCCGAGTGCCAGCCAGTCCCAATTGGGACCTTTTGGACCCTGTCCTGGCGCCAGTGGCACCAGGCTCATAAAGATGCCCAGTCCCAGCGCTGGAAGCGCCGGGCTCATAATGCTTGGGTGGACTTACCTGCAGCAGACCATGCTGCTTACTTACCTGCCAGTTGAACCCCTGATCCTCTTCTATTTGGGACTACTTTTCCTGTTGGGTGGGGCAGGAGCCACTCCCTAGGTTCAGAACACTGGAACTCTTCTGGAAAGCAGGAACTCTTTTCTTACCTAGGAGTGGCTGTGGAAGGAGACACCTAAGCACTACAGGAGGCTATTTAAACCACACCCGATGGATGAATCTTGCTTTGCGTTATTCTGCATTCTCTGCAGCAGAACGCTCATCGTGTCTTCTGCTTCTGATCCTGGGCCTAAGGGAACAAAGGCTTACCATCCTGGAATCCAGTCTTCAGCAGCACCTGTAAAGACAAAGAAAGAACAGGTTAGCACTACGGTCTTCAGTGGCAGCGCATCTCTTACCTGGTCCATCGGCTGTCACCAACGCCTTGCGCTGCATTCCGGCATCTGAAAGACAAAGGCTTACCTACTCTTCGCATGCTCCGGAGGTCTTCGCACTGCATTCCGGCATCTGAAAGACAAAAGCTTACCAGCTCTTCGCACGCTCCGGAGGCCTTCGGCGCTGCATCCCGCATCTGAAAGACAAAAGAAGGTGCGTTTAAAGACATTGGGCAACTTTATTACTCACGTGCCATTACTCCTTCCCACGCCGAATCCAGTGGGTATTCCAGCACCCTTCAGCTTCTCTAAAGCTCCGAACTTGTTACCTGCAAGATAAAAGGGACAGTTAGTGCGCATCGTGAAGCAGGCTACAAGCGCTTACTTACGTGCTTCCAGGCGCTGCTATTCCTCACGCGGGTACGATCCTCAACTCTCATCAGCCCGCCATCCGCCATCGCCGGAACCCTGCAAAACAAGAGATATCATTACAAAAGACTTTTAAGACATTTGAAGTGCCCAGAACTTACCGTTCGTGCAGTTAACGACGGACAGCAGTCCTCTGAGGTCAAGAGGCCTGCACCCTTATCCAGTGAAGAAACTGGTTACGGCACCCTGCCCCGAGGCAGATGGAGAGCTCGGCGTTCACTTGCCTAAGGTGAGGGTGTTAACCTTTGGGGTTCTACAGGAGAAGAGAAAGGGAAGAGGAGAGAGGCACCCAATAACCCCAGTTCATTAATCCCATATTTTCTATCTGCAGACACCTTACTCTTCGAGTCAGACATACAGTGCACAGAGGTCCAGCCCAAAGAGCCAACCGTGTGTTACACATCACCTTTGAAGATACGGCATTCACCCAGTCAAGACCGGCGCCTCTGCGGGAATCAGGTGAGCGTTACAAATACTTTGTCATTGCAGCCGACTCAACTATGAGGGTTTTTTTAGGCCGTGTTTGAGCTAGACATTTTGTTGCTAGATCCACATTTCAAGCTTCTTTTGAGTTCAGTTGGTTGCTTCCACAGAACAAAACAAGGTTCTTATTCAAACCCAGCATTCTTCCATCTGCACACTGTGATGAATCGCAGATATTCGTCCGTTCTCCCTGAAGAGAAGCCCCACCCTGTGAGGCTAGGGAGGTGATCCCGCTCCAAAATACCTTCCCTAGGGGTCAAAGCAAGTGGGACCTCACCGGGAGAGACTCCTCCTTTGGGAATAAGGACTCCCGTTCCTTTGAGGAACTCTCTAAGCCATTACCCGAGGTGGCATACTTGGTACTATCAGAGGTGAAGAACAGGATAAAATCCAGAGACTTGGCTGAATACATAACTAAAACATACTGTTACAAAGAAGGCGATCTGGCTCTTTAAAAGGAGACCTCCATTTAACTGAGACGAGGACGCTACAAAGAGGACACGACAAGGAAAAGAGGAGAAACGCATCTGCAAGCAGTGGAAGTCCCTGATGGCATCACACCTGAGAGAGGCAGAGCCAAGAAGAGCTGCAGAGCCTCCACTCTCAGAAGTGCTCTGAGAGCAAGAGTGAAATGCTGAAAGCTCAGTGTTAGTATGAAGAGAGAAACCGAGGAGAAAGGAAACGTGGATTCCGGTGGTGGCATGACCACAACGACGTTGTTTTGTGGGCAGGGTGCCCATCAAATAACGCAGAAACGACTGAGAAATCAAGGAATCATCCGCTTACTCAGATAGAGAGATAGAGAGAGAAAGAGAGAGAGAGAGAGAGAGAGAGAGAGAGGGAGAGAGAACCGAGAGCGGAACACCAGAGGAAACACGAAGGCGAAGGTCTGGAACAGCAGAAGAGAGCCCGACCGAGCCAAAACTCCAGAGAGATACCCCTGCAGATTCCAAGATAACTGGGAGAATGTGAGACCCAGCAGGCCTCCATGGAATCACTATGCAACAAGAGACACTGATCCCAGTGAAATTGACGAGACAGTAAAGTTGATGAAATGGAACTGTAATAATGTGAGAAAGAGAATCATGATGAAAGGTGGCAAAGAGAGCCCTTAAGAGTGGGGTGCAAATACCCTGGGAAGTGGAGAAAGTAACACATGTTAAGACCTGAAGAGAGCTTCCAATCAGAGAGAAAGAATACTTTGATGACAGAAAGAGAACCCAGAGTAAACCTGAAAGAGAGATCAAAGAGCAGAGCACAAATACCCTGGGAAGAGGGGAAAGTACTATATATGTTAAGCGGCAGAGAAGGTAACAACCAAGAGGGAGAATTCTGTGAAGTAAGGGCAAGCAAAGCCCTTAAGTTAAACGTTACTCAAAATCAACCACTCCAGGAGAGGGGGTTAGATTAACCACCAGGAAAGCATATCCCACCTAAAGAAAATATATGTTATAGAAGTACAAAAGATATATCAGTGTGGAACAAAAGATAAGACAGAGAGTTAAAAGGGAGACCTTGAAGTAAATCCCTAAAGAGGAGGGAAACCCAAAAAGAGTTTGTGAAAGAGTTAAAAGAACGTGTACATCTGGTGACAAGATACGATTTAAAGTTAGTCTATTAATAAGAAGGCTGAAGAAAAGAATAAATCTTGCATGAAAGACAATCAGGAGAAGGGACACCTTCTCCTGACCTTGTTTTGGTAGTATAAATGGTTAAGCCCCAAGTTACCTGAAAAAATGTCAAAATCTATATCCTGGCCAGGCTCACTAGATCAAGCGAAGGAATTTGCCTCTAAGCTCCAAGGAGCAAGCGGGTTAGAGGGCTGGGTATGTGTTTCATCTCTCAGGCTGATCCCTTATGTATTAAGCTTCCTAAACATTTTCGCGCTGAAACAAATCTTTTGAAGTTTCAGAAGGGAGTGAAAACTATTGTTTTTGGATAATCTCCTCCTCCTGTGCTTTTAGTCTTTGATTTTTACATCTGCTCTTTCTTTTTGCACCCTGATGCCTGCGGGCTCTGGGGCACTATGAGTGCAAATAACATAACATAACATAACAAATAGTGATAGGTCCGTTAAAATTAACTGACTCTGCCAGACACACCTTGGATGCTCTCATCTCAACAGACATCCCACTCTCGAAACCTCACACTACCCCCCTCTCCTGGTCTGACAACTCTCTCCCCTCTCCCCTGACGCCTCTGCCTACACTTCCAGTCTCCTTATCCGTCATTCGACCGATGAAGCGTGTGCCAGTCGCTGTATTTGCCTCTTTCTTCCTCCCTCCTTACCCCCCCTTTTATTAGGCTCTTCTTCCTACTCTGTTCTAGCTAACCTCCATCTTTCTATCTTGCCCCTGTCATGAGGATCCGCATGAAACCTGCCTCCAAATGCAACTCTTGATATTACTCAGACTTGGCCGAAATGCAAGTACAAAGCTTCAGAACGGAAGTGGCAGGCATCTAACTCTGACAGACTGGCCTGCCACCTACTCCAAAAGCAATACTGACTCTACATCTTCTCCAAGAAGAGGGCTCATGTCCAAACCCGCATCTCTGGAGCCACCAATAATACGGCTGAAATCTTAAAATCTGCAAGGAACTTTCCAATCCTACTGCAGTCTCTTCCTCTCCTTCTCCCTCCCAGGCCATGTGCTCTGCACTGGGCCCCGACTTTTCCTCCAAAACCCTGGACATCATGTCCTCTGTCTTCTGACCCCCCCCCGCCCCCAACGACCCTTCTCTTGCCTCCCTTGGACTCAATACCCCCATACTCTCCTCTTTCTCTCTCATTGCACCAGGTGAGATCTTTAGAGTTGTCAGCTCTATCAAAGTCTCCTCTAAACAGGTGCTCCCCTGCACCTTCAGAACCATCAAGGACAACATTGCCTCTCTCACTCCAGCCTTGGCTGACTTCTGCAACCACTCATTTGCCACTGGCTCCTTCCCTCAACCTCTCAAGCACTCTCTTGCTCACCCTCTCCTAAAAAAGCCCTCTGCTGACCCTTCTTGCTAACTATCGGCCTATCTCTATCATCCCTTTCTTGGCCAAACACATGGAAAAGTTTGTCATCCCCAACTGATCCTCTACACTGAAATGGTTGGCTGCCTCTACAACAACCAGTACGGTTTAGGGCTGCCAGAGGTACAGAAACTGCTCTCCTGAACACCTGTGAAGACCTACTCTCCAACCTGGACTCTAACACTCCCTCTGTTCGGATCCTCCTCAATCCGTCTCTGCTGTTTTTGACGCAGTCAACCATTCCATCCTAGTAAACAGTCTCCATGATAACCCTAGGCATCATGGAATGGGCACTGGCTTAGCTGACCTCAAACAGACCTTCCCAAGTTCAAATGGGCCCTTTTCTCTCCTCTACTTCACGCTCTACCTCTGGGGTCCTGCAGGGCTCCACCCTATCACCTTTGCTCTTCAACCACTACCTGGCCCACCTGATCTCCACTTTCTCAGTTCATTTCCAGTGTTACACAGATAACACACAGCTCTTTCAAGCTGCCTTCCTCTACCTCTTCCTCCCTCATACCTGACTGCCTGACTGCTATTCAGGCATGGTGCTCTACCAAAGATCTCTGCCTTAATGCTATTAAGACAGAGATTCTTCTCATTAGGACACCTGCTCCTTGCCTCCCCACCCCACCCCACTCTCTGGCCAGACTACCTGGGTCCCCTCCCCTTATCCACTTGTGAGGCAAAAAAAACTTGGGATCTTCTTTGACTCCTCTCTCTTTCTCTCCACACATCATTGACCTTGCCAAGAAGTCCAACTTTCAGTTGCATCTCCTCAGGGGCATTCTACCTTTCCACACCTTCCCCCAGAAGCTCATCGTCTCCAGAGCCTGGTTCTCTCTAGGCTAGACTACTGCAACAGCCTCTTTTTCAACCTGCTCTTTCCTCCCTTTGCCCCCTTTAACTAATCGAGAATAGGACTGCAAGACTTAACCTTGGTCTCAAGCCCAGCGACTGCATCTCTCCAGCCCTGAAATATCTTTAATGGCTCACAGGGACCACAAGGATCAAATTCAAGACCCTTTCCATCATCCACAAGGCACCTGGGGCCTCTTTACATCCAGCTTCTCCTCACTAAATACCTCCCAGCCAAAGTCCTTTGGTCTTCTGGCTCCAACTCTCTGCAGGTCAAACATTTCTCCAAGTTGAGAGTGGTAGGTAGATCCCTTTACTCTGCTGGCTCCTCCCTCTGGAACTGCCTCCCTCCCCCTCAGACTGAGCCGGATCTTCTTAAGTTCTGGAAACTTATCAAGACTTTCCTTTTCTCGTCCTTCATCCCTCTCCCCTGCTAACTCTCCATCTGCCGCTGTGACTGTGGCATGTTCCCTTCAGAGTCATACAGGGGCCAGACCACCTCTTACCAGTCCCCCTAGCATCCTTTGCCAGGACTTGCCCTCAGGCTTCCTTACCCAGATCAGCCCAACTTGGTCATCACTGTTCACTGCACTCCTCATCCCGCAGCCCCCTTCCCCAGGCACTGGCCGCCTTGGCCTGCCCAGCAATTGGCCGCCCGCACCCTTGGTGGTTCCCCACTCCTGCACTTCTCCCTCTACCCAATCCCCCACACACTTACCACCTTGTTCATGCACTTGCACGGTAGGATTGTCACAAGGCCCATATGACAGTTTTTTTGTTCTACCTTTTGATTCCCATGCCTCCCCCCACTCATCTTGTCTTGTGGTGCCTGGAAACACCTGTGTATAGGCACCTAACACATGTCCAATACAGTTTTAAAAATATATGTTTTTTGGACAGCAGCCTTTATTTTTTTGTAAATTGAATTTTATTGGTTTTGAGCACAGGCGAGCATTGAGTAAAGAACATTACAACAAGAGGGAAGCGCCCACTGCCGGCAACCCAAATAACTTGATTCACCCCCTTTCGACTCCCCACCCTGCTCACCCCTCCTTCCCGACAGCAGACTTTTTTACTTGACGACTTCCTAAGGATGGACAAGCACCTTAGTTATTTTTATAGGCATGGAACACCCACATAGAAATAGGGAAGGTTAAGCCTTTTTCTTCTTTTCGTGACTGAAAGGTTTTTGTACCTGTGATGCCAACATGTCGCCCCTAAACCATCAAGGTTTAAACTCTGCAAGGACTGCAGCTCGAAGGTTCCATCGAATTCGATGATGGATCAGACTTTCCTACCAGGTTCAAGAGCAGAGTTATATTGCATCTGAGGACCATTTTCGATGCGGATGGTAACCCAGTCCATTTTGGAATGGAGCTAATGGGAGTATGAGACAAACGTGTTGACTTTTTTACAGACCAGGCTGATCTCTTGGCCTTGGCAGCAATCAGGTTCCGCACCTCGCCTGACCTCTACATGCAGCAAGCAGCTCCCTACACCCATTGCAATACTCAATGTATTAAAACAGTTGAGCGGGTGATACTTGCTATGGGCCTTATCACCACTGCCAAATCCCTGCAGTCGTACGATTGTTAGACATGGCTATTGACTGGTCAATGTTCCCAGTATTTTGACAGCATGAAGGACGTCTGCAGGGTGTCGGAGTCAGTGACCAGTGACCTCTCATGGTGGGCCATCTGGTACTGCACAATTCCAGGGGAACACTTTTGGTCTCAATGAACCAAAGCACAGGTGGTCACTCACTGCCGGGATCTGCAAGTGACCAACCTTTGGTCTCCAATGGAGCACCATTGACACCTCATCAAGCTAGAGTTGAGAGCAATCAGGCTAGCCCTGATGGCTTTCACAACATCCCTCCGGGGGAAGCATGTCCTGATTCTGATGGACAACACAGTGGCCATGCATTAACTCAACAAGCAAGGGGGTGTGCGGTCTCAGCCAATGCAACTATGGTTCGGCTTCTGCATCCCATCTGGCAGGAGCAGAGAATGGGTTAGCAGATGCTCTGAGCAGGCAGGGCATGGTCTTCCAAAAGCGGGACGTTTTCCCGGAGGTGATTGTGGAAACTTCGCACAGTGGGGTACCCAGTCAGTGGATCTGTCTACCACAAGACCATCACAAAATGCAAGCAGTTCTGCTCGAGGGAATTCCCTGCAAGAGGAGCCTTGTGAGAAGTGTTCCTGGTGGAGTGGGTCTTTGATCAACATCTTAAGTTTCCCTTGATACCTGTCTTCCAGTGGGTTCTCAGGAGGTTGAGGTGGTTCTGGGCCACCATGCTCTTGATCGTTCCAGACTGGGCGAGGAGAAAGTGGAACCCGGTCCTTCCCGGAAATGGCCATCTGCCCGCTTCGCCAGCTTCCTTGGAGGCCGGACCTCCTATCCCAGTCGGAAAGTTGGGTGCATTACCCGAACCCAGAGTAGGTTGTGTTATGTTAAAGGTACTTATATAGTGCACCGTCACCAACGGAATTGGTCCCCAGGTGCTCTGGCGGATCTGTATACAAGAAGGAGGGTGGGTAGGGTTAGTTGGGTGGAGGGGGAGTAGGAGAAGTGGTGTGCTGATGGCGGCTTCAGTCCGGTATGCACCGTGCGCTGAGCTTTGGTGCGAGTGTCCGACCGGGCAAGACCTTGTGTGCTGTAGCTGCATTTTATGTGCTGTTTGTATGTTGGTGATGCAGTGTGGTAAAGTGCGTGCGGATTTCTGGGTGAGAGATGGTTGTGTGAGTTTTGGGCGGCTTGGGTATGCAGAGATTTGAAAATTGGGCTAGTGGGGTCTGTATCCTGGTTCTAATACTTCTTGTTCCATTTGAGTTGTATTCCTGTATGTGGGGTTGTTGCTTATTTCTGAAGTGTCGTGTGTGTGATGGTGAAGCGCGGTCCCAGCTGTATCCTAGTGAGCGTTGTATACTGTGATTAGGTGTGTCTAGTTTCTCTCCTTCTGGTGTAAGTTGCTGTTGGATGCTCCATATTCCCTTGCTATCTATTGTGACATTGCTCTGTTGGAGCTTAGTGTGGTTCAGGGCCAGGGTGCTATTGATGAGTCGTCCTAGTACTTCCGTCTTGGTCAGGCTATGTATTCAATCTTTGTGTCCTCCTATCATGGCTATCTCTCAGTTGGTCGTTCAGTATGTTGTTGGGTGTCTTCCCTAAAGTCTATTGTTTGGTTGTTGCTTGTGTGTGATGGCGCGGCGCGCTCCTAGCTGTCAGATAATTAACTTTATATAATGTGATTGGGTGTGTCTACTCCTTCCCCTCTGGATTCAGAGCTGAGAAATGGGTGTATCCTCTTCCCTTGCTATTATCGTGACAGGTTCTTGTAAGAGTTTCGGGGTAGTTTTGGGTCAGGAAGCTGTTGATGATTCGTCATGGTACTTCTGTCTAGGTTTGCTATGTATTCAGTCTTTAGTGTCCTATCATGGCTATCTCTCAGTTAGTCATTCAGTAGTTCGTAGAGTGTCTTCCTTAGAATCTTTTCCCAGTCGATTGCTTGGTGTGAGTTGGGATCTGTCTCTTCATCCATCATTGTTTTGGTTGTGTGTGTCTCCCTGTTGGCAGTCTTCTAGTTATGAAGTGAAGAGCCAGGTTTTGAGTAGTTTCTTGAATACTATGTGGTTTCATGTGTTGCATATGTTCTTTGGTAGGTCGTTCCAAGTTTTCGGTGCTTGGTGATAGAATGAAGATCCTCCGAATTCTCTTTTATTGTAGGGTTTCGGTACCAGGCGGATGTCGTTGCTTGATCTGAGCGTTTTGGTTGGTTGATGTAGGTGTAATTTGTCTCTCAGGAACTCTGTGCCTTGTTTGTGTACTGCTCTGTGCGCGATGCACATTGTTTTGAATTTTATTTGTTGCTTTATTGGTAGCCAATGTAGTGTTTTAGCGCCAGTGTGATGTGTTCTCTTTGGGCTAGTTTGAGAAGCAGTCTGGCTGCCACATTTCGTATGCATTGTAGTTTATTTAGAAGTCATTCAGGCACACTATAGTATAGACTATTGGCGTAGTCTACTCTGGACATGACCAGAGCGAAGATGGTGGTTGTTTTGTTGGCAAATGATAGGAACGTTAGGATCCTTTTTGCCGCTCGCAGGAGGAAGAAGCATTTCTTGAGTAGAGTGTTTACTTGTGGCTCTAGGGTGAGATTATTGTCCATCAGGACCCCCAGGATTTTTACAGTCGGCGACAGTGTTTGGGTTGTCCCGGGTTCCCTTAGCCAAGGGATGAGGTGGTTTTCTCCTCCATTTTTTGACACAATAATTACTTCTGTTTTGCCATGGTTGATTTTGAGGTAGATTTTGAATACATTACGAAGGCAGTTTTCTAGCGTTGAATTTATTTCTGGAGTGTCTTGTATTTTGAAGATTATTTGTGTGTCATCGGCGTAGTTGTAGCAGGTGAGGCCGTGACTTGTGATGATTTTGATAAGTAGAGATAGGTAGACGTTGAATAATAGCGGGGAGAAGGATGATCCTTGTGGTACTCCACATGTGGAGTCTCTCGGTTTGGAATTGAAAGGTTTCATCCATATGGTTTCCGTTCTGTTTGTTAGGAAGGATTTGATCCACAGTAGGGCGGTGTCTGTTATCCAGAGTCCTTCTAATCTCGTTATGAGGATGTCGTGATTAACTGTGCCGAATGCTGCAGATAGGTCTAGAAGTATCAATGCAGTACTGTTGACCAAGTCTGCTTTCATTTTCAGGTTGTCCCATATTGAGAGGAGAGCTGATTCTGTTCCTCTCACTGGTCTGAAACCAACTTGTGCCTGGTCTAGTAGGCAGTGCTCTTCTATGATTTCTTGGGTCGTTTTGCATATGTACGTTTTGAGCAGTTTGGCTGTGTACAGTATGTTGGAGATGGGTCTGTAGTTGGAGAGGTCCTCTACGGTTCCCACTATATCTTTGAGTAGTGGCCTGATGTATGCAGATTTGAAGGCTTGTGGCACTTTCCAAGACGCATTTGAAAGGTTGAGGACGTTCCTGTGATATTCCATGGGAGTTCCTGGTTTAAGAATTGATTTGTATGTATCCGGGGGGCAAGGGTCCTCAGGAAACCCGAGTTGTTGCTTTGCTTTATCAGTTTGACGAAAGTCTCAACTGATATTTCAGGAAAGCTTCGTAGTTTGTACGGGTGTACCTCCTAAGGATAGGTGCGAGTCGTGGCATGATCGGGTGATCTGCTTTGTATGGTTCGTTGGATGTTGATGATTTTGTTTTCAAAGTGGTCTGCCAGGTCAATGCGTAATTTCATTGAAGGGATTGATGTATTGTTGTAGCCCGGTGGATTTTTTATTTCATTTATGATTTTGAACAGTTCTTTTTGGGTGTTTGGTGCTTTGAAGATTCGGTTGTCATAGTGTTTCCTCTTTGCTTTTTGTATTTCCCTTTTGTATGCGCGGTTATGTTGCAGGAATTTCAGCTTATTCGCAGTGTCATTTTTTTTCCTCCAATCTAGTTCTAGTCTTTGTTTTTTCTTTTCATGTTGTTGAGTAGTGAGGTGAACCATTTTGCCATTGCTCTTTTATGAGAAGGAGTGAAAGGTTTTCTTTGGCGATGTTGTCGATAGTTATTGCAATCCAGGTGTGGAGCAGGGCTACTTTTTTGTCCAAGTCTGCTTCTTCCATAAATGTTGGGTGCGGTTTGCTGAGCTCCAGGAGTTCAATCACAGAGTTTTTGATGGTTCTCCGGTTTCTTTTCATGGTGGTTGGTGGTTTGTCCAGTTGCCTCTTTACTGGAGTGGTCATTTTGATTACGAAGGGAATGATGAGGTGGTCGCTCCAGAATATTTGAATTGTGGGTGCGGTGTAATGAGTTTTTTGTTCGTGAAAATTGTGTCAAATGTATGCCCTGCCGAGTAGGTTTCTCCTTTGACAAGTTGTTGTAGATTCAATGCTGCTAGTTGGCTGGTTAGAGCTTTCTGTGTGGTTGTGGTTTCTTCTTCGAACCAGATGTTGAAATCTCTGAGGACGATCAGGTGATTGTGTTTGATGGCCAGGATGGTTATTGCTTCCGTGAACGTGCCTGCAAAGGTTACATTGTAGGTTGGTGGTCTGTATATCAGTATGAATTTCAGGTTTGTTTTAGAGTTTACTGATAGGCGTATGAATAAGGATTCACATTTATCAGTGTTTAGTGGTTCTTCCAATTTGATAGCCAGGTGTTCCTTGTGAATGATCGCCAGCCCCCCCACCTCTTTTGGTTTTTCTGTTTGCCTGGACGCATTTGAAGTTTTCAGGTAGGCAGTTGTTGAGGGTGATCTTGTAGTTGTCGTCTAGCCATGTTTCTGTTACAAATAGGATGTCGATCCCTCCATCGCAAAGGAGATTGTATATTTTGGAGGCGTGTTCGGACATTGACCTTGTGTTGATTAAGTTGCAATGGATCTTTTTGGTGCGGTTTTGCTTATTAGTTGTTCCTTGTTTTGGTTTTCAGTTGTTTAGTTGCGGTGCATCTGTATTGACGTTGATTGGTTGAGGATGAGGATCAGCGAGGACTGCATCTTCATTGAAGCAGTCTGCTAGGTTGAAGGCTTGGCTGTTCCATAGCGGTGCTTCCCTATTCAGGCCGATTGGTTGAAAATCAGCGGAGGCTACTTCTTCATTGAATCGGTCCATTAGGGTAATGGTTGGGTTGTTGGTTATTAGTACTTCGTCGTTTTGTCCGGTGTGCCGTGGGTGTTGGTGGTGCATTTCTGTTCTTGTAATGTATGGGGTGATTGGGTAGGAGTCTTCCCACACTCTTCTTGCGTGTTCCCATCTTTTTCCTGGTTGTCTCAGGTGATTCTTTGCATGGCTTAATGTCTGTGTCGTTGGGGTATCCAGGTTCGGGGTTGTTGTGAGGTATTGTGTGAGGTATAAGGATTTTTCTCTTTCGAGGTGCATTCTGATCATATTGGATCATATGGAAAACGCCATACAAAACTGTGTCAGTGAGCAAGCATGGTCATCGCATTTTACTGACCTTTTCCAGCATCCCATAACTCGAGTGAGCTCTGATGAAAAACTCGGCCGTCGCTCACGACAAACTCTCAATTCTGAAGAAGATAAAAACTTTGAAAAACTCGAAGGCCCCAGGTCCTTACGGGATCTCCAACATACAATTAAAAGCTGACCCAGACGAATGGGCGATCTTGATTTCAGAGATTATCAGCAGATGCTTGGCCAGGAGAAACCTACCTGATTCATGGAAAACTGCAAACATTGTTCCAATCTACAAGAAAGGCTCCAGAAGCGAGCCTAAAAACTATCGACCAATAACGCTGCTCGATGTCATAGGCAAGCTATTTGGATCCCTACTCTTGGATAACTTAAATAACTTTTGTCACAAACTTTGGCACAACGGCCAACATAACGTTGATCAGTATCCTCAAGGCCAGTGTGATGGAAGGGCGCCCCAGAATATTCATAACCACCATAGACTTGTTCCAGGCAGTTGACCGTGTGAATAGAGAAAAGCCATGGTCAAAACTAACGAAAGCAAAATGCCCAACCGCCATTCTAGGACGCATCAAAATGCTATACTCAAACACCTCCATGAGAGTGCGGCTCAATGCAGCAGGCCACCTGTCTAACCCCATAGAGATCAACAGAGGGGTTAAACGGAGGTGCCCCCTGGCACCTGACCTATACAATGCATATATGGCCGACATACTAGACATCGGAAATGACACCCGCTCCTTCCCGCCGACCATAGGAGAGTCAAAGATCACAAGGCTCCTCTATGCGGATAACATAATCCTCCTGGACCAGACAGCAATCGGACTACAGCGTCAGTTAAACAGCCTCTTATCATGCTTTAAAATATTTTTTTTTAAAACCACCTGGATATCAACATAAACAAAACCAAGGTTATGATTATAGAGAAAACATCTAAAAAGGCGGATAACCTACACTGGTACATCGAATCCCAGAGACTAGAAACAGTAACCAACTTCACCTCTCTGGGAGTCAAAATCAACCAAAGCAGAATTGAAAATGACAATGCTGGAGTTTCTTCACGCCAGAACCATCACACTCGTAGCGCAAGCATCGATCCACGATCGAAAATTTGGCAAATTTTCTTTACTGACAGTGATCAAGTTTTACAAAGCCAAGGTTATACCGGCAATCAGCTATGGTGCAGATGCGATGCCACAACTACCAGCTACACTTTGGAACAAACTGGAGGGCTTATTCTGGCGCAAAATCTTAATATGACCACCTTCAACTCCCGCTGCAGTAATTAAAAGGGAACTCAGCTTGTCCTCGTTGAAATCTGTGACAGATAGAAACAGCTTGCTATTCCTCAGAAAAATTTGAAGAAAACCTTGCCCTAAAATTCTGGAAATCATCCATAATGAAATGACGAGTGGGAAAAACCAGATGCTGACAGCCTGGCTTAAAAAAACCTGGTCCTACTCACAACAAAAAAAGTGGATGAGGTCCCAAAATACCTAAAAAATAAATAAATAATAAAAAAAAAGTTCCCTGACAAAGCATTGCACACAATATATTGAAGGGCATGACTGAACGTCCTGAAAACTAACAGGGTGTTAGCTATTAGAAGCCAATCCTCCAGTAACACGTGTCGCTAATGTAAGGACGGAATCCAAGTCGAAAATGTGCGACACCTCATTCTGTCATGCCCAGGGACAGCTAATTCGAGAACTACTTACCTGGAACACCACTGGTAAGAGTTACATATATTCGAGGTAGAGACCTGGTGGAACAGGATGATGAGTGGAGAGAATACATCTCTGACCATTGCAACAGCAAAGATCCTACAGAGTCTTGACCTAGAGGGCAAAGCAAAAACTTAACAGATCATACCCAGAAAATTTAACAGATCATACTCCGAGAACTAGTCAGTCATTGCACAAATAAAAAGAAAACGTGAGGAAACGGACACCAAGGGCTGATTCCTAAATTCACAGAAATAACAAGTTCATGATGCACTAATTTTGTAAAAATTGTCCGTCACAATTATACACAAATAAAAAAATAATTAAAAATAAATTGGTTTTTGGAGGGGCGTTTCCTGCATTTGAGGCTTTTGCTGCTGCTGTAAGTTGAATTGGTGTGTCCATGTCAATTGTTGCACGATCTTGGCACAGGGCATTTTGGTGCTCGGTGCAGGGATAACCTCTTGTGTTAGGGCAGTATTGGTGTTTCCTCTATCGTTGCTGAGATTGGGTGTTTTTGGTGCAGTCTGTTGTTCAGGTGGGTTGGGTAGGTGTCCTAAGGAGTGCTGTATGGTGCGGATGGGGGGTAGTGGGCTTGCGGTTGTCTGAGTACAAGACTAAGCACAGCTAGACTCGGGAGTCCTGTATAGTGGGAGAAAGGCCTACACCTAGCAATGCCATTCAAGATCAAGCCTAAACACAGCTATATTTGAGAGTCCTATATAGTGGGAGTAAGGCTTGCACCAAACAATGCAATTTGAATGCAAGCCCGAACACAGCTAAATTTGAGAGTCCTATATAGTGGGAGAAAGGCCTACACCAAGCGATGCAATTTGAATGCAAGCCTTAACACAGCCAGATGTGACTGTCCTGTATAATGGGAGAAAGGCTCACACCCAACAGTGCAATTTGAATACAAGCATAAACTCAGTCAGTATCGAGTGTCCTGTATAGTGGGAGAAAGGCCTACGCCCAGCAATGCAATTTGAATACAAGCCTAAACACAGTTAAATTTGAGTGTCCTGTATAGTGGGAGAAAGACCCACACCTAGCAATGCAATTTGAATACAATCCTAAACACAGTTAGATTTGAGTGTCCTGTATAGTGAGAGAAAGGCCTACACTAAGCAATGCAATTTGAATGCAAGCCTAAACACTGCTGGAAATGTTCTGTCGTCTAATACTCTTAGTACAATCTTGGGGGCATAAGTTGATAATTACAGAACTGGTCCAAAGAATGAAGATTTGTTGTGTGGCAGGGCTTCCAGGAGGAGGAGAAGGGGCCTCTAAGAGCCATTCAACTTGAACGGCAGCATCAGAGGCAGCAGCGCCTGCTATGCTGCTTTGAGTTCTCCAGACATTTCCCCGGTTGGTAGGTGGGTCTCAGAGCCCACTAGGACAGGTGGAAGGAGATGACCACCAACGCCTGGGACTTGCAGATGGTCAGGTGCCTCCCCTTCTTAATATGACCACGGGCAGACCACCACCCGCTCCCCAGCAACTGCAACAGGAGGTCCAGGAAGAACTGAGAACTCTGATTTTAAAGGGTGAAGTGGTGGAGGTACCACCCGAAGAGAGAGGATTGGGCAGTTGCTGTCGCTGTTTCTTGGTACCCAAGAAAGGGAGAGGACTTCTGCCTATCCAGGACCTAAGGACTTTGAACATGTTCCTATGTGGAAAGACAATTTCAGGATGAGGACATTGAAAGTAATTCTCCAGGCTTTGCAGCTTCAGGAGTGGTTGGCGTTGTTGGACCTTCAGGATGCCTATTTCCATGTGCCGATCCATCAAAAGCAGAGGTTGTTCCTGAGGGTCTTCATTGGGGATACCCACTATTAGTTGAGTGCTCACTTTTGGCTTAACGTCAGCTCCCCGGGTTTTCACCAAGCTGATGGCAGTGGTAGTGGTTCACCTCCGGAGATCCGGCATCCACGTGCCCCCTTACTGGATGACTGGCTGATCCAAGGACAGTTTACAGAACAGATATCGACGCAGCTTGAGGACACCTGTTCCCCGCTTAACAGTTTGGGTTTCCAGAAGTCCGATGTCACACCAACACAGTAGCTCAAATTCATAGGAGCATTCCTAGATACCCAGGCAGGGAAGTTCCCCCTGCCCACCCGAGGAAATAATTG
Source organism: Ambystoma mexicanum (assembly GCF_040938575.1). Classification (NCBI taxonomy): domain Eukaryota; kingdom Metazoa; phylum Chordata; class Amphibia; order Caudata; family Ambystomatidae; genus Ambystoma; species Ambystoma mexicanum. The sequence goes on along the minus strand of NC_090923.1, from coordinate 173,056,270 downwards.
CCAGTGTTAGTCAGATAGTCACTTGCTCTCAGGACCATGACAGCCTTCCAGTGGCTTCCTTCCTCCGCCTCTTGAGTCTCATGGCCTCCTGCCTTTTTCTGGTACCAGAGGCCAGGCTGCGGATGCAATCTCTTTAATGGCTATTGACGGGTCAATGGTCTCGGTGATTCGACAGCTTGAAGGACGCCCGCAGGGTGTCGGAGTCGGTGACCAGTGACCTCTCATGGTGGGCCATCTGGTAGTGCACGATTGCAGGCGAAAACTTTTGGTCTCAATGGCCCAAAGCACAGGAGGTCACGGATGTGTCCCTAGAGGACTGGGACACTCACCACATGGATCTGCAAGTCAACAACCTTTGGACTCCAATGGTGCACCATTGACACATCAACAAGCTAGAGTTGACAGCAATCAGGCTAGCCCAGATGACGTTCACAACATCCCTCAGGGGGAAGCATGTCCTGATGGACAACACAGTGGCCGTGCGTTAACTCAACAAGCAAGGGGGTGTGCGGTCTCTGCCAATGCAACTATGATTTGGCTTCTGCATCCCATCTGGCAGGAGCAGAGAATGGGTTGCCAGATTCTCTGAGCAGGCAGGGCATGGTCTCCCACAAGTGGGAAGGGTGGAAACTTCGCACAATGGGGTATCCAGTGAGTGGATCGGTTTACCACAAGGCCGAACACTAAATGCAAGCAGTTCTGCTCGATGGAATTCCCCGCGAGGGGAGCATTGGAAGAAATGTTCCTGGTGGAGTCAGTCTTTGATCAACATTTTGCATTTCCCCCGATACCTGTCCTCCAGTGGGTTCTCAGGAGGTTGAGGTGGTTCTGCGCCACCATGCTCTTGATCGCTCCAGACTGGGTGAGGAGAACGTGGTACATGGACCTTCTAGAAAATGGCCCTCTGCCTGCTTCGCCAGCTTCCTCGGAGGCCAGACCTCCTATCCCAGTCGGAAGGGTGGGTGCGTTACCCGAACCCAGAGTACCTCCGTCTGCATGCATAGCTTTTGAGAGGCTGAGGTATGATAACTGGGACCTCTCAAAAGTGGTGCTTGAGGTATTACTGGCTACACATAGGCCTCCACTTGGTTCCTGTACGTGTTCAGATAGAGAAGGTTTGATGCGTTGTGTAGGGATTGCAATGTGGACCTCATCTCGTGTTCCACCACCACGATGATTGAATTTCTTCTTTTCGTTGGCCTCTTCGGGCTTGCAAACAAGCCCGGTCAAGGGCTATTTGGCGACTGTGTCCCTGTTTAAGAGGTCACCGGATCAAGGTTCTTTCTTTTTTATTTCGGTGATGACCCAATTTTTGAAAAACCTTGTAAATTGGTTTTCTTCAACGCTAATTGTATTTCCGACTTGTGACCTTAATTTGGTTCTCACTTTTTTGATGGCGGCTCCATTCGAGCCCATGCATTCCAAGTCTATTAAGTTACTAACTCTGAAGACAGCCTTCTTGGTGGCCATTACATCAGCAAGACGTGTAAGCGGGCTTCAGGCTCTTTCTTGCAGACCGTCATTCTTGCGATTCTTCAGGGAAAAGGTTCACTGAAAGCACGTCCAAATATTCTTGCCTAAAGTGGTCTTGGAATTTCACATCTCACAGGGCATTGTATTGCCAGTGGTCTATCCACCATCTCACCCTTCCAAGGAAGAGGAGAGGCCACATAAGCTCGACCCGAGGAGGATGCTGGATAGTCCTTTGCATCAATGAGTGCTATAAAAAGGCAGGGAAGGAATTGCCTTCAGGCATCAGGGCGCACTCCATTATGGGCGTGGAGAACTCCTCTGCTGTATAAAAAGGAGGGCCAGCGAGGGAGATCTATCAAGCAGCGACTTCACACATTCACAAAGCACTACAACCTGAATGCGCCCCATGGGGCTGAGCCCAGTTTGGGAGAGCTGTGTTGCAAATCTTTCTGGTTAAAACTTTCACCCCACCTCTGAATGCTGCATGCTTTAAGGTCTATCAAGATAGAATCTGCGGGAGCAAACAATGCATTGAAGGAGGAATTACTTACCAGTAATATTCTTTCTATGAATTCTTCTCTTGCAGATTCCTCATCGTCATCCCAGACTGATCTGCAATGAAAGTGTTATGGCTCTCACTCACATTTAGCCTATTTCTTGTGGGACAGCTATCGAAAGGTTGTTGAGCATTTGCATTAAAAATAAAAAAAAGAAACAGAGATGTGGTGCATACATAGTGGTACTGTTGGCCTTTAGTTCTACAGTTTTTTTACTGTTCATCATAGAAAATAAATCCTATTTTTGGCTTTTTCATTTTTTAATTCACTTGGTTTCTTCCCCTCGGCTGCTGAGCACAGAGGGAAGAAAGTTTGGGAACTGAGTTGTGGGGGCGTGTACTGCCGACATCACGACTGAAGTTGAAGATTGGCACGGTCGAGAAATGTTGAGGTTGAGGGACGCCGCCGAGCTGCACTATTTAGGATTCTGCGGGAGAAGAATCCATAGAAAGAACATTACCGGTCAGCACTGCGCCAGATAAGATTTAGCAGTTTTTTAAAGTTGGGAGTAAAATAATTTTTTTAGGAAGTAAACAAGTAAGTGGCATTCCCAATGAGAGTATTTAATAAGCTAGTAAAAATGTATTCTAACTGTAAAGCAGTCATCTTTTTGTAACAAACACTTCCTTTGCACCTAGTTATTTATGCACATTAAAAGATACATTTTTAATACTTCGGATCATGCAGCCATAATAGTAGTTTATTCCTCTGTCACTTCTCGTCCAAACATATCCATGAAGCTGTGCGTATAAAAGGCGGATAACTGGCTCCTATGTGTCTATTTCCTATTGTTTTTGGGTGTATTGTTACTCTCTATTTGTATTTTTTGGGAGTATTTGCTTATTTTTATAGAGTTAAAGTGGCCAATACACCCCTTATATGTAGGGCTGCCGGTACGTAATTCTAGATCTATAAACCTACTCTGTTTTCCATAGTTATGCTTTGTTTATTTAATTTAATGTAGTATTAGTTCTAAGATCTATTTCACATCACAACACTTAATTACATTACAAAAATAACATTAAAATATCTCATTTTCATAATTCATTAAATAGTATAAATGTCATAATTCTAAAACCTATTTACATTCGTCACCTATTTCAATTTTATTTATACTTAATTTCTCTAAAAGTTCCCACGCAAGCTTCCATACATTATCTAGGGCGATTATTAGGCTAATGTTACCATAATTAATACAGTACTTCCAAAAAGAGGCATCCCGAATTGTCATGGAATTGTGCACAAATCGTCCCAGCAGTCGCACATAGACTTCCCATAACTTTCCACACCCTGTGAGTACATGCGGTACACTTTCTCATACCGATAGATCTTTACATATTCTACATGTTTGTAGTGCTCGGGGACTTAACAGGTCCCAGTGTGGTAAGAGTGGGTAAATGGTCAATATTTAGTAACAGGTAAAATCTGCATACACAAACTGCTGGGCATTTCTCTAAAATAAGATTGAATTTTAAAATATTTATATTGCATCGTGCTGTGTGCTAGATATCTTCCAGATTCCATATGGGTGTAGTTATTAATCCAATCCCAGTCTTTCAGCTTCTTTTCGGGTTCCTCTCTTAATACACAGTAATCCTGTGTCCAGTGTGGTGACCAATCAATTCTTTCAAATAGCTCTACCGCAAGGCTGGCCCATGCCTACAGACCATTTTGTTGTCCCTGTTTCCTCATGGCATTGCCCATTTAATTCAACAATTCACTCTTAGACTTTTTCTGGGCCTTAATGTACGATATACCCCTATTTTTCAGAGCTACTGATGCAACTGATATTAGGCCAAACTCTAGGCGTATTCATTCCACCAGAGCAGACCTTGCCAGTCCCAGGACAGTACTCCAAAAGTGCCCTTCTATAGTTTTTAACCACCTAAGACAACTCATGTTCAATGCCTCAAGGCCAAAACATTGTTCATATAGCATATTTATTCCTGCATAACTATATCCCGCATTATTTGTTGTACATTTTTGAAATTGGCACTCTCTGGACAATAGCCTTCTGTATTCTATAGGTCTTCAGTTCTGTGTATTTGTTATCTCCATATTCCTCACCTTGGTACCTATACGACGATACCCTTTCAATTTCACTTCCTCCAATAATCAGGTGAGCAGTGCTACAGCCTTTGACAGAGCACACCAACTTAGTTTTTCAATGTTGACAACCAGATTGTTGGCATTAGCAAATGTGTAAATGTCGGTGTCTGCCCTACGCAGACCCACACATGTGTGATCAAATAACACAATGCCGCCCGTGTAGGACAGCCAGCAAACATGCCCCCCCAACAATTTGAGTGGACTATAGTTTACGCCTTCCAACTGAATTGGAAGATCCGCCATGTAGATGTTGAACAGTAGGAAGACCAGCACACACCCCTGCTTCACACCCTTATTAGTTTGTACCTCGTCCATGCTGGTACCCCCACGTTACAACCTCACATGAACAAATGTTGTTTCATGCAATTGTATGATTGCGTCCAGAAGCCACGGAGCAATGCCCGACATCTGTAATTTTCGCAACAGTTTCCCACGATCTACTGTGTCAAAGGTGGATTGTTGGTCCACATATAAAACATACAAATGAAATGCCCCTTTATGCGTTGCTTTAGCCTCCATGAGTCCAACAATAATATATTGTGAGATGTCGATACCCCGCTCATAAAACCCAGTTGAAAGGTTCCAAACAGTTTTTCTTCCACAACCCATTTTTGTAGAGCCTTCAACAATGGTACTAAGTGAAATCATAGTGTTAACAAGAGCGAAAACAAAAAAAGATTGATTTAAAAAGACCGCTCTGTGACCGCACAGAGCAGTCTTTCTAAATCAAACTGTCAGCCCCTGCCGCACACCAGTGTGCGCCAGGTCTGACAGGCCTGGGAGTGTCATGGGAGTGTCAGGTGAGTGTCTGTATGTGTGTTTGTGTACGTATGTGAGTGGACTGTGTGTGTATTGTGCTGGGAAAGGGGTGGTGGGAGGGGAATGGAGGGGTTTGGGGTGGTGAAACCTCCCCCACCCCTCTGTTTTACATAACCAGCGGGAGAGTGTGGTGGTTGGGAAGGGATCCCCTTAGGGTGTGGGAGGGATGGGAGCATGTCATATTTCGGCCTTTTAAAGCTGACATAAAATGCCTGAAAAAGATTGGTCTTTTTTTGTGTTCAGTCTTAAAATGCGGAAATATGACATAGAACCTCAACAATAGGGATGCAAATAGTTTGCCAGTGACATCCATTAATGAAAGTAACCAGTAATTATTTGGTGTCTTTCTGCATCCCTTTTTGAAGATGGGAATCGGATTGGAACTCTTCCAGGAGCTTTGTATCACACTCAAATTACATACTTTCTGGAATAGAATCATTACGTTCCAGGCCCATTGTTCTGGGTTTTATTTTAATGCAATATTGGCCAAACCATTTGGTTCTGGAGATTTTGGATTGTTTCAATGTGGACATCAATTTTACAATATCGTCAAAGTCAAATTTTAATTCACATGCTAGAATTGGCTGACTTGCTTCAGGACCTACATGTTCCTCAGCAATAAAAAATGTTTCCTTATGTATCATCCAGGTTTGAGCCGAAATAGGGTTAATCTTAGATCTCAAATGACTACCACGGTGGACATTTAATGCTTCCCAGACTAGTCTCGCCTTACTTCCCACTGGTGGTGTTAGCATATTTTGCCAGTGATTATTCCTCAGGGAATGATTATTTCTCCTGAGTCCGTTGGTGTACCTATTTTTAGCATTCCTGATTAAATCTTTCCTCTTTATATTTCTGATGGCTACTCTCAATGATCGTTTGGCTAACACAATCGCCTTGTCAATTTTTTTTGTTTCCAGTCTAACCGCTTAAAGGCAAGTGACGTAGCGATCATAGCAAACTTCTCTGTCAATTGGGCAATCCATGCTTCGATAGCTTCTGCTGTATTATTAACCATTTCCCCTCTCTCGAAACTGACTCGGTAAGGTATAGATGTACTCATTCGACATAGGTTTCTTGTCACGCAAACTAATTTTATTTCCCCCCGTATTCACCTCACCACCAACCTTAAAGGTCCTGGTCTTAATTTCCGCTGTGGTTGTCATATGAAGTATTAATCGGAAATAGTTGCTACTGCTATTAGGTAGCACATTGAGGTGCCTCACATAGGGAGCAAGATTATCTGTACAATATATGTAGTCCAGTGTATTTCTCTTAGTTTCCCCATACCATGTATAGGCACCTGCTATGTCTCATATTGTTCTTCCATTCAGCATCAAAACATCAAATTCACTGAGAAATGTTGACAATTTTTTACCTGCCCTATTTGTATGAGAGTGCAACAAGTTAGCTTTCACCTTCACCCATACATTAGCCTCAATCTCACCAGTGTCTTGACAGTAAGCGTTTAAGTCTCTCACCAGGACTAGACAATCACTATCTGCAGGACACCAAGACATTATCAATCCCAGGACACATACATGGACATATTCAGTCTTACTATCCCGAGGGGCGGGGGTAGTATATGTTAATCAACATTCATCTTTTATGTCCCCCACTTGTTTGTAAGACTAGTTCAACAGCAGGACATTTTTCTGATCAATTATAACACTTATCAGACGCGGTCTCACTCGAGTAACACACCCTCCAAAGGGTCTACCCCTTAAGCTTTGATCAGCCTTATTCTGGTGGATAACGTAGCCTTCCATAATTGTCCATTGTCCATCTCTCCTGTAGCATGAATTCATCATTGGCCTCCAACAGATGTAAGGATCTAGCAGATGTTGGAAGCCCCTGGTAATCCATGTCATGAATGCTAATCAGTCTTGTTTCCGCAACATTTGTGGGATGAATTTAACCAACCAATCCCACCCTTTTTGATAATCAATCGGTTTCTTCACATTCATGTCAGTAATATGTACTTGGTTATTTCGTGATAGTTTTTTTTTTTACCCAAATATTTGTTTCACTTGAAAAGGTGCTGGCAGGTTGTTGTTAATCGTGAAACCCAGTTTGAGGAAATCAGCTCAACGCGATCTGATAATATCTGTGCTAACTCTGGAAGCACAATGCAGAAGGGACATATTCATTTGGACTTCCTAAATGATCTGTTTATTAGCTGGTCTTTTCTGTTGGAATATACACTGGTTATTGCCAGCCAGGGGCGTCATTTCACCGGAATGCCAGGGGTAGCAGAAGTGACATCACATGACCTTTGACCTCTGATGACATCAAAGCAAGTGATGTCATTTGACACCCCCCACCTCGAAGTGACATCACGAGAAGCGATGGAACATGACCTTTCTTTCACCCCTTGACAAAACAGGAAGGGACATCACATTGTTCCTAAGTACACTACCAGAAATATGGTTGCGATATCACTTTACTGTTATATACATTTCATAGAAGAAGGAATCACAATATGTATCATTAATATCAGTGTGTATAGGACCATATTACCAAATTACTGTGAATTCACGTTGACGTTCAAGGCCTAATGATATGTTACTATATAGCACTTACGCTTAAGCGCTTATACATACAATATGACCCAACCTGTATTGGTTCTCATATGTCGAACTCAGAAGGGTGAAAGGCTGAGTTGAAGTGTTTACGAACAGGCTAAATCAGAGACTCACCACCTGAAGTGTGCCTGGAAATAAACCTTCATGCGTCTGGCAATTATTGGATAGAATTACAGAAAGACAAATTATGTGTTATTCCTATTCTTTCTTATTTAACGTCACTGCTCAAAGTGATACACTTGTGGAAGCCTCTATTTTTTTTACGAGGCCTGAATAAGAAAGTCAGCCCCTTCATAAAATAAAGAGCCACATGACACTGGCCACAGCCCAGGAGCTTAGATAAAAAAAAGTAAAAATAAAAAAAAGTTTTCACTTTTTTTTTCTTCTAGGGATAGCGAGGGAGACCTCAGGGGTCGCAACTGCGACCCCTGGTGACCCTCAAATGACGTCCCTGTTGCCAGCACATTTGAGTCAAACAGGTTCACAATTAATGTCCGAGTCATTAGCAGGCATATTACTTCCATGTGATCTCCCTATTGTCATTTTTGATTTGTGCTTCGGCTCTGGGGTAGAGCACTTTTTCGATAACTGTGTCAGAGCCTGTTTCTGAGTCTGTGACTGTTTCATCCATATATAAGACAATTGAAAATTGGATATCCTTAAACTGACTCTGCCATAACGGCAATAAAGCTGAGCTTCTCATCTTTGGCTCCCCTCAGGCAAGGGCCAAACTAGACCTGGAATAGTCTGACTTTGTGCTGAAAGGTAATAACATCAAAACGCAAGTGAAAGTGAAAACCGTGGGGGTCATCCTGGAGGCATCACTGAACTCAGATTCTCATGTGCAAAACCTCAGAAAAACATGTAATTACCATCTGAGGCTTCTGCGTACCATACGCCCCTATATCAACAACAAAAATGCGGTAAGAATTGCAAAGGCTATGATTCTATCAAGATTAGAGTACTGCAATATCTTACTACGTGGAACGACTAAGTCTAACATTCGGACTTGCCAAGTAATCCAAAATGATGCCATTCGCATCGCTATCACCATTCCTAGGATGTCCCACATCACCAATACCAGGAGAGATATACACAGGTTACTGGTACAACAATGTATCAATTTCAAAATGGGATCACTAATACACCGCTCTCTCTATGGAAAAGCCCCAAAGTATCTAAAAAATATTATCGTACCTTACAGTCCGGTTATAGATCTACGATCCTCTGACCTGAACCAAAAGAACCATAGGTCTAGGAAGATCGTTTCGGACTAGGGCTCCTGCATTCTGGAATTCTGTACCACCGTCCATCAGAGGGATTTCTGATTGGAAATACTTCAGGAAAACACTAAAGACATACCTCTTCTGCTAAAAGATAGTTCCCATGACCTTTTACTAAAACAATAGGGATTGGATGCCCATGTCCTGTCATTTTGTCTGTCCTTTCGTGGCAATGTGAGCACCCTGATGCCTGCAGGTTTTCGGTGCTATAAAGTAAATAAATAAAACTGTTTCATATTCCAGCCTTTTTCACACTCTTCTTCCTCCTGTTAAGCTTTTTCTTGGCTCTTTTACTCAACTTTAGGGATGGTACTAATGGGTCAGCAAGTGCCACTTTTTCCTCTGTAGGTTCATTTCCGACTTGTTTTTTTTCTGTGATTTTAATTGACGTCGCTGTTTACGACTCATATATTGGATGGATTTATCAGAGTCGTCTCCTGTACTTAAATGGGACTGTTTGCGACTCTGTTACTATGATTCCAGATCGCAATTCGGCCCTAACACCTCTCAATTCTGTATTGCTCCACTCTGTTTTATCAACAGTTCATTACCCTTTGTCTCTTGCAGAATAGATTCAATTTTCTTCACTGTCCCTCCTTGCAAGTAGATTTCATCATTGAGTCATCCACCCAGTTTGAGTAATATTGTGAGGGCAAATTGCATGGCCATGATCACAGTCATTAATTCAGTAGAGATGTGTCCATTTTGACTGATCTCCTCAACAACAGCAGAGTCTTCAAATAGTCTTGGCATTGTGCTGAATCTCATACTGGGCTCCATGGCCTCCCCTAACTGTTTGATGTTCGACTGTCGACTCTGTCTGGGCAGATGAAGTGAGCAGATCAATATGCAAGGGTGATACTACCTGTGCTGCAATGTGTTTAACAAATAACATAGGTTTAGCAACACATTTTTATCAATTTCTGTGAACCGCAAGGTATCTTAAACATTCGCGCAAACCAGTCCTCCCCCACTTCCTGCAAATTATTATTTTTATTTCCTGTATGAAAGTAGGTAATAATTTTCCTTGTAGTATCTGGTTTATTATTTGCCTCTTTCCGACCACCCTTATTGCCCTGATTCTCAGATGTGACCCCATTATCTTTGATACACCCATCTTTGTTTGTTGAGGCTTTCTTTTGATTGCACGGATTGTATATCCGTTTTCCTTTTTGATTATTCGCCATTTTAAAACCTCAAATAACCAATTACAAATAGGTAAGGAGCTGAGTCACAATAAGGTCAGTGTTGCACCTCCTTTCAGTCCAAATCCTTAAAAACAATCACACAGTCTACCGCCCGTGATTAATTGTATTGCATAGAAAATGCTCTCCTTTCCCGGCTTCCAGCTGACTCAATACAAAATGCATTTTTATCAAAGATCATAGGATCAAAGGGCACAGTTTTAGGGTATGTTTAATAGGATGAAGTTTTTTACACACAGCACATAGAAGGCAGATATACGGCCCAGGCATAAGTGAAAACGGCCGGAGATGCAATCCCGGAGACCAGTCGCTGGTAGTCAAAGAACGGCTCTAAGGCTCTATAACCCCCTAGTCAACGTTCCTCTGCCTCAAATAACAATGCCTTCACTAGCCTGACCGAGTCGGAGGAAGAGGGAGAGAGGGAGAGGGAAGAAAGCCACAGAGCTGCTTCCACCAGTAATTCAAAAGATTATGCACAGTTACCGTATTTACATTAACGATTCCATGTCACACCACTCTCATGGAGCTCGAGTCCTCGACCTGCTTTACCATTCACAGATCTCCGCCAGTACGGCCACAGTCCTAAAGTTACTTGCTTGCAATACAGAAGCAAGAGACTCACTGATTGTCTGATTTACAATCCTCCCGACTGCTGTACAAAAGTGAGCACTCCTCCTCCCCCCTCACCAAACACAAAACACTGGTCGCCAACACTTTGCAGGCTGCAGTATTTGAAGAGTTTTCTCACAGGTTAAAGGGCCAGTCCTGCCCTACCGCCACAAACTGCTCCTTTCAGAAAAAAGGCTTTGAATTGCACAAAACACTTGTCGCCAACTTTATGCTTTGAGTACCTGACTCTCCAAGTGATTGAATTGCGGGAGCAGTCAAGGCAACCTCCCAGGTAGGAGCTGGTTTAGAGGTACAGTAAATACATTTGATTATTAAACAATAAGGGAACACCCACATACATTATTTTTCTATTCAAAATATAATTTTTATAATGAAATTATGGATGGGGATTATCTGCAAAAATGCAGGTAAATGCACAGTAATATAGTTGTCTTTGAGCTAGCTAAGCCCAGGAGTAGTGCAGCCCAACAGGTGATTCAGATGAAGACATGCAGATGGAGTAGTTCCTGTGAAGGGCCTGTATGGTGGAGCTCGTGTAGCAGCAACAGGGACAGTCACAGCTAACATCCTGATAAGCAGGGTTTGCAACTCAAGACCCAGACCATGGAAGAACTCCCCTGACAGCCCGACTGAGGTTAGAGGTTCTCCCTGAAGAAATGCAGGTAAGGAAACAACAATGGACGAATGAAGATCCAGCAATGGTGACCCTTGCCTTCGGCCACAGTACAAAGACCATTTAAATAAAGTGTGGTTGGACACCCTACTGAAGGTCTCCATGGCTGGAGTATGACACATGGGTCTAGCTACACAAATGATTTGTTGAGCCAAAGGGCCAAAACTATTGCCCTCAGATGTATTAGCAGCATCCCTATTTCTACCATTTTGAAATTGTGATTTACAGATGAAATGGTGATAAGCATAATGGAAATCCTCATCCAGCAGTTCCCACTTTAAAGCCAGAAAATTAAATTGCAAGGACCAAAGCTTTATAGTTTGGCATAGGTATGTGTGAGGTGCTAGGAATGAGACGCGGAGACAGAGAGCTCATAGTTTTGGCTATGAACTTTTATTAAAAATAAAAAGAGTTTGGAAAATGCCTTGCTGTCCCTATTCTAGGAGGTGTTTCCCTACTTCAACCAAAACTAAGGTTCTGTCCTATGTCAAGATGTCTAAAGCAAACATTTCCGGTGTCTGAAATCCTATTCTATCCCTCACATTCTAAAAGTAGCTCCAAGGTGTTAAGGGTAATGTCTTTGGGCTTGAAAGTGCACAAATGTTCACTCACAAAAGAAAGATGCAACTGCAACACAAAAGTTGCCAATGGATAAAGCTCATAATTCCAGAGGATGGCTTCTTTCCCCTGGTTTACTCTTCAATATACTTTACACTCTGAGTCTTCCTTGGACTTTTTTTGGTCAATAAAAAAAAACTTTTATACAAGTGCCAACTTTGTAGGATACCTGGTATACTCCCCTGGCAGGTTTTCCTCCACTTTAATGTAACTTTGCTCACAAGCCTGGCTTTACCTTGTGTACTCTACTGCCAGGGCTTTCTTATACGATTCACTTTACACACTTGCCAACTTGACTTTGCCTGCTATACTCTACTGCCAGGGCTTTTTCATGTGATTCACCTTACACACTTACAAACTTGACTTTGCCTGGTATACTATCATGGCGGGGCCTTCTCATGTGATTCACTCTACACACTTTACACACTTGACTTTGCCTGGTATACTGTCGTGCCAGGGCTTTATCATGTGATTCACTTTACACTCTTGTCCACTTGACTTTGCGGCGTTCACTTTGTTGTTCTTCCTTTGCAAATATCGTGTCTCATGTTCCCGTTCATCCACTCTGCTTGCGTTTATCTGTGTTCGGTAATGTTGGTGAAGCAGCCCATTGTCCCAGTATCCCTCCTGCGGACTCACTGACTTTTCTTGGTGTTCTTCAGCTCCCTCGCGGTGAACTGGAAGCAGCACTTCGGTGTTCCGTTTCCACTTTACAGACTCGCTGGCTTCGCTGAATGACTTCACACGTCTACCGCGGTTCCCGGCTTCGTTGAATGACTTCCACTTCTTCCGCAGTTCCTGGTTGCCTGCCAAATGCTTCTCTGTGGTCGGGTGGCGTGGATGCTACTCTCCGGTTCCTGTGACCATTAGGAAGTCTCTCCTTCTCTTCCTCTCACGGTCTCCACACGGCAGACCAGCACCTGCAGTCCTCCTCCTTTGGCCTTCTCCCTGAACTGGCTGGCTCCACGATCCTCCCCGCTGCTTGTCAGTCCCTTGGTCAGCAACGAGCGGGCGAAACCTCCCCAGGCAGCATCCTCCATACTTCATGCTTGTTCGGGTTTTTAAATGTCATGGCACCTATGAACCACTAGAGCGCGTTCAGTGTTTCTCGCTCCGACTGATCCTTATTGTTCCATTCAGCCTCCTTGTTCCAGTACTTTCACATGTATGGGAATAACGGACAGTTCTTGGTTTGTTCTGTACAGAATATTGGAAAGTGTCAACAGTAGGTCCCATAGATTGTTGAAGGGAGCCATCACAATATGCCATCAAGGCTTGAGGAATGGAGGGGGTATCCCTAAAAGGATGATAGCCTGTCTCATCTGATAATGTCGTGCCACTCCCTTGAGAGTGGCCTCACCCAAGGTGGTCCTCCCTCATATAGCCAGCCCCAGGGTCAGGATCAGGTAGCGGCTGCCGTCCCCTGGTCACATGGGGAGAGACTACCGCCGGGAAAGGGGTGATGACTTCATTAGATTCATCACATATGCCTTATTAGAGCAAGAAAATAAATATACTTAGCATTTTATGGTACTGAATCTGTGAGCATGTTTCCTCTTGTTGCCCCTCCAAATGGAAAGGTTCTTGCTCAGTTTAATCAGGTGCCCCCTGGAAGCATTGCAGGTGTGGGCATTAGTTAATAATGTATCCTTTAGACCAGTGTTTAAACTGGGGGCTGGCATCCCGGGGGTGGGGGGGGCAAGGATGTCCAAGCTTTGGGGGGGGGGCAGGGGTGTTGGGTCAAGAATCTTTGAAAAGGGATTGAGGGTTTTTAATATAACAAAATATTCAGTTAACTGCTTTTGCTTTTAGTAGAAAATATAAGCAGTAGAACATCTGTTTATATTTTAAAGAGCATGGAGCTCCCCTTGTTGTCCTTTGGGTGGATGGGGGTGGGGGGTTGCTCAGTATGAAACGTTTGAATACCACTGGTTGAAACTAATTGAAGTGGCACTTCATATGAAAGGTTGTGGTTGCATGATAACATTTTTGATTCAAGTATGAAATATATGTTAAAAATGAAACTTTGCTACAGTGGCCATGTGATAGATTGTACACAAATCCTGCAGTTTAGCTATTTATCAGTACATTTTATTTTGGGCTTCAGAAATGGAGTATAGATTTTGAACCACTACAGTTCAGTCCCATGTACCTTAGAGCTGCTATTTGTAAACCAGAACTCTATTGACAAACATATACACACACAGCGATTTATACCCAAGAGCATATTCTGCAGAGAATCCTTCTAATACTTTGATTTTTGTTTTCAATTTGCAGGACGAACCTTTCAGTTCTCATCTGCCCGAAACTCTTTTCAACATCTCCCGCTTTCTCCTTCACAGTCTGACCAAGGAAACACCATTGGGGATCTCAAAAGTGTATCCTTTGTGCCCTGTTGGGGCATTAACTATGGTATGCAACAGGCCTTTATGTCCACTCCATGGACCAGTGCAACATGTATAAAGCATGTTTCAAATCAACCTCACGATCAGCATGTGTATTCCTCGTGCTATCGCTGCTTTAGAAGGCATTCCTATAAGGCGCATGTTGAACACTCATCACCAATACCAACTCTCAATATATTTTCTTTTTTCCACCTTCCATGGTTGTACAGCCTGGCTAATCTGGGGTTTGAAATTAAGGTTCGATGAGCAGGAGCTAAAACCAGCTTCTGAGTTTCTGGCATCACTCAGTATGCAGAAGCTACTGTTAGGGGACCAGGAGAGAGTAAACAGTGCACTATAAACTTGACTTCCACGTGAGATGCACACTTTCACCTTTTGGCCATTTATGTATCGGCCATTATTTATCATATATTATATTTAAATGTGTATTATGTGTCTTAATTCTTTACCATTCTCAAGCTCAGTTAATGTCCCATATGCATGTTTGTAAGGCCACCAGTTGGCCTGGGGAGCCAAAAAAAGCTCCTGGTAGCTGTTGGTATCAAGCTAACAAGGCTCTCCTTGGGTAGAAGCAGGAGCTAAATTGCTCCCAGCTCCAAGAAATTTCGAACCCTGTAATCTTTTTTTTAAACATGCTGCTGTTTCAGTTGATACGGACCAGCTCCCATGCCCCTCCAACCCTGCATACTTCAGTTACTCTTTCAGTAGTATTACTCCATGCCTCTTCCTTGCTCTAATCCAAGTACTGTTGCATACTGCACACTAAATAGTGCACAACTTCCTGCAACCTGGCCCACATCCCTGCTGTCCCCCATCACTAGTGTTATTCCGTGCATCAGTGGTCTCCCTGGACCCCGGCCGCTTTCATGAGCTGATTCTATACATGATTAACTTCACTTGAAGGCTCAGATTGGTGACTGTTGGTAATAATCTATCTTTGATCCAATCACGTCTATACTCATTGGTCTGCTCTATACCAGAATGGGGAAACGCAAAGCAAATGGTACCGATGAGTGGGGGGCAAGGAAAGAGGCAAACACAAATAATAGGCAGTGTTATCTCCTGTAAGTAGGAGTCCAATATTTATTGTATAAAGTTGGTATCTGTGAAATTAGAGGGTAAAATTGAAGTCGTTGAACAGGAGCTACATGCTATGAGGTCTCCCACAATATCACACATGGAAAATCATACTTCCACAGATTTGGATACTTACTGTCCTAAAAGTCCAGTACATACATCAGAGGCATATAGATAACTTGACCCTCCTTTGGAGAAAGTCTCAATACCACTCTGAATACCCCCTACCCCACCAAGTAAAAAGAAAAGTAATAGAGCCTCCATCTCTATGGATATTCCTATTGCAGCACATTTGGAGACAACAAACACCACCATGGACATTGGGCATCCTGCGACCACATCAGTTAGTCCTTTATCAGTTCCCCATCAACTAAAGTTAGCCATTATGTAAAAACAATCTACAATGTCCCAAGAATTAAGGAACCCACACAATGAAGAAGCATTCTCGGGAATACCATTTTGTTGAATGACGAGAGCAATACTGCAGTAAACATTTTAAAAGAACCGTTTCAACCAATATGGGACTTTCACAAGAACATTTTAAATATCATGGATGATATTTTAAGAGGCATAAAGAATGACCCTACATGCTTGACAGACGAGCATCCGCTTGAAGTAACACCTGACCTATTGACCAAGCCGCAGGTCAGCATAAGACTTGCCTCAGATAATATAGAGCTACAAACCAATTCCCCAACTGAACCAGGTAGCACCATGAACACAGCTCTAGAATATTTCAAGAAGCATTTGTCACAAATCTATAGTGTACCTATAGCTGCACAGGATTTACAATTAGGACAACATTCTTCAAGGGTATTGCTGCACCCTACCCATTCTGGCCAGAATTCTAGTCCCACACTTCATCTACCCCCAGCTGCATTCCCTTTGGTAGGAGTTATTGTGGGGGTGGAACCACTGAAACAGCGGAAAGGTGAATCAACTATATCCCGATAAATAAGATGGTACATTGGATTAACACGCAATTGCTTGGTCCCAGCATTTATCCCCCGAAAATGTTAATGGCCAGGAGAACCAATTGGGCGGGTAATGTACCCAAAAACATTAGTGGTGACTCTATATCAGTAACCTTTTCTTCTCCTAAAGTGGTGTCATATCTGATGAAGGTTCTTTCTCGCAAATGAATGGGGCAAGGTTGAAATCATTGTCATATTTTTAGCCTCCGAAAGCTGTCTTCAATCATCCTAAAATAGGTGGTGGTAAAGAATTAATTGTAACATCCATAAATGTACAGAACACACGTGATTGTAAAAGTGGTGATCACAGTCTGAGAAGGATCTCCTCTGCAACATCAGAGAAGGCAGAGGCACAACAAACTGACACAAAATAGATATGATGCTTTGTCTTCTCTTCATCAATATTAACGTTGAATAATCCCCAGAATCAACAAGTACAATCCATTTATATTGAGATAGGCACCCAGGAGCCTTCAACCCTCACTATTCTTTCCTGGAATATTGCTTGAGCAATGGGAAACTTGCTGATAATGACAGTATCAGACCTCATCCAGCACAACATAATTGTGCTGCAAGAAATCTAGGCCGTTGAGGATGTGGTACTAGATGGCTACTAAACATACTAATACCAAGCAGAAAAGAAACATATACGGCAATACTATGGTGGAATAGCTGCCTTTTTAAACATCTGTAAGTTGTAAGGTAAACCCGTGCGATCAAATCACCACCACGTGCATAGAGATATTTAGACTTAAATGCACAAATGGCCGTTCAGTGAATTTGTTTAACATCTATAAAAGCCCCCAAAATCCAGCAAGCTGAATAGTCTCCCCACTATTATTTTTTTTTTTTTAACTTTTATTTATTCAGCTCGGTGACACAAGTACAGGTGAGTCAACATAAACCATACAGGGTAAACAGTAATCAAACAATATGAATACGCATAATTTATACAAGCAAAGCATCAGAAGAAAAAAAAAAAAAAAAAAAAAAAAAAAACGGCCAAAAAGAAAGGAGTTGGGTGCATACGCACGTGAGGGCCCATGGGAGGTCGGACCACCCATACATGAGGGAGATAATTCAACGGGGAATCTTGAAAACAGTATGGGGGGTGGGTCAAGCAGAGGTAGGAGAAGACCCCGGATCCGAGTCAGATTCAATGGAGGACATAAATAAACGAAACTGCAGCCATATATCCCTAGGCCTGGAATGAGTGGGCTGCTGTGCCGCCCAGACCTCCTCCGTATCAGAGGCCCATGTCACTGCCCTAAGCCATTGTGCGTGGGTGGGGGTGTAAGGCCGAAGCCAACAAAGCAGAATTGTGCGCACAGCAAGTAGCATGCACAGTCCAGCAAGTTTTCTGGAGTCACGGTGGAGGTCGGGGAAGTCATGGAACAAACATGTCATTGGGGACAAGGGGATGTGGGAATCAAGGATAGAGGACATGGTAGAGCACACCGAGGTCCAGAATTGGGCAAGCCGGGGGCAAGACCATAGCATGTGAAGATAGTCTGCATTCTCGCATGCGCATCTGGGGCACCCAGGGGGGGAGTCGTTTGAAATGCGATGCAGTCTGGCCGGAGTGTAGTGGTATCTATGAAGTACCTTGAATTGGATTAATTTAAACCGGGAGTTGAAAGAGACATCCCGGGTGCGTGAGCACATGTGGGCCCAGCGTTCGTCAGTCATCTCGAGTCCAAGGTCGATCTCCCAATAGTGCCGGAGTTTAGAGAATGTGGGGGGCGACCTAGTTTGGAGGAGAGAGTATAATCTCGAGATTTTGCCCCTCAGGGGGACGGGAGAGGTTAATTCAGCAACTGCAGGTTCGTCAGGAGGTAACGCCGGGAAGCATGTGTACTTGTGTTTGAGTACCCTACGGAGTGAAGAATATTGAAGCCAAATAGAAGGTCTCTGTCTGAGAGAAGCCGGGAGGTCAGGCCACTCAATAAAAATGCCTTGATCAAAGAGGTCACGGAGTAGTTCATACCCGGCGTCGGCCCAGCAACGAACCACGGAAGGAGGAACCCGTGGGACCTCAGGGTAAAAGTTCCAGATCGGGAGATTGCCATGAAAGGGGTGAGTAACACCTAGTATCCGCCATAGTTTGGACAAGGCCAGCGATGTGCACGTCGCAGGGTCCATGGAGCCCGGTACCATTGGGATGGGTGAGATCACAAGAGATCGAATGTCGCGGTCGCTGACTGACAGTCTCTCCAGCCTAACATGAGGAGGGGAGTCTGGGATAGCGAACCAATGCGCAGTGTGTTGGAGTTGTGCAGCCAACCAATACCTAAAGAAGTCCGGTGCACCAAATCCACCAGTTTCCATCGGAGCAGAAAGCGTCTCAAGTTTTAGGCGGACTGCACCAGAATGCCAAAGGAATGAGTTCAGGGTGCGAGACAACATCTGGAAGTAATCTGTTCCCGGCCACTGGGGGATGTTGGCAAACTTATACAGTAGCTGTGGAAGTACCACCATCTTCAGAACTCCTATCCTACCCGCCAATGAGATCGGAAGTTTATCCCAGCCCTGTATTTTAACTGCAAGGTTCACTAGGTATGACTGGTAGTTTTCCTGTAGGACCCGTTCGGCATGCCTGGACACCACCACGCCCAAGTAAGTGAACTTAGATTGGGCCCATGCGAATCCCATGGTATCAGGAGGCGGAAGAGTGCTAGGAGTGAGCGGGAAAAGGGCTGATTTGGAGCAGTTTACCGTGAGACCAGAGATACGACCGAATAGGGCAACATCCTCCAGTATAGGGGCCAGGTTAATCTCAGGGGAACGGATATAAAGGAGGGCGTCATCAGCATACAGAGAGACTATATCCGAGGAGCCGGCTGTGCGCAGGCCCCTGTGGGAATGGTTCTGGCGCAGCATGTCGGCGAACGGCTCCATCGCTAAAGCAAAGATTAAGGGCGAAAGGGGACAACCCTGTCTAGTGCCCCTGGCAACGTGGAAAAGAGGGGAACAGCGGCCCTCGGTGCGGACTCTGGCCACTGGATCGGAGTAGAGTAGTTTTATCCAAGACACAAATGTGGGGCCGAATTTGCACCTGTCAAGTACCCGCCACAAGTAGTTCCATGAGACCGAGTCAAAGGCCTTTTGCATATCTAGGGCCGCGGTCACCGCATGTACATCAGGGCTTACTCTACTTATAATGCTAAATAGACGTCTCAAGTTCAAGGAGGTGGAACGGTTCGGGATAAAACCCGACTGGTCTGGGTGGATGATGTGTGGCATAAGGGGGATAAGCCGCAGAGCGAGTGCCTTAGCATATATCTTGACATCACAGTTAATCAATGAAAGCGGGCGGTAAGAGCCGCATTGGGTAGAGGGTTTGTTAGGTTTGAGCAGAACTGTGATAGTAGCTTCACGGAGTGAGGGGGGAAACCGACCCATTTCCACAGACTCCTCCCAGAGTGCCGTCAGATGGGGGAGCAGGAGCGATTTAAAGCGTTTATAGAACTCGATGGGTATACCATCCGAGCCTGGGGATTTGCCTGAAGCCAGGGAGTCCATGGCCTCCGAGAACTCCTGAGGGGTGAGCGAGCTCTCGAGGGCTCCAATAGTGGCGGGAGAGAGGGCCGAGAGGGGAAGTTTGTCAAGGTAAGCATCAATTTCGGCCGTAGTGGCAACGTCGGAGTGAGCGTACAGGGATTGATAAAAGGAGAGGAATTCAGCATTGACCTCTCCAGAGGAAGTGGCCAGCGACCCATCCGGTCTCTCAATCCCGGGAATGGATGTGGGGCCGAATTCTCGGCGAAGCAGTCTAGCCAAGAGCCGGCTGGGGCGCTCACCCTCTCCGTATCTTCTTGCCTGACCGGGGCTGTCCAGGAACTTCAGCTCGCGGTCAGCGAGCGAGCGAAAGGTGTCCAGCTCCGTGCCAATTAACGCAAGGATTTCCGGATTCGGGTCCGAGGTGTACTGGGTTTCCAACCTAGATAGTGTGGCCTCACTCCCAGCGATTTCCCTCCGGATAGTCTTAAGGATACCGTTCTCCTTGGAGAGGGCGATGCCTCTGATATAGACCTTGAAGGCCTCCCATAGTATGGCTTGCGAGGAAACTGAATCAGTGTTGATCCTGAAGAACTCCTCAATTGCCGACTCCATCTCCGAGCAAAAGACCGGGTCGAGGAGAGAGAGGGGTTTCATCCTCCAGTACCTGGCCCGATCCCGATCGAGGCCCCAGCACAGGGTGACAGTCACCGGGGAGTGGTCCGATAGGGTCCTAGGAAGAATCGCCATATTAGTCACGGTCTTAAGTAGGTCGCCAGATAACAACCATCTATCAATCCGGGAGAAGGAATCGTGAACCGAGGAGTAAAAAGAATAGGAGCGGGAGTCTGGGTATAGGAACCTCCAGGCATCAAACAAGGATAGACGAGGAAGTGAGGAGAGTGCGGTGTATGCTGCTCTAGAGAGTTGACGAGGTCTGGAACCGGATCTATCAAGATCGACATCAAATATCGTATTGAAGTCACCTCCCCAGAGTATCGGGATCAGGGGGAAACCTGCTAGGAGATTTATGAGATCAGTATAAAAGTCGGGATCATCAATGTTAGGGCCATATATATTGAGCAATACAATCTCTCTGTTTTGTAGAACACCATGGAGAAGAACGTACCTGCCCTGGGGGTCGATTAGGGTAGTAGTGGGGATAAATCTAAGGCTCCTATGAATGAGGGTCATGACCCCGCGGCTCTGGGTGGAGTATGTAGTGAAGTACCTCTGTGGGCCCCATGATCTTGCGAACTTATCACAAAACTCTGTGCGTGCATGCGTTTCCTGAAGGAACAGAACTTTAGCCCGGTGTCGTTCGGCCTGAAGTTGTAACAACCTCATCTTTTTGTGGTTTCCCAACCCCCTTACATTCCAACTCATGAACGTCAAAGGATCCTCACCAATCCCTCCATCAGTAGCCATCGAAAAACACGGGTGTATGAAAGTATGCACCCCATGGACGTCTCCCAGTGCGCGCAAATCTGTATTGCCACTGGGGGCATAGTAGTTCGTACTCAACCTTCCCTGTGAACACCAAGCTTTTTTTAACATAAAACCCCATTCCCCCCTCCCCCTCCCACATTCCTCCCCCAAACGGAGGGATGACCGCCCTATACCCCAACAGGAAAAACAAAAACAGCGGCATCAACGCCTGGGGGGCCTGTGAGGTGGCCTGGCGGTGATGCTCCGAACCGTGAGGCAGTGAACGGATAGCTGTATATGCCCGTTCTTAGTGTCCATATCCCTCTAAAGGAGGTCCCGTGAGGGCGGGGGCAGTTATGGCAAACACAATGTAAATCAATCTATCGGGGAAAGCCGACTACGTAGCATAAAACAATGTGCAGCAGACAACATAGGCAAAAGAAACACAACAAGAAAGCAACTGGCTTAATTAGGTGCAGTCAAGTGTTCTCGTCGGGATACCATAGGACAATGACAAAGTGCTGATGGGCCAAAGCAGTGCCGAAGTAGGATAGAGAGGTATCCGCTGATCGAATGTTCTAAAACAATAGTGTGCCAGTGATAGTGTTCGCTAGCAGATTGTTTCAACCAGGAAAGCGTTCGTCTATGAACCTAGAGGCTTCCTCAGGCAACGTAAAAAAATAAACACGACTGGCGTGTTCAACACGTAACTTAGCGGGATACAGCATAGAGTATTTCACCTGGAGGTCGCGTAATCTCTTCTTCACTGCAAGGAAAGTCCTGCGCTCCCGTTGTACTGCTATCGAAAAGTCCGGATAAAGATGGATCCTGGCACCACCCAGGAGGAGATCTCCCTTGGCCCTCGCCGCCCTGAGGAGAGTGTCCCGATCTCGAAAGTTTAAAAGCCTAGCAATTATCGGGCGTGGAGGCGCTCCAGGTTTTGGTTTCGCCGCGAGAGAGCGATGGGCCCTCTCGATCGCAAACTGCGGGGAGAGTTTCGGGGAGTCGAGGAGTTGAAGCAGCATACTCTCCACATAGTCCTCCATAGGTCCTTGCAGACCATCCTCCGGAACCCCGACAATGCGGAGGTTGTTGCGTCTCGAGCGAGACTCCAAGTCTTCATTTTTCTTCTCCACTTCGGCAACTCGGGTGGATAGCGTAGACACCTCTGCGCGGAGAGAACCCAGGCCGTCCTCGGCAGTGCTCACCCGCTCCTCAATCTCGGTCACTCGACCATCGGTTCTCTCCATGTGCGCCTTGATGGAGGATATCGTGCCATTCATATCGTCGAGCTTACTGTGTATAGTGGTAAACCCTTCGCGGATAAACTCCAACATTTTCTGGGAATCGGGTGGTACCGGGGTGAGTGAGGCGTCTTGTGTAGATGTCTCCCCTGCAAGGGGGGTCGGGGGTTTAGCGAACATGTTGATGGAGGATTGCTTCTTGCCGGTCCGTGTCGACATGTCGCCGATGCAGGGGTAGGCCCAGGTCGCGCCGAGCAACGGGTGTATCGGCCCGTGCGAGATCAAGGTGGCCGGCGGGAAGGATTCGGCTGAAAAACCGCGTTACGGTTGAAGGGGGGCCGCCCTATGCGTAGTCGATGGGACTCAGTATAAGGCGCTGAAGGTCGGATAGCAGACAGCACACCGCCCTGGATGGGGCAGCGGAGCGGCACGCTCAGGAGTCCGGAGAGGGAGCCGCACGCCGAGCGCGGGGCGCCCCTCCCCCACACAGTAGGCCGCACGCCGCGGGACTCGAGTGAAGGGCCCTGGAGCCGGTTATGGGGATCAGCAGGCCGGCGGCCCCGCCCAGCACGCAGAGGTCCAAAACTCCGCAATGGAGAAGGTCCGGAGATCGAAACTCGCACAGTAGATTCCCCGTCCGGTTAATGACCCGCGCCGGGGACCAGCTTCGCGTTGTGCCGGGGCAATCAGGAGATTTTCAGCGTGAGGTTGCCGCACGGGACGGAGCGATGAATCAGGCGGCCATCTTGCTTCGAGCGCAACAGCGCCCCCCGTCTCCCCACTATTAAAGCAGAAATGTGTGCCATTATTTTGACTGAATACTCAAATGATTGTGCATATGTGGGGGAGACCTGAACATAAAACCAGGTAATTGTCTCCTCATGGAACTGAATGATCTGGAACACAATTTAGTCCCCTGCATCCCAGAAGTGGAAATGCAGGACCCTTGGTTATGCAATGAGGGCCTGACGGTGGAAACAGAAAAATAATATGAGGCCGGGAAGCCCAAAAGGAAACACACCAACACAGGTTACAAAGAACATACAAGTGCTTTATTTAAAAGCTACAACAGTTACCAAAGTCAATTGACAAACGGATAGCTATTCGGCTCTCAGAGTAACATAACGAACTTCAACGAGGGTTCGATGCGTTAGTGAGAGAGACCGCACATTGGAATACTCGGGCTCTTTATACGATTTGTCCAGCCCTTGGCCAACCCTCTCGCGGGTTAACCATTCTGTGAGCCGTGCCTATGGGTTCCTTGCCAGGTCAATCCTTTAATATATGCATTTTGATTAGTTTCACTGATATAGTTGTACATTTACATATAGGTCAATGGTAGGACAAGGTCTCAGTTCGCGGCCCCGACAAGTGGCCTGCAGGCATATTAATTATTCATGTGTACGGAGGTCACAACGGCCGGAATCTTACTCAGAATGTCATTCGGCCTCCATTTTGATGTTCAGGGTGACTTCCATATAACAAGATAACCTAAAATGGCGGCTTAATCCAAGATGGCGACTTACATTACTTTCTCTAAGGTCAAGACCTTGCCGTGGAGTTTGTTCGCATATGATGTTTAGACAACTTGGCGTAGGCCAATACACATACAATTGTTGTGATAGGAGGCATAATATTGTTTCAATTCCGACATGATATTCCACAACTGGCTAATAGAATAGGGTCTGCATGCAATTAATGGTTGAACCTCAGATGATCGTCCAGAACACACAATTTTAAGAGCTTACAAAGAAGCTCTACAATTGATTATTTCCTCATATCCATGAACCACTGGTACACTATGGAAAACTTTTCAATAGCACCCGTCCTATTCAGTTATCACCATGTTCTGAATCTGAAAATTAGGGTAGAAGCAACTGATGGAATGAGAGAGTGTATTGTCCTTGGTGAACCTTGAACTAAGAGGACACTCTGCTAAAAGACTTAAATGGTCTTCTATAAATAAATCCACCATACACCAGCAACTACTGAGACCTAATCTACCAATAATAATGGCATTACTAGAGGATGATGTTGATCTATCTAGCATCATAACTTGTTTTCTACTCTAAGATCACAGAATCGTTTGTCATACTAGTAATTTGTCTATGAAAATTCATTAAAGTAAAGGCTGGTCTTATGACAGTTGTAGAAGTGCCAAGCAAGGTTTGATGTAAGCCTAGAAAATCCAGACCCTAGTAAAAAGTGAAAGTAGCAAGGAAGGTTCACAAGAATACATTCACGAGAAGGAAAGCAGAGCTAGATAACCTTGCATTCCTTCAACTTGAAGCAGCAGTCACTGAGAGTGACTCCAACAATTCTGCACAATAAAGTCTTCACTGGTCTAGAAGGAATGATACCACACCAGATATGGCAAGACTATTTCCTAAATCTGTATAAGTCGCGTCCTCTGATCAAGAGTTTGAGTGGACCCCCCGAAAGAGAGCCACGCATTTACTTCCGTTTTCCACTTACAGCCTGCCAATTTGTCCCAGTTTCTCACTGAAGGAGGCGATATATGCGATTAAATTTCAGGCACTCAATCGCTCGCCAGGTTCTGATGGAATCCCAGCAGATCTCTTCCACGATCTAATAGAAGCTTCGGCCCCTTATTAACAGTGTTATTTAATGCTATTATTTACACGTGAACCATACCCAGCATTTGGAGAAGGGACATTATTGTACTATTTTTCAAAAAGGGTGGCGAGGAGTGTTCATCATGTGGACTGTACTGAGCGAGCTGTTGGAGTCTGTCTACTCTTTTCTTGGTGGGGCTGGAAACCGAGTGTCCAAAAGCCATAGCATGACGCAGAGTTTTGCGGAGTGTGGCGGAGAGTGTTCATCGTTTTCCTCTGGCTCCTAGGGATCTGGGGGCTTATTGACCTGTCAGCAATGGCTCGAGCTGGTTATTTTGTGATTACTGTGGTAAGCTTTGTGTTGGAGGTGGAGGATGTATTCCCATATGTGCACGTCCTGCCTCAACCACTACAGGTACCCTAATACAGCGTTGTGTTGTCTGACTGTTAATGCCAGATACTGTTTGACACGTCCTGTTATTTGTTTGGGGTGTGAGTGAGATACCTGAAACCTCGATCCCTCGCACACTATGATGCCGGGAAAACTCCCAGGGGGACTCGCAACCCATAATACCGGAAGGGAAAGCCCTGTGGGAAGAACAATTGATACAAGAGAGCCCGCCACTGGGAATTACCAACCCCAAGTATTGAGGAAAGGGCAGGCCCCTCGGTGCAGCCTCCCTCTAATGTGCCCTACCCTCCTCCCTCACAGGAAAGAGAAGTGGCCGCGGGACACATCACTTTGTACTTCAAGCCCTCTAGACACGCTATGCCAGCAAAAAAGGGCCCCAAAGTGAGGCCGTTTGGGGCATTAATTATTGGGGTAAAGCAGACCTACAACTCCAGTAAAATAACCCCGGTTGATTTGGAAGGGAACGTCCTTGCAGTTGAAATAATTTGGGAGGGGTCCCGTACAATAAACCGTCTGCTAATAATCAATGTATACGAACCGCCGTGGTGGGGGAATGTGTGACATCTTTGTTTATATTGACACCATTATTACTGATTCGGTGAACAACCCATTGACAGACTGTATTCTGCTGGGGAGGACCTGAACGCCAGATGTAGGGAGTACTCATAGTCTGGTAGGTTCAGGAACCTTGAGGTAGAGAGTAAAATGGTGATTGACAAAGTAAATGCTAGAGGTCGTAGGTGGTTGGGATTTCTGAGAGACTGGAAGTTGGACATTTTGAATAGCAGAACGCAGGGTGATATTCCGGGGAAGCCGACCTGGTCTGTGGGACAGCCGAAGTCTCCCTCGATTACGTATTTGAAAATGTCCCTTTGCTAGAGAGAATTATTGATCTTGAAGTGTGCAGAAGGGAACCAAGCGTTCCCGCATCCCTCTCTCTAACGTGGGGTATGGATAAATCCGAAATAACGTCGAGAGAACATGAGGGGCTTAAACCCAATCACTTGTGCAATAGGGTGATGGGGTCATAATGCAACATATGTAGGGCCTCTTACACTCTCCGGCTGCAGGTTGAAATGGCATATTTAGTTATCCATGGGGAAACCTCTGATGAGTTTGAAGCATGGTTACTCTCGCTGTCAGAGCAAACTGGCAGGTCCTCTGGTAACCGTATCACAATGAGTGGGATTAAAGAGACACAGCCCTATGACAGAGAGATTAATAAAGCCAAACGATTGTTACATAAGGAGCTAAGGGACTTAAAAATCAAGGGAAATTCCTGGTATATGTATCAGCGGGAAACCCAGTGATTAAAAAATCGGTACAGAAACTGGGCAAGGAGTAGCCGCCTTAAGGGTTTCGTTTCAAATTGGCAATTGATGGTTATAGCCTTAAATAGTGGCAGCTCCAGGAACCTGTGGAGAGTGCTGTCGCTGGCTAGAGGGCCAGCGACTAAGATAGTCCTAAACCCCATCCCAGCGGACTCTTGGGTTGACTATGTTGAAAATCGGATGTTTGCGATAGCTGTGAGTGGGGAAAGGGAGCTCAAGTGGAAGTGCTATTGGAAGCTCTTCTTCACTCCAGAAAACGTATACTCTCACATCCAGAACTAAATGAACTCCTGGGCTCTGGGTCTCAATGGCCTGTCTGCAGCAGTATTCAAAGGAGATGGCCTACAGTGGGCCAATCTTCTATGTGCTCAGTTCCAAAAAGTCGAAAAAATCGATACCAAGGTCTCGGAAGAAATCAATACTGATTCCAGTTTTTAAATTAGGCGACTGCCTATTCCACCAAGAATTATGCATTATTGTCCTTACCTGATCTAACGGGCATTATATTTGCATCGTATGTGCTTGAACACTTGCAATCCTGGGTAACTGATAATATTATTCTACATGACTTTCAAACATGTTTTAGACCTGGTTCGAGCACGGTGCATAATGTCCGGTTACTGGAAACTATTATCGACCAGGTCAAAAGGCACCAATCACCTGCAGTATACATTACTTTTGTTGACTTTAGGTCGGCATTTGACCAGGTAGATCGTAGTTTGTTGTGGAATAAACTTAGGGCATGGGGTTGCCTTATTTCAATCATCGTGACACTCCAAATCCGAAACTACTGCCCAGGTCCGTCTAAATAATGATAGAAACATGTCCAGTCCCTTAAGAATCAACAAGGGCGTAAACAGGGCTGTATGTTACCAACATTGTTGTTTAGCATCTACGTCGCTGACTTGCCGGCTAGATTGAGGAAAAGTGCAAAGTGGCCCCCAAAATAGGGAAATTCACTGTTTCTGCCATGTTGTTTGCAGATGACTTAGTGGTTTTTGATCAGTTGTTGGCCGGCATGAAAGCAATCATGAATGAGCTAAGGAGCTACGCTAAATAACATGGAATGTCTGTCAATTTAAATAAGACCAAAACCATGCTAGTTACAGCAAGGAAAGTTAACAAAACCTGCCTGAATTCCAGCCTGTGCATTATCGACTAAACTGACTCCTATAAATATCTTGGAGTTGAAATGTCTAATAGTGGTAAGCATAATACCATCTGTGAAATTAAAACTATATTGGCTAGCCAAATTACACAGCTAGTTCGCAAATTTGCTGCTTCCTATGCAAGGTTTTCTTTTGAGGGTGTCCTCTCTCTATATAGGCAGTGGTTTTGCCTGGTGATCTTGTACATCCTGGAGGCTTTACTGTTTACCAATGTAAAATGGTTGGCGCATGAGTCTGGAGAGCGAGTCCAGTCGAATCTCAGAGTTTACAGTGGAACGCTGCTTCTCTTTGCTAACTTTATTCACTGGAGTGAATAATTTACACTGTCCCTTTAATCCAGAGGACTGCCTACATGAACTGCTTTCTGGTACCTAGCGCCGCATGTGAGTCCAGTCGAATCTGTCAGAGCAAGGAGGCAGGAGCTATGGTGTCTGGAGACTCGATAACTACAGCAGAAAGGCCGAACACCAGAGCAAGTTGGGTCCTCCACCACCGCCAGGAGAGTCACAGCTGCCTTCATTGAAAACAAAAGGTAAGGCGTGTGTGCAATGGCGCTCTGCAAGCGATAGTGTCGCTGAATTAAAAGTCGTGAACATACTCGCACTCACTCACCAAAAGCAAACTTCGGAACGATCACAACTGAAGCGTATGTCAGCAACAACAAGGCTAGACCACTAGCAGAAAATAATAACTGGACGACTAAAGCTGACGAGCAATTAGAGAGCCTTGTCAACGCTGATATAGCCGACCTCGACCCTGACGTAATCAATGCAGAACTCAACGAGGTTGGACTACACCTTGAATTGCAACAAGGTGGCTGCTCAACAAGTCGCTCCATACCAACTTCAGAGAGCGGCACGAACGCCCTGATAAAGACAAACATTGTAATGGACACTGATGAAACTGAAGTAGCGGTCATGAACGGCAGACTTCCATTTGTTCCAATCGTTGATGAACCAGGAGCGATTCTGACACAAGCTTCGCTACAAACCAAAGGAGATGTTCAAGGAGTTCAAGAGATTCAAGTAATTTCTAGTCGATCAATGCTTCCACAAGCTTGATATTGATAATTTATTTATATCGCGCTCGTACACAAGTGTTTCAGAGCGCGACAAAGCAAGGGAGGAGAACAGGGGAGAACAAAACAACTATCTTACTAGGCCCAGTGTCATTGAGAACACGCAATTGCATGGGAGGGGGGGGGGCAAATTGCATGGAAGGGGGGAGAAGTCAAAAGTGGGACGCAAAGGAGAAACAGATAAATAAAAAATAATAATAATAAAGGCAAAAAACAGTGGTAGTGCAGCCAGCAATTGGCAAGTGCTAGGTTTAAGGCAGCAGAACGGATAGGCCTGATAAGTGCAGGAACAAAGGAGGGGGGGCTATATGGGTACAGATACAGATGCCAGTGCAAGGGGTGGCCTGGAGGAAGTGCGAGAGGGTGGCAGGGTGAACAGGTAACAGGCACAGAGGACAGAGGGGGGCCAGGTGCACGATGCCAAGAGAGAACCGATCAGCAGTTTACAGGGGGAGTGAAGGCAGAAGAAAAGAGGACGGTCTTGAGGTGCTTCCGGAATCAGAGGTGGTTCTCCTCAAGTTTTAGAGTGGCAGGGAGGCTGTTCCAGAGGGAGGTCCCAGCCGAAGACGGAGATCTACCCCAAACTCGTTTCTTTGAAAAACGACTGACCCTGAGGGAGTTGGAGGTAGAGGAGTGAAGAGGTCGAGAGGGGAGGAATTTGCGGAGGGATAGCTGAAGGTATTTTGGACCCAGGCCCCAGAAAGCCTTGTGGACAATGCAGAGGGTTTTGAATTTAATCCTTGCATCTACCGGGAGCCAATGGAGGGATTTCAAAGCTGGAGAGATACAATCCCAGGGCTTGAGGCCAAGGACAAGTCTTGCTGTCCTGTTCTGGATTAGTTGCAGAGGGCAGATAGTAGAGGCAAGTAGATTTATAAAGAGGCTATTACAATAGTCAGCCTAGAGAGAACCAGAGCTTGGGAGACCATGAGCTTCTGGGGGAAGGAGAGGAAAGGCAGAGTACCTCTGAGGAGGTGCAGTAGGAAGTTTTACTTTTTAGAGACATCAGAGATGTGGGCGGAGAAGGAAAGTGTGGAGTCAAAGATGACCCCGAGGTTCTTAGCCTCGCAAGTGGGGGTAGGAGGAGGGCAAAGGGAGGCCGGCCAGAGAGTGAGGGGAAAGGATGGTGAAGGTGTACCGATGAGGAGGATCTCTGTCTTGCTGGCATTCAGACAAAGATCATTGGTGACACACCAATCTTGAATGGCAGTTAGACAATCAGAGATGAGAGAGGAAGAGGGGGTGGCAGAGGGCAGCCTAAAAATGAGTTGAGTGACATCAGCGTAGCACTGGAAATTTGAGCAGAAAATGGCAATGCCGTGGGCGAGAGTTGCCAGGTGTTGGTTGAAAAGCCAGGGCGAGAGGTTAGACCCTTGGGGAACACCACGGGTAGAGAGGAAGATAGATGATAGGAAGGACTCAAGTTGGACCTGGGAGGGTCGATCAGAGAGGAAAGAGGTCAGCCAGGCCAGAGCCTGATCAGTGATACCCAGGTTATCACAGAGGCGGTTGAGCAGGATGGTATGGTTGACCGTGTCGAAAGCAGTAGAGAGATCGAGGAGGCTGAGGACAGAGGGAATGTTAGAGTCCAGGTTGGAGAGCTGATCTTCACGGATGTTCAAGAGAGCAGTTTCCGTGCTTCTGGCAGCTCTGAAGCCAGACTGGTGGTCATGGAGACAGCCAACAGAATTAGAATGAAGGTTAAGCTGAGAGATGGCCAACTTTTCCAGGAGTTTGCCCAGAAAGGGAGTAATGGAAATTGGGCGATAGTTAGCTTGGCAAGAAGGATCAGCTGTGGGTTTCTTGAGAAGAGGATGCACAAAGGAGTGCTTCAGAGGGGAGGGGAAGGTTCGTGAGGCAAAGGAGTGGTTGCAAAAATCAGCAAGGGCCGGAGCGAGGCTATCAATGTGGTCCTTGGTGGTTTTAGAGGAACAGGGATGAACCTGTTATGACGAGGCTTTTATAGATGGGACTTGTCTAAGACCTCGTGAAGGGAAAAAAGAGGAAAGGACGAGAAGGATGGTGGGGGGCTGGCTAAAGGAGGGTCAGCAAGCACAGATGGAGAGGGGAAAAGAGGGGTGGGAGTGGAGAGGCTAGACAGGATGTCCTGGGTTTTTGAGATAAAGTGTGAGGCAAGCTTCTCCCTGTCAAAATGATTCAAAGATAAAGAGACCACGTGACATCGAACAAAGATGGAGCTCTGCTCTCAGTGAACAGGATCCAGAGGATAAAGAGTGAGAGAGACAACACAACTAAAGCAGTGTGGAAACGATGGAAAAGGGGGAAAAGATGAAAACGATGTGATAAAGGCTGTGGTAATTGTGGGCGCTTTAGACGGCTCGGTTTACTCAGATGCATCTGACTCATTTGATCAGTTCCAGAGGCCAGAGCAGGCCAGGGCTCAAGGAGCAGCCCATAAAGAGGTCATCCGAAAATTGTACGCAAGTGTTCAAAAACACACAGAAAATCAAACATGTGCTCACGCGACCGAAGTGAGGCAACAAACGCAAGGTCGCAGGGAGAGGTCAAGAGAGTCAGTAGCGTCCGGAGACCAAATTGGTATATGTGTTTCTTCTACCAAACAATCATGTTCGGGAATGGTGGAGAGCTACGGATACAACTTGGCTGTGCAGGACCGAACTGCGTTAACAGAGAATCAGTTACGCAGTTCCCTGCACAACTTAATTCTCAAACACTGACAAGAGCAGAGCTCGAAGAGGCAGCCAATATAAGAGACGCCCCTAGCGCACAGGAGGCAAACTCTTTCAAAGGATCTACAGGTGATTCTGGAAACTTAAATAACCCTATTGATGTGCAAAACAAGGAATCACCCAATGGCAAAAGCAAGTCCCCAATAACTCGGCTGAAAGGAAATAATAAGAAAAAGGGGGGAATTGAACTACCAACACAAGTAAAGCAACTATTACATGATTCAAAGAATCAAATGTCGACTCCATTAATTGGCAAAAAGTCATAATGTAAGCATCCACAAAACCTCAATTGCAGAAGAGATTGGGGAATTGGAATGTCGGGAAAACTTCATCAAGACAATGAAAGTGAGATCCAATCGAAATCCAAATATCATAAATCAGTGCTGGCAACAATTGAAATCACATGCTAATGAACACTCTGATAGGAGTGAGAAGCGGTGACTTTAACCTGGAAGATTCAAACATTCAAGATATGGAAACTGGATCAAAGACTTCCGAAATAAGACCACCTCTTTGAGGGGTAGATGGAAGAGAAATGCCAACAATACCAATCATTGGAAGGGCAGGTCTTCAAACAAAAGTACCTATGGGAAATGCAAGACATACTACGTCAAGCTCCCAAGGTCAAGACAGTCTAAAGTCACCTGGGAAAAAAACAGTTTCCTCTCAAACAACGCTACCAATGGCCTCCCTCAAGGAAAATGTAACATCACAGGAAGGCAGGAATCGTGTTGGTTCAACGTATCATGACCCCTCAAGAGACTTAGATTCCAAAACCAAGACGATCAAAAGTGAGAGGGATATAAGTGATGAAGAACGAACTCCACAACCCGGAAAAATCATCTCTCCATTGGTACAGGCATGCAAATTCACAACAATGTCATGGCAGCATTATCAGTCTCGCTTGCCCCATATACAAAGCTTTATGAGTCAATAAATGATAGCTTAAAGGACAACAACACCTTGCTAGCGCTGATCCACTCCAAACCAGTGGCACAGGAAACTCTTTCTTCAAAATTGGAGGCTTGTTTAAATCATGAGGCCAAAACTTCAGTCGCTTGGCAAAGGAGGCTATATGACTTAGCTAGTGGGGATCAAGATGAAAAAGCAACTCTGACACACGCTCTTTTAGACTCACTAAAATGGATGAAAAAAACAGCTGAGTCAAAAGAATGTGAGCTGCAAGCTTCTCTTGTAAGTGAGAAAAAGATGCATTCAGAACTACGATGGACAAATAATTTAACCTCAAAAGGGCCTAGCCACCCTATAGGAATAGCTAAGCCACCCGGAACTCAACTTGGCGTAAGTGGAAGAGCTGAAACAGAGTGCAGAAAAATAGATCCTATTCCAAAAACTAAAATTAACGAAAACAAGATGGCCATTACGGTTGACGTCCTTGATGCCTCAAATATTCCAAACAATCGGGAAACTTATAAAAAAGAGAATGTTAAATAAATATCAAAAGAAAAAGTGAATACAAAGTCCTCATCAAGTCGAAAAAAACAGCAAAAGAAACTCGAGCACTCCCTATCACAAATAAGGAGCAATCCAATAAGTCTATGACCACTGGAAATTAATGCATGTATCCAGTATTAGTTCCGTCCCAAGGATGGATCAAGGAAAAGAACGACAGCGAAGATATATAAAAAACGTATTACTCAATGCAGGAACCGGATCAAGGGCCTTTCTGTGAAACATGCAACATCTAAAGCAAACTATCCTTCCAAAAGTAAAAAGTAAGAAACAAAGCAGTGAAGGATGTGTTACTACTAAAGACAGGGAAAGACATGCCACATTTGAAAGAATATTTATTGAAGACGTCAGCGGCAATAAGACATACACTGACGAAGCTGACGCATCGTGACGATGCGTCGTTCTATATTGAGGAAAATGAAAATAAGGCACAGTTTGAAGAAATTGAAGACATTGAACACGATTCAACAGAGTCATTGGTATCTGATAACTCCTTGAATGAAGAAAGAGAGAGTGGAAGTAGTTCCGAAGAATCTGTTGAGGTTGAGTATGAAGAGGAAATGGAATTTCTTACTATGGAACAAAAAAGAAACCGACGACACTTGGAAGTAGACCATTCAACAAAAGTGCCCAATAACATAGATACTGAGGCACAGAGCAAGAACAACTGGAATCCAAAAGAGCCAGCTGGAGATGCCGGCATAAATGAGGGTAGACAGCCCAAGAAGTCAACTGAACAATGTGATGTTAAAGACAAGCCGAAAATAAGGATAGAAAACATCGGCATAGGAAACGATGGACCAAACTTGAATCGACAAAATCTGATACAGCTCTTACATTGTGTGCATCAACTAAGGAGCATAAAATCAGACGATATTGCTGTTGCCAAATACATGGACGAAAAGCGAGTGGACAGAGTGATTCTACACTTGAACTCGACAAAAGCTAAGACCATCATGCTGACGGAAGGTCCTAAACTGATAAAACGAGGGTATGAATTGCATGATCACAATCTCAGTACAATGGAAAATGAGATCAAAAAAAGAAAAAAATCTCGTCCAAGCCGTGAAGATGATGAGCAAAAATGTAGTGTTTACGAGAGGCGGGGGCATAGAAACGAGAGATTTAAAATAAAGATTGACAATCGTAAACGGGATCTTGAATTTAACTCTAATGAGGAAACAACTCAGAAGAGTCAAATGCCTAGAGATGGCTGGTCGTAGCTAGCTAAATCCCTTTGAAATAAGAACAGGAAAACTAGCAAAACCAGATAGATGGAATTGAACAGGATAGCGTGATTTCATGGAACACGAGGGGTTACAAGCATCTGTTGAACATAGTGAACCCCCATCTCGAACAAGCCTCTTTAATATGCTTACTAGAAACTTGGCTTCAAGAGCTACCGACCTGTGAAAATGATGACATTCATATAAACCCGGCAACAAAGGGCAATAATGGAAGACCCTATGCAGGCCTCTTAATGCTGGTAAGACACAAAATAGGCACCTCAACTATTAAAAAAGAGAATCCCAACCGATACATGCAATCGCCTCTAATTGAAACAAATTCACAGGATCCGAGTGTCCAAGAAAGAATCTTATTGATGAATATTTACTGGAATCCAGTGGGAATTAAGATAGCAATCCTGCTAAATAAAATTGTGGAAGTAATTAAAATTCAACCAGCTAAAAACCCGCATCTAAACATAGTCATATGTGGAGACTTAAATATTAAATGCCTCAAGGAAACGCAAATCTTTATGTCCTAAGTATGGGCAACACAGATGCAGCAAAATGGGTACAAATGGTTACCGAGAACAACTTATACATGCTAAATGGGCAAGTGAATAGTGACATTTTGGAGAAAAGCAACCTGGACAAACGGACTCTCCAGTTCCACAGATCACTATATTTGGATTTCGAAAACTAATTTACACAAGATAGTCAGTTTTGAGGTGTTTTCCCAAACTGATAGCGACCACAACATCTTAAAATTGAGCTGGCAAATGAAAGCAAATCAGTCTGAGAGAACTACACTTTGCAATGTTGAGCTACATCCTTAGGGGGATCGCCTACGGCTATCAAAGGGATATCAAGGCCATAACAGAAAGATATAAAATGCAAACGTGTGGTGTCAACTCCGAGGTAGCATATGATTTGTTGTTAAAAGTGTATTTTTTTTATTTTTTTTTTTAATTTTGTTATAGCTGAATAAATCAACTTTTCAAAAATACATGATAATTCCATAAAAAGGTCCCAATACATGGTTCGCATACACTTAAGGACATATAGTAAAGAAAGCTGAACGACAACAAATACCACAGTTTGCAGAATAATACAATTGCTTCAGCACAAGTTACCCTATTAAGAACAATCTCAAAAGATAGAAAACCACATCAACTCATGTACATTCAACCAATTATTAATATGACTGTTCATAAAAAAAGTTCACAAGGTAATATAAATTCTAGAAAGTGCACCAGTGCCTTTATAACCGAAAATCTGGTACTGTTGATTAGAGAACTCCATATCTCCAAATCGTCCCATTGCATATGCACATTTAGCAGATTCGTAAAATGTTTTGCCCGTATGTCTTCCAAAGCGTGGCATGCAACTATCACGTGTTGTAAAGTCTCTTTGACACTGTGACAATTACAAAACCGACAAAAGTTTAGTTCAGGAGGAATAGTCTTCTGCCTCACCAACACTTCTCTCGTAGGCCACAAGTTCATTCTCAAACGCAAGAACTTGGACCGAATTTTCGCAGAGGGACATTTTAGTAGATAACTTGGCGCTTGACCCAAGCATTTAATGCCAAAGATTTTAGAATTAAAATCTTTATATTGTCTGCAACGTTCATAGTTCTGGATCCACTCCCATTGATAATATTTTGTTTTAGCACGAATTGGGTTCTCCATCAGCAGCTGTAATGATATATCAGCTTCAGACATAGCGTTTAATACAAAGCCACGCCATCGACTAGGAAAAGCCAAACCGGAGGAGGTCAAGTAGCCAGCAATCGTACTCATTATATTGTTCTCACCACCACCAAGAATGCATTTCCGAAAGAAAGAACACAGTCTCCATTTGACCCTACTAGATAATGATTTGAGCCCTAGTTCAAAACGCAGCATAGGCAAGGGTAGGCAGTTTGGCAAATTTAGAACCTTTCTCCAAAATGTGGCCTCAAGTTTATCCCAAGCTTGGTCATTAGAATACAGCTTGGATTCTACACCATATAATAAGATGGGGATGACTTTTTGCTCATAATACATAAACAAATGCCTCAGTGTAAATTTCCCATACTTATAAACGAGTATTTTCGCCTGTGACAGCAGCATTGACAGTTTTGACTGTAACACAGTCGAGTGTCTATTGTCGATGATGGTATTTTGAATGTATAGGCCCAGATATTTGTATTCTGACACAATTTCTATTGGTTGTTGTTGTAAATACCACACTATGTTTAAGCTCTTAGCTTTCCCTCTTGACTTACAGACTAGAATCTGAGATTTTCCAAGTTGACTAGAAGTTGGTTCTCCTTAGAATAGTTAGACAATGCAGACAACAAGTTCTGGAGACCTCTAGGAGTTTGCGATATTAAAACAAGGTCATCCGCATAAAGCAACCATGGTATGCGCTGACCACCAAGTTCAGGAGCATCCGACAAAGTATGCACGAAATAACTCCCCATATCCAATATGAACAAATTGAATAATATCGATGCTAAGCTGCACCCCTGTTTGAGTCCCAGAAACGTTGAAAAGGAAGAAGATAGAAGACCTTCAAAAGAGAGCCTAACACGCATAGACGTGTCCGTATGTAGTTGAATGATAATTGACAAGAGAGAAGAAGGGCAACCAAAAACTTTTAACTTATAAAATAATAAGTTTCTTGTTAAAAGTGTATGAAATCAGAAGCTGTTTTTTAAAAATGGCTTCACACATGGAAAAACATCAGTATAGTGTAAAATTGGTCGACAGAAGAAAACAACTAGGATGAGAAATTCAACTAATAAAAAAATGGAGTAATGGAGAGTCTTGAGTAAGTCAAATATAAAAGGCACAACAACAATATAAAAACTGGCTTATTGAATTCCGGCAATGGAGAGACCATGAGCAAGGGGAAATAATGCTAGTCGCCTTATCAAAGGTAACCACAAGAGAAATATGGGATATAATAAACAATCTAACCTTAAATCACAGAAACAGCTTATAAGTGGAGTCAAGTATTTGGAACCTTAGAGGTGACGCAAGAACAGATTACGACAGTCTCTAATAAACCATGGAAAACGATGATGGATGAACATCAAATTGAAAAAACCATAAGGAAACTAAAAGACTCTTCCGCTGCAGGAACGGACGGGCTCACAAACATACATTTAACGAACGATCCGGCAAAATGGGCAGAGATGATTAACATGTTATTTAAAACAATTGAAAAACAAAAGGAAATTCCTGAAGCTTGGACTAAAAGTATAACAGTCCCTATCTTCAAGAAAGGGAAACGAGATGATCCAAAAAATTATAGGCCAATATCCCTTTTAGCAACCATAGAGAAATGATTTGCTTCGGACTCACAAAGAGGGTTAACTGACTGGGCAGAAAAGAATAACATCATTGACCCTTGACAAACCGGTTTCACTAAGGGAACCAGCACAAACTAAACCTCATTATTCTGTCAGTGCTAAAACTAAACTCCAGTGGAAATAAAGGCGATTACATCTGGCCTTTGTAGACTTCAGTCAAGCATTTGACAGAGTAAACCGCACCAAACTATGGACAAAACTAAAGAAGTGGAACTGTCCAGATGAGCTCTTAGAACCAATAAGAGCTTTACATCAAAACACTTCTACCCAAATACGAATCTCCAATGAGGGCACCCTAACAGCTGACGTAGACATCAAAAAAGGGGTCAAACAAGGATGCCCCATGGCCGCAAAACTTTTTAAGTTATACATTGCGGATCATTCTGAGGCAATAAGTGAAACAAGGCACTTCACTCCTAAGATTAACGAGCAAGAAGTAGCAATAGTTTGCTATGCAGATGACATAGGTATCATTGATAAAACCCACATTGGCCTCCAACGTCTGTTAAACAAGTTACAAACTTATATGACTGCAAATAATTTGGAGATCAGCATCGCCAAATCTAAAATCATCTCCATAGGCAGTGTAAAGAAACAACTTGCGAAAAGATTTCGTTTGCAAATTGGGGGAAGAGATCTTCGAGAACGTAACAGAAATACGCTACCTGGGCATCAGATTCAGCAACTATTGTGCCCGAACAAATTGGGAGACAGAGCTCTAAGGGTGCTAAGCTCCCAAGGATCAATTTTGAATGGGAGATTCAGGAAATGTTCTCTTCTGCCAGTGCTAATATTTTACACACAAAAAGTGATCCCAACGCTATTTTATGGAAGTGAGGCTGGGTTGAACCTGTCATGACACATCTGGGCGAAAAGCGAAAGTTTATTTTGGAAATCAATTCTGAATCTTCCAAGTTGTATACCGATAGTTGCGATAAGAGCAGAATTAGGTCTTGAATACCTACAGTCAAAAATTAAATGGAAGTCTCTGTCTCTCCTAAGAAAATTTCATGTAGACAAACCAGCG
Source organism: Ambystoma mexicanum (assembly GCF_040938575.1). Taxonomy (NCBI): domain Eukaryota; kingdom Metazoa; phylum Chordata; class Amphibia; order Caudata; family Ambystomatidae; genus Ambystoma; species Ambystoma mexicanum. Next base: position 173,017,328 of record NC_090923.1, on the reverse strand, counting down.
GTGGGGTCCAAAATACTTACAAAGTGTGGACGAGGAAATAGTGCAGTCTTACTTAATACATGGAAAGAGGAGTGGACGATGGTACCGCACGATCTTGACTTATCAATTGAAGAGCTGTTATCCGAACCCAGTAAAGGAAAAAATGAAGAGGCAGGACTGGATCCAAACAACGGAAGCAAAACTGTCACTTAAGTCCCATAAAAACATGTCAAATGAACATCGAAAAAGGGATACTCTCCCCAACTACTTGATGAAATTACCTTCAAAATTTTACTGAGAGAGGTTAATGAAAATTCAGCTTGGTGCTTACCCAACAAATGAATATAAACACAACACAGGGAAAAGAGGAATTAACTTGGGGATCTGTGGATTCTGGCAGCGCGAGAACCAGATGGAATCGACGAATCATCTCTTACAGGAATGTACAGCAGTTGGAGACGTTAGACAACGAAGTCTTCATAGCTACATGGTTCCATTTAAAGTTAAAACCTCAGAGGAATGGTGGGAAGACTTTGTGCAAGTAATGAACCAGTGATTTAGCTGTGCTGGAACAAAGTTTTTAGACAAGGCAAGGATGCTGAAGTAGAAGTCTCGCCACAAGCATAATGGTGATGAGATTTTTTATTTTCTTTTAACTGGCCATGGATTTGCCTTCAAAAATCTTGATATGAATTGTGAACAAGGTTTTTGGTATCTGTTAAAAAATAAAAAATAAAAAATGGTCTAACGTGATTGAAGGTAATTTTTGGTGATATGTGCTGGGCCTGCCACGTTCTGCCTCTATTGAATATGTTTGCCTGGAATTTGGTCTGGTCTCTATGAGAGCTATGCTGTTGATAGGCAGGGGTGTTTTGTTCCTAAAAGCAATTTTGTCCTCGCTGTGACCACTCTTAGCAAAACTATGCAGGCATTATAGCATGGCACAAAAAGAGGGAGTTGGCAATCCTTTTGTGAATCTATTCAATCAAACCTGCCATCTCATAAATTGGGAGCCACATTTTGAACGTTATGATACATTCAAGGTACTCAAAGGGGCCTTTACTAGGAGAGTAGAGAACTGGGACTAGCTTGGAAACTACGAACACCTTACACGGCTATGTGGATACCCACAGGTGACCCATATGACACCTAGTTATTTGAAACCCCAACGTTATCTGTCTCTCTGTCCTGATCCCGGAGGCCCGTAAATTCCGCCTTCTGATGCATACTAATCAGCTCCTGGTGCGCTCGGTACCTGGTGCCAAATGGAACTTACCCAAAAATGAAAGGTATTGCAGAATTTGTAAGATTCCCGATAACATGGAAACAGTGAAACATCTTATCACTCAGTGTCCGTGCCTAGGCCCCTCTATAGGACCACTTTGGGTAACCTAGTGCACGATCACGACACCATTAAGTCTTCCGAATTTTGGATATACTATTCCAGTACACAATCTGTTACAGCGCACTCGGCACTTTCCTGGGTATGGAAACTAGTACAACAGAAATTGAAAATTGATTGAAATAGCCGTAACCTGTTTGAAATTGGATTGAATTGATTGCGAACTGATCTTGTCTTTGAATTGTAACTAAAGGTCTATTAGGATTTTATGGATAGGTTTTATCACTGTGATTCTAATTGTTTTATTGTTTTGCAAAAAAGGAAACCTTTGATGATTTTTCTAATACATAAGTACATCTATGAAATGACTATGTGATAGTTGGTCAATTGTGTTATAGGCAAATGCAATTGTAAAGGTTCTAAATGAACAAAAAACATGAATACATTTAAAAAAGGAAAACAGGACCTTGCTGTCTGCATATAGACCTATTTCCCTTTTGAACACCAATCTGAAGCTCTTTGGTACATGTTTGTTGACTAAACTGGAACAATGGGTAGTTGGAAATGATATTCTTTACACAACTCAGCTGGAATGTCGCCCTTCATTGAAAACATCTGATCAGGCATTTAAACTTTCTGGCGCTGCCCACTCGCTGTCTATCAAAAAGGAACCCATTTATCCAATTTATCTAGCCTTAATGGACCTGAGCACAGCCTTTGACAAGGTTAATAGAGACAAACTTTGGCAAGTGACCAGGTCCCTAAAGTGCCCACAATCCATATTGGACATTTTAGTGATTCTTCATGAAAGCGATGAAGGAGTGGTGGACATGGCCACTACACCCCGTGGTTCCCAAAAGACTTGGGTGTAAGGCATACTTGTGCTTTTGCCCTCTGTTTTCTATCTGTATTAACAGCCTGAACAAAGTACTTGTAGATTCTGACGCAGATGTACCAATGATTGTTGACATGTCACTGTCATCATTTGCATATATGGACAATACTGTGCTAATAGCAAGAGCGCATCAGTTACTAATAAACAGGTACGCAGCATATGTGAATGTATTGGATATGCAGTGAACACGACTAAGCCCACAAGTAAAAAAGATCTATATGATAAAATCCAAAGTTGCAGTAACATATACAGTGCCTCTTTATGAGGGTGCACAAAGTTACATGATTTACAAAAAGTGGAAAACCAGTTCTTGAAAAGAATGGGCCCACCATCATCCGCACCGAATTATGTGGCACACACAGAAATGAGCATGAAGTGTATGCTAGATGAAATCCTAATGGGACCAGGACTTCATTGGCTGCCTTTATGGGCAAATCCACAGATGATCCTAATGCAACATTTAATTTGTAATATGGTACAGAATAGTGGGGCAGGCGACATACCCTGGGTTAAAACATGTCAGGTCATTGTTTCATATTATTAATGCCGACCATCATTTTACTAATTTGGTGCTTGCAACACCAGAGGGGCGAAATAGTTGAATAGCTTCCATTAAATATTCTTTCCATGACAATAGAGAATCCCTGGAGCTTAATATAACCACTAATCGAATCCACATGACAATAGCATACAAGACTGTTTGCTCTGAACCAATAGTTCAGTGGAGAGAATGCTGATTACGAGTGCTTGTTTTAACTGTCTACATGTGTTAGCTACTAGATTTGGCAATCTTTAATTACAGAAATGCAAAATGTGCAACGCTCGGAAGGAAGATCTAACGCGCTTTGTTTTTCTGTCCAATGTATACTGAAGTGATCCAGTACTGTAATACCAGTCTTAAGAGAAAAGGATTTTATGCAATTACGCCCCGGCACTTTATTACTTGTTTATGGCAGAAACACCTTTAATAGTATGGCCATTACTGTCTTATGTACAACAAGCAGGGATAATTTGAGGTCTGTCTTAATTTATTTTAGAATTGTGAGAAGGATGAAGAACCTTAATTTAATAGTAGCACTCCGATGGTGAATTTTAAATTTTCTACTGCATGGTATGTAATCATTGATCCATAAATGTATTTATTATGTCATCTTTTTTTATTGTTGTTTATACATGTATTTGTGCACGTTTTAGGGAAAAAATAATATTGTGAATAAACTGTTGATTGAGTAAATAGTTCACTTCTCTCCACAACCCTGCATATAGCACAGATTCCCTTAATTAGTAATGATACTCACTGCCTCTTCCTCTCTCAGCTCCAAAGCCCACTTTCTGTTGTACGATATGTAATGTATCTTCATGCAACTCCCCCTACATCATGCATGATATGATATGGCATTTATAACACGCCTATACACAAGTGTTTCTTTCGTTAGTAGTAATACTCCATGCCTATTCATCTCTCCACTTCAAGAATCTATGCTAATTGTATAATACATTGTGTACCCCACCCAAAACCCCACCTACAGTGTGGATGCATTTATGTAGCGATACTACTCCACATCATGGACTAGTGCACGCTACATAGTAAATGCTGCACACATTTCCCATCAATAGGGAAGGCAATGGGAACTCTCAGTACCTCTTTGCTCATAGGAACAATGCACACTTTTTCATAAATAACACCTGCCCTCCTTTACACTGACAGCATAGCTTTCCATCTTTACTCTTCAAAACCTCTTCAGCATGATGTGCTATTTACCAATGCATTTGATGTGCATCTTTCCTAACCTAAGGCACTTTTTGCAACCTTTTCACCAGTAGTGATCAACAATACCTCAATCTACATACACCAATCACAATGAAAAATACCTTTTCTTTTCACCGCCCTGTTTAACAATGTTGACTCCATACTCTTCCAACCCCCAGCCAACTGTAGCTAGAGTATAAACGCCATTCCTCACAGTGTTATCCATTACCTCTGCATATCGCTGTTATAGTTCGAGTGGTGTCATGCCTAATATTTTATTTAAAACATTGAAGTAATTATGGGTGGTATATTGGTTTCATTAAGCCACTAGTGAATATGTAACTTACCCCCAAAATAACCCCCTGAACGTGCACCTGTTTGGGGCTATTTGATAGCTGAAAGTCGATTCAGATGAGGCTGCATCCTGTCTAGAAGTAAATACAAGGCCACATTGAATCACTACCCTACTCAATGTGAAGAAACCACATACTTGAGCCTGGAGGATGGGGACTGAGCTGATACTGAGGGATGGGGACCATTACCTGCTCTGTGATGCAGAACCTAGAGCAGGAGTATCCGGGTTCCCAGCCCATTGCTCACCCTGTTTGTTTAACTCACACAAATGACCCTGAAATCTCTTGGAAATCTGGAAAGTTATCTTTCCCTTAACAGCGAGTTTGGGACCGACAATAATAATGAATGTGCAAGGACAGTGTAAGCAAATGTCTTTGGAGAGAGTAATTCTAAGGAAACGTTGCTTCATCGATTCTCTTCCATTGGAGTTGGTTAACCTGTGCCAGCTCTAGGGTACTGCCTCTATGAGGAAAGACATCCAACTTAGCCCATAGCCAAATCCAGTCAACACCAAGTCTTTCTCCTTCTCAATTTCAGTCGGTCTCAAAGGCCAAAACTTTAGTTTCCTGTGAGAAAGTCCAAAGCTTGAAAAAAGTTTCCAAGCCAGGTTTCTGTAAGTCTTTGAATCGGTCCGCCTCTAAATCTCAGTCCACCATTTACAGTGTTAAAAAAAAGGCCTTTTGAAAGTTGTCTAATGTGCTCTGTTCTGAGCCTTGTTAAAGCTCCCCCGAGACACCCAGATCTCGTCTTTGGCAGGGTTTTGCCATGGGGGCCAGGTCCAAGTTCTGTGGGACTTTTGTGCCTGGATGATCGTTTGTCCCTCTCTTCCATGTTGTTGGTCCTAGGGGGCCATACACACCGTAGAGGACTGGGTGTAACCTCTCTGACCCTCTGTGATGTTGTACAGACTTGTGCCGCCACCTGACATCGTTTTCTTCCCTGGACCAAGCTGTCCAGTTGGAACCTCCCTGTTTTCAATACTTGTCGGTGTAGCCTGGGCCACACCCTCCACCTCAAGCTTGGTGAAACGATCTCTACCCTAGTTGGTTGGTGTTCTTATTTCCCAGTACCTAACTTGAGAAATGTATCTGTCTCCCACCAATTGTTTCTCTTTGATGGCAAACCTCCTCCTATTGTATAATCTCCATCTCTATCCAACTTCCAGTTCTCTTCACTAACCCCCTCCTTCTTGCTGTGCTGCGTTTGGACAGGGGAGTGTGAGGAAACTGGTTGAACCTGGACAACGTGGACAAGCTTTCTTTCTGAATGGCCTACAAAGCTACAGTCATATCGTCTGTGTTGATCTGTGAATAAGGTTATTTTGGGGGCAGCCTGCATTTTGGGTTTCAGACTATGGGGCATGGAAGGATTACTCTCCTTTCCTTCCAGATATTGTGGGGAGGTGAGTGGTTTTTGTTTTTCTCTGTTGTTCCCCGCAGGTATAAATCAAGTCGGAGATCTCTATAAGAAGCTTTTTTTCTCCAAACGCTGTTTGCTGTGGGTGATTTGCAACACCATGTCATTTTAGGTGTCCGTTTTGCCTGTTTAGGAAGGGTGGGATTATGTCATAAGGAATTTGGTTGCCTTCTGTGTCAGCGCTGGAAGGGTTTTTGCGTTGATTCCGCTGACCACTCCAAAGCAAGTATTCTGGGCCAATTTCCTAGTAGGGTGGTTTGGGGAACTCCGGTTTATCTCCTCTGGTCTAGCAGCGACTAGCTTGGGATGGAACCCGGCCTCTATGACCACCCTACTGTCACTGAACTGTACAGGCAAAGAACATTTATTTAGTAACAGACATATGTTTCCAAACACTGCTCACAAAGGAAATTGCACAGACCACTAGTTTCCCTTCATGAGCTCCCACATATGTAAAAAATCTGAAATTTTGCACAATTGCAGATTGACTTGAAACGTCAGCAACTGATGTAGTGCTAGAAAATGGCCCGGGGAGTCAAACCAGGATGGCAGATGTGGGTAAAATAATGTTGATTAGTGTGGAGGGTCAGAAGAAGGACTGTGATGACATTTCCAAGAATTCTTTATTAACGATAAATATAAGGCCTATATTTCCCTTTTACTGTGGGGTGTTCCCTGCCTATATAAATAACTAAAGTGTTTGTCATTCGTCGGGTAATGTCCAAATGAAAGACTCTGCTGTCAAAAAAACGAATCATAACTGACGTCGACGATAGAGTTGGTGGCGGCTGCTCTCACGAAGGCTAAGGAGGCAGACCCGGTTAAGGTGTAGCCCCCGCAGCGCAGAAGGTATCCCTGCTCCCTAGGCATGAAACCGGCACAATGGCTTTGGCAAAGTCTGCTGGCACGCCGTAGGAGAGGACACCGTCTCAGAACCCGGTTCCGGCTCCTCAGTGTGGAAAAAACGGGGTGGGGGAGGCCCCGGATCAGTCCCAGCCCGTGGCCCAAGCCATGGAAGTGGCCTAGTGTTCTGATCACGCCAGCTCAGCCGAGGGATGCATCTGTTGACATCCTGTCGACCCTCCACACCTTGGTGTTGAAGATCCAGAGGAGGATGCCACAGGGCCCAGTTCCAGTGGTCCCCCATTCCTCCGATCAGCTGCCCGTGAAGAAGAGGAAGCGTCATCCGACGCCCCCATTTCAGCCTCCACATCCGCGTCGGGCCACTCTCCCCCAGCAGACCTAGACACTGGTATGGGGACGGATACAGTCATGACGACGACAATGATATCATTGCGGCGGGTCTCCGCAGTTTAGGTCATCCCCACCAGATGAGGTGGGGTCGTTCCATTCCATGACCGCCAGAGCCTTCGAGCTATTCCAGCTTGTGTCCGAAGAAACTAGGAAGGAGGGTTTCGAGGGGATTGTGTCCGCCAACATATTCCACATCTTTGACATTGATTACCACAGTGCTGCTTCAGAAAACTTTTTCGGCGTAGGCGTCCGGCGTCGATGACGTCTATACGCTCCCTCAAGGACCTCCTCCGACCGCCGTCACCAGATGTTATATGTAGGATGCATGACGCCCGTAGCCCCAGTTCAATTTCTTCCGCGAACGTGTTCACTTTGAAACCTCGGCGCGCCTCGGTTCTCTCTTGTGAATCGGTTCTTCGAATATCGTTGTGTTAAACGAAAATATGTCTTCGTCTTCTGCTACCCCAAAGTCGGGCTTCAAGAAGTGTTGGGACAGCGGTTCCAAGATGTCTCTGCTGGACCCGCACGGTGTCTGCCTTTGATGCCTCGGTGAGAGCCACGCCACTGATGACTGCGGCAAATGCCAGTCTTTGACGTCGAAGGACTTGCGGGAGCAGAAGATGAAGCTGTCAGCGGGTAGGGTTTCCAAACCCTGTAAGTCGAAGTCCGCTGGACTTTCGACCGACGATTCAAGGGGCGACTCTCCGCATCAGCGTAAGTTCATGGGGTCTCGTTCCAGGAGTGGTTCCCGCCATTCCTTGGCCTCTTAGAGGCATGCACGGAAGCGCCGTTATCAGTCGCCTTCCCCGTCCTCGTCTGAGGACTCCGCCAGACAGCGGGCTGCTTGTCCCACCAACTATTCATCTCCGGCGGAATGGGATGCCTTCCGAAAGGAGATGATGCCCATTTTTGAGTCGCAGGGCACCGTTCCGGCCGTGCCTTCGCGAGAAGCCGGCACAGAGCGCTCTAGAGCCACCGCTTGCATGCCTTCGGGCTCGGGCGGTCGGCGAGATCCCGTTCGGACAAGGAGGATCGCCATCGTGCCCGCTCCAGGTCCCGGTCCTCGAATCAGCGCCATGTCTGTCGAGGGAATTTCTCGAGGCTCGTGCTCCGAGGAAGCCATCAGCGCCGAAGCCGTCGAAGGATGCGCTCGGGCTCCGGCCTCGAAGCCGCTGTCGAAGTCGTCGGCACCTCGGTCAACGTCAACACCACTCCCATCAGCGCCCTCAACGCCTTTTGAAGAATTTTTGCCAGAGGTACCCCAGAGCGCTGTGGAAGCTCCTAGGAAGGCGCTCAGCAAGTCTGTGCTGCCTATACTTGACCCATACTCTGTTCCTCCTCCCAGGGTGGACTTGTTCCAACCCTTGGAGTACATTTCAGAGGTTGAGGAAGGGTCTGAGGAAGAGGTTCCTCCTGAGGTTCCTGATGACCTGTTGTCTGGTCATAGCCAATTGGAAGACTTTCGTCAATCTTTAAATGACACAAGTGGTCTTGATACCTCCCCGGAGATTGAGTTTGGCAGGCCTGTGCCTGGTACACATGCTGACTCCTCGTACAGGCGCCTCATGTCGAGGGTGACAGAGTATCTGGGGTGGTCTGCTCCACCTGTGGATTTTCTGCAGGATGACCTGACAGATATCCTTGTCCAAGGTCCACCCACTGACCCGGTGTTGCCATTTCATATGGCCTTACAAAGAAGGGTGGCGGTGGCTTGGACTGCTCTGGAGACTCTTCCGGCAGTAAATAAGTTGTTACCGAAAAAATACTGCCAGTGGCAACCCCTGCTACTTGTCCACGCACCCCACTCCGGAGAGTTTGGTGGTAGAGGCGGCTACGGCCCCAGCAAAGCAGGCGGCGTACCCTACAATACCTCCTGAAAGGGACGACAAACGCTTTGACGGTTGGGCGAAGAAGGTATTTTCTTCTGGGGGTATGGCTTTAAAAGCAGCCAACTACTTTTTTTTGCCCTTGCAAGATTCACACACACTCTGTGGAATTGTGTATCTTTGGCGGCTGAACATATTCCCGAAGGGGAGGAACGGGATGGTTTTCTTGCCCTCATTCAGGATGGCAAGGATGCCATGTGTGAATCCGTTCAGTCGGGTCTGGACGTGGCAGACTGTGCCAGCCAGTCCATGGCGGCAAGCACCGTGATGCGCAGGTTTGCATGGTTGTGGAAGTCGAGGTTTGCTCCTGATGTACTGTCCGGCTTCTCAACATGCCCTTTGATGGTGTCCATCTTTTTGGCAGCAAGGCTGACAAGAGCCTTGAGAGGTTGCAGACCTCCAAAGCTGCAGCAAAGTCGTTGAGCACTGCAGTACGTTAACCTCCGCCTTTTCATCCTAGGGGACAGCAATGGAGGGGAGGTTCCTTTCGATACTACTCTTCCTTTGGTAGATCGTGGGGAGCTGCCAGTCAAAGGGGCCAACGTAGGAGTACCAGGGGTGGAAAACAAGGTACTCGAGGTGCCAAAGCCGCTCGGGCAGTTCCCTCTTTGCCCGCAGGCACTGCCACAGCCGCTTCCGCTCAGTCATGAGGCCATGTGCCATGGTTCGCCGGTTGGGGAAAGGCTGGCGCAACATCTTGTAGAATGGTGTGCCATTACTTCAGATGTGTGGGTTCTGGAGATCATAGCTCACGGCTACTGTCTTCCTTTCCGGCAGAGGCCTCACGACAATCCACCGGGGAAGCTCTCTTTAAAGAGTCTGGATCCGCTACTTGCGCAGGAAATCGAATCCCTGCTGGAGAAAGGCGTCATAGAACTGGTGCCTGTAGCGGAGAGGAACAAGGGATGGTATTCCCCATATTTTTTGATCCCGAAAAAAGACAGGGTATTGAGACCCATCATGGACTTGCGTGGTTTGAACAGGCTCCTCAGGAAGGACAAGTTCAAGATGGTTACTCTCTCTCAAGTCCTCCAGGCCCTTCATCTTCAGGACTGGTTGGTGTCTCTCGACCTCAAGGATGCTTACTTTCATGTGCCGATTCATCCCAAGCACAGGAAGTACCTGAGGTTCGTGGTTGATGACTCACATTTTCAGTTTTGGGTCCTGCTGTTCGGATTGACCTCCGCCCGAGGGTCTTCACCAAGCTAATGGTGGTGGTGGCAGCGTATCTCAGGAAAGGGGGAATTCACGTCTACCCCTACCTGGACGATTGGTTGATCAGGGCGCGCTCTCCCGAGCAAGTCCTGGATCATCTGTCAATCACCTTCCACTCCCTTCACAGGCTGGGCTTCTCCCTCAACTTAAAGAAGTCCTACTTGACACCTACCCAGCGGCTCCAGTACATCAGAGCAGTGCTTGACACATCCCTGGGGCAGTGTTCGCCTCCCCAGGTGGGAGCTCATCACATTCTGCAGATGGTGGACAAGTTTCAACATGCCCAGAGTCTCCCGGCCTTCGAGTTCTTGAGGTTGCTCGGCCTCATGGCATCCTGCATTCTACTGGTGCCAGAGGCCAGGCTGCGGATGAGATCTCTGCAGTGGGCTCTCAAGATGCAGTGGTTGCAGTCCTCCGGCAGGATGTCGGATCCCGTTCAGATGCCGCCCTCGGTCGCCCAGGATCTTCTGTGTTGGGCCGTTGAAGGCAATCTAATGAAAGGGGCTCCATTTTGGCTACCCGGACCGGAGGTGACGATCGTGACGGATGCATCCCTCACGGGATGGGGAGCTCATGCCAACGAGTTTACAGTCAGTGGTCGTTGGTCTCCGTCGGAGTCCAGACTCCATATCAAACTGTTGGAGCTGAAAGCCGTCAGGCTAGCCCTGAAGGCTTTTCTGCTGTCTGTGCGGGGGAAGAATGTCCTGATTCTGACGGACAATACAGTGGTCATGCACTACCTCAACAAAAAGGGGGGGGCAAGGTCTCTCCCACTTTGCAGAGAGGCGATTCAGCTCTGGTTCTGGGCCATCCAGCAGGAAATTTCGATCTCGTCAGTTCATCTGGCCGGAGATCAAAACGAGGCGGTGGACGCTCTGAGCAGGCAGAGCACGGTCTCTCACGAGTGGGAGCTGGCTAAGGAAGTTCTTTTGGAGATGTTCGCCCTTTGGGGGACCCCACAAGTGGATCTCTTCGCCACCAGTGTCAACCGGAAGTGAGAAAGATTCTGCTCGCAGGAATTTCCTCCAAGAGGAGCCTTAGGGGACGCGTTCGTAGTGGAGTGGTCCTTCCCACTGCTGTATGCATTTCCTCCAGTCCCCGTCATTCCACAAGTGTTGCAGAGGTTACGGAGGTTCGGATCCCGATTGATCCTAATTGCTCCGGCATGGGCCAGGAGAGCGTGGTACCCGGACCTTCTATACATATCCATCTGCCCTCCACGCCGTCTTCCCAACCGAGACAATCTGCTCTCACGGGAGGGGGGCGAGTTCTCCATCCAGAGGCCAAGTCTCTCAGTCTTCATGCTTGTTATCTGAAAGGCTGAGATATAAGGATTGGGACCTCCCTGAAGACGTGTTGGAGGTGTTGCTTTCGGCCAGAAGGCCCGCAACGAAATCCCTGTACCATTGCCGTTGGAAGAAGTTCTGCGACTGGTGCAGGGTACAGAATGTGGCTCCTATCCAATGTTCCATTCCTTTGGTTTTGTCTTTTTTGCTTTCTTTAGCCCACAAGGGCCTGCAAGTAGGTACCATTAAGGGTTACCTGGCGGCGCTGTCCATATTTAAGCGCTCGTCTGAGGAATGTTCTTATTTTAAAATCCCTTTGATTTCTCAGTTCCTGAAACGGCTAACTCATGTGTTTCCACCGTCACCTTTCCAGGTGCCGGGATGGGATTTGAATTTGGTTTTTAAAGTTCCTGATGGGAGCTCCGTTTGAGCCCTTACATTCTTGTCCATTGAGACTGTTGTCCTTTAAAACTGTATTTTTAGTTGCGGTTACTTCAGCATGCAGATTGAGTGAGTTGCAGGCACTTTCCGCCAAACCACCCTTCACTGTGTTCCATAAGGACAGGGTTGTCCTTAGGGTACGGCCTTCCTTTCTTCCGAAGGTTGTGTCGGAATTCCATCTGAGCCAGAAGGTAATTCTTCCAGCATTCTATCCTCCTCTACATCCTGGGAGAGCTTTGAGTTTCTATCTCTCACGGATGTCCCCGGTCAGAGTGGACCATCAGCTCTTTATTGGTTACGCTGGAAGGTGTTTAGGACAGGCTGTTTCTAAGCAGACCTTGTCTAGATGGATCATTTTGACGATCTCTGAATGTTATCGTTTGGCGGGGAAGGACCCTCCTGTAGGTTTACAGGCCCATTCTACTAGGGGTATGGTTGCCTCCACTGCACTACAGAGGGGTGTTCCGATTCTCAATATTTGCGAAGCAGCCAAATGGGCCGCTGTCCATACTTTTGTGAGACACTATTCCCTGGACTCCATCCATGGGCAAGATTTGGCCTTTGGCAAGGCAGTCCTCTATTCTGCAATTTGATTGGGCATTCTAAAATTTCTAAATTCTTTTCCCATCTCCTTATGTTGGTACTGCTTTGGGAGTCTGTCAAACATGTGGAATATGTCGGAGGACACAATCCCCTCGAAGAACAAGTTACTTTCTTACCTGGTAACGTTCTTTCGATGGGATGTTCCTTCGACGTATTCCACATCATACCCTCCGTACCTGCCCCGCTACAGAATTTCTTTTGTGATTGCAGCTTCCGTTTCCGCAAGGCTTTCTGTGGTAAGGCTGGCAGAAGATTGGTCTCACACGTTCTGGGGGAAAGAACCACAATTGAGGCTACGGGCGTCGTGCATCCTACATATAACATCTGGTGACGTCGGCCGTTGGAGGAGGTCCTCGAGGGAGCGTATCGACGTCATCAACGCAGGACGCCTACGTCGCAAAAGTTTTCTGAAGCAATACAGCTCTGGTAATCAATGTCAAAGATGTGGAATACGTCAGAGGAACATCCCATCGAAAGAACGTTACCAGGTAAGAAAGTAACTTGTTCTTCTTGTACCAGAGGCGCAAGGACAAGAGGAAGACAATCCTGGCATTCCCCTTCTGTATGACGTGTGGGAGGAGGGCCTAGCCTTCTTGAAGAAACCTTGCATGGCTCCAGCCAAACGGGATAGGCTGCAGAAGTACCAGGTGCCAGAATCCGCAGCCAAGTGCCTGAGGTTGCAACCATCGCCGGATTCAGTGGTTTCAGCAACCGCAAGGAAACGGTTTGGCTAACCCGTCCTAGTCATCGTCACTCTCTCCTGACAGTGAGGGGGGAAGAAGATGGACACCATGGGAACTAAGGTGATTTACTGTCATGATCTCTGCTTCCAAAAGGTCAGGGTTTTCCCAACTCCCTTGGAAGCAGATCCATAACCCAAGTTCCGAGTGCCAACCAGTCCCAATTGGGACCTTTTGGACCCAGTCCTGGCGCCAGTGGCACCAGGCTCATAAATATGCCCAGTCCCAGCGCTGGAAGCGCCGGGCTCATAATGCTTGGGTGGACTTACCTGCAGCAGACCATGCTGCTTACTTGCCTGCCAGTTGAGCCTCTGATCCTCTTCTGTTTGGAACTACTTTTCCTGTTGGGTGGGGCAGGAGCCACTCCCTAGATTCAGAACACTGGAACTCTTCTGGAAAGCAGGAACTCTTTTCTTACCTAGGCGTGGCTGTGGAAGGAGACACCTAAGCACTACAGGAGGCTATTTAAACCACACCCGATGGATGAATCTTGCTTTGCGTTATTCTGCATCCTCTGCAGCAGAACGCTCATCGTGTCTTCTGCATCTGATCCAGGGCCTAAGGGAAAAGGCTTACCATCCTGAATCCAGTCTTCAGCAACACCTATAAAGACAAGAAAGAACAGGTTAGCATTACGGTCTTCAGTGACAGCGCTTCACTTACCTGGTCCATCGGCTGTCACCAACGCCTCGCGCTGCATTCCGGCATCTGAAAGACAAAGGCTTACCTACTCTTCGTGCGCTCCGGAGGTCTTCGCACTGCATTCCGGCATCTGAAAGACAAAAGCTTACCAACTCTTCGCACGCTCCGGAGGCCTTCGGCGCTGCATCCCGCATCTGAAAGACAAAACAAGGTGCGTTTAAAGACATTGGGGAACTTTAATACTCACGTGCCATTACTCCTTTCCACATCTAACCCAGTGGGTATTCCGGCACCCTGCAGCCGCTCCGAACTTGTACGTGCAAAATAAAAAGACAGTTAGAGCGCATCGTGAAGCAGGCAACAAGCGCTTACTTACGTGCTTCCAGGCGCTTCTATTCATCACACGGGCTCCATCTTCAACTCACTTCAGCCCGTCATCCGCCATCGCCGGAACCCTGCAAAACAAGAGACATCATTACTAAAGACTTTTAAAGACATTAGAATTACTCGAAACTTGCCCTTCGTGCAGTAAACGACGGACAGCAGTCCTCTGAAGTCAAGAGGCCTGCTCCCCTTATCCAGTGAAGAAACTGGTTACAGCACCCTGCCCCGAGGCAGATGGAGAGCACGGCGTTCACTTACCTAAGGTGAGAGCGTTAACCTTTGGGGTTCTACAGGAGAAGAGAAAGGGAAGAAGAGAGAGACATTCAATAACCCAGTTCATTAATCCCATATTTTCTATCTGCAGACATCTTACCCTTCGAGTCAGACATACAGTGCACAGAGGTCCAGCCCAAAGAGCCAGCCGTGTGTTACACATCACCTTTGAAGATACGGTATACGCCAGTCAAGACCGGCGCCTCTACGGGAATCAGCTGAGCGTTACAGAACGCAAAGCCTACCGCAAAACTCCCGTCCAGGCGCTATGGAAACCTCGGATACCGACCAGCTAGCCCAGTTACTTGGGGAACTAAGGGCAGAAGTGCATGCAGCCCGTCAGGAAACGAACGCTCTAAGAAGGGAACTGATTATTTCCAAGGAGCGAACAGATGATCTCGCTAGACAATTGCTACAGTCACAAGCCGGACAGACCCCGTTACCCGCATCTGGGGGAAATCTTCCTTCTACATCCTCTATGAATCCAGTGCAGATCAACCTACCTGGGAATGTACCTCTGGCTCCGCCCGAACGATTTTCTGGTGACCCAAAGAGGTTTGCAGTATTTATTAATCAGTGCCGGTTGCATTTCTTATGCCGGCCAGCAGCCTTTCCAACTGATCAAGCTAAAGTAGCTTTTGTGCTTTCGTACCTTAGTGGCAATGCGGCAGACTGGTCGATCCCTCTAGTAAATCAAGATGATCCGGTCCTCCATGATTTTCAAGCTTTTCAGCTCAGTATGGAAAAACTGTTCGCAAGACATTCACAGGGGCAGGCCTTGGACAATGAGCTTCTTTCGTTGCGACAAGGTAATCAAGACCTTTTGGCTTATATTGCGTCTTTCAACAGACTGATAGTGGAAACTCAATGGCCTGAGGACAAAAGGATTACGCTGTTTTATAGAGGTCTACGTGGAGAGCTCAAAGATGTGTTAGCCCAAGTAGTGAATCCCCCACAAGATTGTTCGGAATATATAGACTTAGTCGTTCAAATAGATCACAGACTGCAGAACAGGAAGGCCGATCGTTTCAAGTTTGATGCTCGAGTATTTTCCAAACCGTCAACTCCTTCCAAAGGAGTAGACTCCGGGGAACCCATGCAAATAGGGGGCCTGAAAGGTCCTCTAACACAAAAGGAGCGGGAAAGGAGAAAACAGTTGCAATTATGCCTCTATTGCGGAAACTCAGGGCACTTTCTTCGAGACTGTCCGGTGAAACCTGCCAAGAAGGCAGTAGGAGCTGCAGTTACCAAAGTTACAAACTCTGAGCAGGGAAACGACCTCGCCCGACAAGAATAGAGGTCCTCTTGCCGAGCGTGAAAACCAGTTCCGTGACCTCGCATTTCGTGATACCTATGGTCCTCATTAGCCCTGATAATCCGGATCGATTACATGCAATTGAAGCTTACGTCGACAGCGGTGCCATCGGCAATTATGTGGATCAGGAAATGGTTTTGAGGATGAATCTAACTCTTTGTCCCAAGGCTGTAAAGGACGTCATTACTACGGTGGATGGAACGGAGATAGCCTCCGGACCAGTAACGCATACCACTCAAGAAGTGACGCTAGTAAGTCAAGATGGACACCATGAGAAGATCGTGTTCGATGTGATCAAGGCTCCTCAGTTTCAGATTATTCTAGGAATACCTTGGTTAGAGAAACACAATCCTCTGATCGATTGGCGAGCAAGAACGGTCCAGTTTCCAGAATGTGTCTCTACTTGTCACCCTCTGTCATGATCTCTGCTTCCAAAAGGTCAGGGTTTTCCCAACTCCCTTGGAAGCAGATCCATAACCCAGGTTCCGAGTGCCAACCAGTCCCAATTGGGACCTTTTGGACCCAGTCCTGGCGCCAGTGGCACCAGGCTCATAAATATGCCCAGTCCCAGCGCTGGAAGCGCCGGGCTCATAATGCTTGGGTGGACTTACCTGCAGCAGACCATGCTGCTTACTTGCCTGCCAGTTGAGCCTCTGATCCTCTTCTGTTTGGAACTACTTTTCCTGTTGGGTGGGGCTGGAGCCACTCCCTAGATTCAGAACACTGGAACTCTTCTGGAAGGCAGGAACTCTTTTTTTACCAGGAACTCTTTTCTTACTTAGGCGTGGCTGTGGAAGGAGACACCTAAGCACTACAGGAGGCTATTTAAACCACACCCGGTGGATGAATCTTGCTTTGCGTTATTCTGCACCCTCTGCAGCAGAACGCTCATCGTGTCTTCTGCATCCGGTCCTGGGCCTAAGGAAAAAGGCTTACCATCCTGAATCCAGTCTTCAGCAACACCTATAAAGACAAGAAAGAACAGGTTAGCATTCCGGCATCTGAAAGGCAAAGGCTTACCTACTCTTCGTGCGCTCCGGAGGTCTTCACACTGCATTCCGGCATCTGAAAGACAAAAGCTTACCAACTCTTCGCACGCTCCGGAGGCCGTCGGGGCTGCATCCCGCATCTGAAAGACAAAACAAGGTGCGTTTAAAGACATTGGGGAACTTTAATACTCACGTGCCATTACTCCTTTCCACATCTAACCCAGTGGGTATCCCGGCACCCTGCAGCCGCTCCGAACTTGTACCTGCAAAATAAAAAGACAGTTAGAGCGCTTCGTGAAGCTGGCAACAAGCGCTTACTTACGTGCTTCCAGGCGCTTCTATTCATCACACGGGCTCCATCTTCAACTCACTTCAGCCCGTCATCCGCCATCGCCGGAACCCTGCAAAACAAGAGACATCATTATTAAAGACTTTAAAGACATTTGAGTTACTCGAAACTTACCGTTCGTGCAGTAAACGACGGACAGCAGTCCTCTGAAGTCAAGAGGCCTGCGCTACCTATCCAGTGAAGAAACTGGTTACAGCACCCTGCCCCGAGGCAGATGGAGAGCTCGGCATTCACTTACCTAAGACATCTTACTCTGCACGTCAGGCATACAGGGCACAGAGGTCCAGCCCAAAGAGCCAACCGGGTGCTGCACATCACCTTTGAAGATACGGTAGTCGCCCAGTCAAGACCGGCGCCTCTGCGAGAATCAGGTGAGCGTTACACCCTCCACCTGGTGTTGCACTGGCAGCAATTTCTTCAGAGACTCCCCAGTTACCTCCCGAATACCTAGAATACCAAGATGTTTTCCGGAAGGATCAGGCTAACTCTCTACCTCCTCATAGGTCTTATGACTGCCAGATAGACCTGATACCTGGATCTACTCCTCCTTGTAGTAGAATTTATGCCCTCACCGAGCCTGAGAACCTTCACCTTCGACAATACCTGGATCAATACCTGGCAAATGGGTTTATTCGTCCTTCAAGTCCCCTGCTTCTTCAGCTTTGTTCTTCGTTCCAAAAAAGGAAGGAGACCTTAGAACTTGTATAGATTATCGCTCCCTGAACCAGATCACCGTCAAGAATAGATATCTGTTACCTTTGATCCCTGAACTCCTGGACCAAGTCAGAAAAGCATGCATATATACAAAGCTGGATCTTAGAGGAGCCTACCACTTGGTACGAGTAAAAGAGGGCGATGAATGGAAGACGGCCTTCCGCACCAAATATGGGCTATTTGAATATCAGGTCATGCCCTTCGGACTTTGCAATGCCCCGGCCGCCTTTCAATATTTTATGAACGATGTCCTCAGAGAGCTCATAGACGTGTGTGTTGTTGTTTACATTGACGACATCCTCGTTTATTCTTCATCGGAATCTGAACATCGGAAACATGTGAAAATGGTCCTCGAAAGATTGCGTCAACACAAACTTTTCGCTAAATTGGAAAAATGTGTTTTCAACGTGACTGAAGTTGAATTCTTGGGATTCATATTATCACCTAGCGGAGTGCGTATGGATTCAAAGAAGGTCGATGCAGTTCTCAAATGGCCATCACCATCCTCCGTAAAAGGTGTGCAAAGCATGTTAGGCTTCGCTAACTTTTACCGCAGGTTTATCCCCGAATTTTCTCGAATAGTCCAGCCCATCACTGCCTTGTTAAAGAAAAACAAACGTTTTGAATGGTCTACCGAGGCGGAACAAGCTTTCCAGGATTTGAAGACTAAATTTATCTCTGCACCAATCTTAAAACACCCTCGCCCCGAACTCCCCTACATCGTGGAAACTGATGCTTCAAGCCTTGCCATGGGGGCAGTTCTATCACAAAAGGACCCGGTAACCAATCAGTTGCATCCCGTGGCATTTTGGTCCCGCAAATTCTCGCCTCCTGAAATCAATTACACGATTACTGACAAGGAACTTCTGGCTATCAAGTCTGCCTTTAAGGCTTGGCGGCATTATCTGCTGGGGGCCCGACACACCGTTACTGTGATTACGGATCACCGAAACCTGCAATATTTGAAAACCGCAAAAGCCCAATCCTCTAGACAACTCCGTTGGGCATTATTCTTTGCCGAGTTTGACTTCATAATTACCTATCGACCTGGTACAAAAAACGGTAAAGCTGATGCCCTTTCTCGGATGGGAGTGGAAGAACACTTGATCAACCCTAAACCTGTACCAATCATTCCCGAACAAAGAATTCTGGGTGTAATCGCCACACAATCCATAGAGGAAGTTAAGGATGAAGCCAGGCAACTTGTAACTCCAGCAGACATACAGAATTGGCATCTGCAGGGAAAGGACTTTGCAGTAAAGGACAACTTATTGTATTTCCAAGAACGATTATACCTGCCCAGCACAGATTTACAGAAAAAAGTAATCTCTTGTTATCACGATTCTTTAATGGAAGGACATCCCGGTATGGCCAAGACCTCAGAAAAGATCAAGCGCTACTTCTGGTGGCCGTCTTGGAAAAAAGATATCAGAGACTTTATAATGTCCTGTGGAGTATGCGCCCAAAACAAGAGTCAAAAGGAAAGACCAGCAGGCCTCTTACGCCCTATTGACATCCCACCTCGCCCTTGGCATACGCTTTCTATGGACTTCATCACCGATCTACCTCCATGCTCCGGATACAATACGATTCTAGTAATCGTGGACTTATTCTCCAAGATGGCGCATTTCATTCCGCTCAAAGGCTTGCCAACAGCAGCAACTCTGACCCGAGAATTTCTCCAAAACATCGTCCGACTGCACGGTTTTCCTTCGGTTCTAATTTCGGATCGAGGTAGTCAATTTATTTCTCATTTTTGGCGAAGTTGCTGTCGGTCGGCTCAAATTGATGTGAGACTATCGACCAGTCACCACCCTCAGACCGACGGACAAACCGAGAGGACCAATCAAACTCTGGAACAGTATTTACGCTGCATGCTGCAACAAACTGAAAAAACTTGGAAAGACATCCTTTGGATAGCCAAATATGCCTACAATAACTCTGTTCATTCGGGAACTGGGAAAACCCCGTTTTTTCTTTTATACGGCAGTCACCCTCGAACCTCGGAGTTGGATCCCCTCCAAGATCTTGAAACACCAGCAGTAGACTACCTGCATTCTACAATCACCCAAGCCTTTAAGGAAGCTGTTTCTCACCTTCAAAGGGCTAAAGAACAATACAAGAAAGGAGCAGATCAACATCGGAAGGAAGCCCCTCAATATCAAGTAGGGGATCAAGTCTGGTTATCCACCAAATATCTACCTCTAAAAGGGCCACGCACATTCAACCCAAGATACCTTGGTCCCTATTCCATCACTACCATAGTAAACCCAGTAGCGGTCAAGTTGGACTTGCCCCCGCACATGAAGATACATCCGGTCTTCCACGTCTCTCTATTAAAACCCGTGCAACCTCAAACCCGACTAACTAAATCTCCAAAACCCATCCTAGTTGATGGAGAACTCGAGTTTGAAGTCAAAAGCATTCTGGACTCTGGCCCGCTCAGGAAAGCAGGGGTCGGAATCCTTGTCAAGAAGGGAATTGGGTTTGAATTGGAAAAGACCTGGTCGGATGTGAGTGGTCGAGCCCTTCTGATAGTGGGGAAAATTGCAAGAGTTCGCGTCACAATTGCCACAATATACTCACCCAACAGCGGACAGGCCGCATTCCTTAGGAAAACGATCCCCAAAATAGTACTAGAAACCGCAGGTCACCTCATCTTAGGAGGCGACTTTAACCAGTGGGTAGACCCTTCCGTAGATTGGAGACCAGGCAAACCGGATACGAGGACCCAGCATAGAGGGGAGCGTACTGAATTCGCCGTCATGATGGAACTATACGACCTGCGGGACGTGTGGAGGATTCTGCATCCCGATGAAAGTGGCTTCACCTTTTATTCGAACCCCCATGGCACATTCACACGTATAGATTATAAATTCCTTTCTTCTGACCTCACAGAGTCCACAAACTACTCTAGAATCGTCCCGATAACATGGTCAGACCATGACATGGTCCTGGCGGATGTCAACTGGACCAACCTACCCGCCGCTGGGGGATCTTGGCGCTGCAACGAGTCCCTCTGGACTGATGTGGTGTTTAAAAACGAAATGGAGACCGAGATCGAAGAATATTTCAAGGTGAACAACAATGGAGAGGTCTCCAAACAAGTGATTTGGGAAGCTGGGAAGGCTACTTGGAGGGGGATACTGATACGCGAAGGCTCGTCTAAAAAAAGGGAACGTAGGATCGTAGAAAACAAACTGCGTAATGAAATACACCAACTGGAGGCGGAAGTAAGAGACAATTGTTAGGCAGAAACCTGTGCAGTTCCCTTGGGGAACACTGCAAAAGATTTAAGACTACAGGTAGAGCAGTAAAACCCCTTTGGTAGCAGTCTGTACCACCCAGATTTACCTGGTAGCTGTGGCTGAGCAGTCAGACTTCTCTCAAGAAGAGTTAGGCAGTATGCAAAGTATACACAATATGTACCAACATACAATAGCACAAGCAAACACTGACCAGAGCTTGGTTTCAAAAGTATATAGTTATTTATTTAAAATACACATAAGTTAAAAACACTCTAGCAAAATATAGTAAACACTTCAAACACAGTTACAAAGAAAGTAGATTCAATCCTTTCTCCTATCTAGACAATTCTAGGTTAACACCACTTAATTAAAACAGAGGTGAGTGCTTAACGTTAGATGACACTCTAGTAGTTTCCAAGAAAGGGAGAGAAAAAGCAGAAATGGGTTAAACACACCACTCTAAGGTCCAGAACACTTGCAATAGGCTCAAAGAAGCACAAAGTCACAGGTGAGCAAAAGCCACTAGGCAGGGCCTACTCTTAGAGTAGCCGGAGCGAAAATGTGCCCAAGATCACACTGTTATTAGGGATTCAAAGTCTTGCAAAGAGTTAGACAAGAGTGTAGAGTGGTTTAGAAAGTTTAGCCAGGGTGTCCCAGGCTCTCCCAGGTTCGAAAGCCGGGGGCTAAATCTACCCCGTACAGTCGGTAGCAAGGGAAGCCAGGCGGAACACGGTACCTTAAGCGGAAAGGATCCTCCAGCGGTGGCAGTTGTTCCAGGCAGTGGCAGCAGGGCTCGACGTCGGTCAGGGGAGAAGAAGTTCTCGCTGAAGAGCAGAAGAAGAGGGTCGTTGCACTGCCCGGGAAGAAACCAGCCGCGGAGTCCTCCGGTTAAAGGGTCGTACCGACTTTCGTGGTTGGGGTAAAAGTGGTGGGGTTCCGGTTGCCGGGGTGCTTGGCACTGGCAAGGCGGCCACGAGATACCTCGAGAAGCGAAAAGAAGGCGAAAACTGGTTGTCCCCACCAGTCAAGGGAAGGAGCCACTCCGTTAAGAGTTCTCCTCGGTCGTCGGGAAAAGTGGTGAGACGGTTCAGCAGGGCTCCACCGGGTGGTGTCGTCGAAGCAGGTCGGCTCAGCCCTTCCCTCGTCGGATTCTTGGTCCTGTGGCGACTTCTGAAGTCCCAGTCCCCAAAGCCCTGCTTTTATGCAGCAAACCCCCATTCACCCAGCCTAGCTGTCACTCAAACATGCTAAGTGGTGAGCCGGGCGGCTCACCACTTGGGCCAATCAGGACGGAGTGCGACTTGAGTTACCAAGGTAACTCAGTCCAGGGTGCCTAAATCCCCCTCCACCCCTCCTAAGTACCCCAGACAGAGTGGCACCACTTTGGAGGGCTTCTGTGGAGAAGCCCGCCAAAAGTGGAACAAAGGGCTCCACTTTGGGTCAGAGTTACAGAGGCGAACACCAACGCCATTTTAGAATCAAGTTTTGGCAAAAAATCCCAACCGGAGTTATAAAAATAAATATATAAACCGGCGGTATGTTTAAGGCTACCGTAAATAAATAATTAAATGTGTTAGCCTAAAACAATGGGAAATCCCATAGGAAAATATTCGCGGTTGAATATAAAACGTAGTTTCCACTGCCACCAGCCAAAACTCGATCAGGGGGGACGGAGACGTGCCCCCTCGACTAACAGACCCTGGGGCAATCGAATTGCCCCAGCCAGTACGTCCACAATAGGATGGTTTGTACTGGTTCTGTTCAGGATTCAAGACTAGCAAAGTCTTTGGTGACTTTACATGCCCTGGGAGACAGTAGTCAGTCCCAGGGTATGGAGTCTATGTTGGGGAGTCCCTAGGACACCCCTGGGTCACGGCACAGAGGGTGCTGTGTAACCCACATCACAAAAATACATGAGGCCCTATGGAGTAAAAGACCCCATAGCCCATTCAACACAAGGTTTGTCCAAGATAACACAGTTCAACATGTCCAGGAGTGAGGGTAAAAGAGTCTCACTCTTGGCAGGAGAAAAATTAAACCCCAGAAATCCAGCAAAGCTGCTGGGGGACTCACTAGGTAGGGAAATTCAGCCTAAACAGAGAATTCTCCCTAACACTCGCCCCCCCCAGACTAAGGGACAGGAGGATTTAATCCACTCCTGGATGAACCTCATACCTCTAGTCGATGATATACATCCTAGAGAGTCCATCAGCATTTTGATGGTGACACCCTGACCTGTGCTCAATGGTGAAATCAAACCCTTGCAGGCAGATTGACCATCTCAATAGTTTTGGATTTTCCCCTTTCATTTGCATTAACCATCTCAAGGGTTGGTGGTCAGTCTGAATAACAAAAGTAGAACCATACAAGTATGGCCTAAACTTCTTCAGTGCCCACACAATAGCAAAGCATTCTCTTTCGATAGTTGCCCACCTTGTCTCAGGATCCTTCAGTTTCCTACTGATGAAGCAAATGGGGTGCTCCCTACCCTTCTCATCCAGTTGGCTTAGAACTGCACCTATACCTACATTGGAAGCATCAGTTTGTACAATGAAAGGTTGGTGGTAGTCAGGAGCTCTCAACACTGGAGCTTGGCAAAGAGCTCTCTTCAGTTTTTCAAAGGCCTGATTGCACTCCTCATTCCATTTTACCTTTTTAGGGAATTTGGGAGAGGAAATTACATTCAGTGGAGAAGCTATGGTCCCATAGTTCTCAATGAAATTCCTGTAATATCCAGTGAGGCCTAGAAAAGCTCTCACTTGGGTTTGAGTAGTTGGTGTTGTCCAATTTTGCACAGCTTCAATCTTGCTGGGCAAAGGCCTTATTTCTCCACCTCCTACCTCATGTCCAAGGTAGACCACTTTACTTTGACCAATCTGGCACTTACTGGCTTTGATTGTCAACTGGGCCTGTTCCAGAGCCTGCAACACATGTCCTAGGTGGTTCACATGTTCTTCCCAGGAGTGGCTGAAGACTGCAATGTCATCCAAGTATGCCATGCAGAAATCTTCCATCCCAGCCAGAACTTGGTTCACCATCCTTTGGAATGTGGCAGGTGCATTTTTTAGTCCAAAAGGCATGACCTTAAACTGGTACAAGCCAACTGGGGTCGAAAATGCAGTTTTCTCCTTGGCATGGTCTGTCAGGGCTATTTGCCAATAGCCTGACGTCAGGTCAAATGTGCTGAGGTACTTGGCTGCACCAAGTTTATCCACCAACTCATCTGTCCTGGGCAAAGGGTGGGCATCAGTCTTGGTGACTGCATTTAGAGCTCTATAGTCCACACAGAATCTCAAGTCTTTGGATCCTGCCTTTGGTACTAACACAACTGGGCTAGACCATGGACTAGTAGAGGGCTCTATTACCCCGAGATCAAGCATCTTCTTGACCTCTCCTTTGATGTGGGCTCTGATATGTTCTGACATTCTGTATCCTCTGCTTTTGACTGGCAGACAGTCACCAGTGAGTATCTCATGCTGGCCCCAAGGGGTCAAGCCTGGTGACAGTGAGAACAGGGAGGCAAACTGATTTAACATAGATTTGCACTCCTCTTGTTGCTCAGGTGTCAGGTCTGAAGAGAGATTGACTCCTTCAACTTTTTCATCTAAAGGTACACCTCTGAGGAGATCAGGGAGAGATTCACTCTCTTCCTCCTCTGCAGCTGAAGCTAGAAGCAAGGCTCCTACATCAGGTCTGGAGATGTAGGCTTTTAGTCGGTTGGTGTGGAAGACTCTAGGAGCTTCCCTGGGTCTGCCCAGATCCACCAGATAGTTGACCTCTCCCAGTTTTCCCACAACCTTGAAGGGTCCCATCCATTTGTCTTGCAAGGCCCTCTGCCTTGTTGGGAGCATAACTAGAACTAGCTGGTCTTGAGTAAACTCAACCATGTTAGCCTTCTGGTCGTGCCAATGTTTGACCAGGGCTTGACCAGCTTTCAAGTTGTCACTTGCTTCTGCCATCATGTGTGACATTCTCCTCCGGAGACCTATCACATAGTCAGTCACTCTGACTGGCTTGAGGGGAGGAGCACCTTCCAACCCTTCCTTAATCAGGGCCAATGGACCTCTGACTGGATGGCCATAGAGAAGCTCAAAGGGAGAATAACCTACTCCCTCCTGAGGGACTTCTCTATAAGCAAAGAGAAGGCATGGCAGTAGAAGGTCCCACTTTTTCTTAAGGGGTTCTTCCAAAGCACCTATCATGCTCTTCATGGTTCTGTTAAACCTTTCAACCAACCCGTTTGTCTGAGGGTGGTAGGCGGTTGAGAACTTGTAGGTAACTCCACAGGTTTTCCACATGGCCTTCATGTAGTGGGACATAAAGTTTGACCCCCTGTCAGAGATTACCTCCTTAGGAAACCCAACCCTGGTAAAAATACCAAGGAGGGCCTTAGCCACAGCCGGAGCTGTAACAGTCCTCATAGGAATGGCCTCAGGGTACCTAGTAGCATGGTCTACTACAACAAGGATAAACCTGTTGCCTGAGGAGGTTGGAGGATCAAGGGGACCAACAATGTCAATCCCTACCCTCTCAAATGGGACTCCCACAACTGGGAGAGGCACTAAAGGTGCCACATTCTTGGAACCAACCTTACCAGAAGTCTGGCAGGTATGGCAGCTCTTACAATATCTATCTACTTCGGCCCCCATCTTTGGCCAATAAAAGTAGAGTGAGAGCCTTTCCTTGGTCTTCTTGAAACTCAAGTGGCCAGCCAAAGGTATCTCATGGGCTAGTTGTAAGAACTGTTGTCTGTTTTCTTGTGGGACTACAAGGCGTTTGTAGTCTCCAGGTTCAGACTCAGTGGGTTCACTGTAGAAGAGGCCATCTTCCCAGTGCAACCTATACTTCCCAGGCTCTTGCCCATCAGCTTGAGAAGCTGCCTGGTGGCGGAGACCTTCCAGAGTTGGACATTCTCTTTGCCCCTTACGAAAAGCTGCCCTGCTAGGCCCACCTTCTGCCAGTAAAGACTGCAGCTCAGGATGGTCCTCAGGGTCCAAATCTCCAATAAGGTTGGGGCCTCCTTCTAGCTCTTCCTCAGAGTCTAGCTCAACCACACAGGGTTGTACCTCCCTCTCAGCCTCAGCTGGAGGTGGAGTTACAGGTGTAACTTTGGACAACCTAGGGGAAGTCCTTGTTGGAAGCACTGGAGTGCTTGCTGCTGGCTTTTTCCTAGGAGTCTTGGGTTGCCCCTTTGCTCCTGATCTGGTAGTTACTGCAGTAAGTTGCTCCAGTGGTAGAGGAGTGATTTCTGTCATCATCTCCTGAGATAACCCTCTCAGGGTTTTCTCCCTTGCAGGTTTTGTGAGTTCCTGGAACCTTTTGCTAGGAGGTCTGGGGGTATGAGATACAACTCCAAGAGCTTTGAGGTCATTACCCAACAGAACCCTACCTGGCACTTCACATTGTACACTGACAGGTATTTTTACAGCCATATCATTACATTGGATGAGAACTGGTAACTGGGGACACATCTGCACAGGCCCACCAGCTAACTTGGTGAGGCATTTGGGTGCCTTAGCAACATCCTCTGCCTTGAAAAATGATTCATCCACCACAGTTATGCTGGCTCCAGTGTCCCTAATGGCAGGAGTCTCCTGACCATTCACCTGGACACTGTCCTTATAATACTCTTTAGTATTATCTGGGATAGAGTTATAGACATCTAAATTCTGTTGCTCCCACAACCCCAGAGAGACTAAAGAAACACTAGCTGAGACTCCAGTGGGTTCATCAGCTAGTAATAGAAAGTTTCCACTTGCCATATGTACTTCCTCTTCTGGAGCGAAGGCTAAGGAGGCAAGCTGGACCCCTGAAGGTTTACCCTTACATCTGGGATCTCCTTTCACATGATCAGTAGCCTTACAAACAAAGCATGAGCCAAAGGCTCGCTGGAATGGAGGCTTGTTCTGACCTCCTTCTGGTCTGGGACCAGAAGGTACACTAGCCTGATTTGGTTTCCCTTGTGGCTTACCCTTATAGTTTTGTTTGGGGCCCTCTTTGGAATTTGTAGTATTAGAATTCTCTTTGGGGTCCTTCTTAGACTGTTTTTCCCCATCCTTCTTCTGAGTTACCCCAGAATCCTTGTGAGTGGCCCTGTTGGCAACCCACAAGTCAGCAGCCTTAGCTAGTTTCCGGGAATCCAATTCCCTGGAATCAGCCAAGTGTTGTCTGAGCTCAGGAGAGCAGGCATCATAAATAGTCTCCAACATAAACAAATTCTTCATACCTTCATAAGTGTTCACCTTGTAACCCTTAATCCATCCCTCTAAGTTTTTCAAACATTCACTCACCCAGGTAGCCCAAGGGGTACCATCATGCTTTTTGAGGTTCCTAAACCTCTTAAGATACTGGGAAGGGGTCTTCCCAAACCTAGCTATCAAAGCTAGTTTCACACATTCATAGTCCTTCCTATCCTCCTCCCCCATCTCCATTACCACATCAGTTGCAACAGGGGGAAGCCTAGAGAACAACCAGGTGAGTAAGTCATTTCCTGTGATGTTCTGGAGCCCATGATTATATTCAAACAGAGACAACCAATCCAACACATCCAACTTAGGCTCATACATACCAACCAATTCTTTAGGCATCCGGGGTCTTTTAGGACTGGAACTTCTAGAGGAGCCAGAGAGAGAAACATTCTCAACAGATAATTTCTTCATTTCTAAGTCATACTTGAGCTCCATTTCCCTTAGCCTTAGTTCTTTGTCAGTTTGAGCATTAAGTTTCTTATACTCCAATTCTAGCTTCATTTTCTCCAGTTCAAAGTACTGAGGACTAAATGTGGGACCTGGTAAAGGTCCAGTAGGCACAGCAGGTAGAGCAGGCAGAGGCCTAGGGGGGACAGTTACAACAGCCTCACCCTCCTCTTCTGACTCTTCCTCAGAATCATCAACATTTTGCTCCATGTTAACTTCAATACTGTCATCTACAGTTGCTGGAGTGGTAGGTTCCTCTGAACCATCACCCAGACTTTGGTTAGCTAACAATCTTTCAATCAGCTCCATTTTCTTGCCCTTAGTCAGGAGATCCTTATGTTTACAGAGCACTCTTAAACAATCAGCAGTTTTGGCTGCAAGGGACTCTTGACTATAGCTTTCTATAACTGACATGTTAGAGGTTTTACTTTTTCAGTGCTAAGCTTTGTGGTTAGTTGCACTAAGGTATCTAAAGCACAATAAAATGTATACTCAATACAAATCCCACCGCTGTACACCAGTGTTAGGCAGAAACCTGTGCAGTTCCCTTGGGGAACACTGCAAAAGATTTAAGACTACAGGTAGAGCAGTAAAACCCCTTTGGTAGCAGTCTGTACCACCCAGATTTACCTGGTAGCTGTGGCTGAGCAGTCAGACTTCTCTCAAGAAGAGTTAGGCAGTATGCAAAGTATACACAATATGTACCAACATACAATAGCACAAGCAAACACTGACCAGAGCTTGGTTTCAAAAGTATATAGTTATTTATTTAAAATACACATAAGTTAAAAACACTCTAGCAAAATATAGTAAACACTTCAAACACAGTTACAAAGAAAGTAGATTCAATCCTTTATCCTATCTAGACAATTCTAGGTTAACACCACTTAATTAAAACAGAGGTGAGTGCTTAACGTTAGATGACACTCTAGTAGTTTCCAAGAAAGGGAGAGAAAAAGCAGAAATGGGTTAAACACACCACTCTAAGGTCCAGAACACTTGCAATAGGCTCAAAGAAGCACAAAGTCACAGGTGAGCAAAAGCCACTAGGCAGGGCCTACTCTTAGAGTAGCCGGAGCGAAAATGTGCCCAAGATCACACTGTTATTAGGGATTCAAAGTCTTGCAAAGAGTTAGACAAGAGTGTAGAGTGGTTTAGAAAGTTTAGCCAGGGTGTCCCAGGCTCTCCCAGGTTCGAAAGCCGGGGGCTAAATCTACCCCGTACAGTCGGTAGCAAGGGAAGCCAGGCGGAACACGGTACCTTAAGCGGAAAGGATCCTCCAGCGGTGGCAGTTGTTCCAGGCAGTGGCAGCAGGGCTCGACGTCGGTCAGGGGAGAAGAAGTTCTCGCTGAAGAGCAGAAGAAGAGGGTCGTTGCACTGCCCGGGAAGAAACCAGCCGCGGAGTCCTCCGGTTAAAGGGTCGTACCGACTTTCGTGGTTGGGGTAAAAGTGGTGGGGTTCCGGTTGCCGGGGTGCTTGGCACTGGCAAGGCGGCCACGAGATACCTCGAGAAGCGAAAAGAAGGCGAAAACTGGTTGTCCCCACCAGTCAAGGGAAGGAGCCACTCCGTTAAGAGTTCTCCTCGGTCGTCGGGAAAAGTGGTGAGACGGTTCAGCAGGGCTCCACCGGGTGGTGTCGTCGAAGCAGGTCGGCTCAGCCCTTCCCTCGTCGGATTCTTGGTCCTGTGGCGACTTCTGAAGTCCCAGTCCCCAAAGCCCTGCTTTTATGCAGCAAACCCCCATTCACCCAGCCTAGCTGTCACTCAAACATGCTAAGTGGTGAGCCGGGCGGCTCACCACTTGGGCCAATCAGGACGGAGTGCGACTTGAGTTACCAAGGTAACTCAGTCCAGGGTGCCTAAATCCCCCTCCACCCCTCCTAAGTA
Organism: Ambystoma mexicanum; assembly: GCF_040938575.1. NCBI lineage: Eukaryota > Metazoa > Chordata > Amphibia > Caudata > Ambystomatidae > Ambystoma > Ambystoma mexicanum. The sequence goes on along the minus strand of NC_090923.1, from coordinate 172,987,673 downwards.
CCCCAGACAGAGTGGCACCACTTTGGAGGGCTTCTGTGGAGAAGCCCGCCAAAAGTGGAACAAAGGGCTCCACTTTGGGTCAGAGTTACAGAGGCGAACACCAACGCCATTTTAGAATCAAGTTTTGGCAAAAAATCCCAACCGGAGTTATAAAAATAAATATATAAACCGGCGGTATGTTTAAGGCTACCGTAAATAAATAATTAAATGTGTTAGCCTAAAACAATGGGAAATCCCATAGGAAAATATTCGCGGTTGAATATAAAACGTAGTTTCCACTGCCACCAGCCAAAACTCGATCAGGGGGGACGGAGACGTGCCCCCTCGACTAACAGACCCTGGGGCAATCGAATTGCCCCAGCCAGTACGTCCACAATAGGATGGTTTGTACTGGTTCTGTTCAGGATTCAAGACTAGCAAAGTCTTTGGTGACTTTACATGCCCTGGGAGACAGTAGTCAGTCCCAGGGTATGGAGTCTATGTTGGGGAGTCCCTAGGACACCCCTGGGTCACGGCACAGAGGGTGCTGTGTAACCCACATCACAAAAATACATGAGGCCCTATGGAGTAAAAGACCCCATAGCCCATTCAACACAAGGTTTGTCCAAGATAACACAGTTCAACATGTCCAGGAGTGAGGGTAAAAGAGTCTCACTCTTGGCAGGAGAAAAATTAAACCCCAGAAATCCAGCAAAGCTGCTGGGGGACTCACTAGGTAGGGAAATTCAGCCTAAACAGAGAATTCTCCCTAACAACAATGCAGAGGTGGACCCCACTATACTAGACATAGCTCACCGTAAAAGAGAAGAATTGAGACTGTTGGAACATGGCCAGGTGGTGAGAAAACTGCAATTCCTCAGGCAGACATACTACGAGAAGGGGGACAAGGCCGACGCACTATTGGCTGCCAGGCTAAGGGAACGGAGGGAGGAACGTAAGGTGAGAGAGATAACAGAGACCACTAACCCCACGGTGTACCCTCCCCACTCAATACCCGAGAGCTTTGCCAACTTTTACGAAAACCTATATACCTCTGAGCTGATCTCTACCCAATCTGATATATCCTCCTACTTGTCCTCAATCACCATGCCTACAGTAACACACACAGAGGCCGAGCTCCTAGACACTCCAATAGTCGAACACGAGATACGTGACGCAATCAAACGGCTAACACTAGGGAAATCCCCGGGTGAAGACGGTTTCACGGCCGGCTTCTACAAGACCTTTAGCGACCAACTGTCACCCTTCCTCACGGAACTCTTTAATGAGATAGTGGACTCTGGGACCGCTCCGGATTCTTTCAAGAAAGCCCTCATAACAGTCATCCCTAAGGAGGGCAGGGACCCCAAACTATGTGGGTCATACCGCCCCATCTCCCTCCTCAATCTCGACGCCAAGATCTATGCCCGAGTATTGGCCGCGAGACTGGAAACCTTAATGCCTAAACTGATCCACCCCGACCAAGTTGGGTTTATTCTTGGGAGGCAAGGTGCCGACACCATGCGTAAAACCCTACACCTCATCCACGCAGCACACAGTCTACCAGATGACCCGGTTCTCCTATCCATTGACGCAGAAAAAGCCTTTGATAGGGTGGAGTGGGATTTCCTGGGAGCAGTCCTCCAGAAAGTAGGGATAGGCCCCAAATTCTGCGATGGGATACGTGCAATATACGCCTCCCCCAAAGCATCGATATTTGTGAATGGGGAGCATTCCAGATGGTTTGCACTACAACGAGGGACCAGACAGGGATGCCCCCTCTCCGCGATCCTGTTTGCACTCTCCCTCGAACCTCTGGCCCAAAAAATTAGTGAAGACCCCCAAATAGAGGGTATACGGTTGGGAGGGACGGAATATAAGATAGCGTTGTACGCAGATGACATCCTTCTACACGTAACTAAACCTAATAACTCCATCCCCCATGCCCTAACTCTAATAGAAGAATACGGCCAATACTCCGGCTTTAAGGTAAACAAATCAAAGTCCATACTCTTCCCCCTCCAAGGTACCCCCGACGAGAATGAAGCCAAGTTCCTCTCACTTGGACTCAAGGTGGAGCACACGAAATTGCAATATCTGGGTATTCAGATCACCAGAGCCCTGAGTGACCTTTATGAGGCTAACTTCCCCCTTCTCCTCCGACGATTTGAGACAGATCTCGAGAAGTGGAGCAGATTGACGGTTTCCTGGCTGGGGCGTATCAACGCCGTCAAGATGGTGTGCCTCCCCCGCTTTCTCTATCCTTTCCAGATGCTACCAATTGAGATGCCCCAAAAATTCTTCATAGATGCCCGAAAGATCATGATGCGATTCATTTGGCAGGGGAAGAGACCGAGGATCGCATACAATACACTCATACTCCCCAAGGACAGGGGGAGGAGTAGGCCTTCCCGATCTGAGGACTTATTACAAAGCCGCCCAGCTGCGCGTCTTAATCCCACACCTTAGAGACCACAAACACCTACAATGGGTACAGATGGACAATCATTACATGTCCCCCGCCACAGTAGCAGAATGGCTATGGTCGCCATACCAATGGGTCCAAAGGAGAATTAAACGTCATCCCATACTAACTACCATATGGAGCATATGGCGCACTGGGAAAGAGATGCGAGAAGTCACAACCTGGCCATCCCCGCTCAATCACTTGTGGTCTCCTGGCATAAACGACCACATTCCGAATTTAGAACGGTTCCAGTCATGGTATGAGGCGGGCCTAGAGAGGGTGGGGCAACTCCAAAGAAAGGATTCGTTCATCACGCTACCGGATCTGACCACAGCACTAGGGATAGGCAACTTATCGACATTCCACTTTATCCAACTAAAAGGGGTGCTAACGAGACCTGAGTGGAGAGGAAAATTGAAAAGAGACCTTACCGCCTTTGAGAGACTACTAGATTCCAGAACAGAAACGAAAGGCCTTATATCCGCAATGTATCAGATGCTAATAGCAGCGGGAGGTGGATCCACAGACTCCCTTAGAGCCAGATGGGAAAAAGACCTTGGCGAAGAGATACTCCCTGACCAATGGGACTTAATGTGTAGAGCTGCACCCAAATCCTCCATATCCAATCAGTATAAGCTTCATGCCATAAAGCTCCTACATAGGTGGCATTATGATCCACTCAAACTCTCTAAAATGTCCCAGTCAATGAGCCCGAGATGCTGGAGAAATTGTGGAGAAACTGCCGACTACTGGCACATGTGGTGGAGCTGCCCACATATCAAAGTGTTTTGGACCGAGGTCCTGGGATGGATTAAGGAGGTGGATGGAATCCAAAGGGAGGTCAACCCATGCCTTGTACTGTTTGGCCTCGAAAAGGACGAAGAGGACTGGTTCCGGGTGAAGGGTCTGGCCCCCCAGCTGTTGTTGGCGGCGAGAGCCCTGATAGCGAGCAAATGGAAATCTCCTTTAGCCCCAGGAAAGAACGAATGGATTAAATTGGCCACGAACATTTACGTGATGGAAACGATCACTGCCTCCCTACATAATAAATCAGCAAGGTGTGAAACCCTATGGATGGACTTTAAGAATAAATATATCACACCTATCATGGACTCCCAGTCAGAGGAACCCTCAGAAGCTTGACCTAGAGATGCCAAACTCGGAGAATACTACAAGGGGTGAGAGACTCATTTCCAGTGGCCATGGTGCTGGCTGATGTTGCACTGTGCCGATTAAGCGTTCCCAGTGCTTATGTTAAATGATTATACCTATGATGTACACTACTCCAAGTGGGGGAGGGGGGTGGGAGTGGGTTGAGGCGAACAGTGTAAGAGACATACCCAGACACATGGAACTGTCACAAAACCAAGTGATTCCAGCAGCGTCTTTTACTTTGCATTGATTGTCCGGCATGTGCCTCTTGAAGATGTATAATTTTCTTTGGTTACTGTTTGCCTCTCTTTTGTTTTTGTAAAACCAATAAAGAAAAATTTAAAAAAAAAAAAAAAGCATTCTGGACTCCAAGATCTCCAAATCTAAACTATTTTACCTAATTGACTGGAAAGGCTACGGCCCCCAAGAGAGATCCTGGGAACCTGCTGAATATGTCCACGCTCCTCGCCTAATCAAAAGATTTCACCGAACATTTCCTGACAAGCCAAAACCCCCGGAGAAGCCCGGTTTGGGAGGGGCCTTGAGGGGGGGGTACTGTCATGATCTCTGCTTCCAAAAGGTCAGGGTTTTCCCACCTCCCTTGGAAGCAGATCCATAACCCAGGTTCCGAGTGCCAACCAGTCCCAATTGGGACCTTTTGGACCCAGTCCTGGCGCCAGTGGCACCAGGCTCATAAATATGCCCAGTCCCAGCGCTGGAAGCGCCGGGCTCATAATGCTTGGGTGGACTTACCTGCAGCAGACCATGCTGCTTACTTGCCTGCCAGTTGAGCCTCTGATCCACTTCTGTTTGGAACTACTTTTCCTGTTGGGTGGGGCAGGAGCCACTCCCTAGGTTCAGAACACTGGAACTCTTCTGGAAAGCAGGAACTCTTTTCTTACCTAGGCGTGGCTGTGGAAGGAGACACCTAAGCACTACAGGAGGCTATTTAAACCACACCCGATGGATGAATCTTGCTTTGCGTTATTCTGCATCCTCTGCAGCAGAACGCTCATCGTGTCTTCAGCATCTGATCCTGGGCCTAAGGGAAAAGGCTTACCATCCTGAATCCAGTCTTCAGCAACACCTATAAAGACAAGAAAGAACAGGTTAGCATTACGGTCTTCAGTGACAGCGCTTCACTTACCTGGTCCATCGGCTGTCACCAACGCCTCGCGCTGCATTCCGGCATCTGAAAGACAAAGGCTTACCTACTCTTCGTGCGCTCCGGAGGTCTTCGCACTGCATTCCGGCATCTGAAAGACAAAAGCTTACCAACTCTTCGCACGCTCCGGAGGCCTTCGGCGCTGCATCCCGCATCTGAAAGACAAAACAAGGTGCGTTTAAAGACATTGGGGAACTTTAATACTCACATGCCATTACTCCTTTCCACATCTAACCCAGTGGGTATTCCGGCACCCTGCAGCCGCTCCGAACTTGTACCTGCAAAATAAAAAGACAGTTAGAGTGCATCGTGAAGCAGGCAACAAGCGCTTACTTACGTGCTTCCAGGCGCTTCTATTCATCACACGGGCTCCATCTTCAACTCACTTCAGCCAGTCATCCGCCATCGCCGGAACCCTGCAAAACAAGAGACATCATTACTAAAGACTTTTAAAGACATTAGGATTACTCGAAACTTACCGTTCGTGCAGTAAACGACGGACAGCAGTCCTCTGAAGTCAAGAGGCCTGCTCCCCTTATCCAGTGAAGAAACTGGTTACAGCACCCTGCCCCGAGGCAGATGGAGAGCACGGCGTTCACTTACCTAAGGTGAGAGCGTTAACCTTTGGGGTTCTACAGGAGAAGAGAAAGGGAAGAAGAGAGAGACATTCAATAACCCAGTTCATTAATCCCATATTTTCTATCTGCAGACATCTTACCCTTCGAGTCAGACATACAGTGCACAGAGGTCCAGCCCAAAGAGCCAGCCGTGTGTTACACATCACCTTTGAAGATACGGTATACGCCCAGTCAAGACCGGCGCCTCTACGGGAATCAGCTGAGCGTTACATTTACACTGCGGCGTCTGCCATCAAGGCGGCCAATGCACTGGTACAGGGAACTGTGGTACAAGCTGGGGCCAATTCTGGAGTTCCTCCCCAATGACGAGAAGATGGAGGCAATCGCTCTCTTCCAGGAAGGGGAGATAGCGTCGGATCACGCCATCACAGTGACGCTGGACATTGCCAACTCAGGGTTTTGGCAGATGGGGAACAGTGTCTGCCTTTGTTGCCTTTGTTGCCAAGGCTGGATGAAGGCCAGAAATGTCCACCAGGAGGTCCAAGTGAAGGTACTGGACATGCCTTTCGACTGAGATAACCTTTTCAGGAAGGTCAACGAGTCCCTACAGGCCATCAATGTGTGTAAGTAGACGGCCTGTTCCCTGGGCACCCTCCAGCAGCACTGCTCTTCTTTTTGCTCCTCAAGAGGAAAGTCGAGCAGGTCTTCAAAAGGTTTCTCTTCATCGTACCGTCAGCCTTCCAGATCCACGACTCAGGAAGCCTGCAGAGGCCGTTCCCAAGCCTACGGTGGAGGAGGACAGCGTCGCCGTCGCTCGCAAGGCAGATCGCCAGCACCGAAGCAAGCCGGAACTGGCCAGGACGTCGGGACCCCACCGGTGCACCCCCGGTGGGAGGCTGGCTTATGAGGTTCGTCAACGAGTGAGATCACCACCGACAGATGGGTGCTAGACGCTCTCGGCCAAGGACATACCCTGGAGTTTCAGCATAGGTGTCCGTGGATCCCTCTAGTGGCTCGTCAGAAGCAGTGGAGTAACTTTTCTGAATGTTGTGGGGGACATGACATCTGAAGAAAAGGTGCCCCAGCCAAATGAATGGGGACAAAATGGTGTGCCATTAAAGTTGGGGTGGGGGGACAAACACCTCTGTCACCCCCTAAAATTACGCCCATGGTCAGAAGAAACGCATGCCTCCGCTCTTGGAGGAGGTACGGTCCATGCTGCGAAAAGGGGCGATAGAGCTAGTTCCCCAGCGACCCTGGGACTCAGGAGTCTACTCCAGATACTTTTGGTCAGAAAAAAGACTGGGGGCTGGAGGCCCATTCTAGATTTGCGACGTCTGGAAAAAATACCTCAAGTCCCAGAAATTCAGGATGGTCACGCTGCAACACGTGCTCGGCCAACTGGAAAAAGGAGACTTCTTGACGTTGCTGGACCTGGAGGATGCCTATTTCCACAGGAAACACTGAAGGTTTCTATGCTTCATAGTGCAGGGACAGCAGTACCAGTTCAAGGCCCAACCTTTCGGGTTGAAGTCAGCCCCCAGAGTGATCACAAAGTGCCTGGCACCGGTGGCGGCCCATCTGCATCTACGGGGATACCCATATACCCGTATCTTGACGACTGGCTCATCCGAGCCCGCTCACGAGAGCCGTCGGACACACAGAGGTGACCGTCCAGTTGCTGATGGAACTGGGGTTCTCCATCAACTGTCCAAAGTCCTGCTGGACACCTTCCTAGGAGCCAGACTCAAAATGGTGTCCTGCCTAGGGTCACCCTCAGAGGAGAGGGTAGCGGCCATTCAGGGGAAGGTGCAGAGGCTGTTGTTGATGAAGACTGCCACTGTGCAAACCATCAAGTCGTTGCTTGGCATGATGTAGTCCTGCATCTACCTTATCTGGTTCTGCAAATTACAGATGCAACCTCTTCAGGAGTTCCTGGATGCTCGCTGGATAGAGATGACCAGAAGCTTTGCGGACAAGATCTTGCTCGACGAGCGATAAGGTGGTGGGGCGTCCACTCTAACTTCACCTGAGGCACAGGGTTTCAAAACCCTCCATCTCAGGAGACGGTCACCACGGGCACCTCCCTGGAAGGCTGAGGAGCCCACACCGGGTGTCTGCATGCAAGAGACCTGTGGCTGCCGTAGGAGAAGGATCACCAAATCAACATCCTGGAACTACGGGCAGTGTTCTGGGCACTCAAGTCTTTCCTTCCATCTCTGAAGGGCAAGGTGATGAGGATCGTCACGGACAATACCACTGCAATGTTCTAAATCAGGAAGCTTGAGGGCACTAGCTCCACAGCGCTCTCCAAGGAAGTGCAGGACATGTGGCGCTGGGCCCTCAGACAAGAGATGTTCCTCCTCACCTTGTGGGAGTCAAGAACACCATTGCAGACTCCCTCAGCAGGGAATTGCGCTCCTGCCACGAGTGGGAACTTCGGCAGGACCAGGTGGATCGCATGTTTGTCAGGTGGGACAGGCACCAGATCGATCTGTTTGCGATGGTGGCGAACTCCAAATGCCATAGGTTTGCCAGAAGATTCCACCAATTGAGGAGCCTGGGGAGCATGTTCTCCCCATGGGAAGGCCTGTTTCTGTATGCGTTTCCTCCATTGGCTCTCTTGCTATGAGTCATCAACACACTGAGACAGTGCCAATGCAGGATGATACTCCTCACCCCGGTGTGGCTGAGGCAGATTTGGTACCCGGGCCTTCTCTGCTTTTCAGCGTTGCCTCCAGTCAAGCTGCCAGTGGTTCCGGATATTCTCACCAGAGAAGGAGGCGCAATCCTTCACCACGGCACAGGATCGCTGAACCTAAGGGCTTGGCCCCTGCAGCTTTAGAGTTTGGAGGATATGAGTTGCCTGCGGACTGTAGGGAAGTCCTCGCCAAGGCCAGGGCGTTGTCGACTTACTGTCACAAGTGGACGCATTTCACTACGTGGTGCCGGTCTCAGAAGATTACCCCTCTGAGGGTCATGGCCCCGTAGATTCTTCCGTAAGTGCGCTCCTTGGCCAAGACGGGACTGGCACACGTCTCTATCAAGGTACATTTGCCGGCTATCTCCCTCTACACCTGGTCTCCAAGAGATCTTCTCTTTGGTCTCACTGAATGGATGTTAGTTCTTTCCCCCCGGTGAAGGCTCCTGCCCCGACGTGGGAACTCAACGCATCAAGCCCCTCTCAAGTTCCTCCCGTGGAAAACAGCTTTCCTTGTGGCCATCAGCACTACCAGGAGGGTAGGTCAGATCCAGGCCGTTTCCCCAACATACCTGACTTTCCACAAATCGAGGGTGATTTTATGCCGAAGGTTCCGTCGGAATTCCACCTCAACGAGCCTTTGGTGTGACCTGTTTTTTTCCCGAAGCCTTCGTCACTGGTTGAAACGGCCTTACACTCGCTGGACTTTGCTTGTGCCCTGAAGTTCTACATGACATGCAGAAAGTGTTTTCGGAAAACTTCTCAACTGTTTGTGAACTTTGATCCTGTGAACCATGGGAAGGCCTTGTCCAAGGCTTCAATCTTAAGGTGGCTTTCCGGCTTCATCATGTACTGAATTTTGAATTTTTAAACATTTGTAACGCGCACACAGCAAACTAAATCGTATCCTGGCGCAGATGACGCATAACTTAGGATGAGACTATGAACCTAGTTGATGCCGATGTCACAGAGTTTCAAATGAAAGCCACAGTCATGAGTAAAACAGACTTGAATAAGTGGGTCTTTAAACCTGCTTTAAAATTCCGCAAGGAATTTGCCTGTTTTACGCTCAACGGGAGACTATTCCATAATCTAGGTCCCGCAACTGTAAAGCGACAATATCCTCTCGAGCTACAGTTTGTCCTAGGGATAACAAGGACTTTGTTTTCAGACCTAAGAGCTCGAGTTGGTTGATGGCGCTTCAGTTTATTTATCAGATAGACTGGTGCCAGTCCGTTCAAACACTTATAGGCCAAATACCCGATTTTAAATTTAATCCGGTCTTCTACCGCTAGCCAATGTAGTGACCGCCGTAGACCAGAGACATGGGTGCTTTTGGCTACATCAAAAACTTTCATTCTGCACCTTTTGAAGCCGATGAATCTGTTTGGCCGGAGATCCAGCCAAGAGTCCATTACAGTATTGACTAGGGCCCCGACCACCACAGCACAATCGGTAGTAGGAACGTAGGGTAGTGCTTGACGCAGAAGGTGGATGTTAAAGAAAACCGACTGGATCTTGGCTGAGACCTGGGCATTATATCCCAGGACGCTCTGCCAAATGCAGCCGAGATTTTTTACTTTAGTGGTATACTTAAGACTAGTACCAGAAAACTGGGGTGGAAGGGGGCATCTATGGAGATGCTTCGGACCAAACAAAATCACCTCTGCTTTCTTTGGATTAAGTTTTAGCCAATTTTTTGCCATCCAGGTTCCAATTTCTTCTAAGCATTTGCTAACCAGAGCAAGAGTTTCCTCCACATCATCGAGCCTAATGTATAACTGAGTATCATAACTGAGTATCATCAGCATATGAATGAAAACTGAGATGATATTTCTCCAAGATATCCATGAGGGCACGAAGGTAAATATTAAAAAGGAGTGGAGAAAGTGCAGATCCCTGTGGCACACCACAGCACTGGAGGATGATCTCTGAAAGAAAACCTCCAACCTGAACACGTTGTTGATCTGTAAGAAATTATGAGAACCACTGTAACGCACAGTCCACATGCACAAGATTTTTCAACCGATCCAACAGGATGCTGTGGTCAACCGTGTCGAACGCGGCAGACAGGTCGAGCATTACAAGCAGGGAGAGTTTACCTGCATCCCCGGCCTGTAACATCTCGTCCCAAACCGCCGTCAATGCTGTCGTCAAAAACCAGATTGCAAGTGGTGAAGGAGGCCGTGATCCTCAACATAGTCCTGCAGTTGTTTGGTGACCACCTTTTGCTTTTGCGCTGCCAGGGGCAGTGCACTGTCATCGCTTGGCGAACCGACCGGTGCCCGGCTGTCCGAAAGCCCACTCCACCAGAGCGATCGCTGCGATGACTGCGTTCCTGTCTGGTGTGCCCCTGCTGGACATCTGCAGGGCGGCTACACCAACCTTCACAAAATACTACTGCATCGACAGGGATTCCAGAGTCAGTCAAGTAGTGCTACGCAACCCGTTTGCTTTAGGTGAGTCTGTTTCAGAGGTGAGAGTTGATTGTTTCTGTTGAGCCTTGCCACTTCCAGTGGTTGTGTAATGTTGTACTGCTGTGTATTTGTTCTTCATGAGCATGTGAATCCAGGTCAGACCCCATGCTGGGCTGGAGAAGGAACAAGTTACTTACCTGTAACTATTGTTCTCCAGCATGGGTCTGGCCTGGATTCACATGCGACCCCTCCCTCCATCCACTCTGCGGCTCTTCTTGGTCATACTGCCACTTAACGTGCTTACCAAATCTGGAGATGGCAGCCAGGGGAGGGGCTTAGGGAGAGGACTGTCATTGGATGGGGGCAATATAACCCAGAGGACAGTGATGGGTTTAAAGTATAACACAGTTTGTAAGTGAAAGTAATACTGTTTTTCTTTTATCGAAGATTCCCAGACTGACGACAGGGAATATTCATGAGCATGTGAATCCATGCCAGACCCATGCTGGAGAATAATAGTTACAGGTAAGTACATACCTTTAGTATCACTGGGGAATTTCTCAGGGGGCCTGCAGTTGCTCGTGACCTTTTCTCTCTCTCTCTCTCTCTCTCTCTCTCTCTCTCTCTCTCTCTCTCTCTCTCTCTCTTTCTCTCTCTTTCTCTCTCTTTCTCTCTCTTCCTCTCTCTTTCTCTCTCTTTCTCTCTCTTTCTCTCTCTTTCTCTCTCTTTCTCTCTCTTTCTCTCTCTTTCTCTCTCTTTCTCTCTCTTTCTCTCTTTCTCTGCCTGCTTGTTCTTGCCAGCGTCTGACTTTTGCTCTTCCCTCAACCAGCATTCCGGTGACCCTTCTGGTAATCGGTCCGGAGGCAGATATTTGAGTGGGGTGGCGTTGGCGTAGTCAACCGGCCAGACTGCCCAGCAGGGAGGTTCCCTGGTCACTCCGCGACCGGGATTCATACTCCTGTTTTGTCAGTTACGTACTGACTGTACACGCTGGGTCTCCAGCATCTGCTCTTCTCCTTCAGAGGAGTGCTGTACTTCATGGGCTCTGCAGCTCCTTGCAGCTACGTCGCTCGCTTTTGTTGTACTGCCAGGGGGCCTCCCATGCCCTTGTATGCGTTTCTCATCCTACCTCGGATTTAATGTGTCCTCTATATTCAATCTCCTCGTCACGGTTGATTGGAAGTTTGTTCTTAAAGACACAGATTGGGCCTCATTACACGGAAGGCGGTAATGGTTAACGGCCACCGTTAATGGTAACGGTGACCGTTAACCATTACCGCCTTACTACGAGGTCCCTTAGCGGGTAGGTGCTTTAACGCCTGCTTTTTGCAGGCGTTAAAAACCAACCCGCTAAGGGACCTCGGAGCTAATTACGGCACCGCAAAATTGCGGTGCCGTAATTAGCGCCTTCCCCATTCCCATAGAGCCCTATGGGGAAGGGCAATGGCGGAAGGGGGATTTACCGCCCCACCAACCTTGGAATGGGGCGGTAAATCCCCTTTCCGCCAAGGCGGTGCCGGTATTTTACCGGCATGAGCCATGGCGCTAATAGCGCCATGGCTCACCGCCTTCCGTGTAATGAGGCCCATTGTGTTCCTTGATGATCATGGCATACGTTAACTTTGCCTTCAGCACAGTCTCAGGAATTGTTGCCGTTTTGCCTCTCAGATAATCCCATCTATGCCATCATAGGGAACTGCTTAGGGGGAGTGCCTGACAGGAACAGGAGTCCTTGCCCCCTAAGGGGGTCTCTCGCCGTGAGGTCCCACTTTCCCAGACAACTAGAAAGTTATTGCGGAGAAGGCTCACCTCCTAGCCTCAAATGGGAAGGGTCCTACTTGGGGAGAAGAGACGAATTCCCTCGATTCATCACACTAGTCAGTTGCTAGCACCTGGGAAAACGTAAAGTGCACACATTCAGCAAGGCATACCAACGCGCTGCTCACACACCTGAATTCACTCAAACAATTATGCATCCCGGGCAATTCTAACGAGAGCAAAAAAGTGAAGTGAGTTCAGAAGGGATAAGAGTACAGATATTGAGATGGTGATTAGAGTGTGGCGGTACAGTAAGGCAAAAAGGAAGGGAAGAGTGTGAAGCACAAGCGAAGGAAGGAGAAAGAAGAGCACAAGTGAAAGAGGGAGAAAGAAGAGCACAGTCGGTCGAGAGAAAGGTGAATGAAGGTGGAGAGAGGGAGAGAAGGTAGAGGAGGGGAGAGTCCAGAGCAAAGGTGGATGGAAAAGAAAGAGGATGAAGAAGTGGAGAAGAGACAGAGCAGAGGATTCATAGAGAAGACAGAAAAGTGGAATAGGTGGCAAGTAGACAACGAGAGTCAGGAGGAAAAGGGAAAAGAAAAGAGGGGCTGGGAAGGAGAAACTGAGAAGCGGTGCAGGAAGATGCAGTAAATGAGAGCAAACAGGGCCGAGCAGGAGAGGTGGATAAAGACATGAATGGAGGATGTGGTAGGAGTAGAAAATTAAGCCATGAATGAGGAGGACAGTGCTGCAGATCAGTGAGGAGGCAAGAGAGAAAGCCAAGGTATGGAGAGAAAGGCAATGGAAAGAACAAGATGAGAAGAGGAGGAATAGACAGGAGGAGATGGACAAGGTGAAAAAGAAGTGAAGGGGAAGAGCAGAGAGACACGCGAGGTGTCCACTGAACCTCAATTCTGAATGAAGTGAAACAGTGGTGCACAAGCCTTAGGACACTCTTGAGGGCTTGAGAGATCTACCTGCAGAACAACACACCATTGAGAAAGGGGCTGTGTGGCTAAGCTTGACAACTCCAAGGTCCAACTATTGGTAAAGATTCTGACTCCCGACCCTAGCACCGATAACCCAATTCACCACTAAGAGTGGGAGGAACAAGCAAGGCATCCTGACCACTTCAGTGCAAGCCAATAAAGATGTGCGGGGCATTATAAACTCCATAGACTGAGGGCAGAGGGAAGGACTGAGTACCATGGTCCTAACAGAAGTATGGCTACGTCTTCCCAATTCTCAAGCCTCACCCCGGGGCCCTAACTAAACCTAATGCCCCGATTACATGTCTACTTAAGAAGAACCTGTAACCTTATATTTTGTCTAGAAGTTGTCTGTCAGTCCCGTTAGTGATGCACAATACCCCTTATGTGGAATATAGTCATATGTAAACGTTTTTCCTGGCCTAAAGGCAGTTGCTGAGACATCAACCAGAACCTGAATTTTCCCAAACAGGTTATAATTACATGAAATCAAGTGATGTTTGTTGTACTATAGCATTTGTGTATTGGCAGATTTCAAATGTCATTTTATCATTGACATCTGAAAAACAGCCCTTTATTGATGAATTTCTGTATTTTATTCTGTTTGTAGAGTTTAATTCTGTACTCTATTTCTACCTCACCTTGATCAGATGTAAACTACGGTATTGCCCAATCACTCTTCTTACTTCATTCCTGACCCTGTATTTTTCTTTGCAGGGTTATGTTTTGTTTTCTGATCCTGGGCTTCCTTTCGCGTCTCATATGTGTACACCTGCTTCTTCTATCTGTTCTAGGTTGGGGAAACTGCATGCCTTTCCTCTACAGTCCTCTTTCTCCCTGTTGTACATTGTACTTCTACTCTTTTTTTTTTTTTTCAAATTGTTGTTTATTAGTTCGATCAACAAACCTTTACAACTTTCATGGATCATCGTTTTGTTTATATATACAGTTAAAATAAAAAGAAATGTAGCATGTATAAGTTATGCAGATATTCACACATTTAACGATAGTTTCTGAGGATTCTCGTCGTGTAAATTTTCCTAGATCTATGTTTTTACCAATTTCAGTTTTCATATATGCATCATAAATATAAGATCTAACACAGTATAATTGGGGCTTCATAATTGATTTTCTATGAAGCTTTGGAATTTGATACATTATTATGCCTTGTTAAATGAAAATGCCTAGATTTTATAAATCTTCGTCACATAACAAATGCAGCGTGACGAAGAATTATCATTGATGTTATAACTTACATGCAGTTTTAATGGACTCTGAGTATCTGCTAAACTACTAGTGATTCTTTTTGATAAAGGTTCTCTAGTTCTTGATTTATACTTCGTAAGAAAGTGCATAAAGCTAGTATGAAGCTCGTTCTAGTCCCCCACATACAAGCTAACCATATCCATTCCTTACGTGCCTCTGGCAGGTCACGTGTTTTTTCAATTGTTAGCATTCGTGTGTTTTTAAAATGAGGGCAGCGTGTTACTAAATGTTTTAGAGTTTCTTTGGTTGAGCCATCTTTACAGAATCTGCATCCCAACTCCGCCGCTGCTCTCCAATATGAACTCCAATTTTCAATCCTTTCGAGTGTTAAGGACTGATTCAGTTTAAATCGGAAATAAGTTTCTCTGGCTTTATTGCAGGGAAACTGGATTATATAAGGTTTGTGGGGACGTCTTGGGGAACAAAAGCGAGCTGCTTCTTTATATCCTTTTAGTTCCGCAATTTGAGCTAGAGTTTTGCACCAATCATTTTCCATCATACGTAATTTTACATAATTCGGCCTCGATTGTAAGTCTACTGGTTCAAGTGCTATTTCATCCAGTAGTCTAATCATTTGTAAATAGTATATTGTAAATGAGGATTTTTCAGACCTGATCATTAGTTTACCCAGATCTTCATACAAACAATTATCTGGGGGGTATCGCATTTTTGCGAAGTTGGACAATAGCCGCCAGTTTCGACGTGCGGATAGTGCCGTGAGGCCGAGTTCTTGTCTTAATACCGGGTTTGGAGTGGATTTGGCCAATCGCATAGCCCCTTTCCACATACCGCCTTGAAGCTGATCAAGATAGCTGTTAATATTTACAATACAAGTATCTAAGGTGTAGAGAATAACTGATTCCACTTTTAATAGATAGAATTGTAGCAGTGGCATCAATGAGAATTTACAAAATTTCAGATACACCAATCGCATTTGTGTGGCAAGAGGGGCAGCTTTCTTTTGTAATAACTCTTTCCACGTTAACAAGGATTGAGAATCGGATATGGTGTATCCTAAATAACGAATAGCGGGCACTATTGATAATGGAAAATTTTCAATTGTCCAAGTTCTAGTGAAATTTTTTTTCTTCAGGTTTCTGAATATCACTATATTGGATTTTTCAATATTACATTTTAAGTTGTGTGTGTGACAGTAAGAAGCAAATAGATCTAGTTTAATTTGGAGGCCCTTGGGCGTGCGGTCAAAGATTAATATGTCGTCGGCAAAGGCTAACCAGTGAATTTGTAAATACCCCAGCCTTGCCGGAAAAGATATTTGTTTGTGCCAGATGTCATTGAGACCACATAGATACAAATTAAAAAGCGTTGCCGCCAAATTACATCCTTGCTTCACCCCGATTTCAATTTTTATTGGATGCGTTGTAGAACCATCATTGTTCACTCTTACTAAATAGGTAGTTTTTGTATGTAATTTGGAAATTAATTGTATAAGGTACCCAGGTATTTTCATATCGGCCATTTTATTCCAAAGAAGTGCACGTATGACGCAGTCAAATGCGGAAGTAAGATCAATTGATGCCATGTATAAT
Organism: Ambystoma mexicanum; assembly: GCF_040938575.1. Lineage (NCBI taxonomy): Eukaryota > Metazoa > Chordata > Amphibia > Caudata > Ambystomatidae > Ambystoma > Ambystoma mexicanum. The sequence continues at coordinate 172,971,654 of NC_090923.1, read as the reverse complement.
GGTCCAGAGTCCCTTGTTTTATGGTGGGCTAACAGGTGTGCCATAATGGTTGCGTTCAACGGTGTACCCATTCCTGCACGAAAACCAATTTGATATTTGGACAGAACTCTTAGCTGCCTGATGACTACCTGTAATTCTCTCAAGAGGAGAGTGGCAAACACTTTCGCCGCAGTGTCAATTAAAGCGATCGGACGAAAGTTACCAGGTTCAGATCTTAGTCCTTTTTTGTATATAGGTACAATAATAGAGTTTGGCCATGAGACGGGAATGATGGCAGTTTTTAGAATGTTATCAAACAGTTTTTTGTAAATTCCGGCCCACAAAGCTGGATTTTGTTTAAGAACACATGGTGGAATGCCATCCGGGCCGGCTGCTTTAGAGTATTTTAATTTTACTATTGTGGACTCAATAGTCGAAATATCCCATCGCGCAAAAGAGGGCGCGGCTAAAGACGACCATTTATACTCGTGTTTTATGAAGGCTGTAGGGAGGGCAAATTTGTTTTCAAAAAATGTTCTCCAGTCCTGTGAAGAGATCGTTGTCGACTGACAGGTGGAAGCTGTCAGTGTTCCAGCTCTAAGTAAGGCCCAAGTTGCTCGTCTATCTCTGTGGCAAAGTGTACTGAACATATCTTGATTTAACTTGTTGTGGGTAAAGTGTTTATGGTCTCTACATTTATTTCGATAGGTGTTTATAATTTTTCTTTTTTCCCTCTGAAACGCTTCCCATGTAAGATGAGTTTTCCGGATTGCACGCAGAGCCGCGTGTTTTACTCTTTTCGCTTCATTTATGAATTTGGAGTAAGTCGGGATAGATTCAACGTGAGGTTGCAGTGTACGTGACGACAATATATTTAATATCTCTGTTGTTAATCCCGGTAGAATCTCATAAACCAGATTTGGGAACTTCTGATGTTGGTCTGATGTATAATATAAGGAAAGGCGTGTAGAGATCATATCATTGACCTTATCACACAAATTAGTTGCCCATCGAATCGACAAGCCTGGACGATCCCCTTCCAAAAATTTTTGTTGGGTGTTTTTATCTAGAGCAGTTAATTCTAACTGTAAATTTAGTTGAATCGTACAATGATCACTCAACCCAGGATCGTGTATTATAATTCTGTCGGAGAGTATTTGCAGGCCCCGCGATGTTGCAAAGTAATCAATGCAGGTCGCAGTATCACCTCTTCGCCAGGTATAATACTTGTCATTACCTACAAAGGGAATAAAATCTAGTTCCCATGTTTCGAGAAATTCCTTCCACAATCGTCCTCGATGTCTCGCTTGATGGGAAAATCTACCATTAGACGTGTTGACCGTGTTTTGTATACAGTGCGCATTGAAGTCCCCCCCCACAACAATGTCACATGAAGGATAGTGTGTTAAAACTTCGTCAAATAGATTATTTAACTCCTGAAACACAAGGGATTGGTTACACATTGCTGGATTGTGATATAAACATACCATAAGAGTAGGAGCAAGGTGGAAACCCTTCAGCAAGATGAGTGCAGCTAAAATTGCTGTGGCATGAAAAACCTCTAACACATCTGCATTTAAATTAGTATTTAAACAGATTGCAAGACCGCCATATGGTCTACCACTTGTGCCTCGTTTCGCTTTTAATTGAATAACGGTGTATCCGTTCAAGATAAGTTCTTGTTCACACATTGTCTCCTGGCATAGCATCACATCACACTCCCTGCTTACATTGGCATTGCTAAACCAGGATTTTAGATTGCTAAACCCACATGAATTCCAAGACAAAATAGATATAAAAGGGGACGGGTTAATGGGGAGTGTTATTCATGGCAGGGTTCAGCGTATTGTGCAGGGCAGCTAACCATGACCAGTCCTTGGTGGAAGTTGATAAACTCACTAGTTGGGCAATTACCTCTGCATTCATCCCATTCTTAGCAAGTTCAGGGGGTAGATTGGGCACTTGCTCCATTGGAGATATCAAAGGTGTTTCATTAAATGAGATGGCATCATCAATTGAATCAAATGGATATGGCATTAGGCCAATTGAGCGCAAATCCTCCGTATATTGCAAAACAAGATTTGTGATAATAGATGATTGCACCTTGCACACCATACGATGGTTTTGTATTGGCGGCAAGGTGATCCATTCAATATCCGTCGTACGTAAGGTGCGCAGGCCTGGAATGCGATTAAATGCTTGTAATAAAGCCGATCGATTAAGCCGCTTAGTGCCATTCTCAACCACAATTATTTCCCATCCTATAATAGTAGTGGACAGTTTATTCATGTCCCCCGTCTCTTCACAACCTTCTCTCGGTAGTTGTGCCTGTATTTCATGATGGTTTGGGTTTACAATGCCGCCCCTGCAGTTTAGCAGGGGTGACAACTTCTTACAAGGCTGCCTATTATAGTCAAGATTTTGGAGCTGATTGAGCTCGTCGATTGATGCGGCAGCCATAGGAGCCGAGTCCAAAAACTGTTCGGAGTCGTTTACAACCGAGGCTATCTCTGATGTCGTTTCTTTTTGCGTGGACTTTTTGTCAATAGGTTTAAAGAAATTGGGAAGTTGTGTTTGGGACGATGAGTGGATTTTTTCATTAGTGGAGACATGCGATTTTTGTAATGGCAATTTTTTTAGGTGTGTATTAGATAGAATTTCCTCTGAGATCAGATCCGTGTCAGCAATTTTTAAGGATTCTAGATTTGATGAAGGTATAGATAAATGACTCTTAACATTTTTTTTCATAGTTTTAGGCTTTGGATTAGGGAGAGGCAATAAGTCCTCTTGTATGTCTTGGAGAGCTTTTTTCCGGTCAGCTTTTCTTTTCAGAGCACGGAAGAAAAGTCTTTTATCTTTCCGTGATATGAATGAGCGCTGTGGAGGGGGGGATAAAGTTCCATCATTTCTAGCTAGGATATCAGCCGGAGCGGAGACAGCATCATCGTTGATATCTAATAAGGTGGTCAGGGCTGAGGGACTATTTGGATGTGACACCTGCTCCCCCTCCATACAACTAGCGTAAACCTCCGCTTCTTTTTCCCCAGGTTCAGTTTGTATAGGCAGTAATAGCTGTTCCAACTTTTCACGATGTAATGCAACTTCCTTACATAGTTGGGCATGGGTGAGTATTTGACAAGAAGTCGCAGGTTTTTGAGTAATGAGTGTTTGTGCAAATGAAACAGGAAATGTGTATGAAGGATAAGGAATGTTCGTATTAGTAAGTCCGATTAGGGAAGGATCTGGGTCATCCGTTTGTGTGGCCACAGAGCTGGTTTTAAGCTCTGTAATCTGAGTCGGCTTTTGTATCTCAGGACCCCGTCTAAGAGTATCGGCAAATATAAATCCCTCCAGTTTAGAGATTTTTAGTAGAATTTCAGAGAGTGCTGATTTACAGTCCCTTAATTCATAGTGAGTGTACTCATGGCCACGATCTAATAGGTTAAGTATTCGTGTTAATACTGGATAGGATGCTTCCAGTGATCACATGTCTTCCGTGGGCTCTAGGATGTCAAATCCTAATGGATGGTTCGATGTTTTTAAGTCGGGTGAATGTGTGAGGTCTATCACTGGTTCACTATTACCACTTTGGGGGTGGGTTAGAGACGATGGTCGAGAGCTGGAAACAGGAAAGATAGAGGGGTGAGAATCATATGTCAAGGGTGATGTAGAACCGTGCATGTCCTTCCTATGTACCACATCTTTGCAGTGTATATGAACATCAGCTTTTGCACAGTTAGAATGGGAGACAGGCGTGGAAGGCCCAACCGACAGCCGTACTCGTTTTTCAAGGGCGGCAAGAACTACTGGAGCTAGTATCGAATTATCCGATGGAGATGAGGTGAGATCCTCAATGGGAAGTTCGGGATAGGAGGTAGCAATGTCCATACGCATGCTCAAAAAGCTTTTACGGGAAGGCTTAAACTCTGACGTGCTAGGCAGGAATTCTGTGCCTGCAAGTAAGTGTTCGTTAGAGGACTTTATAGGAGCGTGCGCACGCGCATAAGAAAATGCGACCTCATGTTTAATTAGGTCTTGATCGGTTATGGAGCTCCAGTGTGCCGCGAGACCAGTAGTTTCACTCGGCCCTGGAGTAGCACTAAACACACTTTCTTTTATGGATTGCATTTTTTTACTATTTTTTCGATTTTTTTTGGAGTGTGAAGTTTTGACTGGAGATGAGTTTAAAGGTCGACCACTTCGCAGGCATAAAACCATTGGAACTTTTTGTACTCCGTTCTGAGGGAGAGCGCGTTTCCAGCCCCCCAAAGGAGTAATACTAGGTTCCCCAATATGAACCCTTAAGTGTCACCACACATAACACACCACCTCACCGCCTAACAGCCCAACAGCACTTTGAAGGCACTTCGGATGCGCGCGCAGGATGCGCGTGCACCGAAGTATTTATAGGAAGTGATGCAGGGTGGGGGGCGGAGTGGAAGGCAGGCGAGTGGGTGGAGACTGCAAGTGCTGCAGAAAAGGAGAAAGAAGGGACACAGGTAAGTACAAGGGGTCGTACTCTATTCAGCACAGTGAGCTGCGGCAGAGCCGCGGCACCAAAATAACAGGCACCAAGTTCAAAGTAAGCAGTTACTTGTGTCCAAATCCAAAGTGAAAGCAGCTGATCCGTGTTGCGAGAACCGCGTTCTTCCGCTTGCAGACGGCAACAGCAAGTTTTGCAGGGGGACGACTATGGAGGCTTCCAGCAGCCCAACAGCACTTTGAAGGCACTTCGGATGCGCGCGCAGGATGCGCGTGCACCGAAGTATTTATAGGAAGTGATGCAGGGTGGGGGGCGGAGTGGAAGGCAGGCGAGTGGGTGGAGACTGCAAGTGTTGTGTCCAAATCCAAAGTGAAAGCAGCTGATCCGTGTTGCGAGAACCGCGTTCTTCCGCTTGCAGACGGCAACAGCGAGTTTTGCAGGGGGACGACTATGGAGGCTTCCAGCAGCCCAACGCAGCCCAACAGCACTTTGAAGGCACTTGCACAGTGATCTAAGACTTTTCTGATGATGCTGCGACATACCAGCTCAGTTTCATTGTCTCCTGTGCTATCTACCATGTGTCTCCTTGCTCTGTTTGTGCTGTTCTCACTTTGCTTCCGTGTTCTGTATATATGTACTTATTTATAAATGTATGCATGGGATTTATAAAGCACAAGCCTATCTGGGTAGCGAAGATGTGCTGTACAGGGGTAGCAGAGGAGCTGGGAGGGGTAGAGGGAACAGGGGTGTGGGGTTGGGGGTGACTCCTGAAGTGTAATCAGTTGGAGGCCTGTCTTATCTGCATTGGTAACTTGTTCCAGAGACGGGTTGCATAGCAGGAAAAGACCTGCTTACCCTTGTTTCCCTCTTGCAAGTCTTTGTTTCCAGCTGTTGCTGTTTGTGTGACGGCCTCCAGAGATGAGTTTATTGGTTAAGTAGAGTGTGTGCTGGAAGGAGTAGCCAGTGCATCTTTCATTGTTCTACCTGACCCTTTAAAGTTGCACGCTTTCTGCTAATTTTCATGATTTGCTTTGCTTTTAAACATTTGTATATGGACACGGCACTGTTCACACAACACATAGGTCACATATAGTATACCGGAATGAAGTAAGTTATTCTGTCTCGTATACACTTAAGCATTACTTCTGGAAGGAGGTGATATGTGTATTTCAGCCTTAACTCCATTTCAGGAATGCCCTTTACGCCTTGGCCAAGCAGAGCAAGGCGTTGGGAGCGTACAAGCTGGCCCGGCATGCCTACGAGAAGTTACAAGGTCTCCGTATGCCATTGCGATTCCAGGAGTCCATCGAGCTCGGCAGCCTTACTATCCGATCCAAACCATTTCATGACAGTGAGGTAAGTGTACCATAGTGTTTGTTTTCCTTGTGTGGCATACATGCCCATTGCACGATTTTGGGGAGGGAATTTCAGAGCAATGATAATGGTAATGCGCATTTTATCCATACAAAGGCTGATGGGCCAGCAGCAAGAAACCACTTTCTCACCTACAATGTCCGACAATCTATCTTAAACCTGGTGTCAAAACATTATTTCAGTCCTTTCGGAAAGCAATAAAACAAATGTAATAATCCTACAATAAGAATCCCAGCCCGCAATATGGGATATGAAATAAGATCTTTGAGCCAAATAATGTCTTTTTCTTTTTTCATAAGAATAAATGAGTCAAAATGCAGGCGGTTCCCTAACTCTCAAACCTGGGGAAGGCATCCAAACCTCTACCAATGGATTCTGAGTACAATGAATCATGAATTGAAGCTGCATCCTGCTTGGTGTCACTAGTCCCTTTTAGCAAAAGAGAGAACATCAGCTTTGTTCTGCGGATTCACTCAAACATTTATACGCTCAGATATTTAATCTAAGTTTTACTAACGAGCATAAATGGTTGTCGGAATCAAATGAAATGTGCTTTAAAACGTGCAATATTAAATCTACATAAAAAAACAGTTACAATGAAATTAAGTAATATTCACCATCCTAAATATATCTGGCTTTATGGTTCTGCTTAAAAGACAGCTTCATTTCTTATGGAAATTCAGACATGTATACATGGTCTCAAACTTAAGAGTAACAAGCAGTTAAACATAACTAAATTGGGAGTGTAGATGCAGTATTCAAATAAACTGTGCAATGAAACATTGTCAGAAGTGTTTGGCTTCAGAAGCCAGGAAAGGAACATTTTGAAAATGATTCTTAACTTCAAAGTGGTTGGTGTGTCTGAAGTTGGGAATAAATGAAATGGGAAATTCAAAGTGGCGTTTTTTCTTTTTGGAACGAGGGCTTGTGGAAAAAGGAATACATTCGCGGAACCAGTTCTTTATATTGGGATCTGCTAATGGTCTGGACCCCAAATGTATTTTGTGGTGGAGTGATACCTTTTTGCCTCCTTCATCTGCTCAGCTCACTTTATTGAGGGTGCTCTACTCTCTCCAGCAGCTTTGTTGGATACTTAATATTAGGAATGGTCTCTAGTTTTACAGTTCCTGAGCAACAAAATTGGGCTTTTTATCAGTGGAGTAACTCAAGTTTTTTGTTTTAGGTTTATTGGCACTATACCTATTTTTAATGACCAATTGATATGATGTTGAAGATGACGAACAATTCGTCCATGACATGAACGTCCCATTTTTATGAGTCTAGGTAGATTCCACTGCCCCAGGCATAGTACATAAGTAAGTTTTCACTCTCCCAGTGGGAAACCCCATAGGACTCCCCCCCCCCCTCCCCTTTACTCTCTTTTAGCTTCACAATTGGATAAAGAACGGCTCTCTCACCTTACATTAGATTATTCTATTAGATTGAATAGAATGCTTCATTTGATCAACTTAAAGAGATTTATTCCCTTAGAGGCACGTTTCTCCACTTTTACTTAGAGGGATGAATAAGGTTTTGCCATTCCAAAATGGCCGACCGCACACAGCGTTAAGCTCCCCTCTTGGTTCCTATGACAATGTGCTGTGCTCATTATTATACCTCACTAGCTGACACGCGCCCTGCGTCATTCATGATCAGACATGCTGCTGAACTTCTAGGTAAGCTCCTAGTTAGGATGTTATATCCAAGCGATTAACATGCTGCTTAGCTTTATGAATCACATGATCAGCTCTGACAAACAGTTGTACATTCTCCCGAACAGCAGTATCTGCTTCTGTGGGATTTCCAATTTCATGTGGGCAATGCCGTGAATCATCTGTTACTTCTATTGTATGAACATAGCTCTACATTACTAGTAAGGCCCTATTAGACACATTCTTTTACTTGGGTATACTCTAGTAACATCAAAGGTAGAGTTACAACAGTTGGACAATGTGATTGTGCTTTGTCCTATATTACAGATATTCCCGCGTTCTGGTAGTGCCAGCAGGTTAGTTGACAATCCACAGAAGTTGTTTTCCGTGACGCATTAGACTCTTTTTGCAGAACTATAGTTAACACATATTGGGCCTCATCACGACCCAGGCGGTAAGGGGTGTACGGCGCCGTAAACAGCGCCGACCCTTACCGCCTGAGTACGAGGTCCCTTAGCGCCATGGCGAATTTAACACCTGCTTTTAGCAGGTGTTAAAATCCATGGCGCTAAGGGACCATGGAGTTAATTACGCCACCGTAATTTACGGTGGCGTAATTAACGCCTTCCCCACTCCCATTATGCCCTGTGGGGCAAAAATGGGAATGGGGAAGGGTAAATGGGGATTGGGGACTTACCGCCCCGCCAAGGTCCGAATGGGGCGGTAAGTCCGCCAACCACCATGGCGTAAACGTAGTTTACGCCATGGTGGTAAAGTCACGGCCCAGGCGGTAACTTACCGCCTGGGTCGTGATGAGGCCCATTGTTTTCTCCTTCCTCCCTTTTCACCTACTTTTTCCCAATGTACATATCATCAATCACATTATGTTGATTAATGCCTGTGACTCAAAATGCTTACAATTCGATTATGTTTGTGCTCTAATATGATTTATCTATGATGATTGTCCAGGGGTTGACACTTATGTTTCACATGCTTTTGATTATCAATGCTTTCAATTGAATCATAGCATGCTTATATGTAATTTGCTGTTCTTGGTGTAAAATTTAACGCGGTTTGGATAATGACATGAAATTATCAGAGCTAATTAGATGATTTTACAGGCCCTGATGAAGGACACAAATGTCTGAAATGCAATGGCCCTATCACGCATCTGCTTCTAACCTATGAACGATTTATTAACTAAGAAGACAATTATTAGTGAATAAACCAAATTGGGGCTTTTTATACTTTGATTACTGTTTCTTGACTAATAAGAATATTAGACACCACCACATGGACATTGGGTGTGCAGCCCACACCGCTGGCTTCATAGCCAAGGTCTTCTTGCTCAAGCCTTTAGGAGGGGACACTGCTGAGGTTTTGTTCAAATGAATCACCTCTGTGAAGTTTTCTGAAGAAAGAAAAACTTTCCATTCATGCAACAATTGATAAGTGTAGTCAAAGTAATCTGTGTTGGAAGAGTAAGAACAGCGATGAACACAACTGTTGGAAGTGAACAGATGCTTCATTGGTTTTTATTTTCTCATAAACTTGGAATTTTCTTGGAACCAATTGTTGAGTTGCTTGCAAAGCGATTGCGATGGGATGATAAATGGCACTACTGATGAGTTATTTAATTGCTGGATAATTGTAAAGATCTCCTTGTGCAGATTGTCTGCCGTAGACAATCTGTTATTATAGTAGTGCATATTTTCTAATCTAATTGCATTTAAGCTGGGACGTTTTTTATTTTAGTCCATATAATGAACTGTCCGGTTTCTCTCCATTTTTCTTTCTCCATTTAATTTCAAGTAGATTTGTTGTGAATCACTTTGTTTTGACATTTTTATAAAATACATCTTTTGTAATGGGTCATGCATATCAAAACACATATCAGCCAATTAAGGAAGAGGTCAAAGGCATCTTACCTATCTAGTCAAATATGCTCTTGAAGGAGATAGTTTCTGAGGCCCACTTTTTTTTTCAGTCAGCAAAACATTTTATTAAGCATTTTAGATTTAAATATACAGTGACTTCATATCATCATTTTGATATGACAAACCGATCACAACACAAGTTCATACAGGTGTATTGTACTAAAGGGATTCGGTATTGGGGCTTTGTCCTGTCCATCCTCTCAGAATGCCTTTACTGTGGCTTGTTCACCCCCTTTTGGTCAACTCCTCATTGGAGCCAGCGTATTAGTGGGGCCTTCTGGTAATCCCTGTATTTCTTTGCGTAGTCCATAAAAGGTGCCCATGTGTTCAGGAATGAGTTCAGATTTTGCGGTTATCTTTTCCGCTACTACAATTTCCCAATACTTCGACCACCATATTGGGATTGACAGGCCCTCTGCATCTTTCCAGAACCGGGCCATGTTACGCTCACCTGGTTCCCACAGGGGCGTCTATCGGACCCGGACAGCTGCGGTCTCCACCAACGTGATGCGTAGTGCCGAGATGACTGTCTGGACCGGCCCGCCTAATCTCGTCTGCTTGATCCGTAGCAGTATTCTCCTGCAAGTGGAGAAAGGGATTTAGCCACCCATGGATATGAGTGATAGCCCCCTCCCCCTGTTCTCGTTCTCCCTTCTTGTCACCTCCGATATCCCCTTTTAGGAACCTCACCTTATGTTTTTAAATGATGAGCTCTCCATCCTGCGTGGATTGCAGGGGCACATTGATGCCGGTTACTTCACTGGTTTGAAGGCGTGGGAGAGTTCCGGGGAGTACTGACTCTGAGGTTCCTGGCAAGGTTCGGTAAGTATCAAGTTCATAGAGTTCAATATGTCCGATGATTCACTCTTGTCCCCCCTTCCTTCCTTGTCTTGCAACTAAGATCGTGAGAAGATACCCCTCGTGGCAGTTGGTGGCGCTCAGGTAAGAGTCTGTATTACCCGACGTCGTCCGGTAAATGTTGCCGGAGTTTAACGTGTTGTTTTCTCTCTCTTTGCAGGTGCGGCACATGAAGATGTGGAGAGTTATAGAATAATGCCTCCGGTGGTAATCAGGTAAGTCTATGATGATAAGTGTTTTATTTGTAGGTTTTCTCGGCTCACCTTGTTGTTATCTTTTGTCTCTCAGGTGCCGGAGTTCGTCGAAGAAATGATGGAGGCAGCGCCGAATCGAAAGATGCTGCGAGAACTGGTGAGTATGGCGCGGCGCTGCAGCTGGAGATGCGACGCGTACAGAAATGATGTTCTTTCCAGGTCCGGAGGCGAGATGGATCCGAAATCTGGTGAGGAATTCGAAATAGTTTGTTTTCTAATCTTGTCCTTTTCTTTCCTCTTGGTTTTAGGAGCTTCAGATTCGAGGCGGGCGTGGCAGAAGACTGGATGCAGACTGCAGGCACGGTGAGCTTTACGCTGCTGGATAACGCGAAGCGTGTGCAGTTGTTCGGGCGTGGTTTAAATAACCTCAAAAGTAGTTCCAGGTAAGAAGTTCCCTAGAACCACGCCCGAGTAAAAAATAGTCCCTGTAGAAAAATAGTCCCATCCAGGCCTCACGTTGGCTTGGACTCACTAGCAGCATGGTCTGCATCAGGTAAGTAAAGTCTATGATCCTGGCGCCTAAAGCGCCAGGACTGAACCCAAACAGCCCCCAGCCGGGGCTGTTGGGTTTTTAGTAAGTATCTGGATGCCTTCTTCCGGAGCTGATGGGCTTGGTCCTGATGCCCGGGGGTAGGCATCATGACAGCCATTGGTATTTTGGCTGCAGTTTGGAGGTGTGTGCACAAGCATGCTATCTGACCCGTGAGTGGGAATTCCCTTCCCCCAGTTTCACCCAGAAGTATTATTCCCGGGTCCCATGGGATTGTCAGCCCACTTATCGCTTTGATCTGCTCCAACACCACTCTCCAGTAGACCGCTGATTTTGGACATGTCCACAGTAGGTGGAACAGGGAACCCCCAGCTGTACAGCTCCTCCAGCATCCTGGTATGATGTCTGGGTCCGATTTGTTTAGTTGCTCTGGGTTTATGTAGTACCTGTAACAGACTTTATATCCCCGCTTCCCTGTTTGTGATGCATTGGGTGCCCCATTCTCCCAGGTCCCTTTCCCAATTGAGCATGTACTTTTCCTTTTTTGCAGGGTCTGTTTAGTCTAGCAGGCGGTATAGCGTAGAGATTTTCCCCCTTGGAGTTGCCGATGTTAGGGTAATTTCTAATGCTGTCAGGTCCATCGCTCCCTTTTCCCTGACTATTTTCTGACATATCCAGTGTCGTAGCTGGACATAATGGAACCTTTCTGTCTCTGCTACCTTGAATTTTTCTTTGCACCTTTCAAATGTTATTGGGGCACCTTCTAGGAAATCTGAGATCTTCCACAGGCCTCCCTCCCTCCATGTTGCAAATCTTTGTGGGTGGTTTCCCGGTGAAAACTCTGGGTTGTTCCAGAATGGCGTGAGTGGGCCAACGGTGCTTCTGCAGCCCCATTTCCGAGCCGCTAATTTCCAGTTTGACACTGTATTTTTTGTTGCTGTGAGTGGGCCTTGGTTTGTTTGCGTTTTCATGGTTGACAGGTGTGGAAGGTCTGCCAATGGAGGTGAGCACCATGTTTCCTCTATCTGCGATAGATGTGCCGCGTGGCTGTATCTTGACACATGAGGGACTCCCAGTCCTCCCAAGTTCCTCCCACGGAGCATAATCCTCCTCGCTATTCGGGGTTTCTTCCCCCCCATAAGAACTTTAAAATGTTTCTCTACAGGGAGATTAATTTGTTTTCTGGTATGCGTGTCGGGAGGGCCGTACATTGATAGATTCATCTAGGTATTAGGTCCATTTTCACTTCAGCTATTCGCCCAAGCCAGGAGATCTCTGGTCTCTTCCAGTGATCCAGATCTTTCCGGAGATCACTGAACAGCTGCGGGAGGTTGCTTTGGTAGACCTGCGAGGTATCTCTAGGAATTTGGACTCCCAGGTATCCAATAGTTTGCCCAGGGAATTGGGAGCCGGGGATTGAGGTCTTCCCTTGGTTTCTTTGAGAGATTGACTGCTAGCGCTGATGATTTATCGAGGTTCACCCTGAATCCGGAGACCGTACCAAATTCCTTGATTTCCTCCCAGAGGGGTTCCAGTGATGTATCTGGTTTGGTTATGGTCAGGAGCACGTCGTCTGCTTAGAGTGCTGCTTTGTACTCTGGCCCCCCACTGTGATTCCCTGTATCTTTGGGTTTTGCCGGATCCTCTCTGCGACGGCTCCATGGATAAGGCAAACACCAATGGTGATCGAGGGCAGCCCTGCATTGTTCCTCTGGTGATGTGTATTTTCTCGGATCTAATGCTGTTAACTCACAGTTGTGTGGAGGGGGTCTGGTAATTTGTCATAGTCCACGCTATAAAATTAGGGCCAAACCCAAACTGTGTGAGAGTGTTCCTGATGTACCCCCAGTCCACTAGGTCAAATGCCTTATGTGCATCCTGGCACTTCTTGCCCACCGCATTGCCACCCTCTGCCCCAACTTCCAGTGCTATGTGGATGACACTCGGCTAATTTTCAGGCTACTCTCAGCCACCTGTTCTCCTTCACTCATCTCTGACTGTCTGTCTGCTATCCAGGAGTGGTGTGCTGCTAATGATCTCTGCCTTAATGCCAGTAAGACTGAGATTCTTCTCATCGGCACACCCGCTCCCTCCTTTCGTGTCATTCTCTGGCCGGCCTCTCGCGGCCCTCTTCCTGCTCCCACCTGCTAGGCTAAAAACTTTGGGGTCATCGCCGACTCCACACTCTCCTTCTCTCGTCACATCTCTGACAAGTCACACTACCAGCTGCACCTCCTCAGAGATATTCTTCATTTCCTTTCCTTCCCCCAGAAGCTCACTGTCTCCAGAGCTCTGGTTCTCTCTAGGCTGGACTATTGCAACAGCCTCTTTCTAAATCTGCCTACTTCTACTCTCTGCCTTCTGCAGCTCATCCGAACAGGACTGCAAGACTTGTCCTTGGCCTGAAGCCCAGGGATCGTATCTGTCCAGGACTGAAATTTCTGCACTGGCTCCCAGTGGCTGCAAGGATTAAGTTCAAAACCCTCTGCATTGACAACTAGGCCTTCTTGGGCCTCAATACCTTCAACTCTCACTTCCTAAGTATCTTCCTTCTCAAACTCTTCGCACATCCGCCTCCAACTCCCTCAGGGTCAGTCGCTTCTCCAAGCAACAAGTTGGTGGTAGATCTCTTTCTTTGGCTGGGTCCTCCCTCTGGAACAGCCTCCCTCAAACTTGAGGAGAACCACCTCCGGTTCCGGAAGCACCTCAAAACCTTCCTCTTTGCTTCTGCTTTCTCTCCTCCTCTCCCCTTCTGAATTCTTGGCTGAAACTGAAACTGCAATGGTCACCTGGCCACCTTCTGATCTCGGGCCCCGGTCACCTCCCCCGCCAGTTGCACTCCTGCACTGCCTCCCTGGCAGCCCCTGCACTTGTGGACTGTTTTCTGTATCTCTAAAGTCCCCCTACCAGCACTTGACACCTGATGTCTGCAGTTATCCTTGCACTTGCCACCAGTTGGCCGTATTTTTTTATTATTGTTTTATTTATTTCTATTTATCCCTTGTACTGCACTGTCCCATACCCCTTCCCGCTTCCCTTGCACTTGCGCGATCTGAATGACACCTGGTCTAGTAAGATCGTTGTCTCTATTGTATAGTCAGCTAAATATCCCAAAAATAAAGTAAAAAAAAAAAAAGATATTGCCATATCATATCATAATTAGATGACCATCAATTTTTCCCCCAATCTGTCAGCACTTTCTATGAGATTAATGGTGCGCCAGATGTCTTCATGCATCACCCTCCCTGGGATGAATCCAGTCTGGTCTCTGGCAATTATGTCTGGGAGATGTGTTTTCAGTGTGGATGCCAGCACCTTAGAGAATATCTTTCTGTCATTGTTCATTAGTGTTATTGGCCTGTAGGAGCTCGTCTACTCCGGATCTTTCCCTGGTTTATGGGCGAGGATTATCAGTGATTCTGCCATTGATATAGTGATGCTATCCGTTGTTAAAATGGAGTTAAACAGAGTGGTTCATTGTGGGGCTAGTATGTGCGAGTAGAGTTGATTAAATTTGGCTGTTAGTCCGTGGGGGCATAGGGCTGTGTTTTTCAGTGATTTTATGGCCTCCCTTACTTCTTTTGTGATTGGACTTTCTAAGGATTATAATTGTGTTTTATTGTGGGGGGTCCTTGATAGATCTAAAGTATTGGGCTTGTCAGTCGGGGGATGTTGCTGGGCCAGCCATTATTACACTATGGTGGTCTGCGAGGGCTTCCACTTTCTCTTTGTCAGTGTGCTTGGCTTTGCCATCTTCTCCTATAAGTCGTATAATGTTATTTCTCTTGTGCATTCTGTGCAGTTTATACGCAGGTATACAGTTTGCTTTATTGCTTTTGCTGTAATAAAATTGCTTCGTATATGCTAAGGATTTCGCCGATCGGTCCGCCCAATGCATTTTCAGTGCTATTTTGGCTTTTTTCAATTCTCTCTCAGATTTTCTGGACCTGTGCTTTTTTAACTCTCTCCAGGGTTGTTGCCCTTCCCTCTAGTTTGGATGCTAGAATGCTAGAGACACGCCTTTGTTCAGCACCTGCACTAATGAGTGTCCCTCCTACGGCCGACTTCATGGCATCCCAGATTATCTCTATGGTGGTGTCTGCTGTTGTGTTTCCACAAAGTAGTTGGTTAATGTATCACCTGTTTCCCGGGAATGGATCGCAACTTTGTTCAGACAGGGGAATAGTGTGCTAGAGATCAATAGGTTGATTCTCGAGAAGCCTTTGTGTGCGTTTGAGTAAGGGCTATAGTCTCTGGGTCCTTTATTGGTTGATCTCCATGAGTCCACTGTTTCAGTTTCCCTGAGGAGCTTAGCTAGGGATAATGCTCGGGTGTAGTCTATCCTAGTTGGGGGAAACGTTTTGTCCTTTAGTGGATCTGGGACCACATTGAGGTCTCCACCCATCAGGAGGTACCCTTCTGTAAATGCCAGCAAGGTTGGGATTAAGTCCGATAGAAATTATTCTTGGGTGCTATTAGGCCTGTATATGGCAGCTATGATAATTTGCTGATACAGGAGGTTCCCCTTCAGTATAAAATATCTGACCCCCAGGTCTCTTTTTACTGAGATTTCCGTCAGTGGGACCTTATCACTTAGTAATATTGCAACTCCCCTATTTTTCTCCCCTGATGTGCCATAGAATGATTTTTTAAAACTTTTGAATCTGATGAGTCGCTCGTCTACTTGCAATAAGTGAGTCTCCTGGAGGAGTACTATATCCCCTGCTAGTAGGTTAAGTCTATGCTCTACCGATCTACGCTTCCCCGGGAAGTTGAGACCCTGAATGTTCCATGTTTGGATTCTAAATTCGCTTTCGTCATCCGACACCATGGAGTTCGTTGGTGAACTTAGCTGTAAGCCGTTTCAAATCCCCCCCTCATGTGTGGCCTGGGTGGTGGTGTTTTGCTTGTGTGTGATTGTGGAGCCTTTGGATGTCAGAGTGTTGCTCATACTGGTTTCCAGGGAGAAAAGGACCATTGTTCCTTCTCCATCCCCCCTAAACTATTCCCTCCACTCACCTTCTTTTGAACCTTTCGGGATGAGACCAGCCTCATCCAATGGGGTAACCGGCTGTATCTGGTGTCTGCACCCCTGGTAAATCACCCTTCTTAGGCTTCTCCGGGATGGTGCTGTTCATCAGTGTGGCAATGTCCACCTGCTGTGTCTCTTTTCCGCTCTTTGCCATGGTTTTGTCACAACCTCTACTGCCCTTGCTCCCACCAACCCGAAAGCACAACCCCACACACATGTTCTCAGAGTCCCTCATTGGACTATTGGGTTCCCCCAACATCTTCCATCACCAGGGAACCCAGTTGGACCAGAGCATGGCTCTCTTGGATCCAATTACAGCTAAACATGGGGAGGAAATACTCCAACAGTGAATTGGGAGCGGCAGTCTAGTTTCTGCATAGTCCCTGGGTGTGGCTGACTATTTAAGCCACACCCAGGCATTCATCCACGCTTCGCGTTACTCTGCCAATAGGCAGCAGAACTTTCACCATGTTGCTCCGGAGCCGGCATCTACTCCGAGGACTTCAGCTGCAGTGTTGACTCGCCTGGAAGAGAGCAGCCCCTCGCTTCTGCAGCAGAGCTTCAGATCGCAGCACTTACCTGTTTCTTGTCCCGTGACGGCCTCGGCACCTCCGCAACATGCTGCTGCAGTCATCAGGTCCGCGGCCCCTCTACAGCTTACAGCTTCTGTGGCCCGTGGCCTGCTTCCCGCCGCCGCTGCTGCTGTCATCGGGTCCGGAGCCCCTCCGCGGCATACGGCTTCCACGGCTCGTATCTCCAGCAATGCTCGCCCTTGAGCCCCGCTCCATCTGAAACCTGCAAAAGTGGAAGAAAAGCACACAGTGAGTTATATTATTGAAAACGGACACCAGCAAAGGTGAAAGGCACGTTGTACTGTGCATGCATAATATTGGCAATAAAGACAAAGGCAAGACAAGACAAGAAAGAAAAGCACGAAGCTTGCCAACAGAGACACCAGACACAAGCAAACTAAGAGGACAAGGCAGGAAGGACTGTAAGAGAGAACTGTCAGCAAGAAGATAAAGGAAACACGCTGGCAAGCAGGCAAAGACATTGAGCAACGAACAACAGTCCAAAAGCACAGCAGGACTCTCCAAGCCACAGCAGGTCTGGGCAGGACTACTCATCAGTGAAGTAACTGGTGGTACTGAACTATTGCGCTCCTGCTAAGGTTGAAAGAAGGACGGAGAGACAACCTTCTTATTACTTAAGGTGAGCACACACACACAGGTGGGAGGTGTTCAAGGGAGGGGGTTGTTAGCTACCACAAGGTCCCTATATTTACCACCACTTGTCTTCTTGGTCCCCCCCACAGACGCAGTTATCCTAGAGACTAATAGAGGGTACCAAATGGAGGCTCCTGATACTCACGCAGAGCTAAGGTGAGCGTGACAGGTTTCCAGTTATGTGGGGCTCGGCTGGGCATCGCGTTATTCTGTAGAGTTCCTCTTCTGTCTTCTCCACTCACCGCTGTTCCTCCCCCTGAGATCCAAGGGTGGGTGATCAGTGTCCCGTGGGGTATCTGGTTGCTCCACATATTATGTGCTCAGTGTTACTGGTCCAGAAATTGTGGCTTTGTATCTGATTATTGCTGTTTTCCACGTCCACCACTTCCCTGTCGTTGGGATACGGCGGTCCTTTGGTTGGCTAATCTCCTTACTGTGTTTCCAGCTCCGTTGCTTCTTGATGGGAGTAGGTTATACCCCCGCCGTGCTTTTTGATGGGAGTAGGTTATACCCCCTGCCGTGCTTTTGGAGCGAATGAGTATCCCTTTGGTCCAGGAGGTGCCAGTCTGGTATAGGGTGTTCAGTGAATTGTTTCAGTTTCGCCTCCAGGTTACAGCGTTGTTGCTGCTGTTCCTAATAATGTGGGGGCTTCAGGCTTTTTTTGGGATAGATAACCGTGATCTCCCTTCCTCGCTGGGCGGTTGTTGCGCAGGCCACACCACCCCAGATTATCAGGTGATTTTGGTCCGCTTCTTCCTAAGAGGTTATGAGTGGGGGGATATGTGGTCGTCGGTGGAGCTCCCTGCTTCCCCGTACTGTTGTTCTATGCCCTCCCTCTTTTCGGATCTTGCTGAGGGATCGTCTCGTTGCTGGGGGATAGCTGTGTTAGTTATAATTTGTGCAACAGTCTAACCCTCTGTTTTCACCGTGTGCTCACTGGCTGCTGCTTGGCTTTAATTGCTGTTGATTCAGCCTGTTTGTCTCATTGGGCGGGCGGCTGGAGCTTTTCTTGGAGCCCCTCTGGTCTCCCTATGGTCCCTTCTTCCTTGGGCGCCGGAACCTGGGGACAGCGAGTGAGGGGGGGTTGTTTGCCTTACCCCTGATCCTGCCGTTACAGCGATGATTTGCTTCCTGGGGGTGCGCCTCTGACAGATTTCCTTATTGCGGACGTGGACCAGATGTATCTGAGCGCACGTCGGGTCTTTTGATTGATTTGTATGTTGGCGTGGCCGCTGACGGAGCACCCCTCAGTTCGTGGTGCCTTTGGCAGATCTTCTTTTGATGGCGCCCCGTTGAGTTCTGTGGCGGGCACTTGTCCGTAAGGTGGCTGGAGAATCCCGTTGCTTCTGTCACAGTTCAATGGTCACCGCTGCAGGGACATTTTCTAGCATTTCTGAGAGGTCGTCAAGTTATAGGCTGAGTCGCTATCTGCTGGGACGATGTTAGGCACTGGTGCCGTTGTTCGTATTGTGGCTCCTCCTCTCCATCGAAAGTGAGGAGCTCCAGGACAGAGCTGTGGCCCTTTTTCTCCTTCCTTCCCAGCCGCAGTTGGGAACTTACACAGGCACGTTTGTCGAAATGCAGATATTCAGCCGTTTCTTTTCCCCGACCATTCCACTCTCTGTCCCTTCCTTACTCCGATAATTGATTGTGTAGATTAACGGAGCGGAGAGCCGGCGTATTATCGCTCGGTAGATAGGGCACACCAGGAGCTTCTAAGGAGCCATGCCACTTGCGGCAGCTCTAACCCACACCCCCTGAGGCCCACTTTTTAAGTAACATCACCGGATTTATGTTATCTGGCCTTATTAAGAGGGGATTCCCCTCTCAGCCAGTGCGTTATTCATGGTAGGGCAGAGGTAGAGGATGACCAAGAGACCAGCAGGAGGGGAGGAATGCGGATGTGATTTCTGGAGCTATTGAGGTTTTGGCTAGAGAGTGGAAGTGGTACTGCTGTGCGAGTGTGCGTGTTTTTGTGGCGAAGGTGTTTAGAAAGATCAGTGTAAGGAGTAGTAGTGAAGCGGAAAGTACTGAGTGAAAGAATGGTGTTTGAGGAGGAGGAGGAGGAGGAGTAGTAGTTGTTGGAGGGAGTAGTAGTGTGAAGGAGTGGAGAAGGGAGTACTGGAAGAAGGTGTAACATCAAACGGGGAGGCAAGCAGTGGAAGAAGTAAGAACATTGAAGGGACAGGAGATTGGTGGGCAGAGCAAGGCGAAGGGGATAAGAGGAAAGAATAGAAAAGGGAGAGGCGAGAGTGAGTTTGTGTCAGGAACTCTGATTGGAAAGTCTGGAAACGCTGGAGGCATTGATTGCCGTACGCGCGTTCCAGTCCTCACCCGAGATGGCGGACGATTCTTTATATTCTGGCTCCTCCCACAAACCAACGCGTTGTATCTGTTTACCAATGCTACGATTCGTGAGGAAACTTCGTCCGTGCATTCAGCTTGCCTTTTCCCTTCTTCAGCTATTTTCTGCCCTCCTGGTGATCCTCCCGCGGGCTGTTTTTCCCCGGTATCTTCCGCATTCTGCTTTCTTGTCTGTTTCGCGTATACAACCTTGTCTATCCTCTTTCGCCTTCTGGCGGCTCTGCCTTTCGTTACATCTTACTTCCTGACTATCCTTCGTTTCCGTGTCAACCTACCTCTCGTCCTCCCTTTCAGCCTGTTGCCTTCCTGTGTCCTCCTTTGGTTTTCTTTCCGGATTCCTGCCTTCTTTACCTTTGTTCATCTTGAACGTTTTTTATGGACTACGACGCCTTGCGTTTTACGGCAAACCGGCGCCTGTAGCTCATTTTCGCTTACAGAGCAGTCTCCCGCTCTGTAAGCATCTTGCCTTGCCTACTTCGCTTTACTAGTTATATCTTACGTGCTTTACATCCTTTCCCTTATCTTTCTCTATTCTCCCTGACTGTCTTCTTTGGCGCTTCCAGTCTTACCATCCTTCTAGGCGCTGACTGTATTTCCTTCTATTCTCCTTTCTTTGCTTCTCGTATTTCACCCTTCCCTGTTTTTTTTCTATTGGCCTTGTATAATTTGGGATTTCCCATAACCTACAACTCTTCGGACTCCTGTCCTGGCTCTAATGTAACTATAGAGCCGGAAACAGACTTTCTCTTATTTGTACCGAAAATAGACTGTCTTCTGGGTTTGCCAAAGTAGAGACTTACACCTATTTGAACCTATCTGGAAACAGGGTTTTTTCCGCCTTAGTGCTTTTTCCCTGAATGTCGGATTGACCCCCCGGGGTTCCCTGCGGACAGGGTTCCTTCTCTGCCAAGGTGGCCTCCGGAGGGGCCAGACCCTACCTACACGAAAGGAAGATCCGGACACCCAAGGAAAAGGCTCCAACTAAGCGGAAGGACCGTAAGAAGACCGAGACCATCCCTAAGGGTTCTACCTCGGAAGGTTCAGGTGAGGAGGAGGGGGAGGAAGGCCCTAATCTTGACAGCATACAACACCCAGAACCCACCAGGGCATCATTAGAACAGTACCAAGAACTGGTGGCAGCTATGCAGAACCTTACAATGGAGGTCCAGGCCCTGAGAACGGAGAATATCGCCCTCCGACAACAGGTTGTGTTGTATCGTGACGACCGCGGAGACCTGCCTACAATGCCTCTCTCTTTTGGCAAATATGATGGTCACCCAGGAGGAATGAAGGAATTTCTCGATGCGTGTAAGGTGTATTTTGCCTTTCGAACCCATGCCTTCGAGACTGCTAGATCCAAGGTTGGGTTTATCATAGCCAATCTAACTGGAAATGCTCTCTCGTGGGCTACACCATTTGTAACCAGAAACGATCCAATTTTGGATGACTATGATCGTTTTACGGAGGTATTTAAAGAACGATTCGACAGACCTGAAGTATTTTACTCTTCTCTAGAAGCAATCTTAGATGTCAAGCAAGGAAACACTGACGTCCAAACCTATCTAACCCGTTTCCAGAGACTGGCAGCCAAGGCAGATTGGCCGGATTCGCCCAGCAAACCATCTATAGACGCAGCCTTCACAAAGAGATTAAGGATGAGCTAGCTCGAGTAGCCCAACCTGCGTCTTTTCAGGAATTGGTGACATTGTCCCTTCAGATTGAGTTTCGTTTGCTAGAAAGACGATCAGAAAGAAGAACCACCAGAGGCACTTCTCAACCAACCAATCTACCCTCTCCTACTCCTCCCACCAGAACTTCCCATCTCACTGATGAACCTATGCAGATTGGGGCTGCCCGATGTCCTCTAACTCAGGAAGAAAGAAAGAGAAGAAGAGAGGCTGGATTGTGTATGTATTGCGGCTCCTCAAAGCACTTATTGAGAGACTGTCCCGAAGTACCTACTCGAAGGCAGGGAAACTTCAACCCCCGATCTACAGCAAGGGAGGTTTCGGGGGAAGTGCCAAACACCCCTGCAACCACACAAGAGCAGTAAGCACTCCTGAGGATAACAGTTTGATGGTGTTTCGAGTCCACTTGTGGCTAACAGAGGCCGGTCCCACGGAGGTATTAGCCATGTTTCACTGCGGAGCGGCAGGAAATTTCATCGACTCCAATTGGGCAACGGAACATTTTGTCTCCACAAGAACCAAGGCCACACCTACCCCAGTGGAAGGGGTAGACGGGAGGCTCTTGTCTTCTGGACCTATAACCCAGGAGACTATCCCATTGAGAATGAGGTTAGGCCATCACGAGGAGTTTCTAGTGTTTGATCAGATCCGAGCAGCCCATTTTCCTTTGGTCATCGGTATTCCATGGTTAAGGAGGCACAACCCTCACATTGACTGGGCCGCGAACAAGGTGAACTTCGATTCCACATTCTGTAGATCACACTGTATTGATTTACCTTCAGTCTCCAATACCCTGGAGTCTTCCATAAGAAGAACCCCAGAACCGATTGCAGTGGCTTCGGTACCTCTCCATTATCAAGAATTCTCAGAGGTATTCCTGGATACCATTCCCAGACAACTCCCGCCGCATAGAGCTGAGGACTGTAGCATAGACCTAATACCAGATGCAGTAGTTCCCTTTGGGAGGATGTATCCATTGTCGTTACCGGAAAGGAAGGCTCTGAGGGATTACCTCGACGCAAACCTACAAAACGGACTCATCCAAGAGTCCAAATCTGCTTGTAGGGCTTCCTTGTTCTTCATGCCAAAGAAAGACTCGGCAGAACTACGCCCTTGTATTGATTACAGAGGTCTGAACAAGGTTACCATACGGGATAGATACCCCATGCCCTTGATTCGGGATATCTTGGAGGCAGTACAAGGATCAGAATAGTTTACTAAGCTTGACTTGAGAGGGGCTTATCACCTTTTGAGAATAAGGCAGGGGGACGAATGGAAGACAGCGTTCCGTACCCCTTTTGGGCTCTTCGAATATCGAGTGATGCCGTTTCGCCTAGTAAATGCTCCCGCTATCTTCCAAAGATACATGGACAAGATTTTTTCGGATATGCTATTTTTGTCTGTAGTAGTGTATCTGGATGATATTCTTATCTTCTCCAAAACTCTGTCAGAGCACAGGTCACTGGTCAGACTAGTCCTAAGGCGTCTTCAATCCAACCAGCTGCTGGTTAAACCGGATAAATGCCTTTTCGAATCCACATCCGTGTCCTACTTGGGATCCATTTTATCCAAGGAAGGTATCGAAATGGATGCTAACAAGGTAAAGGCGATCAGAGCGTGGAAGAATCCTGTCAACATCAAGGAGCTTCAAAGCTTCCTAGGATTGGCCAATTTTTATCGGATGTTCATCCCCAACTTTTCTAACAAGGTGCTCCCTCTGACCTCTTTATTGAAGAAGGGTGTTAAATTCATATTTGATGATGAGCCCCAAAAGGCATTCCGGTACCTAAAGAAATGTTTTTCCACAGCATCCATCCTGGTCCAACCGGATCAGACTAGACCATACATCCTGGAGACAGACACCTCTATAGGAGCGGTGGGGGCAGTCCCACTTCAAAGGCAGGAAGATGGATATGAACATCCTGTTTCTTATTACTCCAAGACACTTACCTGTAGCGAACGCAACTATTCAGTAATCGAGAAGGAGCTATTGGCTATCAAATTGGCCTGCCAAGAGTGGAGGCATCTTCTACAGGGAGCTACTCATCAATTTACGATTTGAACAGATCATCGTAACCTTCGGGTTTTGCAACAGCTGGAATGTTCCAATGCTAGACATGCCAGATGGGCGTATTTCTTTTTATAGTATGATTTTGTGATTACGTACATACCCGGTACAGAAAATAAGAAGGCTGACGCCTTGTCAAGAAGTCTTGGAGAAGAATCTGGTTCCTACAAGGGACACACATTGATTTTCCCTAACCTTACGGTATTGGCATCCACTGTTTCCTTTCTACAAGATCTGATTCCACAGTATCAGATGTGCACCGAGTTACCGTCAACAGTCAACCAGGAAAAGGACGGATTGTATTACCATGAAGGTGCACTCTATATCCCCACCAAGAAGCTACAGAAACAGATAATTTCCTGGTGTCATGATACCCCCTTAACCGGGCATTCTGGAATTAGGAAGTCATATGATCTCCTACGGAGGGGCTTCTGGTGGCCGACTCTAAGAAGAGATGTATGCCAGTATGTTTCAACTTGTTCTGTTTGTGCCTCTAACAAACACCGAATGGGAAGACCTCTAGGATTACTGCAGCAACATGCCTTACCTGCCCGTCCTTGTGAGAATATTTCTACCGATTTTATAGTAGACCTCCCTTCATCCTATGGCATGACAGTAATCATGGTGACTATAGTCTCATTCAGCCAATTGGCCCATTTTTCAGCCTTCAAGCAGATTCCGTCTGCCTCCAAGATGGCAGCAACTTTTCTCCAGGATATTGTCCGTTTACATGGGTTACCCAGGACCATCGTGTCTGACCGGGGAGCCCAATTCACATCCAAATTTTGGACTTCTCTCTGCCAAGTTCTGGGAATTTACAAGGCTCTCTCTTCAGGATATCATCCGCAGAGCAATGGACAGACGGAAAGATTAAACGCCAGCCTAGAACAATATCTCTGGTGTTTCTGCAGTCCACAATAAGAAGAATGGTATCGATTTCTTCCTCGGGCTGAATTTGCCTATAATAACGCCCTCCATACCTCTATCCAGATCAGTCCTTTCTATTGTACTTACGGGTTCCACTCTCAACACTTACCCTGGCTCAGTTCTCCCTCTACCAAGATCCCAGCTCTAGACTGAGTTTTACAGGACCTACTTGAGGTACACAGGCTTGCTAAAGAAGCTCACCAAGCAAGTCAACTTACACAAAAGAAATGGGCAGACAAAGGACGTAGTGGCAATCCAGCATTGAAGACAGGGCAAATGGTCTGGTTATCTACCAGGTTCCTGCCAGGATGGGTTCATAAGGGCAAATTCTCTTCTCGTTTCCTTGGGCCATTTCCAGTACTACAGCAGATTAACCCTGTTGCAATCAAGCTCAAGCTACCGGAATATCTCAAAAAGGTGCACCCAGTCTTCCACGTCTCCCTTCTGAAAGAGCATAAGGAGGACCCTTTCAAGAGGCCAGTGTTCAGAGGGCGTGCTCAAGTGTCCCCGATACCCGAAGAATATGAGGTGTCTCATCTAGTGGATTCCAGATACCACAAGGGTCGGTTGTACTATCTGGTTCACTGGAAGGGTTATCCGGTGGAAGAACGAACATGGGAACCTGTGAGCCATATCCATGCCCCACGGCTAGTGCTACGATTTCACCGACTTCATCCGGGTAAACCTGGGGGTCCCCCGAGAAGAAGGGGGTATACTGTCAGGAACTCTGATTGGAAAGTCTGGAAACGCTGGAGGCATTGATTGCTGTACGCGCGTTCCAGTCCTCACCCAAGATGGCGGACGATTCTTTATATTCTGGCTCCTCCCACAAACTGACGCGTTGTATCTGTTTACCAACGCTACAGTTCGTGAGGAATCTTCTCCAGCTATTTTCTGCCCTCCTGGTGATCCTCCCGCGGGCTGTTTTTCCCCGGTATCTTCCGCATTCTGCTTTCTTGTCTGTTTCGCGTATACAACCTTGTCTATCCTCTTTCGCCTTCTGGCGGCTCTGCCTTTTGTTACATCCTACTTCCTGACTATCCTTCTTCCTTCGTTTCCGTGTCAACCTACCTCTCGTCCTCCCTTTCAGCCTGTTACCCTTCCTGTGTCCTCCTTTGGTTTTCTTTCTGGATTCCTGCCTTCTTTACCTTTGTTCATCTTGAATGTTTTTTATGGACTGCAACGCCTTGCGTATTACGGCAAACCGGCGCCTGTAGCTCATTTTCGCTTACAGAGCAGTCTCCCGCTCTGTAAGCATCTTGCCTTGCCTACTTCGCTTTACTAGTTATATCTTACGTGCTTTACATCCTTTCCCTTCTCTTTCTCTATTCTCCCTGACTGTCTTCCTTGGCGCTTCCAGTTCTTACCATCCTTCTAGGCGCTGACTATATTTCCTTCTATTCTCCTTTCTTTGCTTCTCGTATTTCACCCTTCCCTGTTTTTTTTCTATTGGCATTGTATGATTTGGGATTCCCCATAACCTACAACTCTCCGGACTCCTGTCCTGGCTCTAATGGAACTATAGAGCCGGAAACAGACTTTCTCTTATTTGTACCGAAAATAGACTGTCTTTCGGTTTGCCAAAGAAGAGACTTACACCTATTTGAACCCATCTGGAAACAGGGTTTTTTCCACCCTAGTGCTTTTTCCCTGAATTTAGGGCTGGCCCCCCAGGGTTCCCTGCGGACAGGGTTCCTTCTCTGCCAAGGTGGCCTCCGGAGGGGCCAGACCCTACCTACACGAAAGGAAGATCCGGACACCCAAGGAAAAGGCTCCAACTAAGTGGAAGGACCGTAAGAAGACTGAGACCGTCCCTAAGGGTTCTACCTCGGAAGGTTCAGATGAGGAGGAGGGGGAGGAAGTCCCTAATCTTGACAGTTTGTTAGATGGGGAGCCTGAATCTAACAGGCTATTTGTAAGGCACAATCCCCAAATCTGGCCAAAACGAGAGAGAGCAAGAGAGAGAGAGAGAGAGAGCGAGAGAGAGACCAATGGTTATCTATGTCTCCAGGTACAGTACATGGGATGGTCACACTTTCCAAGTTGTTGTGGAGTATCCGAGAACAGATCACCTTCAAACATGTGCTTTCCATTGTGTAATCTGAGAAATGTATTATTTTATTTGCAGTGCCTCATGCTTTTAGTTACGTACGATTCACTGAATTGGATGCTTCATGAAACGTGTAAAAGAAATGCTAAAAAGCAATGCTGGAGGGAGAAAGCAAACCAGTGAGAAGATGCTGTAAATCATATACCAATCCAAAGTAATGCAACGGGCAGGGAGAGAATGGAGAAGAAAAAAAACAGCTAGATCTCTTTTGGAACCTCTGGTTCTAATGTGTCATGAGTGTGTTGCTCTGAGAAGCCGCAAGAAAATCGAGGTTTACTGTACTGTCTTTTGGGAGTTGAAGTCCCTCCACCCTCCAAAGTGATACAGGAGGTGCTGACAGACGTTATCCAGTAGAGAAGTGTAAGACAGAGTGGTTTCTTGTTGAAGAAAGTGTCTTGTTACTCTAGTATTGATCAGACCCGGATGCCATGGTGGGTACAAATTGAGATGCAGCGGTTTTTGCCCTATGATATTAAATGTTTATTTTCTTTTGGAAAGTTGCCTAGGAAGATGCAGTGTTTGAAGTCTGTGTTGGCTACTAAGGAGGCGTTGTCGTCGTGGGTTGTTGGTACTGGTCAAGGTTTATATCTTTATGAGGAGGCCTCCCTTTGGCATAATCCTGGTCTGCTGTTTGATAACAAGGTGCTGTCTTGGAAGAGTTGGATTCAGAGGGGGGTTTTGACTATTGGAGATGTGTGGAATGAGGCTGGGGTAGTGCCTTTTGAGGGTTTGGTAGAGAAATTTGGTTTGCAGAACGGAGAATTGCAGCGATATATTATTTTGGTGGCTTTGCTCATTGAGCGGAGAGGGATGTTGGATGCTCCCTTTTTGAAAAAGCCGGTGAACTTTGATATTTTGGAGATGGGTTTTCAGAGGGTGTCTGCGTTTACGCAGTTTATGCTTCCGGACAGGCAATGGTTGGATTTGTGGGAAAAGTTGAGGTTGTCATGAACAGAGGAGTTGGGTAGGGAGGTAACATTGAGAGAATGGGATAAGATTTGGAGAGTGCCGGCTACAGCCAAAGTGGATTTGCAGTTACGTTACATCCATCAAAGGATAGTGGGCAGGATTTATTAGACTCCAACACATATGTGCAAGATGGGTTTGGTTGATGATGCATTATGTTGGGGTTGTGGGAGAGAGCAGGGTACACTGTTACATGTGCTATGGCATTGTGATAGGGTGTTAGACTTTTGGAGGGAGGTTCTTGACAGGATTGACCAGATTTGGAACATTGTCTATCCACGTAATCCCTTGGCAGTTCTGTTTTTGTCGTATGGGGGTGGGCGTACTGTGAGTTGGGTGATGTTGTGTGCAGTGCGTAAAGTTTTGTTGGTGACAGCTAAACAAGTGTTGAAGGTCTGGAAGACACGGAAAAAGCCGACGGTAGAGGAGTGGATTCTGGATGTTAGAGCATTATCGAGGTTTGAAAGGACAATGTTTCGTAGACGGGATAGGGCAGACCTTTGTGATGAAATGTGGGGGGATTTTGAAGATCTTTATGGATAAGGCTAGGTTGTGTAGTGGAGTGGAGCGCAATGGTTTACTTTTTGGTGCCATTGTGTTGAGGGTAGGGGGATTTGTGTTGTTTGTGTGGTTGTTTGTGTGGTCCTGTTGGTATGTTATTTGTTTTGTTTTGATACATTTGATCTAGTTTTTGATTGATTTTGCAGTATATGTTGGTGGGTTGCGGGGTTTTGATGTAAAATTCTGTTGTATTGTTTCCCACTATTGTATGTTCTGCGGCTCAATGACTTTGGTTGATGTTACTGTTATTTGCTGACTATTGTTGAAAATAAGAAATAAAGAGAGCAACAAAAAAAAAATATAGAGCAATATGAACTATGTAAGAAGGTCAGTCAGCTGACATTGTCAACCGGGGATGGGACCCCACTCAGCATCGGGTGGGAAGCCTAACAGGTTGGAAGCCAGAGCCAGTCCTACCCCAGAGGGGGAAGGTGGCAGCTTTGAAGGCCTCAGATAATTTTCTCTCCCCACTTGCCTTAAATGTTTTAACAGTGCCATGTTGAATCACCCAATACCTCTTCAACCACATGCTTGCCAGTTTTGTTCTTTCAATTTCAGGTTGCAATAGACAGCCAAAGCATGGGCAAGATGCCTGCAAGGTTACAGCCCACCAGAGCCTCCAGGCAGACTACTGCAGTCGTCGGATCGCTACGACTAGTGGGAAAAGTGGAGCAGCAGAGAATGTGCATTGGCGAATGGAATGCTGCATGATGCCAGATGACATCAGTGTGCACTGCAGCAGCTGCACTGGTGCACCACAACAGGAACTACTACAAACTTGCTGTGGAGCAGCTTACTGAACCCCCCACCGTGTAAGACCTCCCAATACTTACCAAGGATTTAGCCATTGCACCATCCCTTAACACGAACTGGAACACTTCCTAATGCGGGCCACCATCTTCCCGGCATGGCGGACTCATGCTGCAAAAAGGGGCACAGCTTAGCCCCCTTCTTTTGTATTCTGGCACTGGTAACACCTCCTGAGGAAGGAATGTCAGGGTGAGATTGATTGTGGAAAGAAGTCCAATAGGAGGAAGAGGGGAAGATGAGAAGTGAGACAGGAAACAGGAAGGTGTGGGCTGTTCGGGTGAGGTCACAAGAGGAGGAAGAGGAGAAGGCAGCAGGCCAAGAGATCAGAAGGATGGTGGACTGGAGTGTGGAGGCATTTTTCGAGAGAAAGTGAGATATTGGTTGGTCAGAGCAAGTGGTACTGTGAGTTTACATGTATGGGGTTAGTGAGAGTTTTAGAAAAAGCGTAGAGAGTAAGTGGAAGGTAATTGAGAGAGGTGTATGGATGAGAAAAACCTTAGTACTGGTGTACCCTTCTCCGCGACCTGGGTGCATTGAACAGACTCATCCCTGGTGTACGATATTGGACCGCTGGGAAATGTATGCCTTATTGCCCACAGGGCAACAAGTTCAGCACAAAAATTATTTGGAATCGAAAGGAATCTTTTTAGCCATGAAAATATGTCTTTCAATGCTGGCTGGTTACAGGGTGTTGGTCTACATAGACAACTATGTTCTACCTGAAGAAACAAAGTACCCCCTCCTATACCTCTATCAATATAGGTTTGCACTTGATGTCTGCAACATATGAACTCATTGCCAAGTGAGGAGAAAATCCGGCCGGACACCTTGTATCTCAAAATGCATGCACCACACGAAGCGGAACACAATCGGAAGACATTACCATATTCCATGCATGGGGTTTGCCAATTTTGGATCGATTTGCCATCGCGAAAAACATGAATTGCGAGCTATATGCATCCTGGAAGGGCATGGATTCTCATAGGGGTACCTTTCTCATCTTGGGATGGCCATAGACTTTGTGTTCCCACCATTCGAAAGTGCGTTCCCGAAAGTGTTACCCAAATTGAAGTGAACAAACTTGTCAAATAATCCTGATAGCTCCCCCCTGGACAAAGTATACACTGGTTTACATACCTCCAAAAACTCAAACGCCTCTGGCCTCTTCTCACAGCACATCGACATTCGCTTTGACCTCAATGGAAGTGGATTCACTCTGTGTTCCATCACCTTCATTCCGGAACGTCCGTGTACCCGTCTGATGTATCCCAATATGGTGCTCGTGCTTCATATTTACATCCTGAGGCCGATGCGTGCCAATGCGTTGCAACCCTTTGCCACCCC
Organism: Ambystoma mexicanum; assembly: GCF_040938575.1. Lineage (NCBI taxonomy): Eukaryota > Metazoa > Chordata > Amphibia > Caudata > Ambystomatidae > Ambystoma > Ambystoma mexicanum. The sequence goes on along the minus strand of NC_090923.1, from coordinate 172,941,531 downwards.
CGGTAAGATCCTTCCTTCCTTCCTTCCTTCCTTCCTTCCTTCCTTCCTTCCTTCCTTCCTTCCTTCCTTCCTTCCTTCCTTCCTTCCTTCCTTCCTTCCTTCCTTCCTTCCTTCCTTCCTTCCTTCCTTCCTTCCTTCCTTCCCTATTTTTCTTTCCCTTTGCATCCCTCCTTTCTCTGCTCGTTCTTCATTGCCCTCCTGCTACTGTTGCTGCCTTTACTCTGAATACCATTTGCCTTCTCCTTATCCCTGTGGCTTCCTTCCATCGTCTGCTCCTGCTTTCTCCTGCTGGTTTTAGAACCTTCCATTGTCTGCTCCTGCTCCTGACTACCATTGTCTGCTGGTTATTGATCCTCATTTATCATTGGATTCCTGTGTCTTCCGTCCAGACTACCTATACTGATCTATGTCAGGTTTTTATGCCTTGGCTTTTCCCCAACGAGAATTGACCCTCCAGTTGTCCCTGTGTCCAGCCTGTACACTCTGGCAACAGATAGGAACTGTCTATTCCTCTACAAGAAGTGTACATTCCCCAAGCAGACGAAGACGGGACGAAAATGAACAGAGAATTTGTTACTACCACAAAGGCTCGGTAAAGGGAAGGACCTTCATCTTAGTGGTGAACTTGAGCGTTTGCAATGCCTCGAAAAGGTGTAAAGTATAGAACAGATGCAAGAAATTGTGCAAGCTGTCCAGGGCTTAATGTTGTAGGGTCATCACTTCAAGGCTGAGAATGCCACGCTTAGGCAGTTGATGACTGCCAGGGACACCCAGGCTTTGCAAATACCATCTTTAGGGCTGGTTTCAGGGAATTTTGATGGGTCCCATAAACAGGTGAAGGAATGTATTGATGCATGCACTGTCCACTTTGCCTTCCGTACTACTGCTAACGCATCTGATAGGGATAAGATCAGCTGGTGATATCAAACATGACAGGAAATGCCATGTAATGGTCTACCCCTATAGTGACTTCAACCAATCCGTTTTTGACTATGCAGTCTTCGTACAAGCTCTAAAGGAGATGTTTGTGAGACCTGAGTTGGTGTGTTCAGCATATGAAAAGTTTCTGGACATCCCACAAGGCTCTTCCTACATTCTTGCATAAATCACCTCTTTCAAGAAGGTCGCAGCAGAGGCAGGCTGGCCTGAGACCGCCCAAAACACCATCTTCAGAAGGGGTCTTAATGATGACATTAAGGATGAGATTCCTTGCCCCACTTTGCTTTCTGATTTAGTATCTATGGTTCTTCAGATTGAATTCCGCATGGTAGAACGTAAGGATGAGAAAAGGAAGTCCAGAGGAAACTTCTCTTTGGACCTTACCACTCTCTCCTATCTTGGACTCTTGGCCTGCTGAAGAACCCATACAGATTGGGATTTCCTGTGGTCCCCTGTCTGCTACTGAAAGGAAGAGGAGAAGACACCAGGGTTTATGTCTTTATTGTGCATCTAAAGGACACATGCTTAGAGACTGCCCTGACGTGCCTCCCAGAAGACAGGGACGTGACAGACCTCAATCCTAGATCGGACAAAGAGTCGGGGTTTCATCCATAGTGCCACTGTTGTATCCGTAACACTTACTCAGGAGTTTGATTCCAGATGTCTGGTTCCACAGGTTCAACTTAAGATCACAAATAGATCCCCAATTGAAGTTCTTGCCTTACTTGATTGTGGTGCTGCAGACATCTTTATGGATACTCTGTGGGCAGACGAGAAACAGATACCCTTTAAGACCTAGGAAGAATCCCAACCTGTGGAGGGTGCAGATCGTAGGCCTTTGTGTTCATACCCCATCAACTCATGTTCTGTCCCTATGACCGTTGGGATCAACAAACACCAGGAACTATTAACTTTTGACTTTATACGATCTGCCCATTATTTTGGGAATCCCATGGCTATGTAAACACAATCTCTAAATAGACTGGAGTGCCAATACTGCTCAGTTTACTTCATGTCATTATGCCACTCAATGTTTTGGAGATGTTCCCACGGAACAACTCCGTGTTGCCTCGATGCCGGATCTGGCTTCTATCATTGGGTATCATTCCACCTGCATACCTGGAATTTTTTGATGCTTTCGAGGACATGTTTCCTAGAGATCTTCCGCCACATCTTCCTGAAGACTGCGCAATAGACCGTATACCAGATTTGGTTGTGCCTTTTGGCCTGATGAATACCTTGTTGATTCCAGAGAAGCAAGCGTTCAGAAATTATCTTGACACCAATTTACAAAACTGACTCATCGCCAGCTGGAGATTCTCTGTTCCTCATCCCTTAGAAGGACTCAAAGGAATTCCGACCGTGCATCGATTTCTGAGGTCTTAACAGGATAAAAATTCGTGACAGGCATCCCATGCCTTTGATCAAGGATATCCTTGAAGTCGTTCAGGGGGATAGAGTATTCTCTAAATTAGAAATACATGGGCATACCATCTCCTTCGAGCACGAAGTGGAGACAAGTGGAAGACCACCTTTAGGACCCCTTTTGGGCATTTTGAATGGCCTTTGGACTTAGTAACGCTTAGTAACGCCAAAATAACTGTAGGATGTTTCATCTGTGTTCTTAAAAAGACATTTTAGATATATAATTTCAATAAAATTGTGTATTAAGTATTATTACTACCAGGCCTGACATGTCAATTTCTGTGATTCACAAGAAATAGACCTAATACTACACCTGTATCTCTAAAGTGGGGCGATTGAGAAAAGGGGTAGTTGATCTGATCTCTTCTAGTTTAAACTATATTGTCCCTATATCAGACCAACCCCCCGAAAACAAAAAAGAGGGATCATCCCATATAGAGTGTTACCATACCTTCCATCAAAGATGTTCATTGGTCTTTAGGACTGGGACATTTTTATTGCCAGTTCATTCACTGTTTTTCCAAGGTTGTTCTACCGATTACCTCTTCAAAAAGAAAATCTGCTTTGCACGAGGACGAGAGGAATCTATGTGATCACTGCGGCACCCATGATGTTGACTATTAAATTGCTGCCTCCCATTAAAGTGTAGCGCAGTGATCACATACATCACTGTGCCCTGCATCCTCATACCCGCCCCCCCATCCACTTAGCTTTTTGGCAGGACACAATGAAGTGTGCCACCGTCTCTCATCCGACCCTGCGGCATGAGTTCCTCCCTTGCGTGGGTCGATACTTGTTAAGATGGATTTCTGAACTCTGACCTGGTGGGCAGAGGTTCAGAAGACCAGTCTAGTTTCTTGGAACAGGGTAACCTTCTGGACAAGCCAGACCAATCAAGGTAGCATTGGCTGCGGTCAATAGTAGGTCTCAGGAGGGTTGAGAGTGACTGAAAGACCTCAATGAGCACATAGAGTAAAGGAAAATACAAATCACTCCCAGACTGGTGTGTATATGTATATAAAAATACATGTACATGTATTTAAGGCCTTTGAACGTCAACAAAAAGCAATTATAAATAGTAATACATCAAACCATTACAACTGTACTATAGCACATATATACAATACCAAGTGGCCGAACGGGTTAAAGCACAGAATGGGTCCACAACCTAAAAGAGAAGGAAGCAAATAGTGCAAATAGTCTGTAAGCAGTTCTTCATTAAATAAACCCTAACAGAGAGGCAGTCCAGTCCCTATGAAGAGAGGAGCCTAGTGCTCAATGTACTTGCAGATGCTGGTGCACGCAATAGTGCAGAAGGGCGAAATCAGGGTCTCTTGTAGGGGCTACAGCAGCTCAGGAAGGTGGGTGAGGCAATGAAGAACAAGTTCCCACTATTCTTGGGTAGTCTCCCCAAAAGGGCAGAACAGGTTTCAGGAGTTGGGAATGCGGCGGTAGCACAGGCTACCTGTGGAAAGGTGAGTGGCCCTCAGGGGACACACGTGCGTAAAAGTGGGTGGATGCGCTATGGGCCACAGGTAAGGGTTAAAGGTACTCATTGACCCCTGGCACACTCCAGACCAATCTTCAGCAGTCAAGTCCACATCGGTTGCAGGGTCAAATGTGGCAGTTGTGCGGCTCTGCGTCTTTTAGCTGGGAAGTTACAGCGTTGATTCCCTGGTGGGACAATGGTGATTTCTCCGCTCCTGGTGGATGGATCAGGCCAGTTTCACTGTAGCAGGCTTCAGGGCTCAGAGGGGCAGAGCAGCAAGGGACCTGCGAAGTTCGTCACCACGGCTGGGCGACACAGTAACCACGTGTATTCCGGTTCAGGCGCTCTGTCTTTATTCCACACCTGCGAATGCCAAGTGTACGAAATTTGGTGAGAGTGCCGTGGCCACAGAGCGTGCGATGTACCAAGTTTCAAGGGTCTCCTCGAAACGGTGGCTGTTTCAGAGCAAAGGTCCTGTGCAAGCTGGTCAGTCCACTGGTTGGCCCAGGGACACTTCCGAAGAGGCTTACTTGCAGGTTTAGATGAAGGTGCCGTGAATAGCTGATCCCACTATTCAAATGGGTCGAAGCGCCTTTGCAGACCGTCTAGTTCGATCAGTTGGGTCCAGCGGGACAACAGCAGGCTCAGGGTGCCAAACCTTCCAGTGGGTCACCAGCGTTTCCTTGACTCAGCTTCTTAGTTTCAGGAACCTAGGTTCAGTGAAAACGCAAGAGATCGACCTGGTGTGGGTGTTTGGGGCCTTCTCTTATCCAGAATCTCCTTCGTGCCAAAACCAAGAGGACCCAATTGGAGGTCTGCTCACATACAGGCACACCAGACGTGGACCAATCATGTACCACAGTGGTCCCAGTCATTCACAGCACACCTGACTCTCTGGCACCCAGGATGTGTATTGGAACTAGACAGTCCAGCCCACATCCGGGAAGCACACACACAAGGCATGCAGAAGCCAGCGAAAGCTTGGCGTTTCGCGGGAGAATGCATGCTCAAATAAAGACTGACCCGGGTCGGCTCGGCCTGGGGAAGGCAAAGGGGCAAGATGGCCAAAGGACAGGACAAAGAACCTCGTGGCAGGGATATTTTGGACCCAAGGCCACCCTTCTGTGCCAACCGCGGTTAACACGGTTTGTATGGCAAAGAAGTGTTAGAAATAATCGAAAAGATAAGCTTCCACCAGCTCTGTCCAAGGCACATCTGCACTTCTCCTGAAAAATCCTTTGAGGGAGTCTAGGGCCTTTGAAAACTAAAGGAAGACCCAAGCGCACTGTACTAAAAGGTACATTGTGCACTTGTATCATGTTGCAGAAAAGTTGCAACATTGGAATGGACTATGGGAAACAAAGTCTCCCAGTACCTGACTGTCTTTAAGGGCATGTCAGTTTCCCCATAATAAAGTGAGCGAAAACCCATTGGAGTGCAGCTGAAGGCTGTGCTTCACTGGCAAAGTCAGACTATGGAGTTTAAACAGCAGCAACAAGTTGGGCGGAACACAACTTGAGGGAAAATTACACATAAATGTGAATCTTTCCTAACACTCGCTCCCCCCAGACCAAGGACAGAGGGAATTAATCCACCCCTGGATGAGTCTCATGTTCAGGTCGGTTGGACGTTCTGGACAACCCATCAACATTCATATGTTGGACACCTGGCCTATGCTCAATGGTGAAGTCAAAACCTTGTAGGCTTATAGAGCACCTGAGCAATTTTGGATTCTCTTCCTTCATGTTCATTAGCCACTTTAAGGGCTTATGGTCAGTTTGCACAGTGAAGTGGGTCCCATAGAGGAAGAGCCTCAGCTTCCTTAGGGCCCACCCAACAGAGAAACATTCTTTCTCTACTGTAGACCATCTGAGCTCTCTGTCCTTAAGCTGGCGACTAATGAATCCAATAGGGTGTGCCTTACCCTTCTCATCTACTTGTGATAGTCCAGCTCCTATCCCACTGTCAGAGGCATCTGTCTGCACAATAAAAGATCTTTGGTAATCAGGGGCCCTGAGAACAGGGGCCTGGTACAGGAGTATTTTAAGACTTTGAAGGCCTTCCCACACTCTTCAGACCAAGATACCTTCTTGGGTTTCTTAGGAGTTGTAAGAGCAGTCAGAGGGGCAGCTATGGTGCCATAGTCTGCCATGAGGTTTTTGGTAGTACCCTGTGAGTCCATAAAAGGCTCTCACCTGGGTTTGTGTAGTGGGGGTAGGCCAGTCTTGTACTGCTTGTACTTGACTCGGTAGAGGCTGTATCCTCCCTCCACCTACTTCATGCACAAGGAAGACCACTGAACCTTGTCCAATCTGGCACTTACTGGCCTTTGTGAAGAGGCTGCAACACAATTCTAAGGTGTTTCACGTTGTCCTTCCAGTTGGCACTGAAACTGCTAAATTATCCAGATATGCAAGACACAATTCATCCAGCCCATTAAGGACTTGATTTACAAGCCTCTGAAAAGCGGCGGGTCCATTCTTCAACCCAAAAGGCATTACCCTGAACTGGTAAAGACCCTCTGGTGTTGAGAAAGCTGTCTTTTCCTTGGCATGTTCTGCAAGAGCTATTTGCCAATAGCGTGCAGTGAGGTCAAATATGCTGAGGTATTTGGAGGCACCCAAAGTATCCACCAGCTCATCTGTTCTAGGCAAGGAATGTGCATCTGTCTTGGTGACAGCATTCAGAGCCCTGTTATCCACACAGAACCTCAGCTCAGTGGTATTTGCCTTTGGAACCAAAACCACAGGGCTGGATCAAGGACTACTGGAGGGTTCAATCACCCCAGGATCCAACATTTTGTTGACCTCTATCTTAATGCAAGACCTTACTTTGTCTGACATCCTGTATCCCCTACTTTTAGTAGGTAAACTATCTCCTGTGTCAATATCATGTTTGCACCAAGGTGTCAACCAGGAGCTTGTGTAAATAAGGGGGAGAACTGCCTCCGCAAATTTCTCACCTCCTCTTGTTGATCAGAAGTCAGTTGAGGGCCACTTTGACACCCTCAATGGAGCTATCTGAAGGACTATCCGGGAATAGGTCAGGGAGAGGTTCTGACTCCTTAACATCTGAAGCCAACAGCAGTGCAGCAATTTCAACTCTTGGGATGAAAGCTTTCAGTCTATTTACATGGAACCCTTTTGGAGCCTGTCCAGCCCTTCCAAGGTCCATTGAATAATTGGCCTCACCCAGTGACTCCACCACTGTGTAAGGGCCTGACCATTTGTCCTGCAACGCTCTAGGCCTTATATGATTCATGATCAGGACTTGCTGGCCTGGTGTGAAGTTGATGAGGGCAGCCTTCTGGTCATACCAATGTTTCACCAGAGCTTGCCCAGCCTTCAGCTTCTCACTGGCCAGACCTATAAGGAGTACCATTCTTTTTCTGAACCCTAGCACATCGTCTACTACGTTGGTAGTGATGGAGGGAGTGGGCATCTCCCACCCCTCCTTGACTATTGCTAAGGGTCCCCTTGCAGGGTGACCAAAAAGAAGCTTGAAGGGGTTGAAACCAACACCCTCCTTAGTTACCTCCCTGTAGGCAACAATAAGCATGGTAATAGACGATCCCATTTTCTTCTTTGGGGTTCTTACAGAGCCCCAGTCATGCTCTTAAGGGCCCAGATAAACCACTCAACTAGACCATTGGTTTGTGGGTGGTATGCGGAGAAACCTTATAGGTTACTCCACATTCCTTCCACATGGCCTGCATATACTTTGACATAAAGTTGCTGTCCCCATCAGATACAACTTCTTTAGGGAAGTCAACCCTAGTAAATATGCAAGTAAAGCTTTTGCAACTGACTTGGCAGTCACAGTCTTCAATGGGATGGACTCAGGATACCTGGTGGCTTGGTCGACCAGCACCAGGATAAACCTATTGCCTGAGGATTTTTGGGGGTCACGGGGACCAACAATGTCAATCCCTACCCTCTCAAATAGTACCCCCACAACTGGGAGTGGTACCTTGTATTGTTGTGCCACTTTTTCCCAGATAACTAGCAGGTGGCACAACTCCTGCAGTGACTTTCTACTTGCACCCCCATCTTGAGCCAGTAGAAGTGCATGGATAACCTTTGCTTGGTTTTATTGATGCCAAGATGACCAGCAAGGGGGACATCATGCACCAACCGAAGAGGAAGGGGTTTACAGCAAGGGGAGCCACCAACCTCCCATGGTCTCTTTCTGTAGACTCTGTGGGCTCACTGTAGAGGAGCCCACCCTCCCAATGAATCCTGTGCGTCCCAGGAGGTTCACCCGCAAGCTGGGAGCAGGCCTGTCTCCTTGGGCCTTCCAAAGATGGGCACTCACGTTGGCCTTACTGAACTCAACCCTATCAGGACCACCTTCCACTAACAAACTGTGTAGTGCAGGATGGACATGGGGATTGAGGATTTCCTCATCAGGTTCATGTTAGACCAACTACGTCCACCTCAGTGGTAGATGAGTTAGGTGGAATATTCTCTTTCCCTCTTCTTACTTTTCTGACTCTTTTAGCCTTGGGTTTGCCCTCTGGCTTAGGCCGGGCATTGGACTTGGCCAATGCAGTTCTTGTTTGTGACCTGGTGCATGGTCTCTCTGCTGTGTCACCCACAAGCACTAAAGCTCAATTCCCCAGCATGACCTTTCCTGGGACTTGCCTCTGAAGGCTTGCTGGAATCCTGACCACTCTACTATTTATAGTAAGATTTTCAGGCATAACTGAGAACTTGAGAGGGGGGACCATCAGCAAACCTAGTGGGCATCAAAGGAGCACTGGCAAGTCCCTCTGGTTCTCTACTACTGTTCTGCTGGCCCCACTATGCCAAAGGGCAGGAGTGTCAACTCCATTGATAAGCACACTGTCTTTAAAATAGTGCTTGGTGTTATCAGGAATCCTAGCATAAGCCTCTGCGACTTTAGGCTCCCAGGAACCCAGGGAAACTAGGACTACTTCAGATTCTATCCCACTGGGGAAGGAGTCTGAGGAGAAGGATGCCCATGTGATCTCTTCCTCCTTTTCCTCCTCATAGGAGGGGGAGGCCAGACTCACAGAGTAGGTCCACAAGGTTTTGACCTTATATCTGGGGTCCTCCTTCATATGGTCACTTGCCAAATGCTGCTTAAGCTCTGGGGAACAAGATGCAAAAATATGTTCAAGCATGACAAGACATATCATTCCCACAAAGGTGGAGACCTTATAGCCTTCAACCCAACCAGTCAAGTTATTTAAGGAATCAGTTACATAAGACACCCAAGTACTACCTTCTTTCTTCTTGTACTCTCTAAACCTCTTCAAGTATTGTGCAGGAGCCTTCCCAAACTTTAAGATGAGAGTTTGCTTTAATTTTGCAAAATCTACTCTTTCAGCTTTTGACATCTCCATAATAGCACTGTAGCCAGAATGTGGTAGTCTGCCGAGCAACCATGCATTCAGCCAGTCCAAAATGTAATTCTTCTCATCATACACACTGAGCAGATCTTTAGGAAATCTTGGATGAGAGGAGGACCCATACCCATGTCCCGATCCCTTGGATCCATACATGGAAACTTGAAACGTGGTCATTTTCAACTGGTGATCTGTGTCCTTTTGTTTTTCTGCCTGTTCTATCTTCAGCTTAGCCATGTGAAATTCAAGCTCCTTCTGCTTAAACAGCAGCTGTTGTTTCTTGAATTCCAGCATGGCCTCAGCATTAGAGCTGGCAGTGGGAACTTGGGACATTACATCATCCCTGTCATCATGGGCACCATGGATGAGGGCAGCAACAGAACTGTCCGTTCTGTCAGTGGAAGCAGCCACACTTCCTCCTGCACTCTCATCTGATACTATGGCTTCAAGTTGGGACTCTTGCCATTCCATGATCCTTTGGATCATTTGAATCTTTTGTACCTTGAGCAGGCAAGCCTCTCTCAGTACACATCATTCTCAATGTTTCAGATTTTGAAGCATTCAAGGTTATATTGGTCATTGTTTCCATTATTATAGATAGGTCTATGGCCTTTACAGTTATTTACTACTAAGGTCACTGTGTCCTGTTTAGGGCTAATCTGAAATGCCTTCACTAGTGTGCAACACTGGATACCTTCGGTCCTATCCCACCACTGTACACCAATGTGTTAAAATGGATTTCTGAACTGTGGCCTGGAGGGCAGAAGCACGTAAGTAAGCGTTTGTAGCCTGCTTCACGATGCGCACTAACTGTCCCTTTTATCTTGCAGGTACAAGTTCGGAGCTTCAGAGAAGCTGAAGGGTGCTGGAATACCCACTGGATTCGGCGTGGGAAGGAGTAATGGCACGTGAGTAATAAAGTTGCCCAATGTCTTTAAACGCACCTTCTTTTGTCTTTCAGATGCGGGATGCAGCGCCGAAGGCCTCCGGAGCGTGCAAAGAGCTGGTAAGCTTTTGTCTTTCAGATGCCGGAATGCAGTGCGAAGACCTCCGGAGCATGCGAAGAGTAGGTAAGCCTTTGTCTTTCAGATGCCGGAATGCAGCGCGAGGCGTTGGTGACAGCCGATGGACCAGGTAAGAGATGCGCTGCCACTGAAGACCGTAGTGCTAACCTGTTCTTTCTTTGTCTTTACAGGTGCTGCTGAAGACTGGATTCCAGGATGGTAAGCCTTTGTTCCCTTAGGCCCAGGATCAGAAGCAGAAGACACGATGAGCGTTCTGCTGCAGAGAATGCAGAATAACGCAAAGCAAGATTCATCCATCGGGTGTGGTTTAAATAGCCTCCTGTAGTGCTTAGGTGTTTCCTTCCACAGCCACGCCTAGGTAAGAAAAGAGTTCCTGCTTTCCAGAAGAGTTCCAGTGTTCTGAACCTAGGGAGTGGCTCCTGCCCCACCCAACAGGAAAAGTAATCCCAAACAGAAGAGGATCAGGGGTTCAACTGGCAGGTAAGTAAGCAGCATGGTCTGCTGCAGGTAAGTCCACCCAAGCATTATGAGCCCGGCGCTTCCAGCGCTGGGACTGGGCATCTTTATGAGCCTGGTGCCACTGGCGCCAGGACAGGGTCCAAAAGGTCCCAATTGGGACTGGCTGGCACTCGGAACCAGGGTTATGGGTCTGCTTCCAAGGGAGTCGGGCAAGTCCTGATCTTTTGGAAGCAGAGATCATGACAGCACCCCCCCTCAAGGCCCCTCCCAAACCGGGCTTCTCCGGGGGTTTGGGCTTGTTAGGAAATGTTCGATGAAATCTTTTGATTAGACGAGGCGCGTGGACATATTCTGCAGGTTCCCAGGATCTTTCTTGGGGACCGTAATCTTTCCAGTCAATCAGGTAAAATAGTTTAGATTTGGAGATCTTGGAATCCAGGATGCTTTTGACTTCAAACTCGAGTTCTCCATCAACTAGAATAGGTTTTGGAGATGTAGTTAGTCGGGTTTGAGGTTGCACGGGTTTTAATAGAGAGACGTGGAAGACCGGATGTATCTTCATGTGACAGGGCAAGTCCAACTTGACCGCTACTGGATTTACTATGGTAGTGATGGAATAGGGACCAAGGTATCTTGGGTTGAATGTGCGTGGTCCTTTTAGAGGTAGATATTTGGTGGATAACCAGACTTGATCTCCTACTTGATATTGGGGGGCTTCCTTCCGATGTTGGTCTGCTCCTTTCTTGTATTGTTCTTTAGCCCTTTGAAGGTGAGAAACGGCTTCCTTAAAGGCTTGGGTGATTGTAGAATGCAGGTGGTCTACTGCTGGTGTTCCAAGATCTTGGAGTGGATCCAACTCCGAGGTTCGAGGGTGACTACCGTATAAAAGAAAAAACGGGGTCTTGCCAGTTCCCGAGTGGACAGAGTTATTGTAGGCATATTCGGCTATCCAAAGGATATCTTTCCAAGTTTTTTCAGTTTGTTGTAGCATGCAGCGCAAATACTGTTCCAGAGTTTGATTGGTCCTCTCGGTTTGTCCGTCAGTTTGAGGGTGGTGGCTGGTCGAAAGTCTCACATCAATTTGAGCCGACCGACAGCAACTTCGCCAAAAATGAGAAATAAATTGACTACCTCGATCCGAAATTAGAACTGAAGGAAAACCGTGCAGTCGGACGATGTTTTCGAGAAATTCTCGGGCCAGAGTTGCTGCTGTTGGTAAGCCTTTGAGTGGAATGAAATGCGCCATCTTGGAGAATAGGTCCACGATTACTAGGATCGTATTGTATCCGGAGCATGGAGGTAGATCGGTGATGAAGTCCATAGAAAGCGTATGCCAAGGGCGAGGCGGGATGTCAATAGGGCGTAAGAGGCTGGCTGGTTTTTCCTTTTGACTCTTGTTTTGGGCGCATACTCCACAGGACATTATAAAGTCTCTGATATCTTTTTTCCAAGACGGCCACCAGAAGTAGCGCTTGATCTTTTCCGAGGTCTTGGTCATACCGGGATGTCCTTCCATTAAAGAATCGTGATAACAAGAGATTACCTTTTTCTGTAAATCTGTGCTGGGCAGGTATAACCGTTCTTGGAAATATAATAGGTTGTCCTTCACCGTAAAGTCCTTTCCCTGCAGATGCCAATTCTGTATGTCTGCTGGAGTTACCAGTAGCCTGGCTTTATCCTTAACTTCCTCTATGGATTGTGTGGCGATTACACCTAGAATTCTTTGTTCGGGAATGATAGGTACAGGTTTAGGATTGATCAAATGTTCTTCCACTCCCATCCGAGAAAGGGCATCAGCTTTACCGTTTTTTGTACCAGGTCGATAGGTAATTATGAAGTCAAACTCGGCAAAGAATAGTGCCCAACGGAGTTGCCTAGAGGATTGAGCTTTTGCGGTTTTCAAATATTGCAGGTTTCGGTGATCTGTAATCACAGTAACGGTGTGTCGGGCCCCCAGAAGATAATGCCGCCAAGCCTTAAAGGCGGACTTGATAGCTAGAAGTTCCTTATCAGTAATAGTGTAATTGATTTCAGGAGGCGAGAATTTGCGGGACCAAAATGCCACGGGATGCAACTGATTGGTTACTGGGTCCTTTTGTGATAGAACTGCCCCCATGGCAAGGCTCGAAGCATCAGTTTCAACGATGTAGGGGAGTTCTGGGCGAGGATATTTTAAGATCGGTGCAGAGATAAATCTAGTCTTCAAATTCTGGAAAGCTTGTTCCGCCTCGGTAGACCATTCAAAACGTTTGTTTTTCTTTAACAAGGCGGTGATGGGCTGGACTATTCGAGAGAATTCGGGGATAAACCTGCGGTAAAAGTTAGCGAAGCCTAACATGCTTTGAACACCTTTTACGGAGGATGGCGATGGCCATTTGAGAATTGCATCGACCTTCTTTGAATCCATACGCACTCCGCTAGGTGATAATATGAATCCCAAGAATTCAACTTCAGTCACGTTGAAAACACATTTTTCCAACTTAGCGAAAAGTTTGTGTTGACGCAATCTCTCGAGGACCATTTTCACGTGTTTCCGATGTTCAGTTTCCGATGAAGAATAAACGAGGATGTCGTCAATGTAAACAACAACACACACATCTATGAGCTCTCTGAGGACATCGTTCATAAAATATTGAAAGGCGGCCGGGGCATTGCAAAGTCCGAAGGGCATGACCTGATATTCAAATAGCCCATACTTGGTGCGGAAGGCCGTCTTCCATTCATCGCCCTCTTTTACTCGTACCAAGTGGTAGGCTCCTCTAAGATCCAGCTTTGTATATATGCATGCTTTTCTGACTTGGTCCAGGAGTTCAGGGATCAAAGGTAACGGATATCTATTCTTAACGTTGATCTGGTTCAGGGCGCGATAATCTATACAAGTTCTAAGGTCCCCTTCTTTTTTTTGGAACGAAGAACAAAGCTGAGGAAGCAGGGGACTTGGAAGGACGAATAAACCCATTCGCTAGGTATTGATCCAGGTATTGTCGGAGGTGAAGATTCTCAGGCTCGGTGAGGGCATAAATTCTACTACAAGGAGGAGTAGATCCAGGTATCAGGTCTATCTGGCAGTCATAAGACCTATGAGGAGGTAGAGAGTTAGCCTGATCCTTCCGGAAAATATCTTGGAATTCTAGGTATTCAGGAGGTAACTGGGGAGCCTCCGAGGAAATTGCTGCCAGTGCAACACCAGGTCGAGGGTGACAAGTAGAGACACATTCTGGAAACTGAACCGTTCTTGCTCGCCAATCGATCTGAGGATTGTGCTTCTCTAACCAAGGAATTCCTAGAATAATCTGGAACTGAGGGGCCTTGATCACATCGAACACGATCTTCTCATGGTGTCCATCTTGACTTACTAGCGTCACTTCTTGGGTGGTATGCGTTACTGGTCCGGAGGCTATCTCCGTACCATCCACCGTAGTAATGACGTCCTTTACAGCCTTTGGACAAAGAGTCAGATTCATCCTCAAAACCATTTCATGATCCACATAATTGCCGATGGCACCGCTGTCGACGTAAACTTCAATCGCATATAATCGATCCGGATGTTCAGGGCTAATGAGGACCATAGGTATCACGAAATGCGAGGTCACGGAACTGGTTTTAACGCTCGGCAAGAGGACCTCTATTCTTGTCGGGCGAGGTCGTTTCCCTGCTCAGAGTTTGTGACCCTGGTAACTGCAGCTCCTACTGCCTTCTTGGCTGGTTTCACCGGACAGTCTCGAAGAAAGTGCCCCGAGTTTCCGCAATAGAGGCATAATTGCAGCTGTTTTCTCCTTTCCCGCTCCTTTTGTGTTAGTGGTCCTTTCAGGCCCCCTATTTGCATGGGTTCCCCGGAGTCTACTCCTTTGGTAGGAGTTGGTGGTTTGGAAAATACTCGAGCATCAAACTTGGAACGATCGGCCTTCCTGTTCTGCAGTCTGTGGTCAATTTGAACGACTAAGTCAATATAGTCCGAACAGTCTTGCGGGGGATTCACTACTTGGGCTAACACATCTTTGAGCTCTCCACGTAGACCTCTATAAAACAGCATAATCCTTTTGTCCTCAGGCCATCGAGTTTCCACTATCAGTCTGTTGAAAGACGCAATATAAGCCAAAAGGTCTTGATTACCCTGTCGCAATGAAAGGAGCTCATTGTCCAAGGCCTGCCCCTGTGAATGTCTTGCAAACAGTTTTTCCATACTGAGCTGAAAAGCTTGAAAATCATGGAGAACCGGATCATCTTGATTAACTAGAGGGATCGACCAGTCTGCCGCATTGCCACTAAGGTACGAAAGCACGAAAGCTACCTTAGCTTGATCAGTTGGAAAGGCTGCTGGCCGGCATAAGAAGTGCAACCGGCACTGATTAATAAATACTGCAAACCTCTTTGGGTCACCAGAAAATCGTTCGGGCGGAGCCAGAGGTACATTCCCAGGTAGGTTGATCTGCACTGGGTTCGTAGAGGATGTTGAAGGAAGATTTGCCCCTGATGCGGGTAACGGAGTTTGTCCGGCTTGTGACTGTAGCAATTGTCTAGCGAGATCGTCTGTTTGCTCCTTGGAAATAATCAGTTCCCTTCTTAGAGCATTCGTTTCCTGACGGGCTGCATGCACTTCTGCTCTTAGTTCCCCAAGTAACTGGGCTAGCTGGTCGGTATCCGAGGTTTCCATAGCGCCTGGGTGGGAGTTTTGCGGTAGGCTTTGCGTTCTGTAACGCTCACCTGATTCCCGCAGAGGCGCCGGTCTTGACAGGGTGAATGCCGTATCTTCAAAGGTGATGTGTAACACACGGTTGGCTCTTTGGGCTGGACCTCTGTGCACTGTATGTCTGACTCGAAGAGTAAGATGTCTGCAGATAGAAAATATGGGATTAATGAACTGGGGTTATTGGGTGCCTCTCTCCTCTTCCCTTTCTCTTCTCCTGTAGAACCCCAAAGGTTAACGCCCTCACCTTAGGTAAGTGAACGCCGAGCTCTCCATCTGCCTTGGGGCAGGGTGCCGTAACCAGTTTCTTCACTGGATAAGGGTGCAGGCCTCTTGACCTCAGAGGACTGCTGTCCGTCGTTAACTGCACGAATGGTAAGTTCTGGGCACTTCAAATGTCTTAAAAGTCTTTTGTAATGATATCTCTTGTTTTGCAGGGTTCCGGCGATGGCGGATGGCGGGCTGATGAGAGTTGAGGATCGAACCCGCGTGAGGAATAGAAGCGCCTGGAAGCACGTAAGTAAGCGCTTGTAGCCTGCTTCACGATGCGCACTAACTGTCCCTTTTATCTTGCAGGTACAAGTTCGGAGCTTCAGAGAAGCTGAAGGGTGCTGGAATACCCACTGGATTCGGCGTGGGAAGGAGTAATGGCACGTGAGTAATAAAGTTGCCCAATGTCTTTAAACGCACCTTCTTTTGTCTTTCTGATGCGGGATTCAGGGCCGAAGGCCTCCGGAGCGTGCAAAGAGCTGGTAAGCTTTTGTCTTTCAGATGCCGGAATGCAGTGCGAAGACCTCCGGAGCGCACGAAGAGTAGGTAAGCCTTTGTCTTTCAGATGCCGGAATGCAGCGCGAGGCGTTGGTGACAGCCGATGGACCAGGTAAGAGATGCGCTGCCACTGAAGACCGTAGTGCTAACCTGTTCTTTCTTTGTCTTTACAGGTGCTGCTGAAGACTGGATTCCAGGATGGTAAGCCTTTGTTCCCTTAGGCCCAGGATCAGAAGCAGAAGACACGATGAGCGTTCTGCTGCAGAGAATGCAGAATAACGCAAAGCAAGATTCATCCATCGGGTGTGGTTTAAATAGCCTCCTGTAGTGCTTAGGTGGCTCCTTCCACAGCAACGCCTAGGTAAGAAAAGAGTTCGTGCTTTTCAGAAGAATTCCAGTGTTCTGAACCTAGGGAGTGGCTCCTGCCCCACCCAACAGGAAAAGTAGTCCCAAACAGAAGAGGATCAGGGGTTCAACTGGCAGGTAAGTAAGCAGCATGGTCTGCTGCAGGTAAGTCCACCCAAGCATTATGAGCCCGGCGCTTCCAGCGCTGGGACTGGGCATCTTTATGAGCCTGGTGCCACTGGCGCCAGGACAGGGTCCAAAAGGTCCCAATTGGGACTGGCTGGCACTCGGAACCGGGGTTATGGGTCTGCTTCCAAGGGAGTCGGGCAAGTCCTGCTCTTTTGAAAGCAGAGATCATGACAGAACTATAGGCCATCCAGCAGTGACCCACAGTACTTATCAAAACATCTAACACCTGAAAGTTTGGTGGTTCAAGCTGCTACATCTACTAAGCAATCAGCATACCCCTCTATCCCTCCTGATAGGGATGGTAAGAGGGTAGATGCCAGGGCAAGAAAAATATTTACTGCTGGTAGTATGGCATTAAAGTAAACTAATGCAACTTGTACCTTATCAAGATTTACGTTTACCCTGTGGGACTGCCTAGCTATGGCGGCTGACCACATCCTGGAAGGTGTAGAAAGAGACGGCTTCCTGACTATCATCAAGGATGGTAATGCGGCAATGGGGGAAAGCGTCCAGTCGGATCTGAATACTGCAGACAGCATCAGCAGATCCATGGCAACTAGCACAGTGTTGAGCAGATTTGCCTGGTTGAGGAAATCCGGATTTGCACCAGATGTGCAGTTTAGACTCCTCAATAGGCCCTTTGACGGCTCAAGGCTGTTTGGCTGCAAGGCTGATGAGTTCGGAAAAGCTGCAGACCTCGAAAGCTGTGGCTAAATCCCTTAACGCCGCCATTAGACAGCCTCAACACTCCTACCCCCGTTTATCATCTTGGAGGGGGACGTCCTTTCGATTCTTCTCCTCAATTGGAAGAGGAAGAGGACAAGCCAGTCAGAGGCCAGGGACGATTCCTTCATGGTGGACGAGGGAGAGTGCTAAGCCAGCCCAAGCAACATCAGCTTTCCCCTCAGATGCCACTTCAGTCGCCTCAAAACCACTCTGAGGCCTTGATTCACAAGACCATGGTGGGAGGCAGACTTACTCAGCATCTGAAAGAATGGCAGGTCATTACTTCAGATGCTTGAACACTGGAAACTGTAGACCTAGGTTACTACCTTCCTTTTCAAAAAAGGCCTCAGGATCATCCACCGGGGAACAACTCTTTCAAAGTTCCAGATCCGCTCCTTGTGCAGGCAATTCTGACCCTGCTAGAGAAAGGTGCTATACCTGTGGCAGAAAGGAACAAGGGTTTGTAATCCCCATACTTTCTAATTCCCAAAAAGGACAGAGGATTGAAATCCGTCTTGGACTTAAGAAACTTGAACAAGTATCTCATGAATGACAAGTTCAAGATGGTTACCCTTTCCCAAATCCTTCAGACTTTCCAACTCCAAGACTGGATGGTGTCATTGGACCTTCAGGATGCTTACTTTCATGGGCCTATCCCAAAAGTACTTGAGGTTCACGGTTGGCGGTTCTCATTATCAGTTTCGAGTTCTGGCACTCGCGCTGACCTCTGCCCTGAGGGTTTTCACCAAGTTAATAGCAGTGGTGGCTGTGAGTCTCAGGAGGGGGGGATTCACGTCTATCCCTACCTGAACGATTGGCTGATCAGGGCCTGTTCACCCGAACAAGCCCAGGAACATCTCAGCATAAGCTGCCACTCTTTCCACAAACTGTGCTTCTCCCTCATTTACAAGAAGTCCCACATGATACCATTTGAAAGTCTCCAAATTATTGGAATAGTCCTGGATTCTTCCTCTGGGAAAGCCTCTCAACCCGAGGTGAGAGCTCAACATATTCGTCAATTTTCTGGTGCCAGAGAATCGCCTCAGAATGAGATCCCTCAAACGGGCTTTCAGGACTCAATAATGGTCCCAATTCTCAGGCTGAATGTCAGACCACCTGAAAGTTCAGAGCAGAGTCGCTCATAATCTTCTGTGGTGGGCTTGCAAGGACAACATTCTCAAGGGAGAATCTTTTTGGCAGCCATGGCTGGAGATAACTGTAGTGACAGATGCCTCACCCACGAAGTGGGGAGCCCACGCCAACGAGCGACAATCGGCGATTGTTGGTCTCCTTCAGAGTCCAAACTGAACATCAACCTTTTGGAGCTGAGGGCAAACAGACTAGTGCTGAAGGCCTTTCTGCCCTCTGTTCGGGGAAAGAATGTCCTGATAATGACGGACAACACCGTGGCCATGTACTACCTCAACAAGAGAGGAGGCGTAGGGTCACTACAACTGTGCAGAGAAGCAATGCAGCTCTGGTTCGGGCAATTCAAGAAGGAATCTATCAGCAGTTCATCTAGCCACAGAGGAGAACATGGCGGCGGACGCTCCGAGCAGGCAGAGCAGTCTCCCACGATTGGGACTAGTGAAGGCAAGCGTCCCCAAACAGCACGATCCTCCCCGCAATGAGAGACAATAAAGGACTCTCCCAAAATGGGAATAAGGCCAAGACAGAGTGCGGGTGAGCGTAAATGGGAGTTTATCAATCAGAATAGGGCATGCAAAGAACTCTGCAAACTCCGAGAGCGCTCTGTCTGACAATAGCAAAGACAGGCGTATATATTTACAAAAAACGTCATAAGAACCTACACACTATAGGGGGCACAAGTTCATGGGGATTGGGTGGCGACGACTAACTATAGGTGCTGCTGTGATGTGGTTGGCTTTGGCTGGAAGACGTCACTGGGCAGCCTCGTGGGTTGGGCTGGGCCTGGCCGGGTGGCGGAGTTCATCCAGGCGGTGTTGTGGGGCCATCGTGGCCAGTGGCAGAGATGAATGTCTCTTCCTGACTTATTAGCCCTATGCCATGCACACCGCAGTCATTCGAGCCTTTTTAGCCTTATCTTCTTCAGTAAATCTTATACTAGGTTATACAACAGGTTAATGCAACACAGGAGGAATGCACCTTGTGAGGGGACTGGAGGTAATACGTCAGGGCATGGTTACCAGTGTCCTGTTGACCGGGGCCATAGGTCGAGGGGCTAAGCTTCAGGGCCTGGCACGGGCGGTACATGTCTTTCTGCTTTGTTAGAAGTTGTTATGGATGTTCCGCTGTTTGTTGTCAAAGTGTTGGGTGTCTTTATTACACAGGGCCATAAGTCTGAGGTGGTCCGGTGGGTTGTGAGGTTTACGAGGGGGCGCGTACGTTCAGGCAGAGGTTTACTGCTGTGCTGTAAATAATGCAGGTGGCAGGTGGTGGCCTTGGGTGCTACAGAGGGGGTTACAAATCCTTGAAGCGGCTCCAGTCTGGTTGGGGGAGGTAAAGCAGCGCGGCGCGGTCTCTGCTCTCATGCCTTTGGCAGCCCTCACAGGGTGGGAGGGGGAATGGCCTTGCAAGTATTTCACAAAGGTATCTCCCTCGTGTGTTGCTGAGTTAGGTAAAAACATTAAGCATTTGAACATTCTATAATACTTATTCAAATCTTTTTTAACACATGCATTTCAACTTTGCTGGATGTGTCTCGATTATTCCCAGTCTGAACACCGTATTCGTACACTATGTTTTAACAACTACAATATTTAATTACATGCATATATATTTGTAGTAAGTGAGGTAGTAGTCGGGTTGGTGGAATACATAGGAAATGACTCGCCACTGTACGTGACGGGGGTGGCGCATAAGAAACTTAGACATACACACATAACAAGTGCATTTCTTGCGCATCCTTCGCATGAGATTCACAGTCTGGTTACATTCATTTCCTCGTATATTCTAGCAGCATTAGTTCAGGTATGGCGCGAGCCCATGAGGTGTAAGTTTTCTCAGTAATATTCGTAACAACTAGATTCCTGGTGCGTTCCGTCATTATTAGCACCCAACTGCAATGATATATGTTCATCATCGCTTATATCATGGGGGCATGATCTCTTGTAATTATACATCTTACAGGTTTTTACAATATAAGGGGTTTTGTGAGAAAGCATCTTTTGCAAGTAGTCTCAACATTAATATACGAGGATTGTCGGGCCTGTGATGACCATTTTATTGTTCATTTCATTTTGCTTAGGCCTGCTGGCCGGGTCAGGCTGGGAGCGATGATACGATACACTGCGGGAGGTGAACTGTTACAATGTCAGTGCATTACACTAGCTCATGTTCTTTTGGTTCGTGGGAACGGGCTCGCAGCGGATCTACCAGGGTGCTGCGGCAACAATGATGACTGAAACCCTCCGAGGGTGGGGGCCGCGCTACAGTGCGCTGAGCTCACACCATCCTTACCAGACAAAAATGGTGTCTAGGCCTAACTAAATTTTAATACGTGTGGGCAATTAATGCGTGCGGGCAATGTCTCCAGTGGGTGAGCCCTCCACCACCTGGGCCCGGGTGGCATGAGGAGACGCCCAAGAGAGCCATAGTCCTCACCTGGGGAGAAAGTGCAGGCGAGGGGGGTCGTCTTGGACCAGTCCTCCCCTACATTTCCCCCCTTTCGTTACTAAAGTAACGAATTCTTTAAATCTTCTATCCTCCTACATTCTGCCTCGTCCATCACTGCCTCATCCCAGGCCGGAGTTCCTTTGATGGGCATCCATGCCCTGCACACTGCTCTTAAGCTCTCACCTCTCCGGGCATATTCATCTGGAGTACACGTTAGATATATGCACCCACCATCTGCTTCCAAATCTACCCAAACTTCCTCATACCATTCTAGTATGCGGGGCTCTTTGATGGTGGTGTGCCACAACTTATCTACAATATCTTTATCGTGGTATATGGGCACCAGTTGGTACCTGGGCGAGTTATCTATCCCTGTTTGTACTTGTGCTTCTTGCATTGTTTTTATTGTACCGTGTGAGTTGCCCATTGTCACCATCATCATTGCACCATTTGGTACTGCGTTAGCACAGACTCGAAGACCCATCTGGCACAAGCAAAAAAGTAGAAGGAGGAACACAACAGCTGGTATTAAAAATTTTACAGTTGTTCCAAGCCATGAGGGAACCCAGGAGAAGATGTTGTCGAACCAGGTACTTGCTTCTGCTCCGCCTTCTATTTTCATTTTTTCTCCTAGGTTGTGGACTGCTTCGATCACATGGGACAGGGAGCCGTTCTCTGTGTCTTCAGAAGGTACGAAAGTGCAGCAGGCACTTCCTATTTTTCGGCAAACACCACCGTCCATCGCTGTCAACAGGTCCAGAACATACCTGTTTTGCATGGTCATTAGTCGTAAAGCTCTTAGTTCTACTTTGATAATATTGAATCCTTCTTCAGTGTCGTTCGCCAACTGAATCAATTCCCAGCGTGTTATCTGGAGCCACTTTGCGTTTGCCCTTGCTTGGACACTTGAGACGAGTGAGGCAAAAAATGTTTCTGCTGAGCTGAATAATCGATATTTATCTGGGATCTGAGCCAATAGTTCTGATGATGCCTTTGATATGTAATTTGATGCTCGCCTGTTACGGGTCAGCGCTTCTTCCTTGCTTCCAGAAGACAGAACATATATTTGTGACTCTGCAGTTGGTTGAGCCACACTCTGCATGTGCTCCTGTGTCCTTTTGCTCCCATCGATGTGGCTTTCTGGTATCACCATTAGTGCCGAATGCAGAGTGGCCATTGAGCAGCTGCCACTCCATGACTGGGGAAGGTGTAGGTATGCCTGTTTGCCGCACACCCAGTATGTGTCCATCAGGGCCGCTGTCCCTTTCTTTAGGTCTGGGATGGTGAGGGTCTTGTTGCAGTTTGAGTTTGTTCCCATGGGAGTTCTCCCTTCTCCTTTAAAGCACAGCTTATAGTCCATTTCACTCTGTAGTTTGAACGGCTTTTCAATGGCAGTTACCCAAGTTAACTTTGAAATGTGTTCTCTCCATACTGGTGTACATGTTTTCTCTATCCACTGTAATCTGTCCGGTGCCACACCTTTTAGTGCTTCCGCTTTGCACAGTACTTCTTCATCCTTTTGCTTGTTGTCAGAAAAAAGTGTCCCTCCTATCACAAAAAATGGTTCTTTCAAGCATACTACTCCTGCCGTTTTTGGGTAACACGTTTTCTCGTTCTGCAACATTTGAAAAGTCACTTCGTGTGCCTGGAAGGTGTTCTTAATCCTGCACAGCATGAGATGAAGGAGACATTGGGCATCCACAATAGGCAACTCTTTGGGTAGTAACACTTTAGGTGTACCTGATGCATGGGGGATGAGGGAACAGACATAACAGCTTTCGTTCGTTGTCTGTTTAGCTGTGGCACTCATGTCTGCATACCACTTATTTGTTTGATGGGGGTGTCGTGGGTCTTACATCTTATCTAGACCTAGCCCATAGTACTCATCATACTTCTTCCTCCCTGTTTCTCTCTTTCGTCGGGCATTCTTGTTACTCATGTACTTCCCAACCCCCTGATCATTGGGCAAACTAGACCCCCCTTCCTCATTCCCGCCCCCCTTGGCCCATTCATCATATAGTATTTCGTACATTTCTAGTGGCTTTTCGTTTTCTTTTCTGGCGCTGTCTGGCAGATTGTTTTTTGGAATGTTGGCAAGTTTGCTGGTGGGGGTGTCATACAACCATGATATGGCGGACGGGTTTCGATCGTTGGAACTATGGGCATTGTAACTGGATACCCCTGGTGAAGACACTGTGTTGCTCTGCATTTCACCATGTGGCTTTTCTCTTTGTGCGGTCACAACACTTGGTGGTGTGGTATGATACCCCCAGACAAGTTTAGTTCCGTCCCATATCAAAAAATCACCTTCCCTGGTATTGACACTTGCAGTTACATTGGGCCCGGTGGTACTGTTAATTGGTCCAGTAGTGTTATTACTTCCTCCCCCCTCGTACATCTCGATAGAGATGAACGCTATAAACCAATACGTAACCAAGCCAAACATTATCATAAAAAACAATGTGATGCATGCTGATAATCCACACTCATACGAATATCTACATCTTTCATATACTAATTCTCTCATTCTACTAATTCTATCCGTTGCAGGCTGCCCGTTAGATGCCATGGAAGCTCCTGTTTGAGATATAAAAGTGCATTAAGTGCATGCATGTAAACGTTTTGCTGGCACCATCTGTGCCAATACATTTGACGGGGAATGGAAGCGGGTGGGGGTGCGGGGTGGGGGGGGGGTTCACAGACAAGGATGTATTCAAGTTATAACATTTTTATTTCATTAATTACATACCACTCATCAAAAAGAAAGAAAGCACACATATATACACATTTTTCTTTTTTTTTTTTTTTTTTGTAATATCCTTGTCAGTCATTATTTTATTCAATTCCAGTGTTGACATTATTTCATTCAGGTCCAGTGTTGACACACACACTCACGCAAGTCGATATTTAGACATCTTACACATTTGCATCGTTTGCTGTTGTCTGTGCCTCCTCCTCTATTTCCTCGTGTACATTGCTGTATGCTTTTCGTACGTCGGTTAAGTGCACCCAATATCTCAAGCCCTTCACTTTTACTGCCGTGGGCGTGCAAAATATTACTTCGTATGGGCCGTGGAACCGTGGTGCATTCCACCGACGCACAAAGCTTCTGACATAAATTGAGTCGCCTGGCATTAGCTGTAGCTGTTGCTCTGGCTCTGCGCCACATCCTGTTACATTTCCCTCTTCTCTGGTGAGGGGTGGGGAGAGTTGCTTCGATATTGCGCGCGCTGCCCTCGTTAATTTTCTTAGGTAGTCTGTGAACTCATCCCCCAATATTGCGGCGCTTCTGTGAGCATCTGAGTGTTCACGCAGTGGGGAGTGTGCTGTGTTCATTCGTCTCCCAGTCACGATCTCGTGTGGGGACAAGTGGTGGTCTTTACTTGGTTGATTTCTCAACTCAAATAGGGCCAGGGGTAGGCAGTAAATCCAATTTTTCTTTAGTGAGAAGCATAGTTTTGATAGTCTGCCTTTTAACAGGCCGTTCATCTTTTCCACTACGCCATTACTTTGTGGATGATAAATCGAACATAATTTATGTTTTATACCCAATAATGTGGTAACTTCCTTGAAAAGTTCATTCACAAAGTGAGAGCCGTTGTCTGAGCGTATTACGTCACAAATTCCCCAGCGCGGGAACACTTCCCTCACTAGGAACTTGGCGGCGCTTTTGGCATCAGGTCGCGCACATGGTCCCGCTTCCACCCACCTTGAAAATGGGCACACCACCACGATCATGTACCGCGAGCCATTACACCTTTCCCCCATGTCAGCATAATCTATATGCAGTTCTCTGAAGGGGCCAATGGGTTTGGGAATTGTTCCCCGGAGTGTTCGTAATGTCATTCCTGAGTTGTATATTTGGCATGTTGTACATTCCATTGCTAATCGAGACACATGTTCCTGGAGACAGGGCACAAACCATTCTTCCTGTATCTCTGCTGCGATGTGCTGCTTGGTGTTGTGTGCGGGGAAGTGTAACTGTTGAAATGCAACTTCTAGTAATTGGAGTGGCATCACCACTTTCCCTGAGTTATTTTGCCGCCATAGTAGATCTGTCCCTGATTGGCTGCATCCCCGTTTCGTCCATGTTAGTTTTTCTTCTGCACTAGCTCCTTCTTGTAATTCTAGTATTTGTGATAAGGGCATCATGTTATACCCTTCTGACAATTCTTTGGTTGTTGTGTTCTTGATCATGAACTCACCGGTGTCGTATTTCTGAAAATAGGAAGCCTCCTTGGCGGCAGCGTCTGCTGCCGCGTTCCCTAAAGACACAACGTCTGAGTTGGAGGTATGGGCCTGGCACTTCACTATTGCTACGGCAGTAGGGTTTTGTAGGGCCTCAATTAATTCTTTTAACAATTCTGCATGCTGCACTGGTGTTCCATCTGCCCTTCTGAAACCCCTACGGCCCCATCTTGCTAGACCTCCATGTACGGTCGTTGTCATGTAAGCTGAGTCTGTGTATATTGTAACTGCACAGCCCTTTGCTGCGTGTAGTGCTTCTATGAGCGCAACCAGTTCTGCTGCCTGTGCAGAGTAATGCGACGGGAGGCGGTACTGTACTAATGTTTCAAACTCACCTTCCTCTAATCTCACTACCGCCATGCCAACGTGTTTTTCTCCCGTGTCCATATCAATTGATGCGGACCCATCCACAAAGTACACTTCCCCCTCGCTGAGAGCGTTTTCACACACCACTGTGCCCTCCCCTCCTTCTCCTGTGTTGGTTGCGCAATCGTGATTTTGCATGTCTTCTACTGTGCACGCTTCTGTAATGAATGTGGCGGGGTTCACTGTTTTACATCTCACTATGTGAATGTTGGCGCTGGACAATATAATCTCGTATGCTGTTGCCCGCTGTGTGGTCAGTGTGCTTTTTGATCTTTCAAGTATTGCAAATAATGAGTGCTCCACAAACAATGTCACAGGGCATCCCATTACTATTGTGGCACTTTTTTCAATCGCAAATGCGGCTGCTGCGAGTGATTGTTCGCACGCGAAATGACCCTGCATCACGGCATCTAAAGTACCACTATAGTAAGCTAGGGGCTTGTGTCCTAAGGATGTCTTTTGTGTCAGCACCGCTGTCATAAGTGTTCCTTTGCAATGGGAAAATAGGTAAAATTCGTGTCCATAATCAGGGTTTGCTAGTACTGGAGCGCTTGAAATTAGCTCTTTCAGTGATTTGAACGATGTGCTCATTTCTTCTGACCATTTTATTTTTACATTCTCCTGTTGTGCTTCTTTGAGTGCTTGTAGGAGGGGCCTGGTGTATGCTGCATAGTCTAGTATCCATGCTCGGCAATAATTGCACATCCCCAAAAATTTCTGCATATCTTTTACTGTTGTGGGTTCTCCTACCGATCTTATTGCCTCTACCCTGTCGGGAATTATTCTTTTTCCATCTTTCGATATGAGCTGTCCCAGGTATAGGACCTCAGGCAGACATACTGTAGCTTCTCCTTGTCTACCTTGTATCCTTTGTTGGCCAGTAAAGTCAGGAGCATTGTTGAATCTTTTCTACACGTTTCTTTGTCTTGTGCACACACCAATAAATCGTCCACGTACTGAATAATAGTACTCTCTACTGATAGGTTTCCCAAGTCTTCATGCAATATGCGGTTGAATATGCTCGGACTTTCACAGTATCCTTGTGGCAGTCTGCAGTGTTCATATCTTTTTCCCCCCAGTGTGAACGCTGTAAGGTATCTACTCTCTTCAGCCAGAGGTATCGAGAAAAATGCGTTTTTCAAGTCCACTACTGTAAAATGTGATGCTGTTTTTGGGATACTGCATAGTATGGATGCAGGGTTCGGGACTAGAGGGAACTCTTTTTGTATTACATCATTGAGGGGGCGTAAATCCTGTATCATCCGCCAAGATCCCCCCTTTGCTTTTTTGATTGGATAAATACATGTGTTACATGGGGAGTTTGAAGGCACTATTATTCCTTGTACTAGTAGTGCATTTATCGTCTCTTTTATCCCTTCTTCAGCTTCACGGGACAATGGATACTGTTTAACTCTTGGTAGGATAGCTCCTTGTTTTAGGTTTATTCTCACAGGTTGTACTCCATGCAACAGCCCTACATCATGTGGGCCTGTTGTCCATAAATTGTTTGGTACTAGCCTCATGTCGTCATCAAAAAATGACGGTGGTGTTCCTACCACTGCCATTAATTGGACGGGGATCTCTCTGGCTTGGATCAAAATGTCACAGGGCATCGCAATTTCCATTACTATCTCACCTTCTACTTCTGTGTCTGAAAAGAGATCCTCATCTGTTACCTCGCGTAAGGCAAGGTTGGCGTCTGTACACAGTACGGTGCGCCACTCACATCCTTCTCTGTCCATTCCAATCACAGCGATCCGTTTCGCTGATACCTGCACCGCGTGCAAATCCAACGACACCACGGATCCTGGTGTTGCATTCGGCCACACTATGGGGCGGAAGAGGAATTCTGCTGGAATCCTCCAATCCATGTTTTTTAGCTCTGGGACTATGAGGGCCAAAGTCTTTAGCCCTGCAATAAACATCTCTTCCTTTTGTGGCAGCCCTCGTATTTCCTGTGTCGTTGTGTAGGCTTGCACTACCAACATTGCACGCAAGGGACATATCCCGGGTGTAGAACACACTATTCCTCCTTCGTTAAATGATATGGTCATGTTAAGTTTACTCATAAGATCCCTCCCCAGCAAATTTATCGGGGACTGTTCATAGTACAGTAAGGGTGCTTTTACGGTCTTGCCCCCTATGGTTACATCCAACGCTTCTGTGTAAGGAACTTCAATTACAGCCCCAGAGAACCCCTGCGTCTCTAACTTCCTGTTAGATAACGGGAATCGGCCCTCTCTGACACATGATTTCTCCGCTCCCGAATCAACCATGAATATAAATTGCCTGTCTCCTATCTGCGCCCCCACCAATGGTTCCTCTGCTGCACAGTGGGTGGTAGATAGAACTGGACACGCAAGTGTTCTCTGTGGGCTGTCCTATGCGGGGTGTCTCATGGCCCCCCCTTCATTAAATACTTTACCTGAGACCACTGACATGCCGTTATAAGGTGCTGGTGCGGGGGCCCCGTTAGCTGCTGTCGCGAAAGGGTTGCCTGGTGTATATTGCATGCTGTCGTTGTGAGGCATGTTTTGTGGGTGGTTCTGTGTTCTATATTGGGGTCCCTGTTGCTGGCTCGTGTTACCCTGGCTTGGGTCTCTCAGTTGCTGTTGTCCCATCGGAAGGCCATATGGGCTTCCCGGGTGGGGATGGCCATACTGTTCTACCTCCTGGAACCCGTTGTTTTGTCTACTTCTGCACTCCCTGGAGTAATGTCCCCATCGCCCACAGTTCCAGCAACTCCCCTGAGGGCCCCTGGGACCCTGCCATCCACTTCCTCCCATTCCCCCGTACCCCTGTGGTCCACCTCCTCTTCGGCTCCTGTACCCACCTCGTCCCCCTCGAGGGGTCCACTCTTGCCACTGCGGACCTCCACCCTGCTCCTGCTCGTTCCACTGCCGCTGTCCTGTTCCCGCCCAATTAGTTGCCATCCTTCCTTGTATTGCTATCAGCCCCTCCTCCTCATCTTCCCCCTCCCTGTTGTGTGGGAGCGCGGCTACTGCTGCTGCAACCTTCACTAACTTTGTCTGCACCAACTTCGCCTCGTCTGCCAATCTTTTCTGCGCCACCTCCTTCTCCCTCTCCTTTATTCGCTTACAATGGTGTACTATTATGCTCTGAATTTCCGGCCATCCCTTTGCTTCTATACCTGCTATTTTGTCAAGCGCCTTCTGCACTTCCTTTGGGAGCCCCCTTTTTATAATGAAGTAAAATAAAGAGGTCGATTGATACCAGGGCGTGCCCGTTTCCGCTCTCCACATCTCTTGGACCCGAAAAATGTAATCCATGGCCTCCTCCCCGTCATTCATGGCACACTGCATCACGGACTGTAAGTCAGGTGTGTCTGGAAATGTTTCGCGTAAGGCGTCCCACACCCTCGCACGCACTGTGTTAAAGGAGGCCCCATCATGGCGGTCGCAATCTAATGTTACTCCTGGGAAACCGGCTTTAACCCATACTCTTTCAGCCTGGTCGCCCACCGCTGATACGAGCAGGCTTTTTACATCTCCTACAGCTAGGGGTACCCCAGCTGTATGTTTTTCGAAGGCGTATATCCACTTACTAGCCCCTCCTGATAATGGGGGCAATAGCTTTAATAAATTAGCTTTATCCATCTGTGCCCATGGGATATAATTAGGCCTTCCTCCTCCCCTATGTATCAACGGGAGCTGTAGCTTTCCTTTCGCTGTTGCGTCCGGACCCGTTTTGGCTTCTGATGTTCCCATTGATGCCATTTTCCCCACTCTGTTCCTTAGTCGTCCCGACCACTCATCATCTAGGGTTCTCATAGAACATGCACCTTCCTCCCCCTCGCTTCCCCCTCCTATTGCCATACTCAATCTGTCGCTTTCGTCTAGCTCTTCTCTAATATCACATAGTAATTCCTCTCTAAGTCCCCTAAGCCTTTCTTCGTCACCACCATCTTCCTCTCGGGTCCCTACTTCTATTATTCGCGTTGGTTCTTCCTCAATCCTAAACAGGATCTCGCCCTTCTTCCACCCCTCTTCGGGCCTTCTGTTTTCCTCTGAGGCTCTAGACGTACGTCCAGCTCTAGTTGTATCCAGTGCTGTCCGTTCACATATGTTTTTTATCCTCGAGAGCTCATCTTTTGCTATCGATAGTCTTGATTCTAGATCATCTGTAAGTTTCTCTATGTCCACCCTTTGTGTATTCGCCTGGCCTCGCTCCCTTGTACTTTCATAAGGTGGGGGTGCAGTGGGCCGGTGGGGTGTGGTAGTTGTCGGGGGAGGTACATACGTTGGATCACTGTATCCTTCTGCGGGTACAGGTTTCTTTAATATCAGGTATAAACTTATTACCTCTACTGGTGGTGTTACACCTGGCAATTCTTTGATATCTTTCTGTAACACCAGTGGATTGTCTGTAGTAGATGGGAGATCAGGATTTGGTGCTGGCGCTTTAGGCGGTGGTACCTCTTCAAATAACCGCCAAAGATCTAATATTTCCCTCCTATTCTGCAGCTGTTTCCCTCGGTACTTCAAGAAAATGCATGTCATCACCATATCTAAAACGCTTTTGTCAAATGACCCTCCCTCTGGCCATATCTGGGGTAGCCCCTCTCCTTTCAGCTCGGTTACCCATTGGTCGTGGTATTTCTTAATCCGCTCCGCGTGCCCTGGAAGGCTTTTACAAATATGTGATAATGGTGTTTCAGGCCCCATCTCTGTGTGCCCTCCTAGTGCTTATGTGTCTCTGTAGGTCTGCAACTCCAATGTTACTGTAGTATCGATATTGTTTTTTCGTATTCTACTTCACATCCAGTGTTATGCTCGGTTGGGCTCTTCCTCCCTTAATTGCTCAATACAAAAACTGTCTGTACACAATTTCTACTTTGTTCTCTTCGGGGGACACATACAAGAGCAACCCATCATTTATTTTGACACTATCAACCCGGAAATCAAAAGGTACCCACTCACGTCACTGTCTCAGCGTTGCTTCAAAAGAGGTTTTATCCGGTCACACTTACCATGACCATTTGACAATTATACATTTATAACCGTTTTACACATTCGCAACATCAAAGTCGTCCCTTGACACATACGAGGTGCACACACCTCTTGGTAACACTCAGTACACCATTCACGCTGCCCTCCCTTTCCTCCCTAGCCGGCTGTCTCTGTCTAACTTAGCGCATATGCATAAACTTATAGGTTTTAACCTTCTCTCCCCCCTCTAGTAGAACCCTTGTTCTCTTACTTTTCTCCCAAGTTTGTGCTAATTCCGTTTTTATTCTCCCCCTACCCCTAAAGAAAAAAGAAAAAGAAGTAGTAGCGATCACTAATATATTCTCAGTGCCCCCTTTTGCTGAACACTTTTATCTTGTATTTCACTTCATCATATATTCCCAGCACTAGTCGATATAGCACTATGCGGCGCCGCCTTCCACCCCCTTTCGGAGCTAGGTTCCCGTCACTTCTATCTCTTTATTCGCCTCGTAATCCTAATGGCCATATGCAAAGAAAAAGAAAGGAAATTTTAGAGTAATCTTTAGTATATCTTCGTACCCCCTTCTCGTTCCCTGTCCTACCCTTCTCTCCCCGCTCCCTTTACAATCGCTCACACTCAGTACTCACGTGCCCGTCTTGAACCGATAGTCTCCGAAACTGGGTCCGTCCAGGCAGTGTCGCCGTTAACTCAACAGTCAGCCCCGGCTCCGGCGAGCGGCACTCAAAGGGGATTTTTTTTCAATCGGGATCCCGTACCCTTTCTCATTGAGTGCGCACTTCTTAGTGTACCGGTCGCCGTTGGCGGGCAGCCTCCCGGAGACGGCTCACCGTGCGTATCCCTTTTCGACCGGAGATTCTCGTGCCAAAAGGGGACGGTTATAATGGGTTTAGGAAGAAATAAAATCACGCTATCGGGGTCACCACTGAAGGCAAGCGTCCCCAAACAGCACGATCCTCCCCGCAATGAGAGACAATAAAGGACTCTCCCAAAATGGGAATAAGGCCAAGACAGAGTGCGGGTGAGCGTAAATGGGAGTTTATCAATCAGAATAGGGCATGCAAAGAACTCTGCAAACTCCGAGAGCGCTCTGTCTGACAATAGCAAAGACAGGCGTATATATTTACAAAAAACGTCATAAGAACCTACACACTATAGGGGGCACAAGTTCATGGGGATTGGGTGGCGACGACTAACTATAGGTGCTGCTGTGATGTGGTTGGCTTTGGCTGGAAGACGTCACTGGGCAGCCTCGTGGGTTGGGCTGGGCCTGGCCGGGTGGCGGAGTTCATCCAGGCGGTGTTGTGGGGCCATCGTGGCCAGTGGCAGAGATGAATGTCTCTTCCTGACTTATTAGCCCTATGCCATGCACACCGCAGTCATTCGAGCCTTTTTAGCCTCATCTTCTTCAGTAAATCTTATACTAGGTTATACAACAGGTTAATGCAACACAGGAGGAATGAACCTTGTGAGGGGACTGGAGGTAATACGTCAGGGCATGGTTACCAGTGTCCTGTTGACCGGGGCCATAGGTCGAGGGGCTAAGCTTCAGGGCCTGGCACGGGCGGTACATGTCTTTCTGCTTTGTTAGAAGTTGTTATGGATGTTCCGCTGTTTGTTGTCAAAGTGTTGGGTGTCTTTATTACACAGGGCCATAAGTCTGAGGTGGTCCGGTGGGTTGTGAGGTTTACGAGGGGGCGCGTACGTTCAGGCAGAGGTTTACTGCTGTGCTGTAAATAATGCAGGTGGCAGGTGGTGGCCTTGGGTGCTACAGAGGGGGTTACAAATCCTTGAAGCGGCTCCAGTCTGGTTGGGGGAGGTAAAGCAGCGCGGCGCGGTCTCTGCTCTCATGCCTTTGGCAGCCCTCACAGGGTGGGAGGGGGAATGGCCTTGCAAGTATTTCACAAAGGTATCTCCCTCGTGTGTTGCTGAGTTAGGTAAAAACATTAAGCATTTGAACATTCTATAATACTTATTCAAATCTTTTTTAACACATGCATTTCAACTTTGCTGGATGTGTCTCGATTATTCCCAGTCTGAACACCGTATTCGTACACTATGTTTTAACAACTACAATATTTAATTACATGCATATATATTTGTAGTAAGTGAGGTAGTAGTCGGGTTGGTGGAATACATAGGAAATGACTCGCCACTGTACGTGACGGGGGTGGCGCATAAGAAACTTAGACATACACACATAACAAGTGCATTTCTTGCGCATCCTTCGCATGAGATTCACAGTCTGGTTACATTCATTTCCTCGTATATTCTAGCAGCATTAGTTCAGGTATGGCGCGAGCCCATGAGGTGTAAGTTTTCTCAGTAATATTCGTAACAACTAGATTCCTGGTGCGTTCCGTCATTATTAGCACCCAACTGCAATGATATATGTTCATCATCGCTTATATCATGGGGGCATGATCTCTTGTAATTATACATCTTACAGGTTTTTACAATATAAGGGGTTTTGTGAGAAAGCATCTTTTGCAAGTAGTCTCAACATTAATATACGAGGATTGTCGGGCCTGTGATGACCATTTTATTGTTCATTTCATTTTGCTTAGGCCTGCTGGCCGGGTCAGGCTGGGAGCGATGATACGATACACTGCGGGAGGTGAACTGTTACAATGTCA
The DNA here is from genome assembly GCF_040938575.1 of Ambystoma mexicanum. Taxonomy (NCBI): domain Eukaryota; kingdom Metazoa; phylum Chordata; class Amphibia; order Caudata; family Ambystomatidae; genus Ambystoma; species Ambystoma mexicanum. The sequence goes on along the minus strand of NC_090923.1, from coordinate 172,908,293 downwards.
GTGCATTACACTAGCTCATGTTCTTTTGGTTCGTGGGAACGGGCTCGCAGCGGATCTACCAGGGTGCTGCGGCAACAATGATGACTGAAACCCTCCGAGGGTGGGGGCCGCGCTACAGTGCGCTGAGCTCACACCATCCTTACCAGACAAAAATGGTGTCTAGGCCTAACTAAATTTTAATACGTGTGGGCAATTAATGCGTGCGGGCAATGTCTCCAGTGGGTGAGCCCTCCACCACCTGGGCCCGGGTGGCATGAGGAGACGCCCAAGAGAGCCATAGTCCTCACCTGGGGAGAAAGTGCAGGCGAGGGGGGTCGTCTTGGACCAGTCCTCCCCTACACTAGCTCAGGAAGTCCTTCTAGAGAGCTTCACCCTTTGGGCGAACCACGCATGTGGATCTGTTCGCGACCAGTGTCATCCGGAAATGAGAACTATTTTGCTACCAGGAATTTCCCCCAAGAGGATCTTTAGGGGATGCGTTCGTAATGGACTGGGAGTTTCCACTCCTGTAAGTGTTTCAGGAAATCCATGATCCTAATTGCTCTGGATTGGGCCAGGAAGATGTGGTACCCATGCCTGCCTACATTTGAAAATCAAAACCCCGTAGATGTATGCACCGCCCACAGCCACACATGACTCCTCCCATTTATACACAGCTCCACCCACACACCCTGCCCACCTGTTAAAAAGGTAAACCCGGTTGTATATGCACATTTCATTAAATTGGCTTTTCGTAACCACCCAAATTGCGTATGAAGAATGGCATTCGCCTTCCATAAAATCAATACACACACAAAAGAGGATATTTTCTTCAAATAGTGTTTTATAAAACGTTAACATGTGTGCATGTTTTAAACTCCAAGAACCAATACAAAGGTTTTCCCTGGAACTTGCAGTACCAAAATTGGACACTTCACCTTAGTTGTTTTTTATTTTTCATGAGGTTATATAGTGCAGTGGTGAGGAAACCTGATGGCCGTGGTTCAATCCTTGAGGTCGACTTTAATTCATGAATTCAAAGAGGACCTTCAATGTTTCTCATTTTAGCTGGGGGATGGAGGGACTGAGTCCACCCTCTGAAAAAAGTGGGTGGAATCTGTCCACCTGCGTGTACCCTCTAATTGAGCCCTGGCAAACTGGCCAAAAAGAATGAAAGCTGAAAAAATAGGAATACTGCTTTCAATCCAGTGTTATTAATGATACCGGATTGAAAGCGGTATTATTGCATTTATTTTGCTTCAGCTTTCATTCCTTTTGGCCAGTTTGCCTTATGTTTTAGTCGCCCTTCAATTTAGGGTGACTAAAACATTAGGTAAACTGGCCGAAAAGAATGAAAGCTTAAGCAAAATAAACGTGGTAATACTGCTTTCAATCCGGTGTCATTAATGACACCGGATTGAAAGCAATATTCTATGTTTATTTTGCTCCAGTCTGCATTATTTTTGCAAATTTTCTGTAAACACTACACAGTCACTGCTGCATAGACAAATCCACTTACTGTGCCGCCCTGCTCCTACAAGTATGAAAAAATTTTTTAGAAAAAGCTGCCCGCCAGCAACAGGCTCATATAGTGTGCAGGGAGGAACATTTGCGGGGTTTCAGGGTCCTGCCTACACCTCCACCCGATTGGCTACCAGCAGCAGTTTTTTGCAGCCAATCGGATGGAGGATTGGACGGGACCCAGAAACTGCATCGAAAACCCAGAGACTCCAGGGTCTTTCCCAGAGACCTGGAGAAATGGCTAAAAATCTGGAGACTCTGGGGAAAACCCAGAGGTTAGGCAGGTATGGTGGTACCTGGACCTTCTGGACATGTACATCTTCCCTCCAATGTGTCTTCCACAAAGAGAGGACCTTCTCTCGCGGGAGGAGGGTTGGGTTCTCCATCCAGAGGTCAAGACTCTCAACCTTCACGCATGGTTTCTAAGTGGTTTGGGACCTCCCAGATGGCGTAATGGAGATCTCGCTTTTCAGCCAGAAGGCTAGCAACACAATCTTTGTACTGCTGCGATTGGAACAAGTTCAGCAGTTGGTGCAGGGATCAGAATGCAGATCCCTTTCTATCTGATAGACTCATGGTGCTTTCTTTTTTGTTACATTTGGCCAATATGGGGCTCCAGATTGGAACAATTAAGTTACCTGGTGGTGCTATCTATTTTAAAGTGCTCTTCAGAGGAAGATTCATATTTTAAAATCCCTCTGATTGTTCAATTCCTAAAGGGTCTTACTAGGGTATTTCCACCAGTTGCATTCAAAGTCCCTGTATGGGATTGTAACCTGGTGTTAAAATGTCTAACATGCAATCCTTTTGAGCCTATACACTCATGGCCATTAAGACTGTTAACCTTGAAAACAGTTTTTTTATAGCAATAGTCAGCCTACAGGGTAAGCGAGTTGCAGGCACTTTCCTGTAAACCCCCACATATGGTTTTCTATAAAGACAAGGTTGTTCTCAGGGTCAAACCTTCTTTTCTAACTAAAGTAGTCTCAGACTTCCACTTGTCCCAAAAGAACATTTTGTCAACTTTCTATCCACCTCCTCATCCTGGAAAGGAGGGGGAAAGATTACATAGGCTGGACCCAAAAAGGACTCTTTGTTTTTATATATGAAGAATGGCTATATTTCGTCAAATGACCAACTATTCATTGGCTATACAGACCCTAAATTGGATTTAGCTGTTACAAAACAGACCCTATCCAGATGGATCATCCTGGCTATTGGGGAATGTTACTAGTTAGCGGGCAAAGACCCGCCAGAAGGCTTGAGAGCACATTCTACAAGGGGCATGGCAACCTCTGCGCTCTTCAGAGAGGTGTTCCAGTCAAAGGTATTTGTTCGGCGGCCACTTGGTCGTCTGTTCACACGTTTGTGAAACAATACTGTCTGGATTCATTCTCCAGTCAGGAAGGACAATTTGGAAAAGCGCTCCTTCATTCAGTCCATGATAACAGTTAAAACAAAATATAATTCGTAATCCCACCACCAAATTATCACTGCTTTGGGAGTCTTTTATAAGATGAGGAATACGTGGGAGGACACAATCCATTCAAAGAACAAGTTACTTACCCCTGGTAACATTCTTTCAACTGGATCGCCCCTCCCAGCCTACCCTGCCGTAGAATGTACGTGTTCTTACACTTTATGCTTTCTTGAAGCCTACGGTCTATGGTACGCCTGGTAATTCCTCTACAGGAGGGGGAAAACAGAACTGAAGCCAATGGGCGCTGTGTGCACTATTTATACTGATGATGACGTCGACAGTCAAACGGAGGGACATCAACTCGACGAGACGGCACACAGCAATCCATGTCGAAAAATGATTTTTTCCCAAAGCAACTAAAGCTGGAAGGGTAATTATCATAAGATGAGGAATACATGGGAGGAACATCCAGTCGAAAGAGCGTTACCAGGGGTAAGTAACTTGTTCTTTTACATGCCTCGGAATATGCCATGCTAATATGCCTTACTGCCAGACAGTAAGGGTGCAATGGTTACTAAGGGGGTACCACCCACCTCGTGTGCACATCCCTCAATCACCTATCCCTGACAGTGCATCTGGTTGCTGCAGTATGGGTACCTCTAAAGACAATGTTGGGGCTGCTACCTGTTTTTCACCTTGTACCTGTGCAAACAGGTCTCCCAGACCTGTAGGCCCCTGCTGGTATACTGATGCTGCAAACCCCGTGACAGACACCCCTCCTGAAACAAGAGCGGTCTCACTGATGGCCCCTTCCCTAGGTAACTGCACCACTCCCCGTACAAATCTCAGCATTTCTTCTAATGCTTTACTAAATTTCTCATTTTCGCAATCATTACCTGTTGGCAGCTTACTTACTGCCCCACTGCCCAAGTGATTACCTGTTTGTGGGATCACAGCACCACCTATCTCTTCTCACTCAACAATTGCTGGCAGAACCACCTGCTGCACTTCAGCAGAGTGCTCGGCGCGATTAGCTGCCACCTGTAATAACAATGGTACTTGTGACCTGAAAGTTGCAACCTTACCCCTCAGTTGATGCTCCACCCATTTCCTTTTGGGTGGTGTTTTGGTAGGCATTTCGCTTGGTGGGGGTGTGTCCAGTGCTGCGGGCAGGAAAATCTGGGCCTGAACAACCTTCTGGTGTGTAGGCACCGCTTGTTCCTCCTTCAGCATCTTTTCTGCCCAGTTTCTCCCCTTCCTGCGCATTTTCTCTTGAAATAGTGCCCGCATTTCGGCCTCCTCCATGAACCTGTTACCACTGGGAGTTTTTAAGCCAACTTCGATTCTGGCGAACATGTCTGGTGACCCTTCTCCCGTCATTGCAACCCGACCTGAAGAGATGGGAACAAAATGGAGTTTGTTATAGCGTGTATCCCCTGGCTCCCACTGTCGGGTTACCTGTGTTTTAAGGACCCATTATGTTATAATCATGCACTTTTTGCACCTTCAGTGCACGCAGCAGAATGTATTTTTTCTTGAGTTTGCACATAGCAAACCCTACCAATAATCTTCAGTTCCTCCTTTGTACTGTGACTGACCTGTCAATGTTCCCTTAACCGTCTACAGTGTCCTGTGTTTAGCACATAAACCAAATCATTATTGCTGTTAAATTGCTAAGATTGCAGCCTTCAGTTCCCCGCCGCCTGGGACTCCTACTCCTTGACCCTCGCCTTGTGGGTACGCGCATTATAAATACAGGAAAAACCAGACAGTATGTCCCTTAGAGTGAAAGGGGTGTTTAAAGTAAACTAGGTACATCCTACAAATGCTAGTAAGAGTGACATCAAACCTAGCAGAAGGAAAAGCTAAGCAAAGCTCCCAAATCCCCACAGCCCCATCGCAAACTTTGTAATATACAAAGCGGGTGCCACATAACGAAACGCATTGTGGCATAAATTGTAAATTGATTGGGAAGCCATGGGTTAATTAAAAAACTGTGGCAAGACCCAAGTTTGCAGAATGGGTCTCTGACTTAAAACAGGTGGCCAGAATGGAAAGAATTATCCTTTTCTGAAACAAAAAGATGAACTTATTTGATCAGATTTGGAGTAGGTTCCTAGATCTGCTTCCACAAGATTGTCTTTTTACCCTCTACATGTTACCTAGTGATGTTTAACCTAATGTGATGAATCTTGAGATTTTTCTTTGTATCGTTTGTTTTAATTGAAATGTTGTTTCTATGATATACGTTATTGATTATAGGTTTGATTGTAAATCTAATAAAAATGTAAATATAAAAAAGAAAACTGCAAATTATTGAGAAGCAGTCATTTTACAAAAGAAAAGAAAAGAAATTGCAAGCCAACAAACCAGAAACAATTAGAATAAGCTGGCATTACTACCCGTCCAAGGTTCATATAGCAAACCTTGGCAGTCAAACATTACATCAGGTTAGTAGGACCTCAGAAATGCGAAGCGCACGTTTGTTAACTAAAGACATTAAAAATAAAACATTTAACCCTTTCTTAGGCATGCTAAGTGCTGGTGTGCAACCCGTGAACCTGTGGCCCTTGAACCCATGCCAATATCAGGTCTATAAATAATTTGAATGCTGCAAGCAACAGCAGGCCACAAAAATATTGGCACTTCAGGGATTTAACCGTAAATGGGCTTAGGATAATGTGAACTGTTAAATAATCGTATTCACCAGGGATTTAAGTGGGGTAAGAAATCGAGGTGGGGCTGATTTGGGGGCTGGCTTGTGGGATGGACTTGGCCTTAAAACGTACACAAACCATAGTAAGGTACACAAACATTTTATATATTTGTATGCGTACCTTACTATAGTTTGTGTAGTATGCAAGCCATCTTTTCTAAACATAGAAATATGTTGTATATTTCTATGTTTATAAAAGATGGCTTGCATATACACAAACCATAGCTTGCCAGCCATCTTTTATAAACATAGAAATATGTAACAATATAAAGCTTTATAAAAGATGGCATAAATTGTGCACTTTTCAAGCCATCTTTTATAAACCTGGAAATATGTCGAGGAGTCCCCAAGTTTGCCAAGGTGGTAAAGGTGCCTCAGCGATCTGGGGAAACAAATGCACAGTAACTTCCTCTGGTGACCCATCGTGCGAGGGGTCACCAGAGGAAGTTACAATGGCTGACAGAAGTGCCAGCCAGCTACAGCGATGCTGTGGATGGCTGACACTTCTGTCAGCTTGCCTGACCTAATGGTGGGCGCTTCTTCCGTCACGGCAGCGGCCGCAACGGGGTAATGCATCCGGCCAATGTTGTGGTGGGACCGGGGGGCCAACCGGCAGGGCCCCGGCTGAACCCCACTTTTGGGAGACTGCCGAGGCCCGGCACTGGCAGGCCCCGGTCCATTTAAAGCACTGGTATTCACACATTAGCAGACTTTCCATTTAGCTGCGCGCCCAAGAGAACCTGCAGCTACCTTAACATGAGCGTTTTAGATAAACAAAAATAAATGAGAAAAATAAACGAGATTGCAAAGTCCCCAAATGAGCGCACCAAACATACAGCTGTTAACTATGTGTACAAATCACATGAACACACAAGGCGGCATCCGGTCCCCCAGGGCTAATTATTTACCTTGCCTACTATCTGAGAAATGTCCGCCTTCAGCAATACCGCTTGTTCAAAAATGCTTAAGTCAATGTAAATTACACTTCCATAGACCACCCCTTAGTGGCACGGTGACCGCAAAACACTGGAAAAGCCAACAGAAGCAGGTGCCCGGAGGGGAACGCACGGAGCGCATGGGCCTTGACACCGTACGGATTATCAGTAAATTAACAGACATATGATTCATGCCTGACGGTTACTAGGAGCACGTCATTACTTTGCCATCCAGTGCAACGCGCACTACATCTCAGGTCTTTGAATTTAATGATACTTAACCATTCAAATAGGGTTAAGACCTGCGTGGAACACAACTGCCATGGATCTGGAGCCCATACCACTTGAAAAGGGGAACCGGTGTCATGATCTCTGCTTCCAAAAGGTCAGGGTTTTCCCAACTCCCTTGGAAGCAGATCCATAACCCAGGTTCCGAGTGCCAACCAGTCCCAATTGGGACCTTTTGGACCCAGACCTGGCGCCAGTGGCACCAGGCTCATAAATATGCCCAGTCCCAGCGCTGGAAGCGCCGGGCTCATAATGCTTGGGTGGACTTACCTGCAGCAGACCATGCTGCTTACTTGCCTGCCAGTTGAGCCTCTGATCCTCTTCTGTTTGGAACTACTTTTCCTGTTGGGTGGGGCAGGAGCCACTCCCTAGATTCAGAACACTGGAACTCTTCTGGAAAGCAGGAACTCTTTTCTTACCTAGGCGTGGCTGTGGAAGGAGGCACCTAAGCACTACAGGAGGCTATTTAAACCACACCCGATGGATGAATCTTGCTTTGCGTTATTCTGCATCCTCTGCAGCAGAACGCTCATCGTGTCTTCTGCATCTGATCCTGGGCCTAAGGAAAAAGGCTTACCATCCTGAATCCAGTCTTCAGCAACACCTATAAAGACAAGAAAGAACAGGTTAGCATTACGGTCTTCAGTGACAGCTCTTCACTTAACTGGTCCATCGGCTGTCACCAACGCCTCGCGCTGCATTCCGGCATCTGAAAGACAAAGGCTTACCTACTCTTCGTGCGCTCCGGAGGTCTTCACACTGCATTCCGGCATCTGAAAGACAAAAGCTTACCAACTCTTCGCACGCTCCGGAGGCCTTCGGCGCTGCATCCCGCATCTGAAAGACAAAACAAGGTGCGTTTAAAGACATTGGGGAACTTTAATACTCACGTGCCATTACTCCTTTCCACATCTAACCCAGTGGGTATTCCGGCACCCTGCAGCCGCTCCGAACTTGTACCTGCAAAATAAAAAGACAGTTAGAGCGCATCATGAAGCAGGCAACAAGCGCTTACTTACGTGCTTCCAGGCGCTTCTATTCATCACACGGGCTCCATCTTCAACTCACTTCAGCCCGTCATCCGCCATCGCCGGAACCCTGCAAAACAAGAAACATCATTACTAAAGACTTTAAAGACATTAGAATTACTCGAAACTTACCGTTCGTGCAGTAAACGACGGACAGCAGTCCTCTGAAGTCAAGAGGCCTGCTCCCCTTATCCAGTGAAGAAACTGGTTACAGCACCCTGCCCCGAGGCAGATGGAGAGCACGGCGTTCACTTACCTAAGGTGAGAGCGTTAACCTTTGGGGTTCTACAGGAGAAGAGAAAGGGAAGAAGAGAGAGACATTCAATAACCCAGTTCCTTAATCCCATATTTTCTATCTGCAGACATCTTACCCTTCGAGTCAGACATACAGTGCACAGAGGTCCAGCCCAAAGAGCCAGCCGTGTGTTACACATCACCTTTGAAGATACGGTATACGCCCAGTCAAGACCGGCGCCTCTACGGGAGTCAGGTGAGCGTTACAGAATGCGAAGCCTACTACAAAACTCCCGTCCAGGCGCTATGGAAACCTCGGATACCGACCAGCTAGCCCAGTTACTTGGGGAACTAAGGGCAGAAGTGCATGCAGCCCGTCAGGAAACGAACGCTCTAAGAAGGGAACTGATTATTTCCAAGGAGCGAACAGATGATCTCGCTAGACAATTGCTACAGTCACAAGCCGGACAGACCCCGTTACCCGCATCTGGGGGAAATCTTCCTTCTACATCCTCTATGAATCCAGTGCAGATCAACCTACCTGGGAATGTACCTCTGGCTCCGCCCGAACGATTTTCTGGTGACCCAAAGAGGTTTGCAGTATTTATCAATCGGTGCCGGTTGCATTTCTTATGCCGGCCAGCAGCCTTTCCAACTGATCAAGCTAAAGTAGCTTTCGTGCTTTCGTACCTTAGTGGCAATGCGGCAGACTGGTCGATCCCTCTAGTAAATCAAGATGATCCGGTCCTCCATGATTTTCAAGCTTTTCAGCTCAGTATGGAAAAACTGTTCGCAAGACATTCACAGGGGCAGGCCTTGGACAATGAGCTTCTTTCGTTGCGACAAGGTAATCAAGACCTTTTGGCTTATATTGCGTCTTTCAACAGACTGATAGTGGAAACTCAATGGCCTGAGGACAAAAGGATTACGCTGTTTTATAGAGGTCTACGTGGAGAGCTCAAAGATGTGTTAGCCCAAGTAGTGAATCCCCCACAAGATTGTTCGGACTATATAGACTTAGTCGTTCAAATAGATCACAGACTGCAGAACAGGAAGGCCGATCGTTCCAAGTTTGATGCTCGAGTATTTTCCAAACCGCCAACTCCTTCCAAAGGAGTAGACTCCGGGGAACCCATGCAAATAGGGGGTCTGAAAGGTCCTCTAACACAAAAGGAGCGGGAAAGGAGAAAACAGTTGCAATTATGCCTCTATTGCGGAAACTCAGGGCACTTTCTTCGAGACTGTCCGGTGAAACCTGCCAAGAAGGCAGTAGGAGCTGCAGTTACCAAAGTTACAAACTCTGAGCAGGGAAACGACCTCGCCCGACAAGAATAGAGGTCCTCTTGCCGAGCGTGAAAACCAGTTCCGTGACCTCGCATTTCGTGATACCTATGGTCCTCATTAGCCCTGATAATCCGGATCGATTACATGCAATTGAAGCTTACGTCGACAGCGGTGCCATCGGCAATTATGTGGATCATGAAATGGTTTTGAGGATGAATCTAACTCTTTGTCCCAAGGCTGTAAAGGACGTCATTACTACGGTGGATGGTACGGAGATAGCCTCCGGGCCAGTAACGCATACCACTCAAGAGGTGACGCTAGTAAGTCAAGTTGGACACCATGAGAAGATCGTGTTCGATGTGATCAAGGCCCCTCAGTTTCAGATTATTCTAGGAATACCTTGGTTAGAGAAACACAATCCTCTGATCGATTGGCGAGCAAGAACGGTCCAGTTTCCAGAATGTGTCTCTACTTGTCACCCTCCACCTGGTGTTGCACTGGCAGCAATTTCTTCAGAGACTCCCCAGTTACCTCCCGAATACCTAGAATACCAAGATGTTTTCCGGAAGGATCAGGCTAACTCTCTACCTCCTCATAGGTCTTATGACTGCCAGATAGACCTGATACCTGGATCTACTCCTCCTTGTAGTAGAATGTATGCCCTCACCGACCCTGAGAACCTTCACCTTCGACAATACCTGGATCAATACCTGGCAAATGGGTTTATTCGTCCTTCCAAGTCCCCTGCTTCTTCAGCTTTGTTCTTCGTTCCAAAAAAGGAAGGAGACCTTAGAACTTGTATAGATTATCGCTCCCTGAACCAGATCACTGTTAAGAATAGATATCCGTTACCTTTGATCCCTGAACTCCTGGACCAAGTCAGAAAAGCATGCATATATACAAAGCTGGATCTTAGAGGAGCTTACCACTTGGTACGAGTAAAAGAGGGCGATGAATGGAAGACGGCCTTCCACACCAAGTATGGGCTATTTGAATATCAGGTCATGCCCTTCGGACTTTGCAATGCCCCGGCCGCCTTTCAATATTTTATGAACGATGTCCTCAGAGAGCTCATAGATATGTGTGTTGTTGTTTACATTGACGACATCCTCGTTTATTCTTCATCGGAATCTGAACATCGGAAACACGTGAAAATGGTCCTCGAAAGATTGCGTCAACACAAACTTTTCGCTAATTGGAAAAATGTGTTTTCAACGTGACTGAAGTTGAATTCTTGGGATTCATATCACCTGGCGGAGTGCGTATGGATTCAAAGAAGGTCGATGCAGTTCTCAAATGGCCATCACCATCCTCCGTAAAAGGTGTGCAAAGCATGTTAGGCTTCGCTAACTTTTACCGCAGGTTTATCCCCGAATTCTCTCGAATAGTCCAGCCCATCACTGCCTTGTTAAAGAAAAACAAACGTTTTGAATGGTCTACCGAGGCGGAACAAGCTTTCCAGGATTTGAAGACTAAATTTATCTCTGCACCAATCTTAAAACACCCTCGCCCCGAACTCCCCTACATCGTGGAAACTGATGCTTCAAGCCTTGCAATGGGGGCAGTTCTATCACAAAAGGACCCGGTAACCAATCAGTTGCATCCCGTGGCATTTTGGTCCCGCAAATTCTCGCCTCCTTAAATCAATTACACGATTACTGACAAGGAACTTCTGGCTATCAAGTCTGCCTTTAAGGCTTGGCGGCATTATCTGCTGGGGGCCCGACACACCGGTACTGTGATTACGGATCACCGAAACCTGCAATATTTGAAAACCGCAAAAGCCCAATCCTCTAGACAACTCCGTTGGGCATTATTCTTTGCCGAGTTTGACTTCATAATTACCTATCGACCTGGTACAAAGAACGGTAAAGCTGATGCCCTTTCTCGGATGGGAGTGGAAGAACACTTGATCAACCCTAAACCTGTACCAATCATTCCCGAACAAAGAATTCTGGGTGTAATCGCCACAGAATCCATAGAGGAAGTTAAGGATAAAGCCAGGCAACTTGTAACTCCAGCAGACATACAGAATTGGCATCTGCAGGGAAAGGACTTTGCAGTAAAGGACAACTTATTGTATTTCCAAGAACGATTATACCTACCCAGCACAGATTTACAGAAGAAAGTAATCTCTTGTTATCACGATTCTTTAATGGAAGGACATCCCGGTATGGCCAAGACCTCAGAAAAGATCAAGCGCTACTTCTGGTGGCCGTCTTGGAAAAAAGATATCAGAGACTTTATAATGTCCTGTGGAGTATGCGCCCAAAACAGGAGTCAAAAGGAAAGACCAGCAGGCCTCTTACGCCCTATTGACATCCCACCTCGCCCTTGGCATACGCTTTCTATGGACTTCATCACCGATCTACCTCCATGCTCCGGATACAATACGATTCTAGTAATCGTGGACTTATTCTCCAAGATGGCGCATTTCATTCCGCTCAAAGGCTTGCCAACAGCAGCAACTCTGGCCCGAGAATTTCTCGAAAACATCGTCCGACTGCACGGTTTTCCTTCGGTTCTAATTTCGGATCGAGGTAGTCAATTTATTTCTCATTTTTGGCGAAGTTGCTGTCGGTCGGCTCAAATTGATGTGAGACTATCGACCAGTCACCACCCTCAGACCGACGGACAAACCAAGAGGACCAATCAAACTCTGGAACAGTATTTACGCTGCATGCTGCAACAAACTGAAAAAACTTGGAAAGACATCCTTTGGATAGCCGAATATGCCTACAATAACTCTGTCCATTCGGGAACTGGGAAAACCCCGTTTTTTCTTTTGTACGGCAGTCACCCTCGAACCTCGGAGTTGGATCCCCTCCAAGATCTTGAAACACCAGCAGTAGACTACCTGCATTCTACAATCACCCAAGCCTTTAAGGAAGCTGTTTCTCACCTTCAAAGGGCTAAAGAACAATACAAGAAAGGAGCAGATCAACATCGGAAGGAAGCCCCTCAATATCAAGTAGGGGATCAAGTCTGGTTATCCACCAAATATCTACCTCTAAAAGGGCCACGCACATTCAACCCAAGATACCTTGGTCCCTATTCCATCACTACCATAGTAAACCCAGTAGCGGTCAAGTTGGACTTGCCCCCGCACATGAAGATACATCCGGTCTTCCACGTCTCTCTATTAAAACCCGTGCAACCTCAAACCCGACTAACTAAATCTCCAAAACCTATCCTAGTTGATGGAGAACTCGAGTTTGAAGTCAAAAGCATTCTGGACTCCAGGATCTCCAAATCTAAACTATTTTACCTAATTGACTGGAAAGGCTACGGCCCCCAAGAGAGATCCTGGGAACCTGCTGAATATGTCCACGCTTCTCGCCTAATCAAAAGATTTCACCGAACATTTCCTGACAAGCCAAAACCCCCGGAGAAGCCCGGTTTGGGAGGGGCCTTGAGGGGGGTACTGTCATGATCTCTGCTTCCAAAAGGTCAGGGTTTTCCCAACTCCCTTGGAAGCAGATCCATAACCCAGGTTCCGAGTGCCAACCAGTCCCAATTGGGACCTTTTGGACCCAGTCCTGGCGCCAGTGGCACCAGGCTCATAAATATGCCCAGTCCCAGCGCTGGAAGCGCCGGGCTCATAATGCTTGGGTGGACTTACCTGCAGCAGACCATGCTGCTTACTTGCCTGCCAGTTGAGCCTCTGATCCTCTTCTGTTTGGAACTACTTTTCCTGTTGGGTGGGGCAGGAGCCACTCCCTAGATTCAGAACACTGGAACTCTTCTGGAAAGCAGGAACTCTTTTCTTACCTAGGCGTGGCTGTGGAAGGAGACATCTAAGCACTACAGGAGGCTATTTAAACCACACCCGATGGATGAATCTTGCTTTGCGTTATTCTGCATCCTCTGCAGCAGAACGCTCATCGTGTCTTCTGCATCTGATCCTGGGCCTAAGGAAAAAGGCTTACCATCCTGAATCCAGTCTTCAGCAACACCTATAAAGACAAGAAAGAACAGGTTAGCATTACGGTCTTCAGTGACAGCTCTTCACTTACCTGGTCCATCGGCTGTCACCAACGCCTCGCGCTGCATTCCGGCATCTGAAAGACAAAGGCTTACCTACTCTTCGTGCGCTCCGGAGGTCTTCACACTGCATTCCGGCATCTGAAAGACAAAAGCTTACCAACTCTTCGCACGCTCCGGAGGCCTTCGGCGCTGCATCCCGCATCTGAAAGACAAAACAAGGTGCGTTTAAAGACATTGGGGAACTTTAATACTCACGTGCCATTACTCCTTTCCACATCTAACCCAGTGGGTATTCCGGCACCCTGCAGCCGCTCCGAACTTATACCTGCAAAATAAAAAGACAGTTAGAGCGCATCGTGAAGCAGGCAACAAGCGCTTACTTACGTGCTTCCAGGCGCTTCTATTCATCACACGGGCTCCATCTTCAACTCACTTCAGCCCGTCATCCGCCATCGCCGGAACCCTGCAAAACAAGAAACATCATTACTAAAGACTTTAAAGACATTAGAATTACTCGAAACTTACCGTTCGTGCAGTAAACGACGGACAGCAGTCCTCTGAAGTCAAGAGGCCTGCTCCCCTTATCCAGTGAAGAAACTGGTTACAGCACCCTGCCCCGAGGCAGATGGAGAGCACGGCGTTCACTTACCTAAGGTGAGAGCGTTAACCTTTGGGGTTCTACAGGAGAAGAGAAAGGGAAGAAGAGAGAGACATTCAATAACCCAGTTCCTTAATCCCATATTTTCTATCTGCAGACATCTTACCCTTCGAGTCAGACATACAGTGCACAGAGGTCCAGCCCAAAGAGCCAGCCGTGTGTTACACATCACCTTTGAAGATACGGTATACGCCCAGTCAAGACCGGCGCCTCTACGGGAATCAGGTGAGCGTTACAACCGGCGTATGTGATAGAAAACTGAGTCAGCGCCATAGCAGATGCCATTTTGGACTTAGATGGTGCACGTTGGACTGGAACAGACGAAAAATAATCATCCAGACTATTGTTGTTGTTCGCTGTAGATGACTATAATTTTACAAGCATCAGAGCCTTTGATTTTGGAGTGTCTGTTGTGTCCGGTGAAAGTGATTATATCTTCACGCAAACGGTGAAGACACTGGAGCGAATTACCTACTAATAAGAAGCGGAAAGGAAGCTTCTTTTATGAATTTTGTATTGTTGTTGTTTGCACAGAAAAGACAGTTACCCTCTGAAGAATTTCATAAAATGTCATTTTAACATCAAACACTGAGGAAAGAAACATGTTGGGTATTGATTGTGTAGTGAAATAAGGATGAATGAGTGAGAATGAGTTTGAGGAATGATTGATATGTGTTAATGTTGATACATTATTGTGCAGCACGTAGCACTTTATCATTCACAGACGTGTGTTATTATTGTGACTGTCTTTTTGTATAGTGTGCTTTCTTACAGTGTTCTCTTTGAGCTAATAAGAATGAAATATGTATTTTTCTAAATAACTATAATTGCCATTGGCTGCTAGTTCAAAGCTGCACATGATGGCCATAGGTTTCAGGTCAACTATAAATCACTGTAATTAGGGACCTGTACCCTCTTGAAACAAATAAAACCCACAAGCGTTTTTTGTCTAGTATAAAGGTTCACAACCTTTTTGAGGGTCTGCTTGTTGCGTTTGGTTTCTCATAGCCCTCGCGCCTCCCTATTTGTTGTTATGCGAGCAACAGCAAGCCACAAAACCGTTGGCCCTTCAGGGATTGAACCGTAAATGGGTGTAGGATAACATTCACTGTTAAATAATCATATTCACACTTAAGCAGCCTTTCCATTTCGCTGTGTGCCCCAGAGAACAACCTACAGCCACCTTAACATGAGCGTTTTAGATAAATAAAAAAAAACGAGATTGCAAAGTCCCCAAATGAGCATACCATACATACAGCCGTTAACTATGTGTACAAATCACATGAACACACAAGGCCTCTCCCAAAATCAAAACCAGGTGGCAGCCGGCACCCCAGGGCAAATGACTTACTTTGCCTAGTATCCGAGAAAGGTCCTGCTTCAGCGGTATCGCTTGTTCAAAAATGCTTAGCTCAAATGTAGATTACACTCCCGTAGACCACCCCTTAGTGGCACGGCAACCGCAAAACACTACAAAAAGCCAACGAAAGCAGGTGCCGGGAGGGGAAAGCACGGACCGCATGGGCCCGGACACCGTACGCATTATCCCATCAGTAAATTAACAGACATTGGGACTCCAGCGACCAATGGCGATCACCCTTGGTATAAACGTTGCTAACAAACAGTTAGCAATTCTGCTCTTCTTTCTTCTTCTTGCTGATAGATTTTATCCATCAGCAGTGATTATTGGATACCGAGGCTTGAGCCTCATTACTCCATATTCTCGAGTTGAGTATGTAGTCGTGGATTATGATTCTCCATGGTCTGTGTGTACTTGTCACAGTAGGGTTGGTTTCACAGGGCCTTCACTGTGATGGGCCGCGGCTAGTGGTCGAAAGGGTTTGCAGTGGTGCCAGTGAGTCTTCTGATCAGAGGGTTTGGGTTGTGATCCAGTCCTTGGCCGAAGTTCTTACTCGGCTACACTAGATTTTCTTCCAACATCTCGATGTCCAGTTCTCTGTGAAGGTCAGCTATCCTTGTGAAGAGTGGAGCTCCAGACGATATCCGCAGGTCCTTGTTCTGGACTATCTGAAGACTCTTCCGGTGTTGCCCATGGCAGGTCATCCATGCTGGGGAGGCATACGTCAGGGTAGGTCTGATGATCACCTTGTAGACAATCTTTGTCCGGAGGGGCATGGACTTGGTCTTCAGGAGTGGGTACATCAGTGTCATCTTTCCTTTTGCCTTCTGTTGAGTAGTCTCAATATAGCTTCTCCAATTGAGTTTGCTGTCCAGGGTCACACTGAGGTAGCGGCTGCTGCTCTCCCACTTGATGGTCTCCCTGTGGAGGCTGATGAGGCTTCTTGATCTTCATTCTGGTGCACAGAGTGGCAGTTGTCTTGCTGGTGGTGAGTTGTATCCGCCAATCACTGTACCACGTCGGGATGGCATACAATGTAGTTTGCAGGTTCTTTGCAACTTCCTTTTCGCTGAATGACTGGGAGATGGCTGCAACATCGTCTGCATACAGTGCCAGGTCGGTCTTGTGGAGATCTGTCGGGATGTTGTTGGTGAAGATGTTGAACAGGAGGGGTCTGATTTTCGAACCCTGTGACAAGCCTGCTCGAATGGGACGTGATGAGGACATCTCAGAATGCATGGCGAAATGGAAGGTGCAGTCTCCCAGGTAGCTTGCAATCGTCTTCACCAGGTAGTTCGGAAATCCCAGGCCGATCATCTTGTGTAGCAGTCTCTTGTGCCAGACCCGGTCGAATGCTGTGGCGACATCCAAGAAGACGAGTCCCGTGGACTTGTTGATGTTGTATCCGTAGTTGATGGTGTCCACCACTTTCAGCAACTGATGGCTTGTTGCATGATCCTTTCGAAATCCAAACTGTTCCTTTGCTAGTAGATTTCTTTCAGTGGCGAAGTCGCTAAGGTGAGCGAGGAGGACCTTCCCCAGGAGCTTCGATAATACAGTGAGCAGGCTAATGTGGCGACAATTTGCAGGATACTTCAGTGGTCTGGCCTTTGGGAATACGATGACCCTTGCTTCCTTCCAGGATCTCGAGAAGTGCTGAAGTCTCATGCATGCATTAAATATCTCTATGGGGTGTTCCATTGATGCCGGCGGGAGGTTCTTGATTGCCAGGTTGGTTATTCCATCACTCCCTGGTGCATTTCCGTTTGCAAGCTTCTCTGCAAGTCCTGCTACCTCGGAGCTTCTGCACTCCTTGTTATCTTCTGCTCCCATCCTGGTTCAGTCTTCTGCAAGATGCTTCTCAACTTCTTCCTCCACTCTGTCTGAAAGCCTGCTTGCCTTGTTCGGGGTGAACAAAGCCTCCAGTGTCTTGGCGAGGACCTCTGCCTTGTCCTTGTTGCTGCATGCAAAGTGGGTACGTACCTGGATTGGTGGGTTTGGCTCCTTCTTCCCAGTCAGGCGACGAGTCATTCTCCACACTTAGGTTGTCTGCCCCCTTCAGCTTGGCTGTTGCGGCCTCCCACTTCTTTCCACAGTGCTGTCTGATTTGCTCCTGCAGGAGCCTTGTGAGCGTGTTGTACTTCTGCAGGAGATCAGGCATGCTGAACTGCCTCTCGCGTCGGACCCAGTTATTGTCAGCGATTGACTGCTGGATGCCTCTCGGTAGGTCATAGATTGAACATCGGTTTGTCTTCTGCTTTGGAACACTGCTCTCGACTGCTGGCTGGACTGCTATTGTGAAGTCTTCCACAGCCTTGTCGTTGTCTTCCTTGGTGCTCGGGGGTGGGGGAATTAGGTGTGACCTTGCGGTTCAGCTCTTCCTTGTAGCAGCCCCAGTCAGCTCTTCTGTGGTTATACCGATCGGCCTGCTGGTAGGGTTCTATCTCATCTCCCACAGTGATTGCTACTGGGTTGTGGTCTGAGGTCAGCTATGCCAGTGTTGCAGGTTCTTCCGCAAGCACGATGTCCAGCACATCTGGGTTGTGACTTCCAGCGCCTGGGTAGTGTGTTGGCTCAGTCGGACCTGCTACCACACAGTCATTCTTTCTGGAGTATGCCAGCAGTGTCAGTCCCCTCTCGTTGGCATTCCTGGAGTTCCAGCATCAATGTTTGGCATTGAGGTCTCCTCCGATGATTGTCGGAACAGCGGAATGCATCAAAGCATCCAGGTCTCCAAGGTCCAGCTTTGCTTTCGGAGGGCAGTAAGTTGCAATCAGCCGGAGTGGTCCTGTTCCAGTCTTGACTTGCACTCCAGTGGCTTTGATGCTTCTGAGGGGTGGGAGTGCAATCTCATGGTGGTCGATCACCGTCTTCACTATCACTGCTGCCCCTCCCTCCTTTAGCTCCTGCTGGTCGGTCGGTCCGGTACACTCTGTGGTTCGCCAGGCTCAGCTTCTGATTTCCTTGCAGGTGGGTCTCTGACAGCAAGGCAGCACTCATTTGTCTTGTTTCGATCAGGTGAAAGAGTTCATCTGTTTTCTTCTGGATACCGTTGGCATTCCACATGACGATGGCGTATCTGGGTTTAGATGCCATGTTGGTTTGTTTCTTCGCCTGGGAATAGGCTCAGATAGAGCCTTGCCACCATCGTCATGGTGGGGTCGATGTTAAGCTCTGCAACAAAAGCTGTGATTTTCACAATTATGGTCTCCCAGTTGATGGAGCTCGCTGTTCCCTCTTCCTGCGCTGGGGTGGCATCTCGTGGAGGGTTGGGTAGCGGATTTAGGATGCCAGCGTAGCTCAGCCCAGATGTGGTTGGTGTCCTTTCGGTCTTTTCTGTGCCTGGGCCTGGTGGCAGGAGCGGTGGGTTGTTCCTCTGCATGCCAGTTGTTTTTTATGAATACTGGCGATGAGTGGTGCCTTGGTGTGGTTGGTGGGTTCCCCTGCTCCTCTGCGTGACAGTCTCTTTCTGCAAGTCATGTGCAGTGGTTGCTGGGTTCTGTGGTATTTGCAGTGGTTGTGGTGCCCTCCTCTGCTGCTCATCCTGTTTGGCTATGGTCAGGGCGGGACATCCGTGGTAGCTGGAAGGGTGAGGTCCCTTGCAGTTGATGCAGATTGTCAACTCATTTCGGTCTTGGGGCAGTGTTGCAATTTGTGGTTCTTCCCACATCGCATGCAGCGTGGCTCCTGATGGCAGAAGGCGGATGTGTGGCCACTGCGCTGACAGTTGAAGCACATGATCGACCCTCGTCTGCCCTTCAGTGATTCTGTGGTGACTGCGCAGCTGCATAGCCGTGTGGTCTTTGTAAGGTCAGCGGGTCTTCCATCGCTGGTTGACGCAATTGTTCAACCACTCTCTTATCGTGCCCCAGGCTTCTTTGTGTATACCAAAAAGCCTGCGCAAGCAGAGGGAAGGGGGGGGGGACACGGTCGTACGGCGCATTCATGCAACAAATATATAACAAACATTTTCCACGATCCAGGCGGCACTCGCCGACCGTCTTAGGTATAACGTAAAATGCCCACAACACTTAAATGATACCAAAACCTATAATGAAAACCTAATCATCCACCTGACGCGCGGTACGGCGACCGCCCCAAAGCAATATTCCCAAAAACAACATCTGCAGTTCAGAAACCGACGGTGCGGCATCCTCCCTTCAAACCTGCCATGCAAACAAAGGAAAGCATAGCACAGCAAACGCTTCATAGAAGATAACAGAGCGAACTATGTGTCGCACGGTGAGGGTCGGCATCAGAAATGGCTGGCCCCCTCCAATCCCATAATTACCTCTAACTCTGCACTCAACCAAGAAAAGGACCTGGGAAAACGGCCCGCTGCAACTGCTGTTGCCAGACTTCAAAACAGTGTGTTAATAGTGCACTCAATAATGTTGAGTGCTTGCATACTTTATTCACAAGATACTTGTGGCTAACGGTGAGTTTTGTGTTGTTAAAATAATAGTGCAATACACAGAGATGTCTGCTTATCTCTAAGAAGATAACATATTTTCAAACATAATGGTGGTGTAATTGTTTTACTGACTCCTTGATTTTGGTAATAAGGGGTGTTTAAAATGAATGTTGAAAACGAAGAAAGGGGGTGTTTTAAAAGAAAATGGAGACGAGCATGGGTCAACGGTAGATTGAGAGTGCCACAAGCCGGGCCAAAGGTTAATATGGAACTAGATTGCTCACTGCTTTCAATGAAAACTGCTCTGCGCTCAGATACTTGGGTTTCGGCTGACGCCCAGTCGCAAGCAAATTGATACCAATGGCTGTCCGTTAGATCCCCTACTGTAATAGTCGATTAGGCGAGTGAACTTTCTAAGATACCATGCTGTGCCCATCACAGCTGTGGAATAAGCAGATTAGTTTGGTCACATTTGCTGAAGACAGTCATGGATCAGACCCAGTTTTGGTTTCAGCACCTTTGGAGACATATAACAAAGCACGCTTCTTCGCCTAGATCCACACGTTCCCACCCCCTGGTTGCTTGTAGGTCCTTTGCTGCCAAATTGCCCCCCCACTCCAGTCCCTCTCTGCCACCATTAACTCCCCACTCCTTTGTATCTCTGCTTTCCTCGCTGTCTAGATCCCCCTGTGACCTGTAAAGTGCTACATTGCTCCCTGAAGATAGGTCAGGGCACAATGATATGATATGGCATGTATAACGTGCCTAGACACAAGAGTTTCAAGGCGCGAAAAGTATCCTTATGATGATAATACTTGCACTTAAACCTAGCGAAATCCTAGATTGATTTTCCACAAGAGTGTCAAACTGCTAACATTGAAAAAGTGGGTTAATGGCTCAATTAATGAGACCGCGTAGGTTTAGGGTCGCTGTTAAGCTAGCCTAGAGCTATGTAGACAGCTGCATGGGACATCGCTTGGGGTGGAGGGTGGTGTGCAAAATGTCATCTGAGAGCAGGAACTACAGCATCGAGGGGCATCACAATGACAAGTCGCCCAAATCAAAACATGGACACCTGGACGGACTCTTTTTAACGTCTCTCGTCATCTTTTTCCTGTCTTTTATTCTCTCACTCTTCTCCGTTTCTTCTACCCCATGAACGGCGTAACCTGCATGATGTTTACGTTCCCGCAGGCGCCAGTAATTTCACGTGTGCTGAGTCATGAACGCCACTTCTTAAGACCGGAGCTCAGGAATCCTGCTTTGCAAAGCCACTGCAAGTGCATGTGAGGCTAATGGAGATGACGCAGATAGGTAAATGTGATCCAGCACTGATGATTGGCACGTGGAGTTTAGTTAGCTCGATTTTCTGAAATATAATTAAACAGTTCCAAGCCATTTGTCAACCTGATACTACCTAGGCAGTGGTGTCCGTTTGCGCTAATCAAATAATATTCTATTTATTTTATGTTTGTTTCAACAGTGTGAGCTGTTTAATTTAAACTGTACCACAATTTAAATCGAATACATACAAATAATGAAGTATTGTACTGGTTGGCTATACCTCACGTATTGTACACCGATCTAGTGCACGCTCTCCAGTATCTCCCCACCGCCCCCCAAACTCTTTCTGTGTGGGTGGGATTCATTTTGTCAGATGCACAATTGCTAAAGGGAGCCCAGCTGTTGCTGATCACTGCTCAACCAGAGGAGAAAAAGCAGATATCTCGAGTGTGGGGTGGGGCTGTGTGTGTGAATTTTTTGCTTGCTAAAGAAGTTATTAAACGAAAAGGAAACTATTAAATTGTAAACTGTCTCTTTTTTAAAAAAAAAATGCAATGTTAATTTCTAATGATCACCAGAACATATTTTAGACATAATAAGAACATTATACTTGTCTTACTGAACAATAACACCAGCGAGAGTTCCAGCCTGCTTTGCATTAAATCAAAGAGCATTTTGGGAACATAATGACTACAGATATTTACATTTGACAACTATGTCTGTGATAAAAGGGTTGTATGCTTGAATGCCTAAGTGCATAATGCACACTGGTCTTGGTGCTCATTTAATTTTTCACAGCACTTACTGTAACACTAAATTATTTGTAACATTGAATCATATATACTGATTCACACGGCCCCAGGGCTTGGATGCGAAATCAGAATTACTGAGCAACATCAGTCACTCCATTGTGGTCCAAGGACTATCTTGAGATAATGTTTCCTTTCCCCACACAGAATTGTATCCAGGTCTCAAGGTAACGATATCTGTGCATATGCATATGCTCAGTTCCCAGTGCACACACATCCCAAGTGAATTAGGTTTTCAAGGCACATCAAGACAAAGGGGGGAGGAACAGGGATGGAAAAAAAAACTACTAGACCTTGAGACATTTGGATCGTGCAAGTGCTGTAGCATGAATTGCAGGGGGGAGAAGGGGAGTGCAGGTAGGGGAGAAACAGGGATGAAGAAATAAAACCGAAATGTTACTACTAGGCCTTGAGACATTTTGGTTCATGCAAGTGCCAAAACATGAAATGCAGGGGGGGGGGGTGTTGAGGGGTTGAGGGGGCTGCAGGTCAGGGAGGAACAGAGATGAAGGAACAAAACAGAAACGTTCCTACTAGGCCTTGAGACATTCAGATTGTGCAAGTGGGGTAACATGAAATGCAAGGGGGTGGAGGGGAGTACAGGTCGGGGAGGAGCAGGGATGAAGAAACACAACAAACGTTCCTACTAGGCCATGAGACATTCGGATCGTGCAAGTGTTGTTAAATGAAATGCTGGGGGGCTGGGGGGTTGTAGGGTTAGTACAGGTCGGGAAGGAACAGGGATGAAGAAACTAGTCCGTAACGTTCCTACTTGGCCTGTGACATTTGAATAATGCAAGTGTCGAAACATGAAATGCAGGGGAATAGGGGGGTGCAGGTCGGGTAGAAACGGGGATGAAGAAACTAAACAGAAATGTTACTCCTAGGCCTTGAGACATTTGTTTCATGCAGTGCCAAAACATGAAATGCAGGGGGGCGGGGGGGGTGGATGAGAGTACAGGTCAGGGAGGAACAGGGATGAAGAAACAAAACAGAAACGTTCCTACTAGGCCTTTAGACATTCGGATCATGCAAGTGCTGTAACATGAAAAGCAGGGGGGGTGGTGGAGGGGAGTGGGGAGTACAGGTCGGGGAGGAACAGGGATGAAGAAACAAGACAGAAACGTTCCTACTAGACCTTTAGACATTCAGATCATGCAAGTGCTGTAACATGAAAAGCAGGGGGGGTGGTGGAGGGGAGTGGGGAGTACAGGTCGGGGAGGAACAGGGATGAAGAAACAAGACAGAAACGTTCCTACTAGACCTTTAGACATTCAGATCATGCAAGTGCTGTAACATGAAAAGCAGGGGGGGTGGTGGAGGGGAGTGGAGTACAGGTCGGGGAGGAACAGGGATGAAGAAACAAAACAGAAACGTTCCTACTAGGCCTTTAGACATTCAGATCATGCAAGTGCTGTAACATGAAAAGCAGGGGGGGTGGTGGAGGGGAGTGGAGTACAGGTCGGGGAGGAACAGGGATGAAGAAACAAGACAGAAACGTTCCTACTAGACCTTGAGACATAAGTGCTGTAACATGAAAAGCGGGGGGGGGGAGGTGGAGGGGAGTAGAGTACCGGTTGGGGTGGAACAGGGATGAAGAAATTAGAAACATTCCTGCTAGGCCTTGAGACATTCGAATAATGCAAGTGTTGAAACATGAAATGCAGGGAAAAAGGGGGCGTGCAGGTCGGGGAGAAACGGGGATGAAGAAGAAAAACAGAAACGTTCTTACTAGGCCTTGAGACGTTCTGATCATGGAAGTACCCTCGGGGAGGAACATGGATGAAGAAACTAAACTGAAATGTTCCTACTAGTCCTTGGGACATTCGGATCGTGCAAGTGCTGTAACATGACATGCAGGGGGGGGGGTGGATTGAAGTGCAGGTCGGGGAGGAACAGGGATGTAGAAACAAGTCCGAAACATTCCTACGAGGTCTTTAGACATTCATATAATGCAAGTGTCGAATCATGAACTGCAGGGGGAGGGAGGAGTGCAGGTCGAGGAGGAACAGAGATGAAGAAACAAAACAGAAACATTCCTACTAGGCCTTGAGACATTCGAATAATGCAAGTGTCGAAACATGAAATACAGGGAAAAAGGGGGGGAGAAACTGGGATGATGAAACAAATCAGAAACGTTTCTACTAGGCCTTGAGACATTGTAACCCAATATCTGGAATGTGTGGGTGATGTAATTGCTTATGCAAGGTGTGGCCCCAAATTCATGGCCCAGTGAAAGATGGCTGCCTATACAAGTGATTTGTGGGGCATTTCTGCAGCAAGGACGGGATTAAGAATGCATACAACCTTATTAACTTCAGATTTAAAGACCACACTGCAACAAAAGTAGGAACAGGGTCATCATTGATCAACAAACTGATCAATATGTTCAATTTTGTTGTGGGGCATATATTGTGGATGCCATCTTATTTGTATGTATACAGTGGACGAACCAATTTAGCGGTATGTGGAATGGCCGTGGTGGTGTGTAAATCCATTACACTGAAGTCTCACATAGATCAAGGAAGGTGCGTTGACTTATGTTGTGCCCTGTTTTAAGTGTTGCAGAGCTGCATTTACCTGTACATTTCAATACTTGTAACGTTATGCTTTTATCATGTACTGCATCACATGTTTTTCACTGTGCATACCCATTGCAGGTCAGAGGCCTGACTGCTTCTGCTAACTTGCATTTTCTTGTTTGTGGTTCCTTGCAGGAGCTCGTTCCCATGTGTTACAGGTGCTCCACCAATAACCCTCTCCTGAATAACCTGGGCAACGTCTGTATTAACTGCAGGCAACCATTCGTCTTTTCGGCTTCGTCGTATGGTGAGTCCTGGAGTTGAGGGAGGGTGATCAGCTGCAGGTTTCTTTTACTTGAGGCCTCCAGACTGAGACCAGGTAAAGCATGAGGGCTTCTGCATGCTGGAAGCAGCCATGCATGGTTATTTGAAAATGTCAAGGGATTTTTTTTTTAAAATCACCCAATGCCCATTCAGAGTGTGGTGGTATTCCTATGATAATTTTGTAGATATACCACCAAACTCAGTTACGGTTACTGCATCTTAGTCTGGCAGAGGTACTGTTGCATTATGAGTGGGAGGATGTTGGTGTTAATCACATTTTTGCAGTTAATAGGATTCCATTGAGGGATTTACCGTAGACCGTAATTAGGTGTGTGGTTAATCCTCCACTATCAGCCATTAATGTCGATGATTTACCTCCAGAACTGTGCTGGGGGAAAGCCTCTGCTCCAAAGTCGAACATGTAATTTGGCAGTGCGGTAAAATTGGTGGTAATATGGCTTTCACCCCCGCTGTGGGCAGTGGACATGGGCTTAATGACCCGTCTGGGCCTCAGCGAGGGCTGTGGGCCGTTAAAGGCCATGTCTGCCCCCCACAGCAGGACTAAAAGCCATTTGCACCCCAGGATTTATACCTATAAAAAAGCAAATGAAAAATAGGGAAAAGGCATTTCTATGGTGATGGCTGGGAAACGGGAGGAGTGCCGGGACCGAAGCAGAAAGCTCTGGCCCAGCAGATAAGTGGGGAGGGATGGGATGGGATGGGATGGGCAAGGGTTAAGGATTGTTTGCTGGAGCAGGGGCGTTGGGGAGGCTACAGGGAGTGGGTCACTGTTGCCTCCCCACATTAAAAAATAAAAATGGCCCCACTTATGGAAGGGTCTCGGGTGGCTGGAAGCAGGAGGTGGAGAATGTGTAATCTCGTCCGCTGTTCCAGCCACCTGATCGGCTAAGCACCCTTCTCTGGGTGCGAATTCCATTACCACCAAAAAGTGTAGCTGTAATGATAATGATAAAAGCAGTAATAATTCACTGCACCGCCAAACATACAGTGAGGCCCACAGTCTTGAAAAATCCACAGTGAAAGTATTTATTTTGAAAAGTATCAATTTCTTTAAAAAGGAAAAATGCTTGTACAAATTGTAAATCGTTGAAAAGCCTCTAAAAAAAGAACTCCTTTTTTCCACCCACTCCAGCTAGCGTTGTCTTATTCGGCACATCACCCCCTCTCCTATGCCCCAACACACTCATGTCTGCTCCATCCACCGTGGAAAACTCAGACATGTCCCTGCTGCCTAGGCTATAGAAAGCACAAAAGATGTGCCAAAAAGCAAAGAACGTGTATGTACTCCCACCAAACACTTCTTCAAAGGTGAAACATGAAGCATGTCTTTGAAAAGAATATTTCTTTTTTAGGTACTTTTTTTCCTAAATGATTAATTTAGGTAGGTTTTGTCAGATTTTTGAGCATTTGATGTTTTATCTGATTTTTCCATCGAACAGTTAGGGAAACAGTATTATTCATTTCAAATCCATTTGCGATATTATTAACTCACTGTTTCCAGCGTGATTAATTTGAATGTCTGCAGTTGCTCCATAGTAATCCACCCACCCTCTATTTTTTAGGCATCAGTTTAGAATAAGAAGTTTGGAAATATCTTTGTTGGGCTTCAGGCCTTCTTACGTTGTGTAATAAATTAAATATGCAAATATTAGCATCTCTGCGATTTTGCCCCCTTTCTGGTAGACTTTGCTCTGATCCTCTTTGAGAAATGGAGGACGTCAAGCCCAGCATGAGGATGTGTTTATGGAGTTCTTCTATGTTATTTTCCCACTGGGCTCGGGCATCTGGCATGTGGAGCCACACCGTCTCCCCATGACGCTGGAAAGGCTGGCTTCATGGTGTTAATGGAGAGACAGCTCAGCTCTCATTTCATAAGCTCATTTCAGGCTTAGCCGGTAAGACTGTAGGACATTGGGTGTAACTTTAAGGCACCGCCTGGGTGTTTTCTTCACTTGTAGAAGGAATTGTGTACACCGGCATGTGCAATCAAAAAGAAATGGCAGGGAAGATGGTCACACAGTTTACCAGTGGTACCCTGTTTCGATGAACACAGGTAGGGCGCACTCAGCCTGGTAGACGCAAAACACACCTTGCATTCTTGCCGCTGGATAGCTACAGTAAATGTGAAACTCTTTTCCCAGACTGCTATTTCCTAGTCTCTCGGAAATATGACCCGAGACCTCTCGCGTGCCTCTTAGGGCGCGTTCTTGGACCTAGCACAGTCTCTCATGTACAATGCGTAAACGCGATTCTCAATGCCTTGGCATAGAACCAAACGTCTTGTTAGGGAGAATTCTCTGTTAAGGATAATTTCCCAAACCTAGTGAGTCCCCCAGCAGCTTTGCTGGATTTTTGGGGTTTATTTTCTTCTCCTGCTAAGAGTGAGACTCTTTTTCTCCCACTCTTAGACATGATTTGAGGTGTTCCTTTGACTTTGTATGTGTTCTATGGGCTATGGGGTCCTTTACCCCATAGGGTTTCATGTGTTTTTGATATGTGGATTACACAGCACCCTCCGTGCAGTAACCCAGGGGGGTCATAGTGACCCCCAAATATAGACTCCATACCCTGGGACTGACTACTGTCTCCCAGGGCATGTAAAGTCACCATACCGCCGGTTTATTAAATTAATATAAATTCACCGGTTGGTATTTTTTGCCGAAACCTGGTTCCAAAATGGCGTTTGTGTTCGCTTCTGTGACTCCAACCCAAGTCGAGCCCTTTGTTCCATTTTTTGGCGGGCTTCACCACAGAAGCCTCCAAAAGTGGTGCCACTCTGTCTGGGTACCACAGGGGATGTGGGAGGGAGTCTAGGCACCCTGGACTGAGTTGCCTCGGCAACTCAAGTTGCACTCTTGTGTGATAGGCCCAAGTGGTGAACCGCCCGGCTCACCACTTAGCATGTTTGAGTGACAGCTAGGCTGAATGAATGGGGGTTTTCTGCATAAAAGCATGGCTTTGGGGACTGGAACTTCAGAAGTCGCCACAGGACCTAAAGAATCCGAGGAGGGAGAAGCCGAGCCGACCTGCAACAACGACACCACCGGTGGAGCCCTGCTGAACTGTCTCACCACTTTTCCCGACGACAGAGGAGATCTCCAGTCCGGAGAGTCTTCTTCCTTTGACTGGTGGGGATAACCAGTTTGCCCGTCTTTTCGCCTTCCTGGACCATCTCGTGGCCGCCTTGCCCGTGCCAAGCACCCCGGCAACCGGAATACTACGGTTTACCACTACCGCAAAGAAAAGGGTAGTACCTTGTAACCGGGAAACTCTGCGGCTAATTTCTTCCCTGGCAGTGCAACGACCTTCATCTTTCCTCCACAACGAGAACTCCTCTTCCTCTGGACGAAACACCGACTTGCACCCGCTGCCAGGAACAACTGCCCCCGCTGGAGCGTCCTTCCCATTTCAGGTACTGTGTCCCGCCTGGCTTCCCTTGCGACAGATCATTCGGTGTGACAGTAAATCCTCGACTTTCTAACCTGGGTTAGCCTGGGGCCTTTTAACTAACTTTTCCTGACTTGATCTCAATCTTTTGTGAGCTATCTACAAAGACTCTTTTGGGCATAACCCCACTGTGTGATCCTGGACACATTTAGCTTGCTCTCTCTGAGTGGGCCTGGCATATGAACTTCCTTGCTCTCCAGTAGACTTTGCCTAACCTGCCTCACTGTGGTTCTTTAAAAAGTATTGAAATGTGTGTGCTTTCATAACTTTGCCTTTCCCCTCCCTTTTTATATAACTTATTAGAGTGCCATCGTATGTTAAGCGCTCACCTCTGTCTGAAAATAAGTGGTGTTTCTCATTAAGACTTGTCTAATAAGTAATCAGGGTTGTATATATATATATAATAGTGACTGGGTGTTGAATTTACTTACCTCTTTTTGTGCTAGTGTAATTTACAAGTGTGTCTTTAAATAAATAATTATATACTTTTACCCCAAAGCTCTGGTCAGTGTTTGCTTGTGCTACTGTATCTCTGTACCTATTGTGTATACTCTATATACTGCCTAACTCATATTGAGAGAAGTCTGACTGCTCAGCCACAGCTACCAGGTAATTCTGGGTGGTACAGACTGCTACCAATTGGGTTTACTGCCAACCACCTCTAGTCCTAAATCTTTTGCAGTGGTCCCTAAGGGAACTGCACAGGTTTCTGCCTAACACGTCTTTTCACCAAAATAATTAAGATGGAGAAAGTGCTGCGCTACGAAGTCATCAAGACGGCCCATGAAGGGCATTGGGGAGCAGACACCACCAGAGACAACTGAGGTGTCACGTGTGGTTCACGTTCCTGGATGCTATGGTGGACCGGTGGGTGAAAAACTGTGTACCTTGCCAATGCACAGCCAGAGCTGAACCCCCAGTCCCGCACCGACCAACCCAAATCCCAGACCGTCATTGGGAAAGAGTCGCTGTCGATTTCTACGGACTGCTAGAATCAGGTGACTACCTACTCCTCTTCATAGACGAACACTCCAGATTCCTGATTGTCAAGAAAGCGAAATCCAGGTGGCCGCCATATTTGATGAAGTCATCAGTGAATGGGGGATTCCCGAAGTCATCAAATCAGACAATGGTCCACCATTCAGTGGCCACAAATTCGGAATGTTTGCATAACACATGGGATTCAATCATCAAAAATAACACCACGATGGCCCCAGGCCAATGGCATGGCAGAAAGGTTCATGGCATCCATCAAGTAGGTGCTACAAAGAGCACGTGTGGAAGGCATACCACACCAGGCACTATGCCGAATGCTAAGAAACTATCGCAATACGCCCCACAAAGCCACGAACAGAACACCAGCAGAGCTGATGATGAGGTACCAAGTCCGCACGAGGATAGTCAGCAACTCGGGAAACCAGCCCGCAGCAGACCCAGAAGTTCTAAGGAGAGACGCTGAGAGAAAGGAGAAGACAAGACTAGCGACAGATGAGCGCAGAGGAGCTCGCCCGAAGGAGTTCCGGATATGGGATGAAGTATGGGTCCAACAAACCATGCAGAGAAAAACTGATCCCCAGTTTGCATCAGCGCCCCTTCAGGTCACGGCTCTTCATGGTTAAAGGGTCGCAGGTACGTCATACATATTCTCAAGGACGTAATTTCACCAAAATTCCAGGTGAAGCGGAAGTGACAACACATGACCCTTGACCTCTAATGACATCACAGGAATTGATGTAATTTGACCCAACCCCAAAGTGACATCACGGAAAGCGATGGAACACAACATTTCACCCCTTGGCAAAACAGGAAGTGCCATCACATAGCATTGTTTGTTTGTTTGTTTGTTTGTTGTTTATTGATTTATAATGCGCGCCAGACCCAGAGGTAACCGGGCGCAGCAGGAAAGAATATGCAAAGCTTACAATGTTACAAGAGTCTAGGATTTACAATGTTACAAAATTTACAATGATGCCGAGATGTACAGTTTGCATGCTTACACTGATGCAGGTATAGGCAACTGGTTAAAGACAATTTATATACAAGATGCAAAGGTTTGCAAGCTATGTTAAGGTTATATACATTTGTTGAACGACTTCTAATAATACATATATACAATTCAGTTAGGCTAGAGATACAGAGGTATCTGAGGGGTGACTACAAGTTATTAGAGTTAATGTGTTTGATAAAGTTCCTTCTGAAGTGTGAAAACGGTTGGTGTGAAAACGAAGCGTTTTTACTTCCCTAGAAACCTGTTAGGTAAGATTTCCACAGGGCTGGTAAATCTTCCTTGCCTGGTTCAACTCCAGAACTTTTTGCTTTTCTAGTGAGATATTTTCCATTAATACCTCAGTGAGTGGGAACCTTTTTCCACACTCACCTGTCTTTAACTCTTTTTATGGGTGTCATTTTTAAGACTCTCCATAGTGTCTTTTTAAAGTTATCATGTCTAACAACTTATTGGCAATAAGTGCCTGTTGTTGCTGGGTTGCCCTAGGGGCTCCCCATTTAACTTTCTTGTGCTAACCTTGAGTGAACTACAGTTCCCAAGGGTAGAAAGGATCTTTGGATCCCTTTTACATCTTATTCTGTGAAACCAGCACACCCCACCTTATGTGGAGTGCTGGGGAGATACAATGTATCCCCTTTCACATTTAAACTGTAACAATTCTGTTACAGTGACAAGCTTACCTTTAATGGCTGGTGGCAGTGATACCTTTTACTAATTTGGTGCACCTTTACCGCGTGCTGTAATCACAGCTGCAGTAAAGGCACCTAAGGGTGCTCATTTTTACCAAAATGGCCCCTGTCTTCTTTTTCTGCCATTTTAGTGTTTCTTGTCGTTTCTTGTTCCTTCCCCTGACATCCAGGGCGGGAAAATCCTTTGTTTGAGTTTTGTCTTCGGCGGGAGTCCCCTGGACACCCCGCCCAGGCTCCAGTCAGTCTGTAAGCACAGGAAGTGGGGGAGGGGTCCCAAACTTCCCCCTCCTTTGTCTTAGGTCTTCCTTCAACTGGGCCAAATCCCAGTGGGGGGTTGGCTGTCCTGATTGGACAGCCAAACGCCCCTTTCTTGTAAAATGCGGGGAGAGAATGCAGAGGTTGTGTTGCAGTTCCTGATAAATACTGGAAACCTGGAGGCTGAAGTCATGTCGACCACTGGAACTGAAAACTGAAGAGGATGACGAAGGAAAAGCGGCGGGAATGATTTCCAGCGGCCGGAGAGCCTGCTTTGTAACCGGAGCCTGCTGCAGCCCTTCCTTCCGATCGACCTGGGGTCTCCGAAAACGACGACCCGAACCCAGAGGCTGGTGAGACCCACTAGACTCAAGACGACCTGCATTTTGAGCCATCCCACGGGTTCCTGCGACCTTGCGTTCTTGCAATACCCCAATACCCTGGGACCTCCTGCCACTGTGCGGTGCACGGTCTTCCGAATTCCGAATCTCGCTGAAACTTCGTGGGCATCTTGGCCTATCTCCAGAGACACGAATCGAGTCCAAAAAGTCCCCTCACAAGAGTGCTGGACCTTTTAAACGACGAGAATTCAACCGCGATTTTCTGTCTTCTTCTGTGCTCCTTGAAAAGGCGCCAAACCCGCAGAACCGCATTCAGCCGCGAGAGAAATCTTGCCTAGAGCCTTCTTCATTGATCCCTGCTGCAAAGTCCCTTCTGAGGTCTTGTGTTCAGTCTCCAGGACAAGGAATCCAGTGACCGGGTATTTGGCTGCAGTCCCTGAAGTTCTCCTGCTGCAATCTCTTCTTCATTGCTGAGGTACTGTGTTGGCTTGGGTATATACTTACCTTAAGCCTGTTGGGATTTCTGTGTAGTCCTGGGGTGTTTTCTGTGATTGGGAGGTCCCTCGTCCAGTACACCCAGTCCCACTGCTAGAATCCTGCTGGGGTGTCTTCTGCGAAGCCCCTGGACCCTCTTCTAACCCTAGAAGTAAAGTACTCACTTGGTTGCCAGTTTTCCTAAGGAAACTCTGACTTTTGCTACTAAAGAACTTATTCTAACACTGCCTGTTGGTCACTAGTCCTAGTGACCCCCCTTCTGCCACTGAGAACCCTCATGCTCTAAGGGAAAAGACTTTGAAGGGATTGGGACTTCTGCCTAGCAAAGAAATCAAGTGTTTTACTTACTTGTAAAGAGTTGGTTGGTAACTTTAATTCTAAGAGTGAACAGTTACAAAAGTTCTTACTGATCTTGGATGTGTGATGCACTATTCTTAAAAGTATGGGTAACATCTTTTCTTCCTTAGCCACTGTTTTTCCAGTCTAAAAGAAAGTAGATGTAAAGGTATTTTACTCTCCTGTGATTAGGTTGTGCCTCTTTACAAAAGTAATGTGTTGGCTTCACCAGATTATTCCTAAAGGGTAATTGTATGAGTGTCCTCCAACTGTTGGTATCACCAGGTTAGTCCTGTTAGGATAACTGTATGAGTGTCCCCCAACTGGGTCTTGCTTCCCCTGACTTGCTGCTAGCCTGTCTTTAATAAGTCTACAATAGTTTGTTGCCTACCTAGAATATCTATTCTGTAAAGTGTGACATTGGGTTTTACTTTCCCCTTCATTGTGAAGTTAAAGTAAGTGGGTTTTACTTACCTGGTGTTAGCTGTGTGCCATCCAAAACAAGTTACCAGAGTTATTGCTCACCTCAATCTGGGGTTCCCTGATTTTCAAAGCATCTGTAATTATACATTACATCCATAGGTTTTACTCACCTGGTATAACTGTGTGTTATGACAAAAGTAGTTATAGGTTTTTACTGCACCTAGAATAAGTGTTTCACTATTCATCAAAAGTATTGTGTCCAGTTGACTGTTTATGTGATTTGTTCCAAGAGTCACTGTACAACTGGAAGGGCCTACTGTCCTTGTATTACCAAAAGTAATCTAAAAATAACCATTGGTCTTTTACTCCCAAAGAATAGGCTTGGCCTATACTAAATGTGTATAACAAGGTTTTGACTTCCCTAGAACTACTGTTAGGTGTTCCAAATAAGGTCTATACTTGGGTCTGTGTACTTTCAAGTATAGTGTTGTGTTTTATATTGTGATTTCATATAATGTTTCAGTATTTACTTAACCCCTAGATTTATCTGGGCCTACTTATATTTAAATAAATCCTTTATTTTTATCATACATAGTGTTTCAGTGTTTCTTTGGATCATTTGTATTACAATTTTCACTTGTACTGTATCTACTGCCCTCTCTCCCTCCTAAGATAAGCCTGGCTGCTCTGCCTACGCTACCATGTACTCAGGTGGTACAGTCTTATACTAAGAGTGGAGTCTTGTACTGCCTCAGTTGAATGGTTTTACTAGGCCCTTAACTGGACTTCAGAAAAACTGACCTAACAAAACCTTAATGACATTGCTGTCTATACTGAACGCAGAGTAGTCAAGGCCTAATTTGTCGATATTGGCCTGTGTGCCCAGAATGATCAGCTCTGTTCTATCATTCAGGCATAGACCATGAGATGCCATCCATGCCTGAATAATAAGATACACTCTATTCACCAACTCCCTGTCCTTACCATGATCCCCAGAAAGCGGGAGGAGAATCTGTGTATCATCTGCATAGTTAGTGTAGGTGATACCTAGATGGTCCAAATCATCGAAAAGAGGTTTGGTGAATATGTTGTATAAGGTTGGGGAGACACAGGAGCCCTGGGGGACTCCACATGTGATAGGTGTGGGGTCTGCTGCTGCCGAGGGGGAGAAGACTCTCATAGTTCTTTCACTCAGAAAGGATTCTATCCATCTGATAGCCTGGGTGGAGAAGTGAGCAGCAGAGTCCAGATGTCTGCAGAGGATCATGTGGTCCACAAGATCAAATGCAGCTGAGAGATCAAGTAAAAGGAGGAGTGCTGTCTTTCCTTGATCTCTCAGATGATCTATTTGGGTCTTTACATCAATGAGGGCTGTTTCGGTTCCATGTTACGGTCGGAAGCCAAATTGTCTCGCTCCCAGTAACTTGTGTAGTTCAAGGTGTTTTTGAATTTGTGTGTAGGCCACTTTGTCCAGTATCTTCAATAGAAATGGTACCGTGGTAATCGGGCGGTAATTAGTAGGGATAAGAGGGTCAAGTGTCTGTTTCTTGAGAAGCGGGAGCACCCATGACTGTTTTAAGTTGGCAGGGATGTTACCTGTAGAGAAGGAGGCATTAATAAGTTTGGAAATGAAAGGTGATAAATCTCTGGCAGCATCTTTTATTATCTGTGCTGGGCAGATATCCCCTTTACAATTAGAGGGTTTGAGGGAGAGGATGATTTTCTCTACCTCTATTGTGGTGGTTTTAGTAAAGGAGAATTTGTTAATTTGGCCGTTGAAGATAACATTGGGCGGTGACTGGGGCTGATTGGGAAGGTTTAGCAAGTCTTTTTTTAGTTGGATTTTATTTTGGAGAGTGTTTATTTTATTTGCTAGTGCATGTTGGATGTCTTCACACCAGGTCTGATCCTTCGTGCAAGTGTCTGGTGTGGCAATAGGTGATTTAAGTTCTTTCAGTATGGAAAAAAGTTCCTTCATACTCGAATTAGAGTTGGCAATGCGATCATTGTAGGAGTTTCGCTTTGCCAGGCAGACTTCATTTTTATATTGGCGAGAGATGGAGGTTAAGTTAGCCTTATTCTCATCAGTTGGGCATAATTTCCAGATCTATTCACATTTTCTCTTTGTTAGACGTAAGGCCTTAAGTTCAGGCGTGAACCATTTATTTAAATGGGCCTTGCGTTTGCTTGTTCGTAATTTATGTTGGGCAATTTTGTCCATAGTATCAAGCATGATTTTATTGTATTCATGAACTATTGCACTAGGGTCTAAATTGTCCGGCAGTGCATTTAGAGTGGGGTGGTAGCAGGAATGATGTTGTCCACTGTCATATTCTTTTTGTTTCTGGTTGGGCAGGATGGTGCCATAGGTAAGGCTGTGGTAGATGGTCGGGTGGATAGGAGATCAGAGGACACTAGTGAGTAGTCGGTCCAGGGTAATGGCGAAATGGAAGAGATGGCAGCTGTACAGTTGGAATGGGCGACGCAATCTAATATTCTACCCTTCAAATGGGTAGAATTGTGAACTTTTTGGGATAGTCCTGGTGAGTTGAAAGTATTTGCAATGGTCGAAGCGTACACGTCTGCTTGGTCATTAAATCCTAGGTTAAAGTCCCCTAGTACCAGCAGTTGAGAGGTAGTTTTAAGCTGTGCAGATCCTCCTCAAAGGTCCCAAGCGTGCCCGGTGGTCTGTAAATTAGGTGAATGGTTAGTGATTGGGTGTTATTTATAAGGAGTTTAGCGGTAAGGGCTTCACAAGATTGCAAGGTATGGGTAGGGGCTAGCCTTAGTGATAGATTTGTTTTGGATATGATGGCAATGCCACCTCCGCGGGAGCACTCTAGGGTCTTGCCTAGATATAGTGTAGCCTTCAGGGATGGCCTGCATAAGTGACGGCCCTGCAGCGTTATGTAGCCAGGTCTCGGTCATAGCAATGAAGTACAAGTTGGCTTCCGTGATTAGGTCAGCTATATCAAGGGCGTGGGCAGCTAGTGATCATACATTGAGGAGCGCTCCTTTTTAGGAGTGAGCTTCTGTTTCCACTTTAATTTGTACAGAATTTGGTATACTTCTAGTACTAGGCTTGGGCTTGAGTTTACGGGTTTGGGAATTTGTTGTTGGAAACGGGGCAAGAGGGAAATTTGGAGCATTACATTCCCTATTATGTTGGTGTTTCATTTCACATTTAGTAAACGTGAGAGGTCTTCTGTGCAGATCGTGTAATTTGTTAAGTCTGGCACATAATTTGTTATTTCTATCATTAGTTGAGCCTGGCTGGGAGGCATAGACTACTGGTCCAGGTACTTCATGGTACTTTGAACCGATGTGGTCAGAGTTGTTGATTGTGTCTGATATATTTGGTAGGGAAAATACTAACTCACATGATGGGATTCTACTATGGCAGTCCTGATTGCTAGTGACCAAGAATGTAGACATGGTTATTATGCAATAAATACTGCATAGTCTTAACATTGTGCGAAGCTACCACTATGGAAATATAACAGATTTTTAGGCAATCTAAATGCGATTTGCTATTGTGGGCAATACGCAAGCTAGTTTCCGGGCAATCTAGGTACAATTTGCTAAGATAGTCAGGCAATCTAGGTGCAAATTGCTAGAGTAGCCCAAAAAGTAACAAGTTCTTAGGCCATCTAAATGTAATTTTGCCATTGAAGCCAATAAGCAAGCAAGTTTTCAGGCAATCTAGATACGGTTTGCTAGGGAAGTTAGGCAATCTAGGTACAATTTTCCTGAGATGAACAGGCAGTCTAGATGCAGTTTGCTAGGATAGTCCAGAATGTAGCAGGTTCTTAGGCAATCTAAATGCAATTTTACTAATGTGGACAAAGTGAGGCAGGTTTCAGACAATATGCATACAGTTGTGCTAATATAGGCTAGGGTGTGGTGGATTCTTAGGCAATCTAGATACAACTTTGCTACTGTAGGTCATGACCAGGCAGGTGCTCAAGCAGTATTCAATACAACTGTGTTACTGTGGGCAAATATGAGATAGCGGTAAGTAGCAGGTATAGCGTGTAGGTACAGTGGAGCCATAGTAGGTGAATGACTAGGGATACAGCGCTCAGGGGAGAAAGGCTTCCTTCGCATTAAGGTGTTCTAAAAGCTATAATAGCGCGTATACAGGTTACGGCAAGTTAGTTCAAGTTGCAAGAGAAGCGGTCACTTAGGTATGTCTACAACGATAATGTGCAAAGACGAGAGGGGGCTGTGTGCACGCGTTTAGCGGTCAGCAGGTTAGAAGTAATTAACAGACAATTATGCATTAAACAGAAATAGTGGTGGTCGGCGTTCCATATATAGACAAAGCTTGACCATTACAGTGGAATGGGCGTAGAGTCATAGTGATAGCGTGCGAGTGCACGTTTGAAGGCAAAGGTGGCGCTGTAAAGGTTTTAGAAAGCTACCTCGCGTGGCGCCGGGTGTGGCAGATAGGGAGCTGGCCTTGTTTCTGTGGGCCTTGGGTGAGTTCATTGTTCCTTAGTACACTATGAAACATATGGTTACGCTGTCACTGTAATGTGATATACATTTCTACAAGAATGAATCACCATATATATCGTTAATATCTGTATTATAGGCCCATATTACTGCGAAAGGAAGCAGACGTCCAATGCCAAATGATACTTACGCTTAAGCGCTTTATATAGAACAAATGTACTTACAATATCACCCAACCTGTGTTGGTACACATTTATTGACCTCGGAAGGATGAAAGGCTGAGTTGTCCTTATCGAGATGGAAACCTGCAACCTGCAGATCACACACACATAGCAGCAGCGAGCGTTCATCCCACTGAGCTCAGCTATCCTACCGGCTATATCTATCTTACCAGCTATAGTAAAATGAGCAATTACATGTTTAAATGTTTGAAAGCAAATTATACTCTGTAGTGGATACCATTAAACTGGTAACTGAGATTTAACAGCATGCCTGCATGCCAGTTCATCTGCAGGTCTTGTGCAAAGTTGGCTATATGTCAAGCCTGAGTGGATCTACTTTTCACGCTTCAGAGGTTGGCAAAATACCTAACATTGCGAGGGTCCATAACTGTGTATTAAAGAATTTAGAGTAGCGCAGGGAAGCAGCGTACTCACACGGCATCCCGTACTCTGGGCACTCATTAGCCCATACATGCAAACAAACATCCTGAACAGCATGCCAGGGAGATAGGAAAGATAGACAAATTACAACAAAGCAATTGTGGCTCAATTAAATCAAGGGTCACTTTATGTGCTATGGTCAAACATTTCTACACTATACACAAACTTTTAGGCACAAGGATTTTGTCAAGTGACCGAGTGTTAAGATGGATTTCTGAACTCTGACCTGGTGGGCAGAGGTTCAGAAGGCCAGCCTAGTTTCTTGGAAAAGGGTAATCTTCTGGACAAGCCAGACCAATCAAGGTAGCTTCGTGGCGGTAAAGTCTTGGTCTCAGGAGGGGTAAGGGTGACTGAAAGACCTCAATGAGCACACAGAGTAAAGGACACTTACAAATCACTCCCAGTCAGGTGCATATATATATATATATATATATATATATATATATATATATATATGTATATTAAAAATACAAATACATTTATGTCAAGGCCTTTGAGTTTCAACACACAAATCAAATCACAGTAATACTATTAAGCCAATGCAATCCTATCGGAAAACATATATACAAGACCAATGGGGTCTAAAGGGTTAATGCACAAAATGCATCCACAACTTAAAAGGGGAAGGAAACGGGCAGTGCAAATAGTCTAACTAAGAGGCAGTCCAATCCCTAAGAAGAGTGGAGCCTATTGCTCAAATGTACTTGCACTGCTGGCGCACGCGGCCGTTCAAATGGGCAAAACGGGGTCTCTTCAGGGGTCTGTAGCAGCTCAGGAAGGTGGGTGAGGTGATGAAGAATAGGTTCCCACTATTCGAGGAGGGCCTCCACTTGAGGGCAGAGTCGATTCCAAGAGGTGGGAATAGTTTGCTAGTTCGCACTAGCAGTGGAAAGGAGAGGGGCCCTCAGGGACCACTCGTGCGTAAAAATGGATGGTGGCGCTAGGGGTCACCGGTTAGAGTTGCGATTACTCACCGACCCCCGGCACACTGCGGACCAAACTTCGGCAGTTAAATCCACTTCGGTTGCAGGTTCAAGTGCAGCAATTTGGCGGCTGTGCGGCTTTCAGCAGCGAAGATACAGCGATGATTCCCAAACAGGAAAGTGATGATTTATCCGCTCCTGATGGATGGATCAGGCCGGTTTAACTGCAGCAAGCTTCAGGGGCAAGAGGGACACACATGCAGCACACCTGCAAAGTTTGTGACCACGGCTGTGAGACACGGTAACCGCGCATACTCTGGTTCGGGCGCACACACTTTACTCCATACCTGGGAACGCCAAGTGTACGAAATTTGGTGTGAGAGTGCTGCGAACACAGAGCTGACGACGTACCAAGTTCCGAGGGCCTCCTCGAAACGGCGGCAGTATCAGGGCAGAGTCTGCGTAAGCGGGTCAGCCCACTGGTTGGCCCAGGGACATTTCCGAGAGAGCTTACTTGCAGGGTTTGATGAAGGTGCCGAGAATAGTTGGTCCCACTATTCCAATGGGCCAAAGCGTATTCGCCGATCTTCTAGGATGACCAGATGCAGAGGGGTCCCACAGCACGACAGCAGGCTCAGGGTGCCAAATCTTCCAGCAGGTCACCAGCAGTTCCTCGACTCGGCGTCTTAGTTTCAGGATACTTGGATCCTATCCTTCGTTCAGTGAGAACTCCAGAGATCGACATGGTAGGAGTGTTTGGGGCCTTCTCTTATCCAGAATATCCTTTGTGCCAAAACGAAGAGGACCCAATGGGAAATCTGCTCTCATACATGCATACCAAACGTGGACCAATCACGGACCACGGTGTTCCCAGGCATTCACAAAACTCCAGACTCTCTGGCACCCAGGATGTGTATTGGGAACAGACATCCCAGCCCACATCCTGGAGGCACATTCACAAGGGATGCAGAAGCCCACGAAATCTTGGCGTTTCGCGGGAGAATGCATGCCCAAATAAGGACTGACCCGGGTCGGCTCGACCTGAGGAAGGGGGAAGGGGCAAGATGGCCAAAGGACAGGACAAAGAACCTTGTGGCATGGCCATTTTGGAGCCAGACCACCTGTTCGTGCTAAACGCAGTAATCGCGGTTTACCAGGCAGGAAAGGGTTAAAAATATGCGAAATGATAAGCTGCCACCAGCCCTGTCCAAGGCACATCTGCACTTCTCCTAAAAATCCTTTGAGAGTATCTAGGGCCTTTGAAAATGACTAATAGACCCAAGTGCACTGTACTTGAAGGTACATTGTAC
Source organism: Ambystoma mexicanum (assembly GCF_040938575.1). Taxonomy (NCBI): domain Eukaryota; kingdom Metazoa; phylum Chordata; class Amphibia; order Caudata; family Ambystomatidae; genus Ambystoma; species Ambystoma mexicanum. The sequence continues at coordinate 172,868,162 of NC_090923.1, read as the reverse complement.
ACTTGTTACATGTTGCAGAAAAGTTACAACATTGGAAAGGACTAAGGGAAACAAAGTCTCCCAGTACTGACTGTCTTAAGGGCATGTCAGTTTACCCATAAAAAGTGAGCAATAAGCCCAGAGTAGTGCAGCTGAAGGCTGGGCTCCTCTGGTAAAGTCAGATTATGGTGTTTAACATCAGCAAAAAGTTGGGGGGGCACCCAACTGGAGGGAAAATTACACATGAAATGGAAATCTTTCCTAACACTGAGGACACTGAGATGGAATGTCTTGTGATGATCGTAACAGAGACAAAAAAATGCTATAACTGCAACTTGCGAAAAGCAAAATACATAGTCTGAAATTGGTGCTTACGCTGCCCTAAATGCTTTTTGGATGTTTTTGTCTGCATTGTGAATTTGAGATGTTTAAGAACAGGCTAAATCAGTGACTCACCCCCTGAAGTGTGCTTGAAATAAACTTTTAATGAGTCTAGCATTTATTCTATAGAATTCCAGAAAGACACATTATTTGTTATTCCTATTCTCTCTTATTTAGGGTCACTGTGCAAAGTGTTACCCTTGTGGAACCCCCTGTTTTTTAAGAGGCCTGAAGAAGCAGCCTGCCTCTCCAGAAACAAATAGCTAAATGGCACTGGCCACAGCCCAGGCACTTCACTTTTTTAAAAGGTATAACAATGGAGACCGCAAGGGTAGCAAGGGAGATGACAGGGGTCACAGCTGCAACCCCTGGTGACCCCCACAGCTAATATCAGCTCCTGGGTGTCCATCACTAACCATTGACTAGGAGCTGCCACTGGTGAATGAGGTGCTTATACAAAGCATTCAAGAAATCTAATTTTCCCATAATGTGTAAACATATGTTGGGAAGGAACCAGGGTCCTCCCGAACCCCCAAACGCTTTAGAGTTGGGCAACAAGACATCTTTAAGGCACTATAATGGACTAGGAGGGAGGAGGGGCACTGAGCTTTGACACTCTCCTCCCTGATGGCTACACAATCCTCTCCGCACCCAAACCCTCCCGGTCCGGAGGGTGTGTAGCCCTGATCTTTCCTGAGTGGATTCCTGTCTCTATCATTCCCCCTCAGGTTTACTCCTCTTTTGAATGCCTTGTCTGCAGGCTCTCCTTCTTTTATGAATGTTTCAATTTTTGAAGGTCTAGAACCCGCTCGGTCCTGGTGGGAAAAGGGTCTCTCACTCTTTTTTTCTCTCGCACTTTCTCTCACTCTTTTTTATCTTTCTCACTCCTTTTTTTCATGCTCTCCCTCTCTCCCTCTTCCTCTCTGTAACCTTTTTTCTCCTCTTCAGGGAAACACAAGGATGCCTGACCGATGTTTTCAAACATCCCTGTTATGTAGGAATAATGATAAACTTAATGTAATTCGTTCTAGAAATTCTGCATTATACTTTCTTGGTAGACCAATGATTATATTATTTTGTGTGACACTGGTCATGGTTGTCGGAGTGTATGTCTGTTATATGGGATGGCTATATAAAGGGGGGATGGACAGTTGCATATAAAAGAGAATAATGTTAATAGATTTATGAACAATGGTATGAATATGATTAAGATAAATAAGAATCAAGCAGTGACTCACTTTTTGCCGGCCATCCACACAGATTTTCTTAGACGAATAAGATGGGAAGTACGAATGACGTATGATTTATATAATGGATTGGGCTTTGACACCATTTCTGATATTTTGAATTGTTTAATAGCTAGTACTCCGATATATGTGCTGTGTCAAGGAATGTGATAAATGAAAGCTGCTGCGTGAGTGCACTCATCCCGCATGCGTCAGGGGCTCCTAAGGTTTTAGTTCCACGACCAGTCCCAATTATAGAGGCACAATGTCTGGTACATCTTGCCTTATGTAAGATAAAGGACACATTCCAGGCACATAGCGTGTAGTTGAAGAGCATCGATCTAGACCCAGCGCTATGCAATGGCAGTACGAAATGCAGCAAGTGTCCACAAGCACCATGTTTTGCTGTGCAAGCTCACTCACATGTCAACATCAAATGGCTGGGTACCACAGTGACGTGCCCGGCAGATGGAATGATCAAATACAGCAAAGAAATAATAGCCTGAGTAGAGACTATGTGAGTGCAAATATGGTCCCAATACATCACAAGGCTGACATGGATTGTGACAATGGAGAAGCCAGTATGAATACATGGAGACATGGACTATGAACTTTGTTTTAGCAATGAAGGAACAGTTCCTGTTGGTGCAAACACACTGTGCAACCACACTCTTGTGATCCCTGACATGACAAAAGGAACGGCAACGGTGATGGATTACTATTGGGTTTGTGGCTGAAAAGCATACTTGCACCTCCCATCATCCTGGGGGCAGGGGGCTAAGTGTTCACTGGCCACCCTGCACTCAGTATGACTAGCAATCCTGGAAGAACACCTGAAGGGAAAAGAACTGCCTGTCAAGGGGTCAACATCTCCAGCAGCTAAAGAAGCAGAGAGACTTGCAGGTCACACAAGAAATGTGTATGCTGCCAGAAAAAGAATGATTTCAAAAGCTGAAACGAAAGAAAAGATTGAACTATATCTCAAAAGACTCTTCCGCACTGCTCAGAGGGATACCTGACGAGGACTGACTTTTTAGCTCAGCATAGACTCTTTTCATCTTTTTTGGCTGCTGGGGTACAAGCGCTGCTAACCCCAAGTGGTTTCAGATCGTCCGATGGGAGCTAGTCCAGCTCATCAGTGATAAAGAGAATGGGTTCTGCGCCATCAAAGTAGAGCTCCGTGCTTTGAGACTCATGACAATGCAGAACCGCTATATGCTGGATCTGTTAACAGCCATAGAAGGAGGAGTGTGTAAAAAGTTGGAAAGCAGCTGCTGCACTTTTGTACCCTGGAAGTTGCAGAGAATGTGTCGTTATACCACATTCAGTTCAGAACACGGATTGGCTATCGCTATCCTTTGATTGGGTCCCGTCATGGCTGGAGGCAGCAGTAAAAATTCTGGTGTCTGTTAATGTGTTCTTCTTGGTTCTCTTTTGCACGTGCCAATTGGGTCTCCGATGCTGTGTCAATGTAGAACCTAGTAGTGCAAAGATGATGGTATCAATTGAGGGTTCTAATGCACCTTGCCATAAAATAAACAGCGAAACTCAAACTGATATTTTTGGGGTTGTAGATATGTCGGATGGGGATGAGTTTGTTACTGTAGAAGTAATGAAAGAAGGGCAATGTTGGGAAGGAACCAGGGTCCACCTGAACCCCCAAGTGCTTTAGAGTTAGGCAAGACATCTTTAAGGCACTATAATGGACTAGGAGGGACAAGGGACATTGGGAAGGCTCTTTCATGCAAGGATAATCACCTAGGCGAGCACTGAAGAATGTAGTTATTGTCTATATATAAGGCACAAATAACTATTAGTTGATAGATTTGTAATGTCAGATCCCAGGCATTTTAAAAGCTTAGTTAGTGCTGTAGAGGAGTCAGTCTCCCACTCCTCCCCAGAAGGAATGTGGCCTGTGGGATCTAAATAGACCACAGGCGATTACGTGTGCAGTATTCTTCACTATAGCCCCTAATAACTGACTCACCAGCTGTCCACTGTTCCACTGTCCGTCAATGGTCCATGCGGGTTAAAAATAGGACTCACATGTTTTGTGCATTTAGAGATACAAATTATAAGTCTAAATTGTGGAAGAAATTACAGGATCCAGATAACGTGAACAGGATGAGTGGAATATGGATAGAATGAATGGAAAATGTTTATACATGGATAACAATGTTTTGTTTGGGCTAGGCCTCAAGCCTGTGTCTTTTTGCATAGTTAGCTAAATGGAGTAAAGCATGAGCTGCAGTGTGTTTTTGCATAGCTAGCAAAATGTAGAACAGCATGCCCTGACAAAACTGCTGACAACTAAGAAAGAAGGCTTTGGAGCATCCCTGTAATGGAAAAAGGACGGATTTGGCTGAAGTCATGATCCAGCTCCAGTGACATCACCATGGCAAGCCAGGACCTATAAAAACCCCTGCTTGAAACCAATTTGTCAAGAAGGAATGGGAAAGGGACAGGCGAAGAACGTTCAGGCAGCAGAGTCCTTTGCTACCATCCTCATTCGTAAGATTAAACTTGTTATCCTTACAAGATCACCTTTGGCCTTAATTCCCTAGCGTGGTGTTTTGATTCTGGTGTGAGTGTAATTAGGGACACCCTTATACATATCATTTTCTTCCTTATTTATAACCCTTATGCTTGACATGTTGTATAGATGTATCCCAATGTATATTTGTAGATAGTAGGGCCGTTAGTTTGGACGCAACTCCTGTGTACTCTCTTGCTACACCTGCAATCTCCCTTGCTACCCCTGTAAAAATAAAAGATATATGTATATTTTTTTAACTGAAGCTCCTGAAGTAGCAAGTTTCGCTGCTTCCCCTGCTGTGTGGGGACCCTGCCACATCCGGTCTGGGGGTGCCCCGGCACATTCTTCACCCATCACGGTGAAGGCTGGGCCGGGGCTTGCAGCACGAGAAGGAAGCGCTCAGTAAGGGTTGGAGCTGAGCGTGACATGTGGCACGTGCCAATGCCACGTTCAGCTCCAACCCCTTCTACGGCTTCCTTGCAGCTTATATACAGGAACCAGGAAGCTCTTGTAGCTTCCTGGTTCCTGTTTGTGAGCAGCACAGAGAAGCCGAGGGTGGCCTGGGTAGCCTGGAATGACAGACTGGCATATATTTAAGGGACCGGCATTACCATGCATTGGGAAATGCGTTTGTGCACTTTTGGTGACTTGCTTCTATTGTACCTTTTTCCATGAGTTACCCTACACCCTACAAAACCGATTGCAGTCTGTCTGGCCTTCTACCCAAATTTGTACAGAAAGTGTGCTGTGTAATCCATAATTTTAACGCATTATTCAAAACATTTTCTCATGAGAGGGGGAAAAATCCACCTTACCCTCTCAAACCTGTTTTCGTTAGTTTGGGCCATCTCTCGCTAAGCTTGATCTCAATCGTATATTTGTGGCAAATATTTACACCCTCCAATAAAACAACTCACCAGCCACCACTGGTGGCTGGTATATTTTGGGAATAGGCACTGACGCCTTCTTTCTAATGCTAGGTATAAAATATAAGCTTTGATTAAAAAATATATTTGCTTCTTTCACTTGGAGTAGTGCCCCTGCAGCGGCATAATCATCATGGACATTGCGCACACGTGGTGGTCCGGGCCAGCGGGGGGGGGGGTGTTATGCCTGCCCTGTGCTTTGTTAAGGAGCTTGGCCCCACATTATATGCTATGCCACTGGTTGGGCTCTGCTCTTCTTGAACACATTCAAGTGTGATGTGAATGGTTGAGAGGAGCCACAAACTCCATCAGGGCCCAGCTGTGGTGCAATGCTGTTTAAGAAAGTAATCGTTGGACACAGCGTCTCAGAACTGAGAGCGCCATGGAGTGACCCACCCCTCCCCACTCAGACTTCTTCTTGGAAAGGGCTTTGTGGAAGCTTCATTCACAGTCCGGTCCTCGGGGTGGGAGCATTGAATAACACACCTTGCATATCTGAAAATCATAGATGCATTGAGCACCACTCCTGAGGGTTAGTGCAGCCCCCCCACCCCCATCGCCCCCCCCCCCATTAAAAAAGATTGAAGAAGAGTCATGTATCAAAGCCTAGGACATTAAGTTGTTATATTTGGCTCTGGGTTGTGGGGGACAACACGCGTTTGCTTGTCACATAGCTTAAAGATAAATGCACACAGAGACAGATGGCCTCGCTTACACTCGCACAATAGGTTTCTTCTATCGTAGTGGTAGCTGACTCACAAATACATTTATAACCACTGAATTTTGTAGATACTAAATTCTGGTCAGTGATTTAATTTTCAGGCCTTTTGTAGCGTGTTGCTCCTGAGTAAACAGATAGCACACGCCTCCCCAGGTCAGTGCTTTTTTGGCATCAATGCCACAGATAACAAGTACTTCTGTGTCCATTGAACTATAGATGTTTCATACACCAGCTGTAGCCTGTGTTAGAGATTTCAGTTACCCTTTTACAAGTACTGCATTATTTATGTTTTACATATAGGCTCCACATCGAATCTGGAAAATTATTCACCAAATCTGTGAGCGTGGACACATCTCTCCTCCCTCTGTGCCTTGGTTCTTTATATCCGGCTGACATGAGAGCGCCTGGAAACACGTGTGTTAGACGCATCTGAAGGTTGTGTGCCATCACTTCCCGTGATGTCACTAGGAGTGGGGGATCAACTTACATCACTTCCTGTGATGTCATCGGAGGTCAAGGGCTGTGTGATTTCACTTCCGCTACCTCTGGCATTTTAGTGAAATGACGTCCCTGGTAGATTGCCCAAATGCATAGAGTTAAATTCACATACGTGTGTTTGTTCTGCATCAGTTGGCCTGTGGAACCAAAAGTAGGCCCAGGTAGATTTTGGTATCAAGCTAACCATTCCTTTCTAGGCTACAAGCAGGAGCTAAATAGCTCACAGCTCCCCTCAATTTCGAGCCCTGGGGTCTGCAACCTTTGGCTCTCCAGGTGTTTCGAATTACATCTACCATGATCCCTCACCATTGACTATTCTGGCTAAAGCTGATTGGAGTGGTGCTCCGAAATATCTGCACAGCCAAACGCTGTATGAAAACCTTGTCCTAGTTCAAGAGCACTCAATGGATTGTTTCTGGTTTAACACAAGACAACATGACTTGGAGACATTTATCTGCAAATATAGGTCATTACGACGAGGAGGGCAAGATCATCGCTAAAATGGAGTCAAAAAGCCTAAATATGCATTTTTTTAAAAAAAAACAAATTTCTTTATTAAACAATTTGCATCTCATCAACACAAGCCAAACATAGTTATTGTACATTACGACATTGGATACCAGGTGATTGCATTCTGAAACATTTACAGCATTAAAGTAGATCACAAATTCAATTTACGAGCTCTACATTGGCACTATGCATGTGACATGGAATTCACAGACCCTCTAGGAAGCCCTCAAGTGTCTACGGGTCCTCTTGAACCTCCTCCCGAGGATACCCCATACTGATGGTGCAGAAATTTTGCTCTGGAGGAGATTCACTCTGGGGTGCCCTCCCGGCTTAATAGACATGCTGTGAGGGAGTTCCAAATATTTTTGGGTCGATTTTGCAGCCCCCAAAGGGTTACATATTCCTTATCCGTGTCACACAGCCAAACTAGGACTTTCCGCTAATCAATCATTCATGTTTGGAGGTGTTGCACTTGTCCATTTAATCAGGATACACCTCCTTGCAGCAATCCTGCAGGTCAACAGTAGCCGTCGACACTGGTTTGGAAGCCCCGGGAGCCACCCAAACATACAGCACAATACGCAGGTCACATCCCGCCCCAACATCTCCGTCATGGTACCCGCCACTTCCTCCCAAAAAGAGTGCAGCTTCGCACAGGACCCCATAGCATATGTAACAGGTCGGCTGGGTCCACATTACATCGTGGGCAATTAGCGGGTTTAGTACTGATGTGCTGGTGTGTGCGTGCAGGGGTGACGTATGTTCTGCGCAGAATCTTTAGTTGGATTTGCTGTAGACGAGAGTTAAAGGCGCCCTTGTGTGTCGTGCCACAAATCACTGCCCATTGCTTGTCTGTGAGGAGCACCCCTGAGTCGTCCTCCCATTTACTCTTGCATTTCAAGTCTTCTTGAGGTGAATCAGACTGGATTATCTAGTATATTGCAGAGACAACTCCTTTACCCCGGGGGAGTTTCTGGTATACTGCAGCAGGGGGGTTGTGCGCGGGATTGCCGAGAACTCTAAAAGCTTCTTTCATTTTAAGGTATTGCAATGTATGCTGTAGACTACTCCCCATCCTATCAACAAATAGTTCCCGAGAGACGAACATCCCATCCGGGTACATATCATCCAGTTGGTTACTGCCCGCCCCCTCAGTCTCGTACAATAGCCTCATCACTAGTAGGTATCAGAGTCTCTACGTTCCAAGGAGAAAAGCCAGGGTCGAACGGATATTCCACCTCTAGCCTTTTCAAAGCTCTCTGCCAAGCATGCACCGTGCAAGCAACCGGGTTGAATCTGCATTTGTCTACAGTTTTTCTGGATTTTAGTACTCCCTGGAGAGAAGATGGATGCACCGAGCATCGTTCTATGCGCATGTGCAGAGTCTTCTGGGTTCCAGGCATCCAGCACTTTGCTAAAAACAGTTGTGCTGCCAAAAAATACAATTCAACATAAAGGGCACTGATTCCTCTCCTCTCCCAGGGCTGGGTTAGTGATTCCAGCTAATGCGTGGGTTTTTCGGATACCACGCTAATTTAATTGATAGGGAATGCACTTGCTTAAAATATCCCACCCCAGGCCCTACCGGTATATTCTGATGTACAGAAGTTTGGGGATCACTATCATTTAGCCGCTGCAATTCTACCCATGAGCGTAAGGGGGAGCCTGCACCACCTATCCACGCTGGACTTTAAGATCTATAAATATAGGTTGTGGTTGTTCTCTAGCAGGGTCCGAGCATCTCTGCTCACCTGCACCCCCAAGTACATGACCTTGCACTGTTCCCAGCCGTAACCCTCAGTGTTCGGGGGCTGTGTAGTAGCCTCGTTCAGGGGGGAATAGGGAGGATTTTGCCCTGTTTATTCTGAGTACCGAGGCCTCACCGAAACTCACAACTTCCTGTGCTAACGAGGCTAAGTTGCTTGGGGGGGGCCCCAACATATACAATTGCGTAATCTGCATATAGTGATATTAGTTCCCTGTCCCCCCCCATCGCCAAGCCCCTATGACTATGAAACCCTCACAGCCGGGCCGCTAGTACTTCGATTGTCATAGTGAAGATTAATGTCGAGAGCGGACAACCTTGTCTGGCTCCACGCCCTAACCTAAAAAGGTCAGATCATATGCCACCAGCGCCTATCTGGGCACTCGATCCAGCATATAGAAGCCGTACTGCCGACAGGTAGTATGGTGGGACCCCTAACTGGAGTAGCACTTCAAATAGGTAATTTCATTCCATGGAATCAAATGCTTTTTCAATGTCCAAAAGTGCTGCCACTGCCTGCGTTTTAGGGTCTATTTGGGCCAATATTGCAAACAGTCACCTGAGGTTCAAAGAGGTCGACCTCCCTGGGATAAACCCAGATTGGTCCACGTGGATATGTGTGACGTGTGGGGGCAGTCGGTCCGCCAGTACCTTGGCAAATATTTTTGTATCTAGATTCCGTAGAGATATCGGGCGGTACGAAGAGCATTGCAGGTGGTCTTTTCCGGGCTTAAGGATTGGTTTTCTCACCGCCTCACCCATCAAGGGGGGCGGGGGGTGCCCCACTGTCAGACCCTCCTCCCAGACCCTGAACATATGCTTAGCTATCGCAGGGCACCACTCTTTGTAAAATTCGGAAGTTATCCTATCCGTACCCGGTGCCTTGGAAGAGGGGAAGGTAAGGATTGCACTGAGGATCTCGTCGACCGTGAGGGGGCGATCTAGGGCCTCTACTGGATTAGAGCAGCATTTTAGAAAGGCTGCTGCCCTGATGTACTCCTAAAGCTCCACTTTCGGTAACGTGCCCCGCGAGGCATAGAGGGTTTCATAATAGTTGCGGAAGGCTTTTGCGATTGCACTCGACTCAGCTGCACGGCCACCACCCCGTCCACTGTTCTAACAGCTGTTATCTTCCGGTGGCCATGCTCATGCCTTACCATGGCCGCTAAGTATCTGCCCGGTCTACCTTCCTCCCCATACCTGCGGGCCATCGCCGGCCGAGCTAAATATTTTACCTCCCTTTCAGCTAGCGTGTTGAAGCGCTCCAGCCCCTCCCGCAGTTTGGCAAGTGAGCTGGTTGTGCCTCCCTTATCTACCACCCCCTCCCATTTTTTGATTTCAAGCTCAGTTTCGTTGAGCTGTCTCCGTATGAGTTTTAACACTCCCATTTCCAGGGACATACATCCTCCACAAAAGTACCACTTTGAATGCCTCCCATAATGTGTCCCTTCCCCTCCTGAAAGTAGTTCTGGACCAGACTGTGAAGCTCGCCCCTGAACGCCACATCTGTCATCACCGCTGGTTTAAATCGCCAATAGGAGCGAGCTGTTGCCAGGTCCAGGTGCAGGGACCACAGCACCAAGGAGTGGTCAGAGAACGTTCTCAGTAGCAAAACACAGTCTTCCGTCCGGTGTACGAGATAGGGGCAGACAAGGCTCAAGGCTATAATCTAGCCGGGACGACGTATTATGAGCTGTCGAGTGGTGTGAACATTCTCCCCCCTCCGGATTTCTCCCAACTCCAGTGCACTCATGGCGGCCAAGACGGCCTCCGCTGCCCTAGTGTTGCCTCTCCCCACCCCCTGTCCTATTCCTGCGTAGGGCTAGTGTCACGTTGAGGTCTCCCGCCCACACTATGTTGGTGTGTAAGTATTTTTGTCAATGCCCTAACAGGATGTTAAAGAATTCCAGGTCATCCACGTTCGGACCATATATGTTAACAAGCGTGAGCATCATGGATCCCGAGCACCCCGAGACAATGACGTATCTCCCTTGTGGATCAATCACAGTGTCATTTACGCAAAATCCCAGTGACTTGTGTACCAGTGTCATTACTCCCGCCGAGTATGCTGAATATGAAGTGTAGTGTTTGCAGTTCCCCTAGCATCTGGCAACCCCCTCGTTTCCCTTCCCCATGAGGTGGGTTTGCTGTAGCATAACTATCCTGGCACTGTGTCTCTCACAGTATTGTACCACCCTACAGGCTTTGCGTGTATTATTGAGGCCCCGTACATTCCAACTGATTACTTTACACCCATAACTAGGATGGGGGCTGAAAACAAAAGCAACTCCCTGCCATTCGGACATCTATCCTGCAACCCAACCTTTGACCATTTTCATGAGATGTAAATCTTTTTGAACTAACTTAAACCACCAACACCCATAACAGCCCCACCTCCCACCACCACGAACACCATCCTGGCCACCCCCCATCCACTCTGCCCACCCCCAACCAGCAGTGACTGAGGCCCATCCCCTGAAATCTCTCAACAACCAATTTACCATGGAGTACAGCCCGGTGTCGCAGGACACCCCCGCCCAAGTGACCTCCACCTCTGGACCTCAGGGATGACGTGAAACATAACAATACTTTCAGGCATCACCGGACTAATTCATTACATTTCCAGATAAAGCTTATCGAAACCCATCAGGGGAACCCCACATTTAGCTTCAGTTCGACCAACAGTTAGTCCAAGCAGGTAGTGTAGAGCCCCCGGGTACAGTGTCAAATCACCTCACTGTCCCAGGCACATAATTTATAAGATCCAGCAGGTCACTTCAGCAGGGATTCGATGAAGTCATGTACAGCCCCTGGATCTGTGAAGAAGTGGGCCTGCCCATTATACTGGACCCTCAATTTGGATGGATATTGTATTGAGTATTGAATCGCACGGTCTCGCAGCGCCCTCTTCGCCATCACAAAGGACATGCAGGCTTTTTGGACCGCTGGGGCGAAGTCTGGGTAAAAGGACACTTTGGTGTTCTCGTCTATGAGGTCCCCAAGTTCTCTTGCCCTGCGCAGTATGATGTCTCGGTTTCGATAGTTAACAATTTGCACAATAGCTGGGCGGGTGTTCTGCCCTGGTCTTGGAGCAATTTGTGACACCCGGTGTGCCCTCTTCACCAAGAACTTGGAGGACAACGTTGGGCCCTGTAAGACATCTTTAATAAAGGTCTCCATGAATACTACCATATTTTGTTGCGAGATTGACTCAGGAATCCCCACCACTCTGATATTATTTCTTCTCGACCTTGCCCCCAAGTCTTTGTTCTTGTCCCTGATGGTCTTTACTTCCCTTCGCAGTTCCTGAATTGCATGCATATTATCGTTGCTGGTGTCTTCAAGTGCACTGACCGGGGTCTCAACCTCAGAAGTTCTGCTGCTTTCCTTATCAATTAGCTCCTGCACTCTATCAACTTTGTACACTAATCCGTCCAATTTTGTGTTGATAGCAGCGAATCACAAGCACATTTCTGCCAGCACAAGGCTTAGCTCCGACACTGGGCTGCCTCCACTCGCTTCGGTAGGTGTCTCGGTCAGGGGCATAGTAGACAGGATTGCATGAGTTTCTGAGGGAGTTGTCAGTGTGTTGCTTTCTTTTTGCAGCCCTTCCTTGTGGCTGAATGATGAGCAAGATTGCTGCTTATTTCCCTTCGCCATATAGCTTCTGAGGGGTGCTCTTTTCCTGTCCCCGGGCCAGTATTCGTGCTTCGGGGGGCACGTAGCCCTGGTCCTTAGCCAGCCCCTGATCTGTAGTTTCTGTGCAGCTCCGGCTCTGTGCTTGGCAGATTTTGTAGCAATGTGTGGCCCGGTGTTGTACTAGGTTCGGCCACCCAGCGCTATTCATCCTGCAGTCTGGTAGCGGTATTGTTGTTGTGTGCCCAGGGGGAGCACGGCCTCCAGTCTTTGTGGCCACCTCTTGTGGACTCCAACCCTGTCCTCCAATCGCCACTGCCAACGGCCCACTTACGATTTTAACCTGTCTGGGTTATCCAGAATGGTATTCGCCAAGTTCTCCCCTGATGTATCCTGTGATGTACCCGGGATTAAAGCCCCCCCCCCTGTGGGGTCTTCGCCAGCTCATTCAGGGTGCTTCCTACTACACTCTGTTCCACAGTCTGCTGGTACTTTCACCTTCCGATGCTGGGGTTGCGGCTTCTCAGGAAATGGTGCATTGCTATTATATATATATATATATATAACACAAAACCTTGTTAAAGGGACGTTATGGTTAAGTTGCACTACCAAATGCCCAGGAAATTCAATGGAAAAACATTGTTACAGGGACGTTATGGTTACAGGTAAAACCGAAAAAACCCGAAATTCGACAGTTATGGTAAGCTAAGCAACCATAACTCATGCCACCAGTGTGCACTGCAAGGACTAACACCCATGACATCAAAGAGGCCATCAGAAATCTCATGATGACAACTCGGATTGAAGGACAAAGAAGCAGTGGGCCGGCTGCCGCCTTTCCAAGAATGACGGTGGGTACTTTCATGTACATCATTTGCCACATCTGCTGCGGGCAACAAGAGGGGTACTCCTGTAGGGCAGCAGAGCTGTAAAACAACCTTTCCAAAGCAAATGCTGTGCTACAGACCCTTACCTGGCAAAGGGCATTATATTGTACATGTAGTGCAATGCGCTACTGTGCACATGAAGGTACTTGGAAGTGCATTGCAACGGTCGTTACAGGAGCATTACAATGAGTACCGCCTTTGTAGGTGTTTGCCACCCAATAATTCCGTCTCTCGGCACGTCCCTTATAATATCTAGACAGGTGCTGTCCCTTCCCTACTGGTTTTTGCTGGCTTTCCTTCTGTGGCGTGTATGAGAACACGATAATAAATAAATAAAGATGCACTGGGGAACGAAAAAAGGAAAGCAAAGAAAACACTTTTCACAGATGAACAACGGAATTGCCAGTGCACGCATGCAGGGCGGGAGGCGTGGCATTGTGGAGAACACTGTAGTGCAGTCGGTTAGAAAGGAGTGTGCTGTACAAAGAGGTTTCTTTACGTGTTGCAGAGCGTTTTGAAGACCGTCGCAGCGCAACACTTACTGCAAGAAAATATCACTACTTGCAAGAAAGACACCAAGCCATTTTAGATGGGGTGTGCAGAAATCGTGATAGCTGGCACAGTAAGTTGAACGTTGTATGTAGGGAAAAGTACTCGTCCTGTGAAACGTCATAATGGCATGGACGAAGTATGCCATTGGCACATGACAAAGAAATGCACAAATACACTTCTTTGCAATGTACCACGCTGTTTCCATTGACGGACCAAACAGAAAATGACGCTACCACATCAGTAGCTGCATACTGCGATAGAAAGTGGGCAAGTGCCTCCTTCGTCGCAAACGGCACTGGAACTCCTGTAACATGCTTTGCAATGTTCCATGCACAGTGAACAACAATAATGTCGACATGTTTGCGTATCGCACACAACCCAAAATCAGGTACTTCATTGTACCTAGTCGATAGCAGTACACATGTACATCATAGATTGGTAAATGAATACCGAGTGCAGTGTTTTGCATTCATTTTCACTGAATGTATGTCAGCATACCCTGAAATCCGCACGCTGTGCCTCGTAAAACACACCCCCTTAACGGCACTCTCTGCATTTCTGTGAACAAATACACAGTGTAGCTCTGTCAGGCTGCACACAACATAACACACAACCTTCATTGCTCAAACCCGTAACCTCGGCAGGCCCATTTCTATGTGCGTCATCTGCAAAAGGGGCGTATGTACTACGTGCCACCCTGCAACTATCGCAATATTTGCAGACTTTTCGTGCTGCACATGCGCGGGAGTTGGAAAATAACTTTCTACCAGGGGAGCGCACGTTGTTGGGTGTGTGGCTCTTAAATGAACCTTTGTTTTTTTTTGTTTTTAAAAAAAATATATATATATTTTTTTTAAATGTGCTTCCCTAGAAATACTTTCTTTGCGGTTTGCATACGTGAATGTGTATTTTGAACTGCACTCACAATCCTTCAGTAGGGTCTTCGGTGCAGTCTGTAGATTGTGCACGAACATTTCATTGCCACTGGCCGACAAAGACATGCCATTTCCCTTGAAAAGGTGTATGTATAGGGAAGCAATGTTTTCATTCTCACAGGAGAACATCCCAGCAGCACTCAAGCAGTCACACATGCTTCTGTTGGTGAGACCTCTTCCGACCTCTGGCTGCGGACAGGAAGCATTGGAATAATGCCAAGCGATTCTCGGCAGTATACATGAGAAAAGCTCCTTAACAGTAGGAAAAATGCGCTGCACTGCTTTCATCAAAATCTTCAGTTGAATGAACACACGAGAACAAAGCATGAAACCCAAAAAGAAGCCTCCAAAATGCACAATCACAACGTGTACAGTTGCCGAAGAGGCCCTGTGTCGACATTCTAGAAGCAGTCCACCAACACAGCACGATTCCATACCACTCCACAAAACATCCACTCCCTCCAAACCTAAATTGCTAGACAAGTCTTCTTGGAGGGCCTACATGCACAGATTTTCCACAAAGTAATCACACACGATGAAAACCGTCGGCCTTGCCATGTTTCCCAGCCGCAGTACACAAAGTTCTGGAAAAGTGAATGCCTCCCTTTCCCGTGACGCACACCCAGAGCACCTGATTGGCCAAAGGCCATAGTCCCATTTCCATTGTCCAAGATGGTGAGAAGGGCAAAATGTGGCACGTGTCTTTCCCCAAACACTGCGTGGGAGGCGCCCCTGTAAAGAAAGAGGACCTCTTCACCCTATTGGTGCTCTTTTCTGTAACATACACCCTGAGCACCTCATTGGCCAAAGGGCAAACACAGAATGTGGCACGTGCCTTCTCCAAGTACCGCCAGGGCCGCCAACCAAGTAAAGGCGGAGGACTCCTGCTTCCTATTGGCACACGTTCTTCTGATGCACACCCTGAGCAGCACATGATAGGGCAATCGCTACATCCCATTTCCATAGTCCAACATGGTGAGGAGCGTCGAATGTAGCACGTGCGAGTCCCCAAGTACATCGAGGGCAAGTCCCCAGTGCAGCAGGAGTCCCTCTTCCGATTGCCGCACATCCTAAGCAACTCATTGGGCAATCCCCACAGTTTAGTTTTCGTGGCCGCCACCCGCAAAATCCCTGCATGTGACTTTCGTGCTGCATGCGGCAGTGGGGGAATAACTTGCATCCAGGGCAGCGGGAGTTCATAGTAAGGGACGACTCTTTAAAAGAGTGTTTTTTTTTCATTTTAGATCCTTCTACAAAAACACCTTTTTTTGTCTGTTTTCAGTAGCTTTTGAGTTTTTTTCTACGCACATTAGTTCAGTAAACTCTTCGCTGCATCCTGTAGACCAGCAAACGAAACTGCTTTGCCAATGGAGGACAACAAAATGGCATTTTCTTGGAAACACTCTGCATGTCAACAAGTAATAAGGTCACTGTTGCAGAAGAACATTCCACGAGCGGACAAACAAGTGTTCATGCTTCTGTTGATGTGACACCTTCCTTCGCCTGACTCGGCACAACATCCATGAGCAGTAGGCCATGCTCTTCGCGGTATTGTAGATGAGAGAAGCACCTTGGCGTGGGAAAAAGCATTCTCACGAAACTCAGCAACCACCTCAGTCCACGGGACAAGTGTAAGCAAGGAAGGTAACCCATATGCATGCCACCGTTAGAAATTATGGTAACACCTAATACTGGAAACGTGGCAAGGTCTTTGCAAAGTGCATGCATATCGACGAAATGGCACTCATACACACCATTCCACGATGCGTCCACTCCTTCCAAACTAAAATTGCTGTCAAGGTTTCTTTGCAGAGCACTCTTGTGCACCTCTATTACAAAGGGAGCACCTACAGTCAACACAATACGTTTCGCCGTGTCAGTCACCCTCAGTACGCAGAGTATAATGTGCAACCGTTTCACCTCCCCTTCCTGTTAACCACACCCGTTCTACTTGATTGGCTAATCCCCAAACTGCCATGGCAATTGGGCAAGGTGATGTAAAGGGCAGATTTTGCCACATGCACATCCCAAAATAGTGCATGGGCTGCACCCCTGTAAAACTGGTATAGTCCTCCTTCCCTTTGCACTATCTTGTCTACAGCTGTACCTCATTAGGTTGCTGGTAAACAGGCACACACGCAGCCACCAATCGCGTTAAATGGCGCCATCAACGAACACTGTCATTGCTGTGCAACAATTGAAATGTACCGTTACACATTGACAGTACAAATGTCATGCCATTCCATAGTAGGTCCACTGCAAAGTTCAATGAAAGTATGCACGATTACTCACTCCGCATGCAGCCACATGGCCACCCAGGATGTGGGACGTGCCATCCTGAAAGTACTGTGTAATCCACTACCTTTTCGTGATATTGAAGATGGGGTGGTGGTGGGTGGTAAACAATATGAAACAAGGTAGGGGGAATCAGTCTTCCAGCGTATACGTGTGAAAGTTTTTTTGTCTTTTTTTTTTAAGTGCTTGCACACACATTTTTTATGTATTTTCTCTTTGTATTCATTTCTGTTTACCTGACCTCAGATTTTTACAACATTCTGGTCAATGATTCTTGCACAGTGTGGAAGAAAATGGCATTACCAGTGGCGCTCAAATAAATGCCATTTCTACGGAACCACTGTATATTTTGTGATCTCATGATCTCATAGTGAGTGGAGAACATGTCAGCAGTCTGCATAAACCGATGCATTAAATCTGTTTATAACACACCTTCCAATTGCTGGCTGGGGACAAATTACACAGTCAAGGACCCACACTTCTCTTGGTGTGATGCATGAGAAAACCACCCTGGCAGTAAGGAAAATATGCATCACTACGGTCAGCAACCTCATCAGTAGACGGATTAACTGTCTACACGGCATGTAACCCAAATGTGCACTTCCATAGTGCACCACGACACAGTCCACGTTCGTGACGGATGCCACATATCTGCAAAGGCGAACCATCCCGCCGAAACTGCAGTCACCCTGACAGACCCAGAAATCGGCCACTCCTTCCAACCCGAAATTACCAACAACGCCTCTTTGCAAGCAACACCTGTGCAGATGGCACACAAAGATATCATTGACGATAAACGCGGTCCGTCTCTCCATGTCCATGTCGACCACCCTCACGACACAATATTGTGATGAAATGGTAACGCCCCTTCCTATGACCCACCCCCTAATTGTCTATTTACCACAATTCCATTTCCATTTCCATTTCCACCCTGCTCATAATGGGAGGATGAGCATGTGCGCTTTCCCATCTACAGTGAGGGCCACGGCCCAATAAAGCTGTGCCAATACTTCTTTCCTTACCATTCAGCACTCTCAGTACACGTTCAGCTTGTTTGCAAAGCCCCTCCCCCAGAAATATCTGCTAAAGAAGGCAGTATTGCAGCATCCACAAACATCCTAAAATGCCCACAGCACACCTTTAGGTATGCAGACAACATTGCAACCCTTTCCACACCCACCGCAACACTGCACACCAAAGCAAGCAACCATGTGGCCACCCAATATTATGCACAATATTATCCTCAAGCCATAGAACACCCATGCACGAAAACGTGTCGCACTTAGCAGAAGCCACAACCATAGTGCAGCCTGCACCAACCCTATGCACTACCGATCACACACTATTGTGTCACTGCCTATGCACCCCACCTACACAACATTGGGCCTACTTCAATACATTTTCACACAGCAGAGTAACCAACCACATATAAACTGCCCTTCAACCATACCCACTTCCATAGTCACATTACGTACACACTGCACCTTGTGGCCACACTACCCAACTTCTCACGACACCATCTCCTCTTGCACACAAAATACTGTGGCATGTTCCAACTATCACCACAACCATAGAATGCACAATTCACGCTTTGCAATTCACTTGGTCTGCTGTAGCATGTCGACAATGTACTTCACATGCATTTCCCAAACATCACCCTGTGCCGCATTCACTGCCAAATCCGCATTGCTCCAGTGGGTCTGCACCTTGCACACATTCGCCCCACTGTAATTGAACAATGCATGTCAGCATATCGCCAACTACCACTATGCACATATGCACCACTGGCACAAGCATTGGAACTAGTGCCCACACAGCATGACTTTTCTCTGCAGCAACTCCAAACACAGAGCACAGCCATGGAGGTATGCAGTAACAAATTACAACAGTTACCATAATGTGCAAACAAGACACTCTCTCCCGCATCCCTGTGCACTTTCAGTCACATACTATGAGTGTACCCACTACCATTCACAAAGTATTGTACCACTGCCAACTTACCCACAATCTACTTGCAACAGGGGCCTATAACGGCTGAAATGGGCTCCACACCCATTCCTTACATGCCACCACTCTCTTACTCATGCACATTGAAAAATGCATTACTGGCCTGCGTGTCCTCCAGGCTTAGGCTCTTGAATTCATGGCCTACGGCCTACGGACTACGGCCATGCATCCAATGATCTAGGCCAATAACACACTCATGGCAACATAATGCCACCATGCATGTCTCCATGTCAGCTTAGACACCACTGCCACCAACACTCGTACCCAACCTGTACACCGCCATGGCGCTACGCAGCAGCAAATGCCAACAGTTAACATGATGGCCACATGGGCAGCTACCATTTTGCACAAACGTACCACACGTAGGTAGCAGCACTTCACCCCAACTGCCCCACACCATAAAACATGCAATTAAGAACATTGGTCGCACTTACTAAAATACACAAATATACGACATCCTCCACCGCCTCTACCCACAGCCATGCACAAATTACTGTGTCACTGCCAACCTACCCACAATCAGTCTACAGCACTAACACTACTGAAACCAATCGGCACACACCGCACTTTGCAAGCACCACCCTATACCGGATACAGACTGAAACATGCCTTCTTGCAGTGTGTATGTTGCCGCCCTACACTCCTCAGTGCATGCCCTAGAGCCTACGGGCTACGGTCTTTGACCATGCACCCCATAGTGTAATCCTTCCACAGACACACCGCACCTTCATTCAGCCATGCATGCCTCCATGTTCCCAACTACCGCTTTCCATCCGCAGCGCACCGCCACCCGTGCTCCCACCCAACCTATCTCATCTGCAATTCACTCCTCATCTGCAAATGAGCTGCCACCACTCACCACGAAAGCAGTTCCTTGCAAACAGGTCATGGCAGAAACTAAGGGACCGTTACTACAGCTGTCTCCAATCACTACAGAAAATAGCCTGCGTATGTCTCTTGAACCACTTCTCACTCCCCCAGCCATTCCTTCCTTTATGGGTGCCGTCACAATGCATATGGTACATTTTTCAGACCCTGCCGCTGCCGCACTGCCTCCGATACACCATGGGGCTTTTCCAAAAAATGTTAACACACAGCACGCTTCCCTCCAGCCAACCACCGGCCGCGTCCAAACTTCTCTGACACCACGCCGTACTGTGATCCAATTACACTTCTGTCCGCGGAGCGAACAGGGAAATGGGTCCGTGGAGTGGACCCAGATATCACTAATTTTTTGGGGCGTACATTTCTGTCTTTTGTAACAAATTTACCTGTCCGATTCCCCCGAACACACAAAATCACGCTTTCTGGCCCGAGCCTCCGCTCCTGGTGAAAATCCGTCCAACCTTTCGACCTGTAGCCGTGCGCAAAGGTTTTCCCCGTTCAGTCTATGGGAAAAAAATATATTTTGTGACTCCCCCTTTAAACCCCCCCGACCCCCCACACGAAACCTCGCCCAACTTGGTGAACAAATTCAGAGCCACCCATATACTTTTTTTGCAAAGTTTGGTGAGGATTCGTCCAGGGGCAGCAAAGTTATAAGGCGCCGAAAAAGTGCTCTTCCTATGAGTTTAGCAACTTAACCATAACTACAACTATATATGGGAAATTTGTGGATGTGGATCACGTCTGTTCAAAATGTTCACCATACTGCCCAACATGCTACAAACCTGAAATTTGGAATGTGGATAGGTTCCAAGGTGTAGACAATGTACAAAGTATTTAATATACATTTTCAATTTTTCTTTTTACGTTTTATTTAAGCATTCTGCAACACTTGGATATGTGTGTGTCTGTTGGAAATGTTCATCATACTTCCAAACATGCTACAATCCTGACATTTTGACATTTGGGTAGGTTCCATGCTGTAGATAATGTAAAAAGTATAAAATATAAATATACCTTTGTCTAATTTTTTTTAAGGGGTGAAATTTGTGGATATGTGTGTGTCTGTTCGAAATGTTCAGCACATTTTCCAACATGCTGCAAACCTGAAATTGGGCATGTGGGCAGGTTCAATGGTGTAGACTATGTAAAAAGTATATAATATAAATATATCTTTGTCTAAAAAAAATGTTTTTAGGAACTTCTGTGTGAAGCACAAGTTCAACTGCTAGTGTATGTTATGTTATTTTGCATTTGTATAGCGCCTTATGTACCATTGGTATAATCTCAAGGCGCTGGTAGGTTGAACGCCCTCGGGAATCGCAGTTCAAGTCAGTTGAGAGAGTGAGAGTCGTAACGTGCGTGGGCGCACGAGGTATGTGTGCAGCTGTTGTGGTTGTTGCATGATAGCTGCTTCTTAGCGGCAAGTGTGGTGCTGTGGAGATCAGTTGAATGTGTTCAGTCTGGGGGGTGGATATCCAGACTGAGTTCTGGCTGCGTTAGGCCTGAGGAGACACCTAGGCTAGCTGGTATGTGCTTGCTAGCAGTGTTTTATTAGGATGATGGGTAGTTTGATGAGTCATGTTAGTATGAGAACAGCTTTACTGAATGTGTCATAGTACTGCTGTGTTCTAGTTGAATGGTGGTGTATAGGAGAGAGTAAGCGTGGTAGTGCGATAATGTGGTAATCAGTAAAGTGTATGCGACCAGGCACACTCAATGATGTTGGGAATACCTTCAAAATTCAACTTTTAACACAGTGACGCTATTAGGGCACTATTTTCTAAGTTCAACTTTAACACAGTGACGCTATTAGGGCACACTTTCTAAGTTTAACTTTAACACAGTGACGCTATTAGGGCACACTCAATGATGTTGGAATACCTTCTACAGTTACGCTATTAGAGTATATACCAATAGGCTCTACAAAGTTGAACTGCACTCATGCTGCTTCTACATTTTTACTTTTTCTGTTATTTGTGTACTCTAACATGTTTTCGGTTTGAAAATAGTTATTACAGTAATTTGTTTCCATACCTTATACATAACAAACCCAATAAAATGCAAGCATGGATTTTTGCATTCGTTTTTGGGAATACACATGCAAATTCAGTGCATCGTTCCAAAGACTGCACCATGTTAAACTCATTGAATTTGTGGACACCCAGATTGCTGTTGTCAAATAATGTTTAATGGGTTTGTTCTTTGAATGGATGATCGACTTACTCCGTAGGGAGAACTGCACCTGCAGAGACCAGCACAGAATAGCATCAGTAATTGATGGGGCATGGTGGCAGGGGTACCACGCAGCTTAATTTCCACAGAGACATGCCAGAGTTATATTGACTAAGAAGTACCCTTAATCCTCCCAGTAGGGGAGCAAAGTGGGCCTAAGTGGAGCAGTCTGTGTCAGTCTGGTGAGGCCACGGGGCGACATGCCTGCCACATAGAGTGTTGTGAAAAGACCCAGACCTGTGAGCGCAGCAAACCCCCAGTTGACTGTGGCGTTACCTGGACCTGGAAACTAGTTGCGTGTCATGATTCTTTTCCTTGAAGAAAGAGTTGTTTTCTTTCTGAGAAGCATCAGTTTATGAAACATTAGCAGTACCCACCCAGCGTTGCCCTGGTCTGTAGCTGACATGCATGTGTGAGCGTGCTATAGCCTTTTGTATATTATGTTGTGTCCTAACTTCCTATTTTTGAAAAATCGCAAAATTTACAATCGCCAATACTGGTAGCACAGGGCTGAACCACGCTCTACCCCTCTGCAGTGAGCATGGGTGTGGTTGGTCAGATTTCACCATTGCCAGTACACCCCAGACTGGTATGCCGACCTTGGGCCAAAACATCAGCCCACCAACTGTTGTGGGGCTGGAACCAACAATCGCAAAATTGGCAATCTCCCAAAATCGATCATACTGATAGCACGGGGCCGAATCCAGCCCTGTACAGGACGAATGGGTGGGGTTGGTCAAATTTCACTGTCGCCAGTACACACAAGACTGTTATGCCGACCGTGGGCCAACGTTTATGCCGACCAACTGTTATGGGGCTGGAGCCAACCCCGAACATACAAACATACTTTCACAAATATATATATATAGATTTGTAATGGTCTTTCAATCCCTTTGTGGGCTCTGATGGTGGCAGAATTCATAAGGACTATACTGTGTGGATTATTGTATTGCTTTTATATGTTTGTTTTAGTTTTTTTTATTTCTCAATGGCCAAACATAAATCAAATAATTGCTTTCACCTTTTCACAGTACCAATAACTCTACTTTGATAACAGCTCCCATAAAGGAGTGTAATGTTCTGAATAATGAGGTCAAATCAGCATTGAATGGTGTGTGAACAATCAACGTAATTGCATTAACTCAGAGTCTCTGAAATGTGGAAATCTGAAAGTCCCAAATCAGATAACTCAATTTAAAAGTGGTTCAATGTACCTCTCGAGAAAAAAGCGACTAATGGGTCAAGTATGCCAGTAAGTCGGATGAATCCTAACTTGACCTGTATATCATCTGCCATATAGGAGGATCATTTGAAATACTCTGCAAACTTTACCAAGAAGAGGAGATACATATTTTTCTTTTCTGTTAGAAGTTTATGCAGATAAATTAGACATTGTGAGGAATAGCGCTGTTCCCCACAGACCTTCCAAATGTCTGTGGACTGGTGAATATCAAACACAGATCTCTCAATGGTCTGGAAAGGTGGGTAGGGTTGGGTGCCTGCACCGTCCCAATGTTCTAAGGAGCAAAATATGAGGGTTAAATACCAATAAATCTCACTTGGCAGACAACAGTAAACAGTAAGCCCACGCCCATGGAATACCTGTATCCTCGGATTCCTGTCTCGGAATCGGAGTGAGACGAAAGGTTGGCTGATGAGTACCCTTCGTTGAATGACCTGTAGGCTCCCAGCGGAAGAGCAATAACAGTAATAATTTCACTGAAATGCAGGAGAGACCATTGCTTGTATTCTAGACCCTTTTTAGCTATAGTCTTAAGGGTTATAGCTTAGCTAGTTATGTCACTTGTGTGTTTATGGAGACATTTTTCTGTCAATGAAATTGATTGCATCTTTGTGTTTTGCTGTAATCTGTACCTGCTGATCAGCCTTATGAAGAGATAGTTAAGCCTGTGGGTTGAGTTTACATACCAAAAGATGCACCAGTGTGCTTTTAAAGTCTAGTTTGTATATACTGAGGCACTGGTGTGGTGTGAGGTTAAGGTGAAATGCTCATTGCCTGTGCCACCCCCGCCCCAATCTCCCATGTGCATATAGACTTACTCTTGGTCTCCATTTTATTGTGGGCTCCCGTTTGCTTCTATGGCATCTCACTCTGGAAATCTCTTCCCCTCTTTGCTTCAAACCAAACTGGCCAAGTTCTGAAATTCTCCTCTTCTCCAGCATTGTATCTTTCATGGATTCATATGATTTGAATATTCCGATAGGCTGGGAATCCTCTGTAACATTTTGTTATAGCTTATAACAGAGCTTTAAAGCTCGCTCTAGTTGCCCACCCATGTCCTTTTGGGTGTATTCTGCCTGAGCCAGTGGGACGTCGTGTGACAAGACCCACCCAGGAGTCCATCTTCAGATTCTCCATGCACATCGTCCTGTGGAGTCCTCGAGGCTTTCTCTCCTGGAGAAAAAAAGCCACAGACAAGCATAGTTCTTCAAAACCTTAAGATACCTCTTCACAACTTTATAAAAACAACATCTAATACAGATAAGTGTTTTTTACTTTCATGATATGGAAAAAAACGGAAAGCTTTTCAAGGAATGCCAGTCATGTGGAATTAAGAATGTGTATGAGGGAGACAAGCATTCTGAATGTATATACTGTCTATACCGAAATCAAATTCAGGAAGATTGTGAAATGTGTGCCACCTTTAGCACAAAAACCCCAAAGGGTAGAAAAAGGAGCCTAACCCTTTTGCTGAACGAGGGCAGATACCCCCTTCAGAGACTGAATCCTCTAGAAGTGTGGTGGAGGATAGATCAGACAGGCCAAAAACCTATAAAAGGGCCATGTCTGAGGAGATAATGTCTTCTTCTTCTTCCGCTACCTTCAAGAGGAAAAAAGAAGGAAAAATCCATCGGTCCGACGAGGCACCCGCCTAGGATGAAAGCGATGTTATAATCTGATGTAAACGCTCCATCAACGAGCGCAGCTATTCCAGCCGGCACCCAAAAACCACCTTTGACCGCACCACGATCGTCCACTATACATCATTGTCGACGACAGTAAATCCATCATCAGCCTCATCATCGTCGACGGGTAAACGGAAATCTTTGTCGACGATAATATCGTCCACACACCCGTCCACGACAACTGTGCCCACGAAGACCTGTCACCGGCAAAGTCGGCTGCTTCCCCGTCCACGTCGATGGTGCCATCCACGGAAAGCCAAACAATGGTGACGTCAGCATTGACATTACATGGCAAGTCACCAACACCTTTTCTGTCTGCGTCGTCAACAGTGGGGGGACACGAAAAAAGGAAATTAGAGCGTCCTCATCTATGGGCACCCAGAAAATATCAAAAATCAGAAAAACTGAAGTAAAACTGGGAAATATAAAGCACAAACACGAGTCTGGAGACAAATATATAACAGCTAGAAAGGAACAAGAGCCAACAGAGGACTCTGCACCTGTACAACAAAGCCCAATAGTTCTTAAACTGCCTGTCAGACCCATACACTTGCCTGATTTCTTGGACGACAAGGCAATAGTACCAGGTTATGGGGAACTATCTTCACCTCAGCCACCCGAGGGAGACACTGATCACCCTAGGGTGTCCAAGGGTCCAACCCTGTCTCTGGTCTTGTCATTTCCTCCAGACCAGATACTTGAGCAACCTATTGATTCAGAATTTGAACAGTGGTACTCACCCCAGTCATCAGAGGGAGACCAATATTTGCCACGAGAAACACCTCTCGGTCCAAGGTTATAGGAGTTACTGGAGCCGGCATTGGCAATCCTGACGGCCCCTCCACAGCC
The DNA here is from genome assembly GCF_040938575.1 of Ambystoma mexicanum. NCBI lineage: Eukaryota > Metazoa > Chordata > Amphibia > Caudata > Ambystomatidae > Ambystoma > Ambystoma mexicanum. Next base: position 172,842,411 of record NC_090923.1, on the reverse strand, counting down.
AACAGAACCTTTACTCAACCAACCGTCTGTTATCATTACAGGTATTCTCTACTCTTCAGTCCCTACTTCAACAACTGGCTAACAGTGAACCAGTCCCTCCACCCCCCACAGGCACCCGATGAGGCACCAGGCCTTTCGGGGGAACCCTGCAGGTCTGACAAAACGGCTACAAGACACTAGGTGAATGAACCAAGAGGCAATACACTGACCTGGTATGTAATCTTACTGCAAAGAGAATCCCCTATCATGCCTATGAGGCGCACATGACTGAACAGAACCAGCAGCCCCATTAGAACTCGAGGGGTTTCCCAAGGCCACAACATTCCCCATACAGTCCAGAAGTTTGAGAACTCCAATCCTCTCCCACGGACGATGAGGAAGGTAATCGGAACACCGACACCTCTACCTCAAAATGACTGCAACCAGATAACTGAGAGGACTCAGACTTGGATCTAAACCAAGACTATGAAGACCTGTCTCGTCAGTCTCCACCGCAAAGGTAAAAAATGTGCAGTACCACCTGACAATGACAGCAGGAAACAAGACGCATTTGACAAGAAAGTCCTGGCCACACGAGTCACGACAGTAAAAGTGGCTAAATCACTGCTAAAAGATAAAAACAAGCTGGTCCTGGACATCCTAAGAGATGGGGAAGATGCTGTTACGCTCACCTGATATCCCCGGAGGCGTCTGGAAGGCTCTGAGATCTGGAACCCTGGATCCGTAGGTGCCCAGTGCTGAATAATGAATCTGCAATTACAGAAGGGAGGATTTGTGATATCTATCTCTAATGGGTGAATCTCCCACCTCCCTCTGACCGATTCCCTTCCCACAGGGTTCTTTTCTCACCTTAGTTATTTGTAGGGTGAGCTATCCGTCCTGCGTTTCATGTGCAGGGGCGCTTGACGTTTGTTGGCGAGCTGCCCGAGTTGCTTCACTGGTGCAGCCCAGGCCTGCTGTGACCCGGAATCTGCTGGTAGGCAGGTAGGTTTGTTCATTGTAAGTCTTTGTTCTGTTTATGGTGGGAATTCGTTAATGTCTTTATCTCCTTTTTTTCAGGTGAAAAAGTCTTGATGTTGGCATGCCGGTTGGAGAGGCATGTTTCTTTTTTTTAAAACCTTTATTTTTGGTTTTTGTAATTTTCTGTTAAAACATAGAAACAAATACTCACCCACATTAGGGTGGACTTAACTCTGCGCCGTGTTCCTCCCATCCCTCGTCCCCCCTTTCCTCCCCGCCAGTCCCCCCCGCTCGGCCCAAAGTTCAACTGTTTGTGATGTCCTGGTTCCAGGTCGATGTAGCATGGAGATGGTGCTGCTCGTTCCGAGCCCTCATCGAGACTCCTCTCCCATGTTTGAGGCAATTGGTTGGCTGGTGGAGGCCTCCTCTGATTCTTTAAGCAGGAATATTATCAGCGGACCCCAGATGTCTGGAGGGCGGGCATGAAGGGGAAGTTGTTTGACAAAGTCTGTATCCACGTCCTGGCAATAGAGGATGTCCCTGCGCCAAGCGCTGAATGTTGGGGGGGGGCCTCGACCCCAGGACATGGCCACTCTCCTCCTGGCCAGTGTTAGCAGAAGTCCCGCCAGCTTTCTGGTCGGGGCGGGGAGCAGCCTCGTCATGCCCAGTAAGGCAGTTGTGTGGCTTGGTTGTATTGCCTCTCCCACTATTGCTGCTGTTGTCTCTAGGACTTGATTCCAGAACGGAGTTATTTCGGGGCAGTCCCATGCCAAGTGGACGAAGTCTGCTGAGTGTACTCCACATCTCACATTTTGCCTCTGCTTCAGGGTGATGTTTATTAGCTTTCGCAGGGGTGTAGTAGGTCTGGTGTAGAAAGTTAAAATGGATTAATTTAAGTCGCGAATTGAGAGCGATTTTTGAAGTCTGCTTCAGGATGTAGGACCAGTCTTCCTCTGATATTGTACTATGCAGGGACCTTTCCCATCTGGTCTTCGTATCAGAAATAATAGCTTTATAGATTTGTGACACCAACTTGCCTTCCCCTTGTGCTTGAATGACGTTGTGTAACAGTTGCCAGGTCTGAGGCTGACGTGGGAAGTCCGGCAGGAGCGCTTGAAACGTGTATCGGGTCCTAAAATAGAGGAATATATCCAATGCGGAGTTGCCGCCCTTCGATTTTGTTTGTTGCGGGGTTATAAAGCCGTCTTCAGTGAAGAGATCTCCCAAGGTCTCAATTTTCAGTTTATCGGCCCATTGGTGGAATACTTTTTCCGACGTTAGTGGTACTCCTGGGATGAATTTCACCGGCAACAGGGGAGAGTATCTCGTTTTTACCCCGTATCTATGGGCTAATCTGAGCCAGGCTCTGTATGTTGACAGCATTACGTTCATGTTGGCGTTGGGGATGGGAATTTGACTGATGATGACTGCGGTTAGCAGGTTTGCTGTTGCTAGCGCTCGTTCCACCTGAACGTGAGGCCTGATTGTGTGGGTAGCATACCAGTGACTGAGAAATTGCGCTTGTGCTGCCCAAAAGTATTTCTCCAGGTCTGGGAGTGCGAGGCCACCGCTCGCCACTGGAAGTGTTAGTGTTGTGTATGCTACTCTGGCTGGTTTGTCTGCCCATAGTAGTTCGAGGACCATGCTTTTTATTCTTTTTAGATAAGTTTGGGGAAGGAATATTGGAATGTTGGTAAACAGGTAGAGTAGTTTTGGTAGGATCACCATCTTGACTAGAGAAACTCTTTCCCAGAGCGTTAGTGGTAGGGTCTTCCATCTTGTCACTTTTTCCTGAAGGGACTTAGTCACCACTTCGTAGTTGTCGCGGAATACCTCGTGGTAGCTTAGGGACACTTGAATTCCCAGGTATCGGACGTTGGATGTTTTCCATGTGAGTTGAAAGTCATCTTCGAAGGGTTTGGTGGCTGGGGTCAGCGGGAATATTATGGACTTTGATTGATTTTCAGGCCGGAGGCTGTTCCGAATTTGATGACCTCCCTCATGACTGGGTTCAGGTTCTCTTCGGGATCGCGGACGAACAGGACCACGTCGTCCGCATAGAGAGATATGATAAGCTTGTGCGGTCCAATGACGATTCCTCTCCGTTGTCGATGTTCTCTTAGGATGGAGGCCAGTGGTTCCATCACCAGGGCGAAGATCAATGCAGAGAGTGGACAGCCTTGTCTGGTGCCCCACTGGATTACCACTGGAGCCGATTTTGCCGTACCTACGATGATGTTGGAGCGTGGTTCGTTGTACAGTAGCGATACCAGTTTGATGAAGCGGGCGCCCAGGCCCATTCTGGTGAGTATGGCAAACATAAATGGCCATCCCACCGAATCGAATGCCTTTTCGGCGTCGAGGAGGACCGCTATTGCTTGAGTTGAGGGGTCTAGTGCCTCAATGACGCTGAAAAGCCTCCTGACGCCGAAGGTCGTGTTGCGGCCTGGGACGAAGCCTGCCTGGTCCGCCAGGACGAGGGTGGGCATCAATGGTAGTAGCCTTTTGGCCAGCACCTTTGCAAGTATCTTGTTGTCGAGATCGAGGAGGGAGATGGGCCTGTACGATGCGCAGTCCTCTGGAGGCTTGCCCGGCTTGTGCAGGAGAATGACGTTGGCTTCGCGGGAGGAGTCGGGAAGAGTCGCTTTTTCTAGTGCCTCGGCGTATACTGTCGCTAGAAGGGGAGCGAGGGTGGTGGCGAAGGCTTTATAAAATTCTCCTGTTAGGCCGTCTGGGCCTGGAGCTTTTGAGCTAGGGAGGGTTTTGATAGCTTCTATGATCTCCTCTTGTGTGATGAGGTCGTTCAGTGGTTCCCGCAGGGAGTGCTCAACCCAGTATAACTCTGCATTTTCGAGGTACTCCAACGAGACTTGTGGGTCGCTGTCGTGACTGTTGCTGTATAGGTCCTGATAGAAAAGCCTGAATTCCTCCGCTATGTCTTCATCGGAGTGGACGAATTGCCCCTGCCTGGTCCGAATCCTTTCTATAGGTGAAAGTTTGTTGTGTGCTTTGATCAGGTTTGCTAGGAGGGCTCCCGGTTTTTGTCCTTCGCCATATTGTCTGACTAGACTGTTGCGATTTAGAAATTTCACTTCTCGATCCGCTGCGTTGTTGAATTTTTGTAGCTCTACCTTCAGAGCGACTGGAATGTTTGGGTTGGTTGTGCTGGTGCGCTGGAGTTCAAGTTGTTTTAGCTTCACTTCACAGGAAGTCAGCTCCCGCCGAATGAGTTTCAGTATGCCATTCTCTTTGGCGTGGCAGACCCCTCTGATGAAACACTTTAAAGTTTCCCACAGTGTACTTGGCGAGGTCACAGATCCTGTATTGACTTCGAGGAACAGCGCGATCTCTTCTCTTAGTTCGGCAGCGAAAACCTCATCCCGCATTGAGCCGGTTTTGAAACGCCATCGTTGTAGGGGGGGCTTGGGGTGAGTCGAGTTTAGAACGAGGGTTACAGGGGAGTGGTCTGAGAGAGTTCTTGGATGGATATCGCATGGGCCGTTGGTCCACGGGCCGTTCACCGAGGTAAAAAGATAGTCGATCCTGGAGCTTGAGTTGTGTACAGCGGAATAGAAGGTGTATTCCCGCAGCTCTCCTTTAGAAGTTCTCCATGCATCCCTCAGATTGAATGCCTTGCAGATTTCTTTTATTTGAAGGCAGGCCTTGGATGGAGGTTGTGTGGATGTTCTGGACCTGTCTCTCACCGGGTCCAACACTGTATTCATGTCTCCGCCCCAGATTATGGTCGCAGGTTCTTGGTGTGATACATGGGATATTACCCAGCTGAAGTTGTCTGGACCGTCTATATTTGGTGCGTAAGAGTTAACAAAGGTGATTTTCTGGCCTGCTAAGATGCCGCTGACGAGGAGAGTCCTTCCTTCGTTGTCTTTTGCAGTGTGGACAAGCCGGAAGCTGATCTTCTTATGTATTAAGATCGCGACTCCTCTGGAGTAGGATGAGTACGAGGAGAAGTATCTGTGACAGCCCCAGCTTTTAGCCCACTGATGATCCTTCCCCGGGAGTAAGTGAGTTTCTTGAAGCATAGCAACGTCAACTTCATGCCTTCTAAGATACTGGAGTATTTTCCTAGTTTTTGACGGGATGTTACCTCCTCTTATGTTCCAGGTTATGACTCTGAATAGCACGGGTCAGGGTCTATATTGAGTCGTTTTTTGTTCCCTCTGATCTTGCCCGGAAGCTCGGTGGCTGGGCGGTGAACCAGCAGTGGTGGCGAGCAAAGGGGACGTGGGGCCGGAGGACGGCGTGGAACTGGTGGCGCAAAACTTGGACGCTCCTCGTGTCTAAACAAAGGTGAGGATGCGCACCTCAACTGGAGGTGGTGTGGTAACTGTGACTTCCCTCCCGCGCGCGGGTAACCCCCAACTGACCCGCGAGGTTCCCTCATCATAACTAAACTATAAGGGATGCTGTGCTTGGGGCGCTTGTGCCTCCTGAGAGGGGAGGGTGGCTCTCCAACGTACTAGGAGTGAGTCTCTGCGGTCTTAGGTTTTGTGCATTGGGTATGAAACCTGTCCCTTTGAGCGCCTGGGACGACCGTTATGGCGGATCTCTGCGTCTTCTGTTTTCACGCTGCTGCAAGGGGTTATTAGGGGCGGTTCTGCAGCCAGCCCGATCAAGGTAATCGCTGGCTTCCTCAGGTGTGTGGAAGAAGAGTGCTTTCCCATCATGTTGAATGCGAAGTTTTGCTGGATAAAGCATTGAGTAGAGTATCTGGTTGTCTTTCAGCCTCCTCTTAACTGTCGTGAAGGAGCACCTCAGTGTTTGAACGGTAGGGGAGAAATCTGGGAAGAACTGGATTGAGTCTCCGTCATATTGAAGGTTCCCCTTTTCTCTGGCTGCATTGAGTATCGCATCTCTATCTTTATAGTTTAATAGTTTTGCAATAATTGGCCGTGGATTTGCACCTGGGACTGGACTGGTGTTCGGAATTCTGTGAGCTCGTTCAACTACAAACAGTTTGGAGAGCTGCTCTTTCCCGAAGAGGTCATTGCAGATCTGTTCGACATGGTCTTCCATTTTCGTCAGGAGTCGTTGTTCTCTGATGCCGATGATTCTGATGTTGTTCCTCCTTGAGCGTCCCTCTAAGTCTTCGTTTTTAGCGCAGACTGCTTTCATCTGGGATTCGAGGGTGGTGACTCGAGTGGTAAGGCTCGCTGCGCCATCATCCAGGTCGGATACCCGGTGCTCTACTGTATCTAACCTATCGGCGTGCTTGTCGAGGCGATGTTGCAGCTGGTCGACTTTGGACGACAGGTTGTCGAGTTTGCTGCCCAAGTCGCCAATTCCAGCTTTAAGGTCCATCAAAATTTCTCTGATATCGAAGCTTGGCAAGGGCTCTTCAGGCAGGGACCTAGTGGGTGTTGGTGATGCCGCTCTGCTAGCTTCGGGATGTGGTTTGCTGGTGGATCCCGTCTCAAAAGTCAGTTTCTTTTGGGCTTTGTCAACTTTCCCCATTTCGAGCTACCGTCTGCTTCCGCACAATCGGGAGTGGAACAGGCGGATCGACCTCTGTGGTACTCAGGTGGGTTCGCTGTGCTCCTCCGGCTACCGGTAATCTGGTTGTAAGCTGCCGGACTTTCCCTGGGCCTCGATGCGAGGGGTAGTGTCGTCGCTCGGTGGGGCCTTTCTGGGTAGGTGTCGTAGCCCAACCTCTAGGGGTGAGGTTGTTAGTCGGAGTCTCCAATGCCTGCCGTTATGCTGTGAGTTAAGGGTTATTGAGGATCTTCGATCTGGGCTCTTTATCTTGGCGGTTGTGGGGATCGACAGTGCTAGCCCTGGCCCAATGGGCTGATCGCTGCGACTTGTGTTGTGGCTGTGGGGGAGTGGTGGTGGTATCCCTCGGTCGCTTCGCTTCTGAGGGGGGGGTGGCCCCCGATAATTTCGCACTTCTAGGAAGCCAGGTGTGGGTCGGATGTGGCCCTCACATCGAGGGGAGGCAGTTGGCTGGGCGCCAGGGACGGTTGCTGGCGAGGCGTATCTTGCTGTGCCTCCCGTATTCACAATGGATCCCGACGGCAGTTTCGGGCTTCAGCCGTCAAGCTATCAAGCAGATCGGGGAGGCAGCCGGCGCTGGGCGGGGGGGGGGATCTCCTACCTGGGTGCACGGTGAGGATGTTGTTGCCCGCCGCCTCTCCTCTTGAGCCTCGACCGGGCCGCAGCAGGGACGGAGACTGTGTGTCTCTTGGCGCCGCTGGCGCACACGTCTACCCGCTACTTGAAGCGGCCCGGTTCGACGCCCCGACGGGTCTCGGCAGGCTCCGGTTGTCAGGTGTTGCACTGATGCCGCTTCTCGCGCTTTAATGGGAAGCTCCTGCCCCCCACACCCGATTTCTTCTTCCGTCCCTGGCGTTCCGCTGGCGTGTACCGCAGGCCTTGCTGGTCAGGCCGGAACACGGCTGTCGCTCTGCCGCTGGAGACGATTTTCGTATCAAAATGTTCGTCTGCGTTTCCTAAATGCACCCGGCTGTGTTTGTGGGTGAAACGGACACCGTAGAGAAGAGGATGTCGCAGGATTAATGGAGAGCCACACAGAGCTCTCTAGGAGGCAGCCATCTTGGATGGCTCTCTAGCGCCCTCTTTGGAGAGGCATGTTTCTAGGTAAGAGAAAGCGTGAAGCGCAGCACCTTTGTCTTTTAAAGCTAACCAGTGTTTTCTTCTTCTCCTCACAGGCCGCGGTGGTGCTGCGAGTGGATGAGAGCGCAATGGAAAACAGGCTCCCGGAATCCATTAAGGTAAGTATAGCGCTGTGTGGTTGTTTAATATTGAAAGCGAGCCTGAATAGGTCTCTGTTCCTTTGCAGATGTTGCTGGGGTACTCCGGATGGAAGCGTGGCATAGAGCGATGGAATTTAAGTAAGACTGATGGAATTCGATGTTTTGGAAGCGCACGTTCTAATATTGTTTTTCCCTTTCTCGTTATTGCAGGTCGCAATGTATTGTTCATTTATAACACACCTAATACCAGCGAGTGGTTTCTAAGTGCGGGATTCAAACGTGTGTTGTGCCACCTTGCCTTGTTCCCAAGACCAACGCGTTGCCCCTGAGCTATCCTTCCTATCTGACAGATAAGTGGGTGTTAGACAACATGCAAAGAGGACACATCATAGAATTCCAAGGACCCCCCCAAAACTCCCAATATTTCAACACCAGCCACGCTTAAACAACTTAACGGGCGAAGTGGAGAAGTTGCGCATAAAAAATGCAAGTGAAAAAGTCCCAAAAACATCAGAGGGGCAAAGGCACCTACTCCAGATTCTTTGAAGTAAAAAAAAAAACAACTCATGGCGACCGATTCTGGACCTAAGAAGTCTGAACAAATATGTAAAGAAACAAAAGTTCAAAATTGTCACCTTAGCAGATGTTATAAAGTCAAAAAGGAAGTACGACTTCCTAGCATCACTGGATCTCAAAGACGCATACTTTCACATTTACATTCGCAAAAGCCACAGAAAGTTCCTAAGATTCGTCATAGGCACAAATCACTATCAATTCAAAGTCCTCTTGTTTGGTCTTTGCTCAGCCCCAAGAACATTCACAAAATGCAAAGCCCAAATAGACTCATTGTTCTGGAAAAAAGGGTACCATATGGATCGATGTCTCATTGATTGGTTAGTACGAGCACCGTCACACCAGGTGGTAGAAATAGTCAATCCAGCAGGTGTCCAACAGCCTCTTACGCCTCCGCTACAGCATTTCAGGTTACAAATGAGACCGCTACAAGAATTCCTAACGGATCGGTGGTCGCAGCTAACGGGAACATGGAACGACAATTTGACAGTAAAGTCGCTCACAGAAAGCCTGGGGTGGCGGCTCATGCCATTTCCCATCACCAAAGGAGTCTCTTTCAGCTTTCAGGGACCCGCTCTTCCAGGAAACCCTGATCACGGATGCTTCACTAACGGGATGGGGTGCGCACGAAAATCAGCTATCAGTAAAGGGCCGTTTGTCCTCGACCGAGACACAACTTCAAATCAGCATACTGGAGCTGAAGGCAGTGCACACGCCCTGCATTCATTCCAACCAGTGCTCAAAGGCAAAGTGTGGTAAGAGTGTTCAAAGACAACACAACCACAATGTATTATGTGCGAAAACAGGGGGGCACAAGGTCCAGGGCGCTCTCCACAGTAGCCCAATGACTGTGGCACTGGGCTATCGAAAACAACATCCAGCTACAAGCATTTCACTTTCCGGGAAGGAAAACGAAATAGCAGATCAGCTGAGCAGAACCAAAGACCAGTTAAACGAATGGCAACTGGCAGACGGGGATCTACTACAGATCTTCAACAAGTGGGGGACACCGACCATCAGTTTATTTGCCACATGGGAGAACAAGAAGTGCCCTCTGTTCCTGTGCAGATATCCGCACCATTGATCGCAAGGCGACACGTTTGCAATGTCATGGGAAGGAATCTTCGCCTATGCATTCCCTCCATCGCCAGTCATATGTAAGGTCCTGCAAATGATTGCGACATACAAGTGCACAGTCTTTCCCCTAGTGCCAACATGGGCGAGACAACCTTGGTTCTCAGAGCTGGTTCACCTGTCCCAGGACCGTCCAATTCCTCTGGGTCAAGACCTCGACCTGCTGACCATGTGCAACCAGCAGGTACGACACCACAACCCAGGGGTGCTCAACTTAAAGGCCTGGCTCCTGACTTCAAGGAATTCGGACAAGTCCCACTCATGCAGGAATGCAGAAACATCCTAAAGGTCACCAGGGCAGAGTACATAAACAAATCATATGTATACAAATGGAATTGCTTTTGCACTTCATGTTCTCAACAACAATTGGATCCGTTAGGTGTGGAACCTCACCAAATCCCACCATATCTATTAAAATTAGCAAATGATGGTTTATCGCACTCATCCATCAAAGTACATTTGGCAGCAATTTCTAGATACACCAGAAAGCAAGGAAAGGCTACCGTTTTCGGAGCCCGTATCGTAAAACACTTCATGAGTGGCGTATTCCACACCTATTCCCCTTAACAAAAAGTGTCACCTCAGTGGAGCTTAAACACTGTGTTGTCAGCCCTAATTAAACCTCAGTTCGAACCTATGGCGACTACAGACATAAAGTTTGTGTCATGGAAGACTGCTTTTCTAGTAGCGATCACTTCTTTCAGACCAGTGTCAGAAATACATGCACCATCAGTTAAACCTATTACAAAAATGTTAACTGCTGTGGCAATCTATTCAAAGCATGTGAATCCATGAAAGATCCAATGCTGGAGAAGGAGTATGTTGCTTATCTGTAATGCCTGTTCCCCAGAATGGTATCGTTCATGGATTCACATGCACCCACCTACCACCCCTAAGGGAGCAAGTCTACATATCGCAAACTCTCATCTCTCTGAGGTTAGAATCTGAAGATGGCCGCCTGGCTGGGGCTTGTCACTCAACGTCCCATTGGCTGAGGCAGAATTCTCCCAGAAGGACATGGATGGCCGACTAAAGTGAGCTTAAAACCTCTTTTACAATCTATAATAAAATGTTTCCAAGGGTTAACAGCCTGTCGGTGGGGAATATTCAAAGCATGTGAATCCATGATAAATACTGGAGAACAGGATTTTAAGGTAAGCAACATATTCCTTCTGCCCCAGCTATGGTCCTTAAACTTGTAAGACCACCAATCTGCCGTAACTCCCTCTGAATCCCTTCCCTCCCCACCCCATTGACCTGAAGCATCCATCTTGACAGTGTTTAGTGATTTATACAAAATATAAATAGATTGTTTTGCCAGAGACGTGCAGTAGCACTTGTTTCCCCATGCATCTGGTTAACATGCTTCAAGGTATATTTCATTAAAGAACAATATGCTTGTATAATCACTTATGCATATTTTATGAATGTTTCATAAATGCTTGCCAAATAAAACAATTTAAAAAAAGGATTCAGAGTTGTAGTCTGACATTTGTCCGTCTTCCTGAGCCAGTCAGAACCTGGATCCATTTTGTGTTGGTTCATTGAACCCAGTATTTCTGTTCTTGCCTCTCATTTAAGGTGTGTTCTATATTCCTAGAATGCACAGAATACCTACACATGCACCTTTGAGCTTGAACAGCTTTTTATGCCTTTTTAATGACATCTTTTCTTTGTTTGATCCCTGCAAATTCTTAGAGGTCTTGCCTCTGGTAGAGTTCTATTTGGAGGAGGGGATCACAGACGAGGAAGCAGTGTCCCTGATCAACTTGGAAGCTCCGAAATCTGACCGGAACCAGGGCAAGTGGCAGGAATCCTCGAGCAACGGTATCCTTAAAGCGACATAACTGTACAGTATAAAAAATTACGCCTCATTCTTTGTTGGTTGCTCTTTAGTCATGGCTTGGGGGAAAAAGTCACACTTTAGTCATAGGACCACTGTTGATGCTGCAGCTCATTGATGGCCTTTCGAAAATGTGTTTGAAGGATCCAATCTATTTCTCTCCTTGGCACCTTCACTTGTACAAGCATTTATGGGGTGTTTATTATCGTCTCCTTTGATTCTCCTCCAGTTCAAGCGGGGCATGGGGGGATGGAAGAGGTACTTTCACGGGACACTAGTTGGAGAGCTTATGGTGCTACGAGCATGCTTTGTCTGTGCTGTGTATTGGCTCCTTTGGCAGCAAATAAACTCTAGGTATGCACCATTAATGAAAAGGGTATTGGCTACTGGATGCTGCCTACACACTCCACAATCATGCAAAAAAGCTTTTTAATTCATCTCAAATCACACTCATTTTCGAACTTCGTCATGGTTCTTTATGGTTCGACAAAAAATAAAACCTTGACACATTTATTTTTAAACTCTCATATTTCACCCACTTCCATTTCAGTCTGTGTGTTGTAAGGGTGTATAAGGAGGGGACCATGATTGTTAGCATAGACTTTTTGGTTCAAAATAAAGAGCTAACCTATCTCTCCCCAACTCTAAGAGGGGTTTATCTGCCTCTACTAAGGAATTTGTCAGAATGTCCAAGTAAATGAAAAAGAGTCCACCGTTGTGTGTCGAAATGCCTACCTCTCTCCCTTACACGAGCAACTAAACTAAAGGGATACTGGATCTTCTTGGTCAAGTAGAATGGCTCCCTTCTTCTGGGCACTGGGTTATAGTTACGGTTGGCAGGTGTGATGTGTGCCTCTGAGAAAAGCAACTGCTTTTTCATGGTCCCAGTTCCTTGCCAGGATAAAATACAAATTTACAGCTTGAGATGCTGTAAAGTTTTCAGTTCCAACTCAAATGTTCCAACCCAAGTGTCACTCCTTATTGCCCTCAGCGCCTCTCTATTGGGTCCCTGGAGAAATTCTCCCTTCCCTGGGTAGCTTGTTCTCAACCCTTTCTCGTGCCAGGGGAATGACTCCCTTGCCCGGGCCCTTTTTCGGCTTGGTTTCATGATACACAGCACCAAGGGGGTATTGCTACCTTCACTTGATCTCCCTTGACTTAATGGTAAACAACGCCAGGGGGTATGGCTACCGTCTCCTGATCTCACTTGGCTTGACGGTGCACAAATCCAAGGGGTATGGCTTCCTTCCCCTGATCTCACTTGGTTGCACGATACACAATGGTAGGGGAAATTACCTTCTTACCCTTCTCAGGCTCTTTGTCACTGTTCATGAAGGCTGGGGGAATGACTCCCTTCCCCTGGTCTTTCTTATATTTTGTAAGGTAGTCCATAATACCAGGGGAATGTCTCTCTTCCTCTGGCCCTTTGCTTTGCAAATCTCTCATTGGTTTCTCAATTCTGTGGATGTGGGTCCCCGACCCATAGTTCTTTATCTCTGCTGTGGGCAGAACTGGTTCACTACCCTGGCAGGCACTGCGAGGAAGGAGATGATTTAAGAGATTCTTCTTCTTTGGGTACGGGTCCCAGACCCATCTTTCCTCTTCTCTGGGTTTTGGCAGACCTGGTTCCCTCCTCTGCCAGGTACCGCCACAAAGAAGATATCTTAGGATTCTGCTTGTTATGCGTTGTGGGCCGGAGACCCGTCTTTATTTAATATTTTGTCCTTCAAAGGCCCACCAACCATCCCGGCCACCCACAGCTCTGCAGGGTGCTTACCAGCGTCCTATAGTCGTTTGTGGGCTTCTCCGCTTCCTTGTTCATGTGTCTCTTGGCTTCTCCAGGGGCTGCGGTTCCTCTGCAGAGTTCCCCTGTTTTCGGTCTGCGCACAGAGTGCCGTACTTCGGTTGTGGAGGTCTCCTAAATCTAATCCCTTTTAGAAGTCTTATCGCGGCTACGTTCTCTCCTGCTGGTATTCCTTCCAACGACAGGTGTCCTGCTGAAATTGCGGACCTATAGACTCCTATAGACCTGTACGCTTTACCGTCTTGTAAAAGTTCTGCTAGGAAATGTAGTATCTCGACTAGAGGGGCAGAAACGGGATGAATACTTCTCCTTCTGCACCATGTCGACCACCTGTTCCAAGCTGCGTCATAGCTCCTTCTGGTAGAGGGTGCGCAGGACTCGGCAATGAGGCTCGCAGCTTGCGCCGAAATTCCGGGGAGATTCCAGCATCTCCTGCTATCCTGCACGCCATCAGTGGCAGTGTTCCCTTCACTCTCAGAGGGTGATATGACCCAGCCGGGTCCGTGAGCAGGCTCACTCCTTGGGGTAGTAGTCTTGGGTAGTCTATTAGCAGTTCCATGAGCGTGGGAAACCATACTTGAGATTTCCATATCAGAGCCACTACTATTAGGCTCGCTGCTTCTCTGCGCACTTTCGCCAGTACCCTGCTCATCATTATAAATGGCGGGAAGGCGTAGAGTGTCTGCTCTCTCCAGTCCTGCAGGAAAGCATCTGCCCCGGCTGCTGCTGGGTCTAATCTCCAGCTGAAGAATCTCTCTTTCTGTGCGTTCAGTCTGGACGCAAACAGATCTTTGTGAACTGGTCCCCAAAGTTCTTCCAGCCGTCTGAATATTCCCCGCTCCAGCATCCAATCGCTGGAGTCTGAGAGGTATCTGGAATTCCAGTCCGCTATCACATTCAGCGACCCTGGAAGGTATTCAGCTACTACTGAAATCCCGATTCCAGGCAGGAGTGCCAAAAATCCTTGGCTATTTCCGCCAACAATTTGGATCTTGTCCCACCAGTGATTTATATACTTGACTGCCGAAATGTTGTCCATTTTCAGCAGAATACAGGAGTTCACTTTTCCTTTCGTAAAAGCCATACATTGTCCTTTCGGTGGACTAAAAACATGTTGCTCACACATTTTGGGAATGTTTCACATTGCTCTATCGCTTGCTTCTCTTCTAGCTTCTGTAATTCTGCGTGTAATAGCCTTTTCTCTATTTGTGTCGCGGCTAGAGTACGGGGTGTCTGACCTTGCGTGGGGGTCTCTATAAACTCTATGTGCATGCCTTTCACTGTCTGTAGAACCCAGGCGTCGCTGGAAAGCATACGCCAGTTCTCCCAGAATATCGCTGTCCTCCCCCCAACTGGAGGGTACTTGCAAACTCTCACCTGTGGGGAAGTTGTGTCCTCTTCCCTGTCCTCTGCCTCTCCTTCCTCTAGGGAAACAACCTCTTGGTGGAAAGAATGAGTCTGGTTGTCTGTTCTCCCAGTAGTTATTTCTATTTCCCTGAGGCCTTCTGAACACTAGGAAGCGCCCTGTCGCTAGGCCTCTGAACCGACCGGTCCCGCCAAAATCTCTCTCGGGGGATATTTTCTTCATTGACGCTTGGGCCTTCTCTAGGGAGGTATATGTTCCCACGAACCTCCCCATTTCTTTGCCAAATGTGTCGCCGAACAAGAGTCCTTGAGCCACCCCGCCTGCCTCATAAAATGACAGATCTCCTAGTTTCTTGTCAATTTTGAGCAGGAGGCCTCTTCTGCATTCTGATGAAATCGCGCAATTAGCGTTGCCCAATAGGCATATGGCCGTCTGCGCCCAGTTTGCTAGGACTGCTGGATCTACTTTCTCTCCAGTGTCCTTAGCCCGCTCTGCTAGGTCCATAATTCTCGCTAATGGACCAGCTATGTCAAGGACTTTATCCTGGCAGGTTTTCCAGGAATGGTCAATCCCTTTCCTGGGGTCTCTGTTTGACTTAGAGACGAAGGAAAGCATTTTCGGGTCGAGTTCCAGGGCTTCTGCTACTTTGCCTGGTAAGTCTGGTCTCGGACACTCCGCTCTCATCCTCTGCCTGACCTCCTTCTCTAACGCTTTACGCAGCCTCTGCGTCATGTATTTCGCTACCCTCGGTGAGGGCACCCATTCAGATGACCTGGGATTTCTTATCTCTTCAGGCTGGAACATATCAGAGGTTTCATCCTCTTCTAGGTTGTTCCGTTTTCTGAGCATTTCGGATGAGGCTGGCTTTCCTCGTCCCCTCCATTATCTGCTTCCTCTTGTGAGGAGTTCAGGGATACCTGTGGTTCCTCTTCGGGGAAACCTTCCTCTATGTTGCCCATATTATCTCGTGGGTAGGGGGTCTCGAGGCTCGGCACATGCGAGTTTCTCATGAACGCTTCCCTTAGTTTGCTGAAAGCGTCAGAAGCCTCTGGGGCCATTGTCCCTGCCCCTTCCATCTGGCCCGGGGGTCAGAAGATTCTTTGCTCTTCCGGGCCTTATTACACCCCTTTGGGCCCTTTGCTGTGACCCTAAAATACCTTAGAAAGGTATAGTGGCACGTCCACTGATCCACTCTGCGAGGCTGCACCTTATCTGCACCAAGTATGGGGTTGTGCAGTGTCTTTCAAGGGACTCTTTCACTATCCCTTGTGTAAAGTTACACTTTATAATGCTTTTATCCAGCGAATCTAGGTGATAGGACGTGAGAATCTAGGTAATAGGACGTGAACTAGAGCTTATTCCTGCTCCTTAGTGAAGCGATCGTTAGTCTGCTTCAAATTCCTCTTGCCCACGGAGCTTCCCGTGTTAGGCCCCGCCTCCCCAAGGGTGGGGGCTCCTCTTTGCGAGCGTTTCTCTCTAAATGCTAATGGAGGGATTTCCTCTATATGCGAGCTGTGCTCGCTCGCTGTCTCCGCCCCCACAGGGGTGGGGGCTAGAGCTCTTTGCATACGCGGCGGAACATCGGAGTTCCCACTCGCGTGCTCCTCACTCCCAACGGTGGGGGCTACTTCAGCTGATACGCGAGCTGGAAGGAAAGGGTTTTCCCTCTCGCGCTTAACTCTGCCTCCCAAGGGTGGGGGGTTTACTCGCTCCTGGCGCAAACACAGCGCCGCGGGTCCTACGAACTCTGTGAGGGGAGTCTGCAGGCCCCTGAGGTGCCGGATAATGCGGCACGGGGCCGCAGATTCCTCACATCTAAATATTCAATATGAATATAAATATAAATATAATGCTCCGCCGCACGCGCACTTCTGGGGTATATTGGTATCTTACAAGCGTTAATAACTATGCCAAATCACTAAACAGATGCAACATATCACGGAGCATATATGAATTGATTACTTATCTCTGGAGAGCAGGAAAAGAAGAGGAAGGACAAAGGAACAGGAAGGACTAGGTCACATGGCCAGAGACTAAGGGACTACAGGAATGATGGGACTTGAAGTTTCTTTAAAAAAAAAAAGAAAAAAGTTAATTTTGAAAAATTTTGAAAAAGAAAAGTTTACAAAGTTATTATTTGTTGAAACTGCTGGAGAGTGAAAATTAAAAGATGAAGCTTAATACTCGCCTCCGTCTTGACATAGAATTGGAGTCAAACGGTTTCTCCTTCGTCACACTACTTGTAGGATACTCTTCCCATTTGGGGATTAGACAATTTAGAAGTGTTCATCTAAATGCCTTTGAGACTCTTGAGTTTGCCACCTTCCCCCTGAAAAGCCATCACATTTAAGACTTTTCAAGAAGACCAAACCCAAGGAGGGTTCCTCCTTAATACCGATGGGGACATCAGTGTTGAACATTGTGGCTTTGAAACCTTTTTTCTCGGAGCCCGTCCTTTTTACAGAAATGTTTAATACTTTTATGGCGAGACTCTTGTTGCCCCGAATACTATAAAAATATTGCAGAAATGCAAATCTGACCTACAGAAGGTGAGATGTTTTTTCACCATCTTGTCCACAGCCTAGACATTTGCTTCAATCTCACATTTTTTACAGGCTATTAAAGCATATAGGTTGAGAAAACCAACAAGGATGAGGGTCAAAGCCTCCACAAAGAAGGTTTTCTGTGCCAAAACAATTCCTGAGTACACTGCTTTGGCCAATTCGGCCAAATGTTCTACCTGAGACACTTCAGGCCCAGGCTCTGTATCCCTCTGTCCTACTGTGCTCAGTTTCCTGACCAGTAGGGACCAGTGTAAATACATTTGACAAAGTGGCAGGTGGTCACAAAAGCCCATTGTAAGTAGGAGTTACTTCTTAAGGATTCATTTTCACCAGAGGGTGACACCTCTTACCCCCACAGACTCCTTCTAGAGATTGAAACATTTCTATCACTGAATGGCATTTAAGCCTTTTCAGAATATCAGAGAGGCTGGTGATTTTAATACTGATACTTTTAGAGCCGCAAGCAATCAGGGACTTAAGATCCATTCTGCACTGGTTGTTTCTAGATATTTCATCTTGTTGGAAACTGCCCACATGGTGAAGATTCCAGAGATCTTGAGCCTCTTCAGCATGGGGATTAGCTGTCATCTCTCAACCTTCAGGGTGCCTAGTTCCAGTGTTCATTCCTAATGAGGATGTGGAAGTTCCTGAGGTCCATAAGGAGAGCCAGACATTATCAGTACCAAATGTCTTCCCTTTGCTCTGGAAAACATCCCCAAAGTGTTCACCAAAGTCCTAGCTGTTGTGATGGCCAACCTAAGTCTTCAGGGGATTAATTTGTATTCCAGCAAATTAGAAAAGGTCCCTTTTATTCCCAGTTCTGAGAGTTCCGCTTCTTGTGACTATTCTCAATACTGTGCTCGAGATGATCTTCCCTCCCCTGGTGAGGATGGTCACAATCAAGAACACCACATAGATTTTCCCAGAAAAACATCATTCAGGCAGTCTGGTTTCAGAAGACACTGGGCCGTAGACCTCTTGCATTCATGTGGTGCCCTTTGGCATGGCTCAGTAATGCAAGTCAAAAGGACCAACATTTGAGATTCTCAGAACTAGCTGTTGGATGTTTCTCCATAGCTGTTACAGGCCCTACTCTGGTGGCCTCAGAGTTCCTTTCCAGAGTCCTCCCTCTCTGGTTTCTGTCACAATCGATGCCTTGGAGTACGGTTGGAGGGCTCACTGCATCACTCTGCAGGTACTTGGCCTTTAGTCTGCACACAAAAGAAAGAGCACATAATTGTGAGGCCCATATCTTGACCATGAAACATTTCAATTTCAAATTTCTTCATTTTATAGGGCTCAACTTGGTCATTGCTGGCATCAAGATGTTGTAACTGTAACGGTGTTGGTGAAATCCAAATAATTGAACAGCAGCAGTCAGAGCACAAATAGATTAAAACAAAGTCAGGACTGGATAAATAGCCACGGTTTAAGGGCTTTTCAACGGAAAGAAGATTATGAATACAATCTACAGAATTAGGTGAACAATTCCAAAGGGTGGCCAATAGCACAGAGAAAGGCCGACCAACATGATGGGCAAGTCAAAAAGAAGGAACTGCAAGAAGATTAGCAGAAGTAAATCCGAGCAAGCAGTAGGTTTGGTAATGAGAAAATGTGGCAGCAAGAAAAAGTGTCCAGTGAGACTGCACTTAAACTTTCTGTTTGCAGACTTGAAGTTGCCACTGAATAGCACTTATTGCCAGGTAAGTATGATCAGCTAAACATAAACCCATTACCGCCACGCATCCAACATTCAGCACACACTGAATACAGTTAATGGAAGACCTAAAGATAAAAGTTACAATAATGAACTTAGAAATTAAGCTGTTGATAACTCTCCCTTTAGCAGAAAAAGAGCAAAAGTGCTGTATATGATGCTAAAAATGAAGATGGAACAAACATGCCTGAACCAAAGAAGAAATGTGAGGAAATAGTTGGAGAATCATCAAACTCCATTTTAAGATTCTTAACAATCTAGGATGGCCAACATGATGGAGGCCATGTGTAAGCTTGATGAAAAGGGGGCAGGTTTCAGTTTTTAAGCAGTAAGGCGATGGAGGTACATTCAAGAGTCAACTGCTTGGAATCACCCTTCGCATTTCAATTGCGTCTCTAGACTGCTTCCACTGAAGTTGATGCACAAAAGCCTGCATCATGTTGCGTGACCCACAGTACTTAGGGTGAAGGGTGAACCTGGAGAGAGGTTTGGGGTAAGCAGCAGTGGCCAGCACAGGTAAGTGGTGGTGGCGCAATGGGAGGACAGAGTGCAGGGCGAGGGGGTGCCTCCCAAAAATGACAGGAGGAAAGCGGGAGGCATAAGACCGACCTTGCTGGGACTGCCTTCACAGGCTGCCTTCTGCAACATCAGTCTTCTGTATCCAGTCTTCAGATCTACATCCTGGAATTTAGTAGCATTCGTATGCCATTTCGGCATCAAGACAAGTCCCTATTCTTTGGGGAAAGGTATTCATATCTACGACGCAGGTCGAATGAGATGGGTATATGCCTCTTGGGTTTGTGAGAAGAAACATGCTTCTATGGGATGGACAGAAATTCACCAGTGAATTACTGCTCTTTGGGGACTGTAATTCAATCTTGTGCTTGGCAAACACGACTGGAACCACAACATGAACTGTTTTATTGAATATGAACTTGTGATTAGGCACAGATAATGTTGGATTGAGTAAGAGACAGATACAATGGGGTTTGAGGTTTGTAAGTAATCACATATGCCTTATTTCATTCCTTAAATGAAGGCCCTGACGAAGGCTATCTCCTTTTCAGATAAAAGTGAATAGTCTAGCTGTAATCAGTTGGCCATAATAGTTTGTGGTGTTACAAACCCAGTATATGATTTCTAAGTTGAATTTATATGCAACAAATAAGGTTGTGCATTTCAGTGGTAATATTCTAAAGAAACATTGCGTTTTCTTTGTTTTTTGCGTTTATGTATTGTTCCTGTATAGATCGTGGTAGCCTGCGATGAACGGATGTTGAATGTAATTTGTATGTTGAGAATGAATGCAATGGCAATATTTGCATTTTTGGTTTTAGTACATTTTATTTACAATGATTCTTGGATATGACAAGATAAATTATCAGTGATATAAAATATATTTTTAAATATAGTTTTGGTGGACTAGATTAATTAATTACTAAGTACATGGGTATGCACAGTATAATATTTGTGTTCCTAATTACGACACTACTACCCTACGAAACAATCCTTACAAATATAAAGTGTGACAAATCCTCAGATGACATCCCTTTTCCCCTATGTGTAGCCCCTTCTTTTAAGGCCAGGGAGTTGAGGGCGCTACCCGGTAGTCTCCCGGTGGGTGGTACTCACCGGATGGATCTCTTGAGGAGGGAAACCCCCTTTTAGATTATTGACGACCTGTGGGAGTACTTGGTATCCCCATAGCCCACCTAATCCTAACACATCTTCCTTCACGCTTCCAACAAGCATTTTCCCTAGTGTTATATGTTTTTTCCATACCATCAATATGAGAAGTATTTGGATCAGAAAGAGTGTGGACTCCTCAAGAGACATGTATCTCTTAAGTACTGAGAAGAAGGAGAGACCAATTGACTCAATGGAAGACTTCAAGATCAGTACTGGGATGAAGAAGTGCAGAAGCATGAAGAGCACTCATGAGAACTTGAATGGTAGACGAGCCCTCCCTGGTGGAAGCAGACCGGAGTGGAGAACAGAGAAGGTTGTGGCTGGGGCACTGCCCTGCAGGCACAGATTTTCCTATCCGGTCTGACGGCAAGTGGAATGCACAGTCGACAGGAGATGTGCAGCCCATGATGAACCAAATGCTGAAGAGCAGGCACAGCACACAGGAAAGCAGCAGAGGCCATGGGAGGCCCGAAAAGGCACAGAGAAGTGCCTGCATTAACTGAAGAACACCGGCAAGCCCCTTTGAGGTACCTGGGTTGCCGGGACGGTTAGTGGGCCTTCAGATAGACTGACAAGTGTCCAGACATGTGTCAGGGACCTACACCCTTTTATGAAGAGTAACCTGAGTCATCTTCATAGTCACAGTACCTGCAGTATAGTGAACCAGGTCTGCAGCACTAAAAGGGGAAAATACCATGCGTCTGGCACCCATACTCTTTTATGAAGAGCAACCCAAGTCCTCTTCATAGTCACGGAACCTGGCAGGACAGTGAACCAGGGCTACCGCAAAAGGACAAGAGAAACGCACAGGTTTGGGACCTACACCCATAAGATTGGGAGTTCATGCGAAATGTGAACGTTTGAAGTGCAAACCAAACCAGGAGAAGGGAGGCATTTCCTCCTGGAAATATTGCACTATGAATTGTGAAAGTAAAAGGGGAAAAAAGCAAGGGGAAGGGAGATATTCCTGCCTGCAGTGTGAACTGCATACTCAAGTCTGAGAATGGCTTGGGGGAAGGTAGTCCTCCCACTACCCCCCAGCCTTTGTTAACCATGAAGCCAAGAGACATCAGGACAAGGAAGCAATACCTCCTGGTGTTGTACCCCATGAACACAAGAAAGATCAGGGAAAGGAAGCCCTACCCCCTGGTGGTGTATATCGTGAAGCCAAACAGAAGAAGGCCCGGGAAAGGCAGTCATTCCCCTGGCACTGTGAGGACATTGAGAATAAAATACCTGGTGAAGGAAGGCATTCTCCAGGGACCCAATAGTGAAGCAAACTGTGGACAGTAAGGAATGATGTTTGAAATGTGACTTTGCTTGTTGAATTTGAACTGAGACCTTTACAACATCACAGGCGGGAACTTTGTTTCCTGGGAAAGGTATTGAGACCTGGGGAAGGGAGTCATTCCCTCAGGCAAAGTTCCCATCTATGATTGAAACTGTGGCTCATCGTCCAGAAGAAGGGAGTCATTCTTCTGGGCCAGGAAGATCCACTACCTCTTTTATATTAGTTACAATTGTGAGGGACAGACGTAGGCATTTTGACACGACGGTGGACACTTTTTTTTTAATTGGACATCCTGACGGATTCCTTAGTTCCTTAGTAGAGGCAGGGAAACCCCTCTTAGAGTTAGGGAGAGATAGGTTTCCTCCGTATTTTTCCCTAAATAAAAGTTTATGCCAACAAGCATGCCACCTGTGTGTCAGTCTCCTCCTTCTGCACCCTTACAAAATCCACACAGACAACTCCATTGCAATGTTTTATTTGGACAATCAAGGGTGCGCCAGCTCTTGCCCACTTCGTAACAGGAGTCCAACTTTGGGTCTAAGCTTTGGTGAAAAACCTGCCAAGGAAGACCCAGGCGGCTCATGCCAAATCGTCGTCGATGATCGAGATGGTTGCGGCCGATCTCTCGAAGGCCAAAGGGGCTGACCCTGTGAAGGTAGCCTCGACTGCACCCAGAGTATCCCTAGCCTCGAGGTTGGAGGGCTCAGTCACGGCGGTGGAGTGGACACCGGAAAAGAGGATGCCATCGCGAAGTCCAAATCCAACCTCTTAGGATACTGGATCTAGAGGACGCAAACTTCCACGTCCCCATCCACAGGAAGCATCAAAAGTTGCTACGCTTCGTGATGCAAGGAAGACACTATCAATTCAAGGCCCTTCCTTTCGCCCTAAAGTTGGCACCCAGGGTGTTTACGAAGTGCCTGGCACCAGTGGTGGACCATCTAGGTTTACAGGAGATACACATGTACCCATATCTCGAGGACCGTCCAGCTGCTGGCGGATCAGGGGTTCTCTGTGAATTATCCAAAGTACTGCTTGATTCCATCACAGAACGCACTGTTCCTGGGAGCCAGGCTTAACATGGTCTCCTGCCTGGCATCGCTCTCTGGGGAGAGGGTAGCGGCCATTCTGGGGAAAGTACAATGGCTGTTATCACTGAAGACCGCTCCGTGCGGACCATCAAGTCGCTGCTCAGCATGATGTCATCCTGCATCTACCTTATCAAGCTCCGCAGGTTACAGATGCAACCGATTCAAGAGTTCCTGCATCCTCGCTGGATACAAGTGTCCAGAAGCTTCGCAGACAAGACGCCTCTCGATGAGGAGTTTCGTTTGACAATAAGGTGATGGGACGTCCACTCCAACGTTGCCCGGACCACAGAGTTTCAGAACCCCCCCATACCGGGAGACGGTCACCACGGACGCTTCCCTGGAGAGTTGGGGAGCCCACACTGGACGTCTACATGCCAGAGGTCTGTGGTTGCCAGAGGAGAAGGATCTCCACATTAATACCCTGGTGCTGCGGGCAGTGTTCTGGGTCCTCCAGTCATTCATTCCGTACCTGACGGACAAGATGGTAAGGATCTTCATGGACAACCCCACCACAATGTTCTACATCAGGAAGCAGGGGGGTACCCGATCCCCTTCACTCTACAGAGAGGCGCAGGAATTGTGGCACTGGGCCATCAACCAAGGGATGTTACTTATCCCCGTTCACCTGGCGGAAGTCAAGAACACCATCTGCGACTCCCTCAGCAGGGAGTTGCGCTCCTGCCACGAATGGGAACTCCGGCAGGATCAGGTGGACCACATCGTCCTCAAGTGGGGCAGACTCCAAATCTATCTTTTTGTGATGGTCGGCAAACTCCAAATGCCAGAAATTTGCCAGCAGGTTCCACCAGCTGAGGAGCATGGGGGACGCATTCTCCTTCCCTTGGAAGGCCTGTTCCTATACACGTTCCCTCCGCTCCCGCGAGTCATCAATCAACTCAAACAGTGCCGATGCAGGTTGATACTCGTTGCCCCGGCGTGGCCGAGGAAGATTTGGTACCCGGACCTTCTCAGCCTGTCGACGTCTTCTCCGGACAAGCTGCCAGTGGTCGCGGATCTGCTCACCAGAGCGTCATCGACACTTAAGTGCTACAGGCACAAGTGAAGTGTTTCGTTACGTGGTGCCGGTCGCAGAAGATCAACCCGCTGAGGGTCTCGGCCCTGCAGCTTCTTCCATACTTGTTGTCCTTGGCCAAGGCAGGGCTGGTTCACGCCTCTATCAAGGTGCATCTGGAAGCTATCTCCCGCTACACCAGGTCTCCAGGACGATCTACTCTTTGGTCCCACCGTCTAGTGAAGGAGTTCCTCAAAGGACTGCTTTCATCTGTTCTGCCGTTTAAGGCTCATGCCCAGGTGTGGGAACTCAACGTGGTTCTGACGAGGCTCATGGGGGCCACCTTCGAGCTTATGCATCAGGCCCCTCTCAAGTTCCTCTCATGGAAAACGGCTTTCCTCGTGGCCATCACCTCTGCCAGGAGGGCAGGTGCTGTGAATGCACCCCTCCTTCATGCCGAAGGTTCTGCCGGAATTCCACCTGAACGAGCCAGTGTTCTTTCTGAAACCTTCATCACCGGCTGAAAGGACTTTGGACTCGCTGGATGTTGCTTGTGCTCTGAAGTTCTACGTGGCTCCCACAAAGAGTTTTCAGAAAACGTCTCAACTGTTCGCGAACTTTGGTCCTGTGAACCATGGGAAAGGCTTCCATCTCAAGTTGGCTCTTTGGCTGTATCACACCCTGTCATCGTTTTGCAGACTGACCGCTGCTGGCCGTCCGAGAGCCCATTCCATCAGAGCGATCGCTGTGACGACAGCGTTCCTGTCTCGTGTGCCTGTTCTGGACATCTGCAGGGCTGCCACGTGGTGGTCCATGCACACCTTCACAAGATTCTACTGCGTTTAGAGGAGAAATACAGTTTGTAACTGAAACTTTTTTTTTTTTTACTGAGGATTCCTGGCCTAACGACGGGGAATATTCAGGAGCGTGTGAATCCATGCCAGACCCATGCTGGAGAACAATAGTTACATGTAAGTAACTTGTTCCTTATGTGTCAATAAAGTTGAAAATATTAAACGTTACATGCTATTCTGCCCTGCCTATGCCCATTTGTATCGTTTATGATATATTGATACATTTTTGTGATTTTATGGTATCATGTATATCAAAATCTATTTTTGATCAATGCAATATTGGTGGGGAAAGGTCAAATTTATCCTGTAGTCCCTTCCTCCAACATGATTAATTCACAAGGTGCTAAATAAGTTCAGGCACAGCGTCGACAACCTTTATTCTGATTACTCGGAACTGGCCAGGCCACAATTCGTCCTCACAATTACTACTGTTATTGGACAAGTATCCTCCTAGAGTTCCTTTGAGGTAAAACCTGCTGGCCAAAAGGATTCATCGTTCTTCTCTCCCGACCATTGCTCAGCTTGAGAACTTGGTACCGGAGGAGCTAGTTTATGCTCAAAGGAGTATTTCTGGGCTGAACATTTGCGGCCAGGAAGGATTCAACAAGTGAACAGTATAAATGCAAGGGGATGTGCTTCTGTCTGGGCTTTATAGAGGGACATAGAAATACAGGGTCTCTGAGGGGTTCTCCAAAATGTTAAGAAGGATAAAACAGCCTTACGTTTGTAGCCATAGAGTACAGCCCCTAACCATTTGTCATTTTCTTAGACATCAGGCTCCCGCTGAAGGCATCAAGTGCAGGGCCTCTGGTCTGGGCAATGGTGGATTCTGCATTATACATTCTTGTTGATCCACCGGCATTCTCTTTTGTGTTACAATGCACATGTGAGATTGTATTTTTGCGAATCTCTACTCCCACACATGTTAACACTCATGAGAACCTCTGAGGTGCTCAATTCTTTTCTCACTGCAAGAAAAGAAAAGCCTAAAAAGATTTGGTGATTTGTAATGAATGTATCCCTGCGTTGTTATACTTTTCTGTGGAATGTGATGAGCTTCTCCCTCTTTGTAGAGCATTTACACTTGGGAACCTGCCCTTATATACTCCCCATTTGTTCCTATTTGAGGCTTTTCCTGTACACTCTGTGCGATTCTCTTCTTAGCATAAATTCTCCATCTTGGAATCTACCTCATAATTTGTAATCTTTTCAAAATGATACCACTTAGGAAAGCAAATGACAGAACGCCTTTAACAAATGTTTCAAATCATAGGTGACTTTCTCTTTCTTTATTTTTAAATATAAAAGACTGACCAGCACTGTGGCTCTATAGAGGAGTTATGACGGTTCTTGTAAGGCTAGTCGGCTCTCATAGGACCAAAGGAGCAATCTTGATTCTTGATTTTGCCCTCATTGAGAAAAGACCCCTGGACGTCTTTAGCTTGTCTTCAAAGAAATCAGTTTATTGGTCTGTGTTCTTTATTACAATTTTTTAAAACTGTTTGTCTGTTGATAGAGTGCATTATTAATGTGTTTTCAGGCGTGAACATTTCTGCTAAACTTCTGTTAGAATTCTGGAAACCTCTGCCTCCTTTCACTATGGTCCTAGTAATATCACTGTTTAAGAAGTGCCCCCAAGTGTGGTGGCCATGCAGAAAGGACCGTAATAAAGCCTATAATGACTCTCGGAAAACAACAACATGGATGAGTGCCCCAATTCCAATCAGATGCTTCACGTGATTTAGAGAACGAGGTACAGCATCTCCAGTATATTTAAGGTCTCCTGTGTATACAATCCAGAAGCGGCCCCTTTGGAGAAAGGGCCTCTTCAACTAAAGCTGCTAGGAGACAAGCTTTAGGTAACAGGGAGCAGATTCTTCTGTCTGCCAAAACACCATGACCCAGAGCTTTCTGAACCAGCAACGGCAGAACTATCTCTAAACTGCCATACCCATTGCAACTATTACAGCTCGCAGATTATGAACAGCTGAAAACTTACTTCAAATCCAATATGCCCTGTGACCACTCTTGGACTGGTGTTCGACAAGCGTGGGAAATCGACTTAGTCCTCATTCTCATATGAGGCACACTTAGGGCCAGGGCTGGCAAAAGAGACGCAGGGGCTCCAAGCCCGTCCTATGCCGCTTTGACTGTGGCCTTAAAGCAACATGTATTAAAATAAATAATTACAATGTAAAATAGCATAAAATCACCAAACTTGCTTTCGAAATACCACCATAAAGTCCATTATAACCAATAAATACATCACAAATAAGCACATAATGACCAGTTGCATGATTTTAGAAATACCCCCTTAGGCGTCAACGGAAGCTCATCATCGTACGATGCTCAATTTACTCTTGCTGCGCCATCCTTTATGCAGGTAGTTGGACACAGAGAACAGTAATCCTGGCCAATAAGTTTGTTTTCAAAATACTTTTTGCCTGATTCAGTGTTAAAACCTTGTTGCTAATTAGCCAATTCCTTGCATTCTGTTCATGTACACGTTCATAAATGGACATAGACACATAAAGTGTGTACAGTTTCCTTGGCCATCTCACATGAAAACCATATGTCAGAAGACTGTATATTTCATTATTTGAGTGTTTTATAATCTAAATAATTATTGTATCCACTAATTAGTATTACAGTAAAATATTATTCAATTAAGTAGCTGTTTGAACTTTTGCAAAGCTGTTATTCCTGAAATCATGTCTTGAATGCTTCCTTTAGAATCATTGGCAAGTCCTGATTAATACCGTTAGTGTTTCCAAAACTGTATAAGACTAATCTTCATAAGTATTTCCCTTACCTGTCTAAGCCATGGTAATGTTGCACGGCTCTCCTTAACTAGTATGTTTCCAATGATTACTTCTAAGCACGTAGCTGTGGGGAGAACCAACGTTTTATCCACTATTGTATTGGTTTCAAAATGCTTGGTTCTCTTTACCCGGTCAATCCCTGTACAGAGAATTGGTCCAGTTCCAGGTATGGTGCTAGATTTGTTGCTTAGTAAGGAAGCTCAAGTAGCTGCTTCAAAAATGTATTTTTGCCATGCATCAAAAGATTTATACTGCTCTGACTCCATAATTCTGCTCCATATACAGATGCTTAACAAGCCTTTGTCGGGTAATCATTTAATGTCAGGATTATAGCTAAATTTCTGAGCGAAACCTGTTTCCAAAGCACTGCATTTTGCAAGGTGAGCATTACTTTAATTTATGTGCAGGTGCCAGCCACTGTTTTTAGCAATACTAAATCTGAGGTAATTATGCGCACCATAATATTTGCCTTGTCTTTATTTCCAAGCCCCTGGCTTTGTATCATGCTAACCCTGGCATCTTAGCACCATTTTCTAGTCAACCACACCTGCGCTTCGAGACTTGGAAAGAAAGCACAGGCACTGGCCTCTCATCTGTTCTCCACATATTTAACCAAATGAAAGTTCTTTAGGGTGTAAATGGTTCACCCCTTGGCCCCCCTCTTCCTGATGCTGACCCTTCTCAATTCTTAGCCACAGTTCACATTGGATGACGGCTTCACACCTGGATCCCCCTCTTCTGGGCACCGACCCCTCGCATATCGCATTCCACAAATTATATAACAGTTATTTTCTCAATGAAATTTGGCTGATAGCTTCACACCTGGGTCTCCCTCGTTGGGGCTCGGACCCCTTTTGACTGCCAGTACCTTTTTGCCCGGTTTACTATGGTTTTTCCACATATACATTGGGTGACAACTTCACCCTTGTGTCCCCCTCCACCGGGCACAGACCCTTCTCGAATCTCAGCCTCCCTCCTCCGAGTTCACTATGGCTTTCTCTTATCTTTAGCAGGATTTGCTTGCCTTTGTTTCTCAATGTCTTTTCAAACAGTTCATAGTGGATATCCCTCGGCTTGGTTCACGTTTGTCAACACACTGTTTCTTGGGACTTTTGACTTTGCCCCTCTTCTCTGGCATCACTCCTTTGGGTTCACTTCTGCCGTTTCAGTACTTTTAATATTGTCAGGATTCACCTCCCTTTTACTTTCACCATGCGGGATTCACTTCACTTTTTCTTCCTAACCTTTTGTAGATCAAAGTCTTTCGATTGTACAGGGATTTTGCTAGACCTCCTGTATGACCACTTTGACCTCTCTTGGTGGCTCTCCTATGGCCTTCTGGTATCTTTAGTTTTACTTTATATGGAATCGACCAGAGTCTTTCGAGTTAGTACCCATGTGGTGCTGGTTCCCTCTGCAGCTGGTCTTTTCTTCACACATGTACAGTTCTTTGAACTTCTTTCAACTTGCCACTTTGCGACTTTCATTCAACACAGCCCGGTTCTTATCGGTTCTCCCTTCGACTCATGGGCTGTGATGAACTGCTTGGCTTTTCTCTTCACTGGAGTCAAGGCCGGTGCCACGGTCGTGGGAGCTTCCCTCGCTCCTGCTTATCAGCGTCGACATGCTGTGGGTACTACCGGCATCTGATGCAACACACCCCGTGTATTGTCCTCAGTCTTACGATTCCTTCTGTAGTGGTTACGTGGGTCAAGGTCATGTCTCTCCTTGTTAGCCTCTCGAGATTTGCCGCCTTCTCCTCCTTTTGAACTGCCGGGTCTGGATAGCTGTCTCGCTTGTACTGTGCTCTGGCGCCACCTTTTATCCCTGTTGGGAAAGGAAAGGACCGTCAGGTGTGTGTGATTCTGGTTAATTGCCTGACTCTGCCTGGCCCTTGTGTCGGGACATGTCAGGTAAACCGCTTTAGTGTTAAACTTTTGTATTTTATGTTGGGAGAAAGAAGGTGGTAGTTTTTCGATATCCTATAGGATCGGAAGGGAAAGAGGTGATTGTGTCGGAAAGGGGGGAATACGGGGTATAGAGGGGAAGAGGCGTTGCCTGGGATTATAGTTCTCTTGCCAGGGATTTGGGTATGTTCGGAAGGGTGAGATTTGTAGGGTGTGTGGAATAAACTGGATTGACCAGGATTATTGTCAGAAAATAAATAGGGGGTTTGTGGGAACAGTTGTTTTGTCTGAGCAGGCTGGGAATGCAGGAAATGATATTCAAAGGGACGGGATTGGTAAGGTTGTGTCAAGGTCGATTGGGTTTTCGGGAAAGAATAATCATCGGGACTTGAAAAAGAATGGTATTCAGGTGGAAAACAGGAAAAAAATGACTCTGGTAGTTGTGGGTTTTAAGGGTAACACGGTTCCTAGTTGGTCTACTAGCATTGCCGGGGTGGCAGGATTTTATTAAGGGTGCTTCTTTGGTTGTAAGGGAGGTGGATGCAGAATAACCAATGAAAACTTCAGGGACGTTGTCCCTGGTACAATACTGTATGTCTCTTGGGTTATTCCCTCAAGTACAACCCCGGGCTTCCCCATTCCAGTGAGCCTTTCTCGCTCTTTCACCCCTAGAGTTGGGATCTGAGTGGATCAGCCCTTCGTTGGCTACCTGAATAAGGGTTTCTTGTGATTCGCTATGTGAGATACCTTCAGGTAATTCACACTGCACAAGGGTTCAGTGAGTTAAAACACAATTGATCATGGTCAAATGTCATTACGAGCTCGTCAGTCAACCTATGCATCTCACCACTGATCTCTTACTCTGTGCTGTTCTACTATAAAAGGCATGCACAATCAGTGAAATCTGCATCACTTCTGCCCTACTGTAGAAAGGGCTTTCTTGGAAGATTCCTTCTATTCATGTCCACCTAACCTAAAGAAAATCATTGAAAATCTGCTGGAAATAATTATAATGCCCCTGCTGCTTGTCAAACAAGACTCCATTGCACCCAGAGCCTTCCCTGCTCCAACCACTCTGTGCTGCCACAGGAAAGACCTGACTTGCTCCACTTTATACAACAAACACATCTACTTTATCCCTGATGCATTCAGCCTGCCCACTCGCTCTGCTCACACACAATACCCGATCGTTGGCATACCAATCAGCAATCACCTGCCTCGCAAACATCCAGCTCCCTCCACCTGATGGATCCATCCATCCACCCCATTCACTCACAGCAGGCAACCTTGAACGCCAAGACGCCCTAGCAGTATTGATTGTTGCATATTACAAAATACTACTAACATTGCACAAATGGTGTGTACAGCACACATTTTTTTACTTTCTCCAGGACACAACTATGTAAGAGATTGCAAATAGAAGACACTTGCGGTTGATAGACCGTGTGTAGTCGATCAGTTATAGTTAATGTGTCGCTATATATATGAATTGTTGAAGTTAAAGATGTTCTTGGGATATGGAAAAGACAATAATACTGATGAATGATGCCAAGGAATAGATTATTTTAATGTCATGATGCCAAGGAATAGATTATTTTTAATGTTAAGTGTTGGGTAGTGCTGCTTTACCACTCAATTGTATACTGTTTGATGACCCTTATGTCGGTATTTCTATGTTTGTGCCTCTGTATTTAACTCATCCAAATCTGTAGCATCCTTTATTTATTTAACAAGAATGCTTAGATGCTCAGATGCTGAGGCTGGACGACAGCACTGATAGCTTGGAAGATGATCCCTTCACAGCCAAACTCAGCTTTGAGGTGAGTGATATTTTAGATAACTGTTTTATTTAAAAAAAAATTCAAATGTGTTTTAATGTGGTAGGTTTTATGATCTGCAATAACTTAATGGGCCTAAAATGAAATGCAGAGCATCGACATTTTTAAAGTATGTTGCTATTGCTTGCCACTGTCAAGTGTAAACAGAAAATGCCTTATATTGTCCTGTCAGGATAGAAATCCTGCGAACAACAATATAATTGGCAATATGAGATCAAAATAGCTTTTACGCTGTAATTGGCCCACTTCATTGTGCTTCTTTTGTACCTCAACTAATGAGTGGCAGAGCCCTAAACTCTAACCCCAGAGATCGCCACAGTCTTTAATCTCATGTTAAATGAAGAAGCCCTCTGCAAGATCTCCTCGATTGAATCATTTATTGGAGCAGTGTTCATTTTTGCAAAAGCTGCTGCATAGAGTGTCATTGTTAACTTAGTAGACACTGACAGTTTGCCAGCTTGTGCTGATGAGACCTTTGCTGTAAGCATAAATCTGAAAAATAACTTGATTCAAGACATGCTAAAAATGTATTCCCAACATCTGTCTGAGTGATCTATAGAATGACTTAATTTCCGGTCTTTATCACAATGCAAACAGGATTCCTATTCAATTCCTAGGTGTTTCGGCATTTGAACCCTGAAGTCTAGACGGAAAATTGTATGTCCAAAATTATAGAATGCTCACTGTGCACCAACAAACTCTTCACCAAGTGATAAATATCTACTAAACTCGCTAGTTCCTTTTGTTGCCAAGCTACAGAAGGTAAGGATTAAGAACAGATTTGAGGAAAAGAAGAGTGAAAAAATGTTTAAAGTAGCAGTGGAAAGACCAAAGACGTTATCCACTTTTGTCTCTCCTCCATGTCCTGCCTGGACTTTGAGAAGCTATTCATCTCAAAATGACAACTTTGATGTGAGCCTCATGGACAATAGCCCACACTTTGCTTCTTCCATGTCAAGACCACAGCCTTTAGACCGTATTTGCTCAAGCCAGAGTAATGCAGATGTCGATCTATCATCGTTTACAGCCCACAATCGATATTCCCTTTGTCACCATCAGTGTTTCCACTGAAGTGAGGTTAAAACTTGCTCCCTCGACATTGTCTCCTAAAAGAAAACCTGTCCCAGCAATAAGAGCGCCAGCACAGGAGAAATTGTTGTTATATATGCTGGTGCAGCAGTGCTTAATTTGTGGCGGCGTTTGCCAGGGCTCAGCCTTAGGACTTATTTCTGAGCCCTGGCACTTATTTTGTCAGATTCAGTCTAATTGTGATGCTATGCTGGCAACTTTATTATTAAATCTCATTCACATAAAAAGCAGCAACAGTGTGAACTGGCCACATTCTCTTCACCCTGTGTCGGCACATTGTTATTCATGGACTTGATGACCCACAAGACAACATAGTGGTAGTTATCCATTTTCATTAATAACAATGAGTTGGAAGGAGGCATTGCTGGGTGCTTGTGCTGGCCACACACAAATACTTCTCCAGTCCTTCTGCATAACATTGGCACTCCTCCACTACTGCAATATGTTGCATCACTACAACATTAGTGTGGGCTGGCAACAAGAGGACAGTCATCAGCCATCACCACAAACACAGGGTAATGCCACTGCCTAAGAGGAGGGCATTTCATGAATGCCAACCTATACACAAAGGTTTTACTGCAATGTTTGACAGACAAGTTGAACAGTTCAATCATATTTTTTCCTGCATTTGTCAATCATTTAAACTTAGTAGGAAACCAAGTTTGCTCGTTTTGCTTTGGATAGATGGTCAATGTGTTCCGATTGCCACCTATACAATCCAAGCAAAATGTTAACAATGATGATGTGTTTAAAAAGGCACTTAAACATTTGTCTTAAACTAGTATGTTATGTTATTTTGTTGTTTAGCATCTGTAAATTGCACATCTGCCATGGCTAGTGCATCCATCACCCAAACTAGCCAGTGGGAATTGCAGCGTTAACCCTTAATATGCAGGCACTGTGGGGGAACAATCATGGGTTTTGGCAGCAGTGGGTTGGGAGTTGCTTGCCCGATGTGTCCCATGTGGCTTTGAACATATTTGAGCCCTGGTACTTATTTTTTAACAAGTTAAGCACTGCTGGTGCTCTAGCAGTGCCGGGTGTAATTCAGGACTAAGGTGTTGTGTTGAGGAACAGCATTTCTCCCCAGGTTGCCCTCAGGTTAAGAAAGAAGAATGTCCTGTATTTTCAGAAGTTACTTTTCAACATCACAAAAATGCATGGTGTTAGGGCAACTGATTTCATACACCTCCTCTGCCATTCTTTTCCCCCCTCTACTCCTTTGTGATCAGCACCATCTCCTGCTCCAGGGGTGCTGCATAGGGTTGCATGAGCTGTTGCTCTGCAGAAACTGCCATCTTTCTAGCTGCTTCACCCTTTGACATCATTCAGATCGCTAGGTGTTCGAGGATTCTGTGCCCTATTACTAAGTACACTACTTGCCAGATGGCCTTCGTCGTGATGGCGAGGACACTTTTTGCACCACTTGAGATGAGGGGCAAGTTTACAACAACAGAAAGAGGCTCAATATATAAACCAGCCCCATTGTCTACACTGGGTCTTCGGAATATTCATGTGACTTTGGTATTGTTTGATGTGAATATTCAAAAAGCTAAAAAGTAGTAATTCCTTTGCAACCTTATGGAGGAGCCTGCAAAGACAACTATGACCATATGGGACCTGTGCTACAGATTAAACGACAGCCATGAAGGAAGGCAATGCAAATGTCTCTACAGCAGACATTTTCAAAACAGCCGAAGACATAAAGATGGCTTTGGTAGATAAATGTGGTTGCAGTGCTTAGTTGAAGTGTCCTTAAGTCTTTCCCATCTTGATAACCTAAGTGACCGAAACCCAAGAAAGAATATCTGCAATAAAGATGCAGTCCACTTGCGTTCCAAATCTCCAAAACCGATATGGCAAACCCTAACAACACAATGAAGCTATTGGAACAGCCAACTCTGATGCTCTTAGACCTG
This sequence comes from Ambystoma mexicanum, assembly GCF_040938575.1. Lineage (NCBI taxonomy): Eukaryota > Metazoa > Chordata > Amphibia > Caudata > Ambystomatidae > Ambystoma > Ambystoma mexicanum. The sequence goes on along the minus strand of NC_090923.1, from coordinate 172,808,204 downwards.
TTTAAATCTGCAAAGGAGAGCAGAAGCTTATCTCAGTCCCTATGAGAGCCATACAGTGTTGTTCTCAGCAAAATAGGCATAGAGCCAAATTGCTTTACGCTGTGCTGACCCCTCATGAAACCAGCACCATTTTCTGCCTTACCAAATATGGTGCTTTGATTTCTTGATTCTAGTTGACACCAAAGTTCTCAATAAAATACAAGCAGTTGGAATTCATCAAATCATATTAAATAAAATAAAGGCCAAGCAGAAGGAGAAACACTGCTGTAAACATTAGCTGGTTGTGCCACATCATGGTCAAGATCAAAGGTTGTGACATATATTTAACTTGGTGTCACTAGGGACTTATCATGAATTTTTGCTGCAGAAATAGCATTTAACTTCATGGGTTCAGAGTTTCTTTTCTGCACATTGAAAAAGGTGAACTTCAGCACAGCTGTGCTATGATGGGTTAGACCCACGTGTAATAAACTGCTGATTAGAATGAAGAAAGTAGGATGTATGTCAGCCAGCTAGGAGACGAGTAGAGAGAACAGACATTTTTGTCTGCTCTCCCTTAACCAACCAGCATCCTTAGGAAAATTATAGCTGACTAGACCATTGCAGAGATTGGTAAGTGACCCGCAGTTTCACTGAATGCAGAGGATGTGTTAATCTTTATGAAAAACCCAACATTGACAAGATCTGTGATGTTCAAGATAATGTTCAAACTAATGAGAGGTTTTGAGTCTGTCCCTGGATTACCCTAACTTGATGAAAGCATGCCTGTTCCTGCTTAGGAATGTATGGTCTGGACCCTGTGACTCCCACAGACAACCCACACCTTTGGGAAACTACTTCCTTTTGACTATTTAGTAAAAAGAGTAAACGGGAACAATTTGGAGCGCTTACCTAAGGCACAGCATATATGCACATATCAACAAGCTTTATTGCTCCATTATTTGGATGAGTGAGGGAAGATGATACACATAATAAAATGGAAGACTAGGTGGAAGAACGAGAAACTGTAAATGAAACTAATGACAAATGGCTAAATACATCTTAGTTTGCCGAACACATATAGGTCAATACAATATTCCAGTTCCAGTTCCTCTGTTTCCTGACATTCAATCTTTCCCAACTGATTTGGATTGCCTTTGATCCCAAGTTGGGTTGGAGAACGCTGGCTTTAAAGATGAGCTTGCCTACTGCCTCTATAAAAACGTTAAAATATAGAACCTGCATATGTTAAGCGTCAAGCAATTCTCAGAGGCTGACATTCATTTTGTTTGCAACTTCTACTAAGGTCAAGCATGTACAGTTGAGATCTCTCCCAACTACCTTAGGTCTATGTCAGAAAGTCCTGGGACTGAAGATGACTGTTCATTTCATTGCATTTCAGAAGTTTGTTGATATCGTTATGTTGCCAGTCATGCTGGTCGTTGTAAAAGATTCAGTAGTTATTGCTAATGGTGTAAGGGCTGAACTCTCTCACTCTCCATACCCGTCTTTCATGGGTGCATAGCAACCAGAAGAGGAGTGGGAATATCTAGATTTGCAAATTTGTGAGTGCCTCGTGTTTGGAAAGCAACCCGGCACAAGTCAGTACACACAGTACTGCCATCCTATTCAAACTTGATGTTTATGTAGGCACTGAGTAGGCATTTTTTAGCCTGGACACTGGCTCAAACAAACAACACATCTGTAGTGGTGAAGGTGCACACTTGTGATGATGCATAGACCCTTAATCATCCCACAAGCACTCCTCTTCCTGTAGGCACAAATGGGTCAGAAAGAAGAGGAGATTATAAAATAACTGTGCTTGAAAGTGAAAACACTGATTTCCTTCCTTTTAGTATCACTTATTGAGAACTATATTGTGTCAGACGCTGAAAGGTTTTAATCCTATTAAGTATTTTATGGCACTGTCTTTTCCACCAATCTTGAATTAAAAATGTATTTGAAGAGCAAATCTGAATAAAAGCACATACATTGTTACAATTATAGCATTCTATTCCTAATACAGAAAGCCTTTTCCATGGTCCAGGAAACGACCCACGACGGATCACATTACTGTGAGAAACCTTAAGGTGTCTTACTCGCTACTCCCCGGAGATCTGTTGTCCAGGTGGCCAGGACACAGCCATTGCTATTGGATCCAGTTCCTGGGGGTGGACCAGTGGGGGCGGATCACCTGGGCACGAGGGGTCATCCGGGAGTAGATGTGGGACACAGAAAGTTGAGATGCAGTATTCTTTTCCTTGTAAATCCTTTTCTACATCCTATCCAGTAGGATATTTAGAAGCTCTACACCCTCTTTTCCAAAACAAACACTTTCTTACACTGTAACAGACAACAGACTAACACCAGAGCCATTTACCTGACATGTTCAACACACGGGTCAGGCAGGGTCAGGCACAACTGACAGCCTTTTACCTTCCCCACAGCGATAAAAGGCAGAGCACGAAAGCCCACTTTCGAGGAAACATCTACACCGAACCTGCAGTTCAAACGGAAGCGAAAGGCGCGAGACCTGGAAGGACAATGAAGGGGGAACTGCCCTTGCCCTTTTCAACTTAGACCCAGGAAGCCTCTGAGAGGGAAATCATAAAACCGGGAGCTACAGCTGGCGTGTGGAGGAACAAATGTCAACGGTGCACAGGCACCATCCTTGAATCCAGAGGCAAGACCAGCCATCGGGTTCAACACAGCCAGTGAGTCGAAGGGAGCTGATAGCAAGCCGACGTGTGTTGAGCCCAAGGTCGCAAGTGGCAACATTAGATGAACACTGAAACCTGAAACAAAGAACTTGTGTGTTTTTTAACTTTTTGTGAAAGCCCAGAAAAGGGCCAGCTGCAGAGTGGTCAGGCTCCATAGGAGTGCTCATTCGAAGGACTCTCGCTGGCCCCTTTTTGTGGCGAAATATACAAGTACCAGAAGGCCCTAGGCAAGGTCAAAGTGAGATGTCAGAGTGGTCCTACAAAGGTCACATCAAACCCTTTGTACAATCGAAAGTCTGACCCATGGCGAAGAGAAAGCTAGGGGAAGGGAACCTTGCATTCTGATGAGATTGTGAACCGTGAAATAACGCAAGCGTGAACCCGACAGAGGGATGCCGAAAGAAAGCTAGGAGAATTGAACCCATGCTTTTTGATGAAGATGAGCAAATCTCATGAACTGTGTTAAGGAAAGGCCGTAGTGAACCTGACGGGGGGAGGCCCAAGTTACAAAGAAGATCCGAGCACGACAGAGGGAGATCCTAGGGGCGAAGAGCAATTGCCCAGGTGTAAAAATCACTGAAGGAACGTTTGCTTGTTTGTCATTGTGAATCAGCTGACCTTCCAAGGCAAGAGACTTTTGCAGAAAAGAGATTTAGCCTGAGAATGTTTTGATATCGTTGAACTGGAACTGTGAACCTCGTGCTAACAAGGCCCAGGAGTGTGCTGTGCTCAGAAGTCCAGTATTGTCAGGTGCTTGAAATGTGGGGAAGGGAGACCCAGCCAAACCATCCTGATTTATCATTTTTGTGAACACTTCTTTCTTTTCTGCTGAACATTATCCCACACTCCTTTTGTAACTTACTAGTAAGGATTGGCAATATTTTTTTTTAGTATAGGCCTTTTTATTTGACAAGGCTCCACTAGGACTGCCTTATTATTATTTGATGGTCTTAGCTTGCTCCCATCTTCACTTTAGATTTAGATAAGGCATTTTTCTCACCCCTGCATACAGTTTCATAAACACCCTTAAACTGTGATCACTTGTCTGTCTTTACTATTGCCATCATGAGCTCCTTACATTACCTAACCTGAAGATATGTAAAATGGCCACTTTAAAAGATTGTTTCTTAATAGCTGTGTAATTTGGGTAAAATTTTGCACTAAAATTGCAAGTTTTGTCCTATTTAGCCACATTCCCTCCTAACGTCGAACATTGTGCGCAAATATTACACAGCACTCTTTGTAGGGCTTATATACCCAAATCAAGCGGGCATCTTTATTCTCATCTGTCTTTGACTGTGACCCTGTAAGGAAAATTAAAAGAATCACGTTGCTGTTACACATATTGCACATCATTTTTCGCAACTCCTGTGTACAAGTCATATCGCATACTACACAAATCATTGTACATCAAAATGACCAAATTGCTTGAAATTGCTGGGTGCAGTTAATGAAACTGCCAGTGTTTTAATGATTATTATGTCACAATAATAAAATTCCAAATCAACTCACCTGAGTTGATATGCAGTAGTCCCAGAGTCGAAGTGTATTGTGGTGCAATTACAGTCTCTCAAATGTCTCTTAGATCGCCATCTAGCCACATTTTCTGTCATGGGAGAGGGTGAGAGGAAGGTCTGACCTTCTCTCTCTCTCACCCTCTCCCATGACAGTTATAATGGTGTGTCAGTCCATCACTGATCAGACTATAGGCCTCATCACAAGTTAGGCGGTATCCCTTCAGTAAATGCGCTAGGATACCGCCCAACTCTATTAGCGTTACTTGAACTCGGTCCGGCACAATTTTCCCCGGATCCCGAGTTGCTGTGGCGCTGTTAATCCCCATTTATTGTGTGGCTTTTTGGCGCTATTACCGCCGGCAGTAATGGCCAGTGGTTATAGCACTGTAAAGGGGCAAAAAGGGGACGGAGGTAAACCTCCCACTTTCCGCCCATACTCTGGGAATGTCATTTAACGTATTCATGTATACGTTTTTAAAAAAACAGGACGCAACACGTACCCATTTATTAGTGGGATAAAGTCTGTCAGCAATCCATCATGTGTATATCTAACCTTAGCTGACAGATTATAATATAATATCTAGATAATGTTCACAGCATCAGAGGGACACCCATCATCAATACAATTTGCCATCATTTCAATCGGTTCACAGAAGCAAAGGCCTTAGATCAGTGGTGTCCAAACTGTTCTATGCTGTGACCCTCCAAAGCCACATCCGCTTGTATTCCCTATATAAAGTATTCCCTATTTAAAGTATTCCCTATTTAAAGTATTCCCTAATCTGCCTGGGGGGGGGCAGCTCTACAGTATGAAGACCACTGCAAAATCAAACTGCAGTTGTCCTCCATTTGCCCTCAGATTCCTTTAGTGTTCTTGAAAAATGGTCATGTGCCTAGACCTTTCTGTAGAGGTACACATTTCACACTCCTTGGTAAAGCGTTGCCTGATTTCTCATAAATTGCAAATAGAAGGTCACTGAAGTAATCTTTGTTTTATCCTGCCTACCTTTTTTGTATTTTTGAAAGGAACTTGGGGTTGGTCACCCTGGGTTACCTGGGGGCAACCAGACGTGGACTCCCTGCTCACTGTGCTTAGAGAGGCTCAGCTTCACCTCACTGATGATGCCCAACAAGGCTGAAACATGTGTATGGGGTTGCTGATGGTGCTCTTGTTCAGAGAGGAATTGCCATGGCATTTTGGTGCTGGACTGCCCTTGTGGGCAGGACAAAGACTGATATTCAAATGGATATTTCCCATCTGTGAAGGTACAGTGAGCAAAAAGCAATGGCTGCGAATTCTCAATGTGGTTAATAACCACTGAACAGGTTATCATGCCTTGTTCTTTCAAGAGAGGGGCGCCTGCTACCTTTTTTGTATTTTTGAAAGAAACTTGGGGTTGGTCACCCTAGGTTACCTGGGGGCAACCAGACGTGGACTCCCTGCTCACTGTGCTTAGAGAGGCTCAGCTTCACCTCACTGATGATGCCCAACAAGGCTGAAACATGTGTATGGGGTTGCTGATGGTGCTCTTGTTCAGAGAGGAATTGCCATGGCATTTCGGTGCTGGGCTGCCCTTGTGGGCAGGACAAAGACTGATATGCAAATGGATATTTCCCATCTGTGAAGGTACAGTGAGCAAAAAGCAATGGCTGCAAACTCTCAATGTGGTTAATAACCACTGAACAGGTTATCATGCCTTGTTCTTTCGATAGAGGGGCGCCTGCTACCTTTTTTATAATCTTTGTTTTATTCTGCTGAAATAGCAATGCAATTCATTCAATACAATAAAGATTCAATGGAGGAGATTGAATGCTGCTTTTCAAATAGTTGAAGTGTTTATGAAAATAATCAGCTGTGGGAGTAAAGAATAATAAGTGTTTTACTTCCCACATAATAATGATTTGAGTCTGATTGCTGGAAGGAAAGAGAATGTTTATATTCTGCTTAGAAAAAGGATGAGTTAATGGTGAGATTGTGAATACTCGTAAAAGAGAGTTGAGACAAGAAGCTTGGGCCTCATTGAAACAGACGGCTCTTTCTGATTATTATAGAGCTTTTTGTAATAATATTGCACACGTTTTGGTCCCGTCTTCTACTTCTTCTGACCTGTGTCACAATATTAACTATCAAACATGGGTTACTAATTTAACAGCTATTTATAATGACTCAGTAATCCTTTTTTTTTTCTTTATTGACATCAAACCAACCCCCTAGCAGCTTTTCCCACTCTGCCCTTGATGACATTGCAGACAGTGACTTGTCCTCCGACACCATTGCATAAAGCTCTGAGAGCATCCTTCGATCCAGGTCCCCCCTTACCACCCTATCTAACAGCTTTGCCACCCGGGTCTGCTCGGAAAAGGTTGTGAAGAGTCGCCGCAGTGCCACCTGAAGCCTGAAGTACAGAAATATATCCAACGCCGATAGAACCCCCCTGCCTCTCAGCTGATCAATAGTGATAAATTTACCGTCCGGAAACAAATCCGCAAATTTGGTGACACCCACCCGCTTCATCATGGCAAAATAGCTTGCCTCACTAGTCACAGGCACCCCCGGGATAAATATAACCGGGAGTTCTGGCGAGTAGAGTATGCCATCCCTAGCTTCCTGCTCCAACCGAGACCAAGCTCTACACGTTAACTTCACCAAGTTTTGGGCTACCCCAGAGCGAACCTGAGCCGTCAGAATAACTGATCTCAGCAATGCCGGGGATGCAATTAACCCCTCTACCTCAACATGCCTATGTTCAGCCGCCATCCCATACCAGTATCTTAAATAGCTAGCCTGTGCCACATGATAATATAATTTAAAATCGGGCAAGGCCAGACCCCCCCCTACGGACAGGTGCAGTGAGCTTATCCCACGCTATTCGCGCCTGCTTCCCAGCCCAGAGAAATCGAATCACTGCCCTTTTGAGGTCTTGAAAGAACTTTTTGGGCATCCGAATGGGAACATTAAGAAACACATACAGAAACCGGGGCAGAATGGACATCTTTACTACGGAGACCCTACCAAACAGATTGTGCGGGAGCAAAGCCCATCTTTGCATTGCTTCCTTAGCTTGCTGAAGCGCCGCTCCATAGTTACTGTGGAACATCTCCTCCTCGGACCTGGCCAAGGTAATTCTCAAGTACCGGAGTACTAAGCATATCCCACTGAAACCCCCACACATCCTGGAAACTAACCAACCCGTTCGTCAATGGAAATATCACCGACTTACCAGTGTTCACCCCTAGCCCCCAGAGCTCACCAAATTGCTGAATATCTGATATGACTGGGTTTAGATTAACCTCAGGGTGACGCAGAAACAAGACCATATCATCCGCGTACAGCAAGATCACCACTTTATGGGTATGTAATTGAATCCCCCTATGGATATGGAACTCCCTCACTCTCTCAGCCCAAGGCTCTATCGCCAGAGCAAACAATAAGGGGGCCAAAGGGCACCCCTAGCGTGTCTCCTTTTCAAGCGGGATTGGTGCGGTCATCTGCCCATTGACCCTCACCCTTACAACCGGCTTCTCATATAATAGTGATACTAAAGACAGGAAACCCCGCCCCAGACCCAATCTATGCAAGACCGTAAATAAGAACGGCCATTCAATAGAATCGAACGCCTTAGTGGCATCTAATAAAACTGCAGCAGCTGGATCTGTGCTCGGCAGGGCGGCCATCAGCCCAAACATTTGCCTCAGGCCAAACAACGTCGACCGCCCAGGGATAAAGCCCGTTTGATCAGCCCTAACCAGCGTTGACATCAGCGGCGCCAGACATGACGCTAAGACTTTGGCCAAGATCTTATTATCCAAGCTGATCAAGGAAATCAGGCGGTATGAGGAACAATCCCCCTCAGGCTTTCCCGGCTTCAGCAGCACTACCACCAGAGCCTCCCTGAGAGAATCCGGTAGCCGACCTTCAGTCACCGCCTCCTGATATACCCGCAGCACATAGGGTGCTAATTTTTTCAGCAAAACACTTATAGAACTCAGCAGTAAACCTGTCCGGGCCCGGGGACTTCCCATTAGGCAGCAACTTTATGGCCTCCTTCACCTCATATAGTGTCACCGGCCTATTTAACCAATCCCTCTGTTCCTCCGAGCACCAAAACAAGCCCACCTGATCAAGGTATGCATCGATATCCGCCTGCAAGGCACAAGACTGGGTAGCATACAGGCATGAAATTCTCAAAGTATCGCCTCATCCTCGAAATGGTTCGTCCCCCCCTCATCCGTAATTACCGCCACTCTGCCTCCCGAGTTGTTTAGGCGCATGGCCCTAGCTAGCGATCTACCCGGAGCCTGACCCTCCCCATACTTCCGAGGGGCTCACCTATCCCACAGATATTTAATCTCCCGCTGAGGCAATGCGTGGAATTCCTGAAGGTTCCTCATTATCTCTCCCTGCTGAGCTTTGGAAGGGACAGGAGCAGCCTCCTGCAAGGCGCATATCTCCTCTTCTTTCCTCACCAAATCTTTACGTATCCTCCTCAGTATACCCGCCTCCTTAACAATACACTCCCCCCGTATCACACATTTAAACCCTTCCCACAGGATACCAGCCGAGGATACCGACCCCTCATTCATCTCAAAATAACTATCAATGGCTTTCCCCAGCTCCTCCCTGAAAACCATATCCGTGAGCTCATCACTTTTGAATCTCCACGGCGGTCTCGCCCCAGCCCGTCACCCCAACCGGATAGCTAATGCAACCGGGGCGTGATCAGAGAGAGTGCGAGCCAAAACCTCCACCTCGGTCGTCTGTCCCAGAAGACTTTCGGACACGAGGAAGTAATCCAGGCGTGCAGCTGAGTTGTGCGGCGCAGAGCAATGTGTATATTGATTTACCTCCGAATTCCGCACTCTCCAAACATCCGCCAGTCGCCACACTTCAAGCATGCCCCGCATCCTAGCAGAGCTCTTACTATACAAGCGCGGATGATGCCCCGTCCGGTCTCGAGCAGGGTCCAACACTGCATTAAAATCCCCCGCCCACAAAACCTCCCCCTCAGGTATATCCGCCAATTGACGCTCAACCCACTCCAGCAACTCAGTCGTATCCTGATTAGGGACTAATAACAAATAAACGTATATAGCCTCCCTTGGATGACCCCCTGGACTATAAGTGCCCTCCCCTCCTGATCCCTCAGCAACTTGGTCATTCGGAATCCCACAGACCTGTGTACTAAAATGCATACCCCTCCAGAAAAGGAAGAGTATGAAGAAAAATATCTGTGGCATCCCCAGCCTTTATCAAACCTGGTTTCCGAATCCACCGTCAGATGGGTTTCCTGGAGAAAGGCCACCTCCACCTGGTGACGCTGCAGGTATTGCAGCACCTTTCGGCACTTCGGTGGATTGTTGAGGCCTCTCACGTTCCAGGTCAAAAGTTTAAGTGTTGCCATTGTCAAGCATCCCAAAGCCTACTGCCCATGTGCCAACCGACCTCCCAAAGAATTGTATGTCTCGCGTTGCTCCTTCCTGGCAGGCTCCCTCTGGGGCCGCGGACAGCAGTACCAACACAGGTTTAGGCCCCCCCCCCCTCAGGTCAGCTGCAGCGCTCCCACCGTGCTGCCGTCTCCACGTACAGAGTCGGCCCTGTCAGGCTTGCTCCGACCACCCGTAGTTAGGGGCCCTGCCTGGTTAGAAAGTGGTATGTATGGCTAAGGTTTGGGCGGCTTCCTTTAGAGGGCGAACATACCTGCAAGATATTGCTTAATGCCTTGACCAGTGTTGGAAAACATTATACAAGGAAGAATTGGCTTCACCTCTGGTACCGGATGACTTTATCGTTCCAGACAAGGTTCAGAAGGTTCGTGAGAAGAGTGTTTTGGCCCCTGCACCGCCCCAAACATGCAAAGATCAGTCTACAGACTGAATGTTATGTAAAATGGTGGAGTGTAACTCCTTTCACTCTGAGGTCATGTCTAACTCCCTGCAGGACTCAGAACCGCTATATCGGTACCGGGGGTTCCTAAAATGGTTACCTCAGTAACGACAAACCAAAAAACTGCCAAATCCTCTACAGGTCTATAAGAGGAGGGACTACAGAATACATTCAGCACTAGCCTCGGCCCCAAAATCTGCTTCTGATCCATAGAAACATAGGCATAAGCACAAATATAAGCACTCTTCCCTGAATAGGGGTGTGCATAACTCTTTCGCAGTCCCTATTTAAGTATAGATGGGTTATTTCAATTAATGCAAATGCTTTACAGTTCCCCTCATTATCTTTTTGGTACTCCAGTGAAAGGGGAACATTTTCCCACTCTGCATTTTTCACCAGAGCTCGATTGTTCCTCTACTTCTCAGTCTTCCATACCAATTTACCTTACAAACGTTCAGATCTTTAGACATGTACTTTTGAATGTGTTCCTTAACATTTCTAATACATCTATAGCTCCTTCTTTGACTAGATCTGAATTACCAACTTTTGTGGATGTTTCATCTTCTTCTATGGCTGCTATAAGGGAATAAGCAGTGCTGGGGCTATCTGCATCCTCTTCAGAATTCATTGACTCAATAACTTGTACAGTTTTGCAGTCTGTCATGTCGGATGAATTCTTAATGTCTAGACAACAAACTATCTGATAGACGTTTGCGGGGTTGATCCTTTAGTTCCTGGTACAACTCTGGGATCTGCAGATTTACTAGACTCCTTCCTTAAAAGTACTCAGTCGACAAAATTTCTTCTTCCTCAGATCAAGGAGAAGAGGCACTTTTTCACTCTTGAAAACTTTTTATTTGGTAATGTCAAAATCAAACCCTTTATTCCCTTGAACTAATTCCGTATGGTGGTACAAGCCCTTGTTATCTCACGCATCAGTGTGGAAAATGCCCTCCTTACTGGGCTTCCAGCTGCACACCTGCCCCCCTTCAAAGCAACACACCACGCTGCAGCCCACCTCCTTACAGGTGCACACAAATTTGACTGCATCTCTCCAACACTGCACACGCTTCATTAGCTCACCACCCTGCCTGGATCATATTCCAAACTGTCCTGCATCACCTACAAAGCAGTCTCAAACGGAACACCAACATACTTGGCGGCTAAACTCCACACCTCTGGAGATGCTCGCACTCACGTAGCAAAACTATCAAATGTTTGGAGTCAAAATTAGCCCGCGAAGAGAAGACTCGCAAGCAGTCCTTCTCCTGCTGCATCCCGACCATCTGGAACTCAATCCCGCAAGTTGCTAGAAATGCCCCTACCATTCTCCAGTTCCGCAAAACACAAAAAACGTGTCTCTTTCAACAATACTTGCCAGAGGAATAAAAATCCCTTTCGCCCTCCACCAACAGTACTGCCTTACTGTATAAAATGCCAAAACCTACTCTGGCACTGTAAAGAGCTCCGCTGCTGTTGAGTTAGGTTTGCTGTATAGGCAATACAAATAAATAAAAAATAAATGTAAACAGCTAGGCAGGCATTAGATTTACTGCATACTGAGAAGCCTGATTCTTCTGGCCTTTTTAAAAGACTTATTTACCATCAGGCAAACCTCTGTCAGCAATGGAACAAGCAATACTCAATTGGTCAAAGCCTCACTCAGAGCATATTATTCCCAAATCCTTACTGTCATGGGAAACCTGCCCATACATTCTTTGGGGTTCTGTGCAGCCTTTAGTAAAGGCAAGGGTCCTGTTCAGAATCCAGCTTCTGTCCTCGATAAAGATTCCAAATTGTGGGGCAAAAAGATGTATCCAAATGCTTCTTTTTACCTGAGACAGATTAATGCAGCATCAGTACTGGCCAGATATAGTTACAGAACTGGAAAGCTTTAGAAACGTTTGCAGATCTGCTTCCTGCTGAGTCTCAGCAGGAATTTTTCTTATGGATGTTGGAAGGCAAAGAAGTGACTTTGCAACAGTTGCCAGTAAATAAAGACCTTTCCGACACCACATCCAGGGGTATGAGGTCTTCTGTGTGCATGAGGACCTCAAAGTGTGGGTGCATGCTCTTACTTTCTTTCCCTGGCATCATGTACTGGCATCATGTATCCCCAGTAGGAGGAAGGTGTTCCTCCTTTTATGATGCCTGGTTGAACGTCACACAGGAAACTCTGATACTTTCCATCATCAGAGAAGGTCTGAACTTAAACATCCCATCTCAACCATCATCATCGCCACTGAAATTTCAGAGGACTTTCCCATTGCTTTTGCAGGAGATTCAAAATCTTCCCCTCCTCAAAACAATAGAGTTTGGGATTTTACTCTCTACACTTCAGAGTACCAAAAAAGTCAGCGGGTGATCAGAACAATCCTGGATCTCTGAGGTCAACGAATTCCTTTCTCTGGAGACTTTTCGTATGACAACTTTGCCAGAGATTTTAGAGGCTTGCCAGGTGGGAGATTTGCTTATATTAGTGAATCTTCAGGACGCCTGATTTCACATTCTCATCAAGAAAAAACATCATCTGTGCCTCAGGTTCACCCTGAACCGTCAACTCTACCAGTGCAGAGGGTTTGTGTGTGTTTGACCAAATTTGTTTGGATCACAGCAAACGGACAGCAATGTATCTGCTCGTGCCCAATTCAAACGCACATTCTTTTTTTTTGACCCCCCTCCTCCGATTTTAAGGAAGCAGGGGACACACCTGCACCCCTGATATTGTAAAATATCAAAAATAGGGAGCGTGGGACACCCCCGCAACCCCTGCTCTCCAGGGTTGGTATTTTGCAATATATGCGATCACATTGCCCCGAAGGCCAAATCACCCCTGCATGATTTGATCAAATTGGTCATTAGGTCAATTGTTTTAGGTCAAATAGGCTAATACCATGCAGGGTTTTCCTTTTCATTTCAAATGTGTCCCCCATGGTGTTCAAGAAAATTCTTTCAGTGGTGGCTGTCCATCTCCATCTGCTCCCTACCTGGATGACTGGTTGTTCAGGGCCCCCTTTCAGGAGGCAAATCTAAACAACCTCCCAGTCTTGTGAAACACCCTGCACAATCTGGGGTTTGGATCAACATTCCTATCCAGAAGACTTTGTTTATGTAGGGCAGTTCTAGACAGCTCTCTAGGTATGTATTTTCCCCCTGCCGACAGGATTGCGGCCTTGAAAAAAATAATCCACCACTTCGCCATCAGTACTGAAATGTCTGCCTGGTGGTCCCGAAGCCTAGGGCTGATTACCTGGTGTCTTCTAGTTGTGCCTCTGGCAAGGCCCAGAATGAGGCCCTTACAGTCCCATTTGTTAGTGAATTGGGGACATCTGACGGGCGCTTGAACATGCAGGGGTGGAGCTAAGAGAGACTTTTGCTCTTGGCTATGGGGCAAGATAACCCAAAACGGCTCTAACAGAACTCTAAAGTGACTGCAGTTATTCAAATTCAAATGAAAACTGCTTTAATGTTACCAATGAGTCCAAGCCTGGCGACAGGGAATGTTTAAACAACTTGTGAATCTTTGAAAGATACCAACTCTGGATAACAGGATTTACAGGTAATGGCTTATTGCTTACTCTTCCTCTACCCCACATTTCTGTGACAATGACCTCCTCTCGCCAAAGTTGGGATGGTCATTTCAGAATCACAAAACTGAAGGGTTGTGGACTCCTCAGTAGAGGGCTCTTGACATAAATTACTAGAACGTATAGCTATTGTCTTGAGCCTCACATCCTTTTTCCCTCTGATCCAGGGGAAAGTATTCAGGTGTTCCCAGATGATACCACAACAATATTGTACTTAAACAAGCAGGGATAATTCAAATCTCCCTCTTTGTGCCTCCTAACCTGCAAGCTATGGGAGTGGGGTCTCCAGAATCACTTTCACCATGTTGTATCTGATCTTCTCGAGCATTTTATGACACTCACTGGAAAATGGGGCATTCTGTTGGTGGCCTTGTTTGCGACAGAGCGCAACTGTCTGTCAGGAATACTCCTCTTATCCGGGGTGGGCCTCTGCTTTGGGAGACGCCTTCAGTCTGGGTTGGTCAGGAAAGTAGCTCTACGCTTTACTCCCTTTCTTCTAATTGCCAGACGTTAAGCACCTTCATGGAGGCTTGCAATTGCAGGCTTAGCCTGTGGCTTCTTAAAGTTCTCGCCATACATGGGTCTGAAACCTCCTCCTACTTCTTAAGGGAGTGTTCAACCCCTATCCCTTGACCAGAGATTTCTTAATACAACAGGTAGGGGTGGTTCTTCACCCTTGCCTGCCATTCCTAAACTTGATTGTCTGGTACGTAGTACCTGAAGAACTACTTTATGCCAATGCTGGTCTCTCGCTGATGAAAGTATGCAAGCTGCAAGAAAGGACTTCACAAGAAGCCAATATAAGCAAATAGCTAACGTTCTGCTACTGATCAAAGGCATCAATCCACTTAAAGCCTCTTTGTACAGTTTTGTTTTCTATGACTTATTTGACAGACACAGACATTCATATTCAATCCTGCAAGCACTATTTGTCACCTATAGTGGTATGCCTTAAATCACCCGAATAGATAATCTCCTTAAAGAATGAAATTGTTAACCAGGATTTTGAGGGGCTTCTTCATCTCCCACCCTCCACTTACAGGGAACTTTAAAGTGGTTCTGGCCACCATCATGCATAGGTCTTTTGAACCTCTACATTCTTGCCACCTGAACCTTCTCCCATGAGAACCTGACTTTTTAGTGGCCTTTGCTTTCCACAAGATGAGTAACGTTCTTCACTCTCTTTTTGGAAGACCTTTATATCGTCTTCCATAGATACCAGGTTGTCCACCGGACTGTGCCAGCTTTTGTTTCTGAATTCTAAAACCTGAGGCACAGATGATGTTTTTTCTTGATGAGAATGTGAAACAAAGCAAGTTAAGCCACCATTTTTAGGTGGATAGTTTCATGCATGTCTAAAGCTTATGAACCTACTGGTCTCCAAGCTCTGGAAAGATTATGTGGCCATTCTAAAGTGCTAAAGCATCATTGTTGGCCTTCCAGAGACATATCCCTATAGTAGAGGCCACTACCTGGACTACCCCTCAATTCTTTGATGTACTGTTCGTTAGACGCTTAATCCAGGAGGGATGTTCTCTTTGGGGAACAAGTGCTCTGCAACTTCTTTTCTTGAACCGTAGCCAGGGATACGATAACTCTGCCATCCTTTTCATGGCTCTGATATAATATATGCTATGGCATTGATAGCACACCTATACACAAGTGTTTCAAAGCGCAACAAGGCAAGGGGGGATCAGAGAGAAGACAGAGACAACGATCTTAATAGACCAGGTGACATTGAGATTGCGCAAGTGCAGGGGGGGGCAGGGAAAGGGAAAGTGCAGGGGCAGGTGGAGGGGGCAGTACATAGGATCAACAGTACAAAATAAATAGAATAAATAAAAAGAATAGGTAAAAGTGTGGTCAGCTTGTGGCAAGTGGAGGGGTGAGTGCATATATCAAGTGTCAGGAGCTGGTGGGGACTGTAGGGATACAGAAACAGCCCCTAAGTGCAAGGGTTGCCTGGGAAGCAATGCAGTTGTGCAGCTGGCGGGGGAGGTCTGGGTTCCCAACCAGTTGGGAATAAGGGATGAGAAAATTACCCTCATGGTAATTCAGACACTCTTAGTCCTTGCTCTCCCTCATTCACAATGCCTTCCCAGCTGTCCCCTCTGCCCATGTGCCTCCACAGCGGAAAGAAACTGTGGAACTGGGAGATTTTGGTTGGTGGCGCAAGGGTGTGAGTAGAGCTGGTGCTCATGTGTACCAAGCCCTAATTAAACGTCTTAAAGTGATAGTATCTTCTTTTGAAGAATCATTTTTCCTCTCCAGCCTGTGGTGCAGGCCATCCCAGCCAGTTGTGAAGCAGTGGGACTAGTAGTACCTGAATCACAATGAAGGTAATTCTTTTTCGAGTACTACATTTCCTCTGTGGAGGGAATAAACCAGCAGTGTCTTACATATGTCTATTACTTCTACCAGAAGTCTGGGGGATTCCCACATTTCCAGCATTATTATAAGGCGCCAATTATAGGCCTTTGTTAGCCACTTATGAATAATGGATTTATCTGGAGAATCACTTTCTCTTTCCAGTGAGAATGGGAGACTGTCTCTGTACCTTAACGGGCAGACTCTTGATGAGGGTACGACTCTCCGAAATATTAGTGGCTCAGTGAAACCTTTGGAGGAAAAAGATTTCCCATTCAGTTTTAACCTGGTCATCTCTATTCAGCTCTACCTTTTTGCCACTAATTGGAGACAATAATCTCAATCCACAAAGTTACCAGACATGGTTGGAGGCTGGATTGGAGAGGGTGGGGCAATTTTGGAGGAATGCCAAATGATTAGGTTAACCACAATTGGAGAAATTATTGGGTAAGGAGCACTTAGTGTTTCTTCATCTTCCATTGAAGGGTGTCCTTATGCCTTCAGAATGGGCCGATGGCCTCAAAAGAAATCAAACTTTATTTGAGAAAGTACTGGACACACAACAAGGACTAAAGGATTTCATAGCACCACACCATCGCACCCTGATTCTTGCAGAGAAACAGGACACAAGAAAGACATTCTCAGAGGAACTCTGGCAGTAGCTATGCAAGAAGGTTTATAAGACTTACTTTACCTGTGAATACAAGATGCATGTAATCAAACACCTCTGTCGATGGCAATATGTGACTGACATTGACCCTTTCAAAAATGTTCCACATTGGTAGCCCCCTTTCTGAATTGGATGTGGAAAAGCCAGGTCTTACTGGCATGTCTGATGCTGCTGCAAGAGCGTGCAGGCATTCTGGGAAGACATTTTATTGTGGATAAGGGACTTGGAGGGCATTCAGATGGATTTGGATCCTATCCTGGTTTTATTTTGCTTCCACAGTAGGTGAATGGAACTAGCACTCTGCCTCAATGATCCATAACCTGTAAGCTGGACATACTTATTTGCGACTTCTCCTTATCCATGCTCAGACAACTACCTCTCATCTAATCTATTAACCATCGCAAACCATCAAGGCCCTCTGGATGAAATCGGACCTCATCACAACAGCATCGGTCAGCAACACAACTAACCTCTTCCTCAGAGACCTCAATAAGCCCGAGAGCCACGCCACCAAAATAAACAGAGAATCAACTCGAACTGCTTGACACGATGGACTTCAAGCAACTCATCATAGAACTAGTCTACAACAAAGGCAACACGCTCAACCTAGTTGCCACCACTCCAGAAATCTTATGTCTTATATCTCCACCTTTGGACTGGACAGACCACACATGCATAGCCATCCTGCTCCACCAAACACCACTCTCCCACTGGGCTGACCTAAACCAACCAAGACACCCCACCACCTTTGGTGTAGTGGGGGCCCCGGCAGGCCCCATGGTGCACGGGGGCCCCTGCCACCCCATGTTCTGGGGAAAACCTCAGACTTATTTTCATTATGAACATCAGAAAGAAATAATTTCAGTCGGAAATAATTGCTTTCTTTCTGGGAAGAAATGATTAATTTTTAAATGGAAACGGAAATCATTTCTGCTGAAGTCAATGTACCTTCATAAGAAATGTGCACGAGATGGAGGCCTCCGGATCCTCGGCTCTGTAAATGACAGGAATTGTTAATGTCTGTGTGGCGCCAGGAGCCAGAGGCCTGCCTGGAGAGGAGTCCATCGGAGCAATAGGTTCATCAAAAAAGTAATAAAACAAATATTTTTGTGTAAATGAGTGTGTGTGCATGCATTTGATTGTGTTGCATGGTCATGTTGTATGTTTGTATGTATGTGTACGAGCATGCAAGCGTGTGTATATGTATTGTTATGTGTGTCTGAATGGGTGCATGTGTGAATGGTGTGTGAATGTGTGTGTGTGTGTGTGTGTGTTTCTTTAATGTTGGGCTGAGGAGCTGATTTTGAGGGTTAGGGACGGGTGGAGGGAAGAGGGGCAGATGGGGAGGGGTTTCACTAAAATACAGCCAAACAAGGACATATTTCCTTACTGTAGCATTGCATGTTTTATTGGTGTGAAGGGCAAAGTCAGCATGAAGATTATTCTTACATGGTGGTGAGGGTGTTGGGCAAGCATTTGTGCAGCTATCATTAACATGTATTCTTGCTGTGGAATTAAATTTGTGCTGACTTTAAGGGCAAAGCCAACAAGAGAATGTGTGTACCTGAGGATACTGGCAGAGCCAGTATGAACATGTTTTCCTATGGTATCATTACTGTGCATACTAGTACTGGGTACACACAAAGTTGGCTGGTACATTTGGGTGTCAGAAACCACTTATTTCTATGCTAGTTTTAAGGTTTTAACACATATTTATATTTTCACCTAGTGCAGTTTGCAGCTCCTGAACGCAGCGTGATCATCAAGTGTATTGCGCATGCATGATGGTCCAGACCAGCCCAGAGTGAAGCATGGCCGTGCTATGTTGCAGAGATTGGGGCTGGAGGGTCTCAGTACAGCCTGCAGGGGGGGGGGGGGCACAGATGTTGTTATGCCACTGCCCACTACTCTTTCAAGAACTTCCCTATGGATGCACTAGAAGGAAACGTCTTCACCATCGCTTCCACGACTATCACCTTGGATAATGTCAACACCAGCTCAGTTCACGTAACCACAACCCGAGATCACCAACACCCATGCATTACTGAAACTTTGACTTGGCAAGGATACATAAGTCCTTAACACTGTGGTACACTTAGGAACTCATCGAGCCAGAGCCATGGGCAAACAAGAAAAAAGCTGGAGAACATCACACCAACTAGAAGACCTCCTCACCATGAGAAACCTCTGTTCAGGCCCCTTCTTACAACAACCAACTGTTACACTCACCTGATATCCCTGGGGCGCCTGGAAAGCTCTGAGGTCTGGAACCCTGGATAAGTAGCTGCCCAACGTGGAAATAATTAATCTGCAATACTGGAGGGAGGATTTGTAATAACTGTCTTTAGTGGGTGAATATCCCACCTCCCTCAAACCGATCCCCCTCCCACCGAGTCTTTCTCACCTTATTTTTGAGTATGGTGAGCTATCCGTCCTGCGTTTCTTGTGCAGGGGCGCTTCGTGGTTGCTGGCGCTCCGACCAAGTTACTTCACTGGTGCAGTGCACCTTCCTTTGGGTCCAGGCCTGCTGTGACCCCAAGTCTACTGTAGAGAGTTAGGTTTGATGTTTTATCAGTCTTTGTCTGCTCTTATATGGTGGTTTGTAGAAGTTGCATTAATGTCTTTATTTCCTTCTTTACAGGTGTGAAAGTCTTTTGGTGCTGGTGTGCCGGGTGGAGATGCACGGTTTAGGTAAGAGAAAGTGCAAAGCGCAGCATTCTTTTATTGTCTATTTAAAGCTAACCTGTGTTCTCTTCTTCTTCTCCTCACAGGCCACTGTGGAGCTACGAGTGGACGAGAGAACGATGAAACCTGGGCCCAGGCATCCGTTAAGGTAAGTAATGCATAGAGCGCAGCACGTTTGTTAAATGTTGAAAGCGAACCTGAATATTTCTCCCTTTCCCTTGCAGGATGCTGCTGTGGTGTTCTGGATGGAGGCACAACATAGCGCAACGGAATTCAGGTAAGAATAATGAAATTTGATGTTCTGAAACCGCGCACGTTTTATTATTCCTCCCTTTCTTGTTATTTCAGGCCGCGATGTTCAAGCGGAGGCTGCGACAGTGGATTGCAAGGTATTCCTCAAGTTAGAACTCGCAGCTGAGTGATGTTGATGCTTTTCTTCTCTTTATTTCCACAGGTTGCAGTCTTCCAGCGAGGGATGGTTGAGATGCTGGATGCTGGATCGTGTACTGACAGGTAAGGCAGAGTAATCTTGTTCTTGCAGGACTGCAGGGAGATGCTGAAGACCAGGAGCTGAACATGGGGAGCGTCCCGCTGCTAGAGGCAGAATAACGTGAAGTGTGTTCTGCTGATTGGGTGTGGTTTAAATAGCCCAGGTAAAGTAGTTCCAGGCAAAGTAGTTCCAGGCCCAGCCACACCTAAAGCACTAGACCGCATGGCTTGGTTCTTAAGAACTGAGCTATGCAGTGGCCTCCATGTTGGATTTAAAGTTCCCATGTTTATAATTCAAAGCAAACCTGCTATGTGTGTTCCTTACAGCAAATGAGTCTGTTGCCAGAAGTGCTAAGACTGGCTCCAGGAGCCCTTTTGTAGAAGTTGTAAGGCCCTTAGGGCTTTTGTTGGTGCTTGCTTGTGGCACAACTTGTGGCCCTTAGTAGTGGTCATGACAGCACTCCCCCCCTCCCCCAAGGCCCCTCCCAGGGTATTCTTCCTGTCAGGTCCTGGTTTGGTGGGATGATTCTGATGAAATCGCTTAATCAAATGCGGTGCATGGATATGTTCACTTGGTTCACATGTTCTGTCTTGAGGCCCGTACCCTTTCCAATCCACTTAATAGTATAATTTGGATTTGGTATGTTTTGAGTCCAGGATGTCTAACTTCAAATTCAGGCTCTCCATCGACCAGCACTGGTTTTGGTGGTGTCTTGACTCGGGTCCCGGACTGAACAGGTTTTATAAGTGATACATGGAACACCGGATGAATTTGCATGCTTGGTGGTAAGGCCAATTTGACGGCCACTGGATTAATCACTGATTTGATGGTGTAGGGTCCTAAATACCTTGGAGCAAAGGTCCGGGTTCCTTTTATGGGTACATGTTTTGATGCTAACCAGACTTCGTCCCCAACTTGGTAATCGGGAGCTTTCCTTCGATGTTGGTCAGAAAATTTCTTTTGTCTTTCTTTGGCTAGCTGTAATGGTTCGGTTGCCTTTCTGAAGGCCTGAGTTATACTTGTGTGCAAGCTCTTGACCGCTGGCATTTCCAAGGCCGTGGGGGAATCTAGTTGAGAGGTACGTGGGTGTCTCACGTATATTGTGTAGAAAGGGCTTTGTCCTGTGCTGGTATGTATGGAGTTGTTGCATGCGTATTCCGCTATCCATAATAAGTCCTTCCAACTCTCTTCCACTTGATGCAGCAGGCAACTTAGATCTTGTTCTAATGTCTGGTTTGTTCTTTCTGTTTGTCCATCCGTTTGAGGGTGATGGCTAGTAGATAATCGAATGTTGATTTGTGCCATTGTACAACATTTCTTCCAGACATTAGACAAAAATTGACTTCCTCGATCTGAGTTCAGGATTGATGGGAAACCATTAAATTTTATAATCTGTTCAAGAAATACCTTCGCCAAACCGGTAGCGTTACGAAGGCCTTTGAACGGAATGAAATGTGCCATTTTGGAGAACAGGTCTACCACCACTAGGATGGTGTCAAATCCTTGACTGGGGGGTAGGTCTGTAATAAAATCAAGGGAGAAAATATGCCAGGGAGTCGGTGGAATATCCAGTGGTTGTAGAAGGCCAGCTGGTTTCTGCTTTTGAGATTTATTCTGTGCGCATACCCCACAAGATTGAATGAATTGAGCAATGTCTTTATGCCAGGTTGGCCACCAATAATTTTGCTTAACCTTGGCTAGAGTCTTAGCAATTCTGGGATGGCCCTCAATCAGGGAATCATGATAATCAGATATGACCAACTCTTGCAGTTCTTTATTTGGTAGATATAGTCGCCCTCTGAAGTAGGGTAATCCATCCCACACTGTATGATGTTCACTTCAGGTGTTCCATTTTTGTAAAGCCTTGGGGTTCATTAAGAGTGGAATCTTATCTTGAAGTTCGCTCAGAGTCAATGTGGTAGTAAGTCCCAATAATTTGTCACTTGGAATGATGGCAATAGGGTCCGGGGTAATGTTTATTTTTTCTTCAACCCCCATGCGAGATAAGGCATCGGCCTTACAATTCCGAACTCCCGGTCGGTATGTGATTACGTAATCATATTCTGCGAAGAATAGAGCCCATTGCAGTTGTCGTGAAGATTGAGCCTTTGCTGACTTTAGGTATTGAAGGTTCCGGTGATCTGTGATTACTGTGATGGTATGTTTGGCACCTAATAGATACTTCCGCCAGGTTTTGAAGGCTGATTTTATTTCTAACAGTTCTTAGTCTGTGATGGCATAATTAAGTTCTGGTGGTGAGACTTTACGTGACCAAAAGGCCACGGGATGCAATTGGCCCGTTTCTGGATCTCTTTGAGAGAGAACGGCTCCCATAGCCACGCTGGAGGCATCTGTTTCCACTACATAGGGGAGGTCCGGGCGAGGATGTCGTAATATCGGTGCAGAGGTGAGTCTTCTCTTGAGTACCTGAAAGGCCTGTTCTGCTTCTTCGGTCCATTGGAATTTCTTGTTGTTTTTTCATAGTAATGAAGTGTTTGGGTGCACTATCTGTGAGAAACCTGGGATGAATCGGCGATATAAATTCACAAAGCCGAGCATGCTTTGGATTCCTTTGAGCAACGAAGGTGATGGCCAATTAAGGATGGCATCAATTTTGTGCATATCCATCCTGACTCCTTTTGGCGTGAGGATAAAACCGAGGAACTCAACCTCAGTGACATGGTAGGAACATTGTTTGAGTTTGGCGTACAGTTTGTGCTGGTGAAGTTTTGCAAGGACTGAGTGAACATGTTTGATGTGATCTTGTTCAGAGGAAGAGTACACCAGGATGTCATCAATATAGACAATGGCACAGACGTAGATTAATTCTCGTAATACGTCATTCATAAAATACTGAAATGCTGCGGGAGTGTTGCAAAGCCCGAAAGGCATTACCTGATATTCATACAGGCCATACTTTTCCATTCATCCCTTTTTTTCACACGTACGAGGTTATATGCTCCCCTGAGGTCTAATTTGGTGTAGATTTTGACATCCTGGACTTGGTCCAGAAGTTCCGGGATAAGAGGCAGAGGAGAGCCATTTTTTACCGTGATTTCATTAAGTGCGCGGTAGTCGATACAAGTTCTCAAATATCCTTCCTTCTTCGGTACGAAGAATAAGGGGGAGGCTGCCGGTGACTTAGACGGGCAGATAAACCCATTTGCCAGGTATTGGTCGAGGTAGGACTTCAAGTGGAGATTTTCGGTTTCAGTGAGTGCATAAATTCGACCACACGGAATTTGTGCACCAGGTATAAGGTCGATCTGACAGTCATATTGTCTATGTAGTGGTAAAGTGTTGGCCTGTTCCTTCTGAAAAACATCCAGAAAATCTTGATATGGATTTGATTGTGGTATAGTTTTTGGGCAGCAAGTGCTAGCACATTCGTCAGAAAAGGCCAATCTTTTTGCACGCCAATCTATGTAAGGAATTGTGAGTTACTAACCATGACATCCCTAAAATCAACCGAAATTGAGGAGCTTTAATGAGGTCAAACGCGATAGCTTCTTGATGTCCATCCTGACACAGAAGGGTTAATTATGTTGTGCATTGGGTTACTGGACGAGAGACCATTTCTGTACCATCAACAGTAGTTACCTTTTCGGTTGTTGATTTTGTGCATAGGGGAAGCCCCATTTCAGTTGCCAGATCTTGATCTATGTAATTTCCAATTTCTCCGCTGTCTATATATGCTTCTATGGCATGCGTCCACGACGGCCATTGATGATTAATCAAGATTACTGGTAGAGCAAAATGTGAGGTCTGTGACTCATCCTTCTCACTCGACAAACGGACCTTTAAGCTTGCCGGGCCTTGTAGTTTTCTGACTCCTTCGCATCATCTTCTTTCTCTGTAGCGCCTACTATCTTCCTTGGAGGTTTCGCTGGACATTCTTTCAGGAAGTGCCCTGCTTTAACGCAATACAGGCATAACTGTAGCTGCCTTCTTCTGTCTCTTTCAATCTTGGTTAAAGGGGGTCGGACTCCCCCGATCTGCATGGGTTCTGTAGTATTGTCTGGTGAACGTTGAACACTGTCTTTTGAGCATACGTACATGGCCCAGTTTTCAAATCTATTACGATCTGTTCTTCGATCCTGCAATCTATGATCCAACATGCCCCATAAGATTAATAAACTCTGCACAGTCTTTAGGTGGGTCTACCACTTCAGCAAGGACATCCTTCAAGTCTCCTCGTAGGCCCCGGTGAAACAATGTGGTTCTTTTATCTTCAGGCCATCCTGCTTCAACGACAAGTCTATTAAAAGCGGCAATATAAGTCAGCAAATCTTGATTCCCTTGACGGAGGGACAGGAGTTTATCTAAAGCTTGCCCATGCAAGTGTCGAGCAAATAGTTTTTCCATCTCCTGTTGAAAACCCTTGAAGTCCTGCAATAATGGGTTGTCCTGGCTAACTAAAGGTACCGACCAGTCCACAGCACTGCCACTCAAATATGATAAAACGAAGGCCACCCTTGACTGATCGTTTGGGAAGGCCCCAGGTCTACAAAGAAAAGAAAATGAATACGCCACTGGTTCATGAATGTTGCGTATTTAAAGTTCCCATGTTTATAATTGAAAGCAAACCTGCTATGTGTCTTCCTTACGGCATATGAGCTTGTGTGACAATGTGTGGAATTTCTACATTCCTTTAAGCAATGGGGAGCCCTATTTAAGCCTGAATATAGAAGCAGGAAGTGATTCCTTTATGGACTTTCCTCTAATCAGCTGATATGTATTTTGGTATCCTAGGAAACCGTGGGTGACGAGGAGGAGGTGGAAACCAACGGTCTCAGCTGGGCATATTGAGAGATAGAGAGCCGTGGAGTGAAGAGCCTGATGACTATCAGCTGACAAAGTTGCGCCGTTGCGCTGTTAAGAAGGTTAATTTGGTTAAACTATAAGCAAACGTTGTCGCTTGCGGAAAGGAGGAGTCCGAGCTGTGTTAGAAGAAGCCGGCAGAGTGAAGAAAAAACATAGTGATCGTTATCGCTACTCAAAAAGGCGAGAAAGTGACGCCGGTACGCTAATTGTCCAGCGAAAAACTTTTATAAGCGTTAACCGGTCTGACGCCGTACACCAGCCTGTGAATCGGAGACAAAGATCCAGACTTCCATACTCCGTGAGTAAGTGCACCGTTGCGCTGAATGAGAGCGAGAGTTAGAAGCAGCTCCCCTATGACTGAATGAATGAATGCTCGACGGAACAAGGCGATGCCCCACTGAAAGGCGAAGCATTTCAGAGTTACGTGTTGTCGGAGAGGAGGGGTTTTCGTATGACGGCCGGTAGGTGGAGCCGAATCCCGTTGTTCGTTAAGGCAACAGCTGATCAGAAGTCGCGTTCGCATAGAACCAGAGGCATCATACAGAGAAAAGGGGGAGTGGCGTTGTAAAAGCTAAGAGGCACGAATCGGATGACCCAAAGAGCAAAGAAAGCTAGTCTTAAAGCGAGAGAGAACACGTTTGAAATAAAGTAACGTCTAGAGGGAGACCTCTACCAACACACCTCTTCCAATGTAAAGTGAATAATTAGAGACTGCAATAACGTATGTGCTCAAAACTGGAAGGGGTTCCATAGACATTCATGCAATATATTTTTTCTAACAAATATTTGTAACAGAATTGACATGCTGAAACCAGCGGTTGCTTTTGGGGCACAAATGAAAAATGAGGCTGCCTGAGGAAAAGTAAATAAAATCAGAGGAACAAAGAAAAGAAGAGAGAGTAGATAAAGATAAGAACAGAGAACAAGAAGCAAGCAAAGAAAGACAAACCCAAGATCTTAAAAAGATAAACATATTTTCTTGATCTGATTAAAAGGATTGTGCAAGAGACAGTAGCCAACAAAGAGTCGAGTTAATGGACAACACAGAGTCATAGTACTTACCTCAAATGTACTGAAGTGCACGTCCTGGTATGGAAGATTTGAGCATCGGCCTGGAAGACGTATCCTTTACAGTGAACATATAAAAATAAAAAAAAGTGTTAATAAAAGAATTGAGCTCTCTTTCAGTCCAAACAAACTACCTGATGGCTGAAGACTCATTCTTTTCCGAATCAGAGATTTAGAATATCACAGTTTGGTGTCAAAAGTGGGATTTCGAGAATGCCATGGAGGACCTTATTAAGACCCTAAGCGAAGGTCAACAACTGTTACAACAAGCCTTGCAAATGCAGTCACAACAAGCACAAGCCGACAGGTTAGCCTTTCAACAGGCTTTGCAAATGCAACAGGCTCAATTACTTGAAATGTTGAATGTAAGAAACAATCCTCAGGTCCCGACCTCTGTATTGCAGAAATATTCAGCAGGTGAGGATCGAGGACACTTTTTCGTGAATTTTGAAAGGGTAGCTCAAAATGCACAGTGGCCCGCCGAGAGATGGTGTCATTACATCGCACCATTGATGACTGGTGAGATGCAATGTGCGTATCAGGCTGCAAACCCTGCGGGCGACACCAGCTATGGCGACATGAAGAAGGTAGTGTTGGAGCGGATGGGACACGACGAGGAAACGTATCGAGTCAAGTTTAGAGAAGTCAAACTGAAGGCAGAATAAACCCAGAGACAGCTATTTTACCGAGTAAAAGAGATGGCGGAGAAATGGTTACAGCCTGCTACGTCCTCCACTGCAGAGATAACGGAAAAAGTTGTTTTAGAACAGTTCATAGAAGCACTTCCTGGCCCCGTACAGAGATGGGTCAAACAACATCTCAGATTGTCATTAAGCGAGGCTGTAGAGGTAGCATCAGCTTACCAAAAAGCTGGACAGGGCAATGTGTTGACCTATACGACGAGTTATAAACCAACCCTTATGGTAAATAAGTCGGGGACTCAACCAAGATGGCCACACTCAATGCTACGAAGACCGGAAGGAGAAAATGTACATTCCAGACCCAACAGCGAGGGTCCTACAAATTATCGTCAAACTCTGTCTACACTTACGGGTCCACAGTGTTTTGACTGTGGGGAGTGGGGCTACCTCGCAAGGTTTTGTCCGAAGAAACCAAAAGCTGAACCAATGGATGTTGGGGTGATTGATTCCCAAAAGGGAAATGAAGCCCCAGAGCAGATAGCTGGGAGACAGTCGCAATATCTGTATACATGTGAAGCAGAGGTGGATGGAAAACCCACCAGCCCGTTGATCGACTCAGGAAGCCTGCAGACGACGGTGACATCAGAGCTGGTAGGTGAAGATTATTATTCTCCAGGGAAAATTCCTGTCCGATGCATCCATGGGGATATAAGGGTTTATCCCTCAAAGGAAATACAAATTAAATTGGTCGGGGAGACAATGGGAGTGACGGCAGCAGTGTTACCCCTTTTACCTAAACCACTTCTAATTGGGTCAGATATACCTAAATTCTCAGAATTAGTTCATAACATTGAGAAGAGCTGGTTAGAAACGGCCCCTTTCCATAGAGAGGAAATACCTAGCCTGTCCCCTAAAACACAAAAGAGCAGAAAGTTCAAGCGATTACTGAAGAAAAAATGGAGAGCTAAGAATGTTTTCCCTGTAGCAGTTGATTGGAGGCTAGAGGAAGACGGGGACAGCTTTAGGTTGGCACAAGATCTAGATCCTTTGCTGCAAAATGCCCGAGAGCGTGCCCAAGAAGAAACAGCAGGAGAGGGACCTCGCTTCGTAAAGAAAAATGGTTTATACTACATATTAAACAAGTCCAGGAATGGAGAGGACCTGAAACAGTTACTCATACCCCAGAAGTACTATAAGACTATACTAGAGGTCGCTCACCTTCAAATTAGTGAAGGACACCTGGGAACGGAGAAGACAACTAGAAAGATTCTAGATAGGTTCTATTGGCCAGGAGTATACCAGCAGGTGGTTCGGATCTGTCAGTCATGTGAGGAATGTCAGCTGAAGAACAGGGCCAATGTGAAGAAAGCACCACTTCAGCCTATGCCCCTAGTCATGGAACCATTCAGCAGAATAGGAAACAATATGGTGGGACCTGTGGAACCAACTCAGAGGGGTCACAAATACATTCTTATGGTAGTGGACTATGCCACCAGATACCCCGAGGCGTTTCCCTTAAAAGCAACACATACCCAACAGATTTGTGACGCACTAATACCTTTTATTGGGCGAGTTGGGATTCCCAGGGAGATTGTCACCGACAGGGGGTCAAATTTCATGTCCAAGGTACTCCAACAAGTCTGTGAGACACTAAAAATAGACCATTTGAAAACAGCTGTGTACCACCCACAGACTGATGGGTTGGTGGAACGTTACAATCAAACCATCAAACAAATGTTGAAGAAAACGACCTCCCCAGAGAGTAAAGATTGGGATAGGGTTCTTCCCTGGATTCTAATAACGCTTAGGAACACCCCTCAGTCATCAACAGGGTTTTCACCCTTCGAATTACTGTTTGGAAGACCCGTTCGTACTCTGTTAGACTTGTTAAAAGAAGGTTGGGAGAGGCAACCAAATTGTGAAGTAACATTAACAGAGTACGCTTCTCAGCTGCAAGAACGGGTAGAAAAACTACAAAGTGTTGCCAGGGATAATCTCCTTCAAGCGCAAATAAGACAAGAGAAATACTACAATCAGACTGCACAGTTACGTACTTTCAAGAAAGGAGACCAAGTACTAGTTTTGGTACCTACGTCAGAGAACAAAATGTTAGCTACCTGGAAAGGCCCTTATGAAATTCAAGAAGTGCTGGGTCAGATAACGTATCAGAGTGAAACAGGCGGGCAGTAAAATTCCCCATCAGACATATCATGTCAATTTACTTAAAAAATGGATAACCCCAGTCCAGGCCATGGCCATGATATCTCTGGATGTGACAATGGAAGAACATTTTCCGCAATTAAAAGAAAAAGCCGGTTTAGAGGGTCTAAACATCAACCCAAACTTAACACCTGTTCAAAAAAATGAGTTATCTGACTTAATACAAAGGTTTTCACACATATTCTCCCCCTTACCAGGGAAGACTAATTTAACTAATCATTGTATAGTCACCAAACCTGGGGCCATTGTGCGACTAAGACCTTATCGAATACCTGAGTCAAAGATTAAAGCCTTCAACCAAGAGGTACAGGAAATGCTAGATATGGGAATCATAGAACCGTCTTACAGTGACTGGTGTTCCCCTGTAGTCTTAGTGCCGAAGCCTGATGGGAGTGTGAGGTTCTGCATGGACTTCCGGAAGTTAAATGAAGTTTCCAAATTTGACGCATACCCAATGCCAAGAATAGAAGATCTGCTAAATAGTCTAGGTAAGGCGAGATTTCTGACCACCATTGACTTAACCAAGGGTTACTGGCAAATTCCATTACTGCCCTCAGATAAGGAGAAGACAGCGTTTGCCACGCCTACTGGTTTATATCAATTTACGGTGCTTCCCTTTGGGTTACATGGGGCTCCCGCAATCTTTCAGTGACTAATGAACCTGGTTATAAAGGGGCATTAACAGTATCTCGACGACATCCTAATTTACAGCAACACCTGGACAGAACATCTACAACATCTTGGCAAAATACTTGAAACACTGAAACAGGTGGGATTACACATAAATCCCAAGAAAACTCATGTGGCCACGTTTCATACGAGGTATTTGGGATATTATGTGGGCCAAGGGATCATCAGACCCCAGGAAGAGAAAATCAGAGCTATCAGACAGTTGAAATTCCCAGAAACACGAAACAGGTGCGAGCTTTCCTGGGGTTTGTCAGATATTATAGGAGATTCATCCCACACTTTTCTACCCTAGCCTCTCCACTCACAGATCTCTTAAAGAAGAGCTCATCCACAAGGAAAGTTTGGGAAACGGTGGAAACTTTGCAGGCCTTCAATACTTTAAAGGAAGCCCTCACCGAAAAAGCTGTGTTACACTGCCCAGACTTTAGTGCCACTTTTTTTCTTCACACGGATGCTTCAGGTACGGGACTCGGAGCTGTGCTATTCCAGAACGAGGGAGAGAAGGAAACACCAAAACTATTTATCAGTCGAAATAATGTTACCTCACAAACTAAGTTATCCAACCATCGAAAAGGAGTGTTTGACTGTAAAGTGGGCTATTGATGCTCTAAGGTATTATCTGCTAGGACGAGAGTTCACATTAATAACCGATCATGCTCCATTAGTCTGGCTTGCTTGTTTCAAAGATTCTAATCAGAGAATACTCAGGTGGTTTCTTTCTCTCCAGCCCTTCTCTTTTAGAACAATTCATAAACCTGGAAAGTTTTTGGCCTAAGCTGATTACCTGTCCAGAGCAGAAGCCCTTCCCGATCGTAAGGGCTTAGTAGAGGGGGTGTGACAATGTGTGGAATTACTACATTTATTTAAGCAATGGGGAGCCCTATTTAAGCCTGAATATAGAAGCAGGAAGTGATTCCTGTATGGACTTTCCTCTAATCAGCTGACATGTATTTTGGTATCCTAGGAAACCGTGGGTGACGAGGAGGAGGTGGAAACCAACAATCTCAGCTGGGCATATTGAGAGATAGAGAGCCGTGGATTGAAGAGCCTGATGACTATCAGCTGACAAAGTTGCGCCGTTGCGCTGTTAAGAAGGTTAATTTGGTTAAACTATAAGCGAACGTTGTCGCTTGCGGAAAGGAGGAGTCCGAGCCATGTTAGAAGAAGCCGGCAGAGTGAAGAAAAAACATAGTGATCGTTATCGCTACTCAAAAAGGCGAGAAAGTGACGCCGGTACGCTAATTGTCCAGCAAAATACTTTTATAAGCGTTAACCGGTCTGACGCCGTACACCAGCCTGTGAATCGGGGACAAAGATCCAGACTTCCATACTCCGTGAGTAAGTGCACCGTTGCGCTGAATGAGAGCGAGAGTTAGAAGCAGCTCCCCTATGACTGAATGGATGAATGCTCGATGGAACAAGGCGATGCCCCACTGAAAGGCGAAGCATTTCAGAGTTACGTGTTGGCGGAGAGGAGGGGTTTTCGTATGACGGCCGGTAGGTGGAGCCGAATCCCGTTGTTCGTTAAGGCAACAGTTAAGGCACAGTCGCGTTCGCATAGAACCAGAGGGATCATACAGAGAAAAGGGGGAGTGGCGTTGTGAAAGCTAAGAGGCACGAATCGGATGACCCAAAGAGCAAAGAAAGCTAGTCTTAAAGCGAGAGAGAACACGTTTGAAATAAAGTAACGTCTAGAGGGAGACCTCTACCAACACACCTCTTCCAATGTAAAGTGAATAATTAGAGACTGCAATAACGTATGTGCTCAAAACTGGAAGGGGTTCCATAGACATTCATGCAAAATATTTTTTCGAACAAATATTTGGAACAGGATTGACATGCTGAAACCAGCGGTTGCTTTTGGGGCACAAATGAAAAATGAGGCTGCCTGAGGAAAAGTAAATAAAATCAGAGGAACAAGGAAAAGAAGAGAGAGTAGATAAAGATAAGATAAGAACAGAGAACACGAAGCAAGCAAAGAAAGACAAACCCACGATCTTAAAAAGAGAAACATATTTTCTTGATCTGATTAAAAGGATTGTGTAAGAGACAGTAGCCAACAAAGAGTCGAGTTAATGGACAACACAGAGTCATAGTACTTACCTCAAATGTACTGGCGGTGTGCGGAGCAGTGTGTCTTGTGAGGAGTGAGGACAGGACTCTGCTGGTTACACTCTGATTTTCTTTCCAGTCCGCCTTCGCTTACCAGTGATTCTACGTGCTATGTGCTACAAAAGCACCGCGCAGGCGCTGAGCGCGGCGCGGTGTGCGGAGCAGTGTGTCTTGTGAGGAGTGAGGACAGGACTCTGCTGGTTACACTCTGATTTTCTTTCCAGTCCGCCTTCGCTTACCAGTGATTCTACGTGCTACGTGCTACAAAAGCACCGCGCAGGCACGGAGCGCGGCGCGGTGTGCGGAGCAGTGTGCGGAGCAGTGTGCGGAGCAGTGTGCGGAGCAGTGTGTCTTGTGTCTGGTGTCGGGAGTTGGGTTGGATTGGAGGTAAGATACTACCCTGTCGGCCTCCCTCAACCCCGCTGCTACTCACCCATCATAGATGGCTCCACTATCACCCACGGAGGACGACATCAGCCGAAGTCTACGCAGTAGCAAAACAGGCCAAGACCTACATCCAGACTATCAAGACCTTACAAAAGTGCCTGATAGGGCCCGAAAATGCGAGAAAGGGCTTTCAACAGCAGCTACCCCCGCCAGTAGGGAAAGAGACCTGCATAAAATTTCCTCGGGCGTGCTCCCCTCTCCCGCTCCCTCGGGATCCCGTCGGACAAAGAAAACTGGGCGGGGAGGGGCGCCGGAAGACACTGTCTAGCCCGGTTGCAAGAAGGTCCGCTATGCCCGGTCCGATCACCGTCTCGACGAGTGATTCCTCGCCGGAGGCCGTCGGAGGACGGTCGCGGCAGGGATCTGATCGGCCGGGCTCGACGACTCCAAATCAGCCGCACAAAAGCCTTGACAAGAACAATCACCCCGATCATCTCGACCCTTCGGCGGGCTCGTACGCTTCACCGCGCCAGCTAAACAGCCCAGACCAGAAGACCGAGAGAAATCTAAAGGACCCATTGGCCAGCGTACCATCAGCAGCCGAGACTGGGCAAACGGACACCCGTCCCATAGCTACTACAGTTCAGATCCAAGTACATCACACAGGCCTCTCAAGGGGGTCGCATCATTACAGGCCTACCATCCGAAAAATTAGTCCGATTGACTCGTGGGACACGCAATCGGAGGACGAGGTCTTTGCGCCTAACACACAGCGGAGGTGTCAGAGGTGTCGGAGGTGTCAGAGGTGGATGCCGAACCAAAAGCGGCTAGCACCACGGACCCTGAGTCGGCCAAAGACCCCCAAGTCAACACCGAGATCTCAAGGTCAAAAGTGGCAAGTGAACCTCCAGTCCAGGATCGGGACTCAGTTATGAGAACACGTACACCAAACCCGGCTGTAGGCACGCTTCCAGTTGTGATCGAAGCACAGCTGAGTGACACTGAGCAGCGGGGACAAGCTCCGAAGAAATCACTTCAGGTCCCAAAGACTCTGTTCAATAATGGGAGCTCAAATCAGAACCAAACAATGGGGAAGACTAGGTCAAAGAAACAGAAAAAATTCACTGCAAAGTCCCAAGGGGAGCACAAAGGCAGTTTGAGTTCGACGAACCTGAAAACTCTCAAGGAATATTTTCTGGAGCAACATAAAAGAAAATTAGGCCAAGAACCTGAACTGTCAGACGCGGAAATCTTGGAGGCTATCCAAGATAACTCACCATCGAGCAAAGCCAGAAAAACCGACTCAACTCTCCAAGGGCGAATACAGACGGCACCACCATGCGAAAAACTTGACACCGCACCATCGCGGGGCTTAGATTCAATGAGACCAACACCATCAAAAGTCTTACATCAAGAAATAAGCCAACAGGACTCGCCTGAAAAGGAAGCAGATCTTGCCAATAAGTTAGTCGAAGACCCCCCAAGTCCGTCAAAGACATCAAATGCAACTCTTCCAAACCTTTCGACCACCCCAAGCTTACCTAAGCCGACCCAAAAATTCTGCTTCAACCAGCAGACAGATAACTTCGCGTGGACCCGGCCACATATTCAAGGAAACCCGAATCAAATGTTAGAAAATCTGCCACAGGCAATACATCCCAATACATTAACTTCAGAAAGAAGGCTCTCGGAAAGATTCACGGTACTCCAGGGTTCCAAAGAATCAAATACCCCGCTTAAAAACAGATGCCCTACTAATGCATCAATCACGTCGGAAAGTGCCTCTCCCTCGAAAAAGAAAAAAGACCTTCTGTCGGTGATGTCGGCATTCTCAATCGCCTTAAATCCCTTTGTAAAGCTGTATGAATCGATACATGAGGCCTTGAAAGACAGTACGTCAATGATCAGCGAACTAAAGGACAAGCTCATTTTTGTTGAAGGCTATCTAACAGCCACTGAAAGAAATTCAAACTACATATATGCAAAATTAGAGGAAAAAATTGACAATCTGACCACAGAACTGCAAAAGAGAGGTGGTCTTTCAAACAAAAGCATAGAACTCTTGATGAAAGCCACACAGACCACCCAGACTGAGAAGAACATAGAAGTAGCCCCTATCTTCGCAAAAATGCCCCCAAAGACCAAACTGCATTTGGTCACAGCAGTGCTACTGTCCCCGCCAAAGTCTTTACCCAGGGGGAAGGCGAAAGAAAAGAGAAAAAACTGCACTAAAGCGTCCGTGCTCCTATGTGCGGAGGAATCACCGCCAGAAACTTCGCCTACACGGAGCTCTATTAGGTGAACGGAGATGTCACTAAACCAAGGGGAAGCTGCTAAAAATTCAACGTCTATAAACTTGGAGCAGACGGATATGGCAGACACACCTAGAATAAGTGTGGACTCAAACTCATCCTCAGATCTGCAAAACATATCACAGTATTCAAATGCTAGGGAACTAGATTCACCATCTCCGACGAAGCGAGGTGACCTACCAAAACAGTCAGAAGAAATCCACCCAAAAGATCTTGACCCTACCCAGGAAGGGGGGAAAAAAAAGCATGACAAGGTGTCTAGCGACTACACTGACCAACGATTACGCTCAAACTCCCCGTCTACTGCACTAGAAGCTTTAAGACATCTAAAGAATACAAATGAAAATTTTAAACACGAGTCACGAAAAGATCAAGACCAACAATACAACAGATCACATCACGCCGATAGACCGCGACTTCATTCTAGGAAGGAGCCGAGACATTTCCGGGAGGCTGTCGCAAATAAAGACAGAAAACTCGAAAGGGCACTACTCTTCAAACTGGAACAAATTTCAGCCAAGGACAGCTACCTGGTTCTAAATCGCAGAACAGTCTTAAATAGACTGGGAAAAATAGACAAGCTCTGTCACCTAAGATCGGACGACTTAATATTGGTCGAACCTTACCATCGTGAACATAGAGCGAAAGCTTACCTCCACGTAAGAAGTAAAGTAGTGATGGAGCTCACAACGGAAGTCCAAAAAGACCTTCACAAACTGGGCCTCAAACTACATCTCCTCCAGAAGCCACCAAAGGACAATCCTGACAGAATGAGAGACTAAAGGGAATGCTCAAACCAGGGCATGGAACGACAGAGAGAAAGATACGCACAGAAGACCCCGAGAAGTGAAAACCTGACATATGGCACCGAACAGCGATGGCGATATAACCGAACTACTCCACCCATTACCAGTCCAGGCAAAAACCATGTTACATTAAAAACCCAAGAAAATCAGGAGAAAAGAGATCAAAGAGAGTGTAGGACTGAAAATACAAGAGAGATTAGATCCAGAAAAGAACTGATTGCGCCATCTGCACCCAAACCATGGAGATGGATCACGGACACCTTCTCTCGAAACCAAAAGAAATAGCAACAAACACAGGGACCGAATTCCACAAAGAAGCTCAATACCGGTCCCTCAAATCTTCGAACAAAGAGCACCCTCCACATGGCATCCTGGAATACGAGAGCGTACCGGCACCTAACTACGCCAAGTGATGTAAACCTGAGCACTTTCGAGCTGATATGCTTACAAGAAACATGGTTGGTTCATAAGCCCTCCATGGACGGCTATGTAATAGAAGCCGCTGCAGCATCCAAGTCTATCCTAGGCCGCCCCTCTGGAGGCGTACTAACAGCAATCCGTCTAGGCTCTGGGATCACACCCAAGGGAAAAATAGCAGAGGCCTACGGAATGCTAACTACGCTGACTTCATGGTTCTACCAAGATCAAATCAGAGACGTTTGGATAAACTCGGAACTAGGCATAATAAATGTGTACTGGAACCCGGCTAAAACTAGCACTACTGAGTTCTGTACCATGGTTTCCAACCAAATTGATGACCTGATGGTGGAGCGAAAAGTTCCAAATATCATAATCTGTGGCGACCTGAACGCCAAATGCGAAGGAAAAATGAAAGACGAACAAAGTCCCAAATCAACGATGGATGAAAGAGGACGGGCATGGTGCCTCCTAATGAAAATGAGAAAGTTCCATAACGTTTCATCTCTTCGAGACCAAGGGTCCCGAATTCCAAAGTCGGAAAGATTGAGTTTGGCCGCCACTCTGGATTATATTTTTATCACAGAAGGGCTGATACCTTATTTCAGCGACTTCACAGTTATAAAAACAAAGGAAAGTGATCACAATCTTCTCAAAATGTCATGGAAAGGGACAGCTGTAACAAGATCTCTTTACCCAGCAGCCATTGAGTCAAACCTGCGACAAAACAGACTTCGCCTAACATCCGACAATGTAAGATCCTTTGCGTCCAATATTTCCATGAAATTTGCTCAAGCAATGGATGAGAAATGCGACAAAAGACCAGAGTACGTCTCCTTCCTGGCCCCCCACAAAGTGAACTTTGCGGGGAAAAATCCCGGTCAGCCCACGCACACGCACTCATTCAATAAAGAGGTGGCGACAAAAAGGCAGAGAGTAAACAAACTAAAAAAAATGGCTCTAAAAACAGACTCCACAGAAACCTGGACCGCATATCTATCAGAATGTAGGCTCTACAAAACGTGGCTAAAACAGCAGCGACTGCAAATGTACCAGAACGATGCCGAAGCAATGCTACACACTTGGGCTACAAGAAACGCTCGTGACTTTTGGTCGCTATTAAAATCAATAAATGGACAAAGGGCAAATTCACTCTCTAGCTGCGTCCCTGAGCAAAAGTGGATCCAGCATTTCACGGAGCTATACCGCAGTCCCTCGACCTCATCTCTGTCACGAGCAGCTCTCCCTGATTATCCATGGATCCCCTTATCATCTACCGACAACATTAGGGAAGTGATCATGAATCTCAAATCTTCGAGGGCCCCGGGGCCAGACGGCCTGACAAATACCGACCTGAAGAAACATCCACTGGCGTGGGCACGAGCTATTGGTGAAATATTCAATCAAGCCCAAAAAATCAAACAAATTCCCAAAACCTGGACAGAGGCAGTACTGGTGCCCATCTACAAAAAAGGCGACAGAAGTACCCCGGCCAACTCCAGACCCATAGTCTTACTTGATATCATAGGGAAGATTTATGCGTCGCTGCTACTACGCTGCTTTAAGGACTGGGCAAGCTCCTCCCCGGCAGCAGACATCTTCCAAACAGGCTTCCAGAAGGGAGCTGGGACGGCGATCAATCTGCTAATCTTGAACATAATCAAAGCAAAAGCAAAGAGAGGAGCACCGAAGGTCCACATGGCAATGGTGGACCTTTCCCAGGCCTTTGACTTAGTAGATCGGGGAAAAATGTGGAAAAAGCTATCTACCTGGAAATGTCCGGCTCCGATTCTTGCACCGATAATGGCACTTCACGGAACCACTTCGCTCAGAGTCCGCCTAAACCAGCAAGGAGTACCTTCGGATCAGATCTTCACAGAACGCGTTGTAAAACAGGGCTGCCCCCTGGCCCCAGCCCTGTTTATTGCCTTCATCGGGGACTTCCAAGACTCGGAAAAAACACTAAGATCTTTTCCCCCTCAAGTGGGAACATCGAAAGTCTCAAGACTCTGGTACGCAGATGACCTGATCTTGATGAACCAGACTGCGATTGGCCTCCAAAGACAAATAACAAATCTGCCCAAATACATGGAAGAAAACAACCTCCAAATTAACAAAAACAAAACGAAAATCTTGTCCTTCTCAAAAAACGCAAAAAAAGCCAAGATAAGTCCCAGCTGGTTCCTTGAGGAAACAAAATCGAAGTGGTCGATGAATTTAAATATCTGGGCGTGCAATTAGACAACTCTCTGAATGAAAAATCACTTCAAGCCTCACTATGGACAAAAATGAGAAACCTAACAGCCCAATCTCGAGCAGTAGACAGAAAATTCGGCAAGTTCTCATGGACACCTGTACTACAATTCTATAAAACCAAGGTAGTCCCTGCAATAACATACGGCATGGCAGCCAATCTAAACCTACCTGAGGAATTCTGGTCGAGACTTGAAGGCTATCTTTGGAAATCGGTTTTGGGTCTTCCAGCTTCAGCCCCATGCCAGCCATTCGTCGCGACCTTGGCCTCCAATCACTAGCATCGGTAGTACTCCAAAGTGCAATTCTACTCTACAGAAAAAAATGAACTTCTGACACCCTCCCGATCTTTCGAATAGTAGAAGCTGAATTGAACAAAGGAACCTGCTTACCTCTAATGAATTGGGCAAAAAAAATTGAGGAAAAACTAGATGAAGTCCTCTGCAGCGAAGACCTCCTCATCTCAAACCCTGGACGAGTCAAGCTAAAACTTTCACAACAAGACTGGATACATACCAACGAAAAAATACTCCAGTATAAATCTCTAAAAGATCTGCCACCTACTCACAACCGGCCAAAGGTCCCACTTAGATACTGTGAAAAATTCCCTGAGAAAAAGCTGAGAAAATTACTTATGCGGGCCCGCTTAAACCTACTTCACACTAGAGAAATCCTGGCCACCAGAGCACTTACAGAAACATCAAACTGCCGGGTTTGTGGCCTAGCTGACCAAATAGAGTCAGTCTGACATCACCTCACCTCCTGCGCAGGACTCGCGGCAGAAAGGCGGGCTCACCTGGCACCACTCGTCACCTGCCCTACGACACTTGATGAAGAAACAATATGGTTTTGACTGATTGCGGGCGATTCTACGAGATGGTCTAGAGCGGCAGCCAAAGTTCTCGAAGTAGCCCTTGCGAAAGCAAGTGCTCTTGGCCCCGCTTCTTCCATTTCGTCAAAGCTGACGCCCGAACCTGAACGTTAAAACGGACCTGCGGACCTTTGAGTGATGTCCTGAGTAGCCTCGATAAGATGAAATACAGTTCGCCATGGCACTTCGATTTTGTAAAAAACCCAAATTGGGTTAATAAACAAAAAAAAAAAAAAGAGAAACATATTTTCTTATTTTATTGATCTGATTAAAAGGATTGTGTAAGAGACAGTAGCCAACAAAGTGTCGAATTAATAGACAACACAGAGTCATAGTACTTACCTCAAATGTATTGAAGTGCACGTCCTGGTATGGAAGATTTGAGCATCGGCCTGGAAGACGTATCCTTTACAGTGAACCTATAAAAAAATAAAATAAATGTGTTAATAAAAGAATTGGGCTCTCTTTCAGTCCAGAGATTTAGAATATCACAGCCTGGCGCCAGGAGCCCTTTTGCGGAAGTTTTAAGGCCCTTAGGGCTATTGTGGGTGCTTGCTTGTGGCACAACTTGTGGCCCTTAATAGTGGTCATGACACCAACGCAGACTTCTACATAACATCCAGCATCCAGAAGAGCAAAGTGATCTTCCAAGCTGTGAAACCCTTCATCATCCCCCTGCCAGATCATGCAAAGCACCAGCAAATGCAACTTCATCAACAACTTCTTCACAAGCAAGATGGCAACATGTCAACCGTTCCAAACACATCTAAGACATCCCATCCAGACCTGCCTGCAATGTATCACAATGTACTGAGTTCAGGATAATTACTCTTGAAGATTTACCAGTACTCTTAGACCACAAACCCATCGCCTTTAAAGGGGGCATCCTCCCCTATACCATTGTGAAGGTCATCCCAGGTTGAGGTACTCGCCAGCTTCTCAACCGAATCAATGCATCCCCAATACAAGGCATGTCCCCAAAGGTACTGAAAAGGGGATAGATCCTACGCCTGCTCTAGAGACTCGCACTTGTCCCTGATGACCTGGCCAACTATTACCCCTTCATGTATCTCCCTTTCCTCATCAAAGTGATTGCGAATCCCCTCGCAATCCAGTTGCTTGGATTGAGGATTCAGCACAATCTCCTACAGGACTAACTATCTTGTTTCCGACAATGATGCTTCACATTGAATGCCACCATGCAAGTTAAGAATGATGCTTTACACATCATGGACAAAGAAGGTCCCTGCTTACTCAGCCTACTCAGCCTCTGTGTCTGTTTACCTGTCCTACTTGACAGCTCTTCTGCCTTTCTTTCTGCTGACTTTGAAGCACTCTTTAACATCTTCTCCACGTGCATGGTATTTGACTGAATAATCCTGCAGTGGTTTGCCTTCCACCTATCCAACAAAGACCAACTCATCCAGACACCCCATCCTAACCCACCTTCATCTTCAACCTCTACGTGGCACTTCTAGGAGAACTTCTCGCTAACACAGCGGTCACGATACACCAATACACAGATAACGCGCAGTTTTACCTAAAGATCAGTTGCTTCAACATTCATTGAGTTTAATTCGCAAAATCAATTGAGGTTTAAGATGGAAATCGGGTGCCAGTTTTATGTGTATGATGTTTCTTTCGAAAAGTCTTATTTTGACTTTGTGCATACGTTTTATTGTTTTTACAATCGAATAAACAAATTCTGAGTTGGTGTCAGCAACATCTATCAACAGGCCTTAACGCCTTCTGGTGTCTTGACAGCCACTCAACATCTCTCTTCCAAACCTTAATGTCAAGTACCTATGTGAAGCTCTGCCCAAAAAAGTCAATTCTTCTAGAAAACCCCACCAAGGATGCCCAAATTCAGAATTGGTTAACTGACTTGAAGCTTGACTAATTCACAGCTCAACTCTCACCCAGCGCAAAATCTTGCACTGGGTGAGAGTTATGCTCATGGCAGTGACACTTGTTATTTTTTCCAAATTGCAGTTTTTTTTATCCTGTTGCTTGGTAATAAGCGTCTGCATGCAAGCTTCGGCCTCTCTCCAAAGACCTTTATTCCTCGTGCCTTCCCCTAAGGTGCAGACCTGAGTTCAACTCCTCAGCATTGGACAGTGAAGCATTCACAGACATGGAGTGGCAGGAACTCATTGGGACCATGTGGTCCGACTCTGCTAAATAGCACAAAACACAATGGCAGCGTTGAGATCCTGTTTCTACCTGCAGTTAATAGGGCCCCCCAGGACACACAGACGGGTTCAACCTTGAGGAAGTATCAGACTTCATTCTTCCCTGTTGATGCTGATCTCTGAGGGACCCTGCATGTAAGGCAGACTGTCCAACTTTTATAAGGAACTGACTTGCATGGACGCAACATTCAATTGTTGGCCTTTGGAGAACACGGTACAGAGGTCCTTAGAGTAATGCATTTTGCTGATGTAACAATATACACCCTGCCTTGTAATCATTCCATGAATTCTCGAGGGATAAACAGTTAAGTTACCTTTCCAGCACTGTGTGTTAGAGAGGTGCTGGCATGGATAATTGATTCTGGGCTTTGGATATATTTTGCACTTTGGGGGTGCAAGGTCGGTGGAGGAAGGGGCCCCCTTGTGATAATTATAAAGGTGCTATTTGCTTGCTATTTCACTGGTCAGGCTCTGGCGTGGTTGACCTCTTTCCTTTCAAATCGACCCTCCCAGGTCCAACTGGGGTCCTTCCTCTCCGACATCTTTTTCTCCACCTCTGGTGTCCCCCAGGGATCTAATCTCTCTCCCTGGCTGTTCAACCAGTATCTGGCACTCCTTGCCCACCGCATTGCCGCTCTCTGCCTTAATTTCCAGTGCTATGCGGACGATACCCAACTCATCTTCAGGCTACCCTCAGCCTCCCCCTCTCCTTCCCTCATCTCTGACTGTCTGTCTGCTATCCAAGAATGGTGTGCCGCCGATGACCTCTGCCTTAATGCCAGTAAGACTGAGATCCTACTCATCGGTACTCCCACTCCCTCCTTCCCTGTAGCTCTCTGGCCTGCCTCCCTTGGCCCCCTCCCTGCTCCTACCTGCAAGGCAAAAAACCTTGGGGTCATCTTCGACTCCACACTCTCTCCTTCTCTCCTCATATTTCTGACGTCGCCAAGAGGTCACACTACCAGCTGCACCTCCTCAGAGGTATTCTTCCCTTCCTCTCCTTCCCCCAGAAGCTCACTGTCTCCCGAGCCCTGGTTCTCTCGAAGCTGGACTACTGTAACAGCCTCTATCTTAATCTGCCTGCCTCCACTCTCCGCCCTCTGCAACTCATCCAGAACAGAACTGCGAGACTTGTCCTTGGCCTCAAGCCCAGGGACCGTATCTCTCCAGGACTGAAATGTCTACACTGGCTCCCAGTGGCTGCGAGGATAAAGTTCAAAACCCTCTGCATTGTCCACAAGGCCTTCTGGGGCCTGGGTCCTAAATACCTTCAACTCTCTCTTCCCAAATATCTTCCTTCCCGAGCCCTTCGCTCATCCGCCTCCAATTCCCTCAGGGTTAGCCGCTTCTCGAAGCAACGAGCTGGGGGTAGATCTCTCTCCGCGGCAGGGGCCTCCCTCTGGAACAGCCTTCCTGCCTCCCTGAAACTTGAGGAGAACCATCACCGGTTCCGGAAGCACCTCAAAACCTTCCTCTTTGCTTCTGCTTTCTCTCTCCCTCTCCCCTGCTGAACAGCTAATTTAATTCCTCACTGAAACTGCACTGATCCTGCAACTGGACCACTCTAAACGGCCTCGGCCCTGGGCCCTGCCACTCTCCACTTGCACTGATGCCCTGGAACCCCTTTGCACTGCGGGACTGTCTCTGTATCCCTACAGCCCCCCCCCCCTCCCCCAGCACTTGTTCTGCACTTACCTCACACTTGCCACCAGCTGGGCCTATTTATTTATTTATTTATTACGTTACGCCACTTACCTTGTACTGCACTTCCCCCCTCCCCTTCCCCTTGCACTTTTCCCCCTCCCCCACCCCTGCACTTGCGCGATCTGAATGACACCTGGCCTAGTAAGATCGTTGTCTGTCTCCCCTTGTCCCCCCCTCCCTGCCTCGTCGCGCCTTGAAACACATGTGTATAGGCACGTTACAAATACCATATCATATCATATCATATCATATCATATCATTGGTGGTGCATGTGCATTCCGGCATACACTGCTATTGGCGCAGTGTGGTGTGATGAATCTGATGGTGTTATCACTCCTTTCCCAGCTGTGATCTTTCCCCATGTAGCCACTGCCTGATCCTGACCCTGGTGGTGGCTATATGAGGGAGGACCACATGGGGGAGGCAACCCCCACGGGACTGACACGACATCATCGGGTGAGAACTGGTATCCCTACCTATCAATGGACCCTGAACCCCCTTCTTCTAACCTTAAAAACCATCCCTTCCATAATGGACTCATAGGTTGTACTTATCCTACCATTCCCCTAAAAGATACTGGGACAAGGAAGAATAGGAGCATCCTGAATGAAGATCACTTTCCCAGTACTGTGACGAGGAAGATCCCTAATGACTCACAAGGGAGTTATAAG
Organism: Ambystoma mexicanum; assembly: GCF_040938575.1. Lineage (NCBI taxonomy): Eukaryota > Metazoa > Chordata > Amphibia > Caudata > Ambystomatidae > Ambystoma > Ambystoma mexicanum. Next base: position 172,765,137 of record NC_090923.1, on the reverse strand, counting down.
AACATTACTGTGACGAGGGAGAAGGATGGAGGAATGAGGATTCCATGTAACAACATACAGCGGTCTAGTCTTTCCCAAAATCCTATTGGCCAGAGCCAGTATAAAAGCAAGGCAAGACTCAGGAATTGTGAGAAATGCCCTCCCTGGAAGACCTGACTGCAGGATTCGTTTGTAGCAGAAGAAGGGGCCTTCGGCTGCTATCCCAGGGATGTGAAGGGGTAATCCTTGCACCCCAACAGCAGGTGGAGAACTGGGGACTGCTGGGAGAATCTACTACCACTGCAGCTGAGAGATGCTTGTTGGAGAGCTTTAGTCCTCTGTGTTGACTGAGGAACTGCAGAGCTGGTGCGAGGTCAGTGGAGTCGACAGGCTCACAGAAGAGTAGAGCAGACTGCAGGAGATGGTACACAGTGGCAGGGACATCACGAGAGGAAGAGGCAGAAAGGCTTCCTGGCATACGCCGCTAGCGAAAGGCTGCACCCACGCCCGAAGACACCCAGAGCAGGTGATTGGAACCCGCATGGGGCACAGAAGCCATGGAGCGGAAGCGGTGAACCCAGAGAAAAGGCATGGGACGTCGGAGAGCAGGTGCAAGCTTACCACGGGAGTGACGATGCACACAATAGAGAGCCAGTGAGTCCACCAAAGGAAACTGGGACACCAGGGCACTTCGGCAAGCCTTGCAGAACCATATTAGCGAGATTAGGATGCGCACCCAAGGGAGGCAAAGCCAGAGAGAAGACAAGGAGGGAGAAGAAAACCCCTCACCTTGTGAACTTTTGTGAAACCATAACCGTTATGATTCTGGGATCCGTACACAAAGGGAGCAAAGCCGAGAGAGGTTAAGGGGAAAGCAAGAGAGCCCTTCACCTCATGAACACTTGCGGAACCACAGGTTTGAAGTATACCAGGCAGATTCAAGTTGCAAGTATGTTTATATGAGAAAGCCCTGGCAGCAGAGGGCAAGGTCAAGTTGAACAGTGTGTAAAGTCAGGAAGTCCTGATAAGGATGCATCAGGAATAGCCAAAGGCTGAATTGAAGTCCTCTCAAAGAGGAGAAGAAACCTGGAAGGAGAGTACACCAGGTATCCTACAAAGATTAAAAACAACAGCCAAGTTGTTTTACATATTAGTTGTTTTGTTGAACAAGAGAAACTCAAAGAAACTGATATCTACAAAAGTCTAAAGCACATTGCAGCGGAATCATAAGGGAAGGGAACAATCCCCTGGAAATGTGAACCTTATCCATTGGGAACATTTATGTTGGAGTTACGCCTTTTTGAAATTGAACATTTGTGCACTTTCAAGGCCAAGGACATTACCCTTTTCACCTTAGAGTTAATTTTGTTAGAATGTGAGGGCCAGAATAGTACTTGGGACACAGAACATTTTGCTTTGGACATCTTGACGACGGACAGACCCTTAGCTTTGAGTTAGGTAGGGAAATACCTCTTAGGGGACAAAGAGGCATTGATCAACCCCTTTTGTGTTTCAATAAAGGTGTATAGCCAAAACATGACTCCACTATGTCCACGGCTCATTTCTGGCTCCTCGTATATGGTGTCAGGAGTAGGATTGGGCTCAATTGACACAAACGTGGGATCCCACACAAGTAGTAAGTTAAAGAATGTAAGCTATAGACCCCCGGTTGTTAAATCTAAAGAAAAAGTGGACTAACATCTTTTCCACTAGTGGCTTGTTTACCCAACAGACCGAGATCGATCAACCCCACTTCATTGGGTCAAGACCACAATATCAGAGTTGGTTGGGAGACCATGGACCCCACAACCACCTAGGAAACATTTCTTTTTTTAATGAATGTTTATTGGTTTAAAACAAAATCAGCAAACCAAGATTCACCTTTACCAATTAAATTATATTAACCATTTACATTACATTCCAGTACAATCTTCACATCATTAAACAACAAGGGAGTGTCCAAGAGGGCGGTTAATATCCAATGTTGTCAAACAAAGAGTTAAACAAGGGTTCACAATGTCCACCTATAGCCGGCCAAAGCATAATATTCTTTTGCCTTGGTGTAGATCAAATTAAATTCTTTTATTCTTTGTAGAATTGCTTCAATAAATTTGAGCATTTCCAAACACAGGCTAGTGCTTTCGCCCATAAGCATACATTCCCACCAAGATTCATCAAAATCTATGGAAACAACATTTGGGTTTTCTTTAAATGGAATGAGTGTATAGGATGAGGGTTACCTTCCATGTTTTGACCTCACAGGCCATTTTCCCCATGAGGAATGATGTGGAAATAAATAGTTATGTTTTCTGTCCCTAAGATTTTCTAGTGCAGGGGAGGAACATGGCAATAATCTATTTAGATTTACAGATAAGCTTCCCCACCACTTTGCCATTTATGTCATGTCCCATAGAGAAAGAGAGTTAACAATGTTTCTCCTCCTCTCCTGTGGAGACGAATTGAGGTTTGCTCTGCTAAATTATTCCTCTATCCTGATGAAAATCAGAAGGGGCATGTAGGTAGGATGTTTAGTGTATGAGACCATATGGGAATCTCCTTCTAATGAGATCTATGGAGGAGCGAAAACGTCACTGACCCATATACCTTCTCTCACATACACTTGCACTGGCACCCACCCACCCAGAAAATGTAAACACACACTATCACATTACTACTCATTCACCCACCAGACACTCACTCATACATCTTCTCTTGCATCCACTCTCACTGCATTCCCAACACAGACACCCACCCACCCATCCAGAACATTCAAACACACACAGTATCACATTTCTTCTCATTCACCCACCACTCACTGACCCATAGTACATACATACATCTGACATGCTCTTCACGCATGCAAAATACACATCACATTAATAAAATTCAAAAAGCCTTTTTACCAGTTTTTCCAGCTTCAGTCTGTCACTTCAGGCCACCCTCGGTTGCTCTGTGCTTCTCACAAACAGAAACCAGGAAGATGGGAGAGCTTCCTGGTTTATGTATATGAGCCGCGAGGAAACCAGAGGAGAAGGGTTTTGAGCTGAACGTGGCATGTGACACGTGCCACATGTCAGTCAGCTCCAACCCCTACTGAGCGCCTCCTTCTCGCGCTGCAGGCCCCTGCCCAGCCATCACCCTGATGGGTGAGGACTGGGCCGGAGCCCCCCCCAGACCTGGTGTGGCAGGGCCCCCAGCACCGTGGGGGTTACGGGGGCCCCTGCTATGCCAATGGCACCAGCAGTATGCCAGAGAGACTGCAGGGCTGGTGTGAGGTCCCTGGAGCTGACAGGCTCGCAGAAGGGACAGAGGAGAACAGACTGCAGGAGATGGTCCGCAGAGGCAGGAGGGAAGCCACCAGAGGAAGAGGGAAAAAGGCTTCCTGGCGTACGCCAGTACCGAAAGGCAGTCTCCATGCCATTCGAGCCCAAAGACACCCAGAGCAGGTGAATGGGAACTGCAAGAGGCACAGAAGCCACTTTGCATAGGCGGCAAACCTGGCAAAAAGGCACAGGATGCTGAAGAGCCACTGTAGGCTTGCTGCGGGAGAAACAACCCACGCCATAGTGAGGCAGTGAATCCACTCAAAGGAAGCAGGGATACCGGGGCACTTCGTAAAGCCTACTGAAGGCAAATAGAAGTGAATTAAACATATGAGAAAGAACGAGAGTGGTCAAGGGAGGAGAAGTAAACCCCTCACCTCGTGAAATTTTTGCAGAAGGTATTATTCGCGATTAGTAGCTAGTCTAGGACCTGCACCCAAGGGAGGCAAAGCCAGAGAGATTTCAAGAAGGGAAGAGGAAAAGCCCTCCCCTTCTGAACTTTTGTAAAATCATAACCATTATGAGTCTGAGACCTGTACATAAGGGGAGCAAAGCCTGAGAGAGGCTAAGAGGAGGGAAAGAGACCCCTTCTCCTCGTAAACGTTTGCGAAACCACAAGTCTAAGTGTGTTCATTTGAGAAAGTACTGGCAGGTGAGTATATCAGGCAAGGTCAAGTTGAACAGTGTGTAAAGTACATCACATGAGGACATCCTGATAGGATACATCAGGAATAGCCAAAGATTGAACTGAAGGCATCTCAAAGAGGAGAAGAAACCTGGCAGAAGGGTAAACCAGGTATCCTACCAAGATTAAATCCAACTGTCAAGTTGTTTTGCATACCAGTTGTTTTGTTGAACAAGAGAAACTCAAGGAAATTGATGTCTATAAAAGTGTAAAGGACAGTGAAGAGGAATCATAGGGGCATGGAACAATCCCCTGGAACTGTGAACCATATCCATTGTGAACTTTTTTTGTTGGGAGTTACGCCTTCCCTTTTGAACTTGAACATGTGTGCACTTTCACCGCCAAATACATGACCCTTTTCACCTTAGAGTTAATTTAATAAGTGAGGACCAGAATAGTAGTTGGACACAGGACATTTTGCTTTGGGCATCTTGACAATGGACATACCCTTAGTTTTGTGTTAGGTAGGGAAATATCTCTTAGTGTAGAGGCAGAGAGGAATTTTCCAACCCCTTTTGTGTTTCAATAAATGTTTACACCCAAAACATGTGTCCCTGTGTCCGCCTCTCATTCCTGGATCCTCACAGTATCCTCTAGCACCTCCTGCTGATCTTCTACCAGTGCTGCCACCCTGTAATCCTCATTCATTTTCTACTGTATAGCACCATCCCATGTTTAGCTACTCAAATTCAGGGTTCCACCAAGTATGTTGCCCTGATCTGCTTAGACTTCAATAATTTGAAACATCCTTTGTGCAGTAGGAGTATTTAGCCCCTGTTCTGCCTAGTAGAGGACCTCCATAGCTATTAAAACTGAACTTTTGCCGGGTCTACATGTTTAAAAGGCTAGTGTTGTACACATTTGGTGGCTACAAGTTAGGAACAGGTTCTGATCCACTTGGGAATGGTGGTGTGTGTGGAGTTACTCGCAGCTTCTCAGCCTTTCTACTAGCGAATTCGAGAAAAAACTTGCTAATGACAGTCTTGTGGTTCTGTACCTTTGCTAATACTGCCTCCAGGGGCACGAGTCGGTATCGGGTAATAATATCCGCATATATATGGCCGCCGTAAATAATATCGCTGGGAAAATGTCATGGCGATATTATTTGGGTGACCATATATATGGGGACAGGGGAAAAAATATATTTTTTTAAATAAAACAAATTTTAAAAAAAAAGTTTAGGGGTTGCGGGGGTGTCCCCCGCATGTTCCATGCAATAATTTCGCCACAAAAAACGGCAATTTGTCGGCGATATTTTTGCATGGCGAGATTTTTGTGCCAACATTATTACATGGAACCCATGAGTCTTGTCTTTTATAAGCAGGCTGTAGGATGATGGCCTGAGTTAATGTTATTTTGATAATGAACTGACACAGAAGAGTGCTTGATCGCGATAAAACGGCTTTTTGCAACCAGCACAAACCTGTGAGAGGTTTGTAATGATTAGGGCGTGACTAGGGCACGTAGCCCTTGTTAGTGATCTTTCTAGGCACTTGTCGATGACTGATGAGTCCTCCTCCCTACCATGTGCACCTAGTAGTGTGTGCATGATTCATTTTCAAGGGACTCAACCATCTTGGGATCAGGCAGCCATGTAATGCCAGCTGCCTGATCCTGCCATGGCTTCCATAGGCCACTCTTTTGTGATGTTCCTTCTCTCTGCTCTCCCTTCATGCTCTGTGTGCCTTCAGTTTCCCTTATCAACTGCTGTAAGCTTCTGGTGATCGGATACTCTGGTTCTCCCTAATACCTGCTGACTACGCACTCCGACACTGTACCCCTCCCCCCCCATGGTCTGGAGGCAGCCTTCCCTCATGCTTCCAGTGTCCCTCTCAACCCGTGTCCTGCCTCTCTTGTGTGAGTTTATCACAAGTCAGTCTTGGAAAATAAAGTTCTTCTGCAAATAGATGTTCACTTCACTATACGCAAACCTACAATTTGCAAAACCAATAGATGAAAGTAAACTACATAGGAATAGATGCGGGATGGCATTCTGTTTGCTTAAATAGTTATTACACAGTATTAGATCTGAATAATTTCATTTCTCCTTTACCATGCTTTTACGCTTTTTGTGGTAAATTACAAAGTTGGTACATAATCGTCTACCAAATAAACGTAATAAGTCTTCAAGCTACTAACTGATGGTTCTTTATGCAGCAAGGAGGATCTGAGTTTCTGCCCGTGGTAGTCAGTCGCTCCGTTCTCCGGACAATGAGTAGGAGGGATGTTATGATTAAACGCTGGGTAAAACCCTTACAATGGCAGTACTACAGATCGCTGCTTCCGGATGTCTCGATCACCATGTGCATGTCTTGTTTTCAGGTAAGGTTTCTGTATGATGGTGCGTCTTTTTCAACTCTCTTGTCCGTTACTCACCACTTGGATTGTCTGAAAAGGTTTTATTGTATAAATATACATTCAGAATGTTAGTCCTCGCCCATGTAAATGGTTGCTCTATTTAATATTGTCTCTTGTACGGATAGTGCCCTGAAAGACTGCAGCAAATGCCTACCATCTAAAAAAAAAAAAAGAAAACGCCTAACAAAAATGTGTTTTTTTTTATGGACGACTACTGTTTCTACAGTAACACTTAAAAAAATACCATATGAGCTGAGAATGTTATTCTTCATATCTGTTTGATCTATCTCTCTTCCGTTTTCTCATATTCTTTAATCTCCTCGTTTTCTGATCTCTGCTTAGTCTATTGCTAATGTGGGCTTTACTGGCCCTTATTTTCAATGGGCCTCATTATAAGTCTGGCGATCTGGAAATAAGGGTGCTGGTAGGAGCTTACCGGCACCCTTTCCAGACAGCCAGACTACAAATATGCCGGCAGTGGCCGTTGCTTCCGGCAGGTCTGACCTGCCAAGAGCACCGGCCCCTTCTGGCATGGTTTTCACGGAAGCACCGGCACCGTTAAAAACGGTGCAGGTGCTTCCGTGTACCCATTCTCGTGGAGTCCTCTGGCACTTACACTTTCCGCTGCCTGACATCCCGGGTTGTAATGTCTCAGTGGCAACGTATATCAGGCAGCGGAACAGTGATACAAGTTCGACGGCAACCTACAAATTGCACGGGCGGGGTACCGCCAAACTGGTAATGAGGCACAATGTCATTTTCTTTACTTTTGCTAACATTCCATCTTTCACTGACTCCTTTAGCTCATCTGCTGAATGTCTGTCCCGCTCCTCCGCTCAAATTTTTGCTTCTCACCACAACCACGTTCACTACCATATTCTTGTTTCTGCTCCTTTGAAGAGCAGTGGTCGAAGTGAGAGGGAGCGGTGCTCCTCTACTTTTTAAAATTAAGTTTTACTGTTCCTATACTTTATTTTATAAAGAAACCGGTCCGGAATCCCTTCGTTTTAAAATAATAGTGTAGGAAGAAGTTGAAACTTGCACTTTCAGTGCATTACACTGAACCTTCCCTTAAACAGCAGGTGCATGTATTTGGGTTTTGTGTGTGTGTGTGTGTGTAGGTGTAGGTGTGTGTGTGTGTGTAGGGGTGTAGGTGTAGGTGTAGGTGTGGTGATGGAGTTTGTAGGGAGTGGGTGCAGGCCAGCAGGGAACATAGTTCCATTACTTCTATTCGTACACTTCGACCACTGTTGAAGAGTGCTTATATTTGCACAGCTGTTCACCTAATATGGCTGCCCTCTGACTAACAGTGTCCTAAGATTCTACGCATATTTTGAACTTTACAAATGGAGTATAGAACAACTCAAACCAGACATTTAATGAACACTGTATAAATCTACACCATGCTGATTATATAATGTATTCTTATTGCACGCTCTTCTTCTTTTGTAATATTCTCAGGAGCTATGCAATGGCTGAAAACATGCATACTATAATAGGTGAGCCACCAACACCCCTTAAAGGCATGGTCTAGTAAAAAAATGTATTTAAAAAATAGATAGGCAACATAAAAAAAAAAATTAGCATTCTCTTTTTTAAAACTTCCTATGTAAAATTTTGAGCTATTCAAGCTCAAAATTTGCAAAAGCAAGCACATGGGCGCATCCATTTTGTGAAATGGATGCCCTCCTGTGCTGGCTTTTGCTTTTGCAGCACTAATGAAGGAAAAGCCAGCCAGCTGTAGTAAACAAAAGCTACCGCTGGGTGACTTTCCCTTCATTAGTGCTGTACGTGGAGGACGGGACCGGAGACCAGAGCAGGAAAGCTGCAGCTGAATCTCGGTAAGTGCTATTTATTTTTTTTTAAAAAATAAGCACTAGCTGGGGTTTTTTTTCTAGGTTTTCCAGGCTGGAGGAGCCTGGAAAACTTAGAAATAAAACCGCCGCTTTAAAAACGTTGTATTTATGTTTGCGGTCGCTATTGGGAGCCCGAGAGCCCCAAATGGGAAAGCAGATTTAGGCAGAAACAACGCAGCATTTAGCATTTCCCATTTGGGGCTCTGCAAAAGCCCCAAATGAAATCAGCTGTAGGCAGAAACACTGCGCAGCATGTAAACACACCTGCGTTGTGTTTCTGCCTGCTGTGGCTTTCACTTTGGGTCTCCGGTGCTCCCCGGGCAGAAACACAACGCGGTTGTGTTGGAAAACGCTGCGGTTTTTCTTTTCGAGTTTCTCAGGCTCCTCCGAGCCGGAGGAGCCTGAGAAACTTGGAAAGAAAAACTGCAGCGTTTTCCAACACAATAACGTTGTATTTATGTTTGCGGTCGCTTCAAAAGCGGTGGGAGGCCGGCTGACGAAGTTCGTCGGCGTGTGGGAATCCATCTCCAACGACCGTTGGGTGCTGGACGCCCCGGCCCGTGGTGCACGTCCTCGAGTTCCAGAAGAGGTGCCCCCGCATTCCTCCCGTGGCCAGGAAGGAAAATCACGTCCCTCAACTGCTGTTGGAAGTAATGGCGATGCTCAGGAAAGGTGCCATCGATCTCGTCCCGAAGAGGCTTCGGGGCTCTGGAGTTTACTCAAGATACTTCCTCGTGAAGAAGAAGACAGGAGGATGGCGTCCCATCCTGGACCTGCGACGACTAAACAAATACATCAAGGCACAGAAGTTCCAGATGGTCACCCTCCAGCACGTGCTGGGACACATCCCTATTCTAAAGAGACACCGAAAGTTCCTCAGGTTCGTGGTCAAAGGGCGGCACTACAAGTTCAAGGCCCTCCCGTTCGGATTAAAATCGGCACCCAGGGTGTTCACCAAGTGCCTAGCACCGGTGGCGGCGCGGCTGCGCCTGCAGGGGATCCACGTCTACCCCTACCTGGACGACTGGCTCATACGGGCAAGGACAAGGGAGCTCGCCGTGGAAAACACTGCAAAGACTGTCCAGCTGCTCACGGACCTGGGGTTCTCCATCAACTTTCTAAAATCCCTCCTGGTCCCGTCGCAAGTCGCCCTGTTTCTGGGAGCACAGCTCCACACAGTGGCGAGGCGGGCCTCACCGTCGGAGGAAAGGATAAGGACCATCCTAGGAAAGGTGCAACGTCTGCTGGCCACGGACGTGGCCAGAGTGAGGTCTATCAAGTCCCTCCTCGGAATTATGTCCTCCTGCATTTATCTGGTGCCCCACTGCAGACTTCGGATGCGGCCCTTGCAAGAATTCCTCGACGCCCACTGGATCCAGACGACGGGCAGCTTCGCGGACAGGATCCCGCTCGACGAAGCGTTCCGTCAGGCGATATGATGGTGCGGTGTCTGCGCTCATTTGACAGTGGGAACAGGTTTCCTAGCCCCGGCCCACCAGGTTACGGTGACGACGGATGCCTCCCTGGAAGGTTGGGGAGCGCACACCGGGGGTCTCCACACGAGAGGCCTTTGGCTCCCGCAGGAGAAGACTCTCCACATCAACATCTTGGAGCTCCGCACAGTGTTCTGGGCCCTCAGGTCCTTCCTTCCGTCCCTCAAGGGCAAGGTGGTGAGGATCTTCACCGACAACACCAACACGATGTTTTACATTTGGAAGCAGGGCGGAACCAGATCCCCTGCCCTATCCAAGGAAGCCCAGGATCTGTGGCATTGGGCCGTCGCCCAAGGGATGTTTCTGGTACCCTTTCATCTGGCAGGGATAAAAAACACCATCGCCGACTCACTCAGCAGAGAGCTGCGCTCGTGCCACGAGTGGGAACTGCGCCAGGATCAAGTGGACCGACTCTTCCGACGATGGGGCAAACCCCAGATCGATCTGTTCGCGACGGCGGCAAACTCCAAGTGCCGGAGGTTCGCCAGCAGGTTCCCCCAACCGAGGAGCATGGGCGATGCTTTCTCGTTCCCCTGGGACGGCCTGTTCCTTTATGCATTCCCGCCCCACAAGCATTGCCGTACCTAGCCTATCTCACGCTTCCATCAAGGTACATCTGGCTGCCGTCTCACGTTACACCAGAACTACAGGACGGGCGTCCTTGTGGTCTCATCGTCCGGTGAAGGAATTTATGAAAAGACTGTTCCGATCATTCCCGCCGGTGAAGGCCCCTGCCCCGGCGTGGGAGCTCAACGTGGTGCTAACTAGGCTCATGGGGGCCCCATTCGAGCCTATGCATTCAGTGCCGTTGAAGTTTCTGTCGTGGAAAACAGCATTCCTTGTGGCCATCACCTCTGCACGACGAGTGGGAGAGATCCAGGCCCTGTCTTGCAAGCCTCCATACTTGACTTTTCACGACACGAGGGTGGTGCTGAGGACGCACCCCTCCTTCATGCCCAAGGTGCCTGTCGGACTTCCACCTCAACGAGCCCTTGGTGTTGCCAGTTTTCTTCCCGTCGCCTTCGTCGCCGGCTGAGAGGACTTTGCACTCGCTGGATGTAGCTAGAGCGCTGAAGTTCTACGTGGACCGCACGAAGAGTTTTCGGAAGACATCATAGCTGTTTGTGAACTTTGGACCTGTGAATCAAGGGAAGGCTCTCTTGAAGACTTCCATTTCCAGATGGCTATCCGGCTGCATCATGCACTGTCACCGGTTGGCAAACCGACCGTTGCCAGGCCGTCCGAGGGCCCATTCGACCAGAGCGATCACTGCGTTCCTGTCTGGTGTGCCCCTGCTCGACATCTGCAGGGCTGCTACGTGGAGGTCGACGCACACCTTCACGAGATTCTACTGCGTCGACCGGGATTCCAGGGAAGAGTCCAGAGTCGGCCAGGCAGTGTTGCGCGACCTGTTCGCCTAAGGTGAGCCTGGTGAGGAGGTAAGAGTTGCTTAATGTTGAGTTGTTGTATTGCTTGATATTGAGCCTTTTGCCACCTCCCGTGGTTGTGCATGTGTATACTGCTATGTATTCTTATATTCATGAGCATGTGAATCCATGCCAGACCCCATGCTGGAGAAGGAACAAGTTACTTACCTGTAACTGTTGTTCTCCAGCATGGGTCTGGCATGGATTCACATGCAAACCCTCCCGCGTACCCCTCTGCGGCTCTTCACTCGGTCATACTGCAACTTCACGTGCTACCAAATCTGAGGATGGCTGCCAGGGGTGGGGCTTAGGGAGAGGGCAGTCATTGGCTGGGGCAGTATGACCCAGAGACCAGTGATTGGTTACTACTGAGAAAGACAGATCAGAAACAAAACTGATACTGATTTTTTTTTTCTATACCGAGGATTCCCGGCCTGACGACGGGGAATATTCATGAGCATGTGATTCCATGCCAGACCCATGCTGGAGAACAACAGTGACAGGTAAGTAACTTGTTCCACACACACTAAACCAAGAGAGGATATATTCCTCTAATAGTGTTTTTGAAAATGTTACAAGGTGTGCATGTTTTAAACTCCAAGAACCAATACAAATATTTTCCCTGGGACTTGCAGTACCGAAATGGGACATTTTACCTTTAGCAGTTTGTCATTTATCATCAGGTTATATGGTGCAGTGGTGAAGTGTCCCATCTACAAAACTGATGACTGTGGTTCGATCCCCGTGGTCGGCTTCAATGCATAATTTCACAGAAGACATTCAATGTTTCTCTTTTTAGCTGGGAGGGAACTTGAGTCCTCCCTCTGAAAAATGTGGTTGGACTCCGTCCCCCGCGTGTACCCTCGACTTGAGCCCTGGGCCCAAATTACTTTTTTCAGATCAGTCTCTATACTTTCTGATTCAGCCAAATTGCCTAAGTGTTTTCCCTGGTAGCACTTGTGCCAGGACCAGAAACTGATCACTTAAAAGAGAGAACTCCAGCATCAGGACTGTTTGCTCAAAGTACAAGCATTTGTTAACCATTGCTCCTTTACGGAATCTAAATAGAATTTCATTTGTAAAGGTAACTTTATAGCAATGGAAAGTATCACTTTGTCGTGGAAAGTAAACACAAGGTCCGACATCATAGGCCTATTACAGATTTAAAATGTTTTATGACACTTCGTGCTGGCATAAGAGAAACATTTAATTTGCCACTGGCACGCGCTCTGCGAGCCTGCTCCAATGCCAGAAACCCAGTTCACATTTCTCCAAACACTCTGCACCAGCAGCAAAGACACATTTCAGTTTTGCACAGCACCCATCTCTAATGGTGTCTGTTTCCACATAGTCCCACAATGTTTAGCTCCAGCAGAGACATCGCACCAGCCTAGAAAATGCTTTTAGTCCACTCAACTACCCACTGAGCCACGCAGAAAGAAAAACACACCAATTCATTGAGACCATACAAAAACACCAGAAGTGGCCTGGAGAGACTCCATTTCAGATGTACAGCCATCTAAACTCATAAATGTGCTTACACACTAGGCAGACAGTCACAACCCTTCACTCCGCCCCAGTGAGGTGTTCACAGTGCTATATAAGCCCAAAGCCTCAACATACAGTATGGGTGTTTAGCGAAGGAGCTGGAGCAAGCAGGCAGCGGAGATGGTTGGTGAAGGCATGAATTTGGGGGTGGTTAGAGAAGGCAGGAATATGGAGTTGGTGGAAAAGGGAGGAGTCGCCAGGAAGGACGTTGGAAGCAAGAGTGGGAGATAAATCGGGGGGAATTTGGCAAACCATAGGAGGAGGTTGGAGGAAGTTATTAGGATGAGGTTGGAAATAAGTCAGGAGGAGGATCTAAGGAACATCTTGAGGAGGTTTTAGTTAAATCAGGAGACGGCTAGGGGAACATCTGGAGGCCTTAGCTATTGAGATCCAAAAAGGTTGGTTTGGCCCAAGGCAGTGGGGAGGAGCAAGACCCTGAACCAAAGGAGCCAAGCTCAGATTGGAATGCAGAAGAGCGGCGCCAATGTCCCAGGAAGAACTGGCGAGGTGGTCCCAGGAAGAAAGAGGTACCGGGAACCACGGTAGACCCGGTAGAGTTTTTGGGGGAGAATAACAAATGCATTAGGAGTGATCTCCCTCGTCTCAGTAATTCCTGTCAAGCTGATGAAAACATCAGGAAGGGTCTTCCTTTCCTCAGTAATTCTTGCAAAGCTGAGCAAAGCAGCAGAAGGTATCTCCCTCATCTCAGTAATTGTTGAAAAGCTGATCAAAGCCTTGGGAGTAATCTCCCTCATCTCAATGATTCTGGCACCGATAACCAAGATTTGGGAATAATCTCCCTCACCACAATATATATTGTAAAAGTAAGCAAAGTGTAGTGAGCCTTGGGAACAATTTACTGCACTATAGAATTTCTTGATCAATGAAAAGTAGAATATTGGGGCACATTTACTCTGGAAGAAGCCTGGAGAGAAGTACAAAGTTTAATAAAGAACTGTTAAAAGTCACTGGGCCTCATTTGGAGCTGGCGGTAACCCTGCCGGTGCTACCGCCGGACTCTGAATAATTTACTGCCACCTGACTTCCCGGTGCCAACGGTTCATTGTGGGTCCGGCAGCCAGGAAGTCAGACGCCGGTATGTTTGTAAATCCCCACTAAAGGACTCTATGGGAGTGGGGACACGGGAGCACCGGCACTGTTGTACTGTTGCTAACGGTGCCAGTGTTCCTGTGAAAAGTCTGCCTACCATGACTGCTGTGCCCGGCAGGGTCAGACCTGTCGGGCACAGCAGCCCCGGCAGGCAGACTTGTAGTTTGCCAGTCTGGAAACAAGGGTGCCGGTGAGCTTACCGGCAACCTTGTTTCCGGACCGGCAAACTTTTTTTTTTTTTTTACAGTTTCTTTATTAGCATTTCACATAACAACATAGGAATCAACTCAACAACCAGACCCCTCCACCCCACCCCCCGGTACACATGTAGGTAGCGTCCCAAACCAAAGTTATCTTGAGCAACAAGGCCAGTGTCTTCCTGGGGATCTGCCCAACCCAATTTCCAGGTTCTCCACCACACACATGGCAGCGCACTTATTCCTTGGGCATAGTTCTAACAAGGGGATGAAGGATGCATTTCAGGGATCGACCGAACAGGAGACCCCTGCATCACAGAGGGCTCCGGACTCTCCCCTCCCGGCTGGCTGAGAAGATATGACGTGTATGCATCCCACAGCCGACTATCACTTCGGCGGTTCCCTCTCACCGCATCCCATCTGGTTTCCATATCATTACAGTACAATATGTCCTTCGTCCATTGGGCGATTGTTGGACTCTGTCCACTCCCCCACTCCATAGCTATCCGCCTTTTTGCCAGAATTAAAAGAAGACCTACCAACTTCCTAGTGTCTTTAGGTATTTATTCTGTATACCCTAACAGGGCTATCACCGGATCTGGCGCAAGCCTTTGCCCTACAATTCCCCCTATCACTGCATACACTCCTTGCCAAAATTGCACCAATTCCCTACACTCCCAAGCCACATGAAGAAAGACTGCCATCTCCTGTCCACACTTGAGACATGCCCCAGACCTCTGGGGAATATAATCTTTTAGCTGAGTGGGAGAGTAATAGCACCGGTTCAAAAACTTAAAGTGGACCAGTTTAAAGTTTGAATCAACCGCCCCCTTCTTGGTCATCTCACAACAGTACTCCCACATATTTACAGAGATATCCCGCCCCAACAGCCTCTCCCACGACTCTTTGGGCGACCTTCCGCCTACAAATTTGGTCTTCAAAGCTAGTTTGTGCAACCCGGAGAGCACCCTTTGTCCAATACCTCCCCCCAGCACCTTATCAAGCAAGACATCCATTGCAGGCGACTCCGGAAAGGAGGGGAGCAGCCGCTGCAGAGTCCCCCTCAGCCTTTAGTACAAAAAAACATCCACAGCTGACAGGGCCCCTTTCACCTTTAACTGGTCCAAGGAGATGAACTTCCCGCCCGGAAACAGGTCTCCCAACCGAGAGATACCCAGCTTTTTCATAGTGGCCACATAGCACGCCTCACTGGTCAGAGGGACACCAGGGATGTTATATCGGCGGGATTTCCAGCGAATAAAGTACACTCCCGACGGGCGCATGCCTCAAAGTAGACCAAGCCCAACACGTGAGCTCCACCAGCTTCCTAGGGGACCTAGCCCGACTCGGAGCGGTCAGGATAACCGACCTTAGCAACGCAGGCGATGCAATTGACCTCTCTATTTCCACGTGTCTGTGCTCCGCCGCCATCCCGTACCAGTACCTAAGGATGCTCGCCTGCGCCACTATGTAATATAATTTGAAATCGGGAAGGGCCAAACCCCCCCTCCCGAACCGGTGCCATAAGCCGTCCCAGAGAGGAACTTTTAGGGGCACGTTAAGGAACACATATAAGAGCTTGGGGAGGATAGATATCTTGATCACCGAGATCTTGCCGTACAGATTAAGACGTAGTAAGGCCCAACCCGACATCACCTTCTGAACGGAGTGCAAAACCTCTAGATAATTAGCCTTATACACCATCTCTTCATTCCTCGCAACCGTAACCCCCAAATAGTGAGTGCTCTGCAGGTCCCACTGAAATCCCCAGGTATCCCGAAATTGCGACACCCCATCCGTCAAGGGGAAGATAACAGGCTTACTAGTATTTATTTTAAGCCCTGAGAGGTCACCAAAGCGCTGGAGATCCTGCATGATCGGGTCCAGATTAATGTCAGGATGGAGGATGAACAGAACCATATCATCTGCATACAGTGATATTATCACCTTATGGGTATGCAGTTGGATACCTCGATGTAAATGAAATTCCCGAACCCATTCAGCCCATGGCTCTAGTGCCACGGCAAAAAGTAGGGGAGACAACGGGCAGCCCTGACGTGTCCCTCGCTGAAGTGGCAACTCCCCCGTGGTCTGTCCATTCACCCTCACCTTAGCCACTGGTGTACAAGAGTGAAACCAAGGAGATGAAGAGGTTGCCCAGGCCCAATCTGCGCAATGCTGTAAATAAGAACGGCCATTCAACGAAATAAAACGCTTTAGCGGCATCCAATAGGACCGTGACCGCCGGATCTTCCGGTGAAACGCCGCAATCAGACCAAACATCCTCCGCAAACCGAACGAGGGGGGAACGCCCCGGAACAAACCCTGCTTGATCGGCCCTCACCAGAGTTGGCATCAGCGGTGCTAGCCGCCTCGCCACAATCTTCGCTAAAATTTTATTGTCGAGATTAAGAAACGAAATTGGCCGATACGATGAGCAGTCATCCTCTGGTTTACCCGGCTTCAGCAGTACAAACACAACAGCCTCCCTAAGAGAGTCAGGCAATCGGCCCAGAGATACCGCCTCCTGTTACACCCGCAACAAGTATGGCGCTAAGCTTTCTGCATAACACTTATAAAATTCGGCAGTAAAACCGTCAGGATCTGGGGATTTGATTTTCCACCCGGTAGCGACCTAATGGCATCCACCACTTCCTCCAACGTCACTGGCCTATTTAACCAGCTCCTCTGTTCCTCTGAACACCAATATAGCCCCACCTCATCAAGGAATGCTTCTATATCCGCATGTGCCACTGACAGACGGGATGAGTATAATCTACCGTAAAAGTCCTGGAACTCATGAAGTATCCCTTTATCCTCATAGTGAACAACTCCCCCTTCATCTGTGATCGACGTCACCCTATTCTCCCGGCCGCCCATTCGAGTGAGTCGCGCAAGCGACAGCCCCGGGGCCTGTCCTTCCCCGTACTGCTGAGGGGCCACCCTATCCCACATAAACTTAACCTCCCGTTGGGCAAGGGTGTTAAACACCTGTAGCTTCTGCTTGATACCTCCCCTCTGAGCTGCATTCGGAACAGGTGCCTCCTCCTGCAGAACCCATATTTCATCCTCCGTGACCGCCAGATCCCTCCGTAACTTCTTTAGAATCTCCAGTTCCTTAGCAATACACTCGCCCCTGGTCACACACTTAAATCCTTCCCACAGAATACCGTCAGATGACACCGACCCATCATTGGTCTCGAAATATGCCTCTATAGCCTTCAGCAGTTCCTCCTTAAAGACCACATCTGTGATTGCTTCACTTTTAAATCTCCAGGGGGGCCGCTCCCTATCGCGACCCTCTACTCGAATCGACAACAGAACAGGGGTGTGGTCCGACAGAGTGCGGGCCAGAATACTGACCCCCAGAGACCGACCAATAAGTGCACGGGACACTAGGAAGTAATCTAACCGGGTTGCCGAACCATGCGGAGCGGAGTAGTCCGTAAACTGACGCACCCCAGGATTTCTCACCCTCCATATATCGTCCATATCCCACAACGGGGGCATGTTCCGAATCCTGGAGGATGCCTTACCACCAGAGCGCACCACATCACCCACCCTATCCAGCGAGGTATTCAGGACTGAGTTGAAATCCCCTGCCCAAATAATTTCCCCATCAGGAAGAGCCCCCAATTGTTTCTCCACCCAGTCAAGTGACTCCACCGTATCGTGATTAGGACCATAGTAACTTATCAACGTATACAGCTTCCCTTGTACTAGCCCCTGCACCACCAAAGCCCTATCCTCTTGATCTTTCGCAACCTTGACCAGACGGAAACCCACCGACCTATGCACCAAAATGCACACTCCCCTAGAGTAAGAGGAATAGGAAGAGAAATACCTATGGCATCCCCAACCCTTACCGAACCTAGACTCGGTGGCCACGATTAAATGGGTCTCCTGAAGGAAAGCCACCCCCACCCTATGCCGCTCCAAGTAGTGTAGAACTTTACGGCATTTGGGCCAACTATTCAGGCCCCTGACGTTCCAAGTCATAAAGTTCAGCACCGCCATTTGAGAACATTAGAACCCCTACTGACCCACCTCCACGCAGCCCCCCAAGCACCCAAACCACCCATGTGTACCACCAACCCCCACAACGCCGCCCACCCTCCCCCCCACTCTACCAGCAAACCCCCAACCTGCCGGTGACTCCCTCCCCAACCCAATCCCACCACCCCATTAACCCCTCCGACAACTCCAGATCCCCACCCACCATGCCGAAGACCCCAACATTCCGGCTCCCCCACCTCTATCAACTTAAACCCACCCAGCTTTCGCACCGGGAGCAGCCAGGAGCCCAACCCTCCCCACACCCCACCAAGGTAGGTACCTCCACGCTCCGAGGAACCCCCAATGACACAAGTAACTTCTACAACAGGAGATCGTACTCTGCCCGAACCCCTTCAATCACCATCTGCCCGCGGCCTAGGTGACCGTGGCAACATGTCAAGGAAGGTGGATGCCTCCTCTGGAGTAGGTTTTTCTGGCCGCCTGCACCTTATCTGAGAAGTCTGGGAATAGTCTGATAGCGTCACCTTTGTACGACAAGGTGCCTTTCTCCCTAGCCTTCCTAAGTGCCGTGTCCCTGTCCCGATAGTTCAGTAACCGAGCTATAAACGGGCGAGGCGGGGCACCCGGAATCGGCCTCCGTCCATTTGGAATCCTGTGAGCCCTTTCAACCAAACACACCGAGGAGAAGCCCTCAGAGCCTAATGTTTCTCGAAGTATGTCCTCCACCATCAACTCCATGTTCCCCTGCTTCCATGACTCCGACAGGCCAACAATAAGAATATTATTCCAACGTGACCGCGACTCCAAATCCTCTTGCTTCTCTCCGAGTTCCTTTAAGGCTCTCCTAACCTCATACATTTCGCCCTGTCACTGTTGCCGCCGTTCCCTCCACGCCCGCAAGGTGTCCTTCCGCTTCATCCAGTCGCTCCCCGTGCCGGTCCAGGCAAACCTGCATGTGGTCCACCTTGCAAGTCAGAGTATCCAGCTTACCATCCAGGGACTGGATTCCCGACTGCAACTGCGTGACTTTAATGTCCTGAAAGGCGGCTGCCGGGTCCGGACCCATTTCCGCGGCATGTGACCCCGCATTTTCATTCATTGCAACACAGTCCTTAGGCCGCACGGGCGTCTCGAAGTTCAGTTTAGCCTGATTTTTGCCCCCTTTTCCAGACTTAGACATGGCTGGCGCGGTAGGAGTGATCCAGACAGGGTGTCACGTATGCACAGCATCGGCGACCAGACCAGACCCCCACACCGGGCCTTAAGGCAAGGGACCCTCGCGTGGGCAAAAAAAAAAAAGAAAGGAGATAGTCCTTCCCCCAAAGTCATCCCGCGCTCGGTCGTATACACCAGAGGGCAAATATATTCCCAAGGGGCAGCCAGCAGGAGCGCACAGGCGCTGCAGATACGATAACGCCCCCCAGCTGCAGCCCCCACGAGCCCCTCTGCTGATCTCCAATGTACGATCCTGTCACCGGGTGCACAAAAGTCAGGAAGGCCAGGTACCCCACAATCCGAGCTGTCAGCACTCTCCACCAGACAGCAGGGCCAAGAGCCCACAACACATCTCCGCCAGAGAGGGCTCGGGAGGAATTGCGGTGGCCCTACATTCCTCCTGTCTGTTCACAGAGCGTCCACATAAACTCTGGAGTCCACCCTGATCTGCCTTCTGAGCCGCGACACGCCCGAGGCAGTCCTCTCCTCCAGGTCCAGCGTGCTGCAGCAGCCACCCCCGAGGGGCCAGGGCACCGAGGAGTGCCGCGCTGCTCAGTCTATCCCACAGGACGAGCTGCCAGCTTCTGCCTCGCCCTCCTGGCTCGGCGGTCCGTAGCGCACGGCGTTGAACAGGAGAGGGAGGCCGCCGCGCCACTCAGGATGCATGCCCGTGTCCCACTGCTCTTCGTCAGATCAACCGCAGCCTTCGCCGGCTCAGCTCCCGCAGCGATCTGCGGGCACTCCCCCGCCACTCCGCCAGCACCTTTGGTCCGCGGGGGGGAGTACCAGGCGGCCACGGCACCTCACCTCTGCTGACACCGCTCCAAGGCGCCTCACCCTCGAGGGTCCGCCGCACGCCTCCTCCACCTCCGGCAGGTTCGGACCCCGGGGCGCACCTCCACACAGGCAAGCACTGTTCACCGGCAATGGGGTCGGAGCACCGCCCCTCCCCCTCCTCACCGCACCAGGCCTCAGCCGCTGCTTCGCAGCTACCGTTCCCTCTCGGCTCTGTTTTCTGCCGGGAGGCGCCTTCTTCAACCCTCAGCACTATCGGGCAGAGACCCCCTCAGGGGGCTTCCTCCTTACATCACGGAGAACGCCGGATTGATGACAGGATGTTCCGGGTGTGAGGGAGCTTCACGGGCTTGTGGTCATCTTGGTCGGGCTCATGAGCGCCCCCCCCCCCCGGACCGGCAAACTTATAAGGAAGCCCGCTGTCATCAAAAGACAAGTAGAAGGGAGTCATTCTTATGGCTTTCCAAGACAGTATTGTTGATTCAGACACTAGGGCAAGGGTTACCAACGACATTGTCAACACACTTAACCATTGTACCAGGAGGAGGGAGTCATTGAAACACAAACATTTAGTTAAGCCTTATTGAAGCACAATCACTAAGGTGGATGCCAGTGAACAGGAAGAAGGGAGCCATACTCCTGGTGTTCTTTATTTTATTCATGTATATAGTGGTAGGGTCAGGGTTTGGTAGTTTTGGACAGAGGACAGGACTTTCTTTTCATTTGAACAACCACCCTGACAACAAGCACCCGAGTTTTCCTTAGGTAGGGAATATCCTTTAGAATAGGGAGAGTTAGTCCTTCCTTTCTTATTGTTTAATAATTAAGTTTTCATACCACAACACTCCTTTGTTCGACTCCTTTCTCCAGCATGCCACAACATCTAGGCTGGATCCATGGAACTCGCAATATGTGAAGGAACACACCATAAGGTCACTCCTTCACTGTTTGTGCATCACACAGGTATTTGCTTAATTGAAACACTGTCCTCTCAATACATTCTTTTCCAAAAACGAAATGTTAAAAAATCTAAAGACGGAAGATGTGTGATTCGTCTTTCAAGGGGATTGGTTCCTCCGACGTATTTCACATCTATGACAAGTAATCACCACAGCCGTGCTGCTTCAGAACATTTTCGGCGTCTGCATCCTGCGTCGATGACGCCGATACACCCTTCGAGGACCTCCTTCGACGGCTGACGTCACCCAATGTTATATGTAGGATGCACGACGCCCGTACCCTCAGTTCCATTTTTTCCACGAATGTGTTTGCTTCGGAATCTTGGCGCGCTTCGGCTCTTCTCCTGTTTGAATCGGTTCTTCGTTCTTGGTTTTTGTGAAAAATCATGTCTTCATCTTCTTCTACCCTGCGGTCGGGCTTCAATAAGTGTCGGGACTATGGTTCCAAGATGTCGCTTACGGACCCGCACAACGTCTGCCTCTGGTGCCTCGGCGAGGACCACGCCAACGATGACTGTGACGATTGCCTGTCTTTGACTTCGAAGGCCATGCAGGAGCGGTAGTTATCTGTAGTTAGGGTTTCCAAACCCCAAAAGTCGAAATCCGCTGGGCTTTCGACCGACGATTCGAGGGGCGACTCTCTGCATCAGAATAAGTCCAGTGGGTCTCGGTCCCGGAGTGGTTCCCGCCATTCCTCTGCCTCTTCTATGCACTCGCGGAAGCACCATCAACGGTCGACTTCCCCGTCCTTGTCCAAGGACTCCGCCAGACGGCGGGTAGCTTGTCCCAACAAGCATTCATCTCCGGTGGAATGGGACGCATTTCGCAAGGAGATGATGGTGATTTTTGTATCGCCGGGCTCCGTTCCTTCAGCGCCTTCGAAAGAAGCCGGCACGGAACGCGCTAGGGGCGCCGCTCGCACGCCTTCGGGCTCAGGCAGTCAGCGCAATCATCGGGAGCCGTCGAGGTCCCGATCGGACAAGGTCGATCACTTTAGACATGCCCGTTCCAGGTTCCGGGCCTCAACGCCATCAAGACCGTCGGAGCCTGTGAGGTCTTCTAAGAAGACGTTGGCGCCATGTCCGTCGAGGGACTCTCTCAAGGTTCCACCTCCGAGGAAGTCATCGGCGCTGAGGCCGTCGAAGAACAGGCTCGGGGCACTGCCCTCGAGGCCTGTGTTGAAGCTATCGGCACAGCGCTCAACGCCGATTCTGTCGAAGCCCTCGGCGCCTTTTGTGGAGGCTTTACCAGAGGTACACCGTGCATCGGTGGATACTCCGAGGAAGGCACTGGAGAAGTCAGTGAGGCCTGTATTTGAAACTTTTTCTGTGCCTTCATCCAGGGATTTATTCCAGCCTCTAGATTACATCTCTGAGGTGGATGAAGGGTCTGATGAAGGTTTGGTTCATGGCTTTACAGGCAGCCAACTCTGTGTGTACCTTAGCACATTTCACTCACACTCTGTGGAATTGTGTGTCATTGGTGGCTGAACATATTCCCGAAGTGTTGGAACGGGATGGTTTTCTTGCACCCTCGTTCAGGATGGCAAGGGTGCTATGTGTGAATCCGTTCAGTCGGGTCTGGACATGGCAGTCTGTGTAAGCCGGTCCATGGCGGCGAGCACCGTGATGCGCAGATTTGCGTGGTTGCGAAAGTCGGGGTTTGCTCCTGACGTACAAGCCTGGCTTCTCAACATGCTCTTTGATGGTGTACATCTTTTTGGCAGCAAGGCTGACGAGAGCCCTGAGAGGTTGCAGACCTCCAAAGCTGCAGCGAAGTCGTTGAGCGCTGCAGTCCGACAACCTCTGCCTTTTCGTCTTAGGGGACAGCAATGGAGGGGAGGTTTCTTTCGATATGACTCGTCTTTTGGTAGATCGAGGGGAGCGGCCAGTCAAAGGGGCCAACGTAGGAGTACCAGAGGTGGAAAACAAGGTACTCGAGGTGCCAAAGCCGCTCAAGCAGTTGCCTCTTTGCCCTCAGGCACTGCCGCAGCCGCTTCAGCTCAGTCATGAGGCCATGTCCCATGGTTCGTCGGTTGGTGGAAGGCTGGCGCAGCATCTTGTAGAATGGCGTGCCATTACTTCAGATGTGTGGGTTCTAGAGATCATAGCCCACGGCTACTGTCTTCCTTTCCGGCAGAGGCCTCACAACAATCCACCAGGGAATCTCTCTTTGAAGAGTCCGGATCCGCTCCTTGCGCAGGATATCAAATCCCTGCTGGAGAAAGGCGCCATAGAACTGGTGCCTGTAGCGGAGAGGAACAAGGGATGGTATTCCCCATATTTTTTTATCCCAAAAAAAGACGGGGGGATTGAGACCCATCATGGACTTGCGTGGTTTGAACAAGCTCCTCAGGAAGGACAAGTTCAAGATGGTTACTCTTTCTCAAGTCCTCCAGACCCTTCAACTTCAGGACTGGTTGGTGCCTCTTGACCTCAAGGACGCTTACTTTCATGTGCCGATTCATCCCAAGCACAAGAAGTACCTGAAGTTCGCGGTTGGCGACTCGCATTTTCAGTTTTGGGTCCTGCCGTTCGAATTGACCTCCGCCCGAAGGTCTTCACCAAGCTCATGGTGGTGGTGGCAGCGTATCTCAGGAAAGGGCGGATTCACATCTACCCCCACCTGGACGTTTGGTTGATCAGGGCACGCTCTCCCGAGCAAGTCATGGATCATCTGTCAGTTACCTGCTGCTCCCTTCACAAGCTGGGCTTCTCCCTCAACTTAAAGAAGTCCCACTTGACACCTACCCAGCGGCTCCAGTACATCGGAGCAGTGCTCGACACATCTCTGGGGCAGAGTTCGCCTCCCCAGGTGAGGGCTCATCACATTCTGCAGATGGTGGACAAGTTTCAACGTGCCCAGAGTCTCCCGGCGTTCGAGTTCTTGAGGTTGCTGGGCCTCATGGCATCCTGCATTCTTCTGGTGCCAGAGGCCAGGCTGCGGATGAGATCTTTGCAGTGGGCTCTCAAGATGCAGTGGTCGCAGGCCTCCGGCAGGATGTTGGATCCAGTTCAGGTGCTGCCCTCGGTCACCCAGGATCTTCTCTGGTGGGCTATCGAAGGCACTCTGATGAAAGGGTCACCATTTTGGCTACCATGGCCGGAGGTGACGATCGTGACGGACGCATCCCTCACAGGATGGGAAGCTCATGCCAACGAGTTGACATTCAGCCGTCGTTGGTCTCTGTCGGTGTCCAGACTCCATATCAATCTGTTGGAGCTGAGGGCCATCAGGCTAGCCCTGAAGGCTTTTCTGCCGGTTGTGCGGGGAAAGAATGTCCTGATTCCGACGGGCAATACAGTGGCCATGCACTACCTCAACAAAAAGGGGGGGCAGGGTCTCTCCCTCTGTGCAGAGAGGCAATGCAGCTCTGGTTCTGGGTCATCCAACAGGAAATTTCGATCTTGGCAGTTCATCTGGCCGGAGACGAAAACGTGGCGGCGGACGCTCTGAGCAGACAGAACACAGTCTCTCACGAGTGGGAGCTGGCTCAGGAGATTCTCCTGGAGATCTTCGCCCTTTGGGATACTCCACAAGTGGTTCTCTTCGCCACCAGTGTCAACTGGAAGTGTGAAAGATTCTGCTCGCGGGAATTTCCTCCAAGAGGAGTCTTGGGGGATGCGTTCGTAGTGGAGTGGTCCTTCCCACTGCTGTACGCATTTCCTCCAGTCCCTGTCATTCCGCAAGTGCTGCGGAGGTTACGGAGGTTCGGTTCCCGAATGATCCTCATTGCTCCAGCATGGGCCAGGAGAAAGTGGTACCCGGACCTTTTCGGCATGTCCATCTGCCCTCGACGCCGTCTTCCCTACCGAGACGATCTGCTCTCACGGGAGGGGGGGGATCGGGTTCTCCATCCAGAGGTCAAGTCCCTCAACCTTCATGCTTGGCTTCTGAAAGGTTGAGGTATAAGGATTGGGACCTCCCTGAAGACGTGATGGAGGTATTGCTTTCGGCCAGAAGGCCCGCCACAAAGTCCCTGTACCGTTGCCGTTGGAGAAAGTTCTGCGACTGGTGCAGGGTTAAGAATGTGGATCCTTTTTCATGTGCCATTCCTGTGGTTCTGTCTTTTTTGCTTTCATTAGCCCACAAGGGCCTGCAAGGGGGTACCATCAAAGGTTACCTGGCGGCGCTGTTCATATTTAAGTGCTCCTCTGAAGAGTGTTCTTATTTTAAGATTCCTTTGATTTCTCAGTTTTTGAAAGGGCTCACTAATGTGTTCCCACCGTCACCTTTCCAGGTGCCCGGTTGGGATCTGAACCTGGTTCTAAAATTCCTAAAGGGAGCTCCGTTTGAGCCTTTACATTCTTGTCCTTTGAGACTGTTGACCTTTAAAACTGTATTTTTAGTTGCGGTTACTTCCGCTCGCAGAGTGAGCGAGTTGCAGGCACTATCCGCCAAGCCACCCTTCACGGTGTTCCATAAGGACAGGGTTGTCCTTAGGGTTCATCCTTCTTTTCTTCCGTTGGTTGTGTCATAATTTCATTTGAGCCAGAAGGTCATTCTTCCGACATTCTATCCTCCTCCGCCTCCTGGTAAGGAAGAGGAGAGGCTCCATAGGTTGGATCCTAGGAGAGCTTTAAGTTTCTACATCTCACGCATGTCCCGGGTCAGAGTGGACGATCAGCTCTGTGTAGCTTATGCTGGAAGGTGTTTGGGACAAGCTGTTACTTTGTCTAGATGGATTATCTTGACAATCTCTGGATGTTACCGTTTGGCAGGTAAGGACCCTCCGGTAGGCTTACGGCCCATTCTACTAGGGGTGTTGCTGCCTCTACTGCTCTGCAGAGGGGTGTTCCCATTCGTAACATTTGTGAAGCAGCCACATGGGCCTCTGTCCATACTTTTGTCAAACACTACTCACTGGATTCTATCCATGGGCAAGATTTGGCCTTTGGTAAGGCAGTCCTCTATTCTGCAATTTGATTGGGCATTCTAAAATTCTAAATTCTTTTCCCACCTCCATACGATAGTAGTGCTTTGGGAGTCTGTCATAGATGTGGAATACGTCGGAGGAACCAAGCCCCTCGAAGAACAAGTTACTTTCTTACCTGGTAACGCTCTTTCGATGGGATGTTCTGACGACGTATTACACATCCAACCCTCCCAGCCTGCCCCTCTACAGAATTTCTTATGTGATTGAAGCTTTCGTTTCCGCAAGGCTTTCTGTAGTAATACGGGCAGAAGATTGGTGCCACACGTTTTGGGAAAAAAACTAGAACTGAGGCTACGGGCGTCGTGCGTCCTACATATAACATCGGGTGACGTCAGCCGTTGAAGGAGGTCCTCGAAGGGGTGTATCGACGTCATCGTCGCAGGACGTAGACGCAGAAAATTTTCCGAAGCAGAACAGCTGTGGTGATTACCTGTCATAGATGTGGAATACGTCGTCGGAACATCCCATCGAAAGAACCTTACCAGGTAAGAAAGTAACTTTTTCTTCTTGATTCTAAGAACAGCTAATTCTACAGCATTAATAGCAAGATATCAGAATTGATGGAAATTCTTCCAGAAGATGAGCAAAGTAAATATGCAGCAATTTCCCAAGTAAAGAAACGGGTTCTAAATAATCCTATTTTGTATAATGTGTGGCCTAATGCCAATAGGCAGATAACAGATATCACATTGAGTAGACATTCGTGACTAATGATGTTGGGATTCTATTCTACCCATCGGGCTCACATTCTGTCTAGTCTGTAAATGGTTCAGCCACTCTATCAAATAAAAGTGGATTTCGGCTAATACTATGGGAGCACTTAACAGAGAAAAAAGCTTTACGAACAGCAACAAGATCCACTTATCAGTCATATCAGCCAGCATAATTGCTATGGTTGCCACAAAAGTAGCAATAGAGAGGGACAGCTCACCACTTTGAAAAATAGGCAATCGACATTCTTGGTAGGAGAGAGGTTAATTTTCCTTGATAGGGGAGGAAAATTGCAGCAGTGAAATGTGAGTCAGTACTTGTCAGGGGAGTACACTAGTTCTAGGACCAATTTGAAAACTGGGAAGCCCCAGCAGTGCACATTAGGGTCTGCCATGCATGTACAAGGGGATGAGGCCAGCAAGGGAAGTTTGCCGGGATTGAGGAACCACCAAAAGGCAAAGAAGTACATAATAATTGGGCTGGGGCCCAAAGTGAATCGGGGAGAACCCCGAAAGTATATAGATGTGTTTGGAACCCGGAGAAAAGAGAAACAAGTAACAGAGTCAAATCAGTGGGATCCAGAAACAGTCCAGGGGGATCTGGGACCAAAGCAAAAGAGGCAAAGAAGTACAGGAAGCCAGGAGAAGGGGTCGGCTGGACACTTTGCCAAAGGGAGAGACACCTTTTGGAAATCTAAAATATACAATCAAGTCTGGCAGGTAGTGAACCAGACTTGATACCGCATTGATGACCTGGAGAGATTGTGTTAAAGGAAACTCTACGGTAAGGTCTGGCATGAAAGTGCACTGGTCCTGATAACACTCTGGGAACTGTATTGTATTTACAATGAAAGGAACATCTAAAATTGAGCTTTTAAGTTGAAGATTCCCTCGTATCAAGAATTGAAGACTTTGGGGCTTTATCCAGAACTAGCGGGCCTCTTTCTCAATGAAAAAGACACCCAGTTTACCTTAGTTAGTTTATTTAATCTAGAGTTTAAGGGACGGAAATAGGTTTGGACACAGGTTGGTGGACACTTTACAAACATCCTGACAGAGTCCTTAGTATTTTTCTGAGGCAGTGCAACCCCTCATAGTAATAAGGCATGATATTAATAACCCATAGGCGTGTTATGTTTCTTTTGATGATTGGTCATAAAGCAGAGCTTTTCGTATTTTGAGAGATCTATCTCAATGTCCACTCCCTTTAGCAACAGTTTGGGATCTCTGGGGATCGTCTGGTTCAGGACTCTTGATAACCCGTCGCAGCATTGCTGCCAGTAATGACTCATTAGCGGGCATTCCCACAGTATATGGAAGAAGGTTCCTTCCTCTTCCCGGCAGCGCAGGCAGTTGGGTTCAGCTATTTTGCCCCATTGGTACAGGGCTACCCTCGGGTAATAGATCCTGTGCAATATCTTCAGCTGTACTAGGCGTAGTCTGGCAGATATGGTGACCTCACGGGGGTACATCAGGATTTGGACCCCATCTTCCGACATAATTTCTCCCACTTCAGCCTCCCATTTTGACTTCAATCGTTCCAGTTCTGGTGTGGCAAAGGAGGTGATAACACTGTACATAACAGTGGTGACTTTGGCTGGAATATGGTCTTCCACTATGTTCCGTTCCAGTGTAGTAGAGTCTGCCATGTAGGAGAGAGCAGGGAGGTGCTGTTGCAGGGCATGTCGGAGCTGTGTGTAGTGATATCTCCCTGCTTCCGGGAGGTCAAAGGTCGAAATTAGTTCATCAAAAGTTCTAATAGATCCTTCTGCTATAATGTCTTTCACCTTTTCTATACCGTTGTCTCATCCAGATCGGCCATTTCGGCAGTTTGATTACCTCGGGGAGGTTCCTGTTGTTCCACAGCGGTTGCAGTGGAGTGATTTTGTCTCCTCAACCTATGAAGGTGTGTGACTCTGCCCATATACGTGGCGTGTGCGAGTTGATGTCACGTGGATCTGTCCTAGGTGTCGCAGCATATAATTCCATGGGGGGTGACGCTCTCACATGTGGTAGTGTTGGATCGGCGTGTAGAGTGTCGTTTATCACCGCCATCTAACTGGCCCAGTAGTATGTCTGTAGCCTCGGTAAACCGATACCTCCTTCCCATATTGACCTTTGTAGAGTTCGAAGCGCTATTCTCGGGTGTCCGCCACCCCACAGGAGTTGCCTAAGTACACGCTCTATCAGCTGGAACGTCTTCGTTGGTATGTGCAGCGGAGCATTCTGTAGCACATACAAGTAGCGGTGAAGTGTTAACATTTTGAACAATGCAGCTCGCCCTAAGAGGGTCAGGGGTACAGATTTCCAATGTTGCACATCTCTTGTAAATCTTTCCGTAATGGGTTGCAGGTTGTCGGGTATATAGTCGTTGAGATTTCTTGTAATCTGGACGCCCAGATATCAAAACTGTTCATGCGCGACTTTATATGGGCAGGCCTCAGGGGGCTTGTTTCCCAGTTGGTTCAGTGCAAATAGTGTGGTTTTGGATCGGTTCACTTTCAGACCACTAAAGGTGCCATATTCTTGCAATAGCTGTGTTACCACTGGGCAAGTTGTTTTAGGTTCTTGAAGGTATATCAGTAGGTCATCCGCGTATAGTGTGACTCTGTCTTCCCACTCTGGTCCTCCGGGGATGCCTTTCCATATGCGCGTATCTCTCAGCCATTGGGCCAGTGGTTCCATGGCCAGCGCGAAGAGAAGGGCTGATAGTGGACAGCCTTGTCGTGTCCCCTTCCCCAGGGCGAAGGATCGTGATGTCCAGCCGTTCACCCTCACTTCGGCCGTCGGCGCCTCGTACAGCAGTTGGATCCAGGTTAGGAATCGCTCGCCAATCCCCATTTTATGCATAGTCGCTCAGAGTGCTTACCAGTGGACCGAGTCGAAGGCCTTCTCAAAGTCTACTGCGAGTACTGCCGTGGGGATATCCAGGGTCTGGGCGCGCTCAATGGCCAGGTGTAGTCTACGTATGTTCATTCTTATAGATCTACCAGGCATAAAACCACATTGATATGGGTGTATTAGGGATGTTATGACCGGTTGTAGGCGCATCGCCAACAGTTTTGCCAGTATCTTCGTCTCGCTGTTAATTAGAGATATTGGTCGATAAGAGCCACATTCGTCTGGGGGTTTGTCTGCTTTAGGTATCACAACTATTGTCGCCTTCCTTAAATCCACTGGTATGCTGCCCTTGTCTCGGAGCTGCTGATACAATTTGAGTAAGTGTGGGGCCAGTTCAGTTCCGCCTATCTTCTTCCAGGTTTCAATGGGGAAACCGTTCGGACCAGGTGTCTTTCGGGACTGGAGTTGCATCTTAGCTGCCACTATCTCGTCTTCTGTGATTTCCATTTCTAGCCCAGCCACTTGCTCAGCATTAAGAGAGGGAAGGGCGATCTTTTCTAACACAGAGGTTTCAGGGAGAGTTTCAGGTGCTCTGTATAGTGTTTCATAATATTTTGCAAATTCCTCTGCAATATCTGCATCTGTTGATCTCGTTTCAGCGTTTTGTGTTGTTATCGCTCTTACTTGGTTGTCCCTCATCTCTCCGCTCCAGCCATGCTAGCATCTTTCCAGCTTGTCGCCTGTTTCATAGACTCTGGCTCTCATCGCCCCGTGTGCCTGTTTAGCATTGTCCAATGCAATGTTTTGTAACTTTTTTTGAGCTAGGATCAGAGCTCTGTTCGTGTCAGGTGTATCGTGGATTAGGTGTGCTTCCTCCGCTAGTTTGACATTTGCCTCTGCTTCTATTATTGATTCCAGGTGTGCTTTTCTTTGTGCCACGGTCCAGGAGATGATCTCTCCACGAATCACAGGTTTGTAGGCTTCCCACAGAGTAATGGGGGAGTCCACCGTTCCTTCATTTAGCTCGAAGTATGTTGTGCTAGCGTATTGTAGAGGTTCTAGCAGTTCTGGGGACCCTAGATGGTAATTATTCAGCCTCCATTCTGGTGGCGGGGTTGGTTTATATGTCGTGATTGACATTAATAGGGGGGAGTGATCCGAGATGCCTCTTGGGAGGTATTCTGCCTGTGTCGCCGTGTGTATTATTGATGCTGGTATAAAGAAATAGTCCAGGCACGACAGTGATGCGTGTACCCCAGAGTGATAGGAGTATTCTTTGCTTTCCGGGTGAAGGTCCCGCCACACATCCTTAATTCCAAATCCTTCGACAAAGGTGGCCAGGTTAGTTTGGCGATTGGGGTCTCTACTGCGGAGGTGTGTGCGGTCTCGTGTATTGTCCATTACATCGTTGAAGTCTCCCCCCAGGATTAGGATGTCTGAGGTGTCCATAGTGATCAGTGGCGGGATGTCTTCTATCAGCGTGGCTTGCAGTGTGGGTGGGGCATAGATCGCCAGTAGGGAGATCGTTTTGTTCCAGAGCGTGCCTGTGACATGCGTGTATCTGCCTCCAGTGTCCTGTGTTGTGGCCGTAAGGGTAAAAGGAAGTCTTTTATGTATCAGTATTATTACTCCTCTGGCTCCCATCGTGAATCCTGCTTGTATTGCTGCTCGGTAGGTGGACCGCTTAAACAGTGCATTGGTTGTTCCTGCTAGGTGGGTTTCAGTTAGGAAAGCAATATCTGGGTTGTGTCTATTCAGGAATTGTCGCACTAATAGTCTCTTCAGACTGCTTCCTAGACCATTCACGTTCCAGGTGAGGAGCTGTAAGGTTCGGATCTTAGTGTCTTGCGGAGCCATTTAGATGTATGTGGCTGTAAATTACAGTAACGTCCTTTGGGGTCTGGCCATTGCGTTCATTTGTACCATGGCAGGGAACAACGGTCTAGGCCGCACCAAAGCCTGTGTCTCGAGAACTTCAATGTTCCATTGAGTTTGTCCATCCTTTAAACATAAAAGCATACATCCAACTCCCCCCTCCCCATACTTCGCCACCAACTGAAGCATCTGTCGCCCCATTACAACTCGAATACAAATTAAACAAAAGCTGTAGACTCGCAGCCCATCGCTCGTAAGTTCCCACTGTGCTCCAACGCAGGGAGGCAGGGGGTGGGGGAGTTTTCCAGGGGGACGAGGGGGGCTTCCACCTGTTCTGGCCGCTTTTCTATGAGTCTCTTCATGGCTGTTATACTCGTGTAAACAGAATGTCAACAATACACAGTACCTTACACCTTTCTTATTGGGACCTTCAGAGTTCCTGATTATTCATGCCTTGGGTGTCAGTCTTCTCTTTCTTGTGGTTGCGGAACATTGCCTGGCGGTTGTCGGTCTGGCGGTTCACGTCTTGGTCGGGCTCGGGGGGGTTCTGTTTCCGTTGCCTCTTGTGTTGGTCCCGTCGCCTTCAATGAGTTGCTCTGCCCACTTCCACACATCTTTGGGGTCAGTGAAGTGAACCGTCGTGCCTTTATAGTATATTTTAAGTTGGGCGGGAAATAGGCCATATTTCACAGTCAAGGTTTGCAACTGTGGTTTGAGTTGGTCAAACGATTGTTGGGCTTTTTGCACGTCTCTGGTGTAATCTGGAAAAAACGCTATTTTCGATCCATTGTATGTGAGGGTGCCTTTTGCCCGTGCCGTTTGGAGCAATCCGTCACGATCTCGATAGTTTAATAGCTTTGTTATCACTGTGCGTGGGGGGGCACCCGGTACTGGTTGACCCGTCGGCATGCGGTGGGCCCGTTCAATTGAGAAAAAGTTGGAAAATGTATCTGTTTCGAACATGTCAGTGAGTAGCTGCTCCAGAAATAATTCCATGTGCGGGCCTTCAACTTTCTCCGGCAATCCCAGGATTCTAACATTATGATGCCTGGATCTTCCCTCGCATTCATCGACCCTCTCCTCCATGGTTTTTAGGTGGGATGTAACTCTGGCCAGCTGTTGTTCCACTTGCCGCAGGCCGTCCTCCGTCCCAGATATGTGTTGCTCTGCTTCTCCGGTACGGGACGTCAGCTTCTGGAGATCATGCCGGAGGAGGGAGACGTCCATGCTGATGCCATCTATTTTTTGCTCCATCGAGGCCCGTGAGTCTGCTATGGCAGCCATGATGTCTTTTAATGATATTGTGCCTTCTGCTTGTGGTATAGTGTCTGGTAGGTCTTGTTCCGACAGGGTGGTTGCTGTTGGCGTCGTGAATTGATCCATCCTGCTCTGGGAGATTAGTTTCCTGGGTTTATCCTTGCCCATATCGTACGATGATGGTGAGGTGTCTCCGACTGAACAGGTGCACAGTTTTGGGGTTTCAGGTCGGCTTGCGTAGTATTCCCTCTGTGCCCTCCTGGGTCGGGGGCGACTGCTAGTCCGTGGAGGTGCGGGCGTCTGTTGGTTAGGCCTGTGGGCAGCCGCTTCCAGGCATAGGTCACTGGTCGCAGATCTATCACAGTATGGTACTCCTTCACCCTGCTATGTACTGATGGGTGCAGCCATTTTGTCCGTGTTTTCCGGCTGTCCTGTAAATTCACTGACCGCACTGATTGCACTACGGGCCTACGTAGGCACGGATCTTCGCCACGTGTACCCACAGGTCGGAGTCCCTGGAGGGTCTGTGGCGTCTCCCGAGACGGGTTATGAAGCCAGCGGGTCACGTGCCGTGGACCTACTGGGCCGCCTGGTTCTGCACGTCGTCTGGGCTCCTTCTCTTGCAGGCTCTGTACGAGCGCGAGGACCGGGGTAGGGCGAACGTATGGATGTCACCCTAGGGTGCCGTCTCCCTCTCGGGTCACACTGGCGGCCCGACGGTGCACTGTAGCTCGCCACACCATTCACACGGGCACAGCGTAGATTCGCCGCCTTTCGGGAGACGGTGGGCCCGTTCTCTGTATTGTTCAACAGGTTCCCGCCTGGTTCAGTTTGCTGACCGGGAGTGTTCCACGGGCGACATGCGTGCTGCTGTTCTGGTGGAGCTTCCACCTCATCATGCGCGGCTGTTGTTGCTGCGTGCCTCCATTCCCAGCCACTGGTCACTGATCGCAGATCCGAGTCGGAGTGACGATCCTTCATTCGGCTACGATCGGACGGGCGTGGCCATTTTGTATGCGATTTCTCGCTGCCGCGCAGCTTGTTTTCTTCAGCTCCGAACTCACCCAGGAGTGTGCGATTTTGGCCGGGATTTCGCCTGGTTGTGCCCGGTGTGTTTGTCTTCTGGAAAATGTATAATTTCTACAGGAAAGCCTTTCGTAGCAGGCTGTTTCTACAGGATATCTGCCGCGGCCACAGGAGCTACAGGGGCTCACGTCCTCATAGCTCTGCTGCTGGCCACGCCCCCTCTCGTACCTTCTCAATCACTTGCGCTACCATCTATAGGCCTCCTGGGCCAGTCTCCCTCTTCCTATCAGAGTGGGCTGAGCTCACTTCTTCTCTCCTCACGTCTACCTCTAAGCTTCTCCTCCTCAGAGACTTCAATATTCATATTGACTCTCCTGATGCAGCCACCTTACACTTCTGCAAACTCTGCGACTCTTTCTCCGTAACCATTCTTCCCTTTGGTCCGACCCCCTCACCCTGGATGCACTCAGGTGACATCTCTCTGTCTCTAACCCTCTCACTATACCTCTTTCTTTGTCTGATCATGCTCTCCTCTCATCTGGAGCTCCAGGGCTCCCTGACTAAGCCTCTGCCCACACTGCCAGTCTCCTCTGTCATTCAGCCGATGAAGCGAGTGTCAGTAGCTGCATTTGCTGCCTCTTTCATTCCTCCCCCACACCTGCTATTGTCTCTCGCTCTGACTCAGCTCTTGCTAACCTTAACCTCTTCCTCTCCAATACCCTTGACATCCTTGCCGCTGCCATGAGGATCCGTATGAACCCTGCTTGCAAGTGCAACAGTTGGTATCATTCCAACCTCGCCTTGATGAAAAGCAAGTGCGAAGTTGCAAATGGATGTGCCTGGCTTCTCGCACATCATCTGACAAACTATCCTGCCGCCTGCTCCAAAGGCATTACAGACTCTCCATCCGGTCCAAATCGAGCCCTTTGTTCCACTTTTTTGGCGGGCTTCTCCACAGAAGCCTCCAAAAGTGGTGCCACTCTGTCTGGGTACCACAGGGGGTGTGGGAGGGGGTTTAGGCACCCTGGACCGAGTTACCTTGGTAACTCAGGTCGCACTCTTGTGTAAATTGGCCCAAGTGGTGAGCCGGCCGGCTCATCACTTAGCATGTTTGATTGACAGCTAGGCTGAGTGAATGGGGGTTTTCTGCATATAAGCAGGGCTTTGGGGACTGGAACTTCAGAAGTCGCCACAGGACCTGAGAATCCGACGAGGGAGAAGCTGAGCCGACCTACCACGACGACACCACCGGTGGAGCCCTGCAGAACCGACTCACCACTTCCCGACGACAGAGAAGATCTCCCGGCTGGAGAGGCTTCTTCCCCTGACTGGTGGGCACAACCAGTTTTCCTTTCTTTCTTCGCACCCCAGCCCGGTTTGTGGTCGAACTGCCCGTGCCAAGCACCCCGGCAGCCGGATACCCACTCACCACTGAACCGCGAATCACCGGACCGCTCCTTGTACCTGAGAAACTCTGCGGCTGGTTTCTTCCCTGGTAGTGCAACAGACTCATGTCTTCCTCCACGACGAGATCCTCTCTTCCCCCGGACGAAGCACCGACTTGCACCCGCTGCCAGGAACAACTGCCCCCGCTAGAGCGTTCTCACCACTTTAAGGTACCGTGTCCACCAGGCCTCCCTTTCTAAAGATTGCTACAAGGTAATAACTCCTTAACCTTCTGGACTGGGCTGGCCGCCTTGACCCTCTAACTGGCCCCTTTCTGTGGTCCAACTCCTTTTTGAACCTTTACAAGACCTTTGTGCACTGTAACCATGTGACCTTGGACACATTTCGTTTGGATCCTCTGAAAGTGGATCCGGCCTCTTGAACTCTAACTTCACGGTTTTACTTTGCCTTCCTCCCTTGTTGTGTTCTTGAAAAAGTGTTGAGATCTGCTTCAATTTGTTCTCTGCTTTTCTCTCCCTTTTAAAACGAATTATTAGAGTGCCATCTACGTTAAGCACTCAACGCTGTCTGAAAATAAGTGGGGCTTTACTTAAGACTTGTCTAGTATTCTTCTAAGGGAGTGTATATCTTTTAGTGACTGTGTTTTTGAATTGCTTACTATTAGTGCCTGTGTGTTTTTCTAGATGTGGTTTTAAATAAATAATTATATCTCTTTTACACCAAGCCCTGGTCAGTGTTTACTTGTTCTTCTGTGTTCTTTTGACCTATTGTGAATACTCTGTATACTGCCTAACTCTTCTTGAGGGAAGTCTGACTGCTCAGCCACAGCTACCAAGTGAATCTGTGTGGTACAGACTGCTACCAAGTGGGTTTACTGCCAAACACCTATAGTCCTATTATCTTTTGCAGTGGTCCCAGAGGGGACTGCACAGGTTTCTGCCTAGCACCACTCGGGCGACTTTGCTTCTGACCCCGGATGTCGGATCCCAAAACCAAGTAAGTCGTGGTGCTTCCACGCCTCGCCGTTTTCCACTTCTCTGTTCAGGTCAGGTCTGCTGCTGGACCTCTCCTTGGCGTTCCGCTGCCCAGCGGGAAGCTGCTCTGGGGCAGGACAGACCCTGAGGGGAGTTGCCAGTTTTTATGTCTTGACTGCTTTCTAGCTTCCAATAGCTAGCACATTCAGATTGGTTCCGCATAGGTCTCTGCATCGCTGTACTCTTCTTCGTGATAGTACTTTTGAAGTTATCCATATTCACTCATCCCTCACTCTTCCTCGTCATAGTGCTACTTGCTTGATAAACACAATTACAATGCATACGGGAATTAGTGGAAGCAAGAGGAGGAAGATAGGATGGTGGTATTTGAGTCCTACATATAGGGCTGGATGCCTCATGTCTAACAGCATGATGGTATGTACACTGCGTTCTCCCTCGACAGTCGTCACTTCTCCCAGCGACGGGGTCTCCACCCATGGGATCCTCCCACTGAGTACTACCCCCAGGGGGACAATCGGGTAGCGGCCTCACTTCCCTGGCCCCAAGGGAAGGTTCCCCTCCTGGGGAGAAATGACAACACAGAGTTATTCGTCACACTACCCAGATGCAGGTTGTTGCCTATAGAGTCAATGCAGGGGAGGGGCTAAGGCACCTTAAAAAGAGGTATTCTGAAGAGAGTCTGTTCAGTGTTTGGAGCAGCAGAGCAACAGTTTTGGGGGAGAGCTGGAGAGCAGAAGTGCCTTACGCCCATGTATTATGCTGCTATACCCTGATTCCTGTCCACCTCAGGTCTCTTTAATGAGGAAGATGGCCATCATCAATAACCAGTTCATGCTAGTGGCAGCATGTGGTTACTCAGCTCACAGTCCAAGAGCTGCGGCACTGTCTGGGCAGTCTGTGATCCTCAACCAACTTGCTCCAAGGGCCAGGAGGGAGCTTTCCGCAAACTCCTGATGCCTGCACACGTATGCAAGCAATGTTGTGCAAGAGTTTTCCAAGGGTCCATACTGTTTGAGAAGGTTTAGGTGCAGATCTTTTATTTCTCACCCAATCTGTGTTTGTGTCGCGAGGACCGCTTGAAACCAATTAAGGGGACAGTGCAGCTAAGAGAGCACTTTATGAAATGGAGGGAGTGCTTGGCACTGGGATCATAGGGCTGCTGAAAAGGAGTGGGCTGCTGACCCTGCTTTACCCCAGGTCGTTCTATGGTGTGGCATAGAAAGCCAGTGTCATTGTAGCCTTCTCCAAGACTGTCAAGACTGTCTGCTAAGTGTAGACGACAAGGGGATAGTCCCCATAGCAGCTCCTCGGGCTGATCATCCACTGGGTTGGAGTGGAACCCGCCCATGCGGTCACCACACTATTAGTCCCCAGAATCAG
Source organism: Ambystoma mexicanum (assembly GCF_040938575.1). Classification (NCBI taxonomy): domain Eukaryota; kingdom Metazoa; phylum Chordata; class Amphibia; order Caudata; family Ambystomatidae; genus Ambystoma; species Ambystoma mexicanum. The sequence goes on along the minus strand of NC_090923.1, from coordinate 172,727,748 downwards.
GCAGGGGATTTTGTCACACCATTCATATCAACCCCTGAACGTACCTGTGATTCGTCATGGGATGAAGGCATTGCCAGTTTACTTCTGTCTTTCGGGTGAAAATCTGCCATAAAGGGCCTGGTTGTGTTGGCGTCCCACCTGCATGGTCACTACTTTCATTATATGTATGGCTGTTTGAACAAAGCCTGGTTATCAAAAAAGGTACTTTACACCCAAGGAAGACAAGCATCATTCTCTCCACATTGTCATTCTCCTTCAAGTTCCCCAAAAATCTAATCTGTGTCTGTAAAGCAAGCTCTCTTGGCGCAGTCTTGAAAACTCAGACTGCGAGAAACCTCAGTGAAATATGTTGCTGGGAGCCTGTCATACAGCATTAATGCATGCACGATGGCAGGACGGTGCATTTTCCGCTTTTCTCCTGTCCCTCCTGAAATGCTCAATTCACCTTTGAGAATAAGGAGACCTGAGCATTACTGAAAGCAGCGTAAATGAAAACAGCACATTTTCTGCACGCCTTTCATTTGTGCTGCTTTTTCAGAACCTGGCCCTTTGTTTCCTCAGGAAACAATGGACTCTAGCAAGGAATATCTCTCTTTTCAGTGTTGAGCCCACATATGGTGCTTTTCCTTCAGCATCCAGTGGGTCGATCACTAGACAGAATGATACCTCAATCTCTTGGAGCTGCAGGTTTTCCTTCTCTCCCTTGCTTCCTTCAAATTATATCTTAGCTTTTTATTGAATAAAAGGCAAGTCGTCAAAGCTGTGAACTATGGTGTGGGTGGGAGGCAATCGTTATCTTGATATGTTAACCCACAAAATGGGTTTCATGATATTTCAACGACCCAGATTACTTTGATGTATTTTACTTCGAAGTTATTACTTCCAATATTTACTTCAAATTTAATTTTGTTTATTATGGAGGGTATCCCCCCTTCCCCTTCACTGCTGCCTTTACTCCAAACCCCTCCCCACTCTCTTTTAACCCGTTACCCTACAACTATCTATATATATGTATATTGAAGTAATTTCAAAGTAATTACTTCAATGTAAATTGCTTTCGTTAAAACAACGGTATACCCGCAAAATGTGAACAAAATAGGAGTCTCCCACACCGATGGACCAATGATCAAGGGAAAGTGTTATCAATAATGCCCAGCATGGCAACAGATCAAGACAGTACTTGCTTTTCCAACCAACCGTTGAATGGTCCCTTTTCATTCCACACTTTTTCTTTTTTTCTTGCATTTCTTTTAAAGAAAAATACATTGGTCCTATAGTCCTTGTTCAGTCTTGCAGGGTGAAGCACCTTATCAGGAACAACCAGCATGGCTAAGTCATCCGCCAAAGTCTGCAGATCTCTCATTTTAGGGTCTCCAAACATAGGACAGGGCAACAAAGGAAGAGGCAGGGCTAAGAAGGTGGGTGGTGCTTAGGCCAGGTGACCTAGCTCCACTTGCACCTGCTCCCCATCTGCAAAGGAAAAGAGGCTGGAGGGTTCCTTAAGTGAGGAAAAAGAGCGGCAGCCAGGAAGGCACCAGGTGGGTGGGGCTTATGCCAGGTGACCTAGGTCCACTTACACCTGCTCCCCATCTGCCTGGGGTAAAAAGAGCGACAGCCAGGAAGAAATGGTGTGTTGGTGGCACCACTAGTACAGGTATAGAATTCTTGTTGTTGGCTAAGGCAGGTTTAAGCAACAGCACAGTTAAAGGGTACTTGGCAGCACTTTTATTGTTCTAGAAGACACTTGAACAGTAGTCATACTTGGATGTGCCGATATTGTTGCAGTTTCTTAAAGGGTTAAAATATGCATTTAATCTTTTTTAGTTAAACTTTGGGTGCTTTACCTGGTGTTTGCTTTTTTGATGGTCGCTTCATTTGTACTTCGCCATTAATGTCCTTTGAGATCAGTTTTGTGTAAGGTTGTTTTGTTGGTGGTCACAGTGTGCCATAGTTACAGGTGCTTTCCCCACTGTCCTTGCAATTCTCGTGTTCTTTGCCCCTCATCCGCTTTCTAAGACTGAGAGATTTTCCTGGTTGGGTCCAAGGAGGGTTTGAAATTCTATGTTTTTAGAATCGATGTGGTCAGATTAGATGACCAGCTGTTTGGCTTCTCTGGACCCAAAACTGGAAACCATTTCTAGGTAGGTCGTGCTTTGCATTAAAACCTGCTATGAGCTAGTCCAGAAGGAGGTGCTGGAGTGTCTATGTGCATTCTGGCGGGTCCAGGCAGCTACCTCAACTCTTTAGAGCATTTTACCTTTGGTGGAAATGTAGTAGGCTGCAACTTGGGCCTCACTACATACATTCACGAAGTATTATCTGTACTTACTGACTGGTGATGATGCAAGTGTAGGAAGGTCTTTTTCAAAGGTTCTTGTTGTAACAACATCCAGGAACTCTTGAGCACATCCCGATGCCATCACCCATCCATAATTACACCTACAACACATTGCATTCCGAACTGACAAGATCATTGATTTGGCCATTATGTACTGCTCCTGATTCTTTTCATGACCGGTTTTGGTATGAACATATAATATGGTACATGAATCCCAGCTAATGCTACCACTCAATCCTCATGTTATCTGCCCCTCTCCTTGTCGCCTTTGTTTTACTGCTCTCGCTCTCTCTCTCTCTGACTTTCTCCTGTTGTTTACAATTCCTGCTTATATTTATCCACATTTCCTTCTCACCCCACTGCACTGGCACCCAGTGGCTGCAAGGATCAAGTTCAAAACCCTCTGCATTGTCCACAAGGCCTTCTGGGGCCTGTGGCCCCAATACCTTCAGCTCTCTCTTCCTAAATATCTTCCCTCTAGAGCTCTTCGCTCATCCGCCTCCAACTCCCTTATGGTCAGCCGCTTCTCCAAGCAACGAGTTGATAGTAGATCTCTTTCTTCGGCTGGGGGCTCCCTCTGGAACAACCTCCCTGCCTCCCTGAAACTTGAGGAGAACCACCTCTGGTTCCAGAAGCACCTCAAAACCTTTCTCTTTGCTTCTGCCTTTTCTCCTCCTCTCCCCTTCTGACCTCCTGGCTTAATGAATCTGCACTGGTTACCTGGCCACCCTCTGTTCTCGGGCCCCTGTCCCTCTGCATCACACACCTGCACTGCCTGCCTGGCAACCCCCGCTCTTGGGGACTGTTTCTGTATCCCTACAGTCCCACTACCAGCACTTACCCCTGATATACGCACTTAAAACCTCTACACTTGCCACCTGCTGGTCGTTCCCTTTACTTGTGTTTATTCTATGCTCATGTACTGCACTGTCCCTCCCACCTTCCCATGCACTTGCGCGATCTGAATGACATCTGGCCTAGTAGGATCGTTATTCATTCTCCCTTTTTCCCCCTCCGTTGCCTCATCGCGCCTTGAAACACTTGTGTATAGGCGCGTTATAAATGCCATATCATATCATATAATATAATTGACCACGGTCTGCTTTGCACCCTGGGTGGAGTTACAGTTCACCCACATGGACAAGATTTCGGCACTGTAAAACCACTACGGTGGTGAGTAGCACAGTATCAAAGCTAAATAACATAACAGGAGCGTTCTTGTCTTTTTACCCACCTCCAAATGTGTTCTGGCATTGCTTTGGGTGTCTTTCTTAGATAAGGAATCTGTGGGAGGAATGTATCCAGTGCATACATTTGGTAATCTTCTTTCTTGCTGATGCTGTGAAAAATCCCAGGCTATTGGCACTGCTCCTATGGGGGAGCCCCTTCCCATGAGGATGAGGCCAGGGAGGTGAGGCCACTATCCGATAGACCCCCTCCTGGTGGTACCCAGTGGGTGAATTTCCTAGGCAGGGAAACCCGCTGTGACCAGTGGCGACTATCGTGGGAGAACGTGGTATAGAACCCCTCAATCCTCTGTGGTCCCCTACATGCCTATGTTTTCATGTAGGGAAGCAGACTTCATCCATACAGACTATACTGGGATGAGGAAGAGTGGTGCCTACCCAGATGGAGTTCATACAACCACTGACATGAAGAGGAACGGGCAAGGAGGCAAAAGCCCACCGCGGAACAACATACGTAGTACAGTCAACTAGAACCAGAGCCAAAGATGAAAGGGTTTCTGATGCATCTTAATCTGCTTAGAATCACATGGTGTGCATATAGTCCGACATCCGGTGGTCACCGCAGAGTATTGCATCTTGTCTTTCGAGAATCAAAAGGGTACGTCCACATGGGAGTGCCTGTAACACTATCCCTAACGTGACATGTAGTGTACCCAAAATCCCTCATGCGTCAAGGTCCCTCAAATTGTTTTTTTCCACCCAGCATACTGGTCGCCTTATGCGGAGCTCGTCCAGAGTCATTGCTAATTGTTCATCGACCTTTGGTCGAATATATTATATTGGTATTCAAGATCACCCTGACCGTCCTTCATATCGACGGCTGTTCCTGATATCTGCCGAAGCCTCCATGGACCATCGACGGACGGTGATCCAATCGGCGTTTACGACCACGTGTCTGGGCCTTCCAGCCGGCCTAAACAGTAGGGAGAGTGGGGTTGGGGTGGACATTTCTGTAAAATCTGAGAATGCCTTTCCCTTTCCTCCCTCTTCCCTCTCTGGTCCTCGTCACTTTCCTTATCCTCCGCTATGGAGAGGACTCCCTTTAGGGTTTTGCCCCATTTGCAAGGGCAAATTTCCTTGGAGAGATAAGCATCTACAGTGTAACCGTTGCTTGCCCCTCGATCATGACGAAAAAGGTTGTGCGGCTTGCAAGCTCCTCCATCCGAAGACATTGAAGGAGCGCTGTGTCAAGCGGTGGGCGGCCTACGGGATGTCGAAGGCCGGGTCGAGTACTCCAGCTGCTACAACCGTTGATTGTGATGAGGGCATCAGTGACGAGCAGGTCTCAGACTCTGAGGTCGTTGACCTTTTGGCAGAGCACTCCCGCTCCGTGTCACCTGTCCCCAGCCCCGCTAGGCATGGCTCAGGCACTGCTATGGGGACTGTACACCCCGGCGACAAAGATGAACATACTCAACTCACTAAACACACAACTCCCGGCCAGTCTTCGACGAAGTCGAAGAGGACCACCGAGCCAACGGGCACACTGGAAGTTTCAGCCGTGCCCGCTGACCGTCAGGATCAGCAGCCCTCCCTGCATCCGCAGATGCGCCTAGTGACTGGGCACTCTAAATTGAAGGCCGCTACCCCCAATATTCCAAGAACCATCGAAACACATCGTAAGAAGGCGTCTGCCGACGGCAAGGTCATGGTTCCGTCGAAGACTATACAACCGCAGGCCCAGGCTACGCGTCTCCCTACTGCGGAAGACGTTACCGAAAGCATTGCGAGAATTGTTTCGGCGACGCTCAGAAGCGTAAGTCAAAGGATTCGCCGACAACCACGGGAAAGTCCAGGGATTCGTCGAGATCCAAAGATAGGGTTCCGTTAGGAAATACCGGAACCCTCTGCCAAGCCTAATGAGAAGCACAGGGACACGCAACCTCTGTCGGTCCCCCGGAAAGAGTTTTCGGACGGCGAAGAAAGTATTTCTTTGGCGTTGAAACAAAAATCTCGACGTTTGGCGTCAGAGGATCGTATACAAGAGCACTCTCCACCCTTTTCACCTCTAGACCCCTGTTTGGACTGGGGAAAAATGTGAGGGTTGTATGGAGAGGCTTGACAGGTTTGTAACCCTCTCAGAGCAATCCACCCCCAAAAGACCACAGGAAGACGGCCTTTTGCCCCCTGTGGCTAAATTTCAAAGACTCTTTGATCCCTCTCAGGGGGGGGGGATGTGTACACTTACGAACCCAGACACTTGGGACGGTGAGCCCTTCATTGACCCTGAGGATATGCATGACCCCATACAAGGGTGGGGTGAAACCCTTATGTGGGTGACCCTGAGCCTTGGCAGTCTCCTAATCCTTCACCAGATCCTAATGACCCGTGTTTAGATTCCCCCCAGACCACTCCCATTAGACGGCTCTCTCCAGTGGACGATTAAATGACGTTCAACGCCATGTTGCGCAAAGCAGCAGAACATTTCAAGATCGCCACCGATGAAGTTGTTCCTGAGGCTGACTTTGTAGAGGACATTCTTAAAGAGAAACCGCCGGCCAGCCAGGCTATTCCTCTACTAAACTCAATTAAAAAGCGACTGGTTCCCTCGTTATTAACACCTGCACTCACAAGAGCAGCTAATCCAAGGATAGAAAAGCTATTTTGGACTTCCCACTCTGATCCCCTTTACATCTGAGGTCACTACACCCGAGACTCACTGGTCGTGACCACTACCAGGAAAGGGCAGGGGTTCCCCTGTCAACCGGGGAGGCAACCCCTGACAAGCAATGTAAAAAACTCTATGCCCTAGGAAAGAGGGTCACGGCTGCAGCAGCTTTTTCTACGCTTATCGCTAACAATACTACTTTGTTAGCCTGCTACGCAGACGCTCAATGGGCCATGTTACAGGAAGGCCTACAGTAGGTTCCTGAACCGCTACGGACTCATCTTCAGGCCACGGTAAACGAGGGCAGACAAGTAAACCAATGTATCCTCAAAAACACTTTGGATTCCGCTGAAACAGCGGGTCAATCTTTGGCTCAGGGCACCCTCCTAAAGAGACACGCGTGGCTAAGAAACTCTGGGTTCAAGCCAGAAACTCAAGTGTCACTAATTAATTAACAGTTGGAAGAATCCAACCTAGTTTAGAGAGCAGTCGACGAAGCTCTCGAGACTGCAAAGAAGGAACATGACACCCTTAAGACGCTAGATCAAATCAGACAAAAGCCCTCCACAAGGCGAGAAACTGGGTCCAGATGCCTTTTTCGTGGCCAATGCTTCCCTCAAAACCAGTACACCTCGGGAAATAATTGTTCCTCTCCACAAGGAACCAGCGGTTACACCACCCCGTATCCCCAAAGAGGTCAGCGTTGTGGGAAAGGAAAGTGCCGGAACTCTATCCCCAGAGGCTCCCCGGCCTCAGGTTCAACATGACCCGAAGATCCGGGTCCCCTCCCATGCCTTGCCCGGGCGGGAGCCAGCTAACATTGTTCCTTCAGGCATGGGAGGGGATAACTACAGACTATTGGGTACTGAAGATCAAAATTCAGACCTCCACGCGCAAGACGACTGACGTCAGACCATCTGCGTATCCTTCTTCAGGAAGTCAAAACACTACAAGAAAAGGGAGCCATAGAGGTCGTACCTCTTTCACAGGTAAACAAAGGTATTTATTCAGTGTACTTCCTTGTACCCAAAAAGGATCTCACCATGTGCCCTGTATTAGTTCTGCGCCCAGCGAACAAATTTGTAAAGGCACAAAAGTTCTGCATGGTCACTCTGCAGTAATTCCCCTGCTCTCGCAGGAAGATTATATGGCAACAATGGACATGAAAGATGCATACTTTCATATTTCAATGTTGCCAGCGCACAGAAAATACCTCAGATTCATGAAACAAAACAAACATTATCAATTCAAGGTACTACACTTTAGCATGGCCTCTGCACCACAGGTATTTACAAAGGTACTAGCAGTGGCAGCAGCACACCTTCGCAGGCAATCCATCCCGGTTTATCCTTACATCGACGACTGGCTCATAACAGGATACTCCTACGAAACATGTCTGTCAAATACCCAAGACACTATAGACCTTTATTTCATCCTGGGATTCTCCATCAACGAGAAGAAATCCAGCTTAGACCCCAGTCAGGTCAAACAATTCCTAGGTGCTCTAATTCGAACAAAGGACCGCCTCGTCTTCGCCTCCAACGAGAGGGTCCAAAACATGCCGTTTCAAATCCCTCAATACGTACCCAGTCGAGAGGTGACGGTACGCAAAGCTATGCGATTGTTAGGAATGATGGCGTCATGCATTTATCTGGTTCCTCACGCGCGCTTGCACATGCGTCCAATGCAAGAGTGGCTCAGCAGCCAGTGGTGTCAGGCCAGTGGACAATGGGACGACTTAGTGGTTGTCTCGCCGGTGAAAGCAAGCGTCCCCAAACAGCACGATCCTCCCCGCAATGAGAGACAATGAAGGACTCTCCCAAAATGGGAATAAGGCCAAGACAGAGTGCGGGTGAGCGTAAATGGGAGTTTATCAATCAGAATTGGGCATGCAAAGAACTCTGCAAACTCCGAGAGCGCTCTGTCTGACAATAGCAAAGACAGGCGTATATATTTAAAAAAAACTTCATCAAAACCTACATACTATAGGGGGCACAAGTTCATTGGGATTGGGTGGCGACGACTAACTATAGGTGCTGCTGCGGCGTGGTTGGTCTTGGCTGAAGGACGTCATTGGTCACCCTCGTGGGTTGGGCTGGGCCTGGCAGGTCGGCTTGAGTTCATCCGGGCGGTGTTGGTGTGCCAATGCTGCCTGTGGCAGAGATGAATGCCTTTTCTGACTTACTTGCCCTCGGCCATGCACACCGCAGTCATTCAGTCACTTACAGTGTTATTCTCTTTAGTAAATCTTCCAATAGGTTATTTTTTAGGTTAATGAAACACAGGAGGAATGCACCTTGTGAGGGGTCTGGAGGTAATACATCGAGGCCTGGTTACTCGTGACCTGTTGACCGGGACTATAGGTCGAGGGGCTAAGCTTCGGGGCCTGGGGCGGGTGGTACAGGTCTTTCTGTCTTGTTAGAAGTGGTTATGGATGTTTCGCTGTGTGTTGTCAAAGTGTTGGGTGTCCTGATTGCACAGGGCCATAAGTCTGAGACAGTCCGGTGGGTTGTGGGGTTTACGAGGGGGCGCTTGAGTTTAGACAAAGGTTTACTGCTGTGCTGTAAATAATGCAGGTGGCTGGCCGCGGCCTTGGGTGCTGCAGTGGGGCTACAAGTCTTTGAAGCGGCTCCAGTCGGGTCGGGGGAGGCGTGATAGCGCAGAGCGGGCCTCTGTTCTCATGTCTTGGCAGCCTTCGCAGGGAGGGAGGGGGATACATCGAGACCTTGTACGCATTCACAAAGGTATCTCCCTCGTGTGTTGCTGAATATATGGTAGAGACATCGCAAACATTTGAATACTTTCTATAATACTTATTTAAAATCACTTCAAAACATGCATTTAACTTTTGCTGGATGCGTCTCGATTATACCCAGTCCGAGCACCATATTTGTACATTATATTCTAGCAGCTACAGTGTTTTAGTTACATGCATATACATTCGCAGTAAATGAGGTAGTAGTTAGATCAGTGCAGTACATAGAAAACGACCCGCCACTGTACGTGACGGTGGTGGCACATAAGGGGCTTAGACATACACACATTATAAGTGCATTCTCGCGCATCCTTTACATGAGTTCATAGTATAGTTGCATTCGCTTTCTCGTGTATTCTAGCAGCATTAGCTTTAGTTATGGCGCAAAACCATGGGAGGTAGGCTGCCCAGTGATACACGCAACAAACAGATCCCTGGAGCGTTCCTTTATTATTAGCATCCACCTGCAATGGTGTGAGCTCGCCATTGCTTATATCATGGGAGCATGCTCTCTCATTTTAATACATTCTACAGGCGTTTGTAATATAGGAGATTTTGTGGAAGAAAGCATACTTCGCAAGATGTCTTGACATTAATATATATATACATATATATAAAGACTGTCTGCCATCAGATGACCATTTTGCCGTTCTTCTCATTGTTCAGGCCTGCTGGCCGGGTCATGCTGATAGTGATGGTACACTGCGGGAGGTGAACTGTTACAATGTTAGCGTATTGCGCTAGCTCATGTCCGTCTTGTTCGTGGGAACGTGCTCGCAGCGGATCTGCCAGGGTGCTGCGGCAACAGGGATGTTCTCCAAGGGTGGGGGCAGCGCTACAGTGCGCTGAGCTCACACCATCTTTACCGGGCAAAGAATGGTTTCTGGGCCTAGCTAAATTTGTGTTGCAATCAATACATGTGGGTACTCGATACGTGTGGGCAATGTCTCCAGTGGGTGAGCCCTCCACCACCTGGGCCCGGGTGGCATGAGGGAACGCCCAATGGGCCATAGCCCTCACCTGGGGAAGAAACGCAGGCGAGAGGGGTCTCCTGGACCAGTCCTCCCCTACATTTCCCCCTTTCGTTACTTAAGTAACGAATTCTTTAAATCCTCTATCCTCCTACATTCTGCTTCGTCCATCACTGCCTCATCCCATGCAGGAGTTCCTTTGATAGGCATCCATGCTCTGCACACCCCCCTTAAGCTCTCACCTCTCCTGGCGTATTCATCTGGAGTACACGTGAGATATATGCACCCACCATCTCCTTCCAAATCTACCCAAACTTCCTCGTACCATTCTAGTATGCGGGGCTCTTTGATGGTGGTGTGCCACAGCTTATCTACAATATCCCTGTCGTGGTACATGGGCACCAGTTGGTACCTGGGTGTGTTGTCTACCCCTGTTTGTTCTTGTGCTTCTTGCATCGTTTTTATTGTACCGTGTGAGTTGCCCATTGTCACCATCATCATTGCACCATTTGGTACTGCGTTAGCACAGACTCGAAGACCCACCTGGCATAGGCAGAAAATCAAAAGGAGGAACACCACAGCTGGCATCAAAAATTTCATCGTTGTTCCAAGCCATGAGGGGACCCAGGAGAAGATGTTATCGAACCATGTACTATCTTCTGCTCCGCCTTCCATCTTCATTTTTTATCCTAGGTTGTGGACTGCTTCGATCACATGGGACAGGGAGCCGTTCTCTGCGTCTTCAGAAGGTACGAAAGTGCAGCAGGCACTTCCTATTTTTCGGCAAACACCGCCGTCCATCGCCGTCAACAGGTCCAGGACATACCTGTTTTGCATGGTCATCAGTCGCAAGGCTCTTAGTTCGACCTTTATTATGTTAAAACCTTCTTCAGTGTCGTTTGCCAGCTGAATTAATTCCCAACGGGTTATCTGGAGCCATTTTGCGTTAGCCCTTGCTTGGACACGTGATACGAGCGATGCAAAAAAGGTTTCTGCTGAACTGAATAATCGATATTTGTCTGGGATCTGGGCCAATAGTTCTGATGACGCCTTTGATATATAGTTTGATGCTCGTCTGTTACGGGTCAGCACCTCTCCCTTGCTTCCAGAAGATAGGACATAGATTTGTGACTCTGAAGTTGGTTGGGCCACACTCTGCTGCATGCGCTCCTGTGTCCTTTGGCTCCCATCGATGTGGCTTTCTGGTATTACCATTAGAGCTGAGTGCAGTGTGGCCATTGAGCAGCTGCCACTCCACGACGGGGGGAGGTGTAGGTATGCCTGGTTGCCACATACCCAGTACGTGTCCATAAGGGCCGCAGTCCCTTTTCTTAGGTCTGGGATAGTGAGGGGTTTGTTGCACTTCTTGTTCGTCCCCATGGACGTTCTCCCCTCTCCTTTGAAACATAGTTCATAGTCTATTTCATTCTGCAGCTTGAAAGGCTTTTCGATGGGCGTAACCCAGGTTAGTTTTGAAATGTGTTCCTTCCATACGGGTGTGCACGTTTCTTCTATCCATTGCAATTTCTCCGGTGCCACACCCCTCAGTGCTTCAGCTTTACACATTACTTCTTCGTTCTTCCACTTGTTATCAGAAAAAAGTGTCCCTTCGATTGCAAAAAATGGTTCTTTCAGACATACAACCCCTGATGGTTTTGGGTAGCACGTTTTCTCGTTCTGCAGCATTTGAAAAGTCACTTCATGTGCCTGGAAGGTGTTCTTAATTCTGCACAACGTGAGATGAAGGAGACATTGGGCATCTATAATCGGCAACTCTTTGGGTAACAGTACTTTGGGTGTACCTGATGCGTGAGGGATGAGGGAGCAAACATAACAGCTCTCGTTTGTTGTTTGTTTAGCTGTGGCACTCATGTCTGCATACCACTTATTTGTTTGGTGGGGGTGTCGTGGGTCTTCCATCTTATCTAGACCTAGCCCATAGTACTCATCATACTTCCTCCTCCCTGCTTCCCTCTTCCGTCTATTGTTCTTATTCCTCATGTACTTCCCGATTCCCTGGGCAAGGGACAAACTAGACCCCCCTTTCTCATTCCCGCCCCCCTTCACCCAGTCATCATATAATATTTCATGTGTTTCTCTCATTCTTTGATTCTCTCTGGCCGTGGGGGCAGGTTGGCTGGTGGGGGTATTATACAACCAGGATATGGCAGAGGGGTTTCGGTCATTTAAGCTGTGAGCATTGTAATTAGACATCTCAGGTGGGGACAGTGTGTTATTTTGCCTTTTACCCTTTGGCCCTCCATCTTGTGAGATGACAACAGTGGATGACGTAGTATAGTAGCCCCACACAAGTTTAGTTCCGTCCCATATCAAAAAATCACCTTCCCTTGTAGTTGCATTGACACTTGCAGTTATATTGGTCCCAGTAGTTGTGTTGCTCCCTCCCCCCTCGTTCATCTCGATAGAGATGAACGCTATGAACCAGTATGTAACCAGACCAAATAATAATGTAAAAAACAATATAATGCACGCAGATAGTCCACATTCATACGAATATATACATTTCACAGTCAACCACTCTCTAATTCTAGTAAATCTATCCGTTGCAGGCCGCCCGTTAGATGCCATGGAAGCTCCTGTTTTAAGATATAAAAGGGCATTGAGTGCATACATGTAAACATTTTGTTAGCACCATCAGTGCCAATATACATGTGACGGGGAATGGAAAGGGGTGGGGAGACGGGGAGGGGTATTCACAGACAAGGGTGTATACAGGCTATAATTTGGCATTCCATTAACCACACATATATATGTATATTTGTATATACACTCAACCAGGTAAAAGTTAATATCTTTATCAGTTGTGCACTTATTCAAGTTTAGCACCAGCACATACACATAAGTTCATATTCAGTCATTCTGCTCAGTCGCATCGTTTGCTGTTGTCTGTGCCTCCCCATCTACCTCCTCTTGTACGTTGCTATATGCTTTCCGTACGTCGGTCAAGTGCACCCAGTACCTCAATCCCTTAACCTTCACTGCCGTGGGCGTACAAAATATTACTTCGTATGGGCCATGGAATCGTGGTGCATTCCACCGACGTACAAAGCTTCTGACATAAATCCAGTCGCCTGGCATCAGCTGTAGCTGTTGCCCCGGCTCCGTGACAGCGCCTGTTACATTTCCCTCTTCTCTAGTGAAGGGTGGGGAGAGTTGCTTTGATATCACGCGCGCTGCCCTTGTCAATTTCTTTAAATAATCTGTGAACTCATCTCCCAATATCGCGGCGCTTCTGTGAGCGTCTGAGTGTTCGCGCAGTGGCGAGTGTGCTGTGTTCATCCGTCTCCCAGTCACGATCTCGTGCGGGGACAAATGGTGGTCTTTGCTTGGCTGATTTCGTAACTCAAATAGCGCAAGCGGTAGGCAGTAAATCCAATTCTTCTTTAATGAGAAGCATAGTTTTGATAGCCTGCCCTTCAACAGTCCGTTCATCTTTTCCACTACGCCATTACTTTGAGGATGATAAATCGAACATAATTTGTGTTTTATTCCCAATAATGTAGTGACTTCCTTAAAAAGCTCATTCACAAAATGAGTGCCGTTGTCTGAGCGAATCACGTCACAAATTCCCCAGCGTGGGAATACTTCTCTTACTAGGAACTTGGCGGCGCTCTTGGCATCCGGTCGTGCGCAAGGTCCTGCTTCCACCCACCTTGAGAATGGGCACACAACCACGATCATGTACCGTGCGCCATTACACCTTTCCCCCATGTCTGAGTAATCTATATGCAGTTCCTTGAATGGGCCAATGGGTTTAGGAATTGTTCCCCGTAGAGTGCGTAATGTCATCCCTGAATTGTATATTTGGCATGTTGTACATTCCATTGCCAATCGAGACACATGCTCCTGGAGACAGGGCACAAACCATTCTTCCTGTATTTCTGCTGCGATGTGTTGTTTGGTGTTATGTGCAGGGAAGTGTAGCTGTTGAAATGCAATTTCTAATAGCTGTATTGGCATTACCACCTTCCCCGAGTTATTTTGCCGCCACAGCAGGTCTGTTCCTGACTTGCTGCACCCTCGCTTTGTCCACAATAGTTTTTCCTCTGCACTGGTTCCTTCCTGCAATTCTATTATTTGTGGTATGGGCATCATATTATATCCCTCTGGGGGCTCTTCGTTTGTCTTGTCCTTAAGCATGTATTCACCTGTGTCATTTTTCTGAAAATAGGAAGCCTCCTTGGCGGCAGCATCCGCTGCCGCGTTCCCTAAAGACACAGCATCTGTGTTGGATGTATGTGCTTGGCACTTTACTATTGCTACTGCTGTAGGGTTTTGCAGGGCCTCAATTAACTCTTTCAACAATTCTGCATGCTGTACTGGTGTTCCGTCTGCCCGCCTAAATCCCCTACGCCCCCATCTTGCCAGTCCTCCATGTACTGTCGTTGTCATGTAAGCTGAGTCTGTGTATATCGTCACTGCACAACCCTTTGCTGCATGTAGTGCTTCTATGAGCGCAATCAGTTCTGCTGCCTGTGCGGAGTAATGTGATGGGAGGCGGTATTGTACCAGTGTTTCATACTCACCGTCTTCTAACCTCACCACTGCCATGCCAACGTGTTTCTCTCCCGTGTCCACGTCAATTGATGCGGACCCATCCACAAAATACACTTCCCCCTCGCTTAGAGCGTTCTCACACACCACTGTCTCCTCCCCTCTTTCTCCTGTGTAAGTTGCGCAATCGTGGTTCTGCATGTCTTCGAGCGTGCACGCTTCTGTAATGAATGTGGCGGGGTTCACTGTCTTGCATCTCACTATATGGATGTTGGCACTGGACAGTATAATCTCGTAGGCGGTCGCCCGCTGTGTGGTCAGTGTGCTTTTTGATCTCTCGAGTATTGCAAATAATGAATGTTCCACAAACAATGTTACCGGGCAACCCATTACTATGGTGGCACTTTTCTCAATCGCGAACGCGGCTGCAGCGAGTGATTGCTCGCACGCGAAATGGCCCTGCATCACGGCATCTAAAGTGCCACTATGGTAAGCCAATGGCTTGTGTCCTAAGGACGTTTTTTGTGTCAGAACTGCTGTCATCAGTGTTTCTGTGCAGTGTGAGAATAGGTAAAACTCGCGTCCATAATCAGGGTTTGCGAGTACTGGGGCGCTTGAAATCAAATCTTTTAATGTCTGGAAAGAGGAACTCATCTCTTCTGTCCATTCCATCTTCCCGTTCTCCTGTTGGGCCACCTTTAATGCTTGTAATAGGGGCCTGGTGTATGCCGCATAATCTAATATCCATGCTCGGCAGTAATTGCACATTCCCAAAAATTTCTGCGTGTCTTTTACTGTTGTGGGTTCTCTTACTGATCTTATGGCTTCTACCCTGTCTGGTATTATTCTTTTCCCATCTCTTGAAATCAGCTGTCCTAGGTACAGGACCTCTGTCAGACAGTATTGTAGCTTTCCCTTGTCCACTTTGTAGCCCTTGTTGGCCAGTAAAGTCAGTAATGTTATGGAATCTGTTCTGCATGTCTCTTCGTTTCGTGCGCAGACTAGTAAATCGTCTACGTACTGAATAATGGTGCTCTCAACTGATAGGTTTCCTAGGTCTTCATGTAATACGCGGTTGAAGATGCTTGGGCTCTCGCAGTACCCTTGTGGTAATCTGCAATGTTCATATCTTTTACCCCCCAGTGTGAAGGCAGTAAGGTATCTACTCTCTTCAGCTAGGGGTATAGAGAAAAATGCGTTTTTCAAATCCACTACTGTGAAATGTGATGCCTCTTTCGGGATGCTGCATAGTATTGATGCAGGGTTCAGGACTAGAGGGAACTCCTTCTGAATTACATCATTGAGGGGGCGTAAGTCCTGTATCATCCTCCAAGACCCCCCTTTTGCTTTTTTGATTGGATAAATACAAGTGTTACATGGGGAGTTTGAAGGCACTATTATCCCTTGTGCTAGCAGGGCATTTATTGTCTCTTTTATCCCTTCTTCAGCTTCACGAGACAAAGGGTACTGTTTAACTCGTGGTAAAATTGCTCCTTGCTTTAGCTTTATTACCACAGGCTGTACTCCATGCAACAGTCCCACATCATGGGGGCCCGTTGTCCATAAGTTGTTTGGTACGAGCCTCATGTCATCATCAAAAAAGGACGTTGGTGCTCCTACCACTGTCATCAATTGGACGGGAGTCTCTCTTGCTTGTATTAAAATGTCACAGGGCATCGCTATTTCCATTACTATCTCACCATCCCCTTCCGTGTCCGAAAAAAGATCTTCATCTGTTACCTCTCGTAGGGCGATGTTGGCGTTTGTGCACAGCACTGTGCGCCACTCACACCCTTCTTCGTCCACTCCAATCACAGCGATTCTCTTGGCTGACACTTGCACAGCGTGCAAGTCTAACGATACCACTGATCCTGGTGCTGTGTTGGGACATACTATGGGGCGGAAGAGGAACTCCGCCGGAATCCTCCAGTCCATGCTTCTTAGCTCGGGAATTATGAGGGCCAGAGTCTTCAGCCCTTTGATAAATATTTCCTCATTTTGTGGCAGCCCTCGTATTTCTTGCGTGGTTGTGTAGGCTTGCACTACCAACATCGCACGCAAGGGGCATATCCCGGGTGTAGAGCACACTATCCCTCTCTCGGTAAATGATATGGTCATGTTGAGTTTACTCAGGAGATCCCTCCCTAGCAAGTTAATTGGGGAATGTTCGTAATACAATAAGGGTGCCTTCACAGTCTTACCCCCCACTGTTACATCCAAAGCTTCTGTGTAAGGAACTTCAACTACAGCCCCAGAGAACCCCTGCGTCTCTAACTTCCTGTTAGATAACGGGAATCGGCCTTCTCTGATACATGATTTCTCCGCTCCCGAATCAACCATGAATATAAACTGCTTGTCTCCTATCTGCGCCCCTACCAATGGTTCCTCTGCTGCATTGTAGGTGGTGGACAGAACTGGACACGCAAGCGTTCTCTGTGGGCTGTCCTATGCGGGGTATCTCGTCGCTCCTCCCTCACTAAATACATTCCCTGAAACTACCGACATGCCGCTGTACGGTGCTGGCGCGGGGGCCCCGTTTGCTGTTGTCGCGAAAGGGTTACCTGGCGTGTATTGCATACTGTCATTGTTTTGGGGGTGGTTCTGTGTCCTATACTGGTGTCCCTGTTGCTGGCCCGTGGTACCCTGGCCGGGGTTTCTTAGTTGCTGCTGTCCCATTGGAAGACCATATGGGCTTCCCGGGTGTGGATGACCATAATTTTCCTCCTCTTGGAACCCATTGTTTTGTCTACTTCTGCACTCCCTGGAGTAATGTCCCCATCGTCCACAGTTCCAGCAACTCCCCTGGGGGCCCCTGGGACCCTGCCATCCATTTCCTCCCATTCCGCCATACCCCTGTCCGCCTCCTCTCCGGCCCCGGTACCCACCTCGTCCCCCTCGAGGGGTCCACTCTTGCCACTGCGGACTTCCACCTTGCTCGTGCTCAGTCCACTGCCGCTGTGCTGTTCCTGCCCAATTAGTCGCCACCCTTCCTTGGAGTGCTATCAGCCCCTCCTCCTCATCATCTCCCTCTCTACTGTGTGGGAGCGCAGCTACTGCTGCTGCAACCTTCACTAACTTTGACTGTACTAACTTCGCCTCGTCTGCCAATCTTTTCTGCGCCACCTCCTTCTCCCTCTCCTTGATTCGTTTACAATGGTGTACTATTATGCTCTGAATTTCTGGCCATCCCTTTGCTTCAATACCTGCTATCTTGTCAAGCGCCTTCTGCACTTCCTTTGGGAGCCCTCTCTTTATAATAAAATAAAATAAAGATGTCGATTGATACCAGGGCGTGCCCGTTTCTGCTCTCCACATCTCTTGGACCCGAAAAATGTAATCCATAGCCTCCTCCCCGTCATTCATTGTACACTGCATCACTGACTGCAAGTCCGGTGTGTCTGGGAATGTTTCGCGTAAGGCATCCCACACCCTGGCACGCACTGTGTTAAAGGATGCCCCATCATGGCGGTCACAGTCTAACGTTACTCCCGGGAAACCGGCCTTAACCCATACCCTTTCAGCCTGATCGCCCACTGCTGATACGAGTAGACTTTTTACATCTCCTATGGCTAGGGGTACCCCGGCAGTATGTTTCTCAAAGGCATATATCCACTTACTTGCCCCCCCTGACAACGGGGGCAATAGCTTTAATAAATTGGCTTTATCCATCTGCGCCCATGGGATATAGTTAGGCCTCCCTCCTCCCCTGTGTATCAACGGGAGCTGTAGCCTTCCCTTTGTCGTTCCGTCCAGACCCGTTTTGGCTGCTGATGTTCCCAGTGATGCCATTTTTCCCACTCTGTTCCTTAGTCGCCCCGTCCACTCATCATCCAGGGTTCTCAGTGAACACGTACCTTCCTCTCACTCGCTTCCCCCTCCCATCGCCATACTCAACCTGTCGCTTTCTTCTACTTCATCCCTTATATCACACAGCAATTCCTCTCTAATTCCCCCAAGCCTTTCTTCGCTTACAACATCTCCCTCTCTGGGCCCTACTTCTATTATTCGAGTTGGTTCTTCCTCAATTCTGAACAGAATCTCGCCCTTTTTCCACCCCTCTTCGGGCTTTCTATTTTCACCTGGCGCTCCGGACGAACGCCCTGATCTAGTTGCATCTAGTGCTGTTCGGTCGCATATGTCTTTTATCCTCGAGAGCTCATTCTTTGCTATCATTAGTCTTGATTCTAAATCATCTGTGAGTTTCTCTATATCTACCCTTTGTGCGCCTGCCTGGGCTCGCTCCCTCGTGCTTTCATATGGCGGAGGTGCCGTGGGGCGGTGGGGTGTATCATCTTTAGGGGGAGGTATGTAAGTGGGGTCACTGTACCCCTCTGCGGGCACAGGCTTCTTTATTATCGGGTACAAACTTATTACCTCTACTGGTGGCGTTACACTTGAGCCTTCTTTGACATCTCTTTGTATTAGGAATGGATTGTCTGTGGTGGACGGGAGATCAGCATTTAGTGCTGGTGTCTTAGGCGGTCGTATCTCTTCAAATAACCTCCAGAGATCCAATATTTCCCTCCTATTTTGCAGCTGCTTTCCTTTGTATTTTAGAAAAATGCATGTGGCCACCGTATCCAGGACACTTTTATCAAACGACCCTCCCTCGGGCCAAATCTGAGGTAACCCCTCCCCCTTTAGCTCGGTCACCCAATGGTCGTGATATTTTTTAATCCGCTCCACGTATCCCGGGAGATTCTTACAAATATGTGATAAGGGTGTTTCAGCCCCCATCTCTGTGCCCTCCTAATGCTGGTGTGTCTCAGTGTGTTTGCAACTACAATGTAAATGTAGTATCAATATTATCCTTTAAATTTTACTTCACACTCGATGTTGGGTCCCTTTGGGCTCTTCCCCTCCCTGACTGCACAATACAAAAATGGCCGTACACAATGCCTATTCTGTTCTCTTTGAGGGGCACATACAAGAGCAACCCATCCTTTATTGTAACAATGTCAACCTGGAAATCAAAAAAGGTACTCACTCACTTCACTATAAAAAATTTTATCCGACCACACTTATCATAACCATTTAACTATTATGCATTTATGACCGCTCACACATTCACAACATCAAAATCTCTTCTATCACATACGAGGTGCACACACCTCTTGGCACCATTCACCATTTAAGCTGCCCTCCCTTTCCTCCCTGGCCGGCTGTCCCTGTTCGTCTTATTCAAATATCTAGATGCGTATATATATATATATGTAGATATTAACCTATTTTTCCCCCTTCTAATAGGGCTCTTTTTCTCTTACTGTCTCCCTAAGTTTGTGCTAATCACAGTTCTTTATTCTCCCCCCCTACCCTTAAGAAAGGAAAAAAGTAATAGCGGTCGCTAATGTACTCTCAGTGTCCCCTTTTGCTGAACACTTTTATTTTATACTCCACTTCTTCATATATTCCCAGTACTAGTCAAGATAGCACTATGCGGCGCCGCCTTCCACCCCCTTTCGGAGCTAGGTTCCCGTCACTTTTGTCTCTTATTCACCTCTTAATCCTAATGGCCATATGCAAAGAAAAAGCAAGGAAAATTTAAGATGATCCTTAGTAGATCTGCGTACCCCCTCTTCGTTTCCTGTCCTACACTTCACTCCCCGCTCCCTTTAAGATCGCTCGCACTCAGTACTCACGTGCCCGTCTTGAACCGATAGTCTCCGAAACTGGGTCCGTCCAGGCAGTGTCGCCGTCAGCTCAATAGTTAGCCCCGGCGAGCGGTACTCAAAGGGGATTTTTCAACCGGGATCCCGTACCCCCTCTCTATTGAGTGCGCACTTCTTAGTGTACCGGTCGCCGTTGGCGGGCAGCCTCTCGGAGCCGGCTCACCGTGCGTATCCCTTTTCGACCGGAAATTCTCGTGCCAAAAAGGAGACGGTTATAAGGAGTTAGGAAGAAATAAAAATCACGCTATCGGGGTCACCACTGAAAGCAAGCGTCCCCAAACAGCACGATCCTCCCCGCAATGAGAGACAATGAAGGACTCTCCCAAAATGGGAATAAGGCCAAGACAGAGTGCGGGTGAGCGTAAATGGGAGTTTATCAATCAGAATTGGGCATGCAAAGAACTCTGCAAACTCTGAGAGCGCTCTGTCTGACAATAGCAAAGACAGGCGTATATATTTACAAAAAACGTCATCAAAACCTACATACTATAGGGGGCACAAGTTCATTGGGATTGGGTGGCGACAACTAACTATAGGTGCTGCTGCGGCGTGGTTGGTCTTGGCTGAAGGACATCATTGGTCACCCTCGTGGGTTGGGCTGGGCCTGGCAGGTCGGCTTGAGTTCATCCGGGCGGTGTTGGTGTGCCAATGCTGCCTGTGGCAGAGATGAATGCCTTTTCTGACTTACTTGCCCTCGGCCATGCACACCGCAGTCATTCAGTCACTTACAGTGTTATTCTCTTTAGTAAATCTCCAATAGGTTATTTTATAGGTTAATGCAACACAGGAGGAATGCACCTTGTGAGGGGTCTGGAGGTAATACATCGAGGCCTGGTTACTCGTGACCTGTTGACCGGGACTATAGGTCGAGGGGTTAAGCTTCGGGGCCTGGGGCGGGTGGTACAGGTCTTTCTGTCTTGTTAGAAGTGGTTATGGATGTTTCGCTGTGTGTTGTCAAAGTGTTGGGTGTCCTGATTGCACAGGGCCATAAGTCTGAGACAGTCCGGTGGGTTGTGGGGTTTACGAGGGGGCGCTTGAGTTTAGACAAAGGTTTACTGCTGTGCTGTAAATAATGCAGGTGGCTGGCCGCGGCCTTGGGTGCTGCAGTGGGGCTACAAGTCTTTGAAGCGGCTCCAGTCGGGTCGGGGGAAGCGTGATAGCGTAGAGCGGGCCTCTGTTCTCATGTCTTGGCAGCCTTCGCAGGGAGGGAGGGGGATACATCGAGACCTTGTACGCATTCACAAAGGTATCTCCCTCGTGTGTTGCTGAATATATGTTAGAAACATCGCAAACATTTGAATACTTTCTATAATACTTATTTAAAATCACTTCAAAACATGCATTTAACTTTTGCTGGATGCGTCTCGATTATACCCAGTCCGAGCACCATATTTGTACATTATATTCTAGCAGCTACAGTGTTTTAGTTACATGCATATACATTCGCAGTAAATGAGGTAGTAGTTAGATCAGTGGAGTACATAGAAAACGACCCGCCACTGTACGTGACGGTGGTGGCACATAAGGGGCTTAGACATACACACATTATAAGTGCATTCTCGCGCATCCTTTACATGAGTTCATAGTATAGTTGCATTCGCTTTCTCGTGTATTCTAGCAGCATTAGCTTCAGTTATGGCGCAAAACCATGGGAGGTAGGCTGCCCAGTGATACACGCAACAAACAGATCCCTGGAGCGTTCCTTTATTATTAGCATCCACCTGCAATGGTGTGAGCTCGCCATTGCTTATATCATGGGAGCATGCTCTCTCATTTTAATACATTCTACAGGCGTTTGTAATATAGGAGATTTTGTGGAAGAAAGCATACTTCGCAAGATGTCTTGACATTAATATATATATACATATATATAAAGACTGTCTGCCATCAGATGACCATTTTGCCGTTCTTCTCATTGTTCAGGCCTGCTGGCCGGGTCATGCTGATAGTGATGGTACACTGCGGGAGGTGAACTGTTACAATGTTAGCGTATTGCGCTAGCTCATGTCCGTCTTGTTCGTGGGAACGTGCTCGCAGCGGATCTGCCAGGGTGCTGCGGCAACAGGGATGTTCTCCAAGGGTGGGGGCAGTGCTACAGTGCGCTGAGCTCACACCATCTTTACCGGGCAAAGAATGGTTTCTGGGCCTAGCTAAATTTGTGTTGCAATCAATACATGTGGGTACTCGATACGTGTGGGCAATGTCTCCAGTGGGTGAGCCCTCCACCACCTGGGCCCGGGTGGCATGAGGGAACGCCCAATGGGCCATAGCCCTCACCTGGGGAAGAAACGCAGGCGAGAGGGGTCTCCTGGACCAGTCCTCCCCTACACCGGCCCTCGTTCTTTCGCTGCGGTGGAGGTGGTGGAGGGAAAACATCCTAAAAGGGAAATCCTTCACCACCCCCGCAGTGAAGCCACTCTGACTACAGACGCATCTCTCACAGGATGGGGAGCTCACCTGCTTCAACAGACAGCGCACAGAGTTTGGTCGTCAGACGTAGCATCAACCACATAAACCTATTGGGGCTGTTAGCAGTTTTCAAAGCGCTAAAGACCTTTCAGACACAATTGCAAGGGACAGACAGTCCTGATTCTCACAGACGGCACCACGGCCATGTATTATCTGAACAAACAGAGAGGCACTCACTCGCTAGGCAGTGGCGCCCCAGAAATGTACAAGAGCATTTTCATTTTGTCCGCTATATGCCAGTACTCTGCAAGTGTAAAAAAGAATTTTCATATCGATTGTGCTCACATGTCCATTCTGGTGCACCTATATATGCCACTATTCCCACATAGGAAAATACTCATGTTTGCTTTGTCCATAATGCCAGTAACCATAATATGACAAAGCATGTTTATGCTGGCTCTCCCAATACATGCCAGTATCTCTATGTAAGAACATACTCTTGTTGGCTTTGCCTTAACCACAAACCTCAGAGAGACTTGAGGACATTTTTATCTAGAGCACTTTAAACAGCCCTCTTTGAATAACAACGATACATTAAATTGGTTTACAGGGTCCCTTGTTTCCCAAACACCTTTTGTGTCTGCCCAATCGTATGTATTATTATCTATTAAATTACAACATACTACTACCAACTTTTATAAAACAATATAAATTTATTTTCATTTTTATAAAATACATATCAATAAAATGAATAATTTATCATGTTTCAAACACAATTCTAAAAATGATTTTTACTTGGACAAAGTTGTCCCATGCACAATCTGTTACCTAGTACATTGGTTCTATAGCTCTTGATTTTTATATAGAACAAGTTTTCAAAATAGATCTATTGTCGACACCTGTCTGCATTGGCAGGTGAACGCAATATCCCCAGCTCCTTCTGATCATCTGTACAACTGTCACTCATTCATTCAACCATTCAACACTCAAAAACAGAACCCGACATGTTTCTTTCCTTATTACTTAACACAGTTGACTAGGAAATTCTTCAGGGGTATGGTATGTACTATAACAGTTTTACTATGCATATGTCTTTTTGGTCTTCTTAAGCTCTTTGGTGAGTGATCTTTTATTCCACCTCCTTCTATCTTTCGTCTGGGCCAGACCACCAACAGGGTATCACTGTGCCTGACTTTAGTTGCCTCAATTCCAAATAGCTATCTTCCCCGAATTTTGGAAAAGAAAATGTTTTTCTTTTTTTCTTTTTTCAATCTGGATAACAGTCAGATCACGATCTTCCTTAGATTCCCAGGTATCTTTCCTGAAAATCTTTTACTCTTCAGGGTGTACCAAGGCTTAGATGCAGCTAAGCGCCTTTACGGGTCCCGATCTTCCGTTGGTACCCAATTACCTCTCCTCAGGTTCTTTTCCCAAAACTCTACAGGATGGGCAGATCTGAAAAAGATAGTGCAGCTAGTCACTTTCGCGGGTGCCAATTGTCGCTCCTTACACCAACGAGAAAATTGTCATCTGATGCGCCGCGCATCTACAGGCTGGCTCCTTCTCTCTTTGCCTTAATGCCAGTGAAAAAAAAGCCATGCCACAGTGAGAAAATATATCCTTGCTGGCTACACAAATCCCCCCACTCCACATATAAGAACACTCATGTTGTATTTGCTCCCTAACGGCAGTAAGCATGTCATGCCACAGTAAAATAACAGCCTTGCAGGCAGCCCGAATGCCTCCACCCCAATGTATGAACACTCACGTTGCTGTTGGCCTTAACACCAGTAATAAACTGCAATGCCACAGAAAGAAGACATGCTCTTGCTGGCTAGCCAGTAAGATAGCTCAGCGGGCTGAGCGCATGCTGTTGTAATCCGAGTGTGAATTGCAGGTTCAAATCACAGCAAGGCCAACTCAGCCTTTCATACATACTTCAAAGTGACCTCCCTGATCTCTATCCTCCTCTACGGACCTTGTACTATTATGTTGCTTTTGCACCTTGTTACCCCTCTCTTACTATGTACTTGTTCTGTTTTCCCTGCTCACCAACTTGTATCACTGCCGTGATACTTACAGGTTTGGGCGATGTCAATAAATGCGAAAGTACTATATAAATAGCATATCATTACACAAATCCCCCCCATATAAGTGCAATTATGTTGCATGCATCATGTTATATTCCCCATGTTAGAATATGTATGTTGTCTTTGACCTTAAAAACAAGTAAAATAAAGACCCAAGTCAAAATAAGGAAACATGCGCTCCCCATGTAAGAACAGTCATCATGTTGCCTTTGACCTTAATGCGAGTACAACATTCTATGCCACAGTAAGACCCAGCCAGGTCAGCCCCACTGTAGTATTCTCCCCATCCCACCCCCACTCCAACCCCACCATCACATAAAAACACTCACGTTGGCTTTCCTTTGCCCAAAAACAGGAGTAAAACATGCCATGCTCTTGTCAAAAAATGTCCATGCTCCAATGCCCCTCCTCAGATACACAGAGAGATTGAGACATTCAGACACATGCACCCACACAGATGATCTGTCATTCACACGAGCACCCAGAAGATTTAGACTGTGCGCTCATTAACACGCACAGTCACACCATCCACACTGCAATCATTCACAGGTGTGCACTTGCATACAAGGCCTAGCATACAAACATACAACCACCTACACACTCCCTTGCATGCATGCACGCATACATTCATCCATGCATGCATACATTCATATATTCAATCACCACATGCACACAGATATACTTTTTTTTGTTCATGGTAATTATTGAAAGCATGGGCCATGTAAAAGCTGAGCCAGCAGTTAAGCCTTTAGCTGCAACATGTGGGTGGTGGGAGTCCTACTGATGGGCTGGCAGGGTTTTGTTCTCAGCCTCTACCCTTCACTTCAATGCCTGTTTTCTCATCTCAGAGAGCAGTTTACTTGTTTAAAGGATAGTTCCGGGACTTTTTTTTTATTGTTCCTATGGTTCGGCCATGTGTTTTTAAGCATAAATCGATAGATCGTAGAAAACTTTCCTATGGACCGTACCCGACTTTTCGTCCATTAACGCACTCGAAAACAGCTGCCATTTTATGATAATCCTATAATTTCCCCCCATCGCCCTGGCTCACCTGCTTTTGCAGCACTAAATCAAATCCCCCGCCCCTGAGCCTGACATCAGCAGACGCGTACCGCCCATTTCCCAACGCCAAAGCACGTTTTGTGTCAACAATCGCTGCGCCTCAGCTAATGAAGTGTCGCCATGGAAATGGCAGGACGCCTCTTTCCTCTATAAGTATAAACACACCGTTTCACAACACACAGCAGCATATTTTCGATTCCATTCCTCTCTCTGTGTTACTTTGAGTATTCTGTGACTCGTTTCTGTGCTCTGGTCAGCTACCTTCGCCGCTTCTAGGCCTTGTGAACACCTGTACCATCTCTGTAAATTATTTTACTTTCTTTACCACACAATGGCTACAATAATGCCGTATATGTACGAGCCCGAGTACACCGAGGAAGAACTACTGGAAAGGCAAGCACGCGAAAACGATGGGGTTTCGGTCGGCAGTTGGGAGGACCAGTCAACGGATGAAGAGCCTGGACCATGTCGCATGGACGGCGTCTCCACCTGGTGCACGTGCAATCGGTGCGAGCTAATGCCAACTGAGGAGGAGAACTGCTGCTGCCGTGAAAATTCCGGGTGCTTGGCCTACATTTCGGAAGGCGAGCCAAGTCCGCAATGCATCACCGAGCTGCCAGAGTTCAGGGAAGCCTGCCTCTCACGGACCGTGTTGAGGATGATGATGGTGCTTATGCACGAACTTCGCGGCACTGTTCGTCCGTGGAATCCGAGTAACGAGTAAGTATACTCTGGTTGTGATGTCAGTGATGCCACTACTATGTCATGGTCGTCTCCCACATATAAAATTACATCTACATATCATTCGAATGCATGTAAATTGGTTCCATATTGTGCATTTTCTAGATAGAATTTTTTTCAAAGCAGAATGACATTTTTTACCTGAATCGACAGTGATAAGAAAGTTTTGTCATTTTAATACAGTTTGCATCTTTCATTTTCACAGGTGGTACAGGCTGGTGGCCTATCGTTGCTTCACTTGGTGGCTTCACGGGAGGCTCGGACACCGCGTTCGGAGAGTAATACCTGCCTGTGCGGTACTTGCCATTAGACAACATTTCCCCAGCGACAGTGGACAATACCGCAGATTTTCCCTGGATGTGCTGCAACCGGAACTTTACAATGTGTAATGTTTATTATTTATGTTCAATTGAAATTAAGATCTAAAATAAAACCCAACATATATTTTAACAATGGTTGTTTTGATTTTTTAAATGAATCTAGTGTGTCTCCATTGAATAGTCTTCCTGTGCCTTGTCTTGTCACACCACATGTCTCCGGCCAGCATCCTCCCTCACGCAGGCCGCCCAATAAATCATCCTTTTGGGCACCGGGTACAGAGATGACCCCCTCTGGCCCGTGCCGCCTTGCCACCACAGGCCAGCCTGCTGCTGACTAACTGCCTAGGCATCCAGGGTCTCCAGGGTGAACTGCACCCATATATTCTCCTGGGAGGGTGAGGTATTTATAAACTCACCCCCTGCCTTCCATGTACTAGATCCTGCAGCCTGCCTCTTACATGCAGTTAGATGGCCTCTCCTTGGTGAGGCCCTGCGGCAAACGAGTCAGTTCGCACCGGGGTACTTGCGCTGGCAAGTGGAGCTGTCAGGGAGCGATAAAGGCCAAGAGGTGCCAAAGACCATGTACACTTCAAAGTGGTCTATAGAGCATGGGTTGTTGTTCCCATGTCTACCTCCAGACCCCGTGTCTCCTGCCAAGCATCCCCCCTCACGCTGGACGTCCCCCTGCAATCCACATAAGTGTGTCTCCATTCACGAGTCTTCCTGTGTCTTGTCTGCACGACCACCGCCCCAATCCACCCCCCGTCCTATCAAAGGCAGTTCGCACCGGGGTACTTGCGCTGGCAAGTGGAGCTGTCAGGGAGCGATAAAGGCCAAGAGGTGCCAAAGACCATGTACACTTCAAAGTGGTCTATAGAGCATGGGTTGTTGTTCCCATGTCTACCTCCAGACCCCGTGTCTCCTGCCAAGCATCCCCCCTCACGCTGGACGCCCCCCTGTAATCCACATAAGTGTGTCTCCATTCACAAGTCTTCCTGTGTCTTGTCTGCACGACCACCGCCCCAATCCACCCCCCGCCCTATCAAAGGCAGTTCGCACCGGGGTACTTGCGCTGGCAAGTGGAGCTGTCAGGGAGCGATAAAGGCCAAGAGGTGCCAAAGACCATGTACACTTCAAAGTGGTCTATAGAGCATGGGTTGTTGTTCCCATGTCTACCTCCAGACCCCGTGTCTCCTGCCAAGCATCCCCCCTCACGCTGGACGCCCCCCTGCAATCCACATAAGTGTGTCTCCATTCACGAGTCTTCCTGTGTCTTGTCTGCACGACCACCGCCCCAATCCACCCCCCGCCCTATCAAAGGCAGTTCGCACCGGGGTACTTGCGCTGGCAAGTGGAGCTGTCAGGGAGCGATAAAGGCCAAGAGGTGCCAAAGACCATGTACACTTCAAAGTGGTCTATAGAGCATGGGTTGTTGTTCCCATGTCTACCTCCAGACCCCGTGTCTCCTGCCAAGCATCCCCCCTCACGCTGGACGCCCCCCTGCAATCCACATAAGTGTGTCTCCATTCACGAGTCTTCCTGTGTCTTGTCTGCACGACCACCGCCCCAATCCACCCCCCGCCCTATCAAAGGCAGTTCGCACCGGGGTACTTGCGCTGGCAAGTGGAGCTGTCAGGGAGCGATAAAGGCCAAGAGGTGCCAAAGACCATGTACACTTCAAAGTGGTCTATAGAGCATGGGTTGTTGTTCCCATGTCTACCTCCAGACCCCGTGTCTCCTGCCAAGCACCCCCCCTCACGCTGGACGCCCCCCTGCAAACCGCATAATGCCACGACATATACACGTCATTCATTCACAAACACACCCCAGTTTCGAATCCTTTATAACCCACTTCATATTTCTAATGAGCACTTCTTTGCGCTTTGCTAGTCAACCCGTGAAGGTGCTGGTTATCTGCTCTTCGTCTCTGTGAACTTCCGTGACCACTTCGAGGAAACTCCTCAGTTTGCAACCTGTGAACTGCTCCCTGTTCTACGACAAGAAACTACTCTGATCCCTGCATCTAACTGTTTGTTCGTCAAGGTAAGGCCATGTACCATAATCATTTTGCGTCCAATTTCTTTTCGTTCAAGACAGTACATGCAAGGAACTAGTCACATGTTCTGAGTTTACATTGGTATTCATAGAGAATTGTTGATCTTTACTTTTCAGAACTTTCCACAATGCCTGCCTGTTCCATTGGCGGTTGCCCTTCGAAGACCCATAATAAATCTGAAGGTACTATAATGCATGTTTTCCCTAAGACAATAGATCAGATAAGAGAATGGGTCCGATATTGCGGATATCCACCGTCTGAGCTTGAAAGTAGAGTCATAGAAGTCTTTGCGGACAAGAGGGGTGATCGATACCGCATCTGCAGCAGGCACTTTACCTCTGACATGTACTCCACATCATTGCTAATAAAGAAGAACACACTGCGAGCGAGGCGAAAATTGCTCTCAACCGCTATTCCCACTCTATTCGTCCACATCCCTCCACTGGTGAGTCAAGTTTACGTATTTATCTCTCGGCCTTGCGGTAGTGTGTAGCATTAGCTAACAATAATTTCCCCATTTATGTATCCACTCAATATGAAGGCGGAAGATTCTCCATCCGTGTCGTTATTGCAGTCATCAGCCACTTCAAGCGCCTATCGGGTAATCTTACTTGGCTATTCTGCCACTGACTTGTTTTAGGCATGTAAATCAATAGTTTTAATTTATCGTGTAATTATTTTACCTAATGGTACACCCTTGTACTCGTCCTCTAGTCTTTGTTTTCAGTTATAATTATAGTTATCCATAATAATGCAAGTACTGTCTTTCAGGGAGATGCTGAGGAGTCCAATGTATTGACGACTACCGTTGATGTCACTCAGATGCTCGAGGTACGTTTCCGGACAGTTCCATCGATGGAGATCATCAGATCTTGCATTCTTGTAGCGTGATTGTTACACACAATGTTTCTTTCGTTTTTAGCCATTGATATGTCCGTCTGTCGTCGCCCTCCTATGTGTCTTCTTTTTTCAATATTGTGTTCATTACTAATGAAAGTCCTATGTTTCAGGGAGTCGATGGAGCATTAATCCAAGAAGAAGGGGGAGCATGCAGTTACGGGTCGGCGCAACAGCTTGCAGAAGTGTGCACCGCAGTTACATCGTCCCTTGATGTTCTTATGCATTTCGAGGTATGGATACTGACAGTTCGATCAAGTGAAATCATATGACGTGATTACATCCGCTATACTTCCTTCTTTATTAACGCAAGTACTATGTTTCAGGGAGATGACGGACCTTCTTCTACAAGAACATCACCCCTAGTAGTTGATGCAGATCTCTGGGTGGTGACACTTCCAACAATCGAGCAAATCGAGTCATATTTACATATCCATTATTTATTTTAGACAACTGATCATTTGTGCAGGTCTATTTAGATGAGCCGTTGACGCCTACACAAAGTTTCTGTTCTTTTTATCAAAATAGAAAACCATACTAATGCAATTACTGTGTTTCAGGGAGTTACTGAAGCATCATCTTCAATAATATCATCAATGGAAGTCTATGAGGAGCCCGAGGTATGGATCTTGACAGTTCCATCTAACTAGATCAACAATGCGTGAATAATTGTCGTTTGAATGTTCTACACAAAGCATTCATTTGTGTTTTGCTATTGAGATGTACGTGGGTATTGGTCCCCAAGTACATTTTGTGTTTTCGATATTATTATACATACTAATGAAAGTTCTATGTTTCAGGGAGTCGATGGAGCGTCAGTGCGTGACGGATGTGCTTATCATGAAAATATAGTCGTTGCAGCGCAAGAGGAAGTGGAGACATGCACACACGAGTCGGAGCAACAGCGTCCTGATGTTGAAGTTCGAGGCAAGAAAGTTTCAAAGAAAAGAAAGCAAAAGAAGGTTAGTGTCCTGGTCACTATATTATGTTGTTTTTCACTGTTAATAGTTCAATACTGTAAGTTGTGTTTAAACTGAACATCCCTTTTCCAATCTGTCCTCTAGTTGCGAGTGGGTGTACGAACTAGATCTACACAGACAGTGAAGCGAACGAGAGATGTTGCTTGTCAAACCTTTTGGCAGGGACTTGAGACTGGAGATGCATCGTGCCAATGGGAAGAATATGAAGTGATTGACAACGGAGCTATACCACCACCAGCCATTGATAGTGAATGTCCTCCTGGTAGTTCGGATGCAGTCGGAGATCAATTCACAGAATCCACACCCGCAAAAACTAAGACCGCGAGAAAGTTGAAGAAATTGTCTTATTCACCCATCGCCGGAGAAGGAACAGATGTTGCAATGGAAGAGAATGAAGTGGATTACAATGAAACACCATCAATATCACTGAACATAGCGGAAGACGATATCAGAGATTCTACCTTTCATGTGAGTGACATGTCCTCAACGTTACAGGCTGAACCAGCTGGGATGCAGAGTGACAGTATAAGGAAAGTGGCCAAATTCATTGTATTCGATAGTTGTTTGATTGATATTATTATTCGGTTGAAATGTGGGCATTCGGTAGGTGGGGAAGTATGTGGGGAGCCATTGATTAATGTGACTCGTGCAATTCGAGGCACTAACCTTAAAATACATGCCACCTGTACAAAATATCTTCCTTTCTCATGGTCTGCACAACCCATGCTGGGGCAACTGCCAGCAGGCAATCTACTTTGTGCAGCGGCTGCACTTTTTAGTGGTTCAAGTTTTAAAAAGTTAGTCTTTCTTTCAGTTTGTGGGAATCCATTTCATTGCGAAAACTCAGTTCTACAAATACCAAACCGATTATCTATTTCCAGCCATTAGCGAAGCTTGGAGAATGGAAAAAATGTCTATTGATAGTACATTCGCGGGCAAACGGTTCAGGCTAGCCGGTGATGGACAGTGCGACAGCCCAGGATTTTCAGCCAAGTACTGCACCTACCACTTTCAGGACATGGAAAGTAAGAAAATTGTGAGTTTGGTGGTCGTGCAGGTGTCACAAAGTACATCCTCAGTGGCCATGGAGAAAGTTGGCTTTGTAGCATCATTGCAAGAACTACAATCGCGGGGAATGGTGATCGACCTGATAGCCACGGACAGACACGTTTCAATTGACAAGACAATGAGAGAAGAGTACAAAAATATAAATCACCAATTTGACGTTTGGCATCTTGCAAAAACAATCAATAAAAAAATGTCGGCTGCAGGTAAAAAAAAAGAAATGCAAGGTATTTCACAGTGGTCCAAGTCAATCAGCAACCATCTTTGGTGGAGCTCAAAAACATGTGGAGGGTCGTTGGAAATTCTACTGGAAAAATGGCGGTCAGTAATGCTACACTGTACCAACGTTCACCGTTGGAACACAAACCAACATTTCCACAATTGTGAACATGGCCATTTGTCCACAGAGGAGGCACAGAAGAAGAAGTGGTTGATTCCTTCATCACCCACTCACAAAGCCATTGAAAAGATTGTATTTGATAAAACTATAACAAGAGATTTGAGGGGACTCACGGAATTCTGCCACACAGGAGATTTGGAGGTGTTCCACAATATGTGCCTAAAGTACAGGCCAAAACGATTGCATTTTGGCATGGAGGGCATGATAAATCGGACTCTTCTAGCGGTCTTGGCACATAACCATAATGTTGGCCGTCAACAAAGTAGGACGACCGGAACTTTAGGGACGCTTCGCTACAATAAGGCCTTCACTAAAAGAAGTAAACAATGGGTGATCAAACCAGTGTTTGAGGATATGCAATATGAGTTTATTGAGAGACTTATTGTTGACGTCCTAGATAGGCACATAAATGGAGTTGTGAACGAACCTGTGCAGGGGACAACTGCATTGCCACCCAACATTGCCTCTGTTCCATGTCCACCTAAAGAAGAGCTCATTGAGAAATACACATCACGGTTTAAATGATTGTAATTTGATTGTCTGTTCTCTCGAGTCTCCTCATGTCGCAGGCCCATTGAATATGTGTATCTATGTAATGTGTAAATAAAAGTGATTGCTCAGTGTACATGCAATGTGTCTATCCAACCTTGTTCATTTGCGCATTAAATTAAACCAAACAGTATTATAAATAATTTTTCAAAAAATATAGAATGTCTCCGTATTTATGGTTATCTGGGGCTGCAAAGCACGCAGACAAAATGCAAAGATGGAGTGTAAATTTCAAGTCCTGTGAGATGGCCTTACACTGAATGTAGCTAACTAGGAATGTGTGCTCGTTCAAAGTGAAGGTCAGCTGCTTTGATTTTTTGCTCGGGTGCCGGAATGGCCCACGACTCAGTATAAGGTTCTATTGTTATTTGACCTTGACAGGCCGGGACCATCCCGAAAGACTTCTTTTTGGGGGTGTGGGGCAATAACGTAAGAAACGATAATGAATATAATTTCAGAAACGAAAGCCATTTCATGTTCGTTCATTAGAAGAAATAACGTCGGCATAGAAGGAGTGGTATTTCGGGGCTGCCCTACGCACAGACACAATGGAAAATGCAAATATAATGTAAGTAACTCTTTAGATGAGTTTATACCGCAATTTAATTACTATACAGTAGCTTTAAAGACGGGTTAAGTTGTACTTGTTCGTTCTATGTGGCATATTGTTTTGTACCGCGCACTATCTTGAGGAGAACCATCTCCTTTTACGGAAGCACCTCAAAACCTTCCTCTTTGCTTCTGCTTTCTCTCTCCCTCTCCCCTGCTACAACTGGTCCACTGTCTGTGACCTCGGTCCTGGGCCCTTCCACTCTCCACCTGCACTGCCTCCCTGTCAACCCCTGCACTGGGGGACTGTCTCAGTATCCTACAGCCCCCCCTTAACGTATAATACCCAGTTGCACTGTCCTAGCTATGAAATAATTTCCCGACCTAATACATAAAATGAATAATTTTAATAAAGATCTGATGGTGAGACTAATTTCATTTTTTATGTTTTTCAAACAGGTACATCATCCATTATTGTCTGTGTCACGAGTACCAGACACCGGCGGATGGGTTTTTCAACCGCCAGTTGCTTCTCCGCGTGAACAACGTTACCACCCTGACCATTTTATGGGACGATCGCCAAGTACAAGTATGCCCTTACGCGGTACTAACGGCTAGATGCAACATACAGACCGTTGTGGTGGCCTAGTGCCTCGTTGTTGGAACAGCCATGCGATTATCAGTGCGACCGAAGAGCTTATTTTATCGTAAACCAACACCCTGTGTACTGCACACGAACATCGCTTGCCTCAAGACGAACTATTTTGGATCGAGAGCAAATAAAAATGCAAATCGCTGAATATTCTCAAAACATTTGATGTCAAATAAATGTACTTTGCCAAATGTACAATCTTGCCGTTTGCTTTTAAACCACAGTTTCATATTCCGAATTGTGGCGCTGTATTGTGAGATGATCTAAGACCCTGTGTACAGCAAAGGAACATCGTGTGCCTCGAAACGAACTTTTTGGAACGTGAGCAAATAAAAATGCAAATCGCTGAATATTCTCAAAACATTTGATGTCAAATAAATGTACTTTACCAAATTTACAATCTTGCGGTTTAATTTAAAAGTACAGTTTCATATTCCCAATTGTGGCGCGCTGTGTTGTGTGAGCTCATCTGTGTTGATTTCCTGGTTCTGTGTGGAGTCGCGTAGAAGACGCCTGGGCGCGTTTGCCTACGCAGCTCAGTCACGTCACGGATAGAGGCGGGGAATATGAATGTTTTGATCAAGTCTGTTTCAGGGGTGGGGGATTTGATTTAGTGCCGCAAAAGCAGGTGAGCCAGGGCGATGGGGGGAAATGATAGGATTATCATAAAATGGTGGCTGTTTTCGAGTGCGTTAATGGACGAAAAGTCGGGTAAGGTCCATAGGAAAGTTTTCTACGATCAACCGATTTATGCTTAAAAACACATGGCCGAACCATAGGAACAATAAAAAAAAAGTCCCGGAACTATCCTTTAAGTAAATACACCGCTCTGTGAAGTGAGAAATGTGACAGGTTCATGCTGGCTAAGCCCGGGATGGGCATAACAGCAGTGATGACTGCTGTGTCAAGGGAGGGGGGGGTAGGCTTTAGCTCTCCCAAGCCCAGGGGCACGGGAGGGCCCAAATAATCCATGCCATAGTGATATAAACTGGCCATTGATAGTTGCAGGTGCAAACGGTGTGAGTGTCTGGGCATCTAATAGCAGTGCCTTGCAATGCCTAATACGTCTACACAAGCCAAAATTGTTGACTTTGCCAATACTTGGATTTAACAGGACTTCAGCACTGGACACGGATAGTGTTTATAAATTGGGTGCCAGACCTGGTTAAAGCAATTCTATTACACCAGTAGCACAAATGAAGTCATTCACACTCAGAAGACAGCACTTGAAGGGCCTGCCAGTGTTTTTTTCAAAGCAAAGTTTGATGGCAAAGCTTAAACAAAGGGAGCTCCCATGAGGTGGTGATTTGGCGGGGGTTGGGGAAGAGGGGGAGGGTACTTGGTTGGAGGGACCATAGGGATTAGCATAGCCATGGGCAGTCAATGGGTGGGTAAATAACCAAACACATTAAAGCTTTGTTTCCCTCCTCATACGCCATTGCTCCTCTTCTGTACTCCTAATGCAGTAGTTTCAGCTTTTAGGTAGCTCTGCCACATAATAGCCCAAACTAAAAAGGGGCATGTAAAACAGGGGCCTTGTAGGGCATACTCCAACTCATTGTAGGGTTAGGGTGTGCCTTAGAGTGGTCTAATCTGCCTCTTTTAGCCAAGTAAATATCAGATTTGGCAAAGAGGTCAACGGACAACACA
Source organism: Ambystoma mexicanum (assembly GCF_040938575.1). Taxonomy (NCBI): domain Eukaryota; kingdom Metazoa; phylum Chordata; class Amphibia; order Caudata; family Ambystomatidae; genus Ambystoma; species Ambystoma mexicanum. The sequence continues at coordinate 172,692,225 of NC_090923.1, read as the reverse complement.
GGATAGTGGGCCAGTCAGAGAGAAAAAGGCAAGTATGGGAAATATGGCAGTAGTAGTACTGCAGGGCGTGCTCGGATGTGAGGAAATGCAATACGTTAGAAACGTGGCACGGATGTGGGGTAGTGCAACATAGGAGCAAAAGAAAACATGCTAGTTAGACGACAGAGTGCATCATCTTTATTTCGTTTTGTCAGAATGGGTTGGGGATACAGACCTATCAGGGTAAAGGGTCATTCCACAACAAAATAGGATATTGTTTTCTGAGAACACTAAGAACAGAGTCAGAATGGGATTTATTATGTATTGAGTGTCAAGATTTCTAACCTAATAGGGATACTGGACACCCTTACAGGCTTCTATACCAGTACATATTTGCTAGCATATAGCCCACCTGTCCTCGAACATGCTTAGTTCTAGTCAAAGATAGGGTTTGGGTTAAACACCTACAGGTTCAAGGGGCATTACATTAGAACTCATAAAGGTTAATTCCCTATGATAAATGTGGCAAGCCCTGGAGAGACACATTTTGCTGACCATCCTAGCAATGACAACACTGATCTTTCCCAGGATTCCCAGATTCCTGAGAGGTCTTGCCCACCCACCCCCCTGGTGCCAACACACAGCATCCTCAGTTGGCTCTTAAGTGTTTGCCAGGAACCACTCGATCCCTCAGTCAGCGCGCAGCCCAGGTCTCGTTTTCAGAGGCTGGAACACAGCCTGGAAACGTGAACCAAAGCAGAAATGCGCGCGCTCAGACTGTGTTTCCGGGTCCACTGAGCATGTGAAAATCGATTAATGGGGTGCAGGGCCACCATGGCTCTCTGATCTGACTCCAGTCCAGCCCCGACCGCGGCAAAAGAGAAATATTTTTTTTCGCACTGAACTGGGCATGTTATTGTTCATGCACAGTACAGTGCGAAAAAATAAATGTAATTTTTTTTTTGCTTTTTCGCTGGGGTGGCCAATGGGGGGGGCAGCATTTTTATAAGGTTGGCCACGCCCCCCCTGGTCTCCCCTTGTTGGCGCCCCTATCTCTAGGGCTGTTCAAACTGTCCCAGAACATTTGGAAGTGGGCTCTCAAACACATGTTCCTGCTGTCACAACATGTTGCAGGGGAACTCAATCTTCTGGCAGACGTACTCAGCAGAGATTTCCCACTACCCATGGAGTACGAATGGCGATTACACGAAGACATGGTCTCCGTTTTCGCAGAATCGGGCTTCCAAGAGATCGACTTGTTCACAACTCTGGAGAATGACCAATTCCAAAATTATGCCTCCAGGTACCCCCAAAACCGTTCCAAGGGGAACGGACTCTGGATCACATGGTCAGGGAAATTTGTTTACGCTTCCCCCCGCCCCCTGACTCCCCTACTCAGCAAGATGGTGGCCAGGAACCAGTCACAATGATATTGGTGGCCCCCATGTGGGCCCGCCAACCCTGGTTTGCTCATCTGATGGAGATGTCCCTATCTCCTCCAATGAAATTGCCTTGCCCGTACAACATGTTGTCGCAAGACGAAGGGGAAACACTTCACCCATGCCTGCAAACATTGAATTTAGCGGCCTGGCTCCTGAGGTCATAGTGTTCGGGCACCTACAACTGGACATACTCAGGGAGGCAAGAAAACCTAACACACACTATTACTATTCTAGCAAGTGGAAACGTTTTGTTATCTGGTGTAACTGTAAAAGCATCAATCCCATTGACTGCTCTCTTCAAAGGAGAAAGTATCTCCGGGGTATGAGCCCCTTCTTTCTTCCAAAAGGGAGTTACATGATTCATCTCTATCAAAATATTCATGTTTTAATGTTCTTTTCTCGTCTACAAGCTTGGAAGACAGAGCAGAACTTTCCTCCTCTTGATCCTAAGAGGAGCACTCTGCTTGTATGTGCTTTTATGTCTGTCTGCTTTTTTGTGGCTACTGCGGCTGTGCAGAGACGTGGTTCCTGACTGGGTATATGCCAGACCGCCACTTGGTCATTTGTGCACTCTTTTCCCAATCATTACTGCCTAGACTCCTTGTTAGGGAAGATCTTGTTTATTGTACACTGTGTTTTACATCAGTTTATAATCTAGGGTTTCGCTTTCATGTCATCTAGGGCCCACCATCCTGTAATATAGTATTAATTTGGGTGTCTTGCAAAAGTTGAGGGATCTGTGAGATGAAGGTATCCATTGGAAGAACACATCAGTTACCTTGGAAAATGTTTTTTCTAATTGATGCAGTCTCCCGCCACAGATTCTCCATTCTCCCGCCACAGGTACTCCATTCTCCCGCCACAGGTTCTCCATTCTCCTCCACCTACTCCCCAAGTGATTTAGAAATGCTACTGTGATTTCTCTTTTTGTGGCAGTCCCATCATTCCTTTTGCCCCTTAGGGGAATGGGAATTTGACTCGCACTGGGGTATTTGGTTGCGCATGCGTGCCAGCTATGTCAGTGATGCCATGATGGAGCCGGTCATGGACTTGCACGTACACTCCCTCGGGTATCTGTGTCCAGACTGTGCCGGGGGCTACTGCAAAATATGAACAGTATCAGTGGGGGTGATTGTATCGAAGAGGAAATGCATTCTGGAAGACAAGTAATGTGTATGTTCTCTTTATGGGGATCCTGGTACTTAGCCCTTGCTCTCAATCATTCAAAATACCCACTCTCCCATACCCCTGAGATAATGCTGTTCTCCAGTCTTAGTTATGTAGGCAAACGAAAACCTCTGTACCTCATGGTTGGTGATGGACATATGTGGGGGTTGGCGATGTGAGGGGCCCTGGTACAGTTCTAAAAGAGATAGCATATGTTTTGGGTGCCCTTTCCGGACCTACCTGTGTGAAGGCAATTCCTAACCAGTTATGAATAGGAAAACACAGACTTGCATTCCCTTCATGGTGATGGTGTTAATCTATCTGTTATCTAACATACCCTTCAGGTGCTGCAGGGCAACCAGCATAGATTCAGGGTGAGAGTCTAGTTCCCCAGCATCTCCTGCACTCTATGTACCAAGTGACCTGATGGCCAGTGGCGGTGCCAGTAACAGCATAGCCTTGCTGAGGGAGGGCTTGATCTTTGATCGGTTCTTTACACATAGGAAGTGAATGCCCCCATTCTGTCTGAGAAAGAAGGTGGCCCATGCAAAATGGACATTATACATGGCCTAGCTTCTTGGTATGGCGTGTCAGGATGTTATCTCCTAAAATGAAATAAAAGTATTGATTTGGTCCATAGTGTGCAGACTGATCACACCATAGGTCTCTGCGTTTTATGGGAGTGGGCTGTATATATAAATAGATGTTTGAGGGACCTTCCATCTCGTTGAACGCTGACAGCACGTTTATGGTACTGTTTATGGCACTGAAGACCTTGAGCCTGGTAACTGTTTTATAGCGACGCTGTTCTGTGCTATTGAAGGTGATGGGTCACAGTTTTGAATCGATAGATTATTTTTCCTGGAAGCCCATCTTTAGCTTAGCAAGAAACTTGAGGATGAGTGAGAGTCGGTATTGTAGATGCATACCTGCAATTATTCAAGAACAAGGTAGTTCTTGAGCTTGATCGTGGGCTCCTTTGTAAAGTTTCAGTGCACTTTACTTTCCAATGTGCCGTGGCTCTACTTATTCCAGCAGCGGTGCTCTCCTGCAGAGAGATCTCTGCCTGCTATGGATGCCAGGCACACGCTGCACGGCTGTATGGGCAGGACAAAGGGCATATGAAAAAGAAATCTATTGTTCATGGCCTTCGGTGCAGCAGGTGATATCAGAGCATGGCATTGTGAGATGTATGACCGCGTGCACCTCAGAAAGGCACATAGACCTCTGCGAGGAAGTCTGCCTGCATTCTAGCCAGGGCATGGTGGCCAGGGCTGCGGTGTTGGTGGATCTGACGCTACTCGGCATTTATGACATGGCTGCACACCTTTTTGCACAACAGATGTCAATTACTTGCACATTATCCGTTAGCATCCAACCTACCCCCTTCCCCTCTGAGGCCCATGAGCACCTGCCTGCATACTGAGTTCACACTATGGGGATGACTTGCAGGCATGATGTTTAGGCATACCCTAAGGTAGTCGTCTGCTCTCCAGATGGTTTGTAATACCACTGCCGTCAGCCCTACACAGCGTAGTCAATGTTGAGGCATCATGGGAGTTGTAGTCCAAAACATCTGGCGACCAACAGGTTGTGTTAATGGTAGTTTTTTTTTTTTTAACACAGAGCTTTGTACAGCTTTACCGAAGATACTAGCCAGGCCACTGAGAATAGATCATGTAAATGCATGAAAGATACACTGGAAAATATTAGTTACAGCTAAGCGACATTCTAAATAATATGACATGGAAGCTTGGTGGCCATATGTAATTTCAAGCAACAACATAAAACTCTCCTGTGCAGTAGTCGATTATATGGATATGATCCTGGTGAAGGAAACCAGTTATACTTGTGGAATGCAACTTAAACATCTCCACATGTTGTTTTGGCCGGATGACAATGCAGTGAGATGACGATCTTGTTTTTTTTCTTGTCTTTTTTAATGTGAATTAGGAAATAATGAACGATTGAGTGTAACAAAAGTTTGACTCCTTTTTGTTGTTAAACTGAAGTTTCAATAAAAAAAAATATTAAAAAAAGTAGCATTTTCCTTCTCTACTCTTAGACCGCTCTGGGGCGGGGGGATGTAATTATTCACAAATCCACAATAGTGGATGGTGAGGGGCCGGATTAATAAGCACCTTGGACAACAAGGGTCATATGATGAAGCACCATCTAAAAGGGCAAGTAAGACACATTTAAAGGAAAGAGGGGTCGAAACATGCTGGCGGTGCGAGCTGTGGGAAGCAGGCATTGAAACAAAACAAAAGGACTATTTGATTTATGCCTTCCATTTGGAAGGGATTAACTTCTGCGGCCGCTTGCTCATACTTCGGGGTACTTTAAATGAACTACATACCATCATAATGAATTTCCTTTTGCCTCACAGATTAAAGTACACACATCGGAACTTGATAGTCCGTTCGTAAGATTGTAATGGCTTTGTTCGAATGTTCTTATATCATTGTTTTGACTTCTGTATTGATTGCTGCTGCCCATGTTAGGAGGTGCTTGTGTCCCGATGTATGCAGGAAACGGTCTGTCACCCCCCCCCCCCAACATGAGGACTTTACCCTCTGCTGTTCTTGAATGATATGTCCTCATACACTTTGAAGAGTTCCTGTCAGTCCGCATGATCTGTGTTGTCTGTGCTCTACATGTGTTTGATGAGCGTATAAGCATTTATTGTCGTGAAATGAAAGCGGAGGAAGAGCCAAGCTCTTGTGGAAAGGCTAAGATTTGGCCGGTGGACGTGCAGCTGCTACTGCTATAGAATCAATTGAAAGTCGTCAATCTAGAAAACTAAGTGAGATTGCCACGTTTGCATATCCGTTCCAGTCGTTCTCTTTCCCATGCTTTCCCGATTTTTTTTTACAGATTCATTGTTGTTGAACGCTACCGTCTAGCTGACATTGCACCTTCTTACCACTGCTGCATGCCCTATCCTACTCCTCCGTTGTCTCTCCGACATGAAAAGCACGCCAGTGCCATAACCCATGACAGGGTCACAGGGTGCGCTATACAAATGCAAGGTAACATATCCTGCATTTTAGTTTTTGCTGTTAAATGGCGCTAAAGCAACACCTATAAGCCAAGCTATTTAATTGGATTACAGGTAGGATGTAGATGGGAGGTGCGGAAGACACACACTGTTTGGGTATTTGGCTTTTTACCAATGCCATGCTAATCCCTATGGCCATTTCCACACAGAGCCTGCTCTGCGCCGCCCAAAACACACCTTTCTGGGATCTATTTGAGCTAGCTCTATCACGCAGTAACATCAAGCCTTTCATCAAGGACGTTCTTATCCCTAAGCAGTCTTCCGAGAGTCCATGGCTTATTTGCAGCTGTAAATGATCTCCTAGTGTAATATGAACGTACCAAGTGTGCTTTATGCCACTTGATTTATGATCAGTATGTTTCCTCACATCTGCCTTTTGCGCTCGAGACCTGTGAAAAGGAATCATTGGCAAAGCAAACATTTTTGGCTGGTGTATCGCTATCAGGCATTTGCCAGGTTCGGACCATTTTCCAGTTGTTTCCATCTGATCACCAGGTAGTACCATTATGGCAATGCATGGAAAATGCCTATACACCCCACTAAAAAGCCATAGCTGAGGCTTTTGCCAATGCTTGTTGACATTGAATCTCATTCTTCACACACAGTGGACTTGCGACTGCTAGTAGTTAGATTTGGCCTTGATGTGTAGCAGAATTCGTCTAGGTGAGCTGTCAGTAGCTGCACTGTGGTCACATGTCAATCTCTTTCAAGTGTGGTGAGCACACGCGGCCCTAAGGGACAACAACCATCTTTTCAAACGGGTTTACCCTCAAGACTAATGGACAAGCGGAAGTGCATTCATAAGTGCACCGGCTGTTGGGCTGCCACGCTCCTGGAGACTGGAGCCCTGCTGCTGCATTCACGGACTCTGCTGAACTTGGTTACTTGTTTCTCTGCCACTAGCACTGAGTCGGCAAGAGGAAGTTTCGTCCACGTTGCAACATGCTCAAGTCCGCCTTTTGACCTTCCTTTAGGCACGCCCCCCACTCAGCCTCGCTCTCACGCTACAGCTACAAACAATCCAGTGCATGCGCATCGCGCGCGCGCATTCGGAAGTGCATTCATAAGTGCACCGGCTGTTGGGCTGCCACGCTGCTGGAGACTGGAGCCCTGCTGCTGCATTCACGGACTCTGCTGAACTTGGTTACTTGTTTCTCTGCCACTAGCACTGAGTCGGCAAGAGGAAGTTTCGTCCACGTTGCAACATGCTCAAGTAATTATTTGGACTTCAAACGACTCAGGCAGCCCCTGTGTGCTCTTTGTTAACTGTGCTATCTGTGTTAACTGTGTATTTGTTGGCACACATTTCTCAACTTCTCCTCTCCTTCTCTTTCTTCCTATTTTACTGCAGCTCCGCCTTTTGACCTTCCTTTAGGCACGCCCCCCACTCAGCCTCGCTCTCACGCTACAGCTACAAACAATCCAGTGCACGCGCATCGCGCGCGCACATTCGGAAGTGCATTCATAAGTGCACCGGCTGTTGGGCTGTTCGGCGTCTGAGGTGGGGTGGTCTAGAGCCTTACAGTTGACACTCTTAGGGCTTTATTTGTTGTCCTGATTAGAGGTAATCATCTTTGCCGCTGTTTAAGGCTGTTGTATGCGTTTTTTCTGAATTGGTTGTGAATCTTTAAAGGTGATACATACTATCCTGTGGAGAGACCTTCTAGCATAATTAAGTGCTAAGGCGCCTTATAGGGTTAACTAGTGACTAAAACGCTATCATTGTAAAATCTTACGTAGAAATCAATGAGGTTTGAATAGACTTGGCATTGAATGAAAAGGATAAGGTATTCAAGGCTCTCCAGAATTGATTACCATCGTTTATATTGTTTGATGCGTTTGTTGGCATTTTACTCGACTGAGAGGTTTTGGCTCTAGGCTATATTCTGCCGTCGAGTAGTTTTGCCCTTAAGTACCATCATTATGGCCGAGGGCCTTCGTAGTGGCAAAAAATCTAACAAGCACATTCCAAAAAAAAAAACTGAGGTGGATTCGCATGACATCTCTACATTGTTGGACATTGTTCCACCCCCTGCTATTATAGAGGAGGATCTCGAGGTTAACCTCAACCCTATCACCGATGTTTCCCTAGAAAAAATAGCCTCCCTTGGTACAGTGTCAGGGTTGTTGGAATCTGGAAATGGGGTGGTGGATATGGTCATCAATTCCCCAGCTGGCTATGGTGTTAAAACATCCCCCTCTGCGACTAAAGAAGCTTTGAAGGAGTCTGAAACTTCATGTTTATCCAAAGATTCTTCTTTTCCAAAGCTTTTGACACTTCCAGCTGGCAGTGAAACTTATGAGATCGTAGACTCTAAAATCGAGGTTCATGCAAAGACTGAACATGAACCCTTAAAGGCTAAATATACAAAGCTGAATATGTCCATGAGTCCTTCCCAGGAGTCAAAGTCTCCCCCTATGAACCAAAATATAATGATTCACAATAAAATACAAGGGTCTATCTCTGTCAAAGAAGCCAATAAATTATCCCCTAGCGGATGGGGCAATGAAGAGCCCATTCTTGATCTTAGCCTCGATAGAGAGGCCATTAGAAAAGAGATGGGGATAGAGAGACTCGGATTCCACCCGGCTGATTTCTCTATGCTGGCACCTGCGATTGAGATGGAACTCGGAAAGCGTATAAGACTATCATATGAACCCTCAACCCCTGTGAATAAAAGCAAACATGGGATTGAAAATGTTTTCTTATTTAATAATCCTCCATCTTACTCCTACTCTGTTCCTTCTCAACCTAGTGCCCAAAAAGAAGCACGTTCATTGGGTGGTATCCCTGCACACAGAAAGCCTAGTGCTGGTGCTCCAACTATTCAGTCTATGAGCTCTCCAAACTTAGAAAAATTGCTGCCTCCAGATTTCCACCCTTCTCTTGGTCCGGAAATTATTGGTGTTTCTCAGTATGAACTTAATGAGTCGCTATCTCCTAAACTTATATCACAGCCTACTCATGTCCCGGAAATCGAGAAAAATTGTGATGATGAATACCAACAATGCTTCGAAACCTTCCCTGTTCTAACTCGGATCTTAAATTTATTGGATAAGGGTCATGTGCAAACTCACGAAGAATCAAAAGCTTTGCAGATTCAAATGATTGATCTCATAACTAAGCAAAGTAAAATGGAGGGCATGCTGCTCTCCTGCAACATGTTCTCGTCTCTGTGCTATAAAAAGGTGGAGACTTCCAATTCCCACAACATTGCTACACAAACTAAATCCTTTGCAGAGGCAGTGTCTGAGGGCTCTCAGTCTAGACCTGGCCCCATGATTTCCACTGGCTTGCCTATAAAGAAATCAGAGGACGTAAATGCCTCAAATATTGCTTCTTTGACAGTCTTGGTTTCAGAGATGGCTACCACTCTTAAAGCTTTATCAGCTCCAGGGTTAAGAGTGTATAGTCCTGGAGGAGATGAAAAAAATGATGCTTGTCTGGACAGCCCATCCGCGTTGATTGATCTTATTGACCCATGTGAAGAGAGTCTTGAATTAAATCCAACTGGAGAAAAAATCTCTGTTGTCCTACAAGAAGTAGCGATTCCTCCATTTCCCCAAACAAAAAAACAAAGAAGAGCTCAGGCTCGTGCAGAAAAGTGAAATCTTCCCATCAAAAAAATGAAAGGAAATCTAGAAAAAAAACAAAAAAATCAAAGGTGTGAAAAAATCGATAAGCATAACACACATATGAGAGACATTTGTAACTTATCTGGGGGTGACACTATCATTGATTTGAACCAATTGAATGACGAGTCTAAAGCAATGCTGAACCTTCCGGAATCTATTCAGACGGCCCCAGCCACACAGAAAAAGGCACTTGGATTGAAAAAAGCATTGGAAATTAACAAAGAGGGTGCTTTTGATGTGTGTCTGGTGTCTAAAGAGACAAAAAGGGTTGTTTCTAACGACAAGAAAGAAGTTGTCTGTCGGGATGATGGTCCAGTAAATGTGAACTTGGAACTTGTCTCTCGAGCTTCTCTTCCGTTTCAGAAACAATCTACTCTTTCTAACTTTTACCCCTTGTTAGATCCTAAAAAGACAGAAAAAGTGATCATTGGCCTAGACAATGGGTCAAGTGCTCCCTTAAATGTAAAATGGGAAAAAACTAAAGCCAACACAATTAAGCCTACTCCTAACGGCAACAGCGTTCACTCTGATGGGGTGAAGACTGCTGTAGTAGGTACTATGTTGGGTGGTTCACCCGCTCATGCCAAATTACAAGAAATAGGTCAGACTGAGTCTAATTCTGACCGCTGGAATTCAGTGCCAAAAAACAGTCCTGCAAAGGCCCATTTTATAGATATTAAGTCGGCTTCTGTAATGGGATGGGAAAGCGACCCTGAACGTTATGGAAAGACGCGTCTGAATCGCACGTTTGTGATGACTGCCATCCAAGACATTCCAGCTCTTCGTATCATCCGCTCTAACGATATTGACTGGGTGAAATTGGCAGATGTGAATAGTAACAGAATGATCTGTAAATTCATGTCTCCATTTATTCTGAAATTGTTATGGGAACACAAAGATGATCTAGCATCCATTGGCCTAGTAACTACCATTTTTTCATCAGTTGAAGAAGCTACAACCTTTGTGGAAATGTTGCCTCCTATAGCTGAAAGCATCTTGCCTTGTTCTATTGCAGGCAATTTATTCAATCTTGATGCCAAGACCATGAAACAATTTATGGCTTTTGTATCGGCGATAAAGGAGTCGTCATGGAAGGATCCTAATATTGTTCAAGTGTCAAATTCTTCGAGTGGGATGAGTGAATCCTAGCCTGGCAAAGTCACTCATCTTTTCATGGAATCCATGCGGTCTGAGTAATTTTAAAAAATGGTATTCTCTTAATTACCATCAAAGACCAGATATAATGCTTTTGCAGGAGACCATGTGCCAAACTAACTTTGTAATAGAGGGCTATTCCGCCTTCGTTCAGGTTGCAAGGCGCGGCCTTTGTGGAAGACCATCAGGTGGTCTTGCGATTTTGATTAATTCAGCCTACAGATGCTCTACAGAATTGATTAGCTGTTCTGCTTCTATTTTAGCTTGTGCATTGATTGATGATGAGGACCCTTCCATGACTCTTATATTGCTTTGCATCTATTGGAATAAATTAAGTATGTCAATCGAGGTCATTTTAGATGAACTGAATGCTGTGCTAGAAAAAGGATTTATATTGTTTCCCACAGCCAGGATAATTGCAGGGGGTGACTTAAATTGCTATTGTTATGATGAAGGTTCTCATTCTAGTGTTATATGGAATAATCATTCGATGGTCTCTAAGAGATATGGGCAAATGTGGAACTCTTCTTTTCTGGAGTGGGATATGCAAACTCCGCTATTCCAACTTGAACCTTTCAATTACACCTGGGCAAGAGCTGATTCCAAGTCTCTAATTGATTATTCTTTTGTTTCTTCAAGGCTATATTCATGTGTAGACTCTGTGATGATTATAGATCCAGCAATAGGAGACCACATGATACTATCTCTGTCCTTGAATATTCCTATGTCTCGTTATAATGACGAGTTGTTACTTGCTCTAATAGAACCTGATCGCCATGCCTTATCTGTGAAGTGGAATCACAAAGTATGCCTTACTTTCATCGACTGCCTCGAGTGTGATTATGACATCATTCATCATTCCAACTTAGAAGGCATTCCCCTACTACAAATAGACAATATAAATACAAACAGAATTAAAATCCATCTTTTAAAATTAAAAGAATCCTTAAAAAAGAAGACTCAAGTCCTTCTCAACCATACTCACAAATTTAACCTCCAAGTGGCGCTCTTGAAAGCTCAAAAAAACTCAGAGATTAGAATACTTAGAAAAGGCAACACTTCCCTATCAACCTGCTCAGACCTTATTAGAACTGTTAGACAACGCTACAGAAACAAGCTAAAATGGTTGAAGGGTCACCTGCACTATGAAGACAATCAAAAAGTCTTCTACCACTTGCTAAAACATGACTCCAGGCAAATTTGGAATACCTTGCGTACTATTTCCTGTGACTCTGCTACTACGATCGACTCAGTGATTTCTGCTGAAACCTGGGTCGCCTACATTAGACCTAAATTTCAACTACCTGAACGTTTTAATACGTTAAAAGGTGGCGAGCCCAAGCTTCCTCTCAAAACATTACCTTTGTGGTCGATTGGCGATATCATTGAGGCTATAGGGAAACTTAAACCCTCCAGGGCCTCTGGTCCGGATGGTATTCCCCCCTGTGTATACAAAGCTAACCCTACCATCTGGGCTCGTATTCTTAAAATCAAATTTGATTCTATTTTGTTTTCCGGTATCATTCCTCCTTCATGGACCTCTGCCCTTGTCATTCCTATTTATAAAAAAGGTCCTCCTAATTTACCTGCAAACTATCGGCCAATAGCGTTAACTGACGCCTCCTCAAAAGTTTTTTCCTTACTTCTGCTACAAGAATTACAAATGTACATCAATGATGGTAACCTTTTGTCACCCTATCAAGTAGGTTTTAGGAAACATATAGGTTGTCCTCTTAATGCCTCCATTCTTTGTCACCTTCAGGCCTTTACTTCCTCCTCCAAACAAGGCCCTGTTTACATAGCTAGTTTGGACCTCACCGCAGCTTTTGATAGCGTTATTCGTGAGATATTGTGGAAGAAAATGCTGGCCATGGGGATCCCGCATCATCTGGTTGCAATGATTGCTTTGTTGCATAAAAATACATCCTATCGCATCCGGCTGAACAAAGAAGGAGCTCTTTCTAACCCCATCTCAACAGAAATGGAGGAGAAACAGGGTTGTATCATGGCAGCGGTGCTATTCAACCTATATCTCTTGGGTCTGGATGAGACATGGGTGATTGGAGAGTGTTTTCCAGCCAAGCTTGGTAATATCAAGTTGGATTGGATGGGTTTTGCAGACGACCTGCTATTCTTTGACCGAACCCCTTTTGGGCTTCAAAGGAAATTAGATCTATTTGCAAATTTTGCCCTCACCCATAATCTTTCTCCTAATCCTATGAAATCCTCCATACTTATTTTTTCGGGTGGAAAACTGAATCCGCATCGCTTTTCCTGGTACCTAAATGGTATGAAAGTAGAATACGCTGTTTCGATTTGGTACTTAGGTTACCCTCTTACCGACTCATACTCTGTAACAATGTGGAAACAATTTCTTAATCAAAAAGTGAAAACTCTTGCTTCACAAATGAAAATCATTTTCCATCGATACTGCATGTTCTCTTTACTTCCTCTTATTCAATTCTATCTCCAGAAAGTTGAACCCATTATTCTGTACTCCCTAGATATCTGCAGCTATGATATTGATGATTTCCTGAATATATTGCAGGGAAAGCTGTGGAAAACTGTACTGGGCATGGCTTGATCTATTCCAAATGTAATGATATGCCACGAACTAAATATATTACCTTTGTCAGTAAAATACAATTGGAGATGTATCACAAACTACTCTAAAATGCTTAACCCGCCTAGGAATACTTTATATTTCGAATTGAATAAAATCTTGGGTGACTCATATATAAAATCTTTACATCTTCAAAGTATAAAAATTACCAATATTCTTTCAAAGATTCTTGAGACTCCCGATTCTATTAGCATGTGGCTACCGAGTCAAAAAAAGAAATACCAAAGATTCTTTTGGAGCATTATGATGGATAAAATGGGTACCTATCCATCATTTGATGAATACAACCTTTTTCGAGGCAAATGGGAATGTAGACTAAAATACCTAATACAGTTTCCTTCTGCGTTCGCAAGGAAAATCTATATGCGTTTCAGAATAAATCAATTTCTCACACGTCAACGTACAAAAAATTGGGCCCATGGTTCTAAGAGTCTTGATGCGACATTCTGCCGTTTTTGTGAAAATGTTGATCTACCCGAAACGCTAAAACATCTGGTGACTTATTGTTCTTATTTTGAATTATGGCGTATCCAAATATTTGATAGTTCCTTTTCTTGTTCAGTTATCTCAAGGGAATCTCTCTGGAGACGTTGCATGGAAGGTTATAGTCAAAGCCTGACTCTTAAATTGATAAACTTACTTGTAATTATTGAAGCTAAAATGGTAGAAGTATTGACAATTGACTGAATAACCTTCGGGAAATGGTTTAGAAACTAGTTCGGCTAAAGATTTGTTTTATTTATCTACTAGCGACTATTATTCTATATAATTTGTCTCACCTGACTATCGTATTGTTCTGAAAATGAGCATAGATAGCTGTGCCTTTGTTAATTTATATTGTGTTTGTTCATTTATATTGTTCATTTATATTGTGTTTCTCTATCTTGTAATCATTATGTGCATTGAATATTCTTAGAGAGTCTAGAAACTGTTTGGTCTAACTGCAAGGTGTTTCATTAAGTGCTGATGAAACACTGTTATGTGTAACCTGTATATGTGAATGTGTTTGTTCCACTATTTTATGTCATTTTTTTATTCCTTGTTTATTTTTTAAACAATTTTTAATGTATATTATGTATCGTAAAGAATTAACTGTAAAGGTTTTTTTCTTAAATAAACCAAATACAAAAAAAAAAAAAAAAAAATGGACAAGCGACCTTGCATTCTTGGGGTGATGACCATGGTGGCCATTGAGAATTTGTCAATAACAGTCATTCTTGCAGTGTTTTCAAACTACTACCAGAATTACAGATTGCTGGATTCACAGTTTGGAGGTAATGCGCCTGGCGGCATTCCAATGTAATACAGACAGATGTAAAGTTCCCTGGGGGATTTTTGCCAAAGCCCACCTATTTTTACCTCCACCTAAGCGGTAAAGATCAACATTTCAAATGCCTCCTCAATTACGGTTGACTTTTTGTTTGCTGTACAGGATGGAGTTGCAGGTGCTTAAATTCAATACAGTAAAAAGGTTTTAGTTGTGGCCATGGTTATGGGGTGAAAAAGTAGGCCTCTTTAATCCACCCTCTCACTACCTGACTAAGATTAGGAAGAAAAGGGTCAATATTGGCCCTTTTCTGCATAGAAAAATTATACAGTAGTGGTATACACCACTACTTTACATTATCAATTTCCACCATCACATTGAAGGTGGACATGGACATACAAAATAAAGTAATTACTTCAGAGTTAAGCACTGGTGGAGGTGGTATTTCTGGAAACGATTAAACACAACTTGGGGGTAAATGATTCTTATCAGTTGTTGAACCTGGGTTATGCCCAAGCTCTATTAGTTATCACAAAAAAGGGGGGGTGGAATATCTCCCATAAGACTCATGGTCTGTGTAGGAGGAGCATCTATTATGCTCCTCAGTGATTGAAGTATTCTGAAGATGTCTCTGCTGAGAGAGAAGCAGACGTAGCTAGTTACTGCCTGTCAAGTTTCTAGAGCAGGAAATGTGTGTTTGACTGAAAAACTGCTCTGCAGATAGTAATGGATAGGATAATATATAATAGTGGATAGAGTAAGGAAAAATTGAGAAAAACACATCACTTTGTCATTTCTCAGTTTACTGTATATTGAATTCAGTTATAACTTCAAACACTAACTGCTTATTCTCCTGCTCGCTGGTTAGTAATCGTGTTAACAGGTAACACTCAAAATGTGAGCTTTACATATTGTGCAACTAAAGGACAAAAAGAAAAAATGTGAGCTAAAAATTGACTCAAATCTCCACAAGTACTTTGGCAATGGTTGCTTCATTGGCCTCTACCGGGGGTCAGTGTGCTGTGGTAAAAATGAACGACTATAATTCGATGGCTTAAAAAAACTCATTATGAAGACTCAGCTAGTAAGGATAGACTTTTTTATTAGAAAGTCCCCTTATTGCTGAAAGACACGGAATGGAGCGGTAACCTTCCTGCTGTATCCACGTATTATGTCAACTGGTTTCGGTGGTCTGTTTAGTTCATGCCACCTTCTTCAGGACGGCCTTTTTAGATTTTTTTACAAGTCTTGTCTTCATGTAATGAGTATTCTTATTACTAGAACTGAAGTACCATTTTCAATATCTGATAGTATGGAGCGGTCGAACCTCAATGCTGGATAGACGGAGACGGTCAGACGCTGCTACGGCTGCAAAGTTGTTTTGCCAGTAGAATAGCTGCTCTGCTTTCTTGGGTGTCACGAAAGGAAATCCACCCCTTACAAACAAAATAGTTGTCTATTCAGAAACCTGTACCTGAGTCACAGAGCTGACCTGGTCAGTCTCCCCTTTGGGTTGACCTCCGTGCCAAATGTCTACACCAATCTCATGGCAGTAGTGGGCGCTCACCTCAGAAGATCCAGAGTCCATGCATTTCTGTACCTGGATGACTGGCTGATCCGAGGGAAGTCGGAAGGACAATTCTTGTCTCATCTGGAAGACACCTGCCTACTACTGCACAGACTGGGATTCTTCCTCAATTTGAAGAAGTCCCATCTGACACTAGCAGCTTAAGTTCATCAGAGCAGTCCTAGACACCTGGGTCGGGAAGGCTTTTCCTCCCAAGGAGAGAGTTGGCAACATAGCCCAGATGGTGCAATTATCTCAGAACCACACCACTCTTCCAGAGGCTTCCTTCTTCCACATCTTGGGTCTCATGGCCTCCTGTATTTTTCTAGTGCCAGAGGCCAGGCTGCGTATGAGATCCCTCCAGTTGCTCCTGAGGGACCAGTGGTCTCAGTATCTGGGAGCTCTCACGGAACGCCTTTCAGTGTCCAGTCAGGTAGTCCGCGAACTCGGTGGGTGGAACACGTGCAGTATTCTATTGGCGGGGGAACCCTTTTGGCCTCCTAAGCCCCAGGCCCGTGTGGTCATGGATGCGTCCTTGATGGGTTGGGGTGCCCACTGCAAGGATTTGCAGGTGAGCGGCGTGTGGTCTCCATCAGAAGCCAAGTGGCATGTCAACAGGCTGGAGTTGTGGTCCATCAGGTTAGCGCTAAGGGCCTTTCCCTGTCTGTCAGAGGAAAGCATGTCCTCGTCCTTATACATAACGCAGTGGCCATGCACTACCTCAACAAGCAGGGTGGCGTGCACTCCCGCCCACTCTGCACAGAGGCAATACAGCTGTGATTCTGGTTGAGAGAGAACCAGATCTCGGTCTCGGCAGTTCAACTGTCGGGGACAGAGAACACCCAAGTGAATGCTCTGAGCAGGCAGAGCATGGTCTCACATGAGTGGAAAGTGTGCCAGGAAGTCCTAGAGGAGGTCTTTGCTCTCTGGGGTACCCCAGCAGTGGATCTGTTTGCCACAGAGTCCAACAGAAAGTGCAAACAGTTATGCCCGAGGGAATTCCCAGCAAACGGTGCACTGGGGGAAGCGTTTCTGGTGTATTGGACCTTCCGTGTCCACTACGCCTTCCCTGCGATTCCCAGCATTCCTTGGGTTCTCAAGAGGATGAAGAGATTTCGAGTGACCATGATCTTGATCGGTCCAGATTGGGCGAGGAGCACATAGTACTCCGATCTCCTGGATCTAACCATCTTTCCGCCTCACCGGTTGCCTCGGCGTCCGGGCCTCCTAACTCAGTCAGAGGGTTGAGTGCTCCACCCAACCCGGGATTTCCTCAACCTACATGCGTGGCTCTTGAGAGGATGACTGTACCTCTCAGAGGAAGTAC
This sequence comes from Ambystoma mexicanum, assembly GCF_040938575.1. Classification (NCBI taxonomy): domain Eukaryota; kingdom Metazoa; phylum Chordata; class Amphibia; order Caudata; family Ambystomatidae; genus Ambystoma; species Ambystoma mexicanum. The sequence goes on along the minus strand of NC_090923.1, from coordinate 172,675,001 downwards.
TTGAGGTATTGCTGGCTGCACGCAGACCTTCTACTAGATCTCTGTACGCATGCAGGTAAAGAATATTTGAGGCATGGTGCAGGGAACGCAAGACTGACCCTATCTCTTGCCCCACCACCACAGTGATGGAGTTCCTTCTGTCACTGGCCTCTTCAGGCCTTCAGATTGCCACAGTCAAAGGGTATTTGGCAGCCCTGCCTGTGTTCAAGAGGTCCCCAGACCAACGTTCCTTTTTCACCATTCCGGTCATGGCCCAGTTTCTGAAGGACCTTCTAAACAAGTTTCCGCCAACCCCTTTTGTTGTCCCAGATTGGGATCTTAATCTGGTTTTGACCTACTTGATGCCAACTCCGTTTGAGCCTATGCATTCTTGTTCTTTGCGGTTGTTGTCCCTTAAGACAACCTTTTTGGTTTGCAATCATATCTGCCAGGAGGGTTAGCAAACCTTTTTCTGAAGTTCTTTCATGAGAAAAGTTCTCTTAAAGTCAGACACGGATTCCTTCCTAAGGTGGTTTCAGAATTTCATCTGTTCCAGTCTATTGATAATCTGCATACCTCAAAAGAGGAATAGCGGTTCTACCGGCTTGATCCCAAGAGAGCGTTAAGCTTCTATGTTGCTTGCACGTCTGAGTTTAGGAAGTCAGACCAGTTGTTTGTGGCCCATTCCTTGTCTAGAACAGGCCTTGCCATCACTAAACAAACCCTGTCGCAGTGGATTGTTTTGTGCATATCCGAGTGTTACCAATCGCCAGGCAAGGAGCTTCCAGCGAGCATCAGGGCCCACTCGACCAGGCGGGTCTCCGCCTCTACTGCCTTCCTGAGAGTGGACCCAGTTAGGTATATATTCCTAGTCGGCCACGTGGTCATCCTTACATACCTTTACCAAGCACTATGCCTTGGGATGTTCCACATGGGAGCTGACTCTAGGTTTGGTTGGGGCGGTTCTACAGAATCTACTGGTTTAAATCTTTCTGCCCTCTTCCGTTATCCTAACTGCTTGGGTAGTCTATCATGATTAGGAATCTGCAGGAAAAAAGCAATCCATTGAAGGAGAAATTACCTTACCATTATGTTCTTTCTATGGATTCTTCTCCCGCAGATTTATCATCGACCCTCCCATCCATCCCTGCTCAGAAAGTTCTGTGGGTTTTCGCTTCTGTCCAAACGGTGATGGTACTGGGATGATAGCTCCTGTTTCAGTCTAAAAAAAAAAAAAATGCTTCAAACATTGTTGTGGGGGTTCGCTCTGTTGGGATGTATCCTTGTTAATGTTTTAACGGCTGGTTAGCCACCTCCTGTGGAATTTCCTTTTGCAGCATTCAATCGAGGGCCGGGGGAATTGGAGGAACTGAAGCATGGGGCGCAGTGACGTGCTATATATACAATGCCTGATGTCACATCCAGAGCCCACAATCGAGAGCCAGACAAGAAGGATCGACGGCCGAGTCGAGGTCTACTACGCCCCCTGTCGAAATGTTTCCAAACAGCAGAGCTGGATGACAGATATCTATCATGATGAGGAATCTGCGGGAGAAGAATTCATTGAAAGAACATTACAGTAAGGTAATTTCTCCTTCTGCCTATATGGATGTTGGAAAGACTTTAGCATCTCTTGTTATGACTATATTCAACAAAGATCCTTCATTGAGTCTACTGGCTTCAGGTAATGCTGAACGTCACCTGAATGCCATGATCAAGGAAGACTGAAATAACTCCTTTTGTTCCAATGGTGTGTATAAGGAGAGAACGGACTGTGAATGCAGGAGAGGCTCCAATAGAGGGAGGAGAGCAACCGCTATGCAGAGGTGCAGAAGTGGCGTGAACGAAGCAGGTCCCGCTAGCTGGAGGCTGGACGGCGGGTGCTTTGAGTGAGCAGGAGGCTCCGGGCAGGGGAAGACATACGCTGGGAAGACAGTCGTCTTCACTGGTGGTGCGACCATTGATGTTCAGCAACAGACACTGTGTCATGGTCACAGGACGAGGACCACTATCTTTATCATCTAAAGGGTCCAAATGGACCCAGTCCTGGCGACCCATGAGAAAGTGTGCTCTGCACACTTTGTGTCTGGGGCTTGTGTTACTTTCTCCCCAGCAGACTCCCCACGTGCATCTAAACCAGGCGTGGCCATTGGGAAACATTGGAGTGCACGTGCAGCAGTCTCTAGGAGTGGCAAGGTGGGGCCACAAGGCAGAGCCAAAGGGCGTGGCTGGAACCAGGCTATTTAAGCCTGCCACACCCGTATGCAAGCGATTCACGTTAGTCTGCTTCCTGCAGCGTAACGCTTACCGCCGCCTGAAGCGCTCTTACCTGATTCCAGCTCATCATCTCAGCACGCATCTCACCTGATTCCAGTACATCATCTTCAGCGCGCACCTTACCGGACTCCAGCCACACCATCGCTTGAAGCACAGCTTACCTGACTCCGACACTTCACCTTCAGTGTTCACCTTACCTGCTTCCAGCAATACCATCACGCGAAGCGCAGCTTACCTGACTCCAGCAACATCATCGCCGGAAGCGCATCTTACCTGTCTCCTGCCATCCCATCGCTTGCAGCGCATCGCATCGCATTTTACCTGATTCCCATTTTTATTGGAGTCGAGGCACTTCCTCACCTGTTCCGGGTGTCCAGCTACACGGGAGCTCTTCTTCTCGTCCAGCATCCTCTTGGATCCATCCATCCAGTAATCGCTGGCAGGTCTTCGGATAGCCGCCTCCCGCTAAACACCGCCAGACCATCCCTTCAAGAGAAAAGGACACACAAGGTTAGAGACAGCATAAATATCTTACGCTTGGTAGCGCTACGCATAAGCCTTGCGCTCGACCTTGAAACCCAATTTACTTTCTATTTGGGGACCTTGTAATCCCCTCTGGCACCCATTTGGACTCGCTTTCAACAACGCGACTCCGCGTGGCCATCTTCACACCTATTGGGGAGAGGAAAGACATTATAAGGGTTAGGGAGAATAATCACGGGAAAAAGACATTGCAAAAGGATACAGACACTAATCATTGTTAAGAACACTTACCTTCAAAGTGGTTCAGCCACAGTCGATGTGGGCTGCCACGCACACGGACCAGTGAAGCAACTAGGTCCATCAAAGGCGCTCCTGCTGATGAGAAGCAGGACGGAGAGCTCATCCTCACAATAAAACAGGTGAGACTATATGGGTAAACGCATGCTCACCTCATTCTGGAACGAAGGGTTTGAGGGAAATCACAGTCCAACTACAGCATTCTCGCTGCCTCTCGTATTCTCTCAGGGGCAGTGCCAGCAACCAGAGCAGCCCACACTACAGAAGCTGGGGAAGAAGTCTGATCCAGGGGAGACAAGTCCAGGGAGGGCTCCAACCGTGCCCCAACGCCCCCGCAGGACCAGGTGAGCGTATTCACTGAGCCCAAAGACAGGAGAGGAGCCCGGGTCCCCGAGCTCCACCCGGCAAGCACCATTTCCGCAGAGAGAAGTACTGACTAGGAAACAGACGCTACAGGCTTGTGGATGCCAGAGATGCCTAGCACTGTTGGTTTACAGGAGGAACGAAACCGACACAGGTACGAGAAACAGAGAGAATGGAACAGGCATACTGTCCTACTAAAAGAGAGTGAAAGAGATATGAACACTTTATATTAAAGCCGGAATAGCCGCTAAAGAATGAAGTATTCAAGAGAAGCTAACGGACACATGGCCCGCTAACCAGAGTGCAAGGTTATGAAAAAAGAACAGACATAAGTCTTACGCTAAAACAGAGTGAGAGGAAGGTGAATGCCCTTCAGCAAGCCTAGCAAGGTGCATAAGACCATGGGAACTTGTATTAACCGAACAGGCAGACGCCCCAAGATACATTTTTTGATATTGATATTTTACTTATATCGCACCCATACACAAGTGTTTCAGAGCATTTTGTCCCATTGCCACGAAGGTGTAAAACAAAGAAGTGTCTTTTCAAGTAATCCTGGAGGCATTGGGACGTTTAGAGTAAGAAACAATAATTATAATTTGTAACCAAGATTATACCATTATATCCGAAAGGAACTTAGAGACTGAGAACAAGCCAATTAAAAGTTGGGCCTGGCAGAAGCCCACACCGAGACTATTGTGCAAGCCTCCCCTTTTTCCTTTTAGTTAGATGTTTTCTAAAGTAGAAGGGCCAGTTAATTGGTTAGGATTCGGACAGAATGTCAGAATCTGAGTCCTCGGATTCTTGACTCACCTGTTTGCTTCTTGTGGATTTCTTCTTTGAGTTTGCGGGTTTCCTTTTCCTGGAGGAGCGTGCCTTACAAAGGTAAGCTCTGGTTTCTTCAGGATCCAGTCTGCTGGGCTTGGAGACAGCACTGGTCCGCGATTCTAGATTGCGGTGGCCCCGCGGCTCCGGTGAAAAGGCACTGGTCTACGATTCCCGTTCGCGGTGGCTCTGCAGCTCCGGTGAGGCGGCGCTGGTCCGCGGCCGCCGCTCGCAATGGCTTTGCAGCTCGGGTGAGGCGGCGCTGGTCCACGGATCCCGCTCGCGGTTGCGCCACGGCTCGGGTATGTTCAGTTGTCCAGGAGGGGACCAGGAAAGAGACAGATAACTAGGTACAAAAAACAGGCCTAAGAAATTAAGGGGGCAACCAGGAAGGATGGAGGATACCAGGATACAAGGAAAAAGGGGTGAGACACTAGCACACAACTTGCCGGACGAAACGCAGGCAAGCTAGCGTTGAGACGCGCAGAGGCACGGGGGCGTTTCACTTTTCAAGGGAGCATGAGGTCTCTACAGACGACTAGACCGCACTGAAACATAGCGTCGGCCATGTTGAAAAGGATTGGATCAAGGACTAATGACTGAGGGACCAGGCAGACAAGAAGGGTCGATATCGCCGATTCATGACAGTAGACATTTGATTTTGGACTTGACGTCTACCCTTAGCTTTAGTTTTGTTAGGCAGGGAAATTCCCTCATAGCGATAAGGCTAGCTAGGCATTTTGGTAATTATCTAAATACATTTTTTTAACTATGACCCAGCGTAGTCTGAGTCCTTCATCTGATTCACCACATCGCTCACTGGCCTGTACTTTCCCAAACTAAACAGGGTGAGGGCTGAGGCAGACATTGATTTCTCCCAAATGGCCATGATTATCTTCAAGCATTCGCTGAATGGGAGGAACAGCTGGTCTTTCTGTCCCTCATCCACCATGTCAGTCCCTCGGATAGCCAAAGCTTTACCAGCCCTCCGCATAAGGCTAATATAAGGGATGAACTCCACATTAGCGCCCATAGAAACACTAACACAAAGTCACTGAGGACTTTTGATAAAGTACTATCTGGCTCTTATACTACTACTACTTCTTCTACTACTACTACTACTACTACTACCTACTACTACTACTACTGGGTATGATCTTTACGGTATAGCCCTGAGCAAAATCTAGGCTTTCTCCCCTTCTCTGTGTCTGGTCGCCACCAGTGTATGAGATTATGGCTCGCCGCAGGCTCATGTCTATCTCTCCTCTGGGTGTGGTCTCTGCCAGTGTTTGAGATCTAGCCCATAGCAGGCTCTTGTCTTTTCTGGTTCTTGTCCAAAATTCAAAGAATAAAAAACAAGACGAAATGGCCTCTCATGTATGGCCATTGGAAGATTGAGAGCTTTGGGTTAACTAATCTGATTGTTCAATGTATCTCTTATTGCGTGTTCAATTTATCTCTTTTTGGGTTATTCCTCTTTCTTCATCCAACCCATGCTCCACAACAGTGGTCTGCAACCTGCAGCTATCCAGATGTTTTAAACGATCACCTGGATGATCCCTCATCATTGATTATTCTGGCCAAGGATGATGGGAGGTCCAGTCCAAAACATCTGTAGAACCAAAGGTTGCAGACCCCATTTCTAGGGATAGCATGTGTTTCTCATTGAGTCTGATTTTTACCCTTCAGGTCGTAATGAAAATAAAACTGATGCGCTACAGTGGAGAATGACCCTTCAAAAGGTTCCACTGCAGGCGCAAAAATGGGGTCTGCATGCATGTGGATGCCACGGGGTAGTGCGGGGTGACAGTCGGATCATTCTGGTATGGAGTGGGTAAGTAGCGCTCCTGATGGGAAGGGTCCAGAAGAGGCTGCAAACAACTCTGCTCCTCATGTGTCCTTAGGGACCTCCATAGTCATCCCATACAAGTCTTATCGCATGTGCGTCTAACTGGCTCAGACTGCTAGAGTGACACTTTGTGTCAATAATAATATCTAAATGGGACCGGGGTGGACAGAGGTGATAAACTGGCCTGGGTTGCCAGTTTGGTGTGGTAAGTGGGGGCTTGCATTTAAATAAAAATGGGGAGGTTTGGCTTGACAGACAGTAAATGGGCTTTCAGGCCCTTTGGCATACTCTAGGGCTATAAGCTAAGATGGTTGTCACTATGATTCACCCTATGTATGTCCACCTGTGAAGGAAAGGTGAATGAGTGCAAGGTGGCCCTTTTCTAGGGCAGTTCGATGCAGGATTGCCAAGCTTATTCTAATTCACTCTTCACAGCAATCATGTGTAATGAAGACCTCTTCCTGGTTCTAGGGACCAGCACGGTGGTGACTCAGGGTGTTGGTGCCACTCCAAGCCAGTGGATGTTGGAATCTCTGGCGGTGTGGAGAGGTTCCTCTGATCACCCACCTTTGTCCCTGTCGCATGGATTCTCTCAATCCCACCCGTCCACTAGGGCAGACTATCCCAAAATGTTGTACCCCTGCCTAAACCCCACGTGAGACCTTGCACAGCAATACGTGTACACTTCCTTTCCAAGTTGAGAGAGCCTGGCGCTCTCCCTGAGCTGACCGAAAACTCTTAACAAAGAGCACTTTCCCTTTAAAAGAAAACTACTTCCATGGAATTTAAGGCGGTAGTATGTGTTTAGAAAAAGTTACAGATTCACACCACATATCAAGGAAGTTGGCGGGATCCGTGCTGAATGTTGCAGCCTGAGGATACAATGTTGCTAATCTGCAACTTTCAGAATTCAAAAAGCTTGTTGGCATAAACTAAGTTAAAGAGGCTTTGGGGCTCATTATAACTTTGCCGGCGTGGTAATAACATGCCAGTAATTAAGTTTACCGGCACGTTACCGCACAGGCAAAGTACACTTTTGCTGGTGGGCTCCCGATTTATCTCCAGAAATGGGATGGAGGTAAGTCAGGTGCCTTACCGGCAAGAATCACTGTGATTACCTGTGCAGGTAATACCAGCAAATCCCCCCATGGAGTTCAAATGGGACTTCATGGCATGGGGATTTACAACAGTTGCCAGCATTCATAATCCGGCGCTAATTCCACCGGACCGAGTGCAGGTAACAGTAGTACAGTTTGCCGATATACTGGCGGTATTACCGCCAAGATACCAGCAAACTCATATGGAGGCCCCTTGCTCGTTAACAGATAATCATGCCCGAGAAACAATGGGCCTCATTACAGTTTTGGTGGTATCCCGCCGGTAAATCCGACAATATGCCACCAAAATGGTAATAGTGTTTCTGCCACTTGGAATGCCAGCAGTTACGCCATATTCCAAGTAGTGGAGACGCCAGTAAATCCCCATTCCATGGAGTCCCATAGGGCATTTTGTTGCCGGTGGGAGCAAGGTTTACCTCCAGCTGTTAGCTGGAGGTAAATCAGTGCCCCTACCGGCAAACCTGTGTCATGCTGGTGCGGTTAAAGTCCAGTCCTGCTGACTCTGCCTACTGGCAACCCCCGTCAGTCCTTGCCTCCACTAGACGGGTACCTGACTAACTACCTAATTACTAGGGAACGGCGGCGGGGCATATGGAGGAAAGGGGACTATGGACTACGAGTACAGAAGTCACTCCGGTGGATACATTTTTCTTACTCTTATGTCCCGTCCCCTTGCCTCCACACTTATGGGAGATTACAAAGCAAGAATCCCCCCGAGTGTCAGGCAGCTAAAGTTTAAGCAAAGAGATTATGCTGCACCGACTGACGGAACCCAGAACCTGATCTGGATGCCGTGTCCATACAGTAGTGTTTGCAAAAAGCCCACATGGCTGCCTTTCCGATTACTTCCCAAGGAATGTTTCTCTGAAATGCCAATGCAGTGTCTTTAGATCGAACTGCATGAGCATGCAAGCCTTTAGGGATGGTTTTGTTTTACAATGTGTATGCTTCTGCAATACAGTAGATGATCAATCGCGCTATGGAGGCTTTTGATGCTCGACTGCCAGCCTATTGGCTGACAATGGCACAGGTCAGCTGTCAGACTTTCTGTATTGCTTAGAGCGCTCTATATCGAATTTAAGTGTATTATCAGTCTGTAATTCATAGTCTGAACACACAGTTTAGCCTAGACAGCACCAGGAAGTAAGGAAGATTAAAATCAGCCAGGGTTAGTCCAGGTTGTTAAAGGGAAATTGTCTTTTGTGCTGTCCAAAAAGTGCTCCTGTCCCGTCCCCCAAGACAGACAGGTCAACTAGCACGTAAAAGAAACTTAGGTTGAGCGTGCTAGAAATAGGCTTGGCCCCACCCCAGTTTCACTGGGGGACAACAGCCAATCCAAGCCCTCATCCAATTACAAGCCACAAGCGCAGACCCTCACTGTAGGTAACACAGAATAAGAGTACCAAGCGCCAGTTGCTTTATGTGGGCTGTAGGGTCAGGAGGCTTCCGTTTCAGGAAGGTCGAGATTGGAGAGCAATGCAAGAGGCAGAGGCTAAGGAGACAGAAGAGAGTGGAGGGATGTCAGCAGCAGAGAGCAGGAGTAGATGGTGTGAGCTAAGAGGATCAAGGAGGATGTCGTAGCAAAGGGTGAAAGAGGACAGAAGGATATGGTCGGAGTTAAGAAGGTGAAACAGGGCAAAATGTAGATGGGACAGAGGGCAAGAGGCATCGGTGAGAGCTGAGTGATATTGTAGGTGGTAACATCAGAAAGACAACAGTTGTAGAAGGAGTTGATAACATCAGGATCCACAAGTGGAAGTCAAAAGGAGGTGATGGGAATCAGGGTGCAGGAGGAGGCGTTGAAACCCAGGTAAAGGGGAGGCGATAACGTCAGAGGTGCAAAGGGACACAGAGGAGGTCATATCAGGGGGGAGATAGTGAGACTGAGGAGTTGGAGGGAGTATTACCATAAAATGTAGGTGTTACTGGCAGTGGTAGCGAAGCTGGTATGGAGGAGATAAGAGCCTAACGCCAGGTGGGGAAAGGGACTCCTTTGTAGGAGCAAGCTCCCAGAAGAGGAGGCGTCTTAGGGGGTAACAACATTGGGCAGAGAAACGAGAGCGGACCAGTCAGTAACATCCCTAGAGGAAGAAGAGGTAGGCCCATCAGGAGGGAAAGAGTACGAGCCACTATTACCTTCATGATGATTCAGGCATTCTAAGTCCATAGAACTCTGATATTGACATCCCCTTAAGTATAGGAATTAGGCAATTTGATCGTTAAAAATTGCTCCCCATGTTCAGTATATTTAGGCTTTGGGGATTGCAGGGGTGTTCCCCGCTTCCTCAACATTGGAGACGGGGGACCGGAGAAAAAGGAAAAAGGGACCATGCAGCGTCGATTCGACACGCGTTAGAGGGACATATCTGACACCACAGGGGCAGCAGGGGAAGCAGCGGCGAGCAAGCAGATAAGTAAGGGGAGGTGGTGGGGGTGGTGTAAGGCACAATTTGCTTTGCTTGGCAGAATTACAAAGCGATTTGCAGCGAAATTGACTATGGTCCACAATGTACAGTATTGTCATTATTCTACTGCTTGGCATAAAAAAAACTACCTAACTGGCGGGTGGGCTGCAGGATTCAGTTACTTAACGGGACCAATATAGGTAACTGCTGATTGTAAATTCAGAAGCGGTGGAGTGCAGCAATCTTAGAGCAGAGTTTCAGCCTTGCCTGCAGCAGGAGCAGATTCCTGAATAAATTGTGAAGGCCGGACAGCTATGGACTAAGATTACATTTATCACCATTAAGTTCATATTTCACTTCTGATGATTTGCGTAGGTGTCTTCTTTTTGCAACAAAGGATTGCTGAGAATGGTCCCATTTTTTACGGGTTTGTTGAGCTCTTTCAGCAGTTTTTCAGCCACATGAGAGTGTTTTAAAAGAAGGGTAGGGAACAAGAAGGAAATTTAAAGTGGTTGTTGATTGTGTGCAAGCTAGATGTGAAACAACTTGTACAGAGTGATTGTGTGCGGTTTGACCACTTCTTCAAGTAAATCTAGTTGAGTTAATGAATGGCAAAAGCCTAGTCACCTCTAAAGATCCATTGAGATTCTGTTAGTTGGCAGGTGGTAAAGCTTAGGTTTAGGCTCCTGACACCGTGGTATTTGAATGCAACTCCGATAGTTCTGTCCTGGGATCTTTGCAGTTTACTTAGCAGGCTATTTTGGAAGCCATATATATATATGTCGTCAAGGCTGTGAAGAGAAGTGACCATTGTAGACCAAGCGGATTTAATGCACTCTTGGATGCTGCATTTGGTTGAAGTGTGAAGGAAAGATCGTAGTTGAAAATCACGCATGGGTTACATGCTTTTGTGGATGTAGTAGGTTTCCTCTAAATAATTTGATCTACTTATTTTTACAGTTTTTGACTGCAAAATTAGGGGAGACCACCTCCCACCCCCCTCACCTGCTCCCATTTCTGCATACCTACCCCAAACCTACCATACACCTGTTTTGCGGTAACAAAAAAGTAACAAATGCAGCAAAATGTGGTTAAGCCAAACAGTTGGTAAAAAAGGTGTGACATACCACTTTTGGAACCCAGTGAATCTGGCCGCGCTAAAGAGACACTGGGCCTATGTATAACAGCTCCATTTTATGAGCTTTGAGGCAAATCCAGTTTTCCGGCATCCAACTCCGGGTCTTCTGCGGTGTCCCCAATGGCTCCATCCTCACACCATTCCTTTTTAACCTTTACATGGGGGCTCTGGACACTCTCCTCAAAGATCCCAATATAGCCATCCACCAATATGCAGACGATACTCAGTTGTACATGAGAGTAAATAGCGCAAAAAGTAAAAAGGTGATTATCCATACAACCATCCTGTATTAGGTCTGTAGTCTTCGTCTCTTTCAGTCCAGTCTGCTGTGACAGACACCTGAATATCCAAGGCCTTAATAGCCCTCAAAACACTTGTGAATGAGGGCGAACTCAGCATTTGAGACATTTTGGGACACAGTATCATGTGAGGTATCCAATCCACGTAGGTCTGCAATGATCATCAGGATTATCCTTCACAAAACTCTCACAAGCCCTGGAGTAATGTACTTCCCTGTCACCAACATTGCAGTTGTCCTCTGTTTAGCAAGGTATCCACCTTCCTGCGTGATCTCAACTCTGCATTTTCCATCTCGAAGCCCAAAGGCCTCCAAGATACCTCTGGCATCTTGCACTTTTAAATAACTCTGGTTCCAGGGGCTGGACTTTTCTGTGAAAGTGCTAGACCCTATGGAGTTGGCCTAACAGCAGAGCCAAGTGTAAGCCTAATTATGCAGATGGCTGCATTTCTGCAGATGTGAGCATGGGTGCTGGACTTTGTGTTGTCACTGGTGAAGGAGGGATGCAGTATCCACTATCCCTGCTTTTTCTGTCAATTCTCGTAGGCAAGTGGTTTCTCCATCTGTTTGATGCTTTTATTTGGAGTCGGTCTTGCTAAACCTAATTGATAACTACTGATGTTTTAAATTAAAGCTTTTCTTTGATGCTTTTAAGTGCACTACTTACACAGCATCTATCTTCCCAATCCCTGTAACCAATTGAACCTTCATGAATATTGTATTCTATGTCAATTGCAGAGGTACATGTATCATCTTCTTGTTGAGTGATGGAGACTTGCTTCTTTACCCAGTGTAGGACGCTTTGGCTAATAACCAAAAGCTATTTCACATTCCATTCTGCCTGAAACTCTTTGTCGTCGTTGTATGGCTTATGATCACATGTGTACTAGCTTATCAAACCTGAACAACCAGCAATCTAAAGGGTATTGTTTCATGGACAGACACCATCTTGTGTATTCTAATGAAAGTTCTCAACATGTCTTCTTTGCAGATGTTCCACACAGAGGATTACGAGCTCCTGGTGCTGCAGCACAACTGTTGTCCCTATTGCCGGAGGCCAATTGATGAGTCTAGCCAATGAGAGGTGCCATGCTGTAAAATAAACTGAAGTCACCAATGTGTTTACCTCAACGATAAAGATCCATGGTACAGATGCTGACATCACCCTTTCTGTTTGAGTTTCATGGCAGCCATGTTGTTTAACTACTCCATTACACATCTGGATCCCACACTGTACTGCGCCATAGAGTTGCCAACTTATCATGGCATGAGGAAAAGGCACATCTAAACCATCCAACCCTATACATATGTGTCGCAGTTGAGTACCAGTATCGTTCTACAACCTCACTCTGTTGTAGAATGCCAACAAACAGGATGTGCCATCACTGTGGAACAATTAAGTCTTTGAAGCTGTTTGGAGTTCGTGGAATCGAAGTGTGGACAAAATAACAGGACAACTTCAGTGGTCTGTACCTAGGAGAGAAAAAGGGAACATAAAAGATGTAAACAAATGCAATATGTGTTCAATGATAAAAAATAATATTTTTAAGAACATTTTATTCTGACAACCTGTATTTATATCCTTTTTCATGTTTATTTTTATGGGGAAAAACACATGGATAAACATTTAAATGTACATATATTTTCTAATTCATTTCATATAGCAGTGGCGTTTGAGTTATGCTAAATATCACACAAAAATACTTCAATTAAAAGATGATTTAACTTTAAGTGTCTGCTTTTATCACCTTGTGTACCCTGTTTTATATTTCATGAAACAAATCTTACAGCTTATGAAGGCACGGTGCAGCCTTGGTTGGACATCATGAAGTACTGCATGTATTTCATTCAATAGATTTTTTTTTTCAAATATATATTCAGCTCTGTTGTTTCTTTAGCTAACCTGTGCCTTCCTGTTAAAAGGTAACCTAGATTGTCTCCAATGTGCAAATGCAAAGTGGATGCCTACTTTTTTTCTCTCAAGGTCTTCAATTGGAATTTCAGGGCTGTCATTTTTTTCTTGTAATTTATTAATTCAATGGATTGCATGCATTCTCCCACAGATTTTTCATCTTGATCGATATCCATACAGCTACAACTTTCTCCAAAATGTTAACAGGGAGCGTAGTGCAGCTCAACCTCATCTCTCAACTCCCTCGTGTTCAGCCACTCCTCGACTCTCGGCGTGACGTGGATCGCCATACTTAAAGGATGCCCTACGCCCCTCTACCATATTTTCACACGCTCAGCATGATACTCGGACACGGTTTGATCTTTTCAATTGGCTTTTACAACTTGAATATCCTTAGTAAGCCAAAATGTCTTGCCTAAGCCTTGAGTTCGACCTCTGGAATGAAACCTGCATCAGCAGCGACATCACCCACCATCCGCGACCATCTTAGGCCACCCCAAGATTGTGCTCCCGTCTGAGCTTTTGTGAGAGCGAGGCTATGTGCCCGAATCTAGATAAGATTTCTTCAACTCGATGCAGTCTATTTTCGACAACGAGGGTGATCCAATCTCTTTTGGGATGGAGGCAGTAGTTGGCGCAACCATGGATAGATCTGATTTTATGGCGAACCAAGCAGGCTTACTGGAGTTGGCAGAGGGCCAGCACCACACGAGTGGTCTAGACAACATGTCCCTCGACATAGTTTCATGAGGCAGCCCTGTTTACGCACTGTGATGAACCCTCGGATGCCGTCCCTTCTCCCATAGCGGGAACCTCGTTGCATGGGTCCAAGGAGGTGAGGCCACTACCCGATAGTCCCCACGAGGATGGTACTCAGCAGGAGGATATCATGTGGAGGGATCCCCCTTATGGGACCAGGGACGACTCTTCGGGGAGAACTCGGTATGTCTATAATACATGCCAACTTCCCTCACCTTCATTCCCTGGTCACAGAACACCAGTACCCCACATTTCCATGTTCTTGTGTAGAGAAGATAGGCCAACCCATATAAGAACCACTGAGACAAGAGTAGGGACTACTTGCCTGAGGAATGCTGGAAAACGGGGACGAGGAAGAGTCCAGCGAACCCAATGGAGAGTGATCATATTCATACTGAGACGAGAGTGATGTGCGGAGCGAGGAAGAGCGCCCTGCAATACCAAAGTGAGCAAACTTGTCTATACGGACATTGTGGGAGAATAAAAACTAAGGAGGGCCTCCTGATGGGGTCAAACCTTTCCTGGATGAACTGCGAGAGTTAGCATATCATGGCTGGGGTAATCAAACCAGACCAAAGAGGGGATGTTAAAGTACTATCACAAAACAATGGCCAACACCACACTCAAGTAAAAACTGGAGAAAAGATTGCACAATGTATCCTCGAAAATACCCTATATTTGAGACGGATACCACTGAAAGAGGAACCAAAGGTTTTGGGGAGGCTGGCCAAAGCCCTGAATCCATACCTGATATATATAAAAGAGAGAGTGTAGTTGTGGACACTGAAGTAATCCCTGATTTGGCATTTGCTCAATGCAATGATCCTTTCCTGACTGAAACATTCCTTAAAGCTATAACAGAACAGGAGGAAGGTAGCGGGAAGGAAGGTCAATTTCTTTCCCCAGACAGGGTTTGTTGTTTACAGGAGATACTAGAAGTGACGAATAACCCAGATAAATAGTTGTTTCGAGAAGCAATCGGAGAGTGTGGCTAGAAATAGCTCATGACCACCACACGTCTGGACATTTGGCTATTGCTAAAACACCGGGACAGGAGGTGAGTCGATTTTATTGGCCGGGGGTATACACTTATATTAAAAACTTCATATCGATTTGTACCTTATGTCACATAATCACCCACCAGCTCCCTTACAGCTCCTACCTGTTATAGATGCCCATGTTTCCACATAGGGATGTATATTGTAGTCCTCTTGTAACAATCCAAGATGGGAAACGGGTATATTCTAGTAATACTGGACTATGCCACTTGCTTTCCAGAGGCGTTCCCTATGCATAGTAATACCTTTGCAAGAGATCCTCAAACATCTTATACCTTTCCTATCCCAGTGAGGTTCCCAATGGAACCTTTGACTGAACAGGGAACAATTTCATTAGCAAAATCATGGCTCAACTCATATAGATATTGTAAATTAAGACCTTGAGAACCTCTGAGTATCATCCTCAAATGTCTGGTAGAACCTTTTACATGACCCTTAAGAGCATGTTAACAAAACTAGTTGCTGCTGAAACTGGGATATGATGGTTCCCTGCGACCTGTTCGCGATCAGAATGCCCCCCCCCCCCAATCTTCCCTAGGATTTTCACCATTTGAACTCTTGTGCAGTTAGGACCCCAGGGATGTCCTAGACATGCTACGAGAAACATGGGAAGAACCTATTAATGGGTATAGTTCATGAGAATCTGAGTGAAGCCCAAGAATATCAGAAAACCCATCTTGACAGGAAAGCTGTGACCCAGTCTTTTTCTATCGGACAGAAAGTGATGGTATTGCTAACCACCTCCTTTTTTTAAAATTGAAATATTTTTTATTAATAAAGACAAAATATTATAAACTAAGTTAACATATTTTGTGTGAATACATAGTTCAATAAATAACAATTAGTTAAAAATGGATGATAAATAAAAACTTGAAGTAATATTCAATGCAAGGTAAATGTTGAATACAAAATATAAATTTTGAAGAATTTCAAGCACTGATAAACAAGGGGGAAGACCTAAAACAAGCACACAAACAATATACAGGAGGAGAGGAAAGGGGAGGCAGGGGGAGAGTTATGAATTCTAAATAATTATATATTGCAATTCAAATATTGTAAGAATCTATTCCGTTTTTTATTGAAATTATGTAAAGAATCATTCATAGATGCATGACAACGTTCTATTCTATGTGTTGAACATATTGAGTTCCACCATAAATTGTAAGAAGGGTTGGAAGCATTTTTCAATTACTAGAAATATTATGAAAAGCAGTCATGACAAACCCGGTTAAACAGATGCGTATAATCAGATTGACTAATAATAGTATTGAGATTAAAGTGCCAATCATTAAATTTGTTAATGTTAAGGGTTCTGAAAATGAAAAAAAAAATGTGTAACTGATTCCAAACTTTAGACCAAAATGAATGAACCAGATGGCAATAAAAAATAAATCATGTGTGTAAAATCAGCATTTGTGCAATTGCAAGACCAGGATCTATTGGATGCAATACGTTGAGGGGTGAGAAAGGCCTTATGTAGAATAAAGAAAAAAGTTTGAGTGAGGTTGGCCGTAGAGGATGTGGAATGACATAAATTCCATAACTTAATCATCACATCTGAAGAAAACTGAAAGTCCCAATCGTTTTCCCACCTCCTAATGATAGTAAAATTAAATGAGTTAGAAGGTAAGGGTTCATTAAGGAAAGAATATAATTTTGTGGCTCTGAACGAGAGATTATTCATTAAGAAATGTAAGAAAGGAGATGGGATTTTCTGTTTAAAGGAGGGGAGGCGTTTAGTAATTGATTTGATTAAGGAGGTATGAAAAGGGAGATCAGATGTGGGGACATTATATTTTCCATAAATATTCATAAAAGGAATTACATTACCATTTTGGAATAGTTGATTAGTAAATTTAATACCTCAGGTATACCATCTGTGGATGGTTGTAATATTAGATTTAGAAGAGTTTTGTTTATTAAACCATAAGAATGTATCATTAAGTTTAATTTTATTGAAAGAGTTATCTGGTAGTTTATTCCATATAATTTTGAGAATGTTGGGTATGAGCTAGAATATCAAAAAACAGTCTCGAGTTAGATGATGTATACCTTCCTTTAATGAATCCTGATTGGTCTCTGTGGATGAGATTTGGAAGAAAGGTTTCTAGGCGTTGGCGAGAATCTTGGCATAAATCTTCGAATCTGAATTAATGAGTGAAATGGGGCAATCATTTTTAACATTTGAGGGGTCTTTATCTGGCTTGGGAAATAGCATAAGGAGAGCTTCACTAAAAGATCCTGGACATTGTCCTTCCTACACTAATATAGTGGGAAAATTATTCTAAAAGTTTAATGGCAATAGAATTGACAAAGGTTTTGTCAAATTCAACCGGGAAACCATCTGATCCAGGAGCTTCATTAGGGTCAAGATCGTTAACGGCATGTTTAATTTCAGTAATAGTAATAGGTGAACTAAGAGAGGAAGTGTCCATCAGGTTTTTTGTTTCGCTTTTTCATATGGTTTGGAAAAAATAACTAATGTTGTCAGAATTAATGTAAGAATCATTTGAATACAATTTAGAATGAAAGTGAATACAGACATCATTAATTTCTTTAGGATTAGATAACCTAGTAACATCGGGAGATGTAATATGAGTAATAATCGTTTTTTCTCTTTTTTTTCTTAAGATCTGAAGCTAGCATTTTGCCAGCTTTATTAGTTATTATAAATTTTAGTTTTTGATCGAAGGACAGAGTTGGCAGCGTCTGTATACGTTTTATTGAAATCTATGCGCTCCTTAATGAGTATTGTTAGCGTATTTGGTTCTTGCTAAGTATAATATGATTTTTCAAGGTTTTTATTGACTTTAAAGAAGAATTGTGAGCGTGTTCTGCCTGCTTTTTTTCTTAGCAACATATTGTATAATAAAGCCCTGCAAGGAGGCTTTAAATGCGTCCCAATTGTTGTGAATAGAGGTATTTTGAGGATGGTTATTAAGGAAGAATTCACTGATAAATATGTTTTTTTTTTCAATAAAGGTTTGGTCTTTTAGCAAAAAGGTATTACATTTCCATCTTGGTGGGAGTTTGTTAGAGGGGGACCCTTCAAGTTCAGAGGAAACAATAGAATGATCAGATGTAGTTATTGGATTCATCTCAGAATTTAAAGTAGAAGGAGAGAGCGATGAATTAACAAAGATAGTCTAGTCTTGAAAAGGAATAATGAGGTGGAGAGTAGAAAGAAAAATCAGTCGTTTCAGGATGACAGAAATGCCAAGTGTCTAGGAAGTTTAGATTTTGTATCAAATTTAAGAATGAATTACGAGATTTGGAGTTTACGTAATTTGAATTTGATTTTCGGTCTCGAGCATAATCAACAATTTGGTTAATTTCTCCACAGAAGATAAGAGTATCATATGGTTTTAGCGATAGTTTAGAGAGTAATAGAGACCAAAAGGGAGGGGTTGGAGCATTCAGGCCATATACATTGACAATGGCCACATGGATATTATTAATAATACATTCAATTAAAATCCATCTACCTTCTGAATCTTTTTCTATGTTGATTGAGGTCAAATTCAGACGTTTGTTAATTAATACAGATACTACAGATTTTTTATCTACATCATTGGCAAATAAAGTATGGCTAGTCCACGTGGCTTTGATCTTAAGATTTTCAGCATCAGAACTTAAATGGGTTTCTTGCAAACAAATAATATCCGATTTCTGTTTATACAGTAAAGAAATAGTTTTGCTTTGTTTAATAGGATGTCCCAATCCCTTAACATTCCAAGTACTAATTTTAATTGACATCTGGAGTTAATAAAATGACGATATCAGATAGAATTAGAGATCATGTAATAAAATCACTGAATAAATTATGTACAGACAAAATTAGGTGGAACAAAAGTGCAATGGGATAAATGCAATCAAAATGATTAATGAATGAGGGAAATATAGGGAAGAACATAAGGAAGGAATGACAACATGATATGAAAATGAATGAGAGAAGTCAGTGAATGTTATGTAGTAACAAATAAAAAGAGTTGATGTTGTAAAGAACAAAAGAAGAAAACAAAAAGAATAAAAATCTCATAGAGGATGTTGGGAGGGAAGATGGAAAAAACATAACCGAGAGAGATGGAGCAAGAGACAGAATTAAGATAGAAAATAGGCAAGTTATATCAAAAGATGTTGACACTTATGAGGAAAATATATGAATTAAGTCTAGACAAGAGATACGAATAGCCTATTGATTCAATCATGAGTTATGGGACATAAAGAAGTACAAGACATCAGTGATCAAGTAGAGAATGCCGGTTCTGGATTTTTGATTGGAGATCTAGATTTGTCCCTCTGTGACTTGACGTGGATGGTATTTCTTTAAAGGGATGGAGGGATGGATGATGTTGACCTACTTCGTTTAGGAGTAAATTTGATATGTTGCCATTTAGGACTTTTAAAAGTCACATTTGAAGTAAGAGATTTTGTTAAGGAATTACGATCAGTTTGAGAAGGAGATTCGGAGTAGTTTGTAAAGCTTGGAGAAGATCATATAGGTCGTCAGGATTTGTAAATTCTTTAGTTGGACCATCAGGAATGGTGATAATTGTGGGATGTATTTACCCATGCATCCGAGCCATACCTCAAAACTGTGCAGTACTGACATGGAAAACTCATGATGGCCAGAGCTTCCCAGAAAATGCACAGGGAAATGCATGAAGAATAGGCTGCCACTCATTTTTGCCGATGTTATAGGCACAGAAGGACACTGCCTAAAACCACCATTGGACTACCCGCACAGTAGTCTGAAACCATTGGGAGTGGCAATGCTGATTGCCAAAAGCAAACCCATAACTGTTGGGAATTCATTTTCTTAAATCCCAAAAATGGGTGCAGTACCAGTACTCACCACTATCCAAAAGCCGGCGTTTTAAAACCACTCTGTTTCCCTGAAGGCAAGTCAAAATGCCTATTTTCAAACATTGCAATATGTGCAAAATATTTACTGAACACCAGCAGACATTTGGCAGAATGGAGTTTTGTGTGCCTACAAAATCTGGGAAATGAAGAGCCCAAAACAATGCTTATAACAAAACTGCTATGGAGTCAGCAGTTTAAGTTGCATTGGACTGAAAGACACTACAAATCTAAATGTTCAAATTGACTGAGTGACCTACTTTTGAGTGTCACATAGGTTGTAACTGTTTAAATGTCATAGTTTTAAACTTAGAATCAGCCTTCTAGCTGCATATGTGAAAATGTTTAGTTTTATTTGAATGCAGAAACTGGGGAACAAAAAGTGACATTTTATCTGAAACCCGGCTTAAGGAACTGAATTCTGCCTGGCAACTACCCCCATCAGGAGTGAAATTTGAGTCACCACTGTGTTCCCAGGCCAACCTTCCTTTTGCTGCCCACACTAAGGATATGCCATCTATCTGATAATTGAATTATCTGTGCTCTGCAAGAGAGTGAACAAAGCCCTCTTCACTCAGGCAAAGGTTTTTATTACCGCAGTCGTAAATTGTAGCTTCCTCTTGGCAGGAGCTGGGAGGAGCACTGCCTGTGAGAGCAAGCTGGCTTGGCAGAAACTGGAAAGACTGGTTTCTATACCATGTGACCTGGGAAACCACACCCCTTTGGAGCCAGAACATAACTTTAAAAAGATGAATAACTCATAGAGCGGACATGTGAAAATTTTATAAATGATACCATAATTCTTGTGATTTTTCTGCCCACATTTTAAGAGGTTTTTCGACCCGGTGGCGTGTTCAGGGGGGTGTCAGCGGAAAAGTGGATATAACTCTAAATGTATGCATGTTAAAAATCTGAAACTTCATCAGTTAATGTCCCTACTCCCTGCACACATGTATGTAAAGTTGGGTCCATGTCAGAAATTGCAAAATCAGTTAAAAAGTGAAATATGTGCCAGTTCTGAATGCAAGCTCCCAGGAAGAGCAGAGTTTGAACAGGGTATACCTCCTGTAATGCATGATGGGTGCATATGATTTTAAAACAATATGTACCTCTGCAAATATGTATTTGTTTCAAATCTAGATTTGTGTGTAAGTTGACAGGAGGAGTGGACTCTCTGCAGGCTGTAAAATGACATCACTCTGACTCACAGTTCATTCCCCAATCAAATGATAAATGGAAGTTTGACCAATTAGAAGCTGAGAGAGAGGTAGGGTCAGTGATGCTAGAACACACCCACATTCTAAACACATAAAAGCAGACAGACAGGACAGATAGGGTTCCAAATCCATTTGCAGCGGGACGCTCTGCCGGAAAAATCCATACTTACCTCCATCAACCTCCAGAAAGCCAAACTAGAGACTTCAATCTATCCAGAACTAAGAGACCAGACCAGAGAGAAAGCAGTGCTGTGCCCAGAGAGAGACCCGAGCCCAGTCCAAAACCCTGACCAGATCCATGGCGAGGCCCATTTCACTCAAGAATATAGTGTGAGTACCCAGCAGAACTGTGTAGAACCAATCTCTTAGTTTAAATTCATCTAATTCAATCTATTTAACCTAAGTAGAACTGCCTCCTAGCTGTCACCTGTCATTTCTAGTTGCAAGCTGCACTTGTCATTTTGAGCTTTTGAAATTTGCAAACCCAAAAACGACCTTTATTAAATCGCTCATATCTCCGCGACCGTTTGGGCTAGAGACTTGCAATAACTTTTATTTGATAGCTTAGAATCGTCGCATTCCTACCCCTTATAGTTTTACCGCAATCGCGGAACACGCATCCGCGAATTTTACCGCGATTTGCAATTTCTTCACATGTAAAAACTGCTGCTGCTTGCTTTCCATTTGCCAGAAATTCGTTTAACCTGCTAACTATCCCTGCATCATTGCTAGTGTGAGCCTGGACTAATATTAACTAGATACCACTCACCCAGAACCTCTGAAAGGGAATTAAAAAGCATTTCCAGCATATTTCTCATCCATTGCTAGCACATATCAAAGCATTTGGGCCTGTGTTTTCAAAACTCCTATCTGTTTTCTTTAAGCTTGCTGGGGTGAACTGAATCACATTTGATTGCATTTCTGAGAACTGTGTGTTTCCTTCCATTTCCTTGCCTTGCATCAAGGGGGGGGGGGGAATTGCCAGAGAAAAGTGATTACATTGTTTTGTTGAAATCATATTGAGTATTTCTATACTGCATTTCATTCATTCAACCTTGCATCCATTTGAACTCCATAAAGCATTTTGTACCACCTTCTTCTTTTGTTCCTATTTACCAGTGTGCTACCTTATCCATTTCATGTCAACTCATTAGTGATTATAAGAAGTGTGCTAGTGCCAGATTCTCCGTTGTTGATCTTTATCATATCAGATTAAGTGTGCTATTCAATTATTAATTTATTATAAGGTGTCATATATATATCTATTGTTTAAATTATCAAATAAACCTTTTAAACTTGCAAAACAGAACTACTTCTTGGCTCAGTGGGGTCAGGGGGATTCCAAGAGAGGGGTGTTATATAGGGGTAGTCATCCAGAACGCATGAACTGGACCTAAAGATATATCAATAAGGGTTTTCATTCAGTATTATAGACTAGGCGTTGACTTAGCTGTAGTGTGGAATTGAATCCTCTTACATAATCATCCTCGCCGGATCAAGGAGGCCAAATCTGATGTTTAGAGACTTGAGCGCAGGTCTCATGTCTAGAAATCTCTTCCTTTTTGCCTGTGTCGCACTTGAAAAGTCAGGGGAGATGAAGATTTTTTTTGTTTTGGAATAAAATAGGAGAGTTCTTAAGTGCTGCTTGAAGGATATGCCTCGTTTGTTGATATCGAAAGGAAGCAAGCTATAATTGGTCTTGGTGAAGCATCAGATTTAGCAAACCTAGGTCTAATTCTATGGGCACTTTGGATTTCCAATGAGGGTGAAAAGGTGATTCCAAGAGTGGAAGGAATCCAGTTGATTAGGAAATTGATGGGGGCATCCCCTTCAGATTTTTCTGGAATGCCATAAAAGTGAAGATTATCTCTGCGATTCCTATCTTCCAATTCCGTAATTTCTCCTTCTGCGATTCCTATCTTCCAATTCCGTAATTTCTCCCAACTGTAATATTTTGGTTTGCATGCATTCTAGGCCTTCAATCCTATCCTCGGCCGAGCTGATTCTTTCTTCGGCTTCATCAAGCCTACCCGTGAATAGTGTTATATCATTCTTGAATAGTTCATTTTGTATAGAAGAGGAGCGTGAATCTAATGAAGAAATCGAGGTGTGAATGGTGACAAGCTCATGCAAAACAATGTCCATACACGAGTTAATGGAAGAGCCCTCTGTTTTCCACATTGTTAGATAATTAAGGTAGAGATGGCTGCAAACGTGAAAAGGTACAGGTCAGAAGATGATGAAGTTGTAGGAGTCACTAATTGGGTATTATGTTTCTAATGCACAAAAATCTCAAGCAGTAGTAGGGGTAACGTAACCCGTTTTGCTCTAAACAGAACAATAAACTTAAGGTGAATTGCAGCACCAGTTATATAGTAAGCATAAATAATATAGAGGTATTATGTACGTTTCAAACTTAGTATGATGCACAAATAAGCTGCGTAGGTGTGACTTCTGTTAGTATAGCAAAAAGTATACAGATCTACATGCAGCTGTATTACTTACTACTTTTGAATAATGACGATGCAGTTGTCCTCAGAAAAATATAATGAACACTTGCAACAGGTCAAAATTGATTTGTATTTGATTCTGCCATGGACTGTGTAACAGAGCCTGTTTCCCATAAAACATTAAATAACTTTGTGAGATGGAGTGTGAGCTCCTTGCAAAAGGTTTTATAAAACTTATTTGTAAACCCGTCTGGGCCTGGGGCTTTGCCAAGGGGGAGCGATTTGATAGCTGATTCGACTTCCTCTGCGGATATTGGGTCTTCCAAAGGCTCCTGTAAAGCTAGTGGCAGCTGTGTGAGGTTTGCTTTTATTATGAAATCATTGGCGATTTGTAGGTCCACCCGATGCAGGGCCGTAGTTTCCCCAAGAATTCCTCAACAATACGGCGTTTACCCTCTTCGGAGGAGGTGCCTTTGCCTTTCTTATCACGTAGGTAGTCTATCCTATTTTGTTTTGCCTGTTTCCCCAACTTGGCTGCTAACAATTTATTAGCCTTGTTTCCCTTTGTGTAATAAAATTTCTTAGTACGCATCATGCAGTAGGCCGCCCTCCCCATATGATGTGCCTCAAGCGCTTTCTTGGGCATCCGCAGGTCTCTGTGCGCGCCGTGAGGGTTTCTTCTTGTGTACATCCTCCAATCTACGAGCTTCACTCTCTAAGTGTTACTGCAGTAATCTCCTGGCCCTCCCCCGCTGTGCGGCCTGCTCCATAAAATACATCCTGATCACTGCCTTACTTGCATCTCAGATCGTGCCCCAGCTCACATCGCCAGTATCATTCTCCTTGTAGTACAGTTCATGGATTCTTTTATATGGGCACAGATCACTGGGTCATCTAGTAGGAAATCATTTAGTCTCCAGGGGGGTCTCAGAGGAGGGGTATCTCGAAGAGGGGCTATTGTCAATAAAACAGGGGAGTGGTCTGAGAGTGCCTCAGGGAGTATATCTACATCTAAAACCATCTGTATGAGCGAGTCTGAGATAAAAAAACATGTCCAGCCTGGAGAATCCCCCATGGACTGCTGAGAAGTATGTATAGTTCCTCTCATCTTGATGACAGTACCTCCACACTTCTATTAAAGAGCGTTCCTTCAACAGTGCGGTGAGAGCCCTAAAGTTATTCTTGTCATTTAATGTTGGCGGCAAAGTCTTATCAACTAGTGGGTTGATCACTGCATTAAAATCCCAGCCTAAGATCACTTCCCCCTCTACATGGTCGAGTAAGGCTTTAGACAATTTTAATGTCTTGTTTAATGTTTGGGGCATATATAGAAACCAATGTGATTTTACGTCCATCTAACATGGCATTAACCAGAAGGAACCTTCCCTCCACATCCCGAACCACCCCCAGCGTCCTGAGGAAGATACCCTTGCGCACCAGGATGGCAACCCCGCGTTTCTTCAATCCGCTTCAGTTAAAGAATTTGGTGGGATAGAACCTATCATTAAGGCGGAATTCATCAGCCTGTCGTAAATGGGTCTCCTGAAGGAATAGAAATGATGCCTCTAGGGACCCCAATCTATGGAACAGTGCTTTACGTGTCAGGGGGGAGTTCAGACATTAAGGGAGATGCATTTAAAACTCGGGGTTGCCATATTAAAGTCGCTCGGGTTTTCACCTTAGGTAAGCCCCGCTAATGAAGCCGGGGACAGGATACTCCTTCAGACAACTCAATGCAATTCAACCCGTAACTGTTCTGTGGTGAGTGAGAACATAATGCCAGCCCAATGGCTTCAAGTTAAACTTAGAATAATAATGAAAGCAAAAACAGACAAAATAAGGGAAACAAGCTATTTTCACCGTAGATTGTGCTAATCCTAGTCCCAGAACCAACTTTAACCAAATATGAAATATGTCGGGCGCCATCCACTCAGGCGCCCAAGTCTGCAAATGTACGGAAACCTCTATTGCCCTCAAGTAAGGCTGAGCAAGGTGTTCAAAGGCGGTGGAGTACTGCAGACCCCTCAGGTGTACGTTGAGGTGACCCGGGCCCTCCCGGCTACACGACACAGGGCTGAAGACAGGGTGCCCCCAGATGGAGCAGGGGACAGAGAGAAGAGAGGCATGTCCAGGAGCCCCAGATCCTCAGTCTGGTCATAGTAAGTCCGCTTCGTAGAGGAGTATCTGGGCCAGGCGATGACCAGCGAGATGACCAATTCCTCCCAGTGAGGGTCGTTAGTATAGGCCGCGATCAAATCACGTAGCCGCCCAACCTTCCCCCTCCGACGAGACTAGGACTGATGTCTCCTCTGGGGCTTTGCCTACTTCCTCAGGTCCGATTTCCTGATGTGGTTTTGCTTCAGGTTGGGGCCAATGCTGGGTTTTCCTGCGCCAGTCTTTTGGTGGGGGGGTCTAAAGTAGTCCCATTCTGATCTTGAGCATGAAGGCTCGGGCCGTCACCGCCAGGTGCCTCCGACATCAGGCCCCTCGCCTCTTCTTCAGAGGAAATTACATAGTGGTGATTATGGAGGTCGAAGATCAGGTTGCACTGAAACCCCCAACGATAGCGGATCTTCTGAGCCCTCAGCCAGGTTGTTACCCTTTGCAGCTGCCGTCTCCTTGCCAGAGTATAGGGGGCCAGGTCCTGGAAGAGCTGTATCTTTGCACCTTGGAAATCTATTGAATCTGAATTCCTGGCTGCCACCATGATCTCCTGCTTCTGGCAAAAAAAGTGCACTCGAGTGAGCACATATGGTAGCAGAATCCTTTTAAGTTGGGCTGAAGAGTATACCCGATGGGTTCTATCCAGCTTTAAATCTTCAGCTGGCGAAAGATCAAGGAGGGATCTAAACAGTGTTTCGACATATTCAGCTAGTTCCTGGTCGGAGACCTGCCGGGTGATACCTCGAAGGCGCAAATTATTAGGTCTCGACCTATTTTCCAGTTCGGCTTGCTTTGCCCATATATCTTCAAGATGCTCCTCAATGGCCTTCACCCTTTCTGCAAGAACCTCGTTGTCATGTGATTGCTCACAGGTTATGTTTTCCAGGTCATTAACCCTAGCCTCCAGCCCCCCGAGGTGAGAAGTTAGGTCTGCAATAGACTGGGCCAATGAGTCTTTAGAAGTCTTAATTTCCTTTTTGATCTCTTGGGTGATGTCCTGTTTGAAGGACCTAAGCATTCCCTCCAATCCCTCCTTGGACAGAGCCATGTTTGAGTCCAGTTTTGGGGATGGAGCCAGGGGAGCCCCTGCTGTGACTGCGCGTGTGGGAGGTGGATTTGCAGGCTGCGGCGCCAGATAGGCCTGTATGCCGTGTGCTTTCTTCTTAACAACTATTTTGGCATCACTTGGGTAGCTTGCGGGGGCCACCTTATTAGATTCGCAGTGTCGCTGAAGGATCGCGAGGCGGGGGACAGGCAGGGGCCAGTCTCGTGTGGTAATTTAAAATCTACAATTGGGCCCTACAAAGGATAAGTGCTTCATGCACTGTTATGTCCAGGTCTTATTCTTAGAGCCTTGGGAGATCCATCTGAGCCGCTCTTTAGTATTAATAATACTCCCCCAATGGGAGGAGAGACTCCCAGTCAGCACCCCAGGACATTTCAGCACTCACCCAGCAATTATTAATCAGGCCACCGGCATACATGCTTGGACGCCAATTCTCCCCTCCAAGATGGTGCGATCCTTCTCCAAGGCTGCGCTCCGGGCAGAGCCCCACTCGCCAGACCTCCGCCAAACACTGGGGCACGATTGCTCCAGATCCTCAGTGCCTCAGCTCTTCCCCTCCGAGCTCCAGCCCGGTGAGCAGGAGGCCCGAGCGCTGCAGCCCCAGCGGATGTCACAGGCAGCGGGGGCCGAGAGCAAGAACCTCCAGCCTCTACCTGAGCGTCAGACGGCGGGGGGCACTATCCCGCTCGAGCCCGCAGGCCTCGCAGGACACAGCCAGTAGGCATAGGCTGAGTAGTGTGGGTTCCCCCCCTGCTCTTGTCCCTGTTGTCCTATGCCCTGACCCAGAAATGATAATGCACACACAGTTATGTATTGTGGAAAATTTGGTGGCCGTAGGCCTGTTTATTTTATACAAAATTAACGCTACACACTGGTTATGACGACTGTACAATAACCAACGCTTTTTGGGCACCTCGTGTCCAGGGGTTGGGATGCCCACCTTCCTTTCGACTACATTTCGTTGCCCTGCGGCATCCTTTCCTGGACACGTGCCGCCGCCTACGACTTTTTCTTTTACCGTGTACCGAAGAAAAGTACTCGGCGTTCCTGTTCCGGATTTCCTCCTTCCTTTCTTGTTGGGCGGGTTGGGTGGCAAAACGTATCCTTGTCCCCCTTTTCCAGGCCCTGGGAGCTTACCCGAGTGAGGTGAGCTCCTAACCTGGTTGTGTCTTGGCCACGCTTCCTTGGGTTACTTATACCCCTTCCCCCTTTTGTTGTGCTGTTGGGGGCCGGCTTCTTCCTGTCCTCCCCCCTGCTACTTTCACACCTGGTCTTTTCCTGTTTGGCGTTTCCTGGGGAACGCCGAGGGTGGGGGCGCCGCTCTGGCTGCCCCTCCCTTTTTGTTTTCCCGCCGGTTGTCTCCCCCCACCCTGCACCTAACTCCCCAGGCCCTCCATCGTGTTGCACTTCGTGCAGCACGGGGCCTGTGGCATAGGCTGAGTAGTGTGGGTTCCCCCCTGCTCTTGTCCCTGTTGTCCTATGCCCTGACCCAGAAATGATAATGCACACACAGTTATGTATTGTGGAAAATTTGGTGGCCGTAGGCCTGTTTATTTTATACAAAATTAACGCTACACACTGGTTATGACGACTGTACAATAACCAACGCTTTTTGGGCACCTCGTGTCCAGGGGTTGGGATGCCCACCTTCCTTTCGACTACATTTCGTTGCCCTGCGGCATTCTTTCCTGGACACGTGCCGCCACACCTGAGGGGTCGTTTGTCTACACCGCTCAGGTCCCCCCAAAACAGCGACCCTACCGCCACCCTATTTGCAACCTGTGCCGCCAATGCTTGAAAAATGTTGTCCGAAAATCTCCCCAAGCCCTTATTGGACAGGTGTACCCCATCCTGGTGGAACCAGTCGGGGTCGTTCTGTGATAGCCCATGTCTTATAAAATGGAGTCCTGTGCTCCTGCAGAACTTCTCTACTGCTTTGTTCAGTTTTTTCCGTGCCGTCTCAATAGCCTGCCTCTTGTGAGCCCCGTACCAGATTCTGCGGGTTATGATCTCTGACATAAAAATTTCAGTTTTACCCCAGCAATGAGCTATCGCCCTTAGTGATTCACACATGTTGCGCATTAGCTCGCCCCGATTTGTTTTGACCAAGTCGTTTCCCCCGAGGTGGATGACCAAATACTCGGGAGGGTCCCTGAACCCAATCAGATCTGACAGCCTGTCGTGGATGTCCTCCCAATGCATCCCTGGGAGGCCCCACCATGAAGTTATTGTCCGTTTGAAATGCAAACCCTCTCTGTAGTCCTCGATCCACCTGCCTGCTCTTGTCACGAATGAATGGCCGACTATCCATGCTGACTTGTAGGGTGTTTTGTCTGTATGGAAATGGGAAATGAATCATATCATGTTTTCACGCACATATCTTTTGATACATTGTGATTTCCACCCCCCAATTCTCTTTACTCCATCTGCCCCCCGGCCCCCTGCCCATGCTGATGTGGCTGCCCCTATTCTGAAGGAGTGGGTCCCGAACTCTGCCTTGTCCCATCCCGCCTTTGCTATGGTTTTCTTCAGTACTGCCTGGAATTGATATCTGCTGAGGGCGCTGCCGTTCCTATGTATCAATAGCTGCCCCCCTACTTCCGGGCGCACCTTGAGAAATTGTTTTGTGATGCACCTCGGGCAATGCTCTCTTTCCTTGATACAATTTAGCTCTATTGTCCGCCCTCTCCCCTCTTGGTCTGTTTTCGACTTCCTTAGTAGTATTGCCATTCCTTCGGCCCTTATGCAGATGTCGCTCTTTGCTAAGCCATCCCCTGCCGTTGTGTTACGCGCTACTAGCTCTCCGACCCTTAGTGCCCCATAATATGCTAATGCAAACGCTGCCCTAAACAGTTTGATCTCGTAGCTGTCTTTACATGTGCTGTGCAGAAGTTTCAACAATATCGTCACCTTTGCAAAATTCAAGGGCCTCCTGCTGTCAGGTATCTTTCCTTCTAACCTTGCCCACCCCTTCATTGCGTATTTTATTCGTGAATTTGTTGTCGGGTCTGCTATCCCGGCCACCTTTGCCGTATATGCTATTGCTGCCAGATGTGCTGCCGCCCAACTTTTCCTCTTTCCTTGCGAAAAAGCGGTCCCCACAAATTCACATAACATTGCCACTGTGATGTCCCCCACCTTTTTTGCCCCCGTTTCTCTTAACACATTTTTCACATGCTTTTTGTATTGCTCACCAGTTCTGTATGTTATGGCGTTTCTGGCCAATTTTTCGACTGTCTGCTCCTGTGGTTTCTCCTCCTCTTCTGAGCCAACCTTGTAGTTGACCGTGCTTCCTCCCATTCTTCCAGAGGTACCCATGCCTTCTTTGGCGTGGGCGTTTGTGTCCTTCTTGCATCTGGGCGCAATTCTCTGAACCTGGCCCACTGAAAGCGAGATAAGGCGTCAGCGACCACATTTGCTTCACCGGCGATATGTCTTGCCTTTAAGCTGACATTATTCATAAGACAACTCAGGGTTATAGCCCTCATTATTTCCAGCACCAGTGGGCATGAGGCGCTCCCGTTATTTATGACATGCACTACTGCCATGTTATCCGACCATACTTTTAATTCTTTGCAGCTCAGCTCCTTTTCCCATGCGCATAGCGCTACCCATATTGGGAATATTTCTAACAATGTAATATTACTAGTCCATGCTGCTTTTTGCCATGCTTCTGGCCATTCTTCCGCACACCATTCCGTACCTAGCATTGCGCCGAAGCCGAACCCCCCGGCTGCATCTGTGAACAATACCCTTTCGTTCTCTTCGTTTATAGGTGTGCGCCAGATTACTTAGCCATTGAAGGACTTTAAGAATTCTGCCCACACCCCCAAGTCCCTTTTTATTCTTTCCCCAATTCTTACCCTGTGGTGTCCTTCTTTGGCCCCTCTTGTCCTCTGTTCTACCCTCCTCTGGAATATCCTACCTTGCGGTATGATTCTTCCTGCAAAGTTCAGTTTTCCTGCCAGTGATTGTAGCTCCTTTACGGTAGCCTTGTTTCTCCCTTTTAGGTCTTTGATCTTACTTAATAAGTCTGCTACCTTTTCTTCTGGGATCCTGCATTCCCCCATTCGTGAGTCTATTTCGATGCCTAGGAATTGTATTGTTTGTGTTGGGCCCATGGTTTTTTCTTCCGCTAATGGGAAACCCCACACTTTCGCCAATGCTACGAATTTCTGCAGAGTATTTTGACATTGTTTGGAACCATGTGGCCCCACGAATAAAAAGTCATCCAGGTAGTGTACTACCTGCGCCCCTTTACATTCTTTTGTAAGTACCCAGTGTATGAATGAGCTTACTTTCTCAAAATACGCACATGAAATGGCGCAACCCATCGGGAGGCACCTGTCCACAAAGTATTTGCCCTCCCACTGCATGCATAACCACCTCTGTGACTCTTCTGTTACTGGTAAAAGGCGGAAAGCCGACTTTATGTCAGCTTTTACCATCCATGCTCCCTTTCCTGCCTTTCTGACTATGTGTACGGCTTCCATGAAATCTGAGTAACTGACTGACACTGCCTCCTTGTTGATGCCGTCATTAACTGAGGCCACTGTTGGGTATGATAGGTGGTGAATCAGCCTAAATTCACCTGCCTCTTTTTTTGGAACTAAACCGAGTGGTGAACATATGTACTCTTTAAATGGAGGAGAACTGTAAGGGCCTCTGATCCTCCCTAGCTCGATTTCTTTGCTGATTTTCTTGGTTACCAACCCTTTGTTTGCTAATGCTGATTTCAGATTTTTGGGCATGTTCGTAGAACCGTGTCCGTCAAACGGGATCCTAAAACCTTCTCGAAACCCTTGCCTAATCGTTTCTGCCATTTCTTGATCTGGAAACACCCGTAGCCATTTCTCCATTTTTTCTATCTTCACTGGGGTGACCCCTTTCTCACTTACCCTATTAGTTCCGCTTCTCTGACCCCCTGTACTTATTGAATGCTGTTCTCGTGCATTTAGTGGTAATATGCTCCCCCCCACAATTCTCGCATTTGTGATTGAATTTGCATTTTTTTCCCCAGCTGCATGGCACCCCCTTCTCGAAATTTCTGCATTGCCCCTGCTGTGTTCTTGGACCCCCATTCTCTCCCTTGCCACCCCCTTGTGCTGTTGGTGGTATGTTGTTCTGCCAACTTCTCTGTGCCTCGTACTGCCTGCTCCGAAAATTCTGCTCGCTGGCCCTGTCACGACTACTATCGAACCTCCTGTTGCTGTATCTGTAATCGCTCCTATAATCGTTGTACCCATACTGTCTTCTGTAATAGCTGCCTGTATTAGACTGTTCTCTGCTGTCCCATTTCTCTTTTAATACATTAAAGATGTACAGATTGTAATTCTCTTCGTCCCACCCAATATCCGGGAAACAATCCATCTCTTTCCTAAACTCATGATCATACTCTTTCCACGCATCACCCCCAAATGCTTTGTAAACTTTCAGTACACTCTGCTGATAGGTGACTAGCGATGGGCCGTCCTCAGGGAATTTCTGCAAAATGATGGACGACATTATCTGGAATGCTGCTGTCCAATTGTCAAAGTTCCTTGTCACTGCTGATCTTTTCAATAAACCTTTTTCGTCCTCCTTTATGTCCTCTTTTGCTATATCATGGCCCCTTTTCTGTACATCTAGCAAGGTAAATATGTCTATCAACTCTTTTCTCCATATTTTTTCTTTAACTTTGTCGCTAATATGCCAGGCTTGTGCTTTCAATGACCGCCCTTGTGCATCTTTGCCTATCGTGGGTCTCCCATACTTTGTCATATTTGTGGCTGGCTCGGTTACCGTTACTACGGCAGGCGCTGGCGTTGCTATAGGGTCTGGGCTTTGGGGAAGCCCCGGTGTTGGGATGGTAGCCCCGCTGTCTGTTGGCCCCTGCCCCCCTGCCCCCATGCCCCCTCCTGCCCTGTCCTCTGTATTTCTTCCATTACCTATTACCCCTTTCTTTTTCACCCAGGCTCGCAGGTGGTCTCTCCCTTCATCATCACTACTTTCCCATTCTGATCCCAGGTTATCTTGCTCTCTTTTCTTGGCTCTGGGCGACATACCCTGAGCCCTTAAGCATTTGACATTCGCATTTAATACTTTAATCATTTTGCTAATATTGTTATTTAATTTTACGATACCTTTGTTTTTTTGCTTTTTCTTAGGCCTCTCTGGCTCTTGCGACTCTTCCGCCACTTCCTCTTGCCCTCTTCTGTCCTTGGGGTACCGCGGCTTCCTCGTCGCTGTCCGTGGAATCCTCTAGCAGCAGGGGCGACATTGCCCTAGCCCTTTCTTCCTTTTGCATCACATCCAGCACCCATTTGGCCCCATAGTCTTTTTCTGCTTTTTTGGCCCATGCGCTGAATTCCTGCGCTCTTCTTGTTCTTTCTTCCGTCATTCCCAACTTTTGCCTCTTCTGGCTTTCTTGTAGACTCTCCCTTGTTCCTCCTGTCTTGTTTCACTGAGCCCCTGTCTGGCTTCCCGTGTTGCCTGTTACTTCCTTTTTTCCGGTGTTAATTGTTTCCTGGGCAACGCTGCCCTACTCAGCACGGACTCCCGCTTCGTGCTGTTTGTTTACACCGGTATGTACTGCTGCTTTAAAGATTACACGGCGTGTCCTTTGCCCCGCCCCCTAGGCGCAATGACTCTTCTGCGACCTTTCTTTTCCTCTCTCCGCGGGTGTAGGAGGCGCCCGCTTCAGCTCTCCGGCCCTCCTACTTGGCGACGTGTTGCCTGGCCTCTCCCGCTTCTTCCGCCGGTTAAGCTGCCTGCTCTTCCCCGATGACTTCTGCAGCGGTCTTCTTCCGCACCTCCGACTGGTTGTGTTGCAGCTCCGGATTCCCAGGTACGAGGCCGATGGTTCCGCTTCTCGTCTTCCGGGGTCCCGCTCTTCGCTGATGGATGTCGCCCCCGAGCCGAGGATTCCCAGGTACGCAGCCGATGGTTTCGCTTCTCGCCTTCCGGGGTCCCGCTCTTCGCCGATGGATGTCGCCGCCAAGGCGAGGATTCCCAGGTACGCAGCCGATGGTTCCGCTTCTCGCCTTCCGGGGTCCCGCTCTTCGCCTGATGGATGCCGCCGCCAAGCAGAAGATTCCCAGGAGCGAAGCCGATGGTTCCGCTTCTCGCCTTCCGGGGTCCCGCTCCTCGCCGATGGATGTCGCCGCCAAGCAGAGGTTTCCCAGGAGTGAAGCCGATGGTCCTGCTTCTCGCCTTCCGGGGCCCCGCTCTTTCGCCGATGGATGTCGCCGCCAAGCAGAGGTGGGTCCTCCTTCTTCCGCTCCTCCTACGCCTTGTTCCTTTGTTCTTCCCGACACTTAAGCCCGCAGAGGCGAAATTGACCGGGGAACCGAAGACACGGACTACGCATAAGCCCGCAGAGGCAAAACGTATCCTTGTCCCCCTTTTCCAGGCCCTGGGAGCTTACCCGAGTGAGGTGAGCTCCTAACCTGGTTGTGTCTTGGCCACGCTTCCTTGGGTTACTTATACCCCTTCCCCCTTTTGTTGTGCCGTTGGGGGCCGGCTTCTTCCTGTCCTCCCCCTCTGCTACTTTCACACCTAGTCTTTTCCTGTTTGGCGTTTCCTGGGAAACGCCGAGGGTGGGGGCGCCGCTCTGGCTGCCCCTCCCTTTTTGTTTTCCCGCCGGTTGTCTCCCCCCATACTGTGCCTAACTCCCCAGGCCCTCCATCGTGTTGCACTTCGTGCAGCACGGGGCCTGTGGCACACGCGCCGCCCCGAGCAGGCTCCCAGCACCAGCCGAACGGTACGAGCCGGCAGGGCAGGGTCCCCACACGCGCCCAGCCGCCCCAGTTAGCGCGCCCCTCCAGCTCCAACCACAGCGACAGGGGAATCCACACGTTGCAGATCGGAGCAAGCCGCCGGGTGACAGAAGATGCCTGACCCGCCGCTCCTCCCCCTCTCCATGGCCGCCAGGGAGCGGACCCTTCTAGTCTAAGTGAGCCCTGCAGGTCCCGCAAAGCCCCCGCGGGGGACAGCAGGATTCTCCCTGCCGTGTCGCACTGCCAGGGAATCAAAGTGACAAAGTCTCGGTGTCCGTCACTGCCGGGCTGCACCACACGAAAAGTGCTCCAAGCAGGGAGCGTTATGGCCCCAAAAGTCTGCAAACTCCATCAGTACATCTTCAATCTCACCCGGGGGTGAAAATCGGACAGAAATTTCCATTTTAAATAGTAATAAATACGTGGCTCGGGCATCTTGAAGCGGAGCTCAGGGGAAACACCGCCGCATGGCGTGCTGCCTAGCCACGCCCCCGGCCCATGTCATTTTAAAGTATCACAACCCGATAGAAGAAACCCAGATCTACCATGTTAATTTACTTGGTGGAGAGGATATCCGGAGGAGACTCCTATGGTAGTAATGGGTAGTCTCTTATCAGAAGAGATAGATGGGTTCACAGTCCCAACAACAAGATATCCAAGCCCTTTTAAATCAGTTCCCTGATGTCTTTAAAGATGAACCTGGAAGTGTAAAAGCAGTATGCCACCATATAAGTACACCCCTGGGGAAAATAAAAAATCTCAGACCATATAGAATCCCTGAAGTGCGTAAAAAAAAAAGCATTGCTTGGGAAGTATAGGAAATGTTGAAGAGTGACATCATAGAACCTTCACAAAGTCCTTGGCCCTCCCAGTAGTCTTAGTGGCCAAGCCAGATCAATTGTGGTTCTGTATCGATTTTAGGAAACTAAATGCGCTGTCCTAATTCGATAACTACCTGATGCCCAGAATTGACGACCTCATCGATCAACTGGGCTCTGCCAGATAACTCTCCACGGTTAATCTGACCAAAAGCAAATGGCAAGTGCCTTTAAATACAGAGGACAGGGAAAAGACTGCATTCTCTACTCCCAGCGCACTGTTCCATTTCAAAGTCAGGAGCCCCTGCCATGTTTCAAAGGCTAATGGTTTGAATCTTACGCCCATATTTAATATTTTGTGGGGCCTACTTAGATGGTATAGTAAGAAATTGTTCGGAAACGGGTTTCTCCAACCTCAGTCAGAGAAAGTGAGAGCAGTACAAGAAACACCTATCCATAAAACCAAGAGATCGAAGGTTTATTCCTAGCTACACCACAAACGTGGCCTGTTTAACCAACAAAATGAACAATGTAGCCCCTCCGAAAATACAATGGGTTAAAAGAGACCAAGCTTGTTTAATACACGAAAGTCAATCTTGTGTAGTCAACCCATCCTAAAGGCCCCAAATTTTAACAAGGAAGTTCGATACTTGATGTATTATCTTAGAACGTTTAGACTCATCACAGATCATTCTCCCCTCACATGGCTCAGCCTCGGAAAGGACACGAATCCCAGAATAATGCGCTGTTTCCTTGATCTTCAACCTTTCTGTTTCAGCGTGGAACACAGAAAGGGGAAAGATTGGGGAAAGGTAGACTTTCTGTCCTGTTTTCCTGTGGAAGCAGAGGAAACCCGCGACATTAGGGTAACGGTATGTGACGAATCCTCTGATGTCGTCCCTTCTCCCATGGTGGAAGCCCCTTTCCATGGGTCGAGGGAGGTGAGGCCGCTATACCCCGATAGTCCCCCTTGGGGTGGTACTCAGCGGGAGCATCTCATTAGGAGGGATCCCCTATGTGTCAGAACTTGATAGTCATGAAGATTATGAAAGCCTCCGTCCCCAAGTACCACAAAAAGAGATACCAATTAACTCGCTGTGCGATCCTTGAAGCCACAGGTAATAGGTACTGAAACGCCGGATCCCTGGAGCGCCGGAACCTCTAAGCCGCTGTAAGGTAAAGAAGCAGTTAGCACATAACCAAGCAAGCAGTAACAGATAAGGACATAAACTATGAATCAATAGACCGCTTACCTAGTGGTGAAAGGGAGGAGACTTTAACCAAACCGTGGGCTCAGGGTGAATAACGTGATGGGCATTCTAGAAGTACCCTCAGTGTGTGGCAAAAGGCGGCAACAGTAGGGTGTAGATGGTTGGTCGCCGCTTTTTTGTAAAAAGTGGCACACACTGGAAATACCTGTGGAGGCACTGTTGTTTTCATCCAAATTGGGTGAGGGAAGAACTTGAAGCGTGGTAGCAGAACTGGGAAAGCCAACAACAGATCCGTGGTCGAGTGTTCCAGAGAGGCAAAAGGTAGCAACAAATCTGAAGGGTATATCCGAAGGAGTCCAGGTACAAAAGTCCGTGGATCGAGATACCGGAAGAGCAGGGATGTAGGCAAACAATCCAAGGAATAAGCAAGGGAAATCCGTAGTCCGTAATCCAGAAAGCCGGTAGTCGAAGTTCGCAAGTACGCCAAACAGTGCTGATTAGAACAGCTGTGAAGCACTGAAGGGCGCGTAATCAGAGCATTTATCCTGTCGCTATGGAAATGAAATCACGTGAGCAGGTCTTCCATATCACGTGATCCGTGGGAATAACACGTGAACGGGTCTTCTGTGTCACGTGATCCGGAACAGATCGTGGTTGCCTGACAACAGGACGCTTAGTCCCGCCTGTTCCAAGGCTCCAGGGAAGCTGCCAGTGAAGGAACAGACGTAAGCGTCCCGGGTGATGATATCTGACGCCAGTCCATGAGCAATGCCAACGGGCACCGAACCGCTGCCGCCCTATTTGAGGACCAGGGGTAGGAGCGGGTATGTGTACGGGAGGGACAGCGGAAGAAGGGGAATCAGAATGCATGACACTATGGGACTTGGGATGACTCTTCGGGGAGAACACGGTATGTATGCAATTCATCTCAACCTCACTCACCCTCATTCCCTTGGCACAGTACACGAGTCCCCCACACTTCCATGTACTTGTGCAGAGTAGATAGTCCAACCCTTATAAGAACCACTGACACGAGGAAGAGTAGGGACTGCTTGCCTGAAGTATGCCGGAAAACTGGGATGAGGAAGAGTCCAGGGAACCCAATGGAGAGTGATCATTTTCATACTGAGATAAAGAAGATATGCAGAGCCAGGAAGAGTGCACCGCGGAACCAAAGTGAACATACTAATCTATACAGACATTGTGGGAGCACAAAAACTAAGCAGGGACTCATGATATGGTCAAACCCTCCCTGGAGGTACCGCCAAAGCCAGCACAGTCGAGGCTGGAGGAAAAAGACACATTTGGATGCCGAGGTGCAAGCACAAAGGTTCGGAGCTGGACCAGAGAAGACAGAACACTCGACAAACCAAGAACCAGAAGCTCCTTGTCGTTCCTGCGGTCTGGGCAGCGTGGGAAGCAAGAGCTGCGTTGCCCGGATAAAGATTACATCGGCGGAGCCACCGCTGACTGAATGAAGACCACGAGAGTCAGGGAAACCACACAGCTTACTGTAGGCATCCAAGGAGACCCAGAACCACCATGGACAAGGAGAAAAGGTACACAGGTTGCCGGGGAGGCGTTGGGGCCCGAGAAGGTGGTGGAGAACCCCAAAAGCAGAGATAACCTGAACTGAGAAAATAGAATCTGGGAACCTTATAGAGAAAACAGATCATGTGCATATTGGGAAGAGCCTGAAAATATTGGCAGGAGAGTAAACCAAATCTATCAACGGGAAGGAACAAATAAAAAAACTTGAGTCTTTGACCTGCACCCATACGAGAAAGATAATCCTCTTTGTTCTTCATAGTCACAGTACCTGAAATGGTAGTGAACCAGGTTGACTGTGCCTGAGAAAATCCTGGGGAAGGAACACAATCCCCTATCACTTGTTGAACTTTTTAAGAAGCCTGAGAAAGGACAGGGGAAGGGAGTCATTCCCCCATCACTTGTTGATCTGTCTAAGAAGCCTAGAAAATATCAGCGGAATAAAGACATTCACCCTTCACTTGTTGAATGGTCACACTGAATCTGAGAAGAACCAGAGGGGGGGGGCTCAACCCTCAACCCCTGGTATTGTGAACAGGATAAGTGACTTTGAGAGTCTTTCTTTTCTGTTCTTGCACTTTATGAAGAGACCACTGTACAGGGAGGAGTCCGCCATTCCCCTCAAACTGAATGTATAGGAAATAGACCCCACGCCCCTCAAACCGAATATAGATAGCTTATCAGGATGATGAACAGTCCTGAGTGTGCAAAAATCATATTTGTCGGGCTTAAAAGGGCAAGAAACACATTTTTAGGGGGATGTATATTGTTTGGGGTCATAATATCTTGTGTGATAGAAAGTATGTCAAGTAGTGCATGCTTATCATAAGTTACTAAAAATCTAGATTTAAATTGGAGCAGGTAATAAGTCCTGATCAAGAATAGGTCGATCCACGGTTTTGTGATAAGCTAGGCATGGTCAGGCAATTTCAAAGATAGTGGATTTCTGCTAGTCATGATGAGGTCAGTGGATAACATTTTTCATAGATGTTCATGAAGAGGCCACTGGTGTAGAATGAGTTAGATGAAACCTGTTCAGACTGGGTCTGAGTGGCAGGTAGGCCAACTAATCACAGGCAGGAAAAGGGGTTTTACATTGATCATTGCATGACCTCACTTTTAAAGATTCTATATAAAGGGCTGAGAGCAGAGGGAAGTTGGGAGTTGCAGATTTTTCTTCAGTATGCTGTATGATGTGTCCTGCTTTGTTGAAAAGAATACACTGATGTCTCTTGAAAACCAGCCTCAGTGTCTTGATGTGCTTCAGTCTCCTTTTCCTGATCCCGGGGTGCCAAGACCCAGAAAAGGTATTGAGACTTTCTGTTCACCACCAAAAAGAACTATTGGAACTTTTGCTGTACACATTTTGTAGAATACATGTCCTCACCAAGAGGTGAACACTAACCCTCAGTCCAGAAGAAGGGAGTCATTCTTCTGGACCAAGAAGATCCCCTTGGTTCCATAGTAACTTAAGAGTGTGAGGAACGGAAATAGGTTTCGACACAGGACGGTGGACTACTTTAAAGGGAAATCCTGACAGGGTCCGTAGTATTAGTTGAGGCAGGGAGACCCCTCTTAGAAATAGGGAGAGATAGGGTTTTTATTTTCATAAATATTTTGAATAAAATGTTTTGTCAACCACCATGCCACCACTGTGTCAAAGTCTGTTTTCTACAACCTTACAGCACCTGAATGCTCAGTACTGCAAGGTGGTCGAGAAAGTGGTCAATGTGCTCGGTAACAGTGTTCCATCAAAGCCACTTCAACAATA
The DNA here is from genome assembly GCF_040938575.1 of Ambystoma mexicanum. NCBI lineage: Eukaryota > Metazoa > Chordata > Amphibia > Caudata > Ambystomatidae > Ambystoma > Ambystoma mexicanum. The sequence goes on along the minus strand of NC_090923.1, from coordinate 172,635,376 downwards.
TGAACTAACAGACATTCTCGACCTAGGGCAGCAATCGGGGATAAGGGTTTGGGCTGGTTCTCCTTATACTTTCTGTTTCCAAATAAAAGGGGGAGGGTGCCAACCCATTGTGGACCTCAGGGGCTTGAACAAGTTCCTGTGGAAAGACAAGATCAGGATGGTGATGCTAAGGGAGATTCTACTGGCTCTTCAATACCAGCACTGGCTGGTGTCGATGGGCCTTGAGGACTCTTATTTTCACATGCCTTTCCACAGTAAGCACAGACGATTCCTGAGGTTTGTCATTAGGGATGCCCATTATCAGTTCAAGGTGCTCCCTTTTGGCTTGACCTCTGCACCCAGGTTGTTCACGCTGTGATGGCCCAGGGTCTGGGCGTTACTGGTGCAGAGGCTCCAATTTATTGGAGTAGTCCTGGACACACGAGAGGGGAATGTGTTTCCCCCAGAGGATAGAGTCACCAACATGGCACAGATGGTCAACCTTTTCTAGAACTCCTGCCTTCTGGTGTCTACTTTTCTGCCCCTCTTAGGCCTTATGGCGTCCTATATCTTCCTAGTGTCGGAGGGGAGGCTCTGAATGAGGTCCCTGCAGTGGCTTCTCAGGAGCCGATGGTCACAGTATTCAGGCTGGACAACCAATGTCCTTCATTTGGGCCTCATCACGAGTTGGGATGGTAGCCCTTAAATGTGGCGATAACGCAGTCAATGCCGCATTTAAGGGTTGGCCCAGTCGCGCGTTGGGCAGAAAGTTGGACTTTTGCCACCAGCAAAAAAATCTCCACTTTCCGCCCGCTTTCAGCGCTATTAGCGCCGACGCTAATAGTGCCGACAAACCCCATTGGGTCCAATGGACCCAATCCGGAATGGGGATTTACTGCCTTAACGCTACTCGTGATCCGGCAGTAATAGTGCCGGACCAAGTAGCGGTAATGCTATTTGCGTTTGCGGTATCCCGGCGCAATTGCCGCCGGGATACTACCAACCTGGTGATGATGCCCTAAAATCTGTTGTCAAACAACCTTGCTTGGTGCAGCAACAGGACCAACATGCTGGCCGGAGAGTCGTTTTGGGCACCCTGGGCAGAGGCACACGTGATCAGGGACATCTCCCTGAAGGGTCGGGGGGCCCATTGCAGGTCTCTTCAAGTCAACAGCTATTGGACATGCCTCCCTGGTACCTCAAAAAGCAAGGAAGAGTGAGGACGCTGTTTCTGAATGCTGGAGAACGATATATTTGCCTCAGCGGCTCATCTGGCAGGGGTGGCGAGAACTGGTTGGCGGACGCTCTTGAGCAGGCAGAGCTTGGCCTCCCTTGAGTGGGAGCTTCCTCTGGGTTTGGCGAGAACTAGTGCTTTCAGGAAGGACGACCAATTGTTGGTTGCTTTCTCCAATTCAGGCTTTGTAGAGCTGTTGCCAAGCAGACTATTTCCTGCTGGATTGTGCTCTGCATTTCGGAATGTTAACTAAATGCAGGCAAGAAGGTGCCTTCAGGTCTGGGGGCTCATTCGACGAGACATGTGGCAGCTTCTTCAGCTCTTCAAAGGGGGGTACCAGTAAGGGACAGTTGTCATGCGGCGACTTAGTCATTCCTGCTCACCTTCTCTTAACATTATCATGTGTGCTTTGGGTCGAGGAGTGGTTGAGAGATGATGTTGGGCGCACTACACCCCTTATCGAAATCTTCCGAGCAAGCTGACACTGGATGGATATCTATCTAGATGAGGAATCTGTTGCAGAAGAATCCATAGGAAAAACATTACCGATAAGTCATTTCTCCATCTCTTTTTTTTAAGGAGTATTAAGGCCTCATTTATTTTGTTGGCAGTGTGTCTTGCGTTTTGACACATCCATATAGGAGTTACCAAGTATAACATATCCCTGATATAATTACTGGTTTAAAGCTATACATTGGGCCTCATTATGAGTATGACTGTAAATCTACTTTTTTTCCATTGAATTGGTACTAAATTCATTGACTGTTGCAGCTGCTCGGTTTAGCCGATTTACTGATTTACTGCCCGATTATGAGTGGCGGTAAAGGATTTTTAATCCCCGTTTTTGCAGTCCATAGAATTGCATGGGATTTTTGCAGATTTACAGCAAGTGGTAACATCGCTGTAGTAAATCCACAGATTAATTTGGAGGTAAGGTGGAGGATTTCCCTCCAGTTAAATGCAGGTGGAAAATCCACCACTTCACTTCCAAATTTGGAATTCAGTGTGGTGTGGTAAAGGTTGCAGTCATTCGATTGCCGCTAAAAATATACTGCTCCACCAAACTCATAATGGGGAACCGTGTCTGTCTGTTCACTGTCATACACAGTTTTGTATACAGTAGTTGGAAGAAATTCTTGGGATTATTATGAGTTTGGTGGTATACGATAGAATTGGCGGTAACAGAATTACTGCCATTTTTACCACACTGCCAACATCAGGCGGAATTAGCGCTGGTGCTAATTCTGCGAGTGGAATTACCATGAATATGTCAAATGGTTTCTGCGAGTGGAATTACCATGAATATGTCAAATGGTATTTCTTCTGCATTAGAAGTTGAAATACTGCTGAAATACCATCAAAATCAGCGGTAATTCCACCACAAACACAGTGCAGTTACTTCCACCTAGAAGGTGGAGGAAAATGCATAAAGGTGATGGCAAACAAGTCACAGGTGACCCAATTCACTCTGAGAGACTACATAAGGCTTGTACCTGACCCAAATACACTTTCAACATCCTGACATCAGCTGTCGTTAACTGGGACATGCATGTCTGTGCCATATTTTCTTGCCTGTGGCACCTTCCAGCACACTGTGGTCATGCTGCATGGCATGTTCTAGCCCACTTGTATACAGGCAGTTGCTGGAGGCATTCCTCTGCCATGCATCCTAGCACATTGCCTTGCCCACCACCCTGGCACAGATAAATGCCACAATGGCACAGGTTTACGCAGTAGCCCACATGTCAAACGTGATTGCTGCACTTTATTGCATCAATGTGGCATAGTTTGTCCCCAGGTATCGGAAGAGGCATACCACAGCAGGAAGCAGTTCCACTCCATGAATAGGCTGGTGAAGTGCAACGCTGACCTGACAAGAACATACTGCTGCGCACGCTTCCATGGATCTACCCATAATGTCATGGTCCTCTGTAAAAGCACCCTGCCTGCGCATCAGGGACAGTACAAGTGCCATATAACTAGAGAACCAAACAGTGCCCAACAGTGACGGGCACCCCCGTCCCTTGCACACTATCACAGCTGGAAAACCAACACTAATCTTAGTACTCTCTGTGGTAGTTAAAAAGTCAATTTTCTCTTAACCATGAAAAATTTACAATTACATGAAAGTCTTCACTTTTAATAATAAAGAATAGCTCAACGTGTTTTGGGTGGTACCCTTCAATAGGAGAAAATATAACATAAATCTTCAAGGTATTAAGTTCCAATCTATAATGAAAAATACATAACTTTCAGTGCAATGTGTTCACAATATACTTTTCATCTTAAGAATCTCACACAGTCATCTTATTTTCCAATTTCAGGGTTCAAATCCCTTATATCCTCAAATCTCCAATCCCATATGTTCACTACAAAAGACCAAATCTGAAAATATAAGAGGCATGATCTTATAGAGCATTCAAACTGTATTAACCAAACTGAATAAGGTCAAAAGCTGCTTACCTCTGTCTTCAGAGGGATCACACAAACATGTCCCCAGTTTCTGAAATGGTAAATGATGTAGATAAGTAGTGTATCGAGGGTATCTTACTAAATGCTCAAAGCAGTCTTTCCCCTTTTAAGAAAGGGACACTGAAAGACTTGCCCATGAAGTCTTGTTAAGTGTTTGGGAAATGTTTTGCTTTAAGCAGTATTTTTATCTGTATATAACAAACACTTTCGTTCTTGGTTTTTTAGCTGTAGATTACCACCTACATGAACTACTACTCCCATGCATTATCTTTGATATATCCAAGTCTGCTTGCAGCTTGCTTCGGAATCTTTTTTCATAGTGTTGAGCGTCATGCAGCGTCGAATCATGGTCTTCGACGGCCTCTGTAGCGTCCCTCGTGATGTAGACGCTGGTATATGAAGCATGCGTGCTGGCTATTACCTGTCAGGAATGCCTTCTGGGAACGGTTATGGATAATAAGGTAGGTTAGGTGTGAGGGTTTATTTGTTTTGGGAGTGGGTTTAGGTGAAATGTTAAGGTGTCATAAATATTTGTGCAGGTTTCCTTAAGTTCAGTTTAGTGTATTGACAAGAACCCAAGCCAAGATAGAGGACCAAGTCAGTGAGCTGATTGGCTGGGAATTCTATGGCACGACAAGGAGGCTCATATTATGCCAACAATCTTTACTACTAACATAAATAGCAGCAATACATTTTTTTTGTTTAACAGTAACTTTTTAATTAACCAAGAGTAAAAACACATAGTTCATAAGAACACAGTGAAATAACCCAGTCCAAGATGGAGGTTAGCCAACAGTCCATCATCCAATCAGGATGAACCCACACCCATGAATGTACTTTACTCTAACAGCAACTCGTCTTTCTTTGCTGCTGAGGCACAAGATAAGTCCTTTGTTGCACGCTCGTCCTTTTCTTCATGTGAAGGGTGTTACATTGTTGCTTTGGTTTACATTGTGTGTTAGAATACTTTTGCTTTAGCCTTCGCTCGTGCGAACGTTCATTTCTTTGTGTCTTGTGGCGGCCGCTCGGCGTGAGGCGTTCTACTCCGCCCCAGTCACGCCTTGATCGGCCCCTTTCTGTAGCCTGCCCTCCTCCTGCCCCTCCTCCCACGACATTGCCTCGCCTGCTCGGCGAGGGGTGTGCCACCGCTGCACTGCTCGCGCGTATCCCACTGCATTCATTGTTCGCGCCTGCTCGGCACGTGTGTTGGGATTTCAATTTACTTTACTTCAGCTCGCTTCCGAGCGTTCTGAAGGGCACAATCACGCCTCGTGTGAAAGAAGCTGTTTATGAGCGCAGCGTTCACCTGCCCGGCGTCGCTTGTATACACTCTGCCTCAGATATTTACATATTCCCTGTCACGCGTTGCACACGCGGATTTGTAGGGGATTTTCATTCCCCCTGTGTTGTGCCTGCTTACACCTGGTTTCACCTGCACCTGCCGGTTGTTTATATGTGTATACACACGTTCTAAGGTTTCCACATAATTTAGGTGGAATTTTTTGTCAGGCCTGCTTGGCCTTCACTTTAGTTACAGTGCACTTGGGTGTGTGTGTGTGGTTTTCAATTGATAATGCAGTCTAATAAGGGGACTGAGTTGGTTCCTTCTGTAGATGCCAGTACCCAGGTTAGGGTGGCTTCAAAGAAAACGGATAAGCCCAGCGAGGAAGGTGTAATGAGGAGTTTTGGGGAAGCTTCTGTAGTTCCACCCCCTTCAGTCTCAAGGGTGATCAGGGATTCCATGAGTTTGGCTCTGGGGAACTTGAACTCTACCCTTTCCTCCGCCTTTGACAAGCTGATTAATAAAATTTTGGATTTTCATCCGGGTCCTATTCAAGGACCTTCAATAGCCCCCAGAAAGTGCACTACAAAAACTAAGCATTTGCAAGGGCAAATCAGCCCAGTGTTAAGTTCCCCCTCTTCCCCTGACTCCCCGGTTAGGACCTTAAAGCGTAAGTTTGGGGAGGGGTTGTCTCAGTCGTCTGCCCCTGTTAGGGTGACTTCTACCCCCTTATCGTCCCCTGAGTCCTCAGAGGATTCAGATTCCCCTCCTAAGAGGAGAAAAAGAAAGGTATCTGCTACGGGGATGGCACAATCTGTTGGAGAACAATTGTTAGATGAATGTAGGGTCCCGTTTTTTGACCCTTTCCTCATTCAGCACCCAAGGTCCGCAGAGTGGCGTCCCTCTGAGGCTGTGTCCTCTTTCCTTCACCATTGGATTAGGAGGGCTCTCCCCAATGAGGATAGGAGTAAACTTCGTTCAGAATGTCCCCGTCCTGTTATCCCAGACAAGGTGGCTGTGACCCCCAGCATCGATCAGTCCATGGTGGCCTTTCTGTCCCAAAGGGGTAAGGATCCTAAGAAGGGTGTGGATGGGGTTCGTAAGATCTGTCAGGATAAACATTTGGACATATTGGGACCTTTGACCCAAATTTTCGAATTGGTTGAAGAGGCGGCTATGCATGAGTTGCAAATTGATGTTGAAGCGCTCAGAGCCTGGGTGCAGCGCTCCATTTGCCTGCTCGGCAATGCTAACTCCAGTATTTCCAAGGAGAGGCGCAAGGCACTTCTAAGACGCATTGATCCCAAACTTCAGGATATGGCGGAGGGGGAGGCCGGTCGCAAAGCTCAAGGGAATCTTTTTGGAGACAAATTTATAGGATCTTTCAGCTTACGTCCATACATTCACGGCCTTAGGCAAGGCCCAAACGAATATTAGAAAGGTTTTTGCACCCCAAATTTTTGATAGGGCCGGGCGAGGAAGTACCCGCTCCTCTGGCCGTTCCTCCTTCAGGGGCTCTGCCAGACCTCAGCAATAGGCCTCTAGAGGGGCCCATCATTCTTCCTCTGCTCGAGGAGCGCAGACGACCTTCTATCCACAGAGAGGAAATCAATGGAGAGGTCGAATGGCAGAGGTTCGAGCAGAGCGAGATCTGCTCCAAGTATTGTCTGGTCTCGTAAGGGTTTCTTCCCACAAAGGTTTGGGGGGGAGGTTGGTGCGATTTCTTCATCATTGGGAAAATCTCACAGCAGATCCTTGGGTGTTACAGACAGTTCGGTGGTTTCAGATAAAGTATTACTCCCCTCCCTGTCAGCTTTTTCCCCCTCCACCTCTGGTGTTCAGTCAAGAGAAGCAGAAGTTGGTGGATGCGGAGATCCAAGATCTGGTTTTCAATGGTGCAGTGGTCCCTGCCACCTTCAGGGCTTCTCAGTTCCTCAGCATGATTTTTCTGGTCCCGAAGCCAGAGGAATGATTTCACCCTGTGATAAATCTCAGAGCTCTCAACTCCTTTGTGGTTTACCATCATTTCAAAATGGAGGGCATTCATCTTCTGATGGACACACTGCTTCCCGGGGATTGGATGGTTAAGTTGGATCTCAAAGATGTGTATCTGGTAGTCCCTGTGTTTCCCCCTCACCAGGAGTTCCTTCAGTTCCATTGGGGGGGGGTCGCCTTTGGCAGTTTACCTCTCTCCCGTTCGGCCTGTTTTCGGCCCCGTGGTGTTTCACCAAGCTGATGAACCTGTGATGGCTTTCCTCAGGTCGAAGGGGATCAGGAGTATAATTTATCTGGACGCCATTCTTCTCTTAGCTCAGGATCTTCGGGTTCTACCGGGTCAATTGGATCTGACGATCTCCCTATTGCAGGATCTAGGGTTTGTTCTAAATACAAAAAAGTCCATATTTTGTCCTACTCAATGTATCCAGTTTCTGGGCTTCAATATCGATTCCAAAGAATGCATCCTTCTTCTCCCAGACTCCAGACTTTTGAATATTCGTAAAGAAATCCATCTCATCCTCAGGCTGGGAGTGGTTTCCCTTCGACAATTAGCAAGGGTAGTAGGGATGTTGTCCGCCTCTATTCAGGCTATTTTTCCGGCACCCCTGCATTACAGGGCTCTTCAACGTCTCAAGGGAAGGCACCTGTGCGGGAGCCTGTCTTATGCCCAAAAGGTGAGGCTGAGGCTGGATCCGGAGGCCAGATTGGAACTGGTTTGGTGGCTCAAGCATATGAATACCTGGAATGGCAGAGCGATTTTTGGGCCTTCTCCGGATGTGGTTCTCAAGTCAGACGCCAGCAGATCCGGTTGGGGGGCCAGAATAGGTCAGATATCCACGGGGGGAAATTGGTCGGAACAGGAGAGTCTTCTTCATATAAACTGCCTAGAATTGCTAACGGGTTCCTTTCCGGTCCTTAATGCTCAAAGATCAGGGGAATTGTTGTGTCCTTCTTCGGATGGACAATGTGTCAGCAGTTTGTTACATCAACCACCTGGGGGGGACCCGCTCGAAGGCTTTAGCAGATTTGGCAAGGGAGTTCTGGCATTATTGCCTAGACAGAAATATTCTGCTTCAAGCAGAGTACCTTCCAGGATAAACAATTCTGTGGCAGATTGGAATTCCCGTTACCTTCAGGACAGCAGCGACTGGATGCTGGACAGGAGTGTATTTGCATTGATTCAGTCTCTTTGGCATCCCATTCGCATGACCCTTTTTGCCTCCCGGCTCAATTGTCAAGTTCCTCGGTTTTACAGTTGGAGACCGGACCCTCGGGCTCTGGCCACTGATGCGTTTCTCCAAGATTGGTCAGACCCTCTTCCCTATGCTTTCCCTCCTTTCGCCATGATAGCCAGGGCTCTAGTACACCTACGCAGGCAGCGAACCTCCTTGGTAATAGTGACCCCGTTCTGGCCTCAGGTTTGGTTCCCCGCTCTCCTAGAACTGGCAGTGGACTTTCCTCACCTCTTGCCGTCTCATCCCCATCTCCTGATGGACCTGTGGGGTCGCCCTCACAACCTGGTCCTTCAGGGACAATTTTCCCTTTTGGTTTGGAAGATTTCAGCACTTCCTGGTGCTTCAGAGGTCTCTCGCAGGACTCTATTGGGGGTCATCAAGGATTCCTGGGCAGCCTCCACAAAGGCAGGATATTCATCAGCCTGGAGCCCCTGGGTTAGCTGGTGTTTGGTTAGACACCTCAATCCCGTTTTTGCCCCTACTGTAGACATAGTAAACTTTCTGGTGGAATTGTTTAAGGAAGGTAAAGCCTTTCAGACAATTAATGGGTTTAGGTCGGCGATATCGGCTGGCCATGTTCTGGTTAAGGGAGAACCAGTGGGTAAACTTTTCCTGGTCAGGAAGGCTCTCAAATCAATTAGGGTTAAGGTTCCCCCTAAACCTAGGTATTCTGTTTTGTGGGACGTTAATAAGGTTCTGAACTTGTTTGTAAGGTGGCCTCATAATCCGGAATTATCCCTACAACAGCTTTTTTCAAAGTTAACAATGCTCTTGTGCCTAGTCTCTATTAAGAGAGTCTCTGATATTAGAGCGCTGGATGTGGACAATAAGATGTTCTCGCCACAGGGAGTAACCTTTTTTATTACTAGGAGAACTAAATGTATGATTTCTTCTGTTTCATATCCGGCTTTTCCTGAAAATGATAAATTATGTGTGGTCCATTGTTTGAAATGTTTTGAAGCTAGAACTGTAGAATTTTGTCCCCCAGGTACCTCTCAGCTGCTTATTTCATATCGTAAGCCTTATAAGGCAGTGTCCTCCGCTACCCTGGCTAGGTGGGTTGGACGGGTGATGCAGGAGTCTGGTATTGACATCTCTTCCTTCGGAGCTCATTCAGTCAGGGGCGCCATGGCCTCTAAAGCCGCTCTCCTTGGGGGAGGTTTGGAGCACATCCTTAAAGCAGCTGACTGGTCCAGGGAATCTACTTTTAGGACGTTTTATCATACACAGTTGATCATGTGGTTTTCAATGTGATGCAAGGGCTTTAAACTTGCATAATCTGAGCCTCTTTGTCGTGCCATAGAATACCTAATCCCCCGCTCTACCATGAGTGGGGGTTTAGATTCTATTAAAGACAAGGAGGCGAGTATTATCCCGCCCACCCACGTCCGTTTTTTAACATTTGTATCCTTTTTTCAGCTTCGGGTTGGTCACCTTGGGAGATTTCATCGGCGGAGGATCTTCGGAGTCAATGCCTGGATGATGCCTGGATTGTTTCTTTGGTTGGACTTGGTTGTGTTATGTTTTACTGTTCAAGCGTCATTGCAGCTTCAGAAGAGGAGTTGCTGTTAGAGTAAAGGACATTTATGGGTGTGGGTTCATCCTGATTGGATGATGGACTGTTGGCTAACCTCCATCTTGGACTGGGTTATTTCACTGTGTTCCTATGAACTCTGTGTTTTTTCTCTTGGTTAAAGATAAAGTTACTGTCAAACAAAAAAATGTTCTTGCTGCTATTTATGTCAGTAGTAAAGATTGTTGGCATAATACTCGCCTCCTTGTCTTTAAGAGAATCTAAACCCCCACTCACAATAGTGCAGGGGATTAAGTATTCCTTTTGTTTAAGTGAAGGGAATTCCAACTGCCTTTCATTGTTTTATCTACAGCTGAGCTGGTTTGGAGTTTCAGGTTAACCAGTGTTTTGGGCCTAAATCTGAGGAACAGGAATACTCTGAAACAGAATTATTTCCAGTAAAGTAAAGAACTTGTGGCCGAAATCATAGGAAGCGGAGTTTACTTCATCCATTAAGATAAGTGACTTAAAGACTGTTATTTTTATTAAGTACTGCTGAAAGAACTTTGAGTCAGTTTGTTATTTAAAAGGTTTTTAGCGCTGGTTTCATAATTGCGCATGCGCGAGCTCAGACTTAACTGAAGTCTATTCACGGCAGCCCCCCCCGCGCGCTCAGGCATATTTTTGTAAAATGTTTTCTTTCAAGTTAATCACCGTGTGATAAAGCGTGTTGGTTACGCTTACTCGCGGTGAGACACGGCCGTGTAATTTAGCTGTTAACAGATGTGATTTATTGTCTGCTATCAGCGGTTGGCTGGCAGATACGGATCCGGTTTTATTTATTAGGTTCTCGTTGCCGCCCGCTTCTATTACGTGCGGAGAGCAAGTAAAAAGTCAGCTGTTTGTTAATTAACCATCGTAACACACAGAGTTAAAAGGAAGCGTTCCAATTTTTGTGAAATACTTCTTTTTGGAAATAAACCCATTCCTTTATCTATTGGAAAGGGAAAGTTTGCTTGATATTTATTTTGAAAGCAGAAAACGTTGAGAACAGCTTCTTGTGGCTACGCATTGTACATTCTTTATTGAAGAACTACTACAGGACTATTTTATTGCGCAGTGACAGTTCCATTTAATCCGTGGAGACAGGAGCGCGGATAAACATTGGTTCAAACTACTACAATTGCAATTCAAAATAACATTCACTTGTGTTTTCTTTGCGAAAACTACAGGCAGTTAAAAGGCTTGGAAATTTACTGGTACTGCATTTATAAGACTGTGTACATTTAAGTTTCAAGCAAGCCAGATTTACTGAACAAGATACAAATTGAAGAAGCAAATATTATTTCTAGTTAGTGAGACTCTTTAGTGTGTAACATCTAACAAAGGTTAACATTTATCCTCTGGGCACTCCGCAGAAGATAAACAGGTATGCAGTAACAATGGTCTTTATTTAGTGGGGAATGCAATAATGGGAATGCAATAATTTGTTATTTCTATGCTGTCATAACCTGTGCATCCATCCCACAATGTAGATCGTCCTGAGGGTCTGGAGGTCCGGAAGGAGTCTGTTCTTTGTTGTTTTCTCCATTCCCCCTTTCCCCTGAGGGTGTGAGATGTTTAGCTGTGGAAACAAGAGTTGAGTGTTTCACATCTTTCAGGGTCTAGTGGGGTTCAGCAGCTTCCGCAGATCAACGGCCAAAGCTCAGCATGACAGAACCTCAGTTCTGTTTTTTCTGCATTGCTGCGTGCTGCAGAGCTATTTGCCTCAGCAAAATTTTGATTGCTTTTGTTTCCACAATCAAGTGAATAAGATATTCTTCGAACATGTCCTCGACACTGAAAACAGGTTTCAAACGGTGTGTCGAATGTGGGGTAAAAATGTCCATATCAGATCCTCACTGTGTCCGTCTGTGATGTTTGAGGACAGGCCACAAGGTGGGCGACTGTGGCTCATGTCAATCTATGACTGTCAAGGCCTTTCAGGAAAGAAAGAGGAAACTCGACGCAGGTAAGCTGTCGCCTAAATCCCCATCGTTACCCCATCCAAAAGAAAGTCGTTCTCCAAATTGAGGGAAGTTTCCCACTCGAGAGAAAATGTCCGAACCATCGGAGGCTATCAAGGTCCGGTTCACAACGCTAGTAGTCTTCTTCTCACAAGAAGACTAAGAAACGGTGTCACAGGTCCTCGTCATCGTCGTCTTCCTCTGCCAAAAAAAAGATTTGTTCCCAAAGATAACTTCGACTCCTGCGGAATGGGAAAGCTTCTGCTTAAAAATGCTCAATTTTTTCAGAAGCGAGCGCCTCTGAGTGCTCCTCTCAAGGAGTCAGGGAAACAAAGCCACCCCTTCGGCATCTGACAAGACCAGAAGGGAGTTTTGTGTGTCTCCCTCTCGCGTGCCTCAGAGCCCGGAAAGAGAAGCTCCTCGAGGCAAGTTGAAGGCGTGTTCATCGACTCATAAGAAAAAGCCTATGTCTACCCCCTCGAGGCCTTCATTTCCGCTATCGAAGCCTTCATTGAAGGTACCAAAGCTGTCCAGTTTATCGCCTGAGCCTTCAAGGCATGTTATACACTTGAAGCCATCGAAGCATGCTAAACTGTCAACTCATTCACTGAACGCTTCAAGGAAGTTGTTGAATTCCTCAACGCCTTCGGCTCATTCAGTGCCTCTGAAGACTTTAAAACCAGTTGTTGAACTGACCAAGTCATTCAAACCCCTTCCTCGACCTGATTTCTTCAGGCAAATGGGATCCTCCTTCGAGAAAGATGAAGAGGTGGATCAAGCCCCTTTTGGTTATGAGTGCGGAACACCAAATGTTCGACAAGAACGTATTTCTCTGAGATGCAGAATCTGGTGAAAGCCCTTAAAGAAGCCAACATCTTGAAAACATCTCTTGAGACTGATTTTGGGAACCAAGAGGTGGCTGGATATGCTGATCCTTCATATAGATCTGTGATTTGTAAAGTGGCTGAATATCTGGGGTGGTCTAAACCCGCAGCTATTGTAGAGACTGATGACCTAACTGATGTTTTAGACAGTGGTCCAGTTAAGGAGGCTGTACTAACTTCCCATGCTGCTTTAAGGGTAGGGTTATGAAAAATTGGCTGAAGCCAGATTCCATTCCCCCTATAAACAAATCTTTAACAAAAAAAGAACAGACCAGCTTCTGTTGACCCTCATTTTCTGAAGAGGCAACCCACACCAGAGAGCCTGGTTGTTCAAGCGCAACAGTTTTGTTTAAGTCCACAGTTTATCCTTTTACTGCTGCAGAAAAAGAAGATAGAAAAGTTGACTCTTTAGGAAAGAGAGTGTTTAGTGCAAGAAGCATGGCACTAAAATCGGCCAATGCTACAAGTGCCTTAGCTAAATACACACACACCCTGTGCCCTTGCAGCAGAACATATTTCAAAGGGAGAGGAAAGGGAAGGCTTTTTTTTAGCCTAGTGCAAGATGGAAAAGATGCTATGAGGCAGTCTTTACAGTCCGGCCTGGATATGGTGGATTCTTTAACTAGGTCCATGGCTGTGCATGTCACTATTTACTCAGTTAAAAAATGGTGTCACAAGACTGAAAGCACTCTTAAAATCTGACTGAAAGATTCCTTTCAGTGTCCATAGGTGTGCAAGGGACAGGAGTGTCCATGAAATATGGACACTTTGTCTTATGTGCATTTCATGGCTCAGAAAAACTGGGTTTTTCCGTGGATGTCCAGGCACGTTTACTTGACAGGCCTTTTGAAGGAACTTTTCTGTTTGGAGAAAAGGCAGACAGTAACCTAGAGAAGACACCAGCTTCTAAAGCTGCAGCGAAATCATTAGGGGGCGGCAATCAGAGAACCTCAACCTTCAGGTCAAGGATGGAGAGGACATCATGTTTGTGTCTACTCCTCCGTTTCTGGAGGAAGAGGACAGTTCTCACAGAGGTGTCGGAGGAGAGCTCTACCTGGAGGCCGAGAAAGAGGAGGTAAAACTCCCTGTGCAACACCCGCAGTTACCCACAGCTGCAGGTGGAGAAACCAAATGACTCCCTCACCCACAGGCTGTGGTAGGAGGCAGACTTGTCATATCGTCTCTGGAGTTGGCATAGTGTAACTTCGGACGCATGGGTGCTACAAACCATAGCAGACGGTTACTGTCTCCCATTCCTCAAGAAACCTCCCGATTACCCCCAAAGGCCAGATCTTCTTTGGTTCCAGATCCACTCCTCCAACAGGAGATTCTCATCCTGGTGGAGAACGGTGCAATAGAGCTGGTACCTGCAGCTGAGAGAAACCAAAGTTGGTATTCACCCTACTTCCTAATTCCCAAGAAGGAGGAGAGATGCGACCCATCTTGGACTTGAGATGCTTAACAAGTTCCTCAGAAAAGACAGGTTTAAGATGGTAACTCTTTTCGCAGATCCTTCAGGCCCTTCGACTCTAGGATTGGTTGTTGTCATTCGACCTTCTGGATGCTTACTTTCATGTGCCCATACATCAGAAGCACAGAAAGTAACGGAGGTTCATGGTTGGCGGTTCCCGTAATCAATTTCAGGTTCTGCCATTGGAGCTCACCTCAGCCCCAAGGGTCTTCACCAAGCTTATGGCAGTGGTGATGGCAAGTTTAAGGAGGGAGGGGATTCAAATCTACCCCTACCCACACGACTGGTTGATCAGAGCTAGTTCTCCGGAACAGTCCTAGAATCATCTCGGTCGCACCTGCCACTTCCTCCACGAGCCAGGCTTCTCCATGTACTTCAAGAAGTCCTACTTCACACCTTCTCCGAAGGTTCAATTATTATTGGAGCAGTACTGGACTCAGCCTCGGGAAAAGCTTTGCCACCCAAGTTAAGGGCTTGACATCTCTTGCAGATGGTCAAAAAACTTCAGAGTACCCAACATCTCCCGATCTACGACTTCCGAAGGTTGCTCGGCTTCATGTCATCCTGCATTGTTCTGGTGCAAGAAGCCGATTAGATCACTTCAGTGGACTCTCAGATCCCAGTGATCTCAATTCTACGGCAGAATGGAGGCTCGCGACTTGATTACTGCAATATTCTTTTCCTTGGGACCTCCAACAAAAATCTTGAGAAGCTCCAAGTAATACAGAACAGTGCCCTACGCGCTGCACAAGGCATTGCCAAGAGAGAGCACATCACCGCTGCCAGAAAAGCTTCCCACTGGCTCCCCATAAAGGAGAGGATCCTATTCAAGGCTCTAAGCATCACCCACAAATGTGTCCATCTTGCCGCCCCAATGTACCTTTCGCAGAGGATCCACCTGGTCTCCTCCACAAGACCCACTAGATCACCCTATGCCAGCATGCTCTCAGTACCCAGGGTAAAAAAGACCAGAGCAGGGGGCTCCAGTTTCCCGTACCTCGCTGCCGTACACTGGAACACCCTCCCTAGCTCCCTGCGCTCTGAACCCTCACTGACCGCCTTTCGGAAAACCCTGAAAACGACCCTGTTCATCTAACAATTACATGGCCTAGCCCTCATAATTGTACTGTATGATGTATTATGTGATATATCTGATCACAGGTCACTGCCTTACTGTAACCCAAGGCACAGCCTGCTCACATTGTAACTAAGTCTTCCTGCAAGTAACAGTGCCACAATGCCCCTGGGCTGCCTGCGCGCTATATAAATTTAATAAATAAATAAATAAATAAATGAATGAATAATGACGGACCTTATTCAGTTCTCGACAAAGGATGCCTAGGATCTCCTGTGGTTGGCCAGCCGAGAGAATGTAATGAGAGGAGCACCCTTTTGGCAACCATAGCTGGAGAACCCAGTTGTGTAGACTCCTTCCTCACAGGATGGAGAGCGCACATGCGAGATCTTTCAATAAGCGGACACTGGTCTCAGTCGGAGTCCAGTCACCATATCAACCTTTTTGAGCTAAGGGCATTCAGACTAGCGCTGATGGCCTTCCTGCCCTCAACACGGGGTAAAATTGTACAGATAATGATGGACAATACAGTGGCCATGCACTACCTCAACAAAAGAGGGGGCATAGGGTTGCTTCCCCTGTGCATAGAGGCAATGCAGCTCTGGTTCTGGGCACTAAGAGAAGGAATCACTCTTCTGGCAGTTCATCTAGCTGGAGAAAAGAACACGGCGGTGGACGCTCTGAGCAGGCAGAGCATGATCTCCCATGGGTGGGAACTAGCTGAGGAAGTCCTTCTAGAGATCTTCGCCCTTCAAGTGGATCAGTTCGCGACCAGTGTCAACCGGATGTGCAAGCTGTTCTACTCCAGGCAATTTCCGCAAAGAGGAGCTCTAGGGGACGTGTTCATGGTGGATTGGGAATTTCAACTTCTGTACGCATTCCCACCAGTCCCTGTGACCCTGACACTGTAAACTCAGTTTCATGTGCATAGGGATGTTCTGGTAAATGATATTCTTGAGGAAGTTTGGGGAAAGTATGATCCTCATTGCCTCCGATCGGGCCTTGGGAACGTGTTACTCGGACCTTCTGGAAATGGTCATCTGCCCTCCAATCTGTCTTACCCAAAGAGAGGACGTACTCTTTCAAGAGGAAGGTCGCAGTCTTCACCCAGAGATCAGGACTCTCAATCTTCACGCCTGGTATCTGAAAGGGTGAGATATTGGGAAGGATTGGGACCGTTGGAATACGTTTTGCAGCTAGTGCAGGGAAAGGAAACTTGATCCTTTCACATGTAAACTTCCCCATGTTCTATCTTTCTTGCTCCACCTACCCCATTCTGGGTTGCAAGTCGCCATGGTGAAGGGCGGCACTATCAATTCAGAGAGAAATCGTACTTCAAGGTGCTGATTGTGGTACTATTTCCTAAGGCCTTACAAATTTGTTTCCGCCTACTCCCTTCGTCGTGCCATCATGGGACTTTAATCTAGTACTAAGATGTCTCCTGGAGTTCCATTTCAGCCGTTACATGTGTGTCCTTTAAGAATGCAAACTATGAAAAAAGCCTTTTTTAGTAGCGATCCCGTCTGGAAGATGTAAAACACAGAAATTCTAGAAAAGCAAGAGGGTATGGATGGGAGGGCGATGAGGAATATGTGGGAGGAACATCCAGTCGAAATAACGTTACCACTGGTAAGTAACTTGTTGTTCGAATGGATTGTGTCCTCCCACGTATTCCTCATCTTTGATATACTCCCAAAGCAGTTTGGTTTAGGAGATGGATGCCAAGAACGTACTAATTTGTTTATATTATGGAGGACAGTTTTGCCAAATTTGGCTTCCTCCCCTGATAAAGAAGCTCCACAGTAAAATGTACTGAAAGTATGAAGGGATGACCAGGTTGCTGCTCTGCAAATGTCCTGCACTGGCACATCTCTTTCCGCAGCTGAGGAAGCAGCCACCCCTCTACTGAAATGCGCCCTCAAACCTTTGGGTGAATCTTTGCCTTCCAATGAGTGTTTGTTTTGGGACTGCCAAGCCTAGTCTTTGACCAGCGTAACCAGTATAGAGCTGACCATCTTGACAAACACTTGCCATTCATGTAACGTAGTAACTTAGTACCCTTTTAGGGTCCAGACGATGTAGTCTCTCCTCCTCTTTTGATGGATGAGGAGGTGGTTAAAAAGTTGGCAACACGATACGTTGTGCAGGGTGAAACTCCAAAACAACTTTCGGAACGAAAAATTATCAAACTTTTAGGACTACCTTGTCCTTGAAAAAGGATGTGAAAGGTGGTTTAGAAGAAAGGGCATTTAGCTCACTAACCCTACGGGCAGACGGGATCGCTACTAAAAAAGGCTTTTTTCATAGTTTGCATTCTTAAAGGACACAAATGTAAGGGCTGAAATGGAGCACCAGAAGACATCTTAGTACTAGATTAAAGTCCCATGATGGCACGATGAAGGGAGTAGGCGGAAACATATTTCTGTGTCTGGATGTTAAACAAAAGAGCGTCCTCCGTCCTGTGTCCAAAAATCCTAATCAGACCCTCACACTGTAAACTCAGTATCATGTGTATAGGGATGTTCTGGTAAACGAAATTCTTGTAGCTAGTTTCAAAAGCTCTTAACATAAAGGTTTAAGGTGCAGAACATAAAAGTAATAAAGGTTTCTGCCAGGAAAGGGGTCTCCCTTCCCCTAGAATCCTTCTGGCAGTTCAAAAGTGCCTCACAATTTTACTGTGTTCCTAAGGGCATGAATCTTCCTTTGAGTTTTCTTCAAGCATGCGGTTTCTTTACAATGTTCAATTTCTGTCACTTAGTCCACTTTCTACTCCTGGTGTACTCTGCTGCCAGGGTATTTGTGTCATGATCTCTGCTTCCAAAAGGTCAGGGTTTTCCCAACTCCCTTGGAAGCAGATTCATAACCCAGGTTCCGAGTGCCAACCAGTCCCAATTGGGACCTTTTGGACCCAGTCCTGGCGCCAGTGGCACCAGGCTCATAAATATGCCCAGTCCCAGCGCTGGAAGCGCCGGGCTCATAATGCTTGGGTGGACTTACCTGCAGCAGACCATGCTGCTTACTTGCCTGCCAGTTGAGCCTCTGATCCTCTTCTGTTTGGAACTACTTTTCCTGTTGGGTGGGGCAGGAGCCACTCCCTAGATTCAGAACACTGGAACTCTTCTGGAAAGCAGGAACTCTTTTCTTACCTAGGCGTGGCTGTGGAAGGAGACACCTAAGCACTACAGGAGGCTATTTAAACCACACCCGATGGATGAATCTTGCTTTGCGTTATTCTGCATCCTCTGCAGCAGAACGCTCATCGTGTCTTCTGCATCTGATCCTGGGCCTAAGGAAAAAGGCTTACCATCCTGAATCCAGTCTTCAGCAACACCTATAAAGACAAGAAAGAACAGGTTAGCATTACGGTCTTCAGTGACAGCTCTTCACTTACCTGGTCCATCGGCTGTCACCAACGCCTCGCGCTGCATTCCGGCATCTGAAAGACAAAGGCTTACCTACTCTTCGTGCGCTCCGGAGGTCTTCACACTGCATTCCGTCATCTGAAAGACAAAAGCTTACCAACTCTTCGCACGCTCCGGAGGCCTTCGGCGCTGCATCCCGCATCTGAAAGACAAAACAAGGTGCGTTTAAAGACATTGGGGAACTTTAATACTCACGTGCCATTACTCCTTTCCACATCTAACCCAGTGGGTATTCCGGCACCCTGCAGCCGCTCCGAACTTGTACCTGCAAAATAAAAAGATAGTTAGAGCGCATCGTGAAGCAGGCAACAAGCGCTTACTTACGTGCTTCCAGGCGCTTCTATTCATCACACGGGCTCCATCTTCAACTCACTTCAGCCCGTCATCCGCCATCGCCGGAACCCTGCAAAACAAGAAACATCATTACTAAAGACTTTAAAGACATTAGAATTACTCGAAACTTACCGTTCGTGCAGTAAACGACGGACAGCAGTCCTCTGAAGTCAAGAGGCCTGCTCCCCTTATCCAGTGAAGAAACTGGTTACAGCACCCTGCCCCGAGGCAGATGGAGAGCACGGCGTTCACTTACCTAAGGTGAGAGCGTTAACCTTTGGGGTTCTACAGGAGAAGAGAAAGGGAAGAAGAGAGAGATATTCAATAGCCCAGTTCCTTAATCCCATATTTTCTATCTGCAGACATCTTACCCTTCGAGTCAGACATACAGTGCACACAGGTCCAGCCCAAAGAGCCAGCCGTGTGTTACACATCACCTTTGAAGATACGGTATATGCCCAGTCAAGACCGGCGCCTCTACGGGAATCAGGTGAGCGTTACAATTTGTGACTTTCTTTTCAATCCTTGAAAGGGGTATGTGTCTCCCCTGTTGTATTCACAATGTAACGTATATCTGCCTTTGCATTCCTGATTTACTCCCTTGCCAGAATATCATCTCACTTCTCTTCTCGCTTCTGGTTTACCTTCCTGCCAAGATATCACTTCGCTTCTCACTCCTGATTTACTCTCCTGCCAGGATATCACTTTGCTTGTCGCTCCTGGTTTACTCTTCTGCCAGTATATCACTTCACTTCATACTTCCCCCTCCCCTCCTGAGTATGAGTCTCAAACTCCTTGTTTGCCTGGTGCACTAACCTGCCAGGGCTTTCTCCCTCATTATTCACTCTTTGATCTAGTCACAACAGCTTTGAAGGGTTGGGTCTCTGACCCCTTTTTAATACTGCCTGTATGTATAACAGTTATTCTTTTTAAGTTTCGCACTTTCATCTCGCTTTTAACAATGTTCACATACACATTGTTCCTTTCTTTGGAATAGTTACTCTATTATTTTCAATGGCTTTCTCTTGCATTCTCAGAGCAATGCAGCATTCGTTCTCAGGCACCCCGGTAACCCATTCTGTCTCCCTGGACTTACCGGACATCTCTGGTGGTCCTCACGTCTCCTCTTTGGCCTTTTGCTCAGTCCGCTGACTAAACGTGCATCCTGTCAGCCCGTCCGTCTTCGCGTTAGTTCCTCTAGCTCTGGGAGGCTGATGCAGCTCCCGGTTAGCAGTCGGCAGACTCCTTTTGGCATGGTTCTTCCTCACACCATCCGTTTTAGTCTCCATGCTGTGGCTCACAATCTTCCGTTTCCTGGCGCCTGTCAGCATTCACACAGGTTGCTGACCACCTTGGCCTCTCCTTCATTGCTATCAGCTGTAGCATTTTTAAACTCCCCGGCATAAGTCAAATGTTTCCAAAGACTAGAACACAGCATTGGCTTACTGCATCTAGTCACCTTCATTACTCCATCTCTCTTTCTCGTCTTAGTACTTAAATGGGTGTGTGTGCAAACAGGGTATTTGGTTGGAAAAACCCTGGGATTTCCTCTTCTTTATGCAATAAGCCATACATGTATGTTGTAGAGGTGTATGGGTGACATGTGGAATTAAGATCACCAAGTTATTTTGCTCTATGGATTTTCTACCTCTCTGGAGGTTGTGTACCGCCATGTGGACCCCCCATGTGGTCCTCCTGCAGATAGTATATCCTCAGGGTCAGAGTGGGGTAGCTTCTGCCTTTGCCTGGCCCCATAAAAGAAGATTCCCTCCGGAGAGTCAGTGACAATGTTACTTGATTTGTCACATAGGCCATGTCTGGCATAACTTGCTCATGAGGTGTGTGCACAAGAGTATCTCTAATTGACAGTGCACATGTACCCCTGGAGTATTTCACACATCATTGAATTAGTGGGTAGGTATACCATGTTTCACAAATGCTACATAACTTCCTCAAGAGAGGGTCTTTCAACAAGACATGTGACATGACACATCCTTAATGTACTGTGACCGACATGTGTGTGCTATGATCTTGCATATGACTGTGGTTATCCCCAACACCAGCACAATCCACATATGCCACAAGAGGTGGCTTACAATGAAGCACACATCTGGACCTGGTTCTGCTTCCGACCCGGTTGTTGATAGGAAAGATTTTGACAGGGCCGTAGTGCCGCTCAACATCGCAGTTGACGACTCCCTCGTATATGACAGCACCAATGTTTAATCAAACGTGACGTTGGGCGTTGTATAAAAGGTTGCACCATGCAGGGGGTACCTCAGTCCATTTTTCCACTCGCTCAGCATGCTATTCAGAACACGCTCAAAGTAATTCAATTACTGCGTCAGTATGTCATCGCCCAAATCAGCCGTTTTCACATGTTGCAAGGACTGCAACACCAGAATGTCCCTCACGGACCCACATACCATTTGTGCGTGTGTCTCGGAGTAGGGCATGACACAGCAATGTGGTTCCTGCCTATCAAACCTGAAGGCGGTAAAGGAACGATCGGCCAAGCTGGAGCTCAGCAGACCACTTACCAAATCCCCAGCTAAATCGCTCCCATGCTCTTCGGAGCAAGAAACTGAGGATCTGATGCCCAGAAAAACATTCTGAGGATTGTCAGCATAAAAAGTGGAAGAAATGCTCCCATTCTCGGAATGAATTGCATCATTCCTCATCGTTGCTCAAGAAAAAGCACAGCCGCAATTCCTACTCATCGGACGATATGGGTAAGTCGTACCCTGCGTAGGGTGCGTCCAGGGAAGAGTGGGATTATTTTAAAACAAAAATGTTTGTTTTTTCAAGAAGGCCTCGGCTGGCACGTCTTCTGCCTCGACTCTGCTGGCCGATCCAGCTCCAACTGTGCGTGGTCTGTCCGGCACAAAGGATGCCACGAAGGGTGCATCGCCCTCGAGTGAGACCCCGCAGGAAGCACCTCCTCCTGCGCTGTAGCCGTCGGCAGCCCCCTTGGCCATGGAAGCTCCGCTCGCAGTCCCTCTAGATTGGAGCTTTGTACTGGACTCTCGTTTGGTGTTCTTCGATTCAATGTGTTTAATCTACGATGAAGAGTGCGACGCAATACTATTCGGGTTAGCGCAGATGGGGCTGCAGCCTTGGATCCACTGCCAGATTTTATGACGGACCAGGCGTGGTTGCTTCAGTTTACACGTGGTCTTCATCTCCAGATGTGGAACTCCAGCTGCTCAAGCCTTATGCACACCCAAATTCCCACTACGGCAAGGCGGTCGAAAAGATAATTGTGGCTTTGGTGCTCCATCGATGCCAGTGTCACAATACGACCTGACTAGCATTCTTGACCGTCGGCCGCAAACAGAACAGGCTTTGCCCTTCAACAAGCGATAGCTAACCTGGTTTGTATCTTGTGGCAATGCCTGTGTTCGGCACCGGCAGTCGTAACAGAGCTTACCAAGAAATATAAGCCGGCAAGAGGCAATCAGCCGTTTCTAACTTCTCACCCGAACCTAGAGGGGTTAGTGCTACAGTCCGCGACCATCATGTCAAGGCCATCGACGTCGAACCTTCAGACTGACAGTCGAAAAAGGTTGATGCATTGGTTAAAAAGGTCTTTGCCTCGGGAAGTATGGCCCTTAAGGCGGCAAATGCCTTGTGTGCCTTCTCCAAGTTCTCTCATATTTTGTGGAGTACTGTGGCAGAGGCAGCTGGCTGGTTTCTTCGACATAGTGGATGATGTAAAGGAGATGGCCTGCCAGACACTCCAATCAGGTTTAGATGCAGATGACTGCATGGGTCGGACTATGTGCACCTTCACAGTATTACACAGGTCGGCATATTTGAGGGGATCAAGATGTTCTCCGTATGTCCAAGCAAAAATTGCTAGACATGGCCTTCAATGGGGAGCATCTGTTTGGCCCCAATGCCGGCGAGTCCCTCAGGAAATGTAAGAACTTGAACCTTCCTGCCAAGTCACTGGGACGTGCGGTGCAGCAACAGCCACCATGACAAGCCGATTCTTTCAGCTCCAGAGGAAGAGGTTGCAGGAGGAGGCTCTACTTTTCCTAGAAGGGCGCAAGCGCCCCAACTCAAACAAGACCAGCGCAGATTCCCGTGAGTAGGTAGTGGTAGAGGCAGGAGTGGAGCAAGACATTCAGCGGCTGCAGTCGCATCAACTTCCATGGTGCCGCTGAAGCCTCTTTGAGGTCTCCTGTTATACTTTGCCAGTTGAAGGGAGAATCTCTAGATTCTTGGTCAAATTGCAGGAAGTCACTTCTGATGCCTGGGTCCTCCAACAGATTGTATGGGGCTACTGTCTCCCATTTGTAAGAAGACCTCCAGACAGGCCTCCCCCACCTCCCTCCAACCGGAGCAGGAGTGTCAGGCCATTCTTCTGTAGGGAGCATTGGTGCCAGTTCCAGCCCATGCGGAAGGTTCTGGCTGGTACTCATGAAGAGGTGAGGACCTCAGAAACTTAAACAATTATCTGAGAAAAGACAAACTCAGTATGGTGACTTTGAGGGAAATTCTCCAGGCTTTACAGCTCCAAGACTCACTGGTTTTGTTAGAACTCCAGGATGCCTACTTTCACGTGCCAATCCATCGAAATCACAGGGGATTCCTCAGGTTTGTCATTGGGGAATCGCACTAACAATTGAAGGTTCTCCCTTTTGGTTTAACCTGTTCACCCAGGGTCTTTAACATGTTGATGGTAGTAGTAGTAGCTCACCTCAGGAAAGGGGGCATCTTTGTATTCCCGTACTTAGACAGTTGGCTTAGCTGAGCACGGTCGCTGTAACAGGTTTCGAGTTAAGTCGAGGACACCTGTACGCTACTGCATGACCTGAGTTCATTGGAGCAGTCTTGGACATCCGGCAAGGGAAGGCCTTTCCGTCTGAGGAGAGAGTCACCAGTGTGGCACAGATGGTCAGCCTTTTACAGACTTCAAGCAGTGTACCCGCATGGGCATTTTTGCACCTACTGGGCATCATGGCATCCTGCATTCTTCTGGTGCCACAGGGGGGACTCCACATGAGATACGTTCAGTGGCTTCTCAGGAGCCAGTGGTCGCAGCACTATGGCCAGATGTCGGATGTGCTCTAGGTGTCCAGTAGCGAATGTCCTCTGACCTGGTGGAGTGACAGCACAAACATGTTGGTGGGAATACTCTTCTGGGCACTATGGCTGGAAGAGCAGGTGGTCATGCATGCATCGCTGAAGGGCTAGGGCTCATTGCAGCCCACTCCAGATCAGCGGCCATTGGTCTCAGGAGGAGAAACATTGCCGCATCAATCTGCTGCAGCTGCGAGCAGTCAGACTGTCACTGAAGGCTTTTAGGCCTGCTCTAGAGGGGAAACATGACCTGGTGTTAACAGTCAACATGGTGACGAGGCACTACCTCGACAAGCAGGGAGGCGCAAGACTACTACCCCTGTACAGGGAGGCCATCAAGCTATGGTTCTGGATGGTAGAGAACAACATCTCATCCTCTGCAGCTCATCTTGCAGGAGTGGAGCATGGGTTGGCAGATGCTCTGAGCAGGCAGAGCTTGGTCTCTCACGAGCAGGAGCTATGCCTGAAGGTTACAGCAGAGGTCTTCACCTAGTGGGGCAGCCCGCCAATGGATTTTTTGGTGACAGTGGACAGCACAAAGTGCAAACAGTTCCCTCCCAGCAGGCTGTTGTGGGGACTCTTTTCTAGTGGAGTGGGTCTTCGACCTCCATTATGCATTCCCGCCGAACCCTTAGGTTCTCAGGACGTTGCAGGGATTCAGGGACTTCCTTATCACCCCAGACTGGGTGAGGAGGATGTGGAACCCGGATCGCCTGGAACTGCCCGTATGCCCACCTCTCTGGCTTCCTGGAAGCCGGATCTCTTGTCTCAGTCGGGAGGCAATGTGCTTCATCCGAACCTGGATCCTCTCAACCTGCATGTGTGGCTGTTGAGAGGCTGAGGTACGGTGCCTGGAACCTTGAGGAAGAAGTCCTGGAGGTGCTGTTGGCTGCACACAGACTGCCCACTAGGACCCTTTACATGTACTGATGGAGAAAGTGTGTGACCTGGTGCAAGACGAAAGAGGAGGACCCCCATGTCATGTCCCACTTCATCAGTGATGGAGTTTCTGTTGGACCCTGTGGTGGCAACTTTTTTGAAAGGTCTTGTTCATTGCTTCCCTCCTTTGCCTTTTGTAGTCCCAGATTGGCACCTGAATCAAGTTCTAACATTTTTGATGGCGGCTCCTTTTATGAGCCCTTGTTTTTGGCTCCCATCAGACTGGTCACGTTGAAAACAGTCTTCTTGGTGGCAATCACATCTGTTAGAAGGGTCAGCCAATAGCACGGGCCCTTTCCTAAATATATTTCTTTTCCATAACCTTTATTTATGCATTTTACAACCCAGAATCAACCCAAACATGTAGCCCAGAGCAAGCAATGACCCACCGTGGATTGCCAGCATCATATAATGGCAATGTACGAAATAAGGGAGGCAATCCATCATTGAAATACTGTGTAGTTAGTCTTCAGCAGTAAGCAAATATTGTACTTATAGCGCCCACACATCAGGCGGACCGGCATGCAATAGCACAGTCCGAATAAATGCTGTCTCCAACTCATGGCAATACGCAACATCATTCAGCCACAATTGCATGCTGGATGGGTGACTCCCTCTGCATCTGCCCATGCAGTATTGCCCATGTAGGGGGCTGCTGAGGAAACAAAGGGAACGCAACCTTAAAGACATTCTGCACCTGAAAGTACAGAAAGATGTCCAGAGAGGTGGACCCACCCCTGTCCTTTACCTGTTACAGCTTGAGAAATGTGCCCGCCACGATAAAGTCACCAAAGGTTCTAATACCCAGTCTGTCCACACACTGTAGGTACGCCTTCTCCTCCGTGATCGGCATACCAATAACATATTTAACTGGAAGCAGCTGTGAGTATAAAGTGTTGATGCCCATCTTGTCTGCCACCTTCCACCATACCGCACAGGCAAACTTGACTATGTGCAGTGTTCCGGTAACTGCCCCTGAAGCCCCAAGGATCACAGAGCACAGGATGTTGGGGTTGGGGGGTGGGGGAGAAACGCCCTTTCCCTCTGAACATGAGGCCAGATAAAGTGCGTGGAATACCAATGCGCCAGATGATGTTCCTGTTCCGCCCAATAGTTGCGCTCCAACTCCGGTAGGTCCAAGCCCACCTTATCATAGGGTTGTGTCAACATGAAGAAAGCAACCCTAGCCTGTTTCCCAGCCATGCTAAAGTCTAGGATATGTCCCCCAGATGAAGAAAGGAACAAGGGAATGATGCAGTATAGCTCAGGGGCCACCCGCTCGCTTTGGAAACAAGACGAAGTGGAACAACACATGTTGGATGCCCGGGTCCACGTTTAGAAATCTCTGGGTATCAAGTGCGTTGTAAATAACCAATTGTAATAATTATAATATAATGCAATGTTACTTAAAAGGCAGGATAATCATTTCGACCACAGAAATGCAGTCCAATAAAGGTAAGAGGAAGAGTGTGCCATCTAACCATTAGATCCTATAATCTCGGACAGAGTGGACTGGTCTCACGAGATCTACACCCCCAAGTACCGAACTCCCGCGCACTCCCACTTCAGCTCAAATACATCGTCAAACGCCACTGTCCCCTCAGTGAGTTAAGAAGACCACTAAAGGGCATCATATGAAGGAGTCGGTTGGCCAGCACCTTAGCAAAAATCTTATTAAGGATATCGCCCAGTAGGAGGCACACTCCTCGGGTGGCTTCCCTTTTTCATGCAATACAATAATATCGGCCTCACGTAACGAAGAGGGCATAGACCCCAGCGTGAGCGATATGCTGTACAGCCGCAGCAACATAGGAGCAAGGATGGATGCCTACGCCTTGTAGAACTCCCTGGAGAGGCCGTCAGGGCCAGGGGACTTAGAGCCAGGGAGCTCTTTGATAGCCACCAAAATTTCATCTAATGATAACTCACATTTTAGAGCTTCCCAGAGTGCGGAGTCTACCTAGTACAGTTCTATATCATCCAAATAGCACTGTAGACTCGCTGCATCCTGTTTAAAATGAGAAGTGTAAAGATGGCTATAGAATTCCCAGAACGTTGCTGCTATGTCCTTTTCGGCATAGAGAGAGGTTGCCTGGAGGTCCCGAATAAACTCAATGTGTGGCCGCCTCCTGCCAGCAGCCGGGCCAGCAGAGCCACAGGCTTTTACCCTTTACCATTTTGACTTACAGTACAGCCTCTTGCCGAGGAACTTGATCTCTCTGGCGGCCTTTGCTTGGAACGCATCCAGCCCCTGCCGCATTGCACCCAGGACCTTGGGATTCACCCTAGATTCGTTGTCTCCCTCCAGCTGCTTCAAGCGTGCCTCAGTAGCCGCAAGCACCCCCCTTATCAGCCAGAGAATCAATTTTACTTTGGCCGTGCAAATACCCCTAATATAACATTTAAAACAGCCCCGAGCACCCCCAGCGATGAGACCGAGCTATCATTGTGTGCAAAGTAAGCCAAAAGCTTGTTGTGAAGTTCTTGGTGGAAAACAGTATCCGTCAGCGCATCGTGCTTATAGCACCACGCGTGGTCCCACCCTCAGCCCCCACCACCCAGCAATCGGGGACTCCAAAACGACCAGTGATTGGTCAGAGAGAGCCCAGGGAAGAATTTGACTATTGCCAAGAGAAACCCCACCACTGCGGGACACTAATAGATAGTCCAGCCTGGATCTAGAGCCTTGTAGCCAGGAGTGAAAAGTCTACTCGCTGAATTCCGGTGCTGCACTCTCCATGCATCCACCAGATCATAAGTGGCACAAATATTCATAATTTGCCTACTCACCTTGAATTGGGTACCCATGCGACTCCCGAATCCATCACAGGCCGGGTGCAACACTGTATACAGATTCCCGCCCCACACAGTAGTAGCCTACTGACAGGAATTGGTGCTGTCCATGTTTGGCCCATAGGTGTTAACCCGCGACACACCCACCCTTTGCAGAACCCACCAGACCAAGAGAGCCCTCCCCTTATCATCCCTTGCCACCGAGGTTCACCTGAATTTAACGGCCTTATTGACCAGTGTCGCTACACCCCTTGCATAGGATGAGTACGAGCCATAGTACCTATGGCAGCCTAGGGAGAAGCCCAATGATACTGATAGGAAGCTGTGAGATGAGTTTCCTGGATGAACGCCACATCCACCATTTGCCTGCGCAAGTATTGAACTATCCTACGGACCTTAGAGGGCTGATCCCCCCCTCCCCCAGCCCCCTAATATTCCATGTGGCTACTTTAAAGGCCATTCCCCTTGGTTTTAGAAATTGTAGACATCGCCCTGCCCCATCGCTGAGCTTTTCAGAAAGCTACCAAAAAAGAGTATGCCAGTGAGTCACTGTACACATGCCGGACTCCAGAAACAACCACACACCCCTAACAACAATGCCCCCCTCACCGGAAACCCCAACCCGCGCAAAGAGTGACCTTTCGTTCACAAATGCACCCCGCCCACCAACAAAGTGAACATAGAACCAGTGCTGTGCTCAGGGTGCTAGTGCTCATCCCAGCGCAAGCCGGCTCAGACCATCATGGGATAAAGAGAAAACCCAGGAACGCCTGTCAACCAGTGGCCGCGGACTCACGACCCAGGCTGACACATGGCCTACAAAATGCAGTGTTCAGCAGTCAGGGCTCCTCCTGGCCCTCACGGCCATGGTTTCTTAAACCATTATGGGCCTCAGATGGTTTGGGCGGTGTGCTCTATCAATCCCAACCGGGAAGGAGCTTACATACTCAGGTGACATGAAAAAAGGGGCCTTCCCTTAATACTGGACCCACAGCTTTGCAGGGAACAGCATAGAGTATTGTATGTTATTGTCCCGAAGTCTGCGTTTGACCCCCACAAAGGACCTACTGGGCACCTGCACAGCAGCTGTGAAATCTGTGAAAACTTGAAATGTATCACCATCAAACTGCAGCTCCCCCTTCTGCCGTGCCAGGCGAACTATGGTGTCACGATCCCGGTAGTTCAAGAGGCGCGCTATGTTGGGGTGCAGGGGAGCCCCCGGCACAGGCCGTGATGCTGTAATACAGTGCGCTCTGTTGACTACAAACACGAAAGGGAGATCTGTATCTCCAAAGACTGCTCTGTAAAGGGACTCGACAAATTCTTCCATTTTGGTCTGGTCCTGACACTCATGGATCCCAACCAGCCTGATGTTGTTTCTGCAGGCTCTGCCCTCCAAGTCCTCATTCTTGGCAGAAACTTAATCTGTGCTTCTAGTGCAGACACCCTTGCTCTGAGCGACACATAGCCGTCCTCAAGCCCAGATACTCTGTGCTCCACCTCATCCAGACGATCTCCATGCTTGTCCAGTCGGTGCAGTAACATATCCACCTTTGAAGAGAGCGAGTCCAACTTTGCGTCCAGCCCAGCAATTCCAGCCATGAGATCCAACAGAATCTCCCTGATGTCCACCCCTGACTCCTTGGCTGTCGCCCCAGGAGCATCCCCCTCTGGCCCTAGATGCCCCTGCTAGGACTGGGCATGGGGACGTCCTGGAGGATGTGCCCCGCTTAGAGGAGAGCTTTTTCTGGGATTTGTCAGTCTTCACCATTGTGGCCTCTGAGGAGCACCGCCCCAGGCACCAAAACAGTACCCCTGGGGGAGGTGAGCCGGCGCAGGTGGCCCTTAAGCAGGCATCAAGGGAAAGTCAAATGTTCCTCAAGATAAATGGCCCCTGGTTCCAACCAGCACCATACCACCTCTGCCACTTTCAGGACACAGTTACAGCCAGGAGAGCCTCAGGCCCCGACAGGATCGCGTCCACCAAAAACAAAATGGCTGGAAACCCAGCAGCGCCAATGGGGCACCGCCCACCCCTCCAAGCCAACGGTGAGCCACTATCAGGATCCTGGCATGTCCTAAGTGATAACCCAGGAGGGGATGCCACACTGATTGAAACCAATGTCTAACACTAGGAAATGTGAGTGCACAAGGTCTCAGCACTGCTGACCCAGAGGGGTTGCGACTTCCTCTGATCTTCAGAAGGTAGTACTAGTAGGATACCTTTGTTGGACAGCAATGTGGAGTTCTCTACTTACATTTGCCAAGCATTACAGCTTGGACTTGGCCTGTTGGGCGATGCGTATTTCAGTATTTTGGTAGAGCAGTCCTCTGTATTTGTTTACCTTCCAACCATCAGCTCCTGCTTTGGGAGTCTATCAAGACTATCTATCTGTGGGAGAATGCAATCCATTGAAGGAGAAATTATTACTGGTAATGTTTTTTTATAGATTCTTCTCCCACAGATTCTTCATCGCCCTCCCAGTCTTCCCTGCTTGGAAGTCCAAAGACCATAGTCCGGTCACATTCTACCATTGTGTTTCTTCTGTGATGACATGAGGTGCAGGGTGCAGCATTCGGGGTGGTGGCAGTTCGCTGATTACACTGTTCCCTTCTCTTCTGGTTTGATCTCCGAGGTTGAAATATTGAAGAATCAATTGTGGTTTGCTAATGTTGTTGTTTGAATGCCTTTCCCCATTTCTGGAGATTTCCTCTTGCAGGCTGAGGCCGTGCAGAAAAAAGGTGGGGAACTGAGGTGCGGGGGCGGAGTGCAACCTTTCATATGACGCACAGCGTCAAGTCTGATCAAGGAATGGTGCAGCCATATACGAGGGAGTTGTTGGCAATGGTGATATCGAGTGGCACTACACCCCTTTTTTCAAAAATGTTCTGAGCAGCTGCCGCTGGATAGGTATCTATCAAGTTGAGGAATCTGTTGGAGAAGAATTCATAGAAAAAAATTACCGGTAAATAATTTCTCCTTCTGTCCCCGATAATTCCACGCCTTTTTATTAGGTTCTATGTGACATTTCTGCTTTTTGAAGGCCGCATTTATAAAAAGATTGATTTCACCCTCCAAGCCCCCTTTTCTGCCTTGCTCCCGCCACCCTATGTCTCCTCTCGACCCAAGCATACTCACTCAATTCCCCACCACATTAACACACACACGCAAACATGTTACATCTTCCCTCATGCACTCTCCCTTCGCAAACATTCCTTTTATATATACACACACACACACACACACACACACACACACACACACACACACACACACACACACACACACACACACACACACACACACACACACACACACACACACACACACACACACACACACACACACACACACACACACACACACACACACACACACACACACACACACACACACACACACACACACACACACACACACACACACACACACACACACACACACACACACACACACACACACACACACACACACACACACACGCGCACGCTTGGTCACTCGCTCGCTCTCTCTCTTTCACTCACACCACACTCACCTCTGACTCTCATGACTCCTCCTCCTGGGTCCCGACGTGCCTGCGAGCCACTGCACGAGCCTGTGTGCATCGCAGGGGCTGACAGTTTGATTTAGAAAGACCGCTCTGAACGGTCTCCAAGCGGTCTTTCTTAAACGGTCATTTTTTAATCAATTTTAAAAAATCGATTTATTCACTTAGTGCCTTTAATTAATGGCCAGGAACGCTGGCATCAGACACTAGGAAATGCGGTTCTATGTGTTTTCATAGTCTATTTAAAACTCTGCATTTTGCTTATGCACTGGTCGTCATGAACTCACCAGTATTTTTTGTTTTTAATGGGATGGTCCTCCCTTACCATCCCACCCGCCAACACTGTCCCCCTCAACTCCCACCCCAACATACACATACATGTATATGTAATTGGTCGAAGAACCTCAAAAGTGCACGAAAGGAAGACAGACTTTTAAATAATAGTCTGTTAAAACATGTAGTACGGGGACAAGCATGTCAGCAGTAGGCAGCACACCCAAAGGAGTATGCTTAGGCTTCTGATGAAGATTATGATTTAATATTTGTCAGGTGAACGACTACCCAAAGGCATCTTGGTGCTACACTGGTTACGGTCACAGCTAAGGGCCACTAATAATTGGAGTAGAAATGTCTTTAGAAGCTGACGAAAGCGTAGCTAGTCCACTGTCGCTTGAAGATGAAGTGGGAGTGAATTCCAGTATTTTGCAGCCGCCTCTGAGAAAGTGCGCCCTCCAAACCTGGAGAACCATACATGAGGAACAGCAATCGTATGCAAATGCAGAGGGTGAAGCGGCCGATTGGGGACATACGGACAGAACGTACTCCGCAGATATTCAGGCCCCAGGCCATTTAAGAACCGGTGGAAAATACATAATGATTTGAACTATACCCTCTGAGCCACGGGCAGCTTGTGAATCTGCCACAAGGCTGTAGAAATAGAGGTACGGTAAGGAGCGCGGGCCACTCGCCTGGCTGTGGCATTTTGGAGCACTTGGAGGCTGTGCTAGATATAGAGAGTTACAATAATCAATGGTACGTAGGATGAGTGCAGAGACCACTGGCACGCAGAGCTGGACAGGCAGAAAACCAAGCACCCACCGCAGACCCCGTAGTTTGTAATGCCCTGACTGGCACACAGAGGCCACTTGTGCTTCCAAGGAGAGTGATGAGATAATTTTTACCCCTAAATCCTTTACGACCTGAACCGAAGTAGTACAGGGGACAGGGGAAGTTGACCAGAAAGCAAAGGTCCAAAGAGAAAAGGTAGAGGGGGGTTCAACCATCTGGATCTTGCTTTTGTCCCCATTAAGCTTAAGCCAATTGTTGGCCATCCAGCATCCCACATCCTCCAAACTCCTCTGAGAGCTTCTAAACTTGCTCACAGATCCCTCGGAAGCTCCCAGTATTACCTACAACTCAGTAAAGGATATGACTATATCCTTACCTGTCCATGAATAGAAATCCCAGGCAGGGTGTTTCTGAGATTGGATCTCAGAACAAAAGGGCTACTTCTGCAGCCAAGATGAAGATGGGGCCTAAGTCAAAGAGGAAACCGAAGGCCCAGAAAGAGACTTCAGCTTCTTGCTATAACGTAAGGCTGACACGCCAAACTTTAATGACTGCACGTGGAGTTTCTTCATTAGCACTGTCCCAAATTGGCACTCCACGAAAGGCATCATCAATATTGATAGACTCAACTCCTCATTATTTAGATCTCTGCAGCTACCCTTGGAAAAAGACCTGTGTTATGGTTGAAACACGTATTGGCAGACCTTTGTAAATGGTTTAAATTTACATATGCAGGTTCCACCTGCATTGATGTTTCCGTTTTTTGATTACTCTAGTTTGATGATAAATTAAATCACACTTCTTTTTCACAATACCTTTCGCATAGTTGTTTTGAGTATCTGGTTACTTTTCATGGTTTTGTCTAGGCGCTTAGAGTGTAGGTCTTTTATCCAGACACATGCTGCACTAGGTTTTTCGCATAACCAACACAAATTATAACAGACCCAGCACAGGTGATCATACAGTTAATCGCCCTCCTTGTAGTTTTCTAGGCTTGTATTGGTCCTGCATTGCTAATGCTGGCAGCAGTTCAATGATGTATATCCCCCAAAGTAAGATGTTTTTGTTTATTTTTAAACTTTATTTGTAAGATGATCAGAACACGAAGTACTGTGCAATTCGGTCAATTCATTACATTACAATGGTACAATTGTGGATACATAAATCTTGAACATACGGGTCGCACTACGTGGTTCTCAAGGGATATTCGTTGCTATGATCTCTAATTCGGCAAGGTAGGCTCTATATGGTGACCAGATGTCTTTTGCTCGGCTAGTGGGAGAAACATTTTGGATAAAGCCCTCTTCGGATACATTCACATATATCATGCCCTTAATCCAGCATTTCAACGTGGGTGTAGTTTTAGCTTTCCAGTATTTGACTATATTCCTTTTTGCTACTGCACAACCCACATTGAATAACCTGTGTATCTTAACTGGGACCTTCCCAATGTTGCCAAGTAGGTATTTGATGGGGGCAATGGGAATGGGGATATCAAGGATGTCCTCTATAGTCTTGGCGACCTTTTTCCAGAATTCAAGTATGTGAGGGCATGCCCAGTCCATATGGAACGGATCTGCTTACTCGGCCGGGCATTTTGGGCAGCCTGGAGATACAGAGGAAAGTTTTGCCACTTTTTGGGGAGTGACCTGCAAGTGTTTACGGATATTGAATTGGATCAGTCTTAAATTAGCAGTGATTGACACTGTTTTGGTAAATTGACAGTATTTGGTCCACTGCGTTTCGTCAATGGACAGGCCCAGATCCCGCTCCCATATACCCTTGATGGAATTACAAGAGGGAGTATGAGTTTGTATAGAACTTTAGAGATCCCCCTGTTAATTTAGACAGGTGCCATGATGCTGGTCATAAACGGGTGTGTTTCTGGTTCATCCGGAAATGAGGGCCATCATCTACGAAATGCTGCTCTCATTCTTTGGTATTGAAAGGCCCTCAACTGGCTGTATCCAGGTTTAGTCATAAAGTCGGCCAGTGACACAAATTTCCTGTTAGGGCACATGTCACCTAGTTTTACTTGGGTTTGGGGGTCCCATGTGTTCCTGATGGTTGGGTCATATGTAGGGGCTATCGCAGGGAAACACCACAGGGGGGCGATGTTGCTGTAGGGCATCCTGATGCCAATCCTCTTAAATACACTGGCCCATGCATTTTCTGTGATCTTAACCGGGTCGAAAGAACTAGTGTCTGTGTATCGCTCAGAGAATAAGACCGAGCGAAGATCAGTTGGGGATGCGGTGTAACTTTCTATCCTAAGATGTGCAAAGTCGTCTGAGGCAGAGAACCAATATCTGGAATATTGGGCCTCAGTGGCCAAATAGTATACCTCGAAGTCGGGTGCTGCGAGGCCTCCTGTTTCGTAGTGCTCGGTCATCTTTGCCCAACTCATTCTAGCCGTCCCCGAACTGCAAACAAACAAAGAGAACATGTATTGCAATTTGGAGAGAAAAAAACTCCTGGACCATATGGGAATGTTACCAAACAGGTATAACGTTTTAGGTAGAACAATCATTCTCTATAATGATATCCGCCCATAGTTTGATATTGGGAGGTTGTTCCAGATTTTAAGCCTGGTTTCTAGCTGATGTAGATATAGTTGGTGATTGGTTGCATACAGTGATCGGTGATCAATGGACACCCCAGTGCCTAGAGAGCGGATGGATGTTGGGGACCAGCGGAAACCCATCAGATCATTGGGCTCTGCTGTGGCGGGCATAAGAAGCAATCATTCAGATTTGGTGTTTATTCTATATCCGGGAGTATACAGAGAATTCATGGTCATCTCTCATGACTGGGGCAAGATTGATTTTGCGGTTACGAATGTACAGTAGGGTGTCATTGGCATATAACAAGATCAGTTGTGTGGGGCCATTAATACGGACCCCTCTATGTAGGTGTTTGAAGCAAATTAGTGTGGCTAGCATTTCAATGGTGAGGACAAACAGTAAGGAGGAAAGAAGGCATCCCTGTTTCATGCCTCTGCCTAGGGAGAATGTATTCGAAAGGGTATAATTAGTACAGAATGCGGCAGTGAGGTTGGTGTAGAGAAGTTGAATATAACTCGGGGATCGAGGGCCAAACTCAAAGTGCTTGAGAATGGAAAACATATATTTCATGACACTGTGTCAAATGTTTTCTGGACATCCAATGATGCTGCAATAACTTTGGACTTGGGATCTAGTTGGGCTACAATAACGAACAGTCTATGTAAATTCAGGGAGATTGATCTGGTGGGTATAAATCCTGATTGATCAGGGTGTACCAAGGGAATCTTGAAGGGCTGTAGGTGGTTGGCAAATATTTTGGCGTCTGATTTGATTAGAGAGAGTGGATGGTATGATGCTACTTCCTGTGGGGGTCTGTGTGGTTTGAGTAAAACAAAAATGACCGCTTCGCGAAGCGATGGAGGAAGAGCCCCCGTTGTGACAGCCTCGTTCCATAATGCTAGGAGTTTTGGGGAAAGTTCATGTGTGTAACATTTGTATAAATCAATCCCCAAGCCATCACGGTCGGGAGCCTTTCCTGCAAATAGATCTTTATTAGCAGAAATAATTTCATCAGTGGTAAAGGGGGGCCCTAGAGTTTCAGCTGCCTCTAGTGGCAGAGCGGGCAGTGGGATCGCAGATATGTATTTGTTGAGATTGTAAGCAGACATGGTATCAATATTGGTATACAGTGAAGAATAAAGTTCGGCAAACACTTTAATAGCAGTTTCTCCCATACATATTTCCCCATGTTGGTCACATATACTGATGATTGGTTGTCTCAAGTTTTCAACTCTGATCAGTCGTGCTAACGAGTTACTGGCCTTATCTCCCTCGCCATATCGTTGCGCTCTTATGGGCTTAGTGACATATAATCTCTCTGTTGGTTAATTTATAAAATGCATCAAGTAGTGTGTGGATTTGAGACAGTGTTGATCGGTGAGGAGCTAGTGCATAATCATTTTCCAGTGTGCTTATTTTAGCTTTGGCCGTTTGGAGGTCTCGGCGGATGGTGCAAAGGGAGCCATGCGTTCTGGATATAATCTGGCCTCACATCCAGACCTTAAAAGCCTCCCACACTGTGGATAGAGAGCCTACTGAACCCTCATTACATTAAAAAAAAATCTATTATCTCTACCCTCAGTGGGGTTACTACTGAAGCGTTGTGAAGGAAGGCTGGGGGCATCTTCCTGAATTGGGGGCTCTTACTTAATTGTGTCTGCTGAATGTCAATTAGTACGGAAGAGTGATCTGAGATCGTGCGTGGGAAGACTGTGCATTCAGTAGTATACGGGGTCCAATCAGGTGTGATTAACCAAAAACCGATACGTGATCCTGAGTTATGTATGGATAAGTGAAGAATGAACTCCTCATCGTGGGGGTCTAATTTCCGACATATGTCTATCAGGAGTAGGTATCTCATAGATTGGGTAATGGCCTGAGCTGCTCTGGTCAATGTGCGGGGGTTTCTAGAGGTCCTGTCACACAGTGGGTTCAGAATGGTGTTGAAGTCCCCACCATAAAGGTATTGTTAATGGGGGTTATCAAGTTTATGATGTTACGGTAGAACTCTGGATCGTCTATATTTGGACCATACGTGTTAATGAGCACAGTACATTGTCCATACAAGTCACCCCAGACAATATATACCTGCCTCATGGATCTACAGTGGTTTTTGAGACCCGATAGCCCATGGAGTAATGAATGAGAATTGGAACCCACCTGGCTTGTGAAGGCAAGCGTCCCCAGCCAGCACGATCCTCCCCGCAATGAGAGACAATGAAGGACTCTCCCAAGTAGGGAATAAGGCCAAGACAGAGTGCGGGTGAGCTTAAATGGGAGTTTATCAATCAGAATATGGCATGCAAAGAACTCTGCAAACTCCGAGAGCGCTCTGTCTGACAATAGCAAAGACAGGCGTATATATTTACAAAAAACATCATAAGAACCTACATACTATAGGGGGCACAAGTTCAATGGGA
The DNA here is from genome assembly GCF_040938575.1 of Ambystoma mexicanum. Classification (NCBI taxonomy): domain Eukaryota; kingdom Metazoa; phylum Chordata; class Amphibia; order Caudata; family Ambystomatidae; genus Ambystoma; species Ambystoma mexicanum. The sequence goes on along the minus strand of NC_090923.1, from coordinate 172,598,052 downwards.
TTGGGTGGCGATGACTAACTATAGGTGCTGCTGCGATGTGGTTGGCCGTGGCTGGAGAACGTCACTGGTCAGCCTCGTGGGTTGGGCTGGGCCTGGCAGGTTGGCAGAGTTCATCCGGGCGGTGTTGTTGTGCCATCGCGGCCAGTGTCAGAGATGAATGTCTTTTCCTGACTCATTTGCCCTAGGCCATGCACACCGCAGTCATTCAGTCATTGCAATATTATCTTCTTTAGTAAGTCTTCCAATAGGTTATTCTACAGGTTAATGCAACACAGGAGGAATGCACCTTGTGAGGGGTCTAATGGTCATTCATCAGGGCATGGTTACCAGCGTCCTGTTGACCGGAGTCATAGGTTGAGGGGCTAAGCTTCAGGGCATGGGACGGACGGTACAAGCCTCCCTGTCTTGTTAGATGTGGTTATAAATGTGCCGCTGTGTGTTGCCACAGTGTTGGGTGTCCTGATTGCACAGGGCCATAAGTCTAAGATGATCTGGTGGGTTGTGGGGTTTACAAGGGGGCGCCTTTGGAAGTGTGGGTTCAGGCAGAGGTTTACTGCTGTGCTGTAAATAATGCAGGTGGCGGCCCGTGGCCTTGGGTGCTGCAGAGGGGGCTACACATCTTTGAAGCGGCTCCAGTCTAGTTGGGGGAGGTGGGGCAGCGCGGCGCGGGCCTCTGCTCTCATGTTTGGCAGTCTTCGCAGGGTGGGAGGGGAAATGGCCTTGCACATATTTACAAAGGTATCTTCCTTGCGTGTTGCTGGTTTTTGGAGGCGAAAACATCACAGTCATTAGAACACTTTATGATATTTGTTTGAATTACTTGAGAACATACATTTCACTTCGCTGAAGGCATTTCAATTATATTCAGTCTGAGCACCTTATTCGTACACTATGTTTTGACAACTACAGTATTTAGCTATATGCATATACATCTTGCAGTAAGTGAGGTAGCATTGCGGTTGGTGTAGTACATAGAAAATGAACCGCCACCGTATGTGACGGTGGTGGCATGCAAGGGGCTTTAGACATACACGCGTGACGAGTGCATTCTCGCACACCCTTCACAGGTACCCTCTGTATGGTTACATTCGTTTTCTTGTGTACTCTAGCAGCATTAGTTCAGTTATGGCGTGGGACCGCGGGGTGTACGGTTTTCAATGATACATATAAGGAACACTCCCCCGGAATGCTTTTATCATTTGCACATCCCTGCAGGGGTGTGGGTCCTTCATGGCTGGTGTCATACACAATTTTACAGGTTTCTTTAGTAAAAGTGGTTGTATGGAAAGGATATACGTGTTAGAAGTGGTTTTTGACATTCATATTTGGGTACCTTTCTGCTTTCATCGGATGATCATTCTACAGATCTTCCCATCACCCAGGCCTTGCTGACCGGGTCATTCTGGGAGCAGTGCTACACTGCGGACGGTGAAATGTTACAGTGTTAGTATCTTATGCTAGCTCATGTCCGTCCTGTTCGTGGGAACGTGCTCACAGCGGATCTGCCAGGGTGCTGCGGCAACAGGGATAGTTGAAACTCTCCGAGGGTGGGGGCCGCGCCACAGTGCGCTACGCTCACACCATCTTTTTTAGACAAAATGGTTTCTGAGGCCTAGCTGAATTCAATACGTGTGGGCAATGTCTTCAGCAGGTGAGCCATCCACCACCTGGGCCCGGGTGGCAAGGAGGGGGCACCCGATGAGCCATGGCCCTCACCTGGGGTGGAGATGTAGGCCAGGGGGGTCTTTTGGACCGCTCCTCCCCTACATTTCCCCCCTTTCGTTACTTAAGTAACGAATACTTTAACTCCTCCAGCCTTCTGCATTCTGCTTCGTCCATCACTGCCTCATCCCATGCAGGTGTACCTTTTATGGGCATCCATGCTCTACACACCCCTCGTAAGCTTTCCCCTCTTCTGGCATATTCATCTGGGGTACAAGTCAGGTATATACATCTGCCATCCCCCGCCAGATCTACCCACACCTCTTGGTACCACTCTAGTACACGGGGCTCTCTAATGGTGGTGTGCCATGCTTTATCTATGATATCTTTGTCGTGATAGATAGGCACCAGCTGATATCTTGGTGTGTTATCTGTTCCTGTTTGTACCTGCACTTCCTGCATGTTATGCATTGCCCCACGGGTGTTGCCCATTGTCACCATCATCATTGCACCATTAGGTACTGCGTTAGCACAACATCGAAGACCCACCTTGCACAGGCAAAAAATAAAAAGGAGGAACACCACAGCTGGCATCAAAAATTTCACAGTTGTTCCAAGCCATGAGGGGACCCAGGAGAAAATGTTATCGAACCACGTACTGTCTTCTGCTCCACCTTCCATTTTCATCTTTTCTCCTAGGTTGTGTACTGCTTCGATCACATGGGACAGGGAGCCGTTTTCTGCATCTTCGGAAGGTACGAAAGTGCAACAGGCACTTCCAATTTTTCGGCAAACACCTCCATCCATCGCCGTCAACAGGTCCAAGACATACCTGTTTTGCATTGTCATCAGCCGTAAAGCCCTTAGTTCCACTTTTATTACGTTGAACCCTTCTTCAGTGTCATTGGCCAGCTGAATCAGTTCCCAACGTGTTATCTGGAGCCATTTTGCGTTTGCCCTTGCTTGGACACTTGAGATGAGTGAGGCGAAGAATGTTTCTGCTGAGCTGAATAATCGATATCTGTCTGGGATCTGAGCCAACAGTTCTGATGATGCCTTTGATATGTAATTTGATGCTCTTCTGTTACGGGTCAGCACCTCTCCCTTGTTTCCGGAAGACAGGACATACATCTGTGACTCCGCAGTTGGCTGAGCTGCACTTTGTTGTATGCGTTCCTGTGTCCTTTTGCTTCCATCGATGTGGCTTTCTGGTATTACCATTAGGGCTGAGTGCAGAGTGGCCATTGAGCAGCTGCCACTCCATGATGGGGGAAGGTGCAGGTATGCCTGATTGCCGCATACCCAGTACGTGTCCATTAGGGCAGCTGTCCCTTTTCTCAGATCTGGGATGGTGAGGGTCTTGTTACAGTTCTTGTTTGTTCCCATGGCGGTTTTCCCCTCTCCTTTGAAACATAGTTCATAGTCTATTTCGCTCTGTAGTTTGAAGGGTTTTTCAATGGCGGTTACCCAAGTTAGTTTTAAAATGTGTTCCTTCCATACTTGTGTGCACGTTTGTTCTATCCACTGCAGTTTCTCTGGTGCCACACCTCTCAGTGCTTCAGCTTTACACATTACTTCTTCATCCTTCCACTTGTTGTCTGAAAAAAGTGTCCCTTGTATTACAAAGAATGGTTCCTCCAGATATACCACCCCTGCCGTTTTTGGGTAGCAAGTTTTCTCGTTCTGCAGCATTTCAAAAGTAACTTCATGTGCCTGGAAGGTGTTCTTAATCCTGCACAACGTGAGATGAAGGAGACATTGGGCATCTATGATTGGCAACTCTTTGGGTAGCAATACTTTGGGTGTACCTGAAGCATGAGGAATAAGGGAGCAAACATAACAGCTCTCATTTGTTGTTTGTTTTGCGGTGGCACTCATATCTGCATACCACTTATTTGTCTGGTGGGGGTGTCGTGGGTCTTCCATTTTATCTAATCCTAACCCATAATACTCATCATATTTCCTCCTCCCGGTGTCCCTTTTCCGTCTGTTGTTCTTATTCCTCATGTACTTCCCAGCCTCCTGGGCGAGGGAAAAAATAGACCCCCCTTTCTCATTCCCGCCCCCCTTGGCCCATTCATCGTATAAGATTTCGTGTGCTGCTAGCATCTTTTCCTTTTCGTCCCTGAGTTTATCTTGCAGGTTGTTTTTTAAGACGGGGGCAGGTTGACTGGTGGGGGTATCATACAACCACGATATGGCAGACGGGTTTCGGTCATTTAAACTGCGAGCACTATACCTATACATCACTGGTGGAGACACTGTGTTGTTTTGCCTTCCACCCTGTGGCTCTTTCTTTTCCGATATGACAGCATTGGATGGTGTGGTGTGATAACCCCATACAAGTTTAGTTCCATCCCATACCAGAAAATCACCTTCCCTCATATTGACACTTGCAGTTACATTGGTCCCAGTGGTGCTGTTAATCCCTCCCCCCTCGTTCATCTCGATAGAGATGAACGCTACAAACCAATATGTAACCAGGCCAAACATTAGCATAAAAAACATCGTAATGCACACAGATAATCCGCACTCATACGAATATCTGCATCTCTCATTTAATAATTCTCTCATTCTGCTAATTCTATCCGTTGCAGGCTGCCTGTTAGATGCCATGGTAGTTCCTGTTTGAGATATAAAAGTGCATTAAGTGCATGCATGTAAACATTTTGTTGGCACCATTAGTGCCAATATATATTGACGGGTAATGGAAGCGGGTAGGGTTGCAGGGAAGGGTATTCACAGACAAGGGTGTCGACATGTCATAATTTGATCACTTCATTAATTACATATAAGTCCAAAAAACCCTTTTTTTTTTTTTCCTGTAATATATAAAAAGAGAATGCAGGTATACTTTATCAGTCACTTTCCCATTCACGTTCATTGCTGACGCACATACACAAGGTAATATTCAGACATTCTGTTCAGTTGAATCGGTTGCTGTTGTCTGTGCCTCCTCATCTGCCTCCTCTTGCACATTACTATATGCTCTTCGCACATCTGTCAAGTGTACCCAGTACCTCAAGCCCTTCACTTTTACAGCTGTGGGCGTGCAGAACACTACTTCGTATGGGCCGTGGAACCGTGGTGCATTCCATCGACGCACAAAACTCCTGACATAAATTAATTCGCCCGGCATTAGCTGTAGCTGTTGCTCAGGCTCTGTGACAGACCCTGTTATGTTCCCCTCCTCTCTAGTGAAGGGTGGGGAGAGCTGCTTTGATATTGCGCGCGCTACCCTTGTTAATTTTTTCAAATAGTCTGTGAATTCTTCTCCCAATATCGCGGCGCTCTTGTGTGCATCTGAGTGTTCGCGCAGTGGAGAGTGTGCTGTGTGCATTCGTCTCCCAGTCACGATTTCGTGCGGGGACAAATGGTGATCTTTACTTGGCTGATTTCTCAGTTCAAATAGCGCAAGGGGCAGACAGTAGATCCAATTCTTCTTCAATGAAAAGCATAGTTTTGATAAACTGCCCTTTAACAGTCCGTTCATCTTTTCCACTACGCCATTACTTTGAGGATGATAAATCGAACACAATTTATGTTTTATTCCCAATAATGTAGTGACTTCCTTGAAGAGTTCATTCACAAAGTGAGTGCCGTTGTCTGAGCGAATCACGTCACAAATTCCCCAGCGCGGGAACACTTCCCTCACTAGGAACTTTGCAGTGCTTTTGGCATCAGGTCGTGCACATGGTCCTGCTTCCACCCACCTTGAGAATGGGCACACAACCACGATCATGTACCGTGCGCCATTACACCTTTCCCCCATGTCCGCGTAATCAATATGCAGTTCTCTGAATGGGCCAATGGGTTTAGGAATTGTTCCCCGGAGCGTGCGTAATGTCATTCCTGAATTGTAGATCTGACATGTTGTGCATTCCATTGCTAATCGAGATACGTGCTCCTGGAGACAGGGCACGAACCATTCTTCCTGTATTTCTGCTGCAATGTGCTGTTTGGTATTATGTGCGGGGAAGTGCAGTTGTTGAAACGCAATTTCTAGTAACTGGATTGGCATTACCAATTATTATTAGTTATTTTGCCGCCACAGTAAGTCTGTTCCCGACTTGCTGCACCCTCGTTTTGTCCACATCAATTTTTCGTCTTCACTAGTTCCTTCCTGTAATTCTAGTATTTGTGATATGGGCATCATGTTGTACCCTTCTGGGGGCTCTTCGTTTGTCTTGTGCTGCAGCATGTACTCACCTACTTCATATTTCTGAAAATAGGAAGCCTCCTTGGCGGCAGCGTCCGCTGCCGCGTTCCCCAAAGACACAACGTCTGTGTTGGATGTATGTGCTTGGCACTTAACTATTGCTACTGCAGTAGGGTTTTGTAGGGCCTCAATTAACTCTTTCAATAATTCTGCATGCTGTACTGGTGTTCCGTCTGCCCGTCGATATCCTCTCCGCCCCCATCTCGCTAGACCTCCATGTACTGTCGTCGTCATGTAAGCTGAGTCTGTGTATATTGTCACTGCGCAACCCTTTGCTGCATGTAGTGCTTCTATGAGCGCAATCAGTTCTGCTGCTTGTGCGGAGTAATGTGATGGGAGGCGGTACTGAAATAATGTTTCATACTCACCGTCTTCTAACCTCACCACCGCCATACCAACATGCTTTTCTCCCGTGTCCACATCAATCGATGCAGACCCATCCACGAAGTACACTTCCCCCTCGCTCAGGACGTTTTCACACACCACTGTGTCCTCACCTTTTTCTCATGTGTATGTTGCGCAATCGTGGTCCTGCATGTCCTCTAGTGTGCATGCTTCTGTAATGAATGTCGCGGGGTTTACTGTTTTGCATCTCACCACATGGTGCTGGACAATATGATTTCATAAGCTGTTGCCCGCTGTGTTGTCAGTGTGCTTTTTGACCTCTCAAGGATTGCAAATAATGAATGTTCCACAAACAATGTTACATGGCAACCCATTACTATTGTGGCACTTTTCTCGATCGCGAACGCGGCTGCAGCGAGCGATTGCTCGCACGCGAAATGGCCTTGCATTACGGCATCCAAAGTACCACTATAGTAAGCCAAAGGCTTGTGTCCTAAGAAGTTTTTTGTGTGAGAACAGCTGTCATGAGTGTTCCCTTGCAGTGTGAAAATAGGTAAAATTCGCGTCCATAATCAGGGTTGGCTAGCACTGGAGCGCTTGAAATTAACCTTTTTAATGATTTGAATGACGTGCTCATTTCTTCTGACCATTCGATCTTTTTATTTTCCTGTTGTGCTTCTTTGAGTGCTTGTAGTAGGGGTCTCGTGCATGCTGCATAATCTAATATCCATGCTCGGCAATAGTTGCACATTCCCAAAAATTTCTGCATCTCTTTCACTGTTGTGGGTTCTGCTACTGATCTCATCGCTTCTACCCTGTCGGGAATTATTCTTTTTCCATCTTTTGATATCAGCTGTCCCAAGTATAAGACCTCTGTCAGGCAGTACTGTAGTTTCTCCTTGTCTACCTTGTACCCCTTATTGGCCCATAGTGTCAGGAGCGTTGTTGAATCTTTCCTACATGTTTCTTCGTCTTGTGCACACACTAGCAAATCGTCTACGTACTGAATGATTGTACTCACAACTGATAGGTTTCCCAAATCTTCATGCAATATGCGGTTGAATATGCTCGGGCTCTCACAGTATCCCTGTGGTAGTCTGCAGTGTTCATACCTTTTACCCCCCAGTGTGAATGCTGTAAGGTATCTACTCTCTTCAGCCAGGGGTATTGAGAAAAATGCGTTTTTCAAATCTACTACTGTGAAATGTGATGCCAGTTTCGGGATGCTGCATAATATGGATGCAGGGTTCGGGACCAAAGGGAACTCTTTCTGAATTACATCATTTAGGGGGCGTAAGTCCTGTATCATCCTCCAAGACCCTCCTTTTGCTTTTTTGATTGGATAAATACATGTGTTACATGGGGAGGTTGAAGGCACTATTATCCCTTGCGCTAGTAGTGCATTTATGGTCTCTTTTATCCCTTCCTCAGCCTCACGGGACAATGGATACTGTTTCACTCGGGGTAAAATTGCCCCTTGCTTTAGCTTTATTACCACAGGTTGTACTCCATGCAACAGCCCTACATCATGGGGGCCTGTCGTCCACAAATTATTTGGTATGAGCCTCATGTCATCATCAAAAAAGGACAGCGGTGCTCCTACCACTGCCATCAGTTGGACGGGGGTTTCCCTGGCTTGAATCAAAATGTCACAGGGCATAGCTATTTCCATTACTATCTCACCATCCCCATCTGTGTCTGAAAAGAGATCCTCATCTGTTAATTCTCGTAGGGCGATGTTGGCATTTGTGCACAGCACTGTAAGCCACTCACATCCTTCCCTATCTACTCCAATCACAGCGATCCTTTTCGCTGATACCTGTACAGCGTGCAAGTCTAATGACACCACTGATCCTGGTGCTGTGTCGGGGCATACTATGGGGCGGAAGAGGAACTCCGCTGGAATCCTCCAGTCCATTCTTCTTAGCTCTGGAATTATGAGGGCCAATGTCTTTAGCCCTTCAATAAACATTTCCTTATTTTCCGGCAACCCTCGTACTTCTTGTGTGGTTGTGTAGGCTTGCACTACCAACATTGCACGCAAGGGGCATATCCCGGGTGTAGAACACACTATTCCTCTCTCGGTAAATGATATGGTCATGTTAAGTTTACTCAGGAGATCCCTCCCTAATAAATTTATTGGTGAATGTTCGTAATACAGTAAGGGTGTCTTTACAGTTTTACCCCCCACTGTTACATCCAATGCTTCTGTGTAAGGAACTTCAATTACAGCCCCAGAGAACCCCTGCGTCTCTAACTTCCTGTTAGATAACGGGAACCGGCCCTCCCGGATACATGATTTCTCCGCTCCCGAATCAACCATGAATATGAACTGCTTGTCTCCTATCTGCGCCCCTACCAATGGTTCCTCTGCTGCATTGTAGGTTGTAGATAGAACTGGACACGCAAGTGTTCTCTGTGGGCTGTCCTATGCGGGGTGTCTCATCGCCCCCCCCCCCTGATTAAAGACATTTCCTGAAACCACTGACATGCCGTTGTAGGGTGCTGGTGCGGGGGCCCCGTTTGCTGTTGTCGCGAAAGGGTTGCCTGGTGTGTACTGCATATTGTCATTATTTTGTTGGTGGTTCTGTGTTCTATACTGATGCCCCTGTTGCTGCACATTATTACCTTGGCCTGGGTCTCTCAGTTGTTGTTGTCCCATTGGAAGGCCATATGGGCTCCCCGGGTGGGGGTGGCCATACTGTTCTACCTCTTGGAACCCGTTGTTGGGTCTGGCTCTGCACTCCCTAGAGTAATGCCCCCATCTTCCGCAGTGGCAGCAACTCCCTTGTGCACCTCTAGGGCCCTGCCATCCATTTCCTCCCATTCCTCCGTATCCCGGTCCACCTCCTCTTCAGCCCCTGTACCCACCTCGTCCCCCTCGAGGAGTCCACTCTTGCCACTGCGGACCTCCACCTTGTTCCTGCTCATTCCACTGCCGCTGTCCTGCTCCAACCCAATTAGTTGCCACCCTTCCTTGTATTGCTATCAGCCCCTCCTCCTCATCTCCCTCCCTGCTGTGGGGGAGTGCGGCTACAGCCGCTGCGACCTTCACCAACTTTGTCTGCACTAGTTTTGCTTCGTCTGCCAATCTCTTCTGCGCCACCTCCTTCTCCCTTTCCTTTATTCTCTTACAATGGTGTACTATTATGCTCTGAATCTCAGGCCATCCCTTCGCTTCAATACCAGCTATCTTGTCGAGCGCCTTTTGCACTTCTTTGGGGAGCCCTCTTTTTATAATGAAGTAAAATAAAGATGTCGATTGATACCAGGGCGTGCCCGTTTCTGCTCTCCACATCTCTTGGACCCGAAAAATGTAATCCATAGCCTCCTCCCCGTCATTCATTGTACACTGCATTACTGACTGTAAGTCTGGCGTATCTGGAAACGTTTCTCGCAAGGCATCCCACACCCTTGCACGCACTGTGTTAAAGGAGGCTCCGTCATGGCGGTCGCAGTCTAATGTTACTCCCGGGAAACCGGCCTTGACCCATACTCTCTCAGCCTGATCCCCCACTGCTGATACGAGCAAGCTCTTCACATCTCCTATTGCTAGGGGTACCCCGGCAGTGTGTTTCTCAAAGGCGTATATCCACTTACTTGCCCCTCCTGATAACGGGGGCAATAGCTTTAATAAATTGGCTTTATCCATCTGAGCCCATGGGATATAATTCGGCCTCCCTCCTCCCCTATGTATCAATGGGAGCTGTAGCCTTCCTTTTGTCGTTGCATCTGGACATGTTTTGGCTGCTGATGTTCCCAGTGATGCCATTTTCCCCACCCTGTTCCTTAATCGCCCCGTCCACTCATCATCCAATGTTCTCATTGAACATGTACCATCCCCCCTTCGCTTCCCCCTCCCATTGCCATACTCAACCTGTCGCTTTCTTCTAAATCGTCCCTTATATCACATAGTAATTCCTCTCTGTCCCCCATAGGCCTTTCTTCATTATCAATATCTCCCTCTCGTGTCCCTACTTCTATTATTCGTGTCGGTTCTTCTTCAATTCTGAACAGTATCTCGCCCTTTTTCCACCCGTCTTCAGGTTTTCTATTCTCACCTGGCGCTCTAGACGCGCGCCCTGATCTAGCCGCATTAAGTGCTGTTTGTTCACATATGTCTTTTATCCTCGAGAGCTCATTTTTTGCTATTGAAAGTCTTGATTGTAAATCATATGTGAGCTTCTCTATGTCCACCCTTTGTGTACCTGCCTGGGCTCGCTCCCTTGTACTTTCATATGGCGGGGGTGCCGTGGGCCGGCGGGGTGTAGTAGTTGTCGGGGGAGGCACGTAAGTGGGGTCACTGTACCCTTCTGCAGGCACAGGCTTGTTTAATATCGGGTACAAACTTATTACCTCTATTGGTGGCGCTACATTTGACAATTCTTTAACATCTTTCTGTATCATCAGTGGATTGTCGGTGGTGGACGGGATGTCAGGATTTAATGCTGGCCCTTTAGGCGGTGGTATCTCTTCAAATAACCTCCAGAGATCTAATACTTCTCTCCTATTTTGCAACTGCTTCCCCTTATACTTCAAACAAATGCATGTGGCCACCAGATCCAGAACACTTTTATCAAATGACCCTCCCTCAGGCCATATCTGGGGTAACCCCTCTCCCTTCAACTCGGTTATCCATTGGTCATGATATTTCTTAATTCGCTCCGCGTAGCCTGGTAGGTTCTTACAAATATGTGATAAGGGTGTTTCGGCCCCCATCTTGTGTATTTTCCTAGTACTTGTTTCTATCTGTGTGTCCACAATTACAATGTAAACCTCTTACCAATATGGGTTTCGTCTCTTACCTCACATTCAATAATGGGCTCCTTTGTGCTCTGCCCCCTGCCTGCGCAATACAAAACTGGCTGTACACAGTCTCTATTCTCTTCTCTTTGGGGGGCACATCCAAGAGCAAACCATCAATTATTTCGACGACATTAACCCGGAAATCAAATAGGTACACACTCACTCCACCTTGTCGTTTTTCTCTTCAAAAAGTTCTATCTGGTCACACTTACCATGACCATTCCATTTCTATACATTTATAGCCATTTTACACACTTACAACATCAACTTGTCGTCTGACACATACGAGGTGCACACACCTCCCGGTAACACTCTGTTCACAATTCAAGCGGCCCTCCCTTTCCTCCCTAGCCGGCTGTCCCTATCCTTCTTATTCGGATATATGGATGCGCATATATATACATATATATTGGTCTGCTCTTCCCTCTTATAGTAGGACTCTCTCCCTCTTACTTTCTCTCTGAGTTTTGTACTATTCTCACTTTTATTTTCCCCCTAACCCTAAAGAAAAGAAAAGAAAGAAGTAATAGCGGTCACTAATATATTCTCAGTGCCCCCTTTTGCTGGACACTTTTTATCTTATATTCCACTTCTTCATATATTCCCAGTACTAGTCAAGCTAGCACTATGCGGCGCCGCCTTCCACCCCCTTTCGGAGCTAGGTTCCCGTCACTTTTATCTCTTAGTCACCTCTTAATCCTAATGGCCATATGCAAAGAAAAAGCAAGGAAAATTTTAGGATGCTCCTTAGTAGATCTGCGTACCCCCTCTTCGTCCCCTGTCCTACACTTCTTCCCCCACTCCCTTTACAATCGCTCGCACTCAATACTCACGTGCCCGTCTTCAACCGATAGTCTCCGAAACTGGGTCCGTCCAGGCAGTGTTGCCGTCAGCTCAACAGTCAGCCCCGGCGAGCGGTACTCAAAGGGGATTTTTCAACTGGGATCCCGTACCCTCTCTCTTTTGAGTGCGCACTTCTTAGTGTACCGGTCGCCGTTGGTGGCCAGCCTCCCGGAGCCGGCTCACCGTGCGTATCCCTTTTCGACCGGAGATTCTCGTGCCAAAAGGGGACGGTAATGTTAGATCGGGAAAAAATAATAGTAATAATCACGCTTTCGGGGTCACCACTGAAGGCAAGCGTCCCCAGCCAGCACGATCCTCCCCGCAATGTGAGATAATGAAGGACTCTCCCAAGTAGGGAATAAGGCCAAGACAGAGTGCGGGTGAGCTTAAATGGGAGTTTATCAATCAGAATATGGCATGCAAAGAACTCTGCAAACTCCGAGAGCGCTCTGTCTGACAATAGCAAAGACAGGCGTATATATTTACAAAAAACGTCATAAGAACCTACATACTATAGGGGGCACAAGTTCAATGGGATTGGGTGGCGATGACTAACTATAGGTGCTGCTGCGATGTGGTTGGCCGTGGCTGGAGAACGTCACTGGTCAGCCTCGTGGGTTGGGCTGGGCCTGGCAGGTTGGCAGAGTTCATCCGGGCGGTGTTGTTGTGCCATCGCGGCCAGTGTCAGAGATGAATGTCTTTTCCTGACTTATTTGCCCTAGGCCATGCACACCGCAGTCATTCATCATTGCAATATTATCTTCTTTAGTAAATCTTCCAATAGGTTATTCTACAGGTTAATGCAACACAGGAGGAATGCACCTTGTGAGGGGTCTAATGGTCATTCATCAGGTCATGGTTACCAGCGTCCTGTTGACCGGAGTCATAGGTTGAGGGGCTAAGCTTCAGGGCATGGGACGGACGGTACAAGCCTCCCTGTCTTGTTAGATGTGGTTATAAATGTGCCGCTGTGTGTTGCCACAGTGTTGGGTGTCCTGATTGCACAGGGCCATAAGTCTAAGATGATCTGGTGGGTTGTGGGGTTTGCAAGGGGGCACCTTTGGAAGTGTGGGTTCAGGCAGAGGTTTACTGCTGTGCTGTAAATAATGCAGGTGGCGGCCCGTGGCCTTGGGTGCTGCAGAGGGGGCTACACATCTTTGAAGCGGCTCCAGTCTAGTTGGGGGAGGTGGGGCAGCGCGGCGCGGGCCTCTGCTCTCATGTTTGGCAGTCTTCGCAGGGTGGGAGGGGAAATGGCCTTGCACATATTTACAAAGGTATCTTCCTCGCGTGTTGCTGGTTTTTGGAGGCGAAAACATCACAGTCATTAGAACACTTTATGATATTTGTTTGAATTACTTGAGAACATACATTTCACTTCGCTGAAGGCATTTCAATTATATTCAGTCTGAGCACCTCATTCGTACACTATGTTTTGACAACTACAGTATTTAGCTATATGCATATACATCTTGCAGTAAGTGAGGTAGCATTGCGGTTGGTGTAGTACATAGAAAATGAACCGCCACCGTATGTGACGGTGGTGGCATGCAAGGGGCTTTAGACATACACGCGTGACGAGTGCATTCTCGCACACCCTTCACAGGTGCCCCCTGTATGGTTCCATTCGTTTTCTTGTGTACTCTAGCAGCATTAGTTCAGTTATGGCGCGGGACCGCGGGTGTACGGTTTTCAATGATACATATAAGGAACACTCCCCCGGAATGCTTTTATCATTTGCACACCCCTGCAGGGGTGTGGGTCCTTCATGGCTGGTGTCATACACAATTTTACAGGTTTCTTTAGTAAAAGTGGTTGTATGGAAAGGATATACGTGTTAGAAGTGGTTTTTGACATTCATATTTGGGTACCTTTCTGCTTTCATCGGATGATCATTCTACAGATCTTCCCATCACCCAGGCCTTGCTGACTGGGTCATTCTGGGAGCAGTGCTACACTGCGGACGGTGAAATGTTACAGTGTTAGTATCTTATGCTAGCTCATGTCCGTCCTGTTCGTGGGAACGTGCTCACAGCGGATCTGCCAGGGTGCTGCGGCAACAGGGATAGTTGAAAATCTCCGAGGGTGGGGGCCGCGCCACAGTGCGCTACGCTCACACCATCTTTTTTAGACAAAATGGTTTCTGAGGCCTAGCTGAATTCAATACATGTGGGCAATGTCTTCAGCAGGTGAGCCATCCACCACCTGGGCCCGGGTGGTAAGGAGGGAGCACCCGATGAGCCATGGCCCTCACCTGGGGTGGAGATGTAGGCCAGGGGGGTCTTTTGGACCGCTCCTCCCCTACACTTGTGAGAAGTAACTGGTTGCGAATATCTGGTGGCCCCAGCTGCGTGCAAAGGAGTCGCCCATTCTGCTCAAAGCATGGGTTTCTTGCAGAATTAATGTGTGTTTTTTGTTCCTTTTGACATGCAATTGGATTTTCCTGGCCTTGATGGGATTATTCAGACAGCGGATTTTCCATGTAAGCATCCTAATGGACTGGCCACCGCTCCCCATCATGTGACAAAAGAGAATCTATCCACCCAGTGACCGTGCAATAGCTGACCGACTAATGTTTCTCATGTGTGACTGTCGATTTAAACCTTTTAACATCCCACCCTCACTGTACTCCAAACATGACATTGTTGCCCCAACCCGTCTCTAAACAGTGGGGCGACTTCTTGCGAACATCAGCAGAACTTCTTAACTTTGGTGCTCCTGCAACCACCATACAGAGTAATCCCAAGGTATAGCTTGTGTGAAAGTGGGATATTAGAACAGCTCCATATTGTCTCATCTTGGCTGCAATTATGGATCTGGCGATAGCGTTTGATGGTCAACAGTTCACGTAGTCAGGCGACGGAATGCCATGTAGGATAATTCAATTATTGTCGGGAGGCATCGGAATGGTGCGCTCAATGTAGGATGAGGCGTCCTCTGGGATCTCGTACAAGTGGGTTCTGCCTGCATGTTGTATTCGTAATTTAGCAGGGAAAATCATGGCATACAGTATTTTCCTGTCTCGTAGAGTGCATTTTACTTGGTCAAAGTTACGACGGGCCACATGCACTCCAGTTGAAAAATCCGGGTATATATGTATCCTGCAAAACAAGGGGGGTTCTGGGAGTCCCTCTACCAGCACAAACACAGCCCATTGACATGTTCTTGGATGCATGGCCCCTGGGAGAGACTCTAACAAGTCTTTAGCTCACTGTCCCTTTCAAAGGGCAGAAATTTCCCTGCATATCAGTCTTTGTCCTGCCCAGGGGCAGTCCAGCAACGAAATGCTAGGCAATTCTCCTCTGAACAAGAGTACAAACAGCAACCCCAGACTCGTGTTTCGGCCTAGTCGGGCATCATCAGTGAGGTAGAGCTGTGCCTCTCTAAGAACAGTGAGCAAGCGGTCCACATCTGGATTCCCCTGGTAACTTAGAGTGAGAACACAAAGTACCCAAAATTATCATAAAGAGGTCTGGGAAACCCTCTACCGGTACGAATATGGCCCATTGACCTGTTCTTGGGTGGATGGTCCCCGGGAGGGTCTCAACCACGCTTTAGCTCACTATGCTTTTCACAGAGGAGAAATTTCCATACATAGACAAAGACTGATATGTGTATGGAAATTTCTGCTCTGTGAAAAGCATACTGAGCTAAAGCGTGGTTGAGACCCACCCGGGGGCCATCCACCCAATAACAGGTCAATGGGCCGTGTTCGTACCAGTAGAGGGTTTCCCAGACCTCTTTATGCAAATATATGTATCCTGGTCGAGTCGAATTGTAGTGGGCACTTTTCTCGTGACAGCTGGAGTGTCAGGTCGCAGTTATTGAGGAGGAGGGCAATAATTGTGTGAGGGGGGCACCAGGTTTGGGGGTTGGAGCCAGAGAGCGGTGTGCCTTTTCTACGAGGAATTGCGCAGAGAATTGTGCCTCCAGGAACAAACCACGTAGCATGTCTTCATCCAAAAGTCTCCATGGGGATATTCAGTGATTTCTCCGATACGCCCACTTTCCTGATGTTATTGCAGTGCGACCGCGATTCTAGGTCATCACATTTTACTCGTACAGTTTTCAGCTCTTTTTTTATCTGTTCAATGTCCTTTCTGTGTGTGGTAACCGTATCTTCTAGGTCTCTAACCCTGTTTTCCGCCTGCGTGATGCATCCACTCTCCTTCTCGAGTTTTGCTTTACGGGAGTTCACTGTTGAGCCAGTATCATCTAATTTGGCTCTCACTGCCACGAAGCCCACCTGCATTGCGTTCATATACAGATCCATGGCTGTGGTGGTGCAGGAGCAGGTGTCAGAGGGTAGGTCCTGTGGGCTGGCAGGGTCGGTGCCAGGCTGGGATGTGCCTGTAAAAGCATCCATGGGGCCCGTCTTGCTCCCCTTGCCTCCCCCTCGGGTCATTGCCAGCGGGGTGTTCTCAGACAGTATGTGCTTAGACTATTGTTGGAGGAGCAGTGTTGTTGCAGCTTTGGTGGTAGCTTGGGACCAGTATACGCTGCTCGTACAATGAGAAACACAGGCACTGGTACAGGATTTGTTGGTAGTGGTGCTAGGCAAGTGTATTGGAGTCATGGTTTGTTCAAATCGTTGCCTTAGTGGATGACCAACACTTAGACATGCATGAAGTGGGATGTCCACCTGCACCCTGTAACCACTATGGTTGAGTGTTATGGTCTGTCTGCAGTTAGTGGAATTCGCTGCACTTGGGGTGGATTATAGTATTTAACAAGGCCGGTGTCAGCCCAGTCATCATGTGGAGCCGGGGCATTTTCGGCGGCAGGCAGCAATTGAAATCAGGGTGGGGAGATTGGTGTGCCCGCACTCTGCTGTGCAATGCCCTTATATAGTTAATTGCCATTATATAGTTGTATTAGCAACGGACCAGTGCCGGTTGAGGCGTTGTGCATATCCACGAGTCGCGCGTTATCAGGCGAGTGTTCTGTGATCTGCCTCCAGGCCGTCCTTATTTTGTTAATTAATGGCTATACAAGCCTGGCTCCGGCACTCGCATCCCTGGTGGGGCCAGCCAGCCAGGGTAGAGTGCTGTAGTATGAAGCGGTCTAAAGGGTAAATGTGCTAGAGCCGCCCCACCGCCGTAGAAAGTCCTCAGAGCTTGTCTCTCAATTGCCATCTCAGTTTCCTGCGTATTATCCTAGTGGCTGCCTGGCCGCATGGATTACGGGCCCGCTCTGCAATCAGCCAGCGAGGCTGTGCTTAGTTTCAAAGGGGGATTTCGTACCGGATTATGCAGCAATTGCAGTCAGGATTCGCTCAAGTCATTCCGCATAGGTTCCGACACTGTTTGCTGCACTCGCTCCAGACATTTGGCACCTTGGAAGTCAGGATGTTTCAAACAGGATATGTGTGGTCACAGAGCTTCGCAGGTTAGGCAGCCATTCTTGTCACTGCTCAACAGCGCCCCCCAATGGGAACTTTCTAACTTTTACTAGCGTGTAATGATCACCAATGTACTACAGTCATTGTAGCACAACAATTACTCATACCAAGTGGTGTGAAAGGTGAAACTAGAAAGGTGACAGAGTATTTGAAATGTTTGTGGTAACCATACACAGAAGCCTGGGCTGGATCCTTTCTGGTCTTCTAGGAGTATAACAGGAGGAACTGGAAAGATAAGGGTGAGGAGTGAGGGAAAGATGGTCAACATCCGGAAAGTCTAGGGTCTTCAGATCTCTCCTGGAGTGCAGGAGACCCGGGCCCTCACTGACTGGTGCAGTAAGGGAGTGTAGCAGGACTTCTGGAGTTGCAGTCACCTCTTGAGATCCAGAGGCTCTTGGACAGATGGGCTGGTGCATAGCTCTCCCTAGCCCTGCTTGTGATGCAGGCATGGAGGGACAGCCTATGAAGTGGAGGAGGTCGAGAAGAACCAGAAGGCCTGTGTCCTCTTTGCCGATGATGCGCAGAGCATCCTCTATGATGTGGATGGTGGCACCCTCAGGACTGCTAATCTCATGGGTGTTCAGCGAGAAGGCTTTAGTTGCTTACCCCAAAAACTGGTACAGCGTTTCCATACCACAGGGCAGCTCCAAGCAAAGTCGACAGAGTTGAATTCTTCCACGGCCAATAACTGTTAAACTGGCAAAGAAGAATGAAACCTGAAACTTGTAGTGTAAAGCAATTTTAAGCAAATTATTGTACATAAACGTTTTGTGGTAATATTGCATAATGAATCTGTCTAGGAATTCCAGTCTTTTTTCAGTGTTTAGTTAAAGGCTCTTGAGATTATATACCACACCACATCATGCCGTGTATCCCAGTGCCTCGGTGATGCAGCTGCTGAACAAGACGCTTTCATCTGGATTAACATTAATTCAACCCAGATTGTTTCTCGAATCCTTAAACTATTTTCAGAGCTCGTTGAACAAAGCTCCGAGGCCTGCAATCGTAGCCGTCTTTATTCCCTTGCTGCCTGTACATCATGCTCTACAACTGGAAAATGAATAACTTTGCCATCTGTAAAAGCAGCTCCGAAGCTGCTGTTCCATAAATAGGACAAGAGTTTAAAACGCAGCGGGATTCGGGCCCTTACATCGTAGAGGTACTTGAGAGGCCATACCCAGCCAGACTGTGGGAACTTCAGTCAGGCTGGCCAGCCCCTCTGATGTTTAAAAAAAAAAAGGGGATCACAGCAAATCTTTTCATTCAAAATCCTATGTTGCTAGAACCAATCACAACATGGACATGCGCCTTGCTTTGCTAAACATTTCCTGCATCCCACAGGAGGAATTCATTTATAATGGTGGAGGAGATGTGTTAGAAGGGGCGGAGGGGGCATGGCTTCTGATCCCCATTTTGCATCTTGATTAAAGGATCTGCGTGAAATGACGGAGTTTAAAAGTCCGACCACCAAAAGTCTGAATCTTCCCCACCCCCCGCATTTGTTCGCATATATATATATATATATATATATGGGGGAAAACCCGCATGGCCCCCCGCCTTACGGCTATACATTTTCTATTACAATTACCCCCACCCTCATATATCTGTGCGAACAAATGGGGGTCAGATTTTTGGTGGTCGGACCTTTTAACCTCGGTCATTTTGGCCTAACCCTGATTAAAGTGTCTGATCTTAAGCAAATCAGATTTTTGTACAAACTACTGGTGCCAACCTAACTTCACCATGATCGGGGCTAGATCAATGGATGGATCAGAACTGCATATAATGTTGTCCCTCCAGGATAAAGAGTCCAGTAACAAGCATTAGGGCCATCTGGCGGCTTGGCACAATATCTCAAGCCCTGCCCCAACCTGTGCAGGAGGAAAACACGTGATAATCTACTCTGATTCTGATTGATCACTATCTCATCCAATTACTCAGGCAACCAAATGTGTTGTTTTCATGCAACAGCAAGGGAAGAAGCACGCCCTTTTATTTGAGGAATGCTTCCCAGACACAAGTGTTATGCCAGTTGCATTGTACTGGGGCATGTCGAAAACTCTTTTAAAACTACTGGAAGGTTTGCAAAATCCCCATGCCCATACCACATTACTCCTGTCCTATTATCACACAAGACCTGGCCACTTCCTGCCTCGATGGTGACCACTCCCTACTTGCAGGCTTCCCAGATGTCACCTTGCCTTCTCTGAAAGTCGTCTGGCGTGTTACTGCGCAACTCATCGCAGGACTAAGAAACTTCCACCATGTTACTGCATTCAGAAGGAGCTGCCCTGGCTACCCCCTTCAACATGCACATTGTTCAAGACAACCTCCATCACCTGCAAAGCAGTCGCAACCAAAGCCGAGACACCCACCATCTCTGGAGGCCAGCGCACGATCAGAAGTCACAACATTTCCAAGCTGGCAACAAAGAACTGCAAGAGAAAGAACCGAAAACAGAACTTTCTTTCTGAAACAAGTTACAAACGCAGATAAGACTGGCCCTTCCACCACACACTTTAGGAAAGACCTGAAAACTCGACTCTGACCTCTTCATTCCACCAGGATTCTCTCCTTCTGCGCACCCCCTGCTACCGCAGTACTCTTATTTGTAACCCTCCTGGGTGTGTCCCCCATGTACAGGGCTCTGTTGCTTTCATGCTATGCTTGTGCTTTATTCCTCACATACACACTTTACTGGTTGCCGGTGGAAAATGTGCAATACATTATATTCGGCCCGTTTCAAACAGAAAGACTAGAATAGCAGGGGCTGTAGAACTTGAATATCAAACTCCAACCAACTGATTTCCATTTCTTGTTTTATAAAATCCATGCTGGATGGGCCAGTCTCCTCTGTTTCGGCCCTATGCCTCTGGAACTTGCAGTCTCACTGCCTGTTCATGAGTTAGCAGTAAACCTTAAATGCGGCGGTAATGCTATTACTGCCGCATTTAAGGATCCGCAAATCATGGATTTGGCAGGTTTTTGCCGATTTTAGGCGCTACTACTGCCACGCTAATACCGCCAGCGGTAATAGCGCTGAAAATTTCCCGTTGGGCGCAATGGGGAATGGAGAATTCCCGAATGGGCCCAATGGGGACTTACCATTCCACCAAACCCGTGATCCGGCGCTAATAGCCCCGGGGGGGTTGGAGCGCTAACGCTAATACTGCGGGGATACCGCCCAACTCGCGATGAGGCCTTTAGTCTTTTAGATATATAGAGCCCAACCTCCCAGTTGTCTAGGCCCTGCAGGCCCTGAAGACCCAAATCATTAATTTCCAACTCAGTTCACAGGCCATGAACAGGGGAGGCCTGCCCATTGTCTCTTGCCCATGATGATTCCATGATTCCCCTCAGGGAGGACACCCTGGTGCCACGCTATACTCCGCTGGCTAGGTAAGGATAAATAGGATAAAGCACATGTATATTTCCATATATTATAGTACGGCGGGCACCACACTATAGTTAAGGTGAGTACCTAGTTCCATAGGAAACCCAACAATTTAATTGCTAATAACGTTTGACTTGCAGGATGGATTTGTCTGATATTTTGCAAACAAAAAAGAAAAAGTCAAAATTTCTGCACAGTGCTGGCCAAAAAACACTGTACAGTATCGTACCAAATAAGAAACAACTTACAAAGCGTTGACTTGATTTCCGGGAGGGGTACAGTTATTCCGTCCAGTAGTTTTTAAAATAATCGACGGGGAAGGAGGTGCTCCCTCTCCTATAACTATAGCTATAGCTATATCTCCTATGTATAGCTATATCTCCCATGGTGCTTTGCATCAGAGAGGTTCTCAGAAGTGGGAAGCCACCATATTTTTTTTGCTCAATGCGAGCGATTACCACTGTGTTAACATTGTGGAATGCAAAAACAAAAGTGCAAAAAAAGCTATTTGGACGAGGACAAATGTTGAAATCGCATCAGGCGAGAGCTGTGGAAGGGGAAAGAGGACTTTATAAGAAGTTGGGGAGTTGGGAGTGGTCTAGGGAGCCAGTTACAGATCAGGCATTTTCGCATTATCAGGGGAATTTCAGGGGAATCTCGTGAGATTAGTTACCGTGGTAATAATGGAAGGCGCTCGGAAACAAAAATGTGTCACAGGAGCGTTGTTGTTGTTATTGACATGTGATTACCCTGGTAATTATTAGGGGAATAACAGGGGAATGGAATGTGGGGGAGAAAAAGTGGGGAGGCATGGAAAAAGTGTCCTTGGACAGTGGCTCTGTCCAGTGGGCCCCAAAGAAATCTGTTGGTGAAACATGTACCGTGATCACAGCCAAAGGCCATGGCTAGTGGAGCCCAAGGAAACCTATTGGCGCAATATGTACAGTCGGCCGTGCCCATTGGCCTGGGCCGATTGCCATGGATAGGGGGGCTGTCATGATGCCTACCCCCGGGGACCCAGACCAAGTCCAGCAACCCCGGAAGCAGGCATCAGGTTATTCCAAGCAAGCCCAACAACCCCGGCTAGGGGCTATTTGGGTGCAGTCCTGGCGTCTATGGCGCCAGGCTCATATGGAGAGTCAGTCCTGGCGCCATAGGCGCCAGGCTCATAGATTAAAACTTACCTGATGCAGACCATGCTGCAAACTTACCTAATGCAGACCATGCTGCAAGAGCTCCAAGCCAAAAGAGGCTTGGAAGGGACTACTTTACCTAGGTACTATTTTTTTTACTCGGGTGGGGCTGGGGAGGAATACTTACCTGGGACTACTTTGGAGGCTATTTAAACCACGCCCGAAGAGCAGCACACGCTTCGCGTTATAAACCACGCCCGAAGAGCAGCACACACCTCGCGTTATTCTGCATCCAGCAGCGTAACGCTCACCATGCCTGCAAGTCTGCATCCAGTCTTCTGCCACGCCCGCCTCAAGTCTGGAGGTCCTAGAAAAAGGGAGAAAGAAGGAGAAAAGGTTCGAACAAGAGCAATACCCTTGATCCTTACCTGAATTCCTGATCCATCGCGTCTTCGAGCTGGAAGAAAGAAGTTATTTTATGCGCGTCGCCTCGCCTGCTGCAGCGCCGCGCTGAACTCACCGGCCTTCACAGCATCTTCACATTCCACCGCATCCTTCTGCATGTTCCCGCCGCACTCCAGCACCTAAGGGGAAGACAAGAACAGCAAGGTGAGCCAAGGGAATACACAAAGCCAATATTAGATACTCACCATAAACTTACCTGATTTTACCACCGGGGGTACTATTCCTCTTCACGGGTTGGCGCAGCTTCCACTGCATCCTCGCCGAACCCCGGCCCCTAAGGGGAAACAAAAGGACAGCAAGGTGAAACAAAGGGACAAACAAGGGGAAACCTCCTCACCACAATAGACTTACCTGATTTTACCGCCGGAGGCATTATTCCCTGAGACTTCATACTTTCTCTCAGCGCCTGAATAAAGGAGAAAGCAACAGGTTACATATTGACATTATTTTATCGAACTGTGTTGGATAATACAAATCCTTACCTGAATATTACCGGTTGCCACGAGGAACTCTTCGCTAGGGTCAAGCTGCAACCTGCAAGGAATCGGACAGAGTGAAAGTCAGACATTTGAACTCTTACGAACTACATACTTACGGCGTCTTGCTGGGAATCTCAGAGTCAATATTGTTCTGGAACTCACCAATTCCTTCGAGCCAGTGAAGCAACTGGTTATCTAAGCGCCCCTGCACTCAATGCAGGATGGAGAGCTCATCTTTCCAAACCATCAGGTGAGACTATAAGAGGGGACATCAAAGGTGATCAGTGGGAAGAACAGTGGGAGTGGGGGGGGGGTTAACGCTCAACTCCACGGGTGGTTAATTTCCTTTCTCCATTTGCAGAAGAATATTCCTACGGGCCAAGCAAACGAAGTTAGGTGAGCCAGACCAGTCCGTCATCTCGGCACTACGCGTCACATTGGTGGAGACCGCAGCTGTCCAGTTCAGATCGACGCCCCTGTGGGAGCCAGGTGAGCGTAACAGGCCTCAAGGAAACCTATAGGTGGAACATGTACAGTGGCCACGGCCGAAGGCCATGGCTAGTGTGTCCTAAAGAAACCTATTGATGCAATATGTACAGTGGCCAAAACAAAACTGTCCCATGTCCAAAGTTCTATTCTGACACACTATAATAAAATAAATTCTAAGGTGAAAATGGTAATGTCTTTGGCCGTGGATGGTTTAGAAAAGTTTTGAAAAAGGAAGAATAAATAACTCCAACACAAAGTTTCTTCTTCAGTGGGTGGCTCCCTTCATCTGGATTCTTTTTTACTTTCTGATATGTTCACAAGTAGCAGTTCCGTATGCCTTTCTTGTCCAGCAACAACACTGATAGACAAAACTGCCTGGTTTTCTACTTTTGTCTCTTTTAGGATACTTGGTATATTCCCCTGTCAGGTTTTCTTATAATCACACGCTTGTAACTGCCCGGTATACTCTCCTGCCAGGTCTTGTTGTAATCACACATTTGTAGTTGCATGGTAGATTCTCCTTCCAAGGCTTCTTCTAATCACACATTTGTAGCTGCCTGATATACTCTCCTACAAGGATTTCTTCTCATACCGGCTTTGTGCACTCTTCCAGACTTGCACGTTTACTTTGTTTTATAATGTATCTGCTTGAGATATTATCCTGTCCGGGTTTCCCGTATACTTGCACTGTATGCACTGACAAACTTGAAAGGTTTTCACTTGCAGTTCCTTTCCCCTTTTGACAATTAGCTCTTTTTCTCTTTCTCTCTCAGCTTTTTAATTCACAATTACTTGCATTCGGCGTGGCCGCCGATATGCCCCGCTTTCTCTGGGTGGACTCACTGGTCCTTGTTGGTGCTCCTGCTTTCGCCCGTGGACAGCTGATAACAGTCTTTCGGTACTTTCTTGTGACCGCTTTCTCATAGCTTTCCTGTCTCTCGCAACTGCTGCTGGGCTCACCTGCTTCGTTCCAGGCTCCGGTGAGTGAGTTGCTGCCGTTCGACACATGCAAACCTCCGGGAGTCTATTGTCGGCTTCTGGCGATCCCGCAGCTGTCATGTTCCCGTGGCAGCTTCTTTCTTCTTGGCTCTTGAGCCGGTCAACTCCACAGCACAGGTCCCAGCCCTTCAAACTCTCGGTCCGGACTGAGTGGCGCAGCTCTCTCCTACCAGCAGCACCTATCGGCTCTGTTCTTCTGCTCTTTAAATTTCCTGGCCACAGATGCGAGCGCTCATTAACTAGAGTGCTCCATGTGCTTGTGACCTCCTTCACTCTGCATTACGCGGTTCCTCTTCCTCGTCCCAGTATTTTGGTAGTTATGGGAAAGGAAGTCCATTCTTGACAATTTGCATGATAAACTTGGGTAAGTATTTTTAATGTTTTCAAGGGCTAGTCAGTTCTGGATGATATGTATGTGGAATCTGAGAAGGCTTTTTCATATGTTTCACAAGGCAGATCAGAGTTTTGAAGGTTGTCCTATGGGTCTTGGGAAAAGGTCTTCAATACTCTTCATAGGTGGATGAGGAGACGTATGACAATATGCCATGAGGGTAGCAGGTACGGGAGGGTTTATCCTCAAGGAAAAATGGGGGATAACATGTCTCATTCGATAATGCCATGACACCCCCCCAGGAGTTGTCTCCCGCCATGTGATCCACCCCCAGGATCAAGTAGCGGTTGCCACCCCCTGGCCATGGGAGGAGGTCACCACCTGGAAAGGAGTGTTGACACCATTGGATTCATCACACATCGTTCCGAGGCCGATAAATGAGTATTTTATGTTAAGGTATTTAAGTGTAGGCGCTATATAAATAACACATCATTAGATCCTAGTGGTCATCAACGGGGGGACGCTGAGTTAAGATAATCATCGCTTCTCACACCCTCTGGATTTCAAAGGTTTTGCTGCATTAAATCTTATCACCTTAACTGTCCCTTAACTAAAGTTTTTTCAGAGAGTATATATATATATACATTCACATACACACACACATATATATACACACATATATATATATATATATATATATATATTCAGTGAAAAAACATTGTTAAAGGGACGTTATGGTTAAGTTGCGCTACTAAAACCCTATCACCTTTACTGGAAAAACTATGCTAAAGGAACGGTATGCTTAAAGTGTCCTACTAAAAATCTATGGAATTCACTGACAAAAAACATTGTTAAAGGGACGTTTTGTTGGTTAAATTGCACTAGTAAAAACCTATGCAATTCAATGGACAAATGTTGTTACAGGGACGTTATGGTTACAGGTAAAACCGAAAACCCCCAGAAATTCGCCAGTTATGGTAAGCTAAGCAACCACAACTCGAGCTACCACTGTGCACTACAAGGACTAACACCCATGACATCAAAGATGACATCATTGATGACAACACTGATGACATCACATGTGCATTTTGTTTTCTTGAAAAGCCTCCACAAGGGATTGTCATTGTAATGTTGCCAGAAAATTATCTGAGATCATTGAAAAAACAATTATGCGATAAATACTTCATTAACCAATGCATTGCTATAAACACCATTACACAGTTCTTTCCAGTACATGAACCAACTCATGTAGAAACGTAGGCATTGTCTGCAGCATGCATCATATAGGTGCAATATTCAAAATCTCCCCATCAGTTACATGATGAATGCTTTCGTTTCAGAGTTTTGTGTATTGTGAAACATGTAATAAGTAGCTAAGAATGCCTCA
Organism: Ambystoma mexicanum; assembly: GCF_040938575.1. NCBI lineage: Eukaryota > Metazoa > Chordata > Amphibia > Caudata > Ambystomatidae > Ambystoma > Ambystoma mexicanum. Next base: position 172,572,102 of record NC_090923.1, on the reverse strand, counting down.
CTTACTACATATCTGTACTACTACACACAAAACATAGAGACCACAAAGCATACAAATATGAGCATATACATGGAAAGTAAAGTAAGCAAAAAAAGTACCAGTACTACCAGAAATTATCCATAACCTAACTGATTATCTTCATGCACAGAAATGATTGCTGTGTTTCAGGCTTGCTTCTTTCCCTATGTATATGTATCATATGATGTCACTGAACCCTAAGGAAAGTAGTGTAAGAACATTTGAGAAGAGTAAGGTCTACATATATATTCCTTTTTGAATTTTTAGTTCCTGACTGTCAGTGAAGAAAAGCGTGGTAAGTACACCGAAGTTTACCTTATAATTGCACAGGTCCTGCAGTGTAAAATGGTAGGAAAGCATGATGTTTTCTTTTTGTGTGCAGCAATGGCAACCACCCTAGAATGGCTGGAAGAGAATTTCCTGCATGAGGAAATGAGTGAGGACGATAACCTCATTGGTAGGCACCGCAGTGTGAAAAGTAAAAGAATTACTGCAATCGCAAGCACCCTAGAATGTCTGGAAGAGATTTTTCCGCATGACGAAATGAGTGGCCATAGTAACCCCATAGGTAGAGAATGCAGAGTGAAAAGTAACACAATTACAATATATTGCTTCATGTATACCAAACACATTTGTTTTTCTTTAACAGAACATACGGGAATAGAAAGGAATACACCACAAGCGGCACCTCTTCCACAACAACATACATCCACAGGAACCGCTGTAAATACCAAACTAGACCTCCTGGACGCCAAAATTGATGAATTGCTGAACAATTTTCACATATTATGGACAAAATTAAATACCACTGCCCTACATGCACATGCTCCCCTTCCCAACTTTCCAGCCCCCCTATCCACGCAAATTCCGTGTCATAAGAGACGCTTCGATGAGACCTCAATCCCTTCCTCCCCTGACAACCAACTTTTAGAAATGCCGTGATCCCTGGTATATGTATTCGTTTCTGGTCCCCCTACCCTTTCCTAAAAGTGGCTATGATGTGTGGAAATAAAGATTGATATGTAAATTGTTGCTAAATATATATGTGCCTTCTGCTTTGTTTTAACACGCCCATTATAACTCTGAGGGGTACAGTACTGGTGGGGATGATGCACGTGAGGGAAATGGAGGAGTCGTATGACCGCCGCACCTGGCTGGCCTAGGCACAATCACAATGGAAGCATCCGTAGGACGCCACTAGGGCCACAAGTCTGCATCCACACAACCGCCTGTAAGCAGTTGTAGGAGCGTACGTTGGTCGGTCACACAACTTCGCACATGTGTATCTCTTCCTCTGCCGCCTGGTAACACCGCCCCTGGCCAAGATCCGCGAAGAAACATGTGATGTACTTTTAGTAGGTGGAAGCGCTCACCCACGTCCTGCGGATACCTTTGCACGTGAACATCCCACCTACTGTACCGTTCACAAACCCAGTTTGTTTCAAAATGTTGGAGGCATGTGTGCCGTACTTTTAATTAGTCCGGGGATCCCCAGGGTGTCCGCAGGACACCTATGCACATGGGCACAATGTATTCTGGCTAACAAGTGTCCCACGGACAGCAGTCCAATGGAGAACAATTGCAACGTCACCGTGGACCCTTATTGGGCAGACACGATCCAGGCCTGTGCACATTTAAAAATACTATTTTCTATAATGTATGGAGTGTTGCAGTGAAAGAGTGCCCTTACAGAGGTCCTACACTCTTCCTTCTACATCTACCTGTTTGTGGGAAAGATTTAGGGCCACTTTCCAGTTGCACGTGCTCCACAAAAGTCCTATAAAGGCCACATCCCCAGCTACGCTGCAATCCCTGTTTGACTTTCCAGAACAGAGCAGCGATGCAGAAATTGCCTTGTGACCAATTTTGTGCCTCAAAAGTACCTTTCCAAGTAATGGCAACCCGGGCTGCTGCTACTACCTCTGATTCAACAGCAACAACACCCTCAACACAATCACCTTCTTCTGAGCGGCCTGAACAAGGGAACAGGCATGATCATGTAGATGGAGATCAAGATGTAAACAAGGATAGAGTAGAGCATGCTGCAGCCAGCGTGAGTCGTGGATGTGTAAACTATTTACCACCATAGGAGATGTGCCCAAATCTCGTGCTAACCAGGTGAAATGTACTCAGTCGAGGAAAACCTGGCTTGTACAGCTATGGCATCACTTCCATCTGGCGGCACCTGAAATCGAACCACAAGGCAGCTGTTTGGAGGGTTGTCCCCTTCGAACAAGGCAGTAGGTTAATGTCCTCTGCAGCATCCTCCGCATCTGCTCCTACCACCACTAGGGACACTCCAGTGGGACAGCGTATTCCGCAAGCAGCCTTGCAGGTCATACACATCCTACGAAACGTAATGTTGTCATTGTGGAAGGAGAACATGCCAACGTCTCACAAAAAGGCGCAAACAGCCTTGTTCACATTGTGCCACGCTTTCTCCATTTGTGGGCCACACGAGGAAGAACGCAGCGACATCTGTCTCTGGGCAATGAGAGAATAAATAATGTGCGACTTTGGAAACATTGCCATCAGTTGCCGAAATGTCTCCTTCATCGCGAAAAGCAGTGAGATGCCGCTAACATGTCCTACACTGTTCCCTTCAAAATGAACAATTATAATGTCTGGAGGATCGAGCGTCACCAAACTGGCACAAAGAGGACCCATATGCAGCCACTTCATCCCACCTATTCCGTACCAGTGGACATTGACATAATAGAACCTAAGGTGTGCAGCCAGTGTGCAGCCAGTGCACAGCGCTCGGCGTCAACTTTTAACCTATGTATCCAGGAGTCGCCCAAAAGCCATATAGTCCACCTACAAAACAGCACACCCACACATGGGCACTCCTACGTGTAAACACACCTTCTGGCACAATCTGTTGTTACACACCACGCTGAGGAAATCTAATTGACCAATCCCAACTCCGACACAGTCCCATTTTCATGCCAGCCACCCTGAAAAGACCCGGTTGTAGCACGTGCACACCTCCAAATGACGCAGCTTTCGCAAACATATTGTCCTGTGGGTGGGGGGGGAAGGTGCACAAGCACATTTGAAGCAGGATAGAGAATCACCTCTTTGTTGGTAGTTGTGAATTATTATTTTTTTAAGCTACTTGTAATGAAACACCTTGTTGTTTGGTATTTGTTGGGGATTGCTCTCGGCTTTTCTTCCTTACAATATTACCCGAGCTTCTGCAAACTACATTTTACATTGTGGAACACAAGACTATTTCCAATACGGGAAAAAAAATGATCACCTCCACTGTCAAACATCACATTAGAAGCACTAAGGTTCTCATAGGCACAGAAGAACATCCCAGCATGGAACAGAGAAGCAGACATACACCTGATTGGATAATCCATAGTCCCATTTCCATTGCAAGCATATTAAGAAGCACAGCATGTGGCACATGCGCTTTCCCAACTATCGCCAGGGCCGCACTCCAGTAAAGCAGGGGCTGTCCTTCTTCCCTTTCCAGTACTTTGTTTTCAGCACACCCTCATTGGCTAATGTTAAACGGTCACAGACGCATCCACCAATTACATCCCAGAATTCTGCATCTAACGCCATCATTTCTGTAAAACAGTCTATACCAACCGTTAAACACGAAGAGTTTAAGTGTCCGGTGAATCAAAAGCACCTGCACTGGAAAGTATTGTAAAACGATCTACGAGTTGTGCATCCACATTCATCGGCATCGCCCCCCAGCAGCATGCCCTGCAGGTATCACTACTTTTTGTACAGTACATTTGCAACTGTGTTATACGTCTATCGCAACACGGTACCTGGCACTGAATCTCCATAACGTACTGAAAATGCATACTGTTATTTCTCCTATAACCTACCATGAAATAGCTCCTATAGTGGTAGGTGCTCGCAAAGTTGGCATTTGTCCATAGCAGCCATTGTTATACGGAAATGGTTACTCTGTTCTTCTGTTCCATCAATTTTACGATGCTTTCCCCCATTAACGCAGCTCCTATGAAATTCATAAAAATCGCATAGAAAAGGATCAGTCAGAGTATCCCACCAACTTAAGCCATGTCCATACATTGCATGCATGCAACAGTTTCCTGCCACTTACCTTTCACACTTTATAGTTTGCAACATTTCTTGAAAAAGAAAAACTTTTATGTGTGCATTGACAACAGTACCATTCATAAATGCGCATAATGAAAATAAAGGACGGAAACAATGGCTCCATTCATATATATGTACAAAAGTACATGCAAAGGCACACATGAAAATATTCTGATTTGCAGTCTGTACATCTTTGCAAACCTTTTTGTCATCCTTCCACAATGAGAAGTACTCCATTCTCAAAGTGATTAGTCTTACACTAATACACACACTTGCTAAATAGGACGTCAGACAATATACTTGCAAATAACCCACCTACCCCTTCAAAAAACATGCTTCTGCTCCCAAGACCAGAGGCATACAGTAAGCCATCCATTTATAAACACACATTTTCTCTTCCTGCCAAGACATCCCCCTACACTTTTAAAGAATGTATTGTATTGTACAAATGCAATGACTATGCCATTAGCCAACATATTTTCTTATCTTCTTATACATGTGCAGTACCCACCTCTCTCCTAAAAGACACTGGCGTGTGCACTTCAAAATACAACCTGCAATAAACCTACTCGCACCAAGCAACAAAGTAAGTACAATACCATCATAGTGTTTTACGTCTTACTGGGAGAGTGCACTATTCTTGTATTGTAGAATATAGATTTGCGGCAAACCCACCAGTATGTAATTCATTGTTACTCATGCCACCTCAACAGGTGCTCAATGTTTATTATGTCGCCACCATTAGACTAATCCCCACATAGTAAAATACTGTCCCCAACCGAAAGTTAGAGGCCAATACACAGTGACACACTGCCATTTATATGCCTACCATCATGCTGAACCACTCATGCACATTGCACACATATACATGTGAAAATCTGCACACCCACACTTCCCTTTCTTCTCCAACAGCGACTACACAATGCCTACCAAACTCCAACTCCGTAAAAAACAATGCAGAAATAGAGCCACACAACCTAAAAGCATAGAAAGTAGCCATCCACTGCAAGAGGAACTTCTATATAAAGTTGAAAGAGAAGAGCTAATACAGTCATTAACCAAAATAGATGCACCTACCAGTAAAGACAATGTAATTCATCTGTCAAAATGTGACAGTGAAAAGAAAAACACTAAAAAGAATGCAACTCCCACTGTGACTAACAAACCAGGTACAAATGCTAATTTAACCACAATCAAGCATTCCAAAAAATCACTTTTACAAAAAATGTTCCACCACAGAGTCCTTCAGAACCTTATAAATAGAGGGGAGAAATCATGCTCAACCCGCAAAACTTACTGCAGAAAAGAAATCCTGGAAGCTCTTGTATAAAGTGCAATTATTGTGAAATGGAAATTGTTTATAGTAATTTTAAACAGAATGAAATTGCTAACAGCATTAATTGGTAAACTGCAAGCAGTACTTCGAAACAAATACAATATTAGCATAGATACCTTTAGCCACATATGTACAGGTGAGTGGAGTTACACCACCAACAAAGAGCTTACTTCAATGAAGAATCATACAAACAAGAGCAAACAAACCAAATTGCCTTACATCGGACTGGACGAGGGTATGAAAAGATACACAATACCATAACGGAAGAACAAACACTGCTTTCAGAAATATCCCCATCAAACTTATATGTCACTCTCCATTCCACCAAACCAACACGCCTCACCTACATATGGCCTTGCACATCAATGTGTAACGTTCGCCAATGCTTAATCAAATCTTTTCAGCAGTTCCTCAATCACTATGTGAAAGGGAACGAGAAAAGAAAAATGAAAATACTACTAACTATGGACTACTGTCTAGTGTGCAACTATGCAGGAATACAAGGACATTCCTTAGCCTGTATTTCTGGACCTGCTTGCAAAAGCACCTTCCACCGTATCAAAATATTAGCAACCCACCATTCAACTGTCAGAAATCTAGTTTACAAACTGTACTATGCATAAAATCCATCTATAGCACTGCAACATTTAAATGATATTCTACTACACGGTACAGCCAAACAAGTGCTGGAAGAAATAGTATGTGTTTTCAGCTATAAGGTACAGAGCTAATTGAAACCATTGGGATTCCTCATTGTCCTCTATTTTCTGCATTAAATCTATAGTTTTGGTGCTCTTCCTATAGAAAGCTCTACGACAACACACGCATACTTGGTTTGGCATTTCAGCAGATGTGCTTTTGAACTTTTGTATTTGTTTTTTGTATGTGTGACATAAAAAGTTGACATTTGCAATGTTGTCAGTACTGTTTTTTGAAAATGCTGGCGTTTGTAAGTGCTCTTCAGTTCCACAATATTTCCTTTGGATGTGCTCAGAGGGTTACTAACTTATCAAAGATGCCTACCTGATGGCTAGGGGATCACTCCAACCTACGCATGATTTCAATGATGATTTGTGTAATGATTAATGGATGGTAAGGTGATATAGATAACACTGATACATGCCACCATATGATGCGAGTTAAGGTGATGAGCAGGTAATTAGTAGGCTGAGGTTGAGAATGCTAAAGAATTTAACAATTAGCAGGGGCTAAAGGGGGTAGAGTGGGGAAAGTTACGAATGTTAATATTATGCAACAGGGTATTTCAGATCACTCCCTGATAGTGATGATACTAGGGTTATCATTGGAGCAACCCACAGTTCCCAGGTGCCGTCTGAAAAGGAGTCCCCAAGAACCTATATTACTAATTATTTAGAAATTAATGCAGGGTCCACATCTGACTTGATGGTTTGGGATAGCTTTAAGCAACAATCAGAGGTGAATTAATTAACATCACGGCACAAGCAAGGAAAGGGGGTATGATAGAATTGAAAAGACTGGAGAATGACATGGATATATGTCCGAAAAAATATCAAATGACAAGAAGTGGGGGGGGGATGATGCTGAAATGGATAGGGAGCGTGAGAATCTTAAACGGGAATTGGATACAAAGTATGAGAAGGGCACATTCTTTCTGAAACAGAAATACTGGGAACAGGGTGACAAAAGTGGTAGACTGCTTGCCAACAGATTGAGGGGCCTGGTTGATAATTCTTTTGTCCAAAGAGTGGAAGGTGAGGGGAGGGTGCATGACATTAAAAGAGAAGAAATATGTGAGTGTTTCAGGATGTTTTATGCATCATTGTACACAGAGGACCGGTTTCCGACACCATGGGTTTGAATACTTTCTTTGATCAAATCAACTTGGCAACTCTGTCTGTAGACCAAGCCACTGCTGTTGACCAATCTATTGGGCAAGAGGAAATATTAACTGCCGTTAGCCAACTTAACTTGGGTAAGTCACCAAGTCTGGATGGATTACCAGACGAGTTCTACCTAGCGCTGGGTCCTGAGCTAGCTCCTTATTTGTGTAGCCCATACAATACTTTCATGACTGAGGGGACGGTATGTCCGACGGTGAAAGAGGCATGTATTGTAGTGATCCCAAAGCCGGGCAGAGATCCCAAAAGATGTGAGATTTATAGGCCAATCTTGTTATTAAATGTTGATCTTAAAATGTTTACCAGAATACTGACCAATAGGTTGCATAAATGTATTGGGGCACTGATAAGTCAGTCCCAAGCAGGGTTCATGTGTGGAAGGTATGGATATGACCATGTTAGAATGATTATAAACATAATGGGACTTCCTAAAGAGAAAGTTAAGAATGCACTTCTAGTCTTCATGGATGCAGAGAAGGCTTTTGATGGGGTCAATTGGGCTCTCTTGATGTACACACTTAAAAAGATGGGTTTCAGGAAGATTTTTTTAAGAACTATAAATACGCTGAACTCGTCCATTAATGCTAGAGTATGGGTTAATGGTATTCCGTCTTCTTCCTTCTTTCTGACAAGAGGCACTAGACAAGGCTGTCCGTTATCGCCGTACCTGTTCAATTTGGCACTAGAACCACTGATAGTGTACATAAGGCAAGAGCAGAATCTTCAGGGACTTAAAGGATAGTTCCGGGACTTTTTTTTTATTGTTCCTATGGTTCGGCCATGTGTTTTTAAGCATAAATCGGTAGATCGTAGAAAACTTTCCTATGGACCTTACCCGACTTTTCGTCCATTAACGCACTCGAAAACATCCGCCATTTTATGATAATCCTCTCACTTGCCGCATCGCCCTGGCTCACCTGCTTTTGCGGCACTAAATCAAATCCCCCGCCCCTGAAACAGACTTGATCAAAACATTCATATTCCCCGCCTCTATCCGTGACGTGACTGAGCTGCGTAGGCAAACGCGCCCAGGCGTCTTCTACGCGACTCCACACAGAACCAGGAAATCAACACAGATGAGCTCAAACAACACATCGCGCCACAATTGGTAATATGAAACTGTACTTTTAAATTAAACCGCAAGATTGTAAATTTGGTAAAGTACATTTATTTGACATCAAATGTTTTGAGAATATTCAGCGATTAGCATTTTTATTTGCTCACGTTCCAAAAAGTTCGTTTCGAGGCACACGATGTTCCTTTGCTGTACACAGGGTCTTAGATCATCTCACAATACAGCGCCACAATTCGGAATATGAAACAGTGGTTTAAAAGCAAACGGCAAGATTGTACATTTGGCAAAGTACATTTATTTGACATCAAATGTTTTGAGAATATTCAGCGATTTGCATTTTTAGTTGCTCTCGATCCAAAATATTTCGTCTTGAGGCAAGCGATGTTCGTGTGCAGTAGACAGGGTGTTGGTTTACGATAAAATAAGCTCTTCGGTCGCACTGATAATCGCATGGCTATTCCAACAACGAGGCACTAGGGCACCACAACGGTCTGTATGTTGCATCTAGCCGTTAGTACCGCGTAAGGGCATACTTGTACTTGGCGATCGTCCCACAAAATGGTCAGGGTGCTAACGTTGTTCACGCGGAGAAGCAACTGGCGGTTGAAAAACCCATCCGCCGGTGTCTGGTACTCGTGACACAGACAATAATGGACGATGTATCTATTTGAAAAACATAAAAAAAGGAAATTAGTCTCACCATCAGATCTTTATTAAAATTATTCATTTTATATATTAGGTCTGGAAATTATTTCATAGCTAGGACAGTGCAACTGGGTTTTCTACGTCAAGGGGGGCTGTAGGATACTGAGACAGTCCCCCAGTGCAGGGGTTGACAGGGAGTGCAGGTGGAGAGTGGAAGGGCCCAGGACCGAGGTCGCAGACAGTGGACAAGTTAGATAGTGCGCGGTACAAAACAATATGCCACATAGAATGAACAAGTACAACTTAACCCGTCTTTAAAGCTACTGTATAGTAATTAAATTGCGGTATAAACTCATCTAAAGAGTTACTTACATTATATTTGCATTTTCCATTGTGTCTGTGCGTAGGGCAGCCCCGAAATACCACTCCTTCTATGCCGACGTTTTATTTCTTCTAATGAACGAACATGAAATGGCTTTCGTTTCTGAAATTATATTCATTATCGTTTCTTACGTGGTCCCGGCCTGTCAAGGTCAAATAACAATAGAACCTTATACTGAGTCGTGGGCCATTCTGGCACCCGAGAAAAAATCAAAGCAGCTGACCTTCACTTTGAACGAACACACATTCCTAGTTAGCTACATTCAGTGTAAGGCCGTCTTACAGGACTTGAAATTTACACTCCATCTTTGCATTTTGTCTGCTTGCTTTGCTGCCCCACAGAACCATAAATACGGAGACATTCTATATTTTTGGAAAAATAATTTATATTACTGTTTGGTTTAATTTAATGCGCAAATGAACAAGGTTGGATATATAAACATATTCAATGGGCCTGCGACATGAGGAGACTCGAGAGAACAGACAATCAAATTACAATCATTTAAACCGTGATGTGTATTTCTCAATGAGCTCTTCTTTAGGTGGACATGGAACAGAGGCAATGTTGGGTGGCAATGCAGTTGTCACCTGCACAGGTTCGTTCACAACTCCATTTATGTGCCTATCTAGGACGTCAACAATAAGTCTCTCAATAAACTCATATTGCATATCCTCAAACACTGGTTTGATCACCCATTGTTTACTTCTTTTAGTGAAGGCCTTATTGTAGCGAAGCGTCCCTAAAGTTCCGGTCGTCCTACTTTGTTGACGGCCAACATTATGGTTATGTGCCAAGACCGCTAGAAGAGTCCGATTTATCATGCCCTCCATGCCAAAATGCAATCGTTTTGGCCTGTACTTTAGGCACATATTGTGGAACACCTCCAAATCTCCTGTGTGGCAGAATTCCGTGAGTCCCCTCAAAGCTTTTGTTATAGTTTTATCAAATACAATCTTTTCAATGGCTTTGTGAGTGGGTGATGAAGGAATCAACCACTTCTTCTTCCGTGCCTCCTCTGTGGACAAATGGCCATGTTCACAATTGTGGAAATGTTGGTTCGTGTTCCAGCTGTGCACGTTTGTACAGTGTAGCATTACTGACCGCCATTTTTCCAGTAGAATTTCCAACGACCCTCCACATGTTTTTGAGCTCCACCAAAGATGGTTGCTGATTGACTTGGACCACTGTGAAATACCTTGCATATCTTTTTTTTTACCTGCAGCCGACAATTTTTTATTGATTGTTTTTGCAAGATGCCAAACGTCAAATTGGTGATTTATATTTTTGTACTCTTCTCTCATTGTCTTGGCAATTGAAACGTGTCTGTCCGTGGCTATCAGGTCGATCACCATTCCCCGCGATTGTAGTTCTTGCAATGATGCTACAAAGCCAACTTTCTCCATGGCCACTGAGGATGTACTTTGTGACACCTGCACAACCACCGAACTCACAATTTTCTTACTTTCCATGTCCTGAAAGTGGTAGGTGCAGTACTTGGCTGAAAATCCTGGGCTGTCGCACTGTCCATCACCGGCTAGCCTGAACCGTTTGCCCGCGAATGTACTATCAATAGACATTTTTTCCATTCTCCAAGCTTCACTAATGGCTGGAAATAGATAATCGGTTTGGTATTTGTAGAACTGAGTTTTCGCAATGAAACGGATTCCCACAAACTGAAAGAAAGACTCTAATTTTTTAAAACTTGAACCACTAAAAAGTGCAGCCGCTGCACAAAGTAGATTGCCTGCTGGCAGTTGTCCCAGCGTGGGTTGTGCAGACCATGAGAAAGGATGATATTTTGTACAGGTGGCATGTATTTTAAGGTTAGTGCCTCGAATTGCACGAGTCACATTAATCAATGGCTCCCCACATACTTCCCCACCTACCGAATGCCCACATTTCAACCGAATAATAATATCAATCAAACAACTATCGAATACAATGAATTTGGCCTCTTTCCTTGTACTGTCACTCTGCATCCCAGCTGGTTCGGCCTGTAACGTTGAGGACATGTCACTCACATGAAAGGTAGAATCTCTGATATCGTCTTCCGCTATGTTCAGTGATATTGAAGGTGTTTCATTGTAGTCCACTTCATTCTCTTCCATTGCAACATCTGTTCCTTCTCCGGCAATGGGTGAATAGGACAATTTCTTCAACTTTCTCGCGGTCTTAGTTTTTGCGGGTGTGGATTCTGTGAATTTATCTCCAACTGCATCCGAACTACCAGGAGGACATTCACTATCAATGGCTGGTGGTGGTATAGCTCCGTTGTCAATCACTTCATATTCTTCCCATTGGCACGATGCATCTCCAGTCTCAAGTCCCTGCCAAAAGGTTTGACAAGCAACATCTCTCGTTCGCTTCACTGTCTGTGTAGATCTAGTTCGTACACCCACTCGCAACTAGAGGACAGATTGGAAAAGGGATGTTCAGTTTAAACACAACTTACAGTATTGAACTATTAACAGTGAAAAACAACATAATATAGTGACCAGGACACTAACCTTCTTTTGCTTTCTTTTCTTTGAAACTTTCTTGCCTCGAACTTCAACATCAGGACGCTGTTGCTCCGACTCGTGTGTGCATGTCTCCACTTCCTCTTGCGCTGCAACGACTACATTTTCATGATAAGCACATCCATCACGCACTAACGCTCCATCGACACCCTGAAACATAGAACTTTCATTAGTATGTATAATAATATCGAAAACACAAAATGTACTTGGGGACCAATACCCACGTACATCTCAATAGCAAAACACGAATGAACGCTTTGTGTAGAACATTCAAACGACAATTATTCACGCATTGTTGATCTAGTTAGATGGAACTGTCAAGATCCATACCTCGGGCTCCTCATAGACTTCCATTGATGATATTATTGAAGATGATGCTTCAGTGACTCCCTGAAACACAGTAATTGCATTAGTATGGTTTTCTATTTTGATAAAAAGAACAGAAACTTTGTGCAGGCATGAACGGCTCATCTAAATAGACCTGCACAAATGATCAGTTGTCTAAAATAAATAATGGATATGTAAATATGATTCGATTTGCTTGATCGTTGGAAGTGTCACCACCCAGAGATCTGCATCAACTACTAGGGGTGATGTTCTTGTAGAAGAAGCTCCGTCATCTCCCTGAAACATAGTACTTGCGTTAATAAAGAAGGAAGTATAGCGGATGTAATCACGTCATATGATTTTGCTTGATCGAACTGTCAGTATCCATACCTCGAAATGCATAAGAACATCAAGGGATGATGTAACTGCGGTGCACACTTCTGCAAGCTGTTGCGCCGACCCGTAACTGCATGCTCCCCCTTCTTCTTGGACTAATGCTCCATCGACTCCCTGAAACATAGGACTTTCATTAGTAATGAACACAAAATTGAAAAAAGAAGACACATAGGAGGGCGACGGAACTGTCCTGAAACGTACCTCGAGCATCTGAGTGACATCAACGGTAGTCGTCAATACGCTGGACTCCTCAGCATCTCCCTGAAAGACAGTACTTTCATTATTTTGGATAACAATAATTATAACTGAAAACAAAGACTAGAGGACGAGTACAAGGGTGTACCATTAGGTAACATAATTACACGATAAATTAAAACTATTGATTTACATGCCTAAAACAAGTCAGTGGCAGAATAGCCAAGTAAGATTACCCGATAGGCGCTTGAAGTGGCTGATGACTGCAATAACGACACGGATGGAGAATCTTCCGCCTTCATATTGAGTGGATACATAAATGGGAAATTATTGTTAGCTAATGCTACACACTACCGCAAGGCCAAGAGATAAATACGTAAACTTGACTCACCAGTGTAGGGATGTGGACGAATAGAGTGGGAATAGCGGTTGAGAGCAATTTTCGCCTCGCTCGCGGTGTGTTCTTCTTTATTAGCAATGATGTGGAGTACATGTCAGAGGTAAAGTGCCTGCTGCAGATGCGGTATCGATCACCCCTCTTGTCCGCAAAGACCTCTAGGACTCTACTTTCAAGCTCAGACGGTGGATATCCGCAATATCGGACCCATTCTCTTATCTGATCTATTGTCTTAGGGAAAACATGCATTATAGTACCTTCAGATTTATTATGGGTCTTCGAAGGGCAACCGCCAATGGAACAGGCAGGCATTGTGGAAAGTTCTGAAAAGTAAAGATCAACAATTCTCTATGAATACCAATGTAAACTCAGAACATGTGACTAGTTCCTTGCATGTACTGTCTTGAACGAAAAGAAATTGGACGCAAAATGATTATCGTACATGGCCTTACCTTGACGAACAAACAGTTAGATGCAGGGATCAGAGTAGTGTCTTGTCGTAGAACAGGGAGCAGTTCACAGGTTGCAAACTGACGAGTTTCCTCGAAGTGGTCACGGAAGTTCACAGAGACGAAGAGCAGATAACCAGCACCTTCACGGGTTGACTAGCAAAGCGCAAAAAAGTGCTCATTAGAAATATGAAGTGGGTTATAAAGAATTCGAAACAGGGGTGTGTTTGTGAATGAATGACGTGTATATGTCGTGGCATTATGTGGATTGCAGGGGGCCGTCCAGCGTGAGGGGGGATGCTTGGCAGGAGACACGGGGTCTGGAGGTAGACATGGGAACAACAACCCATGCTCTGTAGACCACTTTGAAGTGTACATGGTCTTTGGCACCTCTTGGCCTTTATCGCTCCCTGACTGCTCCAGTTGCCAGCATAAGTACCCCGGTGCGAACTGCCTTTGATAGGGCGGGGGGGTGGATTGGGGCGGTGGTCGTGCAGACAAGACACAGGAAGACTTGTGAATGGAGACACACTTATGTGGATTGCAGGGGGCCGTCCAGCGTGAGGGGGGATGCTTGGCAGGAGACACGGGGTCTGGAGGTAGACATGGGAACAACAACCCATGCTCTGTAGACCACTTTGAAGTGTACATGGTCTTTGGCACCTCTTGGCCTTTATCGCTCCCTGACTGCTCCAGTTGCCAGCACAAGTACCCCGGTGCGAACTGCCTTTGATAGGGCGGGGGGGTGGATTGGGGCGGTGGTCGTGCAGACAAGACTCGTTTGCCGCAGGGCCTCACCAAGGAGAGGCCATCTAACTGCATGTAAGAGGCTGGCTGCAGGATCTAGTACATGGAAGGCAGGGGGGTGAGTTTATAAATACCTCACCCTCCCAGGAGAATATATGGGTGCAGTTCACCCTGGAGACCCTGGATGCCTAGGCAGTTAGTCAGCAGCAGGCTGGCCTGTGGTGGCAAGGCGGCACGGGCCAGAGGTGGTCATCTCTGTACCCGGTGCCCAAAAGGATGATTTATTATGATCAACCATATTTACCTATAACCATGTTTTGTATCAATAAAATACAACGGCCTTCCTTTTATTGCCAACGCTTGAACAAATCAAAACAACCATTGTTAAAATATATCTTGGGTTTTATTTTGGATCTTAATTTCAATTGAACATAAATAATAAACATTACATATTGTAAATTTGCGGTTGCAGCACATCCAGGGAAAATCCACGGTATTGTCCACTGTTGCTGGGGAAATGTTGTCTAATGGCAAGTACCGCACAGGCAGGTATTACTCTCCGAACGCGGTGTCCGAGCCTCCCGTGAAGCCACCAAGTGAAGCAACGATAGGCCACCAGCCTGTACCACCTGTGAAAATGAAAGATGCAAACTGTATTAAAATGACAAAACTTTCTTATCACTGTCGATTCAGGTAAAAAATGTCATTCTGCTTTGAAAAAAATTCTATCTAGAAAATGCTCAATATGGAACCAATTTACATGCATTCGAATAATATGTAGATGTAATTTTATATGTGTGAGACGACCATGACATAGTAGTGGCATCACTGGCATCACAAACAGAGTATACTTACTCGTTACTCGGATTACGCGGACGAACAGTGCCGCGAAGTTCGTGCATAAGCACCATCATCATCCTCAACACGGTCCGTGAGAGGCAGGCTTCCCTGAACTCTGGCAGCTCAGTGATGCATTGCGGACTTGGCTCTCCTTCCGAAATGTAGGCCAGGCATCCCGAGTTTTTCTCGGCAGCAGCAGTTCTCCTCCTCAGTTGGCATTAGCTCGCACCGATTGCACGTGCACCAGGTGGAGACGCCGTCCATGCGACATGGTCCAGGCTCTTCATCCGTTGACTGGTCCTCCCAACTGCCGTCCGAATCCCCATCGTTTTCGCGTGCTTGCCTTTCCAGTAGTTCTTCCTCGGTGTACTCGGGCTCGTACATATACGGCATTATTGTAGCCATTATGTGGTAAAGAAAGTAAAATAATTTATAGCGGTGGTACTGGTATCTGTTCACACGGGCTACAATCAACGAAGGTAGCTGACCAGAGCACAGAAACGAGTCACAGAATACTCAAAGTAACACAGAGAGAGGAATGGATTCGAAAATCTGCTGCTGTGTGTTGTGAAACGGTCTGTTTATACTTATTGAGGAAAGAGGCGTCCTGCCATTTCCATGGCGACACTTCATTAGCTGAGGCGCAGCGATTGTTGACACGAAACGGGAAATGGGCGGTACGCGTCTGCTGATGTCAGGCTCAGGGGCGGGGGATTTGATTTAGTGCCGCAAAAGCAGGTGAGCCAGGGCGATGGGGGGAAATGATAGGATTATCATAAAATGGCGGATGTTTTCGAGTGCGTTAATGGACGAAAAGTCGGGTAAGGTCCATAGGAAAGTTTTCTACGATCTACCGATTTATGCTTAAAAACACATGGCCGAACCATAGGAACAATAAAAAAAAAGTCCCGGAACTATCCTTTAAAGTTGGGGACAGGGAGATTAAGGTACTGTGTTACGCAGACAACATGACAGACATATTGACCAACCCTAGGGAAGGGGGCGACAAACTAAAGTACATGTTTGAGGAAGTGGGGCGCTTGTCTGGTCATAAGATTATCTGGGAGAAGAAAGTGGTTTTTCCTATAGACACTGTGCAATCAAGGTTTTGAATCATGGAACTGTCAATGGAATGTCGTAACAATAAAGTATTTGGTTGTCCTCTTGATCTGTTACCTAAGAAAGATGGTGGATTTTAACGCATCAAAGGCTATTGAGGTAATACAGAGGGATATACTGAAATGGGGCAGATTAATGTTGGGGCTTTGGGCAAGGGTCAATGCCATTAAAATGTTACTTTTGCCAAAGGTGCTCTACATTGTCCAAACTATTCCTTTAAAATTTACAAAAAAATAATTTGTCGCATTGATAAGATTTTCCAAAATTTTCTTTGGGGGGAAGGTAATAGACCCAAGATCCCAAAATACATTTTAATGCGATCTGTGCAGGAAAGGGGTTTTGGATATCCCAATCTGGCTAATTATTGTAGACGGTTTGTTCTGAAAAAATCAACACATTACTTTGTCGATACGGACAGTGAAGTGCCCTCTGGGCAAATTATTGAGAAGGAGACATTCTCACTATATGCCTTGCAAGACATATACACGATGTGTAAGAGACCTATTTCTGCCAACGGATTGCTAACCATGGACATTACTCGAGAAACCCTACAAGAATTCATGACTGCTTGGGGGAAAACATCTAGGTTCACTTTGATGAATCTCTATGACACAATTTAGGACTACAGATTGCAAACAAGACTTTGGGCCTCATTACGAGTATGGAGGTAGCCATGGTGCTATTAGCGCCATGGCTGTTTCCATACCGGGCTCCAAAACTGGGTTCCTTCAATGAGGAATAACCGGGTCATTCCAACATTGGAGGACCCGGTAATTCCTCCTTGAAGGAACCATTCCCCATTCTCATTTGAGCCCCAATAGGGCTCAATGGGAATGGGGAGGGAGGTAATAACGGGCACATCATTACAAATGGGCCGTTATTAGCTCCCTCTTCCCCTCGCGGGACCCGGAAGGACGTCTGGTTTTACCACACGTTTGTTTCGAGTCCCGTAAAGGGAACCTCGTAATAGGCGCTCCCGTAATGAAGGGTTCTGGTGCCATACCTGCACCCTTCATTACGGGAGCGCCAGGGTCGTAATGAGGCCCTTTATGTTGGAAGAGCTGGATACCACAAAGTATTCTTAGAATACGTGATGTATGGGTAGGTGGTCAAATGGTTCCATTTGAACAACTCAGGGAAACGTTTGGGCTTAGGGGTAGAGAGCATAAACGCTATATGGATCTAAAAGGCCCCCTGACTGAGCGACAGGGAATGCTTAGTTGCCCCATGCAAGAGAGACCTACGGTTTGTAACATCATTTGCTCCTCTCCATGTGGAGTGTTAACATATATGAAACTGAAGCCAGTGGATAGCTCGCTTGTGAAGGGATGGGAGAAACTGCGTCAAGCTTGGATGGAAGAGCTGCGTATGGACTTTTCAAAAGAGGAGTGGGCCAAGCTACTACGCATAGGCAAGCAGTCAAAGATGGGTCTGCGGTATGTATGGCAAAGAATTGTATACCGGTTATACTGGACCCCTGTACGGATGGCCAAGACAGGCATGTCTGACAATGATACTTGTTGGGGAGGTGGGCACAGTCGGGGCACCTTACTACATATGTTATGGGCATGCCCGAGAGTGAATAACTCCTGGAGTGACGTTTTGAGAAGTCTAGATCTTGTGCTGGGAAATGCAGTTCCGAGAACACCTTACTCACCAATTTTGTTATCAAGCAAATGGAGAGTTGGAATGGCCCAAAAGAATAATGAATGGATGAATAGAGTTCTGGTTGTAGCAGCAAAACAAATATCAACAGGGTAATTCATAGAATTTCGCAGAAAAGTGTCGCAAGCGGCTGGCGCAGTGTCCGCGTGCGATTGTCTGCGCCAGGCACGTGCGCTAAAACCGATTTCCGCGCACAGCGTATTCATGGATTTTAGGCTCCCAAACCAGCCGTGGCGCAGAGTATCGCAGCGACCCTGCAGCAGCGCCAGTAACGCCCCCAAGAACGCCCTCGCGCAAGGAAAAGCCATCAAAATCGCTAAATCATCGCAAAGGGCTGCGCTAACCCTGGACCAGTTTACAGGGCTGCCAAACAAGGAACGCAAAGCGGGTAACGTGCATATCAGGGGTACGCGTGAAGTTATACACGAGATTAGCCAGGGTACGTGTATTTCAGGGGTGCGCGGGAAGTTCCACACACAAATAGCCTGGGCGCGTGTATTTCAGGGGTGCGCGGGAAGTTTTACACGCGATTTCAGCAGGGTACGTGTATTTCAGGGGTGCGCGGGAAGTGCCACACGCGAATAGCCTGGGCGCGTGTATTTCAGGGGAGCGCGGGAAGTTTTACACGCGATTTCAGCAGGGTACGTGTATTTCAGGGGTGCTCGGGAAGTTCCACACGCGATTAGGCTGGGTGGGTCCTCACAGGTGTTCCCTGTACACCCTCGACGGCCCCTGCAGGCAGCCCACAAAACAGGGGACTACCCTGCACACCTGCTCATGTCTCCCTGCACCCCCACCCCCCAGCAGTGCAGGGGCAGCCTCCACCAGGCCCCCACCCATGTCTCCCACCACCCCCACCCCCCAGCAGTGCAGGGGCACCCTCCACCAGGCCCCCACTCATGTCTCCCACCACCCCCACCCCCCAGCATCCAGGGGCACTCTCCACCAGGCCCCCACTCATGTCTCCCACCACCCCCACCCCTCAGCAGTGCAGGGGCACCCTCCACCAGGCCCCCACCCATGTCTCCCACCACCCCCACCCCCCAGCCACCAGGGGCAGCCTCCACCAGGCCCCCACTCATGTCTCCCACCACCCCCACCCCCCACCATCCAGGGGCACCCTCCACCAGGCCCCCACTCATGTCTCCCACCACCCCCACCCCCCACCATCCAGGGGCACCCTCCACCAGACCCCCACTCATGTCTCCCAGCGTGCTAAGTGTATTTCAGGGGTGCGCGGGAAGTTCCACACGCGAATAGCCTGGGCGCGTGTATTTCAAGGGTGCGCGGGAAGTTTTACACGCGATTTCAGCAGGGTACGTGTATTTCAGGGGTGCGCGGGAAGTGCCACACGCGAATAGCCTGGGCGCGTGTATTTCAGGGGTGCGCGGGAAGTTTTACACGCGATTTCAGCAGGGTACGTGTATTTCAGGGGTGCGCGGGAAGTTCCACACGCGATTAGGCTGGGTGGGTCCTCACAGGTGTTCCCTGTACACCCTCGACGGCCCCTGCAGGCAGCCCACAAAACAGGGGACTACCCTGCACACCTGCTCATGTCCCCCTGCACCCCCATCCCCCAGCAGTGCAGGGGCAGCCTCCACCAGGCCCCCACCCATGTCTCCCACCACCCACACCCCCCAGCAGTGCAGGGGCACCCTCCACCAGGCCCCCACTCATGTCTCCCACCACCCCCACCCCCCAGCATCCAGGGGCACTCTCCACCAGGCCCCCACTCATGTCTCCCACCACCCCCACCCCCCAGCAGTGCAGGGGCACCCTCCACCAGGCCCCCACCCATGTCTCCCACCACCCCCACCCCCCAGCCACTAGGGGCAGCCTCCACCAGGCCCCCACTCATGTCTCCCACCACCCCCACCCCCCACCATCCAGGGGCACCCTCCACCAGGCCCCCACTCATGTCTCCCACCACCCCCACCATCCAGGGGCACCCTCCACCAGGCCCCCACTCATGTCTCCCAGCGTGCTACGTGTATTTCAGGGGTGCGCGGGAAGTTCCACACGCGAATAGCCTGGGCGCGTGTATTTCAGGGGTGCACGGGAAGTTTTACACGCAATTTCAGCAGGGTACGTGTATTTCAGGGGTGCGCGGGAAGTTCCACACGTGAATAGCCTGGGCGCGTGTATTTCAGGGGTGCGCGGGAAGTTTTACACGCGATTTCAGCAGGGTACGTGTATTTCAGGGGTGCGCGGGAAGTTCCACACGCGATTAGGCTGGGTGGGTCCTCACAGGTGTTCCCTGTACACCCTCGACGGCCCCTGCAGGCAGCCCACAAAACAGGGGACTACCCTGCACACCTGCTCATGTCCCCCTGCACCCCCACCCGCCAGCAGTGCAGGGGCAGCCTCCACCAGGCCCCCACCCATGTCTCCCACCACCCCCACCCCCCCAGCAGTGCAGGGGCACCCTCCACCAGGCCCCCACTCATGTCTCCCACCACCCCCACCCCCCAGCACTGTGGGGCACCTGCCAGCAGGCCCTCGCCCATGTCCAACTCATGTCCCCCACCACCCCCACCCCCCAGCACTGTGGGGCACCTGCCAGCAGGCCCCCGCCCATGTCCAACTCATGTCCCCCACCACCCCCACCCCCCAGCACTGTGGGGCACCTGCCAGCAGGCCCCCGCCCATGTCCAACTCATGTCCCCCACCACCCCCACCCCCCAGCACTGTGGGGCACCTGCCAGCAGGCCCCCACCCATGTCCAACTCATGTCCCCACCACCCTCACCCCCCAGCACTGTGGGGCACCTGCCAGCAGGCCCCCACACATGTCCAACTCATGTCCCCCACCACCCCCACGCACTGTGGGGCACCTGCCAGCAGGCCCCCACCCATGTCCAACTCATGTCCCCCACCACCCCCACGCCCCAGCACTGTGGGGCACCTGCCAGCAGGCCCCCACCCATGTCCAACTCATGTCCCCACCACCCTCACCCCCCAGCACTGTGGGGCACCTGCCAGCAGGCCCCCACACATGTCCAACTCATGTCCCCCACCACCCCCACGCACTGTGGGGCACCTGCCAGCAGGCCCCCACCCATGTCCAACTCATGTCCCCCACCACCCCCACCCCCCAGCACTGTGGGGCACCTGCCAGCAGGCCCCCACCCATGTCCAACTCATGTCCCCCACCACCCCCACCCCCCAGCACTGTGGGGCACCTGCCAGCAGGCCCTCGCCCATGTCCCATCCATGCCCCCCTGCACCTGGGTCCCAACAATCCCCAATCATGTCCGTAATGGCCATCCTCCCCTGCCAAAAGGCCCAACCAACTATCACATCCACCCACATATCAAAGGCAATTACATGTTACACACCCAATGTAAATAATGCAAATGAACACATGTCTGTCACACACAATGGCTGCAAGTGAATGTTAAAACACCCAACATGACATGCATGAAAGCAATGAGATGATACGACACATAGAAGGATGAAAATAAAAATGTATTGAAAATCAACTCGAATGGAAATGAAATTAGAAAAACCACAAAGCAAAACAACAGAAAGAAGATGAATGTCCATGAAAAAAATCCAAGAAATCAAAAAATCCATAGAATAACTATTTACAAGACAATCCCGGGTCCATGAGCCCAACCAAATGAAACCTAACTATGTCAACTAACTAAAAACTGAACTATATACAAAAAAGTGGCGCATTGTCCAATCGCAACCAAATTAAAAAAAAAAAAATTTAGAGGAAACCTACCACTAACTATATAACTATATACAATGGCAGCGGGCAAGTCCTGCGGCTCACTCTGTGATGTTGCCGGCCAGGGCATCATCGAACTCCATGTCGATGTCCTGGAGGCGGGACTCTGTCCTGGCCCCGAGGTCTCGCAGGGATAACCCCATGTTGACCTCAAACTCCCTGCGAGCTTCCTCGAGGCACTCAGCCCGCCTCAACGCCCGACGCATGGAGAACTCCGCCCTGACCATGGTGAGCCGCTCCTCTTCCGCCCGCTGCCGCTCCGCACCTATCCGCTGGACCAACTGCTCCCACACGGAAGACACTACCATCCCAGGGTTCTCCTGCCCTCCGGCCGATGCCTGCCCCTCTGATCTTGATGGCCCCGAGCCATGATGCCTCCCACGTCGAGCCTGCTGCTGCCTCCGACGCCACTGCCTCTGCCAGCACGACGGCATCCAGGATGATGGAAACCACCGACGCCGTCGTGCACGTGCCCTGCACGATGATGCTGTCACATCCTCCATCTGCTGGGGTCCAGTTGCTGTGTTGTCCACCCCTGCTGGACCTCTGACTCCCGACTGTGGCAAGGATGGGATCCCCACCGAGCTGGCTGCATTGGTCAGGGCAGGTCCACAGGGGGCCCTGGTGGCATCTGGGCCGGAAGACGGCAAGGAGAACGACTGGCGTATAGTCTCCACAGAGGAGGAGGGGGCCGCCAGATTGGCCGACACATGCAGGAAACCCCCGAACATGGCCGATCCCAATTGGGCCACGTCGGCACGGTGCTCTTCGTGATGACGTGCGTGCTCCTCCTGGGAAGCACGCACGGCATCACGAATCACAGCCGTGCGCATCGCGACCCCAATCAGGACCTTCTCCACACGGCCAGGGGTCCCCTCGTCCGCAGGTGGAGGGGAGTCAGACGACATGGACATCCCCTCTACCTGCGGACGGGCCTGGGACGGGGCATCCCTGCTGGTGCAAGGTGGTGCATCCACAGGTTCAGGGACAGCGACATGCACAGGCCCCTCCACGGTGACCTGTGCTGCCTCCTGCCCCTGCCCCTGGACTGCACCACTTGCACCAGCAGGGATGCCCCCACCAGGCCCCATGTGCGCCTCAGTGGCGGCCTCCTCCTCCTCTGTGGAAACCACCAACCTGGATGGCTCCTCGCCGTCTACCGCCGTAGCAGGCCCCTGTGGGGGCTCACCCACCCCTTCCGCTGCAGCCGTGGGGGCATCCCCGCCGCCTTGCTCCACAGCGCCGTCTCCGCCCTCTCCTTCACTAGCCGCTGCGTAGAGGGAGACATAGAACACAAGCATCAGGGTACTGTACAATGGTCCCCTAGACAGGAAGCAATAGCAGATGAGTGCCACTGTCAAAGTACACTTCCATCATGTCACACCACAACACATGTGTCAGTCCAGGCAAAACACACACAGTGACAGTCATGGTGCGTGCCATGGACATTTCAATGCATGTCCAATGGACTCTCGAATCATACAATGTAATGGGACTCACATGCATCATGGGTCATGCCTATCACATGCACACACTTCACCTCAGTCACATCCATCTGGCCCCGTACACCCCAATCACAGTGCATACAAGGATGACTAGGCTGCATCAGTGAATCTGTACATTGTCACAGACATGTGTCATGCATCCATGGCACTCAGAAGTCACAGACACGCAGGTCAGGCACACAGACATGGATACCACATATGTATCTGGCATCAGCACCCATCCCTCGCCCCCACCCATGTCCAGGAACAGAGACTGCCATGCTCTCATGTGTGCAATCTGCACAGGGCTCCCCATGTCACATTCAAACACATGCAACAACCGTGCGGTTCACACATTACAGGTCGCACATGCATTCCCATGATGTCCCTGCACACATACATGCGTACATGGCCTATGTCACACATGCAGGCAAGTATCAGACAACCAGCACACTGCAACATGCCCTGTCTCACACAGCAATGCTTGGCCACTTACCGCTCAACTCCAGGCGGGTCTCCCTCTCAAGGACCTGGGTGTGGAGCGCTGGGTGTGCGCGTTCCAGGACCCTTAACTGGATGGAACTCATGCGGCCCCGGCCCCCCTCCACGAGGCGCCGGGCCTTCATGAGGGTCCTGGACCTCAAGTCTTCCCAGCGCTTCTTGACCTTCTGGATGGTGCGGGTTGCCACCCCCTCCGCATTGATGGCAACCACACAGTCGGCCCAGATCCTGTCCCGTCCTTCCTTGTTGGCGCGGGACGATCCAAAGAGGGCATCATACTGCCCCAGGACTTGCTCCACCAGGACACCAACTTCGGTGGCAGTGAAGCTGGTGCCCCTCTGCCCCTCTGGCTGGGGGTTGCCTCTGGTGCCAGATGTTGATGTGCCCGACATGGCAACCCCAGGGGCAGGAGTGGGTGGGCAACTGGGTCCTGGGGCTGGGCTGTGGAGCGATGTTATCCGAGTCAGGAGTCTTCTGTTCCAGCAGGGGTGGACACTGCAACTGGACACCTGCAGATGGCTGATGCGCAGGCACCAAATGGCAGGGCACGGTGGCAGCAGGCAGGCAGGCAGGCAGGCAGCAGCAGATGGGAGCGTGGTCTTCCGTGTGTTTTCGCGTGGCCAGCTTGATACGGAGTGATTTGGCACGTGAAAATCCTGCACGTCAGCGTGAAAATCGAGGAAAGGCCCTTAGCGCGTAAGCGCGTCAGCACGCGTACGCGATTTCATTGTACCAAAGGCCCTTACAGCGTAAGCGCGTCCATGACGTTTTGCGCACGGGCGTTGCCCTGGCAGGGCTTGGTGATCCCGCGTGCCTTTATGTTCTGTATGTGCTTTTCGTGCCATGCGTGTGTTTTCCATCCGTTGGGGTTCACACGCTATTACTTCACAGCGGGTGTTGGCTATGCGTTCTTCTACACGCAAGGAGACAGTGAGTGGTACCCCGCTCCCCTAGGCCCGATCGCGTGAATAACTTCACGCGAACCCCTGAAATACACGCGCCCAGGCTATTCGTGTGTGGAACTTCCCACGCACCCCTGAAATACACGTACCCTGCTGAAATCGCGTGTAAAACTTCCCGCGCACCCCTGATATACACGCGCCCAGGCTATTCGCGTGTGGAACTTCCCACGCACCCCTGAAATACACGCGCCCAGGCTATTCGCGTGTGGAACTTCCCGCGCACCCCTGAAATACACGTACACTGCTGAAATCGCGTGTAAAACTTCCCGCGCACCCCTGATATACACGCGCCCAGGCTATTCGCGTGTGGAACTTCCCACGCACCCCTGAAATACACGCGCCCAGGCTATTCGCGTGTGGAACTTCCCGCGCACCCCTGAAATACACGTAGCACGCTGGGAGCATGAGTGGGGGCCTGGTGGAGGGTGCCCCTGGATGGTGGGGGGTGGGGGGGGGGTGGGAGACACGAGTGGGGGCCTGGTGGAGGGTGCCCCTGGATGGTGGGGGGTGGGGGTGGTGGGAGACATGAGTGGAGGCCTGGTGGAGGCTGCCCCTGGTGGCTGGGGGGTGGGGGTGGTGGGAGACATGGGTGGGGGCCTGGTGGAGGGTGCCCCTGCACTGCTGGGGGGTGGGGGTGGTGGGAGACATGAGTGGGGCCCTGGTGGAGAGTGCCCCTGGATGCTGGGGGGTGGGGGTGGTGGGAGACATGAGTGGGGGCCTGGTGGAGGCTGCCCCTGGTGGCTGGGGGGTGGGGGTGGTGGGAGACATGGGTGGGGGCCTGGTGGAGGGTGCCCCTGCACTGCTGGGGGGTGGGGGTGGTGGGAGACATGAGTGGGGGCCTGGTGGAGGGTGCCCCTGGATGCTGGGGGGTGGGGGTGGTGGGAGACATGAGTGGGGGCCTGGTGGAGGGTGCCCCTGGATGCTGGGTGGTGGGGGTGGTGGGAGACATGAGTGGGGGCCTGGTGGAGGGTGCCCCTGCACTGCTGGGTGGTGGGGGTGGTGGGAGACATGGGTGGGGGCCTGGTGGAGGCTGCCCCTGCACTGCTGGGGGGTGGGGGTGCAGGGGGACATGAGCAGGTGTGCAGGGTAGTCCCCTGTTTTGTGGGCTGCCTGCAGGGGCCGTCGAGGGTGTACAGGGAACACCTGTGACCCACCCAGCCTAATCGCGTGTGGAACTTCCCGCGCACCCCTGAAATACACGCGCCCAGGCTATTCGCGTGTGGAACTTCCTGCGCACCCTTGAAATACACGCGCCCAGGCTATTCGCGTGTGGAACTTCCTGCGCACCCCTGAAATACACGTACCCTGGCTAATCGCATGAATAACTTCACGCGAACCCCTGAAATACACGTAGCCCAGGCTATTTGCGTGTGGAACTTCCCACGCACCCCTGAAATACACGCACCCAGGCTATTCGCGTGTGGAACTTCCCGCACACCCCTGAAATACACGTACCCTGGCTAATCGCGTGAAAAACTTCACGCGAACCCCTGAAATACACGTAGCCCGCTCCCCCAGGCCCGATCGCGTGAGAAACTTCACGCGAACCCCTGAAATACACGTAGCCCGCTCCCCCAGGCCCGATCGCGTGAGAAACTGTAATACATGTACCCTGCTGAAATCGCGTGTGAGACTTCCCGCGCACCCCTGTATACACGCACACGTATTTTTTGTCAGCGGGTGTCCGTGTTTGTGGGTACCCGTTTGCACGTCATTTGTCCTGGTGGGCCACAGTATAGGACATTCATCATGGCAGTATATAGGTGCTATTTGTTGGCGCACCTTTTGGCGCACATTTCTTACAGCCGCAGAGACGCTACCGCCTGCTTTCTTGTGGCGGTCGTGTTTGTGCCTGTGCGCTGGTTTGAGCGTGCGCTTTTTTGCCCTATTCTATTCCATGAATACGTGTTGTAGGCGAGCGTGTGGGCGTTCCGCGCTCTTGTGCCCTGTACTTCCCCCGTGACGCCCACGTTTTTGCAAGTTGTTCCCCATTCCGAGTGTTACGCCCGTGTTCCGCCTACTTTTGTTGCGTGCGCCGCGCTATGTGCGAATTTCGCTGTGGCCTGTGCGATTTTCGCTGTGACCTGGCGCACGCTGTTAGATGGCCTGTGCGCCAACGTGCGCGGCGCACTTTTTTATCGCACATCCGCTGGTTTTCTCGCGCACGGACTTCCATGAATCGACGTGCGCTGCTTTTCGTGCGATTTTCGCACTTGCACTGCGATTTTCGCTATTCCACTGCGATTCGAACGTTTTTGCCCACTTGCGCCGCGCTAATTATTCCATGAATCGGCCTGCAAATGTGTGGACGTCAAGGGAAAAGCAGAGTGTTGAGGATTGGTTACGAGATGTTAGCACTTTGTCTGAATATGAAAAAATTACTTTTAGAAAGCAGAAACGGGAGGAACGTTACTTTGAAGTCTGGGGATTGTACAATGAATTGTGTGGCTAATATGAACTAACGAAGCATTTGATAGGCGAATCAAAATTGAGGAAGCACACAGAATTGTCTGTTTTGTGTTGTGTGCTAATGTCTGTCCGTGATGTACTGTTTGATGTTGCTTGTTGTTTTTAATCAATGCTAAAAATAGAGTCTTGTTATTGTAAAGTAGGGATTGAATTTATAATTCTTACTAGTGCTGTACCTAAAAGCTTGGATACTGTATATACTGTATATATTGTATTGCTCAAATATTTTACTCTGATGTTATGAATATGTTTTGTGTTCCTTTCTCAAATTACAAATAAAGAGATTTTTAAAAAAAAGTAGTGTGGGAGTTTATGGAAGGGGACAAGGGAGCAGATGGAAGAGGAGAGCAGAAGACTTTGGAATGGGTACTGTAGAGCATGTGATTTTGAAAGGGGTGAGTGGAGGGTGCAGGAGAACCCATTTCCCACTTGAACAAATTTAGTGAACCGGGCCAAACCACTTTGTCAGGAAAACCATTTAAAAAACATGGAACATGTGTTGCACTTGTGACAGCCATTAACTATTCCCACCCTAAACTCCACGCCCATGCCCACCCTAAGCAGAGCCCTCTGTCAATCTTGCGACTGAAGCCATTTGCCTTAAATCTGCCACTGAGGGAGAGGCCACCAGGGGGCGCACAGGCGATGGCTGCCTGAAGACGCCGCTCCCGCCGAAACCGGGCCATATTGAGGGATTGAGCCCCACCCACCCGCAGCCACCCCGCGAAACAGCTGCAGTTCTCAGTGGCGGTGAACCTCGGGAGACCCCCCCCGGGCGAAAGAGCGACACCGAAAGACCCTCGGACGCCTAAGAACGAGGCCCCGCGGCCCAACGAGAGAACCCGCGGGAGGCCCCGCTACTCTACCCCGATCATAGAGCACGCCAGCGCTTCGGCAGAGACTCCACCGTCGGGGCCTCGCGGCTCGGGGGGAGGGTACCATCCAATCCAGCCAGAGGTGAGACAGCCCGCTTGACCCGAGCGCCAGATCACAGAATCGAAAAAACAGGAGCGCCTGGACCCCGACCAACTGACCCTGGCAAGGGCTATCGGAGCAGTGTACTGCGGACAGCAGCGGGGCGAGGCCGGTGAAGAAGGCGTGAGACATATACAGGTGGTGACCCCTGGGCTCTGTCCCAGGGCGAGTGCCCATCTGGAGACGAACTCAGAAGAAAACTCGGCCTGACCAGCACGCCGTGGACGCTGCGCCCCCCATCCCCGGGGGCCTGGCCTGGACCCTCACGAGATCATAAATTTGATATCCACTCCCGTCACGGGGACAGACGACCACAACCAGCGGGAAAAAGGGCGTGTAGAGAGTGTGAGGCCCCACCGGAGACTGGTGGGGCGTGTGCCCGCTCAAAGATAGCCCCACACGGAGTGGGTTTTTCGCCCGAAGGGCGGTCTCCCAGCAGGATCATCGCTCTTGGCCCCCAAAGACCACCGACCGGAGGGAGAGATAGGGAGATCGTATGAGCTGGTGCCAAACCCTCCAGGAGTATCGCTACCAAGACGCCAGAAGGGAGATTAGCGGCCTGGATCGGACGACTGGAATGTCCCAGCCCGAGACCTCGCCCCCGCCCACCCTTACAATGGAAAAGGGCTTTGCCTCGGTCCTGCAGGAGATCAGAGATATGCGGGCGGACATTGCCCAGAAAATGGAGAACATGGACCGCAGGGTGGACAAGGTCGAGGACAGACTGATGCAGCTGGAGACCAACCAGTCCTCAACAACGACCCAAGAGATGGACATGTCCATGAGAATAGCTGCGCTAGAAAAAAGAGACGAGGAGAGGGCCAGGCAAATGGATGACTTCGAAAATAGGGAACGGAGGAACAACCTCAGAATTTTTGGGGTCCCGGAGTCAGAGGGAGAAACAGAAAGAGAACTGAACCGGACGGTGAGGGACATTATCACTCTTCTTTTCTCGGACGAGATGACGACTGAACCAACGTTCGACCGGGTCCACAGAGCGGGGGGCAGAGCTGTGGGCCCCCGGTCAATCCTGGTCCGCTTTCATTACTACACAGAGAAAGCAAAGGTTCTGGAGGAGGCCAGAAAGGCACGGGAAATAACCTACAACAACGCACAAGTGTCCATTTTCCAGGACCTCTCTTCATACACGCTGGCCAAACGCAGGATGTGCCGCCCCCTGACACAAATGCTAAAAGAGAAGGGGGTACGCTATAGATGGGGGTACCCCTTCTCCCTCTCGTTCGAGTACGAGGGCCAACGGTCGACCCTGATTACAGAGGAGGACATAAGGGAAGCCATTCAAGGGTATGTGTCGGACCCGGCCCCTCGGAGAGAACCCACGGGATTCGCAGCGGAAGGAGCCAGGGAACGCAGGTCACAAGGTGAAAGGAGAAAAGACGGGTGCACGGAAATTTAAGAAACTGAACCCACCGTCTCCGGCGATGGACAGGGGAGACGCCGACCCCGGCCAGGGAGGAGCGGGCCGGTCGAGCCCGAGGTAGCCTGGAAGTACAAAAGGGTACGGGGATACCGGGCAAAGAACTCAACTCACGATCACAAACTTCCGGCCCGGCACAAGGACGAGTAGAGTTCCAGGACTACAGGGCCTACGGACCGAAGGGGCCTCCCAGAACAGCAAGTAGGTTGGTTACCTAGAGGAGGGGGCCCGGTGGGGTGGTGGGGGAGACATAAGGGGGGGGCTCAAGGAAGAGTATTTTCCGACATTAGCCCAGCCGGAGGCGGTAGGCTGGTGGTCCGGCCAATTACCAGCAATGGTGGAACTATTTGGCTGGACGCCGGGGTGGGGGGTGAAGGAACAGTTGGGGTTGTTCAGTTCGGGGGGGGACCAGGGGGCAGTTGGGGACAGGTCCAAGGCCCACCTGGGGGGCTGGGGGAGGGGGTAAGGGAGATCAGGTTGTAACACAAAAGGAGCAGGAAAGGAAAAGTGCCACGAGCCAGCTACACAGTAAGATGTTGATCATTGACAATGGCTGAGGATCTGCCCGCCCTGGGCGTGGGTTCCCTTAATGTGCGGGGGTTAAACACCCCAACTAAGAGATCCTTGGTCTGCAGGGAATTTAGGAGGGCAAAGCTTGAGCTACTCTTTCTTCAGGAAACACACTGGGCCCGGGGGAAGGAACCGAAAATGCGAGGGGGCGGGATCGGGGAGGTCCTCAGTGCATCCCACAGAACCAAGAAAAGAGGGGTAGCCATACTATTAGCAAGGGATGTTGGCTTTGAAGTAGAAACCACGGTGAAGGACCCAGAGGGCCGATATCTGCTGGCAAAGGGCTTTTTGCAGGGTTCCCCCTTGACTCTGGCAGTTGTGTACGGCCCTAATGAGGGCCAGGCGCAATTCTGGGAGGGAGTGAAGGACAAATTGAAATTGTTTGTTCACGGGATGTTGGTGGTGGGGGGGGATTTCAATATGGTCCTAGTCCCAACCGCGGATAGGAAACGCTTGGGACCGCAGCTCACTAGGGCCGCAGATGAAACCATGGCCCGTACATTCCAGAGGGTCAACGCGGAGCTAGGCCTGGTGGACACCATCCCGACTCCCAGGACAGGCCTCCCCTCCTTCACCTACTACTCAGCAATCCACACATCATATTCCCGTATAGACTATATACTGGTAGATGAACCCCTTCTCCCCCATGTCTCTGGCCACAGGGTTGACCCGGTTCCCTGGTCCGATCACGACTTGGTCCGTACCACAATATTAGGGGGATGGCGGAGGGCAGTAGAGGGCGATGGAAGTGTAATGACTCCCTGCTGAAATACGAAGTTCTAGTACAGGAGGTGCAGGAGCCATCTCGGAGTATTTCGAGTTAAACGACAACGGCGAGGTGGGCACACACGTCCTGTGGGACGCCTTTAAGGCGACCTTACGCGGCGTCCTCATTAGAATAGGAGCCCAGAAAAAGAGGGAGAGGGAGGCCCAGGAAATATCCCTGAGGGAAAAGATAGCCCAACTCCAACCGGGTGACCTCCCGCAGGCTCCCCTTTAAAGAGAGCAGATTGCTACCCTGGAAAACTATAAACTCCAGTTGAAAGACCTCTTGTTACATAAGACCGAACGGAGCCTCCAGCTAATGAAACAGAAATATTATGAGAAGGGGGACAGAGCTGACAAAATCCTGGCCTGGAAACTCAGAGAGATTCAAAGGAACAGAACGGCGAAGGCAGTGAAGAATGATCGGGGATCATTAGATCTCGACACCCCTAACATTGGAGTAGCCTTTCGCCGTTACTATGAAAAGTTATACTCGTCAGAATATGACGGCGATGACACTCAGATAGAGGGTTTCCTGGACTCCATCCAGGTCCCATCCCTGACAGGTGAATTGGCGGAGGGGCTAGAGGGCCAGGTGACGGAAGAGGAGGTGGAGCACGCGATCAGCGGGATGAAGGTGGGAACATCCCCGGGGGAAGACGGCTTCTCCGTATACTTCTATAAGAGGTTTCAGGCTATCCTAGCCCCTCCCTTGGTGAGGGTGTTTAACGGGGTGCTAGAGGGGGGCTCTCTGCCGGAGACCATGATGAGGGCCATAATTGTGGTCCTGCCCAAAGAGGTCAAAGACCCCACTGAATGCTCCTCATATCGCCCGATCTCCCTCCTCAATATAGATGTAAAGATCCTGGCCAAGGTGATAGGCAAACGGATGGAGGGGATAATGCCCAAGCTGGTTCACGGGGATCAAGTGGGATTCATAGGGGGCAGGCAAGGCTCTCATAACATCAGGAAGATGATAGACCTAATCCACCATGTCCAAGAATCAGATCTAGACGCAAGTCTGCTCTCCCTGGACACCGAGAAAGCTTTTGACAGGGTGGAGTGGAGGTACATGCAACTCCTCCTCCGTCGGATGGGCTTCGGGGCTCACATCAGGAACTGGGTTTCCACCCTATACGGGGCCCCAACGGCGAGAGTACAGTTAAACGGAGAACTTTCTGACTCATTTTCCCTCACACGGGGGACACGACAGGGATGCCCACTCTCCCCTTTAATATATGTCCTGACAATGGAGCATTTGGCCATAGCGGTCCGAGCTCACCCCAACATCAAAGGGATTAAAAGAGGAGAGGTGGAGTTCAAGCTCTCCCTGTTTGCTGACGATATTCTTGCATACCTGGTGGAGCCCGTCACCTCGCTCCCCCCCTCCTGGCCCTGATGACGACCTTTGGGCAATTCTCGGGGCTAAAAATAAACGCATCAAAATCAGTGTTACTCCCTATGAGGGCTCGGGACCCGGGGCTAGACCACCGGGATGGATGTGCGGGGATTGTGGTAGAGAAGGACTCCATCAGGCACTTGGGTGTGCTCCTCACAAGGGATCTTTCCAAACTGGCTTCGGCGAATTATGGGCCCATTATGGCAGAGATAAAGTCAGACCTGAGGAGGTGGGGAGGTATGATCCTGTCTTGGTACGGGCGCATGACAGCATGAAAATGAACATCCTCCCAAGACTGCTGTACCTTTTCACGGCACTCCCAACAGGGGTCCCCGACCAGATGTTCCGAGACCTACAGAGGGCAGTCCGAGAGTTTGTTTGGCAAGGCAGGAACCCGAGGATAGGGAAGGCCATTCTAACGTTACCTAGGGAGGAGGGTGGTATCGGGCTGCCGGACTTCCTTCTCTACCACCGGGCCGCCCAGCTAAGGGTCTTGTTGGAACACATGAGGGAGGGGATGGGCACCTATTGGTCTTATCTGGAGGACATGGATGCCCACCCTCTGAAAGTACGCAACCTTTTGTGGCTGCCGCGTAAACACATCCCAAATAAATTGCAGACCCACCCAACCCTGGGAATACTCTGGTCGATTTGGAAGGAGGGACCCACGACTGCACACCTCACGTCCTGGCACTCCCCGATGTCTTCGCTCTGGGGCCACCTGCTCAAACTAGGTAGCAGGGGATTCAGGAATGCCCAGTCCTGGTCGGATGGGGGGCTGGAATGGGCGGGGCAGCTGTTCAAGGAGGGCGAGTTCCTTGAATCAAGGAGCTGCGAGAAGCACTTGGGCGGGGTTCTCTTTCAGTCTTTGAATATTTGCGCCTGAAGGGCATCCTCTGTGACCAGACTTGGGGTCTGAATCTGAGGAGACAGCTGACCCCCTTTGAAAAGTTATTGGACGCGGCCACGACGAGGAAGGGGGTAGTACCCAAAATGTATCAAATATTGAACACCGTCAACTTGGAAGGGAGGAGAGGGTTTTGTGGGTTCTGGAATGACCTGGCAGGAGAGGCCCTCTCGGAAGACGCATGGTCCAGGGTGTTTAAAATAGCCTTCCATGGGAACCTGTTCACGTCGGACATGGAGCATAACTTCAATATTTTACAGGGATGGCATAGGGACCCATCTAAGTTATCCAAGATGTTCCCGGGGGTATCCCCCAGTTGCCTAAGAGGATGTGGCCAAGTGGGGACGAGGGATCACCTGTGGTGGTCCTGCCCTAAGGTACAGGGGTTCTGGGAGAAGGTACAGGGATGGATGGCGGAGGTCACCGAAGAACTTCCCCCACTTAATCCACTGACGATGTTGTTGGGCCTCCCACCGGAGGAGGCGGAATTACATAGGTACCCAAGAATGTGGGAGACCATGTTGCGAGCAGGAAGGGTGGCCCTAGCGCAGAGGTGGAAAAGTCCGGAGACCCCCTCTAAGGAAGACTGGCTAAAAAAACTGAAAAACATGTTCCTCATGGACAAACTAACAGCCATGGTAAACAACGAATCGAGCACCTTCCAGGCAAATTGGTATGGGGTTTACCAGGCATGGGGATGGGAGGCGCATTGACACTACGTGGACAACACGGGGCGGGGGGGGCTATGAAGCCCGGAGGGAACCACTCAAGATCAATGGGGTAACCCACGGCCCGGGAGACAGCGGATCCATCTAAGACAGCATTTAAGGGAACGCACAGCATGGCTCCAAAGCACTGAACTTAGAGTATGGATGACGACTCCTGCGATTGGTTTTACGATGGAACTCTGATCTGGGGGGAGGGGTGGAGTTAGGGAGGGGGGTAAGGGAGGAGAGGGGGGGAAGGAGACTACCGGGGTTCGATGATGATGTTAATGTGATACTCATACTGCTCCCGGTGTTGTCATTGTTTCTTTTTCTGAAAAATTACCAATAAAACCAAAGTTTTAAAAATATCTGCCACTGAGTGCAATCCTTACAAGCATCCTGACAGGACATTCAAGTAGTCTTATGGCTAAGGGCCTCATTACAAGTGAGGCGGTAATAGGTTAATGGCTCCAGTAAAGGTGCCAGCGCCGTTAACCCCGTACCGCCTCATTACGTGGATCCCTCGCATGACCTGCTTTGGACGTCTGGTCAGACCAGACGTCCTTTGCGGGTCCCGCGACAGGACCAGCATGCTAACAACGGGCCCATCATTAACAGGCCCGTTGTTAGCATTCTCCCCATTCCCATTGAGCCCTATGGGGGATCAAATGAGAATGGGGTTGGTCCGGGTTCTATGAATGGGGAAATCCCGGGCCCTCCAATGTCAGAATGGCCCGGTATTTCCCTATTCAGGGACCATGGACCCGGACCCAAGTTTGGAGGCAGCCATGCCCTTATTATTGAGGCCCAAAGTGGCTTGCCCCTAGTCCTAACAACCTGGATTTGAATCTAGGCCTCTTCATCTTTTAATGCTGACGAGAGTAAACCAATTGAAGAGTGCAAATGAATTTTTCCGGATCCGGGAAGACATTTTTAGCTGTATCACAGACATAGCAAATGGGGCTCACATCTGGCGCTTAGGGTACTTCTACACTCACAATCAATGGACAATGGGCCCCCTGAAAAATCCTGGAGCCAGACCTGCATCAGAGTGAAATGTCTCCCAGTACTGACTGGGTTGCTAGTAGCATATCACACGTAAGTCTAGATCACGTGTGCCTAACACCATATATGCAGGTGTGCTTGCTAGTGCGTCATTGGTGCAGGTGCACAGCCCCCCAAAAATGCACAGGCCCCCAGATGTATGGTGACGTGCACATTTCTTAAAATTGCGCAAATGAAAAAAACGCATCCGTTGCACACTATCCTGATTCACCCAAAAAATGAGCAAGCCGCTTGCTGCTGTAGAAATCTGCCCGTTTCCTGCCGGAGTTAAGCCAGATATGTGACGTTGGCAAATTCACACAAGCCAATGTTACCTTCTTAAATATGCTTCTCTGAAAGCGGTCCAAGTACAATGTTAAAAAATGCCTTTTAATTTTTTGCCTCTGCTTGTTAAGTGTAATTTTCAGAGACGTGTGCCTGCCGATTTGCTGTTAAGTGTATGTTTCAGGGACCTGTGCCTGCCGATTTGCTGTTAAGTGTAAGTTTCAGGGACGTGTGCCTGCCGATTTGCTGTTAAGTGTAAGTGCCTGCCGATTTGCTGTTAAGTGTAAGTTTCAGGGACATGTGCCTGGCGATTTGCTGTTAAGTGTAATTTTCAGGGATGTGTGCCTGCCTTCATGGATGTGTGCCTGCCTATTTGCTGTTAAGTGTATGTTTCAGGGACGTGCGCCTGACGATTTGCTGTTAGGTGTAAGTTTCAGGGATGTGTGCCTGGCTATTTGCTGTTAAGTGTAAGGTTCAGGGATGTGTGCATGGCTATTTGCTGTTAAGTGAAAGTTTCATGGACGTGTGCCTGCGATTTGCTGTTAAGTGTAATTTTCAGGGACGTGTGCCTGGCTATTTGCTGTTAAGTGTAAGTGTAAGTTTCAGGGGCGTGCACGTGGCTATTTGCTGTTAAGTGTACGTTTCAGGGGCGTGCGCCTGGCTATTTGCTGTTAAGTGTACGTTTCAGGGTCGTGCGCCTGGCGATTTGCTGTTAAG
This sequence comes from Ambystoma mexicanum, assembly GCF_040938575.1. Classification (NCBI taxonomy): domain Eukaryota; kingdom Metazoa; phylum Chordata; class Amphibia; order Caudata; family Ambystomatidae; genus Ambystoma; species Ambystoma mexicanum. The sequence continues at coordinate 172,536,068 of NC_090923.1, read as the reverse complement.
TGTAAGTTTCAGGGGCGTGTGCCTGGCTATTTGTTGTTAAGTGTACGTTTCAGGGACGTGTGCCTGGCGATTTGCTGTTAAGCGTAAGTTTCAGGGGCGTGTGCCTGGCTATTTGCTGTTAAGTGTAATTTTCAGGGACGTGTGCCTGGCTATTTGCTGTTAAGTGTAAGTGTAAGTTTCAGGGATGTGTGCCTGGCTATTTGCTGTTAAGTGTAATTTTCAGGGACGTGTGCCTGGCTATTTGCTGTTAAGTGTAAGTGTAAGTTTCAGGGATGTGTGCCTGGCTATTTGCTGTTAAGTGTAAGGTTCAGGGATGTGTGCATGGCTATTTGCTGTTAAGTGCAAGTTTCATGGACGTGTGCCTGACGATTTGCTGTTAAGTGTAATTTTCAGGGACGTGTGCCTGGCTATTTGCTGTTAAGTGTAAGTGTAAGTTTCTGGGGCGTGCGCCTGGCTATTTGCTGTTAAGTGTACGTTTCAGGGGCGTGCGCCTGGCTATTTGCTGTTAAGTGTACGTTTCAGGGGCGTGTGCCTGGCGATTTGCTGTTAAGTGTAAGTTTCAGGGGCGTGTGCCTGGCTATTTGCTGTTAAGTGTACGTTTCAGGGACGTGTGCCTGGCTATTTGCTCTTTTTTGCATGTTCACATTCCTTTGCAGGTACAAAGTGCGGTAGGTACAGTGCATATGAGATTCTTTGAAAATGTCCATGCATGTGCAGTTAGAAACATGGTGGTGGCCCACAAGTACAAAAGGAGTTCTTTGTGAATTGGCCCCTTTGTTAATTTGGAAATACGCAAATTGTGGTCTTTTTCAAATGTGGTGCACATTTTGCACGAGCAATTTAGGGAAAGAAGTGGGTTGCGAATATGCCCAATTGCCTTTAAAACCACCTGAGTTTTCACGAATCCCAAACAGTTCGCTGTTCTCCTTTTAACCCTTCCGAAACCACTTTCCCCTACAGCTTGCGCTCCCCGATCCAGTGCTGGCATGTGTCAGATTCTTGCGGCCTGCCAGGCGCTTTCGCCTGTGCTGTGCCCTGGGCTTCCTTGTGTCTGTGACATGCCCTGAGCCTTTAAGCAGCCTGGAGCACTTGCTTCCTCAGCAGTCTTCTCCTGCCTGCACCTCGGCTTAGCATAAGACATCTGTATACCCAAGCACGGACAGATAAGCCCCTTATCTCGCACACTTCTGTGTGTGTGCTAAGAGGCCAGCTTGACAGCTCCTAATCTCAGAACACAGGGAAAGTGGCAGCCGTGGTCACATCTGCTCCGGGAGATGGCCCCTCCCAGCGCATAGCAGGGGCACGGGTGGGCTTCTGAAGATATCTGGCTAGTGTAAAAGCACTGATAGGTTTTCCCCAAGGCGCCCCAACCCCGCCAAATTCCATGTTTCACTAAAATTCCATCGGGCAGTATCAATTTTCTATTCATATAATATAGAGGGGCAGTCTTATTCGTATAATTATGGTGAAACCTGTTCACATAGACTTTTCCCAAACTTCTATTGCTGATCAGGGTCGGACTTGGCCATAAAATTGTCTCGGGCACCAATGAAAAAGTGCCTCACAGATGAAAATGGCTCTTCATTCCTTTTGTGACATTGAACAGTTCCCAAGGGGGAGTTTTTTTATTCATTTTATTGATTTGATAAAGGCTGGGAAAGGCCGAAACACGTATTATCGTTACAAGGGCAATATCTAAGATTGGATGATTAAGATTGGATGATATTAAAACATACCCTTTTCAAATTAAAAGTGCGCAACGTCCTGTTTTTTTTTGTATGCTTCGGCATTCTTGATACTACAGGGGCATTACAGCCCTGGCGGTCTGGGAAGTCAGGCACCAGTAAATGGTAAATCCCCACTCCCATTTGAGTCCTATGGAATGGGGACCACGGAAGCACCGACGGTGAAGGTGCTTCCATCTAAGTCAGCCTACCATGGCTGCTGTGCCCTGCAGGGTCAGACCTGCCCGGCACAGCAACTCCGGCAGGAAGACTTGGAGTGTGCCGGTCCGGTAACAACGGTGGAGGTAGGCTTACCGGCACTGTTGTTACCGGACCGGCACACTTGTAATGAGGCCCATTGACTCTTGGTACCTCACCCTCTCAACTCTCATGCTGAACATCCCCTGCATCTTGTACTCATGGTGGCCCTTAATCATGCTGTGCCCATCTTCCTCTTGAATCCTTGCTTACATTTTCTGTTCCTGCAACATTATGTGTTATTAGTGACCTCTGCAACTGTATTTGCTCTCCCCTCTGCTTCTCTACTCTTATCTTTTATTCTCTGTCATCTCCTCTTCTACTTTCTCCTTTCCCCCTCCCTCCTCCCCACCATCCCTTTACTTTTTTCTATGCACTTACTCTATCAGAATTGTCCCTGGATCTAGTATGATAGCAACAATGTTTGTCTCCTCCCCCTTCCCTTACTTGTTTCCCCCCCTCCCTCCAGTACAATCTGAAATGTCGTCAGGCCTAGTACGATAGTCTCTTGTTTTGTTCCTGTCGCTCCTTTCTCCTCCCCTCTCCCCACCTCTTGTAAATCTTGGGTTTACCAGAAATGTCATCAGGCCTAGTACGGTAGTCGCCTGTCTGTTCCCATTTCCCTCCCACTCCCCTCCCTTACTTATCTGTGTCTTAGCTCTTGCACTATCTGAAATGTTGTCAGGCCGAGTATGATAGTTAATTTCACATTATTGTTGTTCATGGCCTGTAAGAATGTCATTGTATTTCCCTTGTTCCATTCCTTGCCTTGAAGCGCTTTGAAACACATGTATAGGCTCTATATAAATACACTATCATATCAAATCAAATCATTATCACCTCATGGTGGGTGCTAAATCAAGTAAGTAGATACAAGTAGGTTAAATGCAAAATTGGAAGGCCTCACCTAATGGTGTGGGGGCGGGTGGGTCCATCAAGTAAGCAGGTAGAAGTAGGTTAAATGTAACATTGGAAAAGCCACACCTCATGGTGCGGGAGGCTACATCAAGTTTATGGGGACAAGTTGCTAATATTGGACATAATAGATGGTTCCAAGTCTTTTTAACGAATAAATAACAAATGAATTTCTAACAACACAAGAATAACGAAGAAAATAACAGTTTTTCCCCCTTTTGGGGGGGGGGTCCACCCCAAACCCTTGTTTCCCCTAGCTAAAAACCCACCCCAAAGCCCTCCCCACAAGATTTAACCCTTTACCCCACACATAGGATGGTAAGGGGAAAATAGGGTGTGGTAAGTGGACAGGGGTATGCGGATTGCTGGGCAGCAGTTACGTGAGATCCCGGCGGGGGGGAGATGGCAGCTTCCCGCTATGAGGAGACTTGGATGGCAGGATTACCATGTGGTAATGCCCTATTTTGAGCCTCCTCATTGGCTGGGAGGCCCACACAGCCCCCTCACCGGGTACTGATAGAAGAAAACATAGGACGTCAAAGGAGGTCTCTGCAAGCAGAGTTCGAAAAAGCAGCAGGTTCGATTTTCTTCAGGGTAGACATACACAGGTGAGTTGGAGTACTCAGTAGGCCACCATACCCTAAAGGCTTATACCTGCACCTGTGGTGGTAGAAACCCCACAACATCAGGGGTCGACCAAGAGATTGCCTTGGGCCTTGTCCAAGCAAGTTAGAAGTCCCAGGAGGTCGGCTTTCCGTGAAGCGGACTACAAGGCCAAATCATCATCCTAACTTATGCTACAAGGATTCAGAAGACTAGAGGTCAGCCGCATACCTACCCGGAGAAGTGTTAGCTGGCCTTACTGAAGCCTAAGGTCTCAGAGCCTGATTCATAGTTGCACAGAGAATCGTACCTCAGGGAGCTGTGCTCTGCTCTGCTCTGGCTAACAAGTATTCATAAAGATATACAGATGTATGCCACGTAAAGGGTCTGGTGGTTGTGGTGCCTTGTGTCTAAGAGAACAAGTTCTTCGCTCCTCTACCTCTAACTCCCTCAGGGTCAGTCGTTTTTCAAAGAAACGGGCTGAGGGTAGATATCTGTCTTTGGCTGGGGCCTCCCTCTGGAACAGCCTCACTGCGACTCTAAAACTTGAGGAGAACGATCTCCGGTTCCAAAAGCAACTCCAGAACTTTCTCTTTGCTTCTGCCTTCGCTCCCCCTCTCCCCTGCTGATCTGTTCTCTCTTGGCACCATGCACCTGGCCACCCTCTGTACTACGGGCCCAGGTACCTACTCACCCTGCCACCCTCCTGCACTGCCTCTGGGCCATCCATTGCACTGGGGTCTGTATCTGTACCCATACAGCCCCCCTCCTTTGTCTTCCTGCACTTATCAGAACTACCCTGTCTGCTGCCTTAAACCCAGCACTTGCCAATTGCTGGCTGCACTACCACTGTTTGTTGCCTTTATTATTTATTTATGTATTATTATTTATCTGTTTCTCCTTTGCTCGACACTTTCCACTTCTCCCCCCTTCCATGCACTTTTCCCTTCCCCCCTCTCCCAGGCACTTGCACGTTCTCAATGTCACTAGTAAGATCGTTGTTTTGTTCTCTCCTGTTCCCCTCCCTTGCCTTGTCGCGCTCTGAAACACTTGTGTATGAGCGCGATAGAAATAAAATATCAATATCAATCACAGTGTTATCGGAAAGCGTACAGAATGGTGTGTCGGTAGAGATTATTACTCTGAGGGAGATTAAATCAGACCATATGCAAATGCTTCCTACTGGATCCATGTGAGATTTTGGGCATCTATTGATGTTCTGTACAGAGCATTCCAGTTGTAACTTGCTTTTTGCACCTGGGAAAAGGCCCGCAGCTAATCAATGACTGGAAACGTAGACGAGTACTGCCAGCGCCTGTGGTGGTTCTCCCAGCCACACGTGCCCCTTCCCCTATATGTGTATGGGCATTCCCCTGGCGGCCCCTTCCACTCTTCCTACTCCCTTCCCTTCCACCCAACATCCTGCACATTTCCCCTCTCCCCTGCACACCTATATATCGGACTTACCATCCATCCTTGGTGCCTGAGTCTCCCGCCACGCTCCAGTCCTGGTCAAAGAAATAGAAGACATACTTAGTCCCTCTTCTATTTGCTATTGTGGCGGCCATCATTGTTTTTTGTTTCGATGGAAGATTGTCACATGCAAAACTTTGCACCCTCATCTGTGGAGCCCCACGGTATGAATAGCCATTACCGCCCCCGGTGTGTTCAGGCACAGTAACTGCCCTTTTGTGTACCCAGGGTGGGTGAAAACAGCAGATTTTGTTTTTTGGGGAGGGGGCTAGAGGGGCTGGTGAGGGTGAGAGCCCTTTGAATTATATGGGCATGTAAGGAGCTTGGTGGGTGAGTGAACTACTTAAATGGCGGGTGACACCCACCGAAAACGTGTAATTTGGGAATTAAGCCAGAGCCCTCACAGAGGCCCTCACTTTTTGAGGCAACATAGGCTCGGGCTGGCAGCCGATTACAGGCTCTGTAAGCCCCCAAACATAGGAATGATAGCTATATTGAGGCTGGCAGCCGATTACAGGCTCTGTAAGCCCCCAAACATAGGATTGATAGCTATATTGAGGCTGGCAGCTGATTACAGGCTCTGTAAGCCCCCAAACATAGGAATGATAGCTATATTGAGGCTGGCAGCCGATTACAGGCTCTGTAAGCCCCCAAACATAGGAATGATAGCTATATTGGTACATACTGTTGTATGTTTGTTTCAGATGGCATTTTTATTTTACCACTTTTCCTTTATTCACTTCACACAACGTAAAGAGCAGTTCCCCAAAACCCCTATGCCACAACTGGATACAGTTGAGGGTTTTCATAATAATGATGTGTTATTTATATAGTACCTTTATCCAAAGCGCTTTACAGAGCACATAATTACATACAATATCACCCAACCAAAATTGGTACTCATTTATTGACTTCTTGACCTCGGAAAGATGAAAGGCTGAGTTGGCCTTGCCAGGATCACACTCAGATCACAGCAGCGGGCGCTCAACCCGCTGAGCTATTTTACCGGCGCTCGTGAATTGATATTCCTAACTCGCGAATTGATATTCCCATCAGCACAACTTTCAGAGGACGTGATTATTAGTTGCTCGAATAATGCTGTTTATTGATAGCCGCATTTCAATGTACACGAGAGTGAGTGTGTTCGCTGGCTTCCATTGAAAAATTAAACTTAACAGGGTTTGTTCAAACTTCCTCCTTAATGTCCGAGCTCATTTTGGGGGTCGTCACCTGCCATGCAAACACAGACTCATAGATTCTAAAAACTCAAGAAGCCGCCTGCACTTGAATTAGCTTCTACCACTTACGGGGACATTAGCCGCATGTCTGCTGAGTGTATACACAGGCTTTACAAATGCTTAATGTGGAGATAAAGGCCGAAAGCTTCCCAGAGAGTGGCTTAACAGGCCCTCTGCTTCAATCCCTGCTTTCCCAGGCAAGCAGGCTGAGAAAGTCCAGGCTCCGTCCCTCGCTGACAGGACGTGTAGGAGGCGGCTAAAAGTCCATCACGGTACCTTCCTCCACGGGCAGAGCGGAAGGCTAGGGAGAGCGGGTCAGACTTATGCTGGTGTGTAGAGGGGGGAGAAGCCCAGGAAGGCTTACAGTCCTCGGGTGCTCTGAAAAAGAAAGGCCTGAACCTTTTGCTCTTCAACTCCCACAGACACAGCACATTCTGCTGCTGGTAACCTCCTGTAAGTGCAATTGTCCAGTGTTGTAGTGGTCAATGCTGATAGATTGCCTCTAGGCGCTTTCCATTATCCCCACCTCCACATTTCCTTGTCCGAGTCCTTATTTATGAAAGATGTCCATGTTTACTTAGTAACAGAAAGAAGGAGAGTAGGACTGGGAACAATGAAGATTAATGGTGGACGATGCATTTTGATTTGATATGATATGGAATATATAACGCGCCTATACATAAGTGTTTCAAGGCGCGAATAAGCACATTTTAAACACATCCTTACAAATGTATTCACTATGATTTTAAAGATAATTCTAAAGGGACACTTGTGAAATAAGCTATTATTTAAAGGTCTGCTACAGCAATGAGAAACATTATTTTTCTTCAGCTGGAAACACATCACCTCTACATCCCTACCTCGACCCAGTATTCACCTGTGAGGGGCCCTCCACCATGACAACCCCCAGCACCATTTTCGATCGTTCGGGGAGGGTCCTCAGAGCAGAAATCTGCTCTACATTTCCCACAGAGAAACTCCCTATTGCTGGGCTCCAGGTCAGTGAGAGGTAGCTCAGTGAGAGATCTGCAGCGCCTAGCCCATTTTCTGGCCCTGGTATTGCTGGGCTCCAGGTGAGCGTTGGGGTAACTCAGTGAGAGATCTGCAGTGCCTAGCCCGTTTCCTGGCCCTGATATTGCTGGGCTCCAGCTGAGCGAGGGTTAGCTCAGTGAGAGATCTGCAGCGTGTTGCCCATTTTCTATTGCTGGCTCCAGGTGAGCGAGGGGTAGCTCATTGAGAGATCTGCAGCGCCTAGCCCATTTTCTGGCCCTGGTATTGCTGGGCTCCAGGTGAGCGTGGGGTAGCTCAGTGAGAGATCTGCAGTGCCTAGCCCATTTTCTGGCCCTGGTATTGCTGGCTCCAGGTGAGCGAGGGGTAGCTCAGTGAGAGATCTGCAGCGCCTAGCCCATTTTCTGGCCCTTGTATTGCTGGGCTCCAGGTGAGCGAGGGGTAGCTCAGTGAGAGTTCTGCAGTGCCTAGCCCGTTTTCTGGCCCTGATATTGCTGGGCTCCAGGTGAGCGATGGTTAGCTCAGTGAGAGATCTGCAGCGTGTTGCCCATTTTCTGGCCCTGATATTGCTGGGCTCCAGGTGAGCGATGGTTAGCTCAGTGAGAGATCTGCAGCGTGTTGCCCATTTCCTGGCCCTGGTATTGCTGGGCTCCAGGTGAGCGAGGGGTAGCTCAGTGAGCGATCTGCAGTGCCTAGCCCGTTTTCTGGCCCTGGTATTAATGGGCTTCAGGTCAGCGAGGGGTAGCTCAGTGAGAGATCTGCAGCGCCTAGCCCATTTTCTGGCCCTGGTATTGCTGGGCTCCAGGTGAGCGTTGGGGTAGCTCAGTGAGAGATCTGCAGTGACTAGCCCATTTTCTGGCCCTGATATTGCTGGGCTCCAGGTGAGCATGGGGTAGCTCAGTGAGAGATCTGCAGCACGTAGCCCATTTTCTGGCCCTGGTATTGGTGGGCTCCAGGTGAGCGTGGGGTAGCTCAGTGAGAGATCTGCAGTGCCTAGACCATTTTCTGGCCCTGTTATTGCTGTGCTCCAGGTCAGCGAGGGGTAGCTCAGTGAGAGATCTGCAGCACGCAGCCCATTTTCTGGCCCTGATATTGCTGGGCTCCAAGTGAGCGTGGGGTAGCTCATTGAGAGATCTGCAGTGCATAGCCAATTTTCTGGCCCTGGTCAGGAGGAAGGGTATACGCCTTCCTCACCCCAGGGCAGGGACAGCCTCCATGGAACCAGTCATCCCCACCTGCCAGACCAGATGGAAGGGAAGGGGTGCACTGCAACCTGCAAATCAAATTCTTGTTAAACAGGAGATGGGCTTCCCCCTTTCTTACATTAACTTCTCCATTGGGACACAAAGCACAGAGTACAGCACTACTGCACAGGTAGCAATTTCTTTTTGATGCAGCACCACCACATGGGTGTGGTGCATTGCTATATGTGTTGCCAGATTAACATGGACATATAAGTAAAGACAGGCTATTCAGTCAAAAACGATTTTAACATATAAGATGCAAATCTATTTTTACAGTTAAAAGCACACGTGCACATTCAAAAATGCACACTATTTTTCACCTGAAATGCCTATGGTGCAAGAGACACATTTGAAAATTAATAACTAACCTTATTAATAACTAACCTGACTAATAAAACTGCATTTAACATAACCCACTAATAAAAATGTGTCTCCACTGCAGAATTAGGCCTACTCTGAAAGTGAACTTTTAAACTCACATTCATTTTTTTTTCTTTTTCTCTGCTGCTCTGTCCACATAACTACAGGAAGCAAACGGCTCGAAGGAACAGGAAATCAGTTGGTTACAAATGGTTACTGTAGAAATGAGCCATTGTGTAGTGAGGGAGGAGATGGCATGATTGATTCTGATTGGAGCAGCGTCATAGCAAGTATCATGCTAGAGGTAGTGATTAGAGTTTTGCTGGGGGAGCCTGAGGACAATCGAGATTTGGCAGAGCTGGGAGAAGGACCTGTTTCCTGGCTGAAGCATTCCTGCTGCAAAAGCTGAGAATTCCAGGCAATAACCCCGGTTTGGGAACGAAAGACGCTTGTTTTCACTGGGGTTAATCTTCAAGGGAGCCAAATTCAGAAAGAGAACAGCTGAAGAAAACTCATGCTGAACAGATAAGGTAATTACAGAAGTGTGGGGGCTGAGTGTGTACGGGAATATTCAGTCAGTGTAGGAAAGGAGATTCCTGTGCTTTACTCACATGTTTAATGTTGCAAATTGAGTTCTTGTCTCCGCCACTCTCTTTTCAGTGTATCACAGACAATGCTGTTACTGTGCTATTTTATTTATTTCTGTAAAGATTGAGATCGTGTTTAAATGCAACTTTTATAATACACAAAAATATTTGAAAGCAGACGGGTGGTGTGTTTTATATTTACCAATACAGTGCTGATGATGTGGGGAGATGTTTAGACAGTGCAATTGTCAATTTCAAGGTAGCTAAACGTCAAATTTGCTGCAGCCGTGTGCACAATGTAATTCAGTATGAGCAATTATAACTAACTGTGTGTGTTGTAGTTTGTCGGAGGTCTATGAGTCGGCAAAAAGGGAGGCCCGGGACATACTTCACTACCGTATATAAGATAGTGAAAATACCACATGATAGCTCGGTGCCGTAGATAGGACAGAGAGAAATTGCCCATGGTGGCACACTAAAAATGAAAATGTGGTGTTCCTGAAATGCAAGCCTGAGGTCTCTCTAGTGATTACACGAAAAATCTAAACAAAAATAAGGGGTTCTGGATATTGGGGCCACAAATAAAACAAGGGAATTATGCTCACCAAAATACCACCAACCACGCATACCAACCATGCATACCAAATATGCATGTCTGTGTGCTGAAATAATGCATGTCCACTGTATTATTGTTGTACATGGCCCAATCTGAATACAAGGAGTGATTGTTGCTAAGTTATTTTTCGGCGGTAAGAAAATACCGTCAGGCCCCAAATCTTCACAAAATACCCTACATATTTATGGTACGTTGCAGGCCGGGAAAGTGATCATAGAGTACCTACTGGGCGTGGCAAGCGTGTCTCACACTGCCATTTGCACATTAAAGGGAACCCATTTTATAATAGCAGTGTGCCACTAAAAACGAATTTCAGAATGTCACAAAGGGAAACCACATTCTCAGACCTAGTGCAATATTTAGAGGCAAAGTTGTTTGCACATGGGACTTGGTCGTCGAATAGCACGTTAGAATGGCATGAACGCATTCAGGGTGAGGTGCAGAAAGAAAAACTAGACAATATTTTTGCAGAAGGCAGCATATTTCAGGTCTGCCTTACAAGATTATTGAATGCAGCCGATAAAAGTGCAGAGAAAGCCTGTTTAATACGGCTATGCCGCAAAATATGGTTTATTTTGAATAAGTCCCTGCGAATGCAGGAGAATGATACTCAGCTAATTAACAGGTTAAAGACTGAATTAGATGGGGCAAGTAAAAATCAGGAAATGTTAAGAGCAGAATTGGATGTATGCCAAAAAGACATGCAATTAAAATGCAGAGACTTTGATGCTCAGTTATCCAAAAGCAAGAAACAATTTGAGGATAGTGAGCAAGAATTGGTACACTTAAAAGCCTTAGTGGACCGCATTAGACAGGATAAAGATGAGGTTGTTTCAGAAATGCAGATTTTACAAAAAGAACATTGTGAAAAAGACTGTGATCTCCAGAGTGCAGAACAAGAAATGATTAAAATGATTCAAGAAAGAGACAAGAGAAATAAAGAGTTCAATGAATGCCAAATGCAAATGTGCGACATGCAGGAGGTGATTAATAAGATGAGTAATAGAGAGAGCTACATCAGCCCTAGGTATTTAGGGGACAGACCCCGGGTAGGATATCGGCCTGATATGGCAGGTATGAACAATAACCAGAGACAAAATCAAGATCAAAGAAATGATGGTCCCTACCAGTTATTGAGGACACAGAGCAGATTTGATCCCAACACCATGATATATGGTAATCAGGATAGGCCCCGATATGTGGATCGATTTACTGATAATGGAAATCAACCTAGGGGCCAGTACCCACAATCTGAGAGACAGGACATGAGGCAAAACGTGAACTACAATCCACGTCAGTACAATGATTCCCCACCAGGGGACTATAATCAAAGGATGGGTGCAACCCGCTCCCCTCCACAAATGAATCAAGAGTTCAGAAACCATCCCAACCAACATCAATCACCTGAGAGGTATCAGAATAGATCCAATCAGGGGGAAAACAACCAATATCGACCTAGGCCACAGAAAGAGGATCCTAGAGAGATGGAAAGGTTCCAGTGCCTTGAGGCCCAAGTGAAAATGTTAGCTGAGCAAATAGGAAAGCTCTGTACAGCGCAAAAACAACCTTCCAAAGAGGGGGCTGATGGCCATAGCAATGACCGGGGGGCTTCCGAAAAGTGACTAAGTACTTATGATAACTGCAGTGCCAAAATGACAGATTGCTCTGATATAATTTTGCATAACGACTCTGAGATGCCTAATGGATTAAATGTGAAAGTGCCAGTAAATGAACTTGTGACAGAAAGTGCAAATACTTCTAAAAAAGAGGTACGGTTTAACCTAGAGCTAAATAAAACAGTAAAGATTTGTACAAATGAAAAAGAAACATTAGGAATTCCAAAAGAAGAAAGGGACAGATTTAAGAAAAATGACTCATGCATGGGGAATACCAGTGGACAGGGAGTAAGTGGGGATGCTATAGCTCCTTCCCTGGGCAATCAAAACAATGACCAAACACAGACAGAAAAAGGAAATACTCACAAGGAGGGTACAAGTCAATCACCTGAAGAATTCTTTGAGCCACATATTTTTGAAGAGGCTGAAAGGGCTGCTATCACACTAAATGATCACAAATGCACAGAATTAAAAAATGACAAATTGCTGAATGATGTTGTTACACATGTTCAGTTGGAAGGTTGTAATGTGGTCTCTGATGTTACCCAGATGGATGGGCGAACAGTGGCCACACTCCAAAAAACCTCTGATCATGGAGAAATGAATAAAGTCTCTCGCGCAGAAATGGGTAAAAAGGAGGGAAAAATGTCTTTCCATTTACGAATGTGTTTAGCCAAAAGTGGAAAAGACCTGAGAAAGGTGAGTCCTGAAATCAGTAAGAATTCACATTTCTTATGTGTATTAGAGGAAGTTGAGGACAGATATTATGCACCCATCACTGTAGAAGAAAAATGCCACACCTTTGCTATGATTGACACTGGCGCACAGGCCACAATTATGTCCAAGGAGCTGGTAAAGGGTATCAATGAAGGGAGACCCCCACAGAGTCAGATCACAGTGAAGGAAAATCAAGGCCCAGTGCATAACTTTAATGGGGAGGAGGTGCCCATCATAGGTGTAACTGAGGTTGACATAAAAATAGGAAAGCACAGAATGAAACAAGAGGTATTGATCACATCTATTTGTGAAATTCCATTTATGATGGGGACAGATTGCCTGAAAAGATTGTCTCCTCTCATAGATGGGGTGAATGGAGTGCTGTGCTCCTTAACCAAAAAAACATTGAGGCCTAAGAAACTAAAATCACAAAACAGCAATATAAATGAATGTCACACCGTTGCCAAAACAAATGATGCTGTGGAGGTATATCTCCAGAATAGCTGCATACCTAGTGTCACTGTTATATTAATGTGTCAAGACAAAATGCTGAGCGACAATGAAAAACTACCTGTACAAATATACTTGGACCCAAGGAAAAATTGGCAGACTGCCATAGATGAGCACACATTACGTTTTTATTTAAAAGAGAAAACATGCAAATAGAATATTGCTCCTAAAACAGATTCAGAAAAACACATTACCACTCTGGCAGAAATACACATGGAAGATGAGCAACCATGGGTTCATGTTGGTATAAATGACTATTTTAAAACAATAAAAGCCACTTTAGCGCTTGGACATGAAAGGAGTTTCATTAATGAGAAATTGTTGCAAAAAATAATGGAGAGGGAAGAAATCCCGAGATTTAGGATTAAAAACCAATATGTTTCTGGGTTGGACAGTCCAAAAAAACAAAAACCGAATTGCAGGCAGATGCATGCTTAAAATTAGCATCGGGCAGAAAACAATTTACCATAATGTATGGATAGTGAGTGGAGCACAAAATGAATTTTACATGGGCAATGACATCATGCACAGAATGTGTATGGTGTTAGATTTTCTTAATAAAAAAATATGGTCACGCCTAGGTGGGCCGGCACCTGAATTTGAAGACAAAAGAAGGGCTTATCATTGTGCACAACTGGTTCCTTATGCAATCGAATTACAAATGAGGAAAGATACTATTATTCCTGCATTTACAAAACAGTTTGCAATAACACTGAAATGCAAAAATGGACAGCAGATGAAAGGCTCTGATGCATTTGTATGCCTGAATGAATCCATAAAACAGCAAGGCCTGGATTATGAATACATTCCATTGGAAGATATTGGTGAAGGATCTGTAAAAATTATGGTAAATAATAAAGGTTGTCAGGATATTCATTTAGAGGAAAACTCCCCATTAGGAATGGCCATACAAAAATCACATTATACGGCAGATTTAACTAAGATGGTGATTGGAAATATTCCTGAAAAGTATGTAGATGCCAAGGGTGAGTTGCCAGAACACCTGGACTCTCAGCCCAAAGGAATATTTAAAATTCATTCTGTGTATCCTTATGATTCAAATGAGACAGTGTGCTGCCATCAAGAGGATTGCATAATATTTAATTTAAATGAAAATGAAACAGAAAATCAGCCCATTGAAGTGGAAGCTGATATGCCAAAATATTTAAAACTGGCAGCTTTACAAAAAGACACAGCCACACAGTTAGAGGAAAGCGCTGAGATTCCCTTACCAGAAGATTTTCCAGAATTTTCCAAAATGGTAGAAGAGCAGATCTCCTTAGCGGATGCGTGTGAAAGCAATGAGGATAGGGACAATCTGAGGGAGATATTTATGGAGTTTAAGGATGTATTTGCAAAAGATGCTTATGATTGTGGTTTAACTGATTTACATGTGGCCACACTACCAGAAGGGTGTAGCAGAAATCCAGTGTTTGTACGCCAGTATAAACTACCGCTGGCATGTTTAGAATCATTGGCAGATATTATTAAAAATTTGGAATCGCGGGGAATCATCAGGCCCATTCATAGCACATCCAATACACCTATTTTAGGTGTGTTAAAGCCAAATGGTCAATGGCGGCTATGTGCAGACTTGAGAGAGTTAAATAAAAGAGTACCAGTATCTAGATGGCCACTGCCATTCATTGATCAGGGCCTAGCTCAGGTACATGGTTCAAATGTATTTACCACATTAGATCTCACCTCTGGATATTGGTGCGTGCCATTGACAGAGGAGATACAACATTTATTTTCCTTTACATTTGACAGGACCCAATATGCCTGGCTTAGAGCTCCGTTCGGGTACATCAATAGTGGGAATGAATTTGGCATATTTTTGAGAAAGGCCATGCCGCATGCAGCGGAAAGAGGAACAATAGTTTATGTGGACGATGTCCTGATAAAAAATGAAAGCCTGAAAAGCCATTTTGATGAAATAAGACATGTACTTGGCCAATTGCAGAAAGCAGGCGCCAAAGTATTTTTGCAAAAAGCACAATGGTGCAAGAAAAAAGTGAACTTTCTAGGGCATGAAGTGACTCAACATGGGCTAAATCCACAAAAGAAGAAAATAGAGGCCATACAAAGATTAAAAGATCCTAAAAATGTGAAAGGAGTAAAACGTTTATTAGGGATGACAGGCTATAACAGAAAGTTCATTGAAAATTATGCAGAAATCACTCAACCATTGACTAAACTGCTTAAACTGAATACTCCCTGGAAATGGGAAAAAGAGCAGTCTGATGCAGTGGCTAAATTAAAGGAATGTCTTGTAAAGGCACCATGTTTAGCATACCCCATAAAGGACAGGGATTTCTTTATAGAAATAGGTTTTTCTGAACATTGTATGTCAGCAGTGTTATCACAAAAACACGATTTGAATCACAAAACCATTGCATATGCAAGTAAGGCATTTTCCCAAGTTGAAATGAAATTTAATGAATGTGAAAAGGCCCTATTAACCACTGTGTGGGCGCTACAACATTTCCGCCCCATTGTTCAGGGAGAAAAGTTGATTATTGAAACAAATCATCAACCTTTGCAATTTTTAGAGAGTAAAAGTATTAGATCAGGTAATCTAGCGCAATCCAGAATCACTTCATGGACGCTGGCATTACAAGGTTTTCCCGTAGAAGTGAGATATGGACAAAATAAAAAGAACCCAATTGCTCAAGGGTTAGCTGACTTACATGACTGTGCAGCTGAACAAATACCAAATGAAATGGAAGTGGAAACTAGTTTGCAGGAATTTGAACAATCACCACACAAAGCTTTTGATGAAAAAACATGCAAGGATTTGCCAACTGTATATGTGGATGGTTGTGCTTTTCACATTGAAAATGACAGTAATAAACAATTAGTGGCAGGAATAGGAAATGTCTGGTTGAAATGTGAAGGCGTCCCCAGTATAGGGATGAGGATTGGAGATAGGAGCAGTCAGGTGGCGGAATTGGCAGCCATTTATAAAGCAATTGCTACTGCAGTTGATAAAAAGTTCAGTGAAATTGTCCTGGTGACTGATTCTGACTATGCACGGAATAGCTTTGTGGAGTATTTGCCTGGTTGGAAAGCAAGAGGCATGGTTACATACAACAAAAAGCCACTTAAACATGGAAAAATGATACAAGCCATAGACAAATTGGTGTCAGAGAATAATGTAACAATATAGTGGAGAAAAATGTGTGGGCATTTAAAAACACCAGGAGAGGATAAGGAGGGAAATGATAAGGCAGACCACCTGGCTAAGATTGGGGCTGTGATGGGAGAATTGCTACCTATTGATTATTTAATGGGTGAAATACAAATTGATGCAGTGACACGTTCTAAAGCACCAAAGGAGGTAGATCAACCGGTGGTGCAGTGGAGTCATGACACGCCAGACCAAGATTTGATTGAGGTACAAAAGAATGATCGAATTTTGGGAATCTATTATAATCATTTGATAGATCCTGAACAAAATTCTTTAACAGAAAATGATTGTATGGAAAAAGAAGAGCTGAGGGTGCTATTAAAGAACAAAACACGAATTAGATTACAGGATGGACTCATGATTAGAGAGTCCATAACAGGACAAATACAGTGGGTAGTACCCCTTTCATTCAGAGGACTAATGCTACACCATGCACATGATGCCATAACTGCAGGCCATAGAGGTTCACAAAAAAACATTAGAAATACTAAAAGATTATGCTTACTGGCCACATATGTCCCAAGATGTGGAATTATATACTAGAGGATGTCTAGTATGCGACCAATTTAAACCTGCTTCACCAATGCATAGAGCACCATCGATGAAAAGATGCCTAACTCTCCCATGGTCAGATTTGCAAATAGACTATGTAGGTCCTTTAAAAAGGTCGAGCAGGGGAAACCGTTATATTTTGAGTGTGGTATGTTTGATGTCGAGTGGATTGAATGCATTCCTGCACCAGATTGTAGTGCGCAAACAGCAGCCACATTGCTGGTGAACCATGTGTTCTCAAGGTTTGGGTTGCCACAAATAATTGAGTGAGACAGAGGAAGTCATTTCACAAGTACTCTAATGAGTAAGGTATGGCAAATACTAGGTGTGAAAAGGAAACTACATATCGCATATCGGCAGCGTCTTCAGGTACAGTTGCAAGAAGCAATAGGTCTGTTGTGGATATTTTAAAGAATTTTGGGGCAGAAGCAGGTTCCAGCTGGGATTTACGTTTACCATTGGTTTTGATGGCAATCAGATCAACTCCTGCCAAAGCAACAGGTGTTAGCCCCCATGAGGTCTTGACAGGTAGGAAAATGGTGTTACCACAATACCTACTATACAGAACACATGAGCAGACACTTGTGAGTGCATCCACAGTTCATGAATATATTGATGAACTGAGGAGGCATTTGCAACATGCATTTGCTTTTGTGCAGAGAAATCTGGAAAGAGCTGCTGACAGTGCAAAGTCTTATTATGACAAAAAGACATCAGTAAAGGAATACAGTGTAGGGGATCAGGTGTACAAGTTTCATTTTGGAAAAAGTAAACAGAAAAATTCTAAATTTCTAGCAGCATGGCAGGGGCCATTTCGAATTATAGATAAGGTCTCTCCTGTAGTTTATAAAATTTTGAAAAATGAAGGTGAAACGGCAATAGAGCAGTTTGTCCATGTAAATCAAATCAAACCATGCCATCCCAGACATGAGATCAGGCAGCTTGAGCATGTATAAACAGATAAAGTCCCTTGAACACAAAAAGAGAAAATAAATGGGTACAATCAGGAGGCAGTGACAAAGAAGTTAAAAAGTTGATTGTTATAATGGCACATAAACACTGTAATATATGTAACAATATATAATAAATAAATAAATAAATATATATAATGGAAGCTCATGGTTGGTGTGCAGAGAGAAAATGTATTAAATATTGAATGCTGTTTTATATGTGCTTGTTTTCTTTTTAACTTGTGTTTAATTTCAGAAAAAATATATATTTTTACCAAGCATGTTTTATTTTTGGCAAAAGGGTGAAGTTAGTATTGTGCTATGTACTTAATTTGTTTATTTTCTATTTGATTTAGAAAATTAACATTATTTGGTCGGAGGTTCCGGGATCAGAGCCCACGGGAGACGATGGAGTCCTGGAGCCCACGTGGACGGATTCCGGGAAAGCCCCAAAGAGGGGTGAAGACCAAGGCTGCAAAGCGATCAGCATTGAAGATGATACCGATGATATGGTTAATGATGATGATATTTGGAGGGATCTTCAAGAATTCAGAAGCACAGGTTGTCATTGAACCAGGACCAGCATCTGGTATCGCGGTGGAAGAGGCACCAGGATTCATCATGAGTGATAGAAGGATGATTTTCCAAAATATATACATACCATTGAATACTGAGATTTTGATTGAAAAACACTTGAACAATACCGGAATTAAGATTGAACAGACTAAAGAATGGCTGGAAATAAGAAAAGAGGACACTAAGCAGTCAATAAGAGATATATTAATGCAATTTGAAAAAACATTCGTGAATTCAGCAGACATTAAGAAGAGGAGAGGAAAGAGAGGTACGGTGATGCTCGCGATATCATTGGTAATGTCTATAGTTGGAGCCATAATAGGTACCACAATATCAACAGCCAATTCTATTTCGGTAGGAACACTGAGTACTAAAGCGCAACAACTGAGTATTGACCTAGAAATAATACAAAAAACATTAGATGGAATTAGAGGGGGACTGGATGAACAAGTAAGATTCATAAATGAAACTGCAATCATTCTAAATGAACAAGCGGATGTAATGCAATGGGCGACTAAAATAATACTTAAGCATGACAGAACTTTAAATGAAATATTGAACCTAATGAGTCCTGTTGATAGACTATTAACGAATTATATGAGAGAAGTTCAAACTGCAGTTTCACAATTGATTCAAGGACATATCCCCTTGTATTTTGTTTCGCAGGATATTATTCGTCAAATGATAGAAAGATTGACCAGGAGGGAAATTGATATAATACAGGTAAAAATTGCATTTGAAATGGGTAATGCAATGCCGCTATATGTGGACTTGGAAAGACTAGAGATCGGATTTTTGCTATGCATCCCATATGTAGCCCCTGAACTTATTTATCAAACGAAGTGGGTACACAACGTGGGATTTTGGCAAGAGGACACATTTATTAAGATTAAGACTCCAGAAGTGGTGGCATTTCAGTCATGGGAACCTGAAGTTTATTTAATACCAAACCTGGAAACATGTGTAAAATTTAAAGAACAAAATTATATGTGTCCAGGTAAACCGTTTGTTCCTGATGCCACAGATGCTATTTGTGGTTTGAAATCTGACCCACGTATATCAGAAGGATGTGAAGCGATTATTAGCAATATGGGGAGTGAAGAAATGGCACAGGCTAAAATGGTCAGAGGTAAATGGTTGGTCAGCACCTGTTTAAAGAACATGACAGTAGTACATTTAAACCATGGAACATACGTGGATAAACAGGTGAAATATAATGTTTTTTATTTACAGGTTCCAAAGGATACAATTGTGTCAATTGGGGGGTTAACATTGTTTCATGTAACAAATGATGTTTGGGAAAGCCAAGTGGAAAATATCGATTTTTTTCAAAGGGATACTTTTCCAATAGATCCGGATGTGGAATATTTATTGAATCACAAAGAAAGACATGTTATAAAAATGAATTTGAGAAAAAACAATATTACAATTAGTAATCTGGGGATAATAGAAGTGGAAAGATTTAATTGGGGAACCTGGGGGGAACGCTCAATAGTGGGTTTGGCTGTCCTGGTGCTAATCATGGGTGGATGGTTGATTGTGCTATCAGTAAAAATGAAAATGTTACTGATTTTACTAGCTACGTCAGGAAGAGAAAGATATCCCAATACACATGCATTTTAAAAGAAAAAAAAGAAGTTGTTTTTAGGAATTGGCTTGGATCGTAGCCAAGTTCTAAAAACAAAAGGAGGGTATGTAAGGATATTTGGCGCATTACAGCACAGAGTACAGCACTACTGCACAGGTAGCATTTTTTTTTTTGATGCAGCGCCACCACATGGGGGCGGTGCATTGCTATATGTGTTGCCAGATTAACATGGACATATAAGTAAAGACAGGCTATTCAGTCAAAAACGATTTTAACATATAAGATGCAAATCTATTTTTACAGTTAAAAGCACACGTGCACATTCAAAAATGCACACTATTTTTCACCTGAAATGCCTATGGTGCAAGAAACACATTTGAAAATTAATAACTAACCTTATTAATAACTAACCTGACTAATAAAACTGCATTTAACATAACCCACTAATAAAAATGTGTCTCCACTGCAGAATTAGGCCTACTCTGAAAGTGAACTTTTAAACGCACATTCATTTTTTTTTTCTTTTTCTCTGCTGCTCTGTCCACATAACTACAGGAAGCAAACGGCTCGAAGGAACAGGAAATCAGTTGGTTACAAATGGTTACTGTAGAAATGAGCCATTGTGTAGTGAGGGAGGAGATGGCATGATTGATTCTGATTGGAGCAGCGTCATAGCAAGTATCATGCTAGAGGCAGTGATTAGAGTTTTGCTGGGGGAGCCTGAGGACAATCGAGATTTGGCAGAGCTGGGAGAAGGACCTGTTTCCTGGCTGAAGCATTCCTGCTGCAAAAGCTGAGAATTCCAGGCAATAACCCCGGTTTGAGAACGAAAGACGCTTGTTTTCACTGGGGTTAATCTTCAAGGGAGCCAAATTCAGAAATTCAGAAAGAGAACAGCTGAAGAAAACTCATGCTGAACAGATAAGGTAATTACAGAAGTGTGGGGGCTGAGTGTGTACGAGAATATTCAGTCAGTGTAGGAAAGGAGATTCCTCTGCTTTACTCACATGTTTAATGTTGCAAATTGAGTTCTTGTCTCCGCCACTCTCTTTTCAGTGTATCACAGACAATGCTGTTACTGTGCTATTTTATTTATTTCTGTAAAGAGTGAGATCGTGTTTAAATGCAACTTTTATAATACACAAAAATATTTGAAAGCAGACGGGTGGTGTGTTTTATATTTACCAATACAGTGCTGATGATGTGGGGAGATGTTTAGACAGTGCAATTGTCAATTTCAAGGTAGCTAAACGTCAAATTTGCTGCAGCCGTGTGCACAATGTAATTCAGTATGAGCAATTATAACTAACAGTGTGTGTTGTAGTTTGTCGGAGGTCTATGAGTCGGCAAAAAGGGAGGCCCGGGACATAGTTCACTACCGTATATAAGATAGTGAAAATACCACATGATAGCTCGCTGCCGTAGATAAGACAGAGAGAAATTGCCCATGGTGGCACACTAAAAATGAAAATGTGGTGTTCCTGAAATGCAAGCCTGAGGTCTCTCTAGTGATTACACGAAAAATCTAAACAAAAATAAGGGGTTCTGGATATTGGGGCCACAAATAAGACAAGGGAATTATGCTCACCAAAATACCACCAACCACGCATACCAACCACGCATGTCTGTGTGCTGAAATAATGCATGTCCACTGTATTATTGTTGTACATGGCCCAATCTGAATACAAGGAGTGATTGTTGCTAAGTTATTTTTCGGCGGTAAGAAAATACCGTCAGGCCCCAAATCTTCACAAAATACCCTACAGACACAAACACCAAGGTGGATTTTTGGAGGATTCCAACTGTGACCCCTTTTTATTTATAAAAAGACAAAACACAATGTCTTAATATTCCCTAAACATTTTCCTCCTAGTGCTAACCCTCTTCTCTGGCCCCTTGTGTGAGTTCTTTCTGAGGGAACTGCACCGTCAGCCCAACCACCCTTTGAGGGGGTCAAAGACCCACAGGATAGACCTGACAAAGTAGAGCCCTAACTTCCATCTGATACCACCCACTGTAGAGGGGGGTCAGTAGCTGAGCCTATTGGGTGGTCCTACCCTCTAAGCAGCCTCTGACAGGCAGCCGCTTCACTCACCTGACTCACGCCAGGGTACACAACAACCCCTTTTTCCTTCTTCACACTTACCCAACGCTATATACATCCTCCTACTTCAACCTCTACCCAATTCTAATTCCCCTACTTAACTATTACCGTGAACTATAACACGTAACTGTCATACATAACTGTACATTTAAACATATACCTAAATAAACATTTAATATACAACAAACAACAACAAATAAACACATATTATGTTACAAAAGGGTGATTGCTGTTACAAAAGGGAGTACCTCTTGTCTTGGGTGCTGTCATTGGTGGTTTGGAGTCCGCTGTGCCCCAAGTCTGCCACTTCTGCTATTCTTCTGGGTGTGCCCTTCTACTGTGTGGTGCCACCCGATTTACCAGCATGTCCAATGCCTCAATAATTGTATTTTCATGCAGCTCCGTCCATCACGTGAGTCTGCCACCCACCGTCACCTCCCCATGGCCCTCTCGTATCTTCTTGGGCAGCCCCATGCCTTGAAGGCTTGCCTACAGAGGGCACGGCCGGGTTGCCTGGTTCAGAACGCCCTACTCCTGCGGCCCAGACTGGGCAACTCTTCTTTCTTCACCATGGTCCACCTGGTCTTATCCCGAGCAAGGCCAACAGCCCTCACGGCCGTGTAGGTGCACCGGCTGCTCCAAGCACACAACCCCGGTCCGCGGATGATGCTGGCTGTACACACACACGCCGCCTGGTTTGGCTGTGTTATTGCATGGAACATGTGGGGGACACCCCTGCAACCCTCAAATTTTTATTTTAATTTTATTTTTTTAAAACATTTTTTTTTTGCCCCTGTCCCCATACATATGGTCACCTAAATAATATTGCCACAACATTTTCCCGGCGATATTATTTACGGCGACCATATATATGGCGATATTATTACCTGATAACTTTTATTTCTATACTTCCCTCAGGGACAAGCATTTTTCCTTACCCTGTCAGGCCCAAGTTGGAGGAGAACTGCTGGGCTGCCTGTGGGGGCGAGAAGGCCCATTTGATGGGCTTGGTGAAACATGCACAGCCATGGGTGACTCAACGGACGGCCATTTTGGGTATGGTATTATGCCCAGGACGCAGGTAAGCTGAAAAGGTGGCAGGAGGACTAGCAGGTGGTGTGATGGTGCCGGGCATCCAGCAAGGGTCTAGCAAGCTGGCGGTCATCTTACTGGTAGTATGTGCATGGATGGAAGTGGGCACCATCAGCTGGGAGGTATACTGTATGGCGTCACGGGTGGGTAGCGTGCTGGTTTGTTGGTTATGCTCACGCTTTCTGAGGTAGGCACCACATTCACCGAAGAGAATGACGAAAAGAAGAATCGGAGAGGGCCATTGCCCCGAAATTGCCATTTGAAGGAAGTGCTCAGGGAAGCTTTGGAGGGTAAAGTCCACTATAAAGTTCACTTAGAAACTGAAGAAGGAAAGCAGCACTGCCCATAGGGCCAGTTCAACGGGGTCTAGGGCACATGGGACGAGTCCATCCCAGTCCAAGTCAGGATTTGGTCAGAAAAGGGACCAATTCCAGAGTAACCCGGCTAATTCTGGAGTAACACTGGCGGAAAAGACACAGAAGTCCTTAGAGTTACATGCACAAGCTGGTGGGTGGCAGGCTCAAGCACCTTTTGAAAGGGGAAACTGGTATGGCGGGGCTAACAGAGCGATAACCTCGGGGTACCAGATCCAGTTCCAGAGTCATTATTTGCCCTCAGGAACAATCATGATTCCCTCTGTGACGAAGACGAGTAAGAGGGAGGACCAGAGAAATAGGTTGAGTGAATTGCTGAAGAAGAAATAAATCTGCACGCACAGAAGGACATTTTCTCCAGAATCATCTAGGTGCCCAAACCATCGGGCAACTAAAGGCTAGTTCTGTAACTTGAGAGCAGTGAATCAGTCTGCGGTGCAGACCTCATGCAAAATGGAGACCATACCACCACATGCCAATATGGCGGAATAATTAGAAATTCCTCTGATTTTCTGTGTAACGGGTGCATTACTAATTTAGGGTACTGCCCTTCAACCTGAGGATTTCTCCCTCCCCCCTCCAAGGTGTTTACAAAGTTGCTGGACCCAGTGGTCTCATTTCTGTATATGGAGGGGATAGTATGCTTTCCATACCTGGACGATTGGTTTGCCAGGGCTACTGTGAAGGAGCCAACACTATCTCACCTCAAGAGGACCTGCCAGTGCCTGCAGAAATGGAGTTGCTTATATATTGGGAGAAACCCCATCTGGCTCCCACTCAAGAACTAATGATCAATGGGGCCAGGTTCTGTGCCTTTCATTGGACACGGTCCTGTGAATACAGTCCTTACTGAACCAGATGAAGAGGATAGAGGCTGTTACCGTTTGACCCAACGTAAGGATATAGGGGCATATGATTCATATGTCGTTGGTGTATCATGGGGCAGGATTCACCTGTGGCCTATGGTTATCATTGGATGACCGAATCCCTGGAGTTCGAAGCACAAGTGCTCATAGTTGCGGAGTTAAGGGTTAGGCTCTAGTGATTGTTTAGTTTGTCCAGTGGGTGAATGGGTCAAATACCCATGATCATGATGGACGGCGCAAGGCGAAACTCTATGGATGGGTTGGCGAGGAACATTGGGGAATGGACATAAATCCATTTAAGGTACTTAGAAGCAGTTCACATCAAAGGGGTCAGAGAATGTGGCAGCCAACCACCATAGCAGAGTATTCCCATGCTAAAGCTCCTTCCTAACAAGTTCTGCACGTTATGCAGCAGGTTGGGGACCCCGGTAATTGACTTGTTCGCTGTGCCATGAGCAGGTCAGGTGGCCAGATTCTGCTCAATGTGTCAGACCCCTGGATCAAGGGAGGTAATTGCAATATCTCTGGCTTGGCCTCAGTGGTTGCTCTGTGCATTCACTCCTGTCCCACTGATATCCAGGGTGCTCAGGAATGTCAAGGACAACCAGGCGGAGATGATCTTGCTGTCTCCATACTGGCCGAGAAGGGGTTAGTTCCCGGTGACGCAGGAGCTCCAGACAGAAAATGTCTGGAAGAATCTGAAATGGCTAACTTCAACCCCCGATGGAGTTGGTGGGTTTGAAGCCCCCCTAAGAATACACCATTCAATGGTCGGGATGGAAATCGAACCTGGTAGTATTATCATTAAAGGCTCTGTGTGCGTCTGTAAAAGCATTATGCTAACATTGGAGGTGGGACTCAGCTGGAAAAGTCCAGGTGGGGATGCTACTTCAGAGTCTTTCTCTGTCAAGACCAGTAGGCACACACAGATACTCCACCCCTAACATCCCCCTGTGATCTGCCCTTAGTCTTGGGTCTCTACGAGTGCCCCCCCCTTGAACCAATAAACAAGACTGATATCAAATTCTAGATCCAGCAGACAACTTTCCAGGTGCAATCACTTCTGCCAGGCAGCTGGGGGAGATGAATGCACTACTATTTATACCCACTACAGTCTGATGCCCAATTTGTAAGGTGTGACTCAGTTTTCCTCCACAAAGTGGTCAAGCAGTCTTCAGGTTTCATCAATCACGGGATGCAGACCGTCTTATCAGTTTTCTTCCAGGAGCCTTTCCTCTCCAGAGCTGGAGGCATGGCACATCATGGTTAGACTACAGTGATCTGCGCATTTTTTCTTTTTTTTTACTTCAATGTGCATTGGTAATTCAACCTTTTACACACAGACATTTTAGCTTGACAGATAACATAGTGTCGTAATGAACTCTGGAATGCTGGCTCGCATTCCCTCGCGGTCAGCATTCTAGGTGTGGGATTGACGGTTGGAAGGGGCTGAGTTGGCGGTGTGGCTACAGGGTCTGTCTTCCGAAATAAAGACTAACCCTCATCTTACCTTGCCTCCGACTTTACTTCACCGGCGTCGAGGAGCATTAAAGTTAGGGACAGACCCTGCATGACCCACATGTGTTAACGCTTCGTAGCATTACTGCCGGTATCCCCCTGCTTCCTTGGTGACGGTGGGCGCAGAGGAAGTGGGCAGGGTGGCCCTCAAGGGAGCGACCACGGACAACGGGCGCTCGAAATTTGGCCACATCAAGCCCCACCATCGAAGCTGGCAAGCCGACATTTCAACGCCATCTTTGGTTGCCGGGCAGCGCTTTGTGTAGGATTCACACGTCAGTTGCACAAAGCACGGCAGAATGAAAGGAGATGACTTTTGGAATCTGTGAGTGACGAGCGTTGGTTTTGGTCACACCATATGGCAAGTGAAGGTACTGTGGGAAGAAACGTATATGTTATTAATGACACATGAGCTGTACTTCAAGGTGGCACAAGAAGGACAAGGGGCATAAGGCCAGGGAGTTGCAAGACACACAGTGTATGAAGTTAGACCATAAACTGTATCTCAAGGGGAACAGGAAAGAAAGGGGCATAAAGGCCAGTGAGCAGCAAGACGCCTAGTGCACCTTCATGCAAGTTCCACGTGCATAGCAACAAGAGTGACCCCAAGCTTTCATGCAACACAGCAACACCAGGCCCACCCGAGCATTTTTTATGTCCCCGGGGGAACCCCCAGTTTTGTGGGATTTATGGGTGGATGCTTTCAAAGTGTACATCAGAGCAACTGGAGGAGTGAAGTACAGCAATGATGAAAAGGAGGTGGCATTATTGAATTGCCTGGGGACTGAAGGACTCAGAGTCTTCAGGCATCTCCCGGGTGAAGAGGTGTATATCCCAGGCGGCAGAGAAGGGGTGAGAGTTGTGAGCGCATATGAAACAGCGCTCATAAAATTAGGAGGACGGTTTGGGAAGAGACCCAATGTAGTACTTGAGCAGTACCACTTTTTTTTCCAGGTCACAATGAGTCGGGGAAGACATTGATGCCTATGTTACGGCAGTTTGGACCCTAATGGCTACATGTACATTTACAGGTGTGCAGGAGAGTACATCAGAGACCAGATTATGATGAAAACAAGCAATTCCAATATCCGGGGGATGTTATGGATAGAGAGAGACCCGCCTTTGGACAAAATATTAGAGATTGCGAGAGCCATAGAGGAGTCCCGTGCCAGTGTTCAAGTTGTCACTGAAAAGACGGACATGAATGGCCAGGGAGAGTCAATTCAAGTGGTGCTGCCACCATTCAAGAAGGGTAGCAGTGATGTCAGGAGAAAGTCGGAGAAGTTTGAGGGGCAGCCTAACAGACTTAATAGAGTGAACTATGGGGTTGGGGTGAGGGAGGTATGTAAGAAGTGTGGTTGTTCGAGTCATCCCACCGGGGTAAAGGAGGGTCCTGTACGGGCAGTAGAATGTAGGTGTTGTAAAACTAAAGGTCAATACGCTAGGATGTGCAGGATGAACGGGGAGGATGGCAATGCCCAAGAAAAAAAAAGAATGTCAGGATGATTGAAGCTGATAGTGTTCTGGGGAGTGCAGGAACCCTTGACTGCAGCGTGATGAGGGAAGGGGTGGTACTGCATGTCAAAGGTGGGGTCAAGAAGGGGCCATGGGACAAGTTGACAGTGAATGGTGTGCGTTTGGAAATGCTGGTAGACACCAGTTCTCCTTATACCATGATCTCTCCAGAAGTGTACAGAGAGAACTTCGGGAAGGAGGTGTCTGCTCTGAAACCTCTGGACATTAATCCCAGTGCATATGGTCAAGTGCCCATAAAGGTATTGAGATATGAATGGGTGTGAATTGAATTCAAGGGACATAGCGCGGAAGGAGAATTGTATGTGATACATAAAGGTGCAGGTGTTTTGTGGTGGGATGAGCAAGCAGCCCTTAATATAGAAATACACCCTGGGAAGAGTGTGCCTGTGCTGAGTGTGGAGAAAGTGTCTGGTGATGTCATGTTGGCACAATATTTATGTAACAAGTACCCCACAGTGTTTACGGAGCAACCAGTTATGTTGCATGGATTTTCACACAAAGTTGTCTTAACAAGGGGGGACACAAGATCAGAGGTGTTCCCGTTTTGGCTAGGGAAGGGTTGAAGTTGGAATTGGAAAAATTGAAGGAGGCAGAGATCATAGAGGAAATTGAGAGTTCCGAGTGGCTGTCGCATGTGGTATTAGCACGGAAACAGGACGGCGGATTGAGGATGTGTGTGGATCTTAGGGAGCTGAACTCCAATATTTGGGTTGATCACCATCCTCGACCCAACATCAATGAATTACTGTTCACACTGGGACATGCAGAGTGGTTTTCCACTTTTGATTTGTCATCAGCATACCACCAGATTGATCTGCATGCTGAATCGCGACCTTTGACTTCATTTGTGAAACCTTTTGAGGGCATACGGGTTTTGTCGTATGGCATTCGGTTTGGCTTCTGCATCTGCAGTTTTTCAGCGTTTGATGCAGGAATTGTTTGGGGTTGTGCCGGGTGTGAGCTACTTTCAGGATGACATTCTAGTGTGGGGTAAGAGCAAAAAGGAACATGATGAGAGGGTGCATCAGGTCATGCAAATTTTAAATGGTTTGGCTGTGAAATTGTCAAAGTGTCAAGTGGGGGTGCCCAGTGTGATGTATCTAGGGCACACAGTCCATGCTAGTGGCATAAAGCCTAGGGAAGGGTTGGTTAGAGTCATGAGGGAGGCTCCTTCCCCATTGAATAAGGATCAATTCAGGTAATTTTCGGGAATGACAGAGTATTATGTCAAGTTTATACCTTTGTATGCAGAGAATACTGTGTAGATGCGTGCGTTATTGAAGAAGAATGCCAGTTTGAATGGTCTCAGGAGTGTCAGGCTGAATTTGTACAATTGAAAGAGGATGTAGATAAGGCACCATCTTTGAACTCATTTGATACTAAGAACAAGACGGTGCTCACTGTGGATGCCTGTGATGTCGGCTTAGGGGCAGTTTTGGAGCAATGGTAGGATGGGGTGTGCAAGCCAATTGCATTTGCGTACAGGGCACTTAGGGATGCCGAGAAGTGGAATGCTGTTATTGAGAGGGGGCGTTTGTTGCTGCTTGGGCTTCAAAGCACTTTAGAACATTTCTGCATGGTATGCCATACGTCATGAGGACGGACCACAAACCACTTGTATATGTACTTACCACCAAGGGGGTGGGGTCGGTATCCCCTAGGATTGCGAGGTGGATGGTGGATCTGCAGGAATTCAACAGGCATAAGGAATGTTATGGCAGATAGTTTATCGCAATTGCCGGTGGAGGCACCGGAAGTGCAGGCGGAGTATGATATAGGCACACAGGTGGCGTGTGTGCTTCCTGATGTGGACAAGGATGAGTGGGAGAAAGAATTGTCCAAGGATGCAGAGTAACTGTGGATCAGAGATGGCCTGCGGGGTGGCTGGGTGACGGTCAAGGTTAG
The DNA here is from genome assembly GCF_040938575.1 of Ambystoma mexicanum. Classification (NCBI taxonomy): domain Eukaryota; kingdom Metazoa; phylum Chordata; class Amphibia; order Caudata; family Ambystomatidae; genus Ambystoma; species Ambystoma mexicanum. The sequence goes on along the minus strand of NC_090923.1, from coordinate 172,506,948 downwards.
GGAGGAAGGAAGGGGGTACATGCATGTATTGTGTGAGTTGGCAGAGGGAACATGGGGTGTCACAAGAGGCGATAGGTTGGTACCTCCTGTGAGCTTCAGAGCAAGGCTTGTCGAGCTGGCGCACGAGGGGTATTTGGGTAGGTCCCTGACAAAAAGGAGGCTGCGGGAGGCGTATTTGTGGCCGGCTATGGATGAAGTAGAAGTAGTGGTCAAGGAGTGTGTGGCATTTGCCACGAGTGATAAGAGCAGACTGATGCGCATGCAACCTGTGTACCCGGTGGATGTTCCCAATGAGGTAAGGTTGAAGGTGGTGTTGGACATTATGGGTCCTATGGAGTGTTTAGAGGGTGGTTTGAAATTTGTGGTGGTGTTGGTCGACTATACTTTGTGGTGGGTCGAGGCTGCTGCTTTTGAAACTGTAAACACAGATAAGGTGATTGGTTCCTTAGAAGGATATTTGACAGGAAAGGTGTACCCACTAGTATGGTCACTGACAACGGGGTGCAATTTGTGTCCCATCGAATGCAGGAGTCCCTGAAAAACAATGGTATCAGGCATCACAGGACAGCTTTATACAATCTGTGCGCCAATGGGTTGGTGGAAAGAATGAATGGTTTTGTGAAGGGGGCCATTCAGTTGGCCATCGCCAATGATTTGTGTTGGCAGGAGATGGTTTCAGAGACTTTGACAGCATATAGGCAGACACCCTTGACGTTTACGGGCAAATCACCATTTGAGCTCATGAGGGGTAGGAAGGCTGGGTCAAGATTGAGGATGGCTGCCCTTGGTGGGGGTGTTATCATGGAGGTGAACATGTCAGAGGTGTTGGAAAGGGTGCATGTACACCAGGATTGCCTGAGGGCACAGCAGAGCGTGAAAAAAGCCACTGAAGCCAAGGTTAGGGATCGCGCTTGTGTAAAAAACCCTAGGTTTGTACCAAATGGGGAGGAGTGTATTCATGTCCCTGCGTGTGGTGGTGAGGGTGGGGACAGGATATGTGGTTTTGGAACAAGGTGGAACAAGAGAGGGGTTGTTGTATCGAAGGGTGCTTCTGTGGCACCATCATTTCAGAGCGATTCCGTTTTGGAGCCTCATTTAAGTGTTTTTTCTCTGGAACAGGTGGCGAGTGGGTCCACTCGGCAGTCAGAAGCGAGATGCAACAAAGGGCCTGCTAGTGACAATTGTGAGGATGGAGTGAGTGTGGCGTCTGAGGAAGGTGTTCTTCGTGCATCGGGAGTTAATGATGGGGAGCGTCCTTGAGGGTTTGGGTACCTCCTGTTAGAATGAAGGATTATGTTTGGGAGGGGGGTAGTGGGCAGTGCGTGCATGTGAGCAATGCGTGCGTGAGAGTTCATTGCTACTTCTTTTAGTGTTCTTATTCTGTGGTGTTTCCTGCTACCAGGGAGCATTTTCTCTTACAGATTCGGTATTTCACTGATGTGTGCATTCAATTCTAGTGCAGTTCTAATTTTTCTGCTTCTCACAGATGTGTGGTTATTCAGTTAGTAGTTGGGCCAAATTCCCTGTTTTGCTATTTGTTATGTTTGATGTGTTGCTAAGGGGGGGGGGAAGTGTCGTAATGAACTCTGGAATGCTGGCTCGCGTTCCCTCGTGGTGAGCATTACAGGTGTGGGATTGACGGTTGGAAGGGGCTGAGTTGGCGGTGTGGCCACAGGGTCTGTCTTCCGAAATGAAGACTAACCCTCATCTTACCTTGCCTTCGACTTTACTTCACACAGCTCATAAACGACATACATATCACATGAATCCATAACATTCAATAAATAAAAGCGGCCATTATATTATAAAACTGATCTGCACTGTAGTATCTCAGATGGACAGAGCATGGCAAAACACCTGAGAATTTGTTGGCAACGTTGGGGTTGCGGGGGCTAGAAAAAAGTCATCAGTGGTGACCATAAATTGGTTGACCAAAATGGTGATTACGATGGCCTACGCAGCTGCAGGACAATTCCCAGACACTGTACAAGGGTGTTTAATCCGGGGTTTGGCAGTATCCTGGACTATAGGTTTAATGTAGACGGTAGTGTAATGAGACCTAGTATGCAATAGAGATTGTTGGAGACTGGCATAATATGGAATAAACCGATGGAGTGTTGTGCGACAGAATACGCTGCGTCAATCTGGTTTCCCTTTGTCCCTTTCTGTTTACAGAACTTTGGTCAAAGGCACATTCTGGTCATCTTTATTACTCCTAGCCCTGCTCTTCCTGGTGACTGTGCCAATGGCCCTCCTCATCCTCCCGATGATTGCATGTGTACATGATCCTATTTGGGAATTTTTTGAATTTTTTTGGCTAGTGAGGGTATTTAAGGTCTGGACTAAAAGAAAATTGGAAGATGGATTCCTATCATGGAGGCGGATGTCTGAAAGTTAATTACTGTGACGAGGAAGAGCCGGTCTAGGAGTAATGAAGATCACTAGTAAGTCATTTAGTCATGAATGTGCCTATCAGGCAATTTTGTGCCCAACAGGAAGGTTGTGTGAATAGCAGAAACATGCTTGTGCCACTGGTGAAATAGTTTCCTGCTGATTAATTTGTGACCTTCTGTCTGCCGGATGGAGGAGGCTGTGTGTTTTCTGCTGTTTAGTAATAATCACCCCTAGCCACAACCTCAATGACATGAACCATCTTCTTTAATCTTATAACTGCAACTGTCAATCCCGCATTCCAACATCTGCCTCCACATTCTACATTCTACTATTAACATATTGCTGCTCCATATTCTAATGCTTATTTACAATACAACAACTCCCCCCTAACTTAACATTTAACCTATCACTAACACTTATTAACATATAGTCATTTTTAATTTCTTAATTTCATCCAATACACATGTAATAATTTTTATTCTGTACTTCCAGTTTGTCGGCTTGACTAAACACCTATACTTGCTCAATAAGCCTATCTGGCTTCCGCACTACTCGATAAGGACGATTTCTCCCCATTGCAACTCGAACATCAGATTCCAGATGAACATTAGATTCCAGTTTTCGATTACCAGGTTCAACTCTTTCACCCCTACCTCCTAAACCTCCATCTCCAGAACTCAATCCACCATGTTCCTGACCACCTCTTTCACATTCAGTCACTTCTTCACTACCCTGGAGATCTCCTGAGTTCACAGAAAGTTCATCCCACGTCGAACTGTCATTTATTTCACCATTCCCACATCTTGCCTTGTCTGACTCATCATCAACCTGATCCTCTTGGAATAACCTCCTGAAAAATGATGTATTTCGTGTAATTTCGTGATTGTCCTCATCGACTGCAGTGTTCATAGGACCTTTTACTTTCTTTACTTTCCATACCACCGGCTTATATCTCGGATCCAGTTTAGAACATAATCTTTGCCGAACTAACACCTTTTCTCCCACTTCAATATTGTTATCTCTAGCTCTCCTTTTATTATCAGTCCATTCCTTGACCTTCTTTCTCTTTTCTTCATCCCGTTTCCTTATTTCATCATCTTCTTCCAGAGTATAATTATTTAACTGTGGGATACGAGTTTGAGGTCTATACCGTATCATTAGTTCAGAGGGGGAATACCCTGTTATTTCATTTGGGGTATTATGATAATTCCTGAGCATTTGTGATACTGCTTGAGTCATTGCCATATTGTCCACTATAGCCTTCTGCCTTGTTTTTTTCAGATTAAGCATGAACTTCTCCACTATGTTGTTAACTTGTGGCCACAGCGGTGTAATTTTCTGATGTTTAAAGCCCAGATATGCTGCAAATCTTTCAAATTGATGTCCTTGAAAAGGAGGACCATTATCAGTTTTGACTGTTTTGGGAATTCCCCACTCACTGAAAACTTCATCTAGCACTCCCACCACATGATGGAAAGCCGTTGAGGCTATATGTTTCACTAAAGGAAATCGAGAATATTCATCTAGCATCACCAGTAAATATCCTCCTTCTTTCAATGGTCCATAGAAATCCATAGATACCCTATTCCAGGGTGCTTCAGGCAAAGGAACAATGTGAAGTGGCCCAGCATTGCTGTCAGGTGCGCTTACCTGACACGCAAAACATTTCCTCACAAAGTCCTCAACTACAGCATCCATCCATGGAAACCATACATGATTTCTCAACATCTTCTTGGTGTTCGTTATCCCTCTATGACCTTCATGTGCTAGCATTACTAATCTCCTCAGACTTTTGGGTCCACCAGCCTGTTTCCTCTTAACAGCATGCCATCATTTGTTGCTTTTAGCTCTCTACTGATCTTCGTCATCCTCTGTAACTCCTTCATATCTACTTCCTTATCAAATTCTTGCTTCGTTGATATTTTCCTCCATTGACCAGTCTTTGTCAATTTTACTGCTGCTTGAATTGTCGGATCACCTTTGCTCTTTTCAACGAACACTGCTCTTGATATTGTTGGTGGCAAGGCATTAGCAGATAAATATGACACATAATTTTCAGCTTCAACTTGCATATTATCTTCATTCTTTGCTATCGGTTGTCGGGATAAGTAATCAGCTGGGTTTGCCTCCTTACCTGGTTTGTGTACAATCCTGTAATTGTATTCTTGTAATCATATTCCCCACCTTTCAATGCGTGGAGGCATTTTCACTCTTGGATTTCCAAATAGAGATACCAAAGCTTTGTGATCCGTAATAAGTACAAAGGGTCTTCCTATTATGAAGTGATGACACCTCTCACAGGCCCACACAGCAGCTAAGCTTTCTTTTTCTGCCTGTGAATATCTCTGCTCAATGCTGTTCAAAGCCCAGCTAGCATACATTATGACATGTCTTTCCAGGTTTTTTGGTTCAACTTGTGCCAGGATTGCTCCCAACCCCACAGGGCTTGCATCTACTGTAACTTCTGTTTCCCACTATGGATTGTAACAAGCCAACTGCCGGCCATTAACAAGCTCTTCCTTTATCAACTGAAAGCTATTCTTACATTATTAATGCCACAGAAACACTGTTTCCTTCTTCCACAGTTGTCGTAAAGGGTCTGTTAGCATTGCAAAATTAGGCACATAACGGGCACAGTATCCTGTCATTCCTAGAAATGACCTCACTTCAGCTATATTCCTTGGTGGTTTTAGATCAAGAATAGTGTTTACTTAGCTTTAATCCGCCGTATCCCTTTTTCAGAGAATATATGTCCAAAAAACATAAACTCCTCTTGTTTACATCACATTTTGACTCATTTAGAGTTATTCCACTATTTTGCAATGCCATGCCTACTTCTTCTAGTGCTTCATCATGCTCCTTTTTTGTATTACCATATACCAATATCATCACTGTAATTAAATGCATTTTTCACGGGAGCAATGACTTTTCTGATCACTTCCTGGAATATTTCTGCTGCCGATGAAATTCCAAAACGTAGTCTTTTGTATCTATATAAACCTTCATGGGTTGCAAATGTGGTAATATATCTGGACTCAGGATCAATTTCTAGTTGGTGATATCCTTGATTTAAGTCAAGTTTCGTAAACCTCGTTGTTCGATTTAATCTTATGATCATGTCCTCAATGTTAGGTCCTGGATGTCTTTCCCTCTGTATCGCCACATTGGGAATCCTCATGTCTACACGTAAGCGGATACGCCCATCAGCTTTAGGAACCACTACTAGTGGCGACACCCATGGTGTGGGACCACTCTCTACCCTTTCAATTATATCATTGTCAATTAACTGTTTTAGCTCTTTAGATACTCTTTATTGGAGATGAAACCCTATTTTCCTTGGGTGTTGTGGCGTTGGCTTAACCCATGAGTCAATATGAAGGTGTATTGCATCTCCTTTTAGTTTACCTACTCCTTCAAACAAGTTTATCTCACTTTCCACTACATTTTGTATATCCTGTCTCTGAGGTGGAGTGCCTTTTATCATCTCACTTTTGTTATAGTTCACATTAATGATTCTCAGACCCGTTGCAGTCTTGCAGCTGATGAGGCATCTTCCTTCCACAGGACTTTCGATGATGAAAACTTCAGTGGGGATGTGAGTATCCTTATGTATTAAGTCACACATGAAATTTTCTTTTACAGTCAATGGTTGTGTAGCTCCCCATTGAAATATGTTGGTTCTCGATGTCTGCAATGGGTATAATTGCGATATTCCTTCATATATTTTGTTACTCATCACATTCAATGTGGCCCCAGTGTCTAAGGAGAAAGGTATGTTTTGATTTCCTAAGTTTATAGTCACTTTTATGGCTCTACTTTCATCCGATGCTCCATCTATTAGTCTTACATATTCTTTGCCATACATGTCATAGTAAGTATATTCCTTTTGCATCTACATCCAAGTTTCTTCTATCCTCTATTGGAGGGTTTTCATAAGGATCATTGTATATTTCACTCATGTAATTTTGACTTTTGTTTATTTGTGACAACAGTATTTGTTCTGATCCTGTTTGCCCAGTTTCATCAATTTCCAGAGCCTCCATGGTCCTCACAAATCCTGGCCGGAAATTTGGTTGATTTGACCAAAAGTTTGGTTGACTTGGCCTTGGTTTTATTTCTTCATCCCCTCCTTCCATATTTATCCTTGTATTGAATTGTCGCTGATTTTCATATCTTCGGTGTTGGATTGCTTGTCCACTCGATCTTTGTGTAGGCATCGAGGGTATTTTTTCTTTGCACATGTTCTGAAAATGATTCTCTTGACCACAGCATAAGCACATGGACATTGACCCTTGTGCGACAACTCGAACCCACACCTATAACATTGCCTTTCTCCATAAGCTTTACGATTATTATACCAATGAGGTTCACCTGAGTTTTTCTTTTGCCACTGTGTCCTTTGTCTCTGACCCATTACAGCAACAGTGTCTATTCCTTTGGGATTTTCTATGTTGGCCGCTTGCGTATCCACCTTTTCATAAACTCGTGCCAATTCAAGTACCTCTTTCAATGGAAGCGATTTTTTTTTAATAAATGCTTTTTGAATTGTGAAGACAAACAACCCTCAATTATTTTCAATCTGATTGCCTCATCATCATTAAAGTTTGAAAAATCACAGTACATGGCTTTCCTTTGTAAGCGTAATGCAAATTGTGCAATGGTCTCATTTGGGCTTTGAGTGCACTGGTTGAAGATGTACCACTCGTAATCTCTGTTGGGAGGGATAATGATATTTGCATTTATTGCTGTTATCAATAATTGATATGTTGATTTATCTTCTGGAGGTATTGTCTTAATAACATTTTTCATTTCCCTCCCTATTAGGTTTGTGAAGATATCCAGCTTGTTGAAAGCATTTTGATTTCCTACTGCTCTCAAGAACTCTTCAAAGTCTTCAATCCACTCTTGCCACCTCTGTCCATGATTCTCTTGAGGCTCTAGATCAAAGGGGTTAGGTCTCCTTAAAAAATGTGTTGGAACTGTTGATATGATTTGTGACATCGCACTTGTAGATGTGGTGTTCATATCTCCCCCTGCATTTTCGGAAGATATCTCCTCTGTTTAATAGTCGTAAATTGTTCTTGTTTTTTTTTCTTTCAATTATGTAATGTTTGTCTAAATGTATTACTTTGTCAATAAATGACCATTTGCCATGTTATCGCTTTCTGATTGCCTCCTTAAATTGTTGGGTTACACAAATATTTTCTGTGTCTGTTGCCTTTCCTTGTTTGTGTAAACATCAAATGTGCAATCTCCAATGTGGTATTTCACTGCTGTGCAAACACTGTATAATGGCAGATGATCGTATATTTATACAGTATTATAGTGTTGTACAATATTTCTCAATTGTTTACTCCTATCCTTTCCTCTTGATATTCATGTGCACTGTATTTAAGTTTGCAATTTTGGCGTGCACTATACTCTTATTTATACGCTCGTTGTGGAGGGATTCATTTTTACAATTTCCATAACATTTCGTTACACGGCATGCCTTTCACTCTTTGACATACACGATAACTTTTATTTTTATTTTTAAATGGCGGCACGTAATCAACGCTGGTGAAGGTGCTTTGCTCTAATTATTGCTCCTGAAGCACTTCCTTGGCAGTATTCTACGTTTCAGGGTGCTTTCCTCTAGCATTTTGTTTGTCCTCAGCAGTGTTGCCAGCTCCGCTTATTATAAGCGACTTTGGGCTTCTTTTTGCCCGAAGTTGCTTATAATTTTTGCTGGTCGCGGTTTTTGTCCACTTATTTCCCCTATTAACTGCTTATTGTTGCGCTTATTCAGTTCACTGGTTCAGTGAACTGAATAAGTGGTTAAGAGGGGTAAGCGGGCAAAAACCGTAACAAGCAGAATCACTTCCCGGCAGTCAGCACTCTTCAATCCAATCCCTGCTGCGGCGTAGCGACCCCTGCTGTTAAGTTCCATTAGCAGCAGGGGCCACTGTCAGTGCCGCAGCAGGGAAGTGAAGAAGCACTACAATAAGCCACGGAGACGTTAACTCTCATTTAAGTCATTGTCTAGGAGTTAACATCCCTGTGGCTTACTGTGGCGCCTTTGCTTTTCCAGATGCAGAAATGCTTTCTCTGGAAATTTGAAAAAACTCCACAAAACATGATACAGAAACAGGAATTTGTGTTGGAATGCCAACATGCCCCATTTCATTGAGGAATGAACGGTTTCTCAAAAGGCATAGCTCTCAACTCACACACTTTTGGCGGGTGTTACCCGCCTTGTAAACAGCTGACTCACCCGCCAAGGCTCCTACACGCCCATTCATTTCAATGGGCCTCTCACCCGCCAAAAATAAAATCGGGTGTTTTCACCCGCCTTTGCGACACAAATGGTTGAGAGCTATGCAAAAGATAATAAAATATATTTGAATACAAAATAAAAACAGGATGGAATGGGTCATGTGGACATGCTTGTGTTTGACAAGTGTCAGCCAGGCTTCTTTCATATTCCATGGAGGAGGTTGATATTGAGAGGTATTATGTTTTTAGGCGGAAAGCTGGGGACCACACGAGTTGAAGATCGCTCTGTGGCAAGCACACATAATAAAGACTTCAAAATAAAATACATTTTCTTAATAAATGCTTTGTTCTAAAAAAAATGGTGTTTTCTCTATGCATATTTGCGTTATTGTTATCTTTCTTACTTTTGAGACCTAGCCACAGTGTTTTAGAGGTCTGCTTGTTTTTTCAGCTTATTTCGTTGGGAGGCAGCTTGTTTTGGGCTTGTTTTGAGTGGAAATCCAGCTTATTTTTTCATTTTGACCTGGCAACACTGGTCCTCAGTCACTCGCGCTCTGCTCTCCTCGCGTGCTCTGCATTCCTCGTGCATTCCGGTATGCTCATATGTTCCATACCATTTCAAAATTAAACACAGTTGTATAAGCTATGCACTTTCTTTCCTTTTCAATGTAAGCATGTATTTATGCTAATAGCGGTTTCTCATTCATCATTTTCCTCATTTAGCGTGTCTCACCATTCATCCAAACGCTCACTTCGTTTTGACACGATACCTACAATTTCCTTTCTTTCACATTACGACCGCGATTTCTTTATTTCTCTTTCTTCCTCATAGCCAAATGTTTTGTGCTGTTTAGTAATAATCAACACTAGCCAGAGCCTCAATGACATGAACCATCTTCTTTAATCTTATAACTGCAACTGCCAATCCCGCATTCCAACATCTGCCTCCACATTCTACATTCTACTATTAACATATTGCGGTTCCATATTCTAATGCTTATTTACAATATAACAGTGTGAGCAACATCACTGCATCTCTGCACCCATTGGGACGATTTAAACATTTGGAGCTTTCGGGGAAACCAAAGAGACAATGGGGAAAGCTTAGAGGACGTAATTGGATCCTCTAGTGATAGCTAAGTGCAGCCCCCCAACAGGGAGATTTATAATGATTTGCCCCGAGTCACACAGTCGGATCGAAACACAATGCGATGTAATGCGCATTCTTACACTTGGGTGAAAAAAGATTTCACAAAGGGCCTCTGAATGTGTTTAGAGGCCCCTTCCACCTGTGCAGAACTGCACAAAGCAGAAGGTCAAGGGGTGTTTCTTTGTATTTCAAAGCACATCCTGGATTTGCAAACAGGATGCACTTTGAAATGTACAGGATGATTCACAAAGCATGAAAGGATCATTTCTGACTCTTTCAGGCATTTCTAGTAAGTTGAACAGTATCGGTAGGAACTGCTGCTCTCCCGCTTGCATTTCTATCCCCAAGACATAGAAATATTCCTTTACATACTAATGTAGGCGTAATTTGCGCTGCAGCACAACCCACTGAAAATGCAGACGTCACCTTTGTGGATACCGTGATCTTTGCAATTCTAAACCAGCATTGGCAATGACAACAGTTTGGGCTTTCGTGTAGGCATAGGAAAGGACATTGTCATGTACTGCTGTAGTGGTATTAACTGCCCATTGATGGTAGCAAGTGCACAATGGTGCAAGTACCTGGGCATCTAATAGAAGTGCCTGGCAAATGCCTCATACTTATAGACAAGCCAACACTGTTGGCTTTGCCAATGCTGGTTTACCACTACTTCAGTGAAGGACACGCACAGTGCTTATAAATCAGACCTGTTTAAGACATTTCTATTACACCAGTAGCAGGTTTACAGCTTCTATTGGGTCGTTAACTCTCTTAAGACTGCTTTTAAAAACAGTGGCAGGCACTGAGTGCAAACTAAGTTTGATGATAATGCTTCATTAAAGTAAGCCCAAAGAGTTACAATGAGGAGGTGTTTTGGGCGGAAAGGGGAAGGAACTGGGTGAGAATGTCCATAGGGATTAGAATGTCCACGGGCAGTCAATCGGTGGGCAAAAAGCCAGTACACCTGGTGTGTCCTTCTGTGCGGAGGGCTTTTCCTCCCCATCTTGGGGACCAGGCATCACTACTCACTCACACCAGCACAGTAAATGACTAGGACACCAAGAGTAGAGAAGACGAAGGTTTAGTGAAAGCATATTCTGCTAGACAGGCAGACAGGGGCTCTGTCTTCCATTCTCATAGCAAGCCCTTATATAGTGCCTGGATGGGTACCCCAGTTACAGGTTGTCACAACGTATGTCAGGTTACCAGGGAGGGACGGTTTTTTGTACAAATGTCTTGGAAACCACAGTTTGTATCAGGCCTCTGCTTGCATGGAGGGACAGATTTATGTGCAAATGTCTTTAGCAACTGCCAGGTATCCATATCAATGGAAGGCCCAGTGTGCATCAAATATGTCCTCGTCAGGGGCAGCCGTGTTTACAAGTGTCCATACAATAGTTTGTATTATGTTTCGCTTTTCGGAGGCAGCTGTGTTCACAAGTTCCTGACAACAGTCTGTGTCATGCCCCTGCTTCCATGGAGGCATAGTTGGCTTTTACAGAATCTGTGGTCATCCCAATGTGTGCATTCATGTCAACAATAGTCCAAAGCTTTTTTTGGGTGTCTTTTCCATGTACCAGAGGGCAACAAAAGGTACTCCTCAAAACATCAGATGGCCTCTGCCTTGGAGTCTTCTGTTTGTACCTCTGTGGCAGAGGGCTTTGGAATACACAGTAGTCCTCACAGATTCCAGATGGATCCTTCTTCTTTCATAGTCCAACAATGAATCAACTAATCCTTCTAAAGGCAAAGCACTACAGTGGATTGAATCACTGCTAACCAATCTGACACTAATATGATACCAATATTTTTGGGCTGTATTACTGTAACCAAACATTGCTTGTATTTACAGATTAATATGCCACTAGGCTGGCTAGGACAGACAATTATTATGTTCTGATTCAGAGGTACAGTTGATAAAAATGAAACCTCTGCCTGTTGGAACTTTCTGTTACAGCAGCTGTCTGGTATGCATATGTGACCTTTGAATGGACACAGTTGCTACTGCAAGTCACAGGCACATGAGTTTGGAATGGAACATTATGAAAGGGGGGGTCTGATTAGCAGGCCTCCTTTTCAGAAACCGAATTACGCACATCATTTTATTACTAAAAATCAAAAAAGTTCAGGTCCTCCACTCTCACCAGATGGCATTTGTCGCAGACTATCAGGACAAGAAAGGACTCCTGGCCAGATCCCAGGACAGACATGGGCCTTGCAGCCCTGTGGTGTTACTCAGAGATTGGTGGAGAAAGAAAAGGGCCTGAACTGCACCCCCTGCTCACCTTCCTGCCTGCCGGATCGGTATCCATGACTGCTTGCAATAGCAGTAATCTGTGCTAATTTACAGCACCTTGCCAGGACTAACCCAGCCGAGACGCAGATCCACCCAGCGACCTCATTTGCAAAAATATCCTCCCGTTACTTACCTTCCTGCCACAAGGAGTGAATTAAGATGGCCGCCGCCATTTGTTGATGCCGTTGCCTAGCAACAGGCCTGTGATCCGATTGGGCTACTGTGCTCATTTACGGCACCCACAACACTGGATGGTGTGAGCCGGCCTTACTACGAAGGCCGTCTACAAAGGCCACTTGCCAGTCCAAGCCTGTCGCTGCCTGAGCTAACTGAGTCACTGAGGTCCACCTACGCTACCTATAACCTACAGTAAGACCACGCTGAATATCTACTGCCTCCCTATCTGTGCACACATACCTATGCAATGCGTGCCGCCCGCATCCTACCCTGGCGTATCCGTAAGTGAGCCTAATTTGCCCCAGATGCGATTCACTCTACGTAGCCCACTGCCCGATTCATCACAACAATGTACCAGCCTTTCTTCAACCTAACGTCCATTAGACTAACTGTACGGTTGCTAAATCAGCAAATGTGATTTGTAATTAAGCTGCACGCGACCTGCGCACAGATAATCATACAACGGTGCCGGCCGCACACGCGCACCAGTCTTCAAGAACTATTTTCACCCACCCAGGCGCATCCAGCTGGCCCAAACAGTACTCAACCACAGTGTGTGAGCTGGACTACCTACGATACCAGTCAGTAATGCTCATACATTCTAGATTCTCTGTGCAAGCTGAAGCCACGACGGCCATAACAGATCTTGCTCCACTGCTACTCGAGTGTCTTACAAATTACGTGCCTCTCCAACCTCTTTATTGTTCACCTATTTTACCTAGCCTTACTCACTGAGAGCCAACATTGATTCTGCATACTCTGCCATTCGTATTTACTGCTGCCTATATTGATAGATCAATACAGCATTATTGTATCTGCGGCTGTCTGTATGGTTAGACTAACACAGCATTGCTATTGCTCCTATTATACTGTACGGATTAGACCTGCACACCTTGCTAGTGCCAAAATCGAATCTGCATAATTTGCCATTTGTATTTGCTGCACGGATTAGACCTGCACACCTTGCTAGTGCCAAAATCGAATCTGCATAATTTGCCATTTGTATTTGCTGCACGGATTAAACCTGCACACCTTGCTAGTGCCAAAATCGATACTGCATAGTCTGCCATTTGTATTTGCTGCACGGATTAAACCTGCACACCTTGCTAGTGTCAACATCGATACTGCATAGTCTGCCATTTGTATTTGGTGCACGGATTAGACCTGCACACCTTGCTAGTGCCAAAATCGAATCTGCATAATTTGCCATTTGTATTTGCTGCACGGATTAAACCTGCACACCTTGCTAGTGCCAAAATCGATACTGCATAGTCTGCCATTTGTATTTGTTGCTGCTAGACCAATTATTGTACACTAATACCGTACTGCTGATCTGCCTTATCTGCACATTGTACTATACACTCATACACTATGTACCACACCCTGCTCAATCTAGTCTACCTGGGCGTGCTACTTACACTAATGGTATTCACCACGTTGCCCATGCCTACTAGTATAACCGACACTCTGGACATCCCTACCCTGCATCCTAAATTAATTATGAACAAGCTTAACTTATCCTTCCAAACAACCCCTTGCAATACTGTACTTAGAAACTCCAGACTCCGGTCACGGTTGCCTAGAATATTTGACCCACTTATCAGATATGAGGTTATCTCTAACCTCCAAAGCAAAGTATCCCACAAATACCCATTAAAGTCTAGCCTTACAACTAGCAGTAGCAATAACAAGTCACATTCAAAAAGAATTAGGACTCACATCTGCCCACCTGCACCAGACAGTACCACCCCTCTCCCAGACAAGCCCACACCTAATCTTAAAGGAACGCTAAGAAATGCAAGATCTTTAGTCGCTCATGCCACAGAAATGGCTGAAGCTATCCTAACAGAAGACTATGACTTTATCGCCATTACAGAATCATGGCTCAACGAGGCAGCAGGCCCTGCACTGACCTTAGCCGTACCAACTGACTACACTATCCTCAGAGTTGACAGAGGTGAAGCTCGAGGCGGTGGACCAGCTATTATCACTAAAACTAATCTCTCTATGAGAATATCATCCTCACCTAATATTAAATCATGTGAAGTTATGTCTATTAAAATACCTACAGTCAATTCTCAAACGTTGAACATCTACCTTATATATCGACCCCCTGGCCCTATCAATACCTTTATTGAAGACCTCTCTACTGCTCTATCTGAAAATTTAAAGAATACCTCCCAAACCCTATTACTAGGAGATTTCAATTTAGGTTTTAATGATACTAACGACCAACAGGCCACTGCAGCGGCCAACATCCTGACAGAACTCATGCCTCTCCCAGAGAGTAAACGAACCAACTCATAATAAAGGGAGAACTCTGGATTGGGTTGCAGATCATAATTGCAATGTCTCCATCACCTCCATCCCACCCCAATTTTGGATGTATCGTCACCTGATATCCTTCACACTAACAACTAAAAGACCTACCCTACAGTCACCTGTTGCCCCTCCCACACTAACTAGAAATAAGAAAAATATCACAGCAGACAAACTACTCCCTCATATCCTGCCTACCCTCAATTCTTTACCTGACCACATGGATCCTAGCCTTCTAGTTGAAGAATATAACAAAGTTATGAACACAACTCTTGATAATATCGCCCCATTAAAACTTAGAAATAGTAAACCTAAAAGCCAGCTTAACAACTGGTTTACTCCTCATTTGAAAAATGTAAGACTCATCAAAAGAAAGTGTGAAACTGCCTGGAAACTACACCCCACTGCAGAAAATTAAAATAAAGTTAAGCAATATTTCATCCCAATACTAGAAGGATATCCTCTTGGCTAAACAAGAAGCCTACAATAACAGAATTACGCAAGCTAATTCTAGCATGAAGGAGCTCATCACTATCTTAAAAGAACTTGAAACTCCTATCACATCCCAAGCCAACTGTGTCAAAGACAAAACATAGTGCTCTGATATCCAGCATGCTCTAGCCAATAAAGTATCCAACCTTCAGAATAAAATAGCACAAAAGAAAGCGTCACTAACATCTACGACACCCTCCAACATAAATGCACCACACAAAACCAAACATGTCACCCAATTTCACTTCTCCAAAGTATCCATTGTAGAGGTTGAGAAAGTTATGCTGGGTCTTAAACCATCTAACTGCAAGGGTGACCAATGCCCAGCACAACTTATTAAGGATGCAGCTAGGGATCTAGCACCTTTCATTACCAAACTGATTAATGCTTCCTTTACATCCGGTACCATACCGAGCAACCTTAAGGAATCTTGGGTACTCCCACTCCTTAAGAAGCAAACGCTAGACCCCTCCATACCGATCAATTACAGGCCTATCACCACTGTACCATTCCTGTTGAAAATCTTAGATAAGGTAGCTTATATCCAAATCCAGCACTTCTTAGAACTCAACCAACTCCTAGGCTCTCGTCAATCTGGTTTCCAGCCACTACATGGCACATAAACAGCCCTTATTGATCTGAAAGCCCAAATAGACAAACTAAGAGACAATGGAAAACTAGCATGACTCCTCCTCCTTGACGTGTCGGCAGCTTTTGACTTAGTGGATCACAATGTCTTATGCAACCACTTGGATTCAGCTGCCCACTTCTCCAGGGAGGCAATAGTGTGGATACAATCTTTCCTTAGCGACCGAACTATGAGGGTCTTCTCGCCATATGCAGCTGCGGACACTATCCCCATCACTTGGGGGAACCCCAGGGTTCATGTGTCTCTCCAACCCAGTATAATATATTCACCAAGCCCATGTTTGCGGATTTGGACCATCTGGGTATCACCTACACTAATTATGCAGATGATACCCAGATCCTCCTACCACTTACCGGGGACTATAGCATGGACTTCGCATTGGTGAATAGAATTTACAGCATCGTTCAGGCATGGATGGCCACTCACGGCCTCTGCCTGAGCAATGATAAAACAGACCTTCTCATCTTGGGATCTGCACCCCTTCTCACCAGACTTGGCATGGACTACTCATCTTTCATCAAAGATGGGAACTCTATTAAGGGTGCCAATGAAGTCAAAACTTTAGGTTTTCACTTAGATTCCACCCTAACATTCACTAAACAGGTAAACACCCTAGCCTCTTCAACAGCATACACATGCAAATTAATTAGAGCTGGCAAACAATTCCTCTCATCCAATAGTTGCATGATCCTAGACAGAGCCCTTATCCTATCCAAATTAGACTACTGTAACGTCCTATATATCAGAACCAATAAATACATTATTAACAAAATACAGATACTCCAAAACAATGCCCTTAGAGCTGCCCTCAGTATCTCTAGGAAAGAACATATTTCCGAAACAAGAAGGAAGCACAAGTGGCTATCCACACACGAGAAAATCCAACTAAAAACAGCATCCCTCATCTACAAATGCTTAAACATCAAAGCACGACGAAATCTAATAGAAAGGTTCTCTAGAAAAATGTCTACTAGACCCATGAGACTAGCCAATTCCAACTGCCTTCAGGTGCCTCGATTTAAACTATCTACCATTGGGGTGCACCAGTTTCCCAGTCAAAGCAGCTCAACTGTGGAACTCATTACTTCCCCCACTCAGAATGGACCAAACCTTCGCTAAATTTAGGCAAAACGTGATTATATGGCTCCTAGAGAATGATGATAAATGAACCTGCAGAACATGACCACACCTGTGAATAACTGTGAATCTGACTGTATATAGAACTATCTGTTTATTCCTCAACACTATTTTCTGTATGTACCTTTATCCAATACCTGTTAGCTTAGATGCTTCTTTTTTTCCTTTTTCCTTTTTGATAACATTGTAATTAATGTAACCTGTGTACTAAGCTTCATGACTTCTTATTGCTTGAGCCCTGATACCCTTGGGTCTGGTGCGCATAATACATATCAAACAAACTGACGCTGTGCTCCTCTTTGGTGTCATTAAGCACCACTCTTCTGTGCATTGCTTTTGTCTACATAGCAACATACGTGTCAGGGCCTGTGCTGTTCTATAACCATAATAATGCATATCTTCATCGTTTGCTTAACCACCACCTACCTACGTTCACCTGGGGACTCCCTGCAGTCCCTGACATGGGCTCCACACTTTTCTTCTCTCCTGCCTTTTCCCTCCCAATCCCAATGTCCCTCTAGCTCCACCACAACACTCAACCTGCAACTCCACCCTAATCCACCCCTCTTGCCTCCTTTGAGGAGCATGCCCACTTACCTCCTGCTCCCCTTCTGAGCTTACTCTAGAACTCTGGACTGCCCAACATCTCCACAAGAGAACTTCTTTCTTACTCCTGCTGCCGTGGTTCTTGCCACGCGCATCTTAGCATGAGGAGTGCCGCCGATACACGGAGTCCCCCATGACACTGTTCTAGCAACCTTGCGCACTGGCTCGCTCTCCACACTTATGTACAAGCGGCAGTGATGTTGGCCTCATGAACAATGAAGCCAGCCCATCTGACCACTCCTTCCCCCCTCTCCCTTTCTCATCCCTCTTTTTAACACATCACTGTTCAGCTTCTCGCACCAGCCTCTCTTACAATCTCCCTCATCTATAGGTCCCTGGCATCTCGAATATCATGAAGGCAGCGGCAAGATATTTAACCCTGGTATGTGCTCGTGCACTTTAATGTTCTCGTTATTGTAGAAAAAGGATGTGCAAGTGCTTACAAAGTATGGCTGCGTGTCTGGCCAGATAGGGCAGGGATAATCTTGTCATCCACTGGAAATACATTATGAATTACAGCGCCTCAATGCCACCGGGTTGTACGGGCGCTTTACAAATGAAATAAATAAATAAATACATTGGATGGTATCTTGCCCTCTTGGCCATGCTAAGAATGATTATAATGAATGATAATATTTTAATAATAAAACTGTGCCTGTTAGGATAAGTGTGAGCCAGCAGTGAGTTTTCTTCAGAGATCTGGGTTATTCTGTATATTATCCCGTGAAAGGTTTACTTTGCTGATATATTTAGTAGCTACTCTCGTATAATAACATGAACATTAACAATGACTTTCGCAAGGTTTTAGATCATTAGTTAAGACATAAGACATTTCCTCATCCTTTTCACATATGTTATCTTGCTACTTTATCAAGTTTATCTAGGAAGGGGTGTAAATCCTGGACCGAAAAATGTGAAAAAAATTCTTTCAAGGGTGGCTTGAAATGGCCACTTCAACGCGTATGATGGGTTACTCGCTGCTTGTGTTAAAATCAAAAGTCTTGCCTGACCATCACATTTCTGAAATGTCTGAATGTGCACAGAAGATAATCTTATAAAGAATTCTAAGCCTGGGCACGGTGGTCTGGGTAGGCCCCTATGGCGAAAGGGACATCGGTAGCTAATTCAATTTAGGGATTTTACATGGACGTGGAGCTAATCAGGGATTAAGTGACAGGTCAGCATCAAAGAACACAACTAAGACCCTGTGCATTGGGAGAGTAGCTGGCGGTGGTAGCTCCACAGATCTGTGAGGCATGCATTTAGCAAAAACATGTCACGTTCTTCTGTTTTATTAGTTATTATATACAGGGGAGATACTGTGCATTGGATTTAGTCTTGAAAAAGGGGCTCAGCTAAACCCATCTGCACTCCGACTGGGATCAGAACCAGGGATGTGGTCAAGGTCATTCCGACTCCGTGCTGATCAGATCCTAAATTCCTCTGTATAAGAGGCTGGCCTGGTGCTTTTTGTTCAACACGCACCAGTCTATTGGGAACTGGGCAAAGAGTGCCAGCCCATCCCACACTGGTCACTGCACTGTCACTCCTGATCAACTGAGGGCCACATTCGCGCCTGTACATGCGCAGAGGAAAACATGGGGGGAGATCCCTTTTCCATGGCCTGACTGCTTACTGGGGTGAATCCACAATAGTGCAGTGTTTCAGCATGGAAGCAACACCCTATCCCTCAGCAGCTGGTTACAGGTATTCTGGTTCTCAGGGAATCGGTTCGTTTCAATTGGTTGTGCCTAATTTTTGGAAGGGGGGGAAAACCACCCCAAAACGTAAGACTGGGGGAAATCCACCAAGGCCATGATCTGGCTGACCCTTAAATGCAGCGGTAATAGCGCTACTGCCGCATTTAAGGGTTACCTCCAGACTCGTGATGAGGCCCTACGTCTTTCTAGACTGTCTATACATATAGGACTACTCAGCAGATGTTTGTCTTACAAGAGAGGTAGAGGTAGAGAGGGAGGTAACAGGGGGACAGAGAAGGTTCTATCTATCCCTGCCTATCAAGCGTCTATCCGCAGGCAGGGCTGGGGTGCTGCCTATCTAATAGTGGATAGAATAAGAATGGAGAAAGGTATATCAATTTCTTTTTTCTCAATTAGTTACCTCAGGGTTTGGTGCGCGTTACAAATAAATAAACTAAACTCAGCCAAAAGGGTAGATCTAATAATTTCCCTAGTGCTGAAGCGAGGAATGAAGCAGGAAGCGTCCCGCTGTCTTCGTGCGTTTGTCAACCGGTTTCGGTGGGCTCTGCAATTGGCGCCACCTTCTTCAGGACTGTCTTCTTCGTGGGTGGCAAGAATTATCTACATGTGTAGAGTGACCGTATTACTGGCACTCTAACTTCCTTTCCGACATACATATATATGGAACGATCTCACCTCAAGGCTGGTTTAGAAGAAGC